>NC_064927.1:289743078-292143078 GCF_023897955.1 Schistocerca gregaria
GAAAAGTAATGCTGTTGCGACATAAAGTTACTATGTTTATTGTTCCAACACATCACCAGATGCTACAGAAGTTTCTGCAATCTTCGCCGTACTATGGAATGCATCTTGGTTTAACTGTACATATTTCCAAAGTGACCTGTCCATGTGGTGATGGCTGCTGTGTGTTGCGCTGAGTGCTTCTCACTACATTCCAGTGGACTCTGTCTTGCAGCGGACTAAAATAAAGGTGGATTTGTTTTTGTCACTATCCTGTCACATGTTAGACCCTTGCCCCTCCTTCTTCCTTGTGAAGCAGAGAAAACCTACTTTCGAATTCTATAGTGCTTTAAGAAACACACACTTAGCAATCCTGTAGGTGTCGGGAATTACAAAACCTTTACTGCATAAATTCCTGCCGAAATTTGAAATTACATCTATCATTTTATACAGCAGGGCTTCCAATCGCGTTGTCTAATTACCGATTGATTAATTTATTGTTTCCGTTAGTGGTATTCTGAGCACACTCCAGTCAATCTCCAGTCAAAATATGAAGATGTGTGTGATGCTCAAGCAGCGTTGAAGATTTCAGATATGATTAGTCCTATGACAATTTGTAATTACTTGCTTTAGATGAGTGCTTCTCAGATATATTTAGTGGCGAGTGTAATGACAGTCTCCCACCATCCAAGATCGGAAAACCAATATAATTAGTTTGTGATCACCAAATAACATGCTGCCAGTGTGAGCACACAAAGGCATCCTCCCACAAATAGTTTAAATAAACAATAATCCACACTTTCTTGGCTGCTGCAAATAAACATCGATATCGCTAGCACACAAAGATATTCCTCACCAAATTTAGCAATATTTTAATAATTTTTGAAATAAGTTGAATGTAGAATGTGAAATCCACCCCACAAATTGTTTAAGCAATATTCCAATGCCTTAAACAGCTTCATGCAATATGATTTGCAATATATTACCATCATGAAATCCTCCCATTCCAACAGCTCATTACCGAGTGAGTGGGGGGGGGGGGAGAGGAAGGTGATGGGATTTCCCATAGGGTGGTGGAATGGGACATGCACCAGCTGGAGAAAACCAATGACATAATCATGGGAGGGGATAATTAATTCACTACATCCCATTTAGGTTTGAAATTTGCAAGGTCTACGACAGACTTAAGAGTGTTGCAGACTGAAGGATAGTTTAAGTATCCCTACTGGAAACAAAATTGACTATGACTGTTAGGAAGGGATGCACTGCAACCTACAAGTGCATGCACAATATTTACCACCACACTCATACTTGTGTGAACAACCCTCATTCAAACATACGCGCTGTCTGATGTGCAGAAGACACCTAGGTATGTTGCAAGCCATAAGTAGTTCGGTCTTATGATGGCAACAGCTAAAAGAATTTAAACAATCGGAAAGGAAATTGGTGGAGCTCTCTTCAGTGAAAAACAGTCACTCTTAAGTCGGGGTATAGTGTATTTAATTACAATATTATCTGTTTGCTCTTTTCTAACAACAAGGTGGTAATATCGTAATGTTCGCTTACAAACGAACCAAGATTTGACGTAAGGTCCACAAGCTCGACCGCGCACACACACACACACACACACACACACACACACACACACACACCATCGAAACACTCTTACTTGAAATTAAATGTGAAAAAAGTGAGATTAATCAATTATATAATAAGTATATATTATAAATCACAACATCAAAACTTTTTTTATAAAAGTAAAAACCAGAAGTGAATTCATAAATACAATAGTAGTTTAAAAAGAGATCCAAAAAGTAATAAGTTGAGATTCAGGCTTTTACATCAACTCAAACATATACAGAAACTACAAAATCACAAAATGACAAATTTTCAAGTAATTATATGCGAGCATTGACAAAAAATACAATTGTTTGTCAATGATATGCTACATCATCTACTTGCAAATTTGTCATTATATGATGTTGCAATTGTTGTATATGTTTGAACTGCACAGTGTCAAAACAAATAAATGACATAGACATGAAAGATAAACTTTAGAATTTCTGAACAGTCTTGTTGAGAAGGGAAGAACATTTCAGTATACATAAATTTAAATCACAAAATCCTTTTTTCTACACTGAATTAGAGTGATACAAGACACACAGGACAACTCCTTCCTCCATACTTTTGGAGACACAGGGTTAGCACGCTTATTATGGGCAAAATGATTCATTACAGAGAGTATGTGGGGGGTAGGAAGGGCGCGAAGATCTAGTTGTTCGGCGAAAAGGTGCTTCTTGTCGAGGATTAACCCGTCACCATTGCTGTTGTTCTCCATTGCATTTCATCTCATCTATTAGTAACAGTCTGAAACTGCATGCTGAAGGCTCATTACTGAGGAGTGAGGTTCTCAGTATGACATTACATTGGCATATACATACATCTTCTTCGTGGACTTGACTGCAGGACTCCAGTCTGGGATTCTTGTGTTGGCTGGATTTGTCCTTAGCCTATTCATCAAAAAACTCTATCGGTTGTTGTATCCTGCAAGGACTAGCGAAAACTGTAGTCATACGAGATTATCGTAAGGATGTGGTGCAGCAAAGTAGCTATGGTATATGATGTTGGAATGGTTTAACTGGATATGCCATTTGATCCAATAGTTCACGGTATGGCACAAAGGATCGGGTTTACTCTGATTTAGAGTTATGAATTAGTTGAGCTCCATTTCATATGATTCCAGCTCGTGTCGTTCCCAGACTTCCGTTACTACTTGCAGAGTCGTTTTTGTCAACGTCTAAACTCTGCCATCTCTGAATGTCGTGTTTCCCTCCCCACCATCAAAGTCTCCTTAGTGCGTGAGTCGCTGTCCCCGCTGTTATCTGGCCAGGAGGCGACCATTCTCTAGGAACGAAGCGGACCTCCACTCCAGACCGAGTTACCAAGTTTGCTTCCTACCTCTGTGGTCTCGTTCAACAGAATGTGGGTCAGCCAGCAACTACTTTAGATTTCACAGCTGCCGGCCATCTTACTGTGGTTTCCCTCCTGTCTCGCGAGATAAATGAGATCCGCTCTGCAGTCCTGTGTAATCTACTGGGCCATCTGCACATTACTTCCAACTAACAGATTCTTGCAAACACTTTGTAAAGCAGAAATTAGCCTGATTAAACACTAACCTAAAGTATTCCTCCTCAGATTATTAATGAAATTGCTTTATGCAGACAATATTTTGTTTTTCTTTTTGTAAAAGTTAATTTCTTTGGCTCAGTGGGCTAAAATCATTCCGAGAAACACAAGAAGTTCTACATATATTTAGTACTTGTAATAATAGGAATAGATTACAAGGTGGACATTTAACCGTGTATGCTAGCTTATGTACACACTCGAGTGTGTTTTCAATAATTTAACGTGTCTTAACCCATCATAGCCGTCATGTTGATATAATCGTACACACTTTCATTCCCTTATGTAGCATGAAACTAATACAAGTTCTGTCGCCTTTAGCCAAGAAGCTGGATCAAACAACTTCCTCCTAATCATACTTGTCTATCTACATCCGTTTATCTACTCCATCTACCTACCTGCCGAACGACATTTTGTATGGTACCTGTCCCTTATTACTCCGCACGTTTCTCGATCTTACGTTAAACAAATTCACAACAAAGAAAACAGAAACATATACAAATAAATACTCATCTTTGAATTTTTCAAAAGTGGTGCGAAAAAAACGTTGGACAAAATAACTGTAAATATAAATTTAAAATGCATTGACTGCTTTTCTGTACCCCTGAACGTTTCCTTTGTAAAACTTTATCTTTCGTAACACGTTCCTCTCCTGCTGTCTGAGGTATTGTCAACGGGTTTTCCCCTATTATTCTTCCTTCTCTCACTCAATGGCGTCATACTCATCTATCTAAGAAAATAAATTCATCGAAACATCAGTCATCCTTTGTTTAAATTTGTATGCGTACATTTATAATACAATTCTTGGCTGATGGGCATCCAACTTCTGTCGATCCACGTCGTACAGCCTCTATTTCCAGCTGTCCTCGACATTCCACGTCTTCCAGCATCCACGTGTCCCCGAAAAAATAAAGAAGTTCCCAACTTCTTTCCTTCCCTGTCTATATTTTGGTCCAAAGGCTCTTCGGCGTTACACTCTATTAACATGTGTTCAAACGTAATCCGGGCGTGGACTTTAATACCACAAAATATCAACACTAGAGCCCTCTATTCAAGGACAACCCTGTGAAATGTCTACTTCATAGTCGTTCTCGATACTCTAATTGCAGAACCTTCCCCTCGTTAAAGCCAGTTATCACAAAAGATAACCCAGTCTTTCTTCCTTCTATTGCCATCTACTTACTGCTACTGGGTCCCGTATGTTGTTGCCTCACTACATCTACTTTTCCTTGTGACAAACTCGTTCCTGTCCTTTGCATGCGCCCTCATGAATGGAGTACAATCATTTCGTGGGTTGTTATACGTCTCCAAACGTGAACGTCACATGATCGGCTCACGATAACCATTCTCGTTTCTAATTCCTCTTTCTTTTGCCGTAGTCGTCTGGACCAATGATAATCTCCCTAATTTTCCCTGCTTGAAGGTAAATTCGAATTTCCAGGATCCTCGCATCTCTTCTGTCCTTAGCACAAGAGAAATTTCTCCTTGTGTGATTCTAACAGTACTGTTTCTTCATCTAATTTCATGACAATATCAGCTCAATATTGTCCAGTCTTCTTGCGATTTCTACCATGCGTATTTCTTGTTCTTTCTGCCTCTTGCTTATTTTTTCCAATTACTTTCCCAGGACTGGAAGTTGTCGTAATTGTATATTGATTCCTTTCTGTGCTTTCTTTAAGTCTTTTGTCAACTTTGTAGCTGGTTGCGCTACTTTCTTGGCCTCCGCAGCCTCACCCTTTGCTTCTGTCGTTAATCTTTTTATATCTTTCAAATTTTCGCTCAAAATATCCCTTTTTCCTTTATGTCCGATCTAGTTACCTTTATTTCATGTAACATTGTTACTATCACCGCCTGACTCTGTTTCATTGTTTCTCAATAGCTGCAATAAAGCAAGTTCTGAGTTACTTAGCTCATGTCATCTCCGGAGAGTACACGCTTCTGAACTCAGAATGCATCTGCAATGATGAAACTGCTCTGCAGCTCCCTTCTACCCGACAACCTCTGGTCCTTTCAACGATGCCCTTAGGGTGGTGAAGCGACCATAACGCCCTCTTTCCCGTTTCCCTGTCATATCCGATCGCACCCTCTGATTCGAATTTCTCCGTCTTTTCAGATTGAAGCACCGGTGGACTCTGAATTGTTCGATCTGTGGGGAACATTATCTGCTCCTCTCCAGTACCTGATACATCCCTACCTAATTTCGCTCCATATTCGAAATTTCCGTTAACTTAATTAACTTCCTAATTACTCTCACCTGTGTCCTACTCTTCATTCAAACACTTATCAAAACGCCTCACACGGGCAAATAAAGTATTACTAAACCCGCCCAATGTAATTTCGACGGTGTACCGACGCTGATAGATCGATAGGATGTGGAGTAAAATCTACACAAACAAGAGAAAATTGAAATATCTTATTTATACAGTATTTACTATGCGCCAGCAGAAGTTATGTGAGTAATGTGGCTTTAGGTCTCAAGAAATCTGATTCAAAAACCAATCTAATTTCAATGATCCAAAAATTTTACTTCTCTCTTTGCTCTATGAGCCTTATATTCGGCAAAACGCTGTAAAAATATTTCTGAAAATTTAAAAGTGTAAGTTTTTTATTCCTGACTACATCACAAAGTCTACCATCAGTGTTTTTATCATGGGAATCCCATAATGTACTACACCTCCGCCTACGTCTTTAGGTAAGGAGCCTCTATCAGTATGTAGATGCCCAATGAAAACTGTAAAATATCATTTGTAACACAAGGATCTTGTATTAAAATTAAATTATGACCCTATAGACTTCAAAAGTGTGATGGAATAGTGACACTTTAATTTTGTGATCAGGTGAGATACGAATGTACTGATGGTCAAAGTTACCACAAGTTCTACTGTTTATTATAAGTCCTCACACAAAACGAGTGCAGTAGTTCCACTGAAGTATAAAACGAACATGTTTAATGACATCGTATTCGCTGAAAAATTATCACAAGAACAGGAAACAGTTACAACTAACTAATATTGGTAGAGATTCATGACAAGTAATCGATAGGTAGGTTACCACATTGTTAGCACGCTAATGCGTTCCTGCGATCTGACGACAGTGATTGCCAAAGTCTGAGTTCGTAAAATGATGTAAGCCAGAAGAGCAACTGTCTCCTATTTGTTAACACTCTAACGTTTGCTGCCACGCCAAAGCCGGTTCCATCACTTCCCATTTTTTTAACAGCGTCCTCATGATGTCCGCCAGTGCTGCTGTTGGCGGCAACTGTGTCGAACAATACCTGTGGATCACGAAAAACTCCCTAATGCAAACTTTACATCACGTTCCAGTTGGAGCTGAAAAGTGAGATGATTACTTCTCACGCCGAATTTTCCAAACAGAATTTGAAGTGATTCTCTCAGTAGTAGTGATCAAAGTGTCACCTTAGTTCCTCCTGTCTTCTCTCATAACATTCGCCCCTTCTTCGAGAGTCAGTCCTAGCCTCTCATGAGCTGTCATTCAGTGACAAGTGTCAATTTTCCTGG
This sequence comes from Schistocerca gregaria, assembly GCF_023897955.1. Classification (NCBI taxonomy): domain Eukaryota; kingdom Metazoa; phylum Arthropoda; class Insecta; order Orthoptera; family Acrididae; genus Schistocerca; species Schistocerca gregaria. Next base: position 289,749,756 of record NC_064927.1, read on the forward strand.
AGCGTCCTCCCACTTTTCAATAATTTTCCAAAACTACCAGGCCGACCAGTAAAATTCTCGCTAAAGAAAGGAATTTCTCTTGGCTCTATCCTATCGGTGCCTGAAAGGAGTTGTATTACAGCATGCTGGTTTCTAGGACCCTCCTAAGATTCCTATCTGCTTTATATGTATGAGTGGCTTGGTACAGGTATCACTGGGCCGAGGAAGTTTTTATCTCACACTTATAGAATACTCACATCTCGTCTGTCGTGCTGTGCTGAGATCATAGAGCCGTAAATACGTGTATATTTCACAGAAACTCCATATTGTCCACCAGAATATTTGTTTCCTTTCGGGAGAATGCCGCTGCCTCCTCTGCATTCTCCGCGATCGAGCGAGGTCGCACAGTGGTTAGCACAACGGACTCGCATTCGGGAGGACGACGGTTCAAACCCGTCTCCTGGAATGCCGATTTAGGTTTTTCCGTGATTTCCCTAAATCGTTCCAGGCAAATGACAGGATGGTTCTGTAGTGTAATTACCCCCTACATAAGCTCCCCACTTCGGGAGGGGGGGGGGGGAGAGGGGGCTGTGTGCTGTATGAGAGTGACAAGTTGATTGTTGACAGGACACTGAATCACTCTCTTTACGAATGAGGTTCTTTGGGAACCGACAGTGTTCAGTTTCCCACGTTACCATATGTTTCTATTGTGTTCGTACGGTGCAACAAAATTGACTATTTACAGTATAAAATCCAAGCAAGCGTTTTCTTTTATGTAGTGTAATTACTCCCACAGTTCTCTCCCCCACTCCCCCCGAATCCGAGCTTGTGCTCCGTCTCTAATAACCTCTTTGTCGACGGAACGTTAACACTAACCTCCCCTCTTCTTCTTCCATTCTCCGTGCAAGGCTCATTCATTATTGCCTGCATTCCGGGACCTTCACTGCAGAAAAAGGGTTAAGCGTTAACTTGGGAACGACGGACATCTCGTGCAGAATTCCAGTGATTCCTCTGCTGCCGTCTAGACGTCCGCGGCGTTACCTACTGTCCGCATTGTGATGGCGCGCGACAGGCAAATACGTCGTTCTGTCCAGGACAGACAACAACCTTGTGCGAACGTTGTCCTACCTGGAGTCAGCGCCACCTTTTACAGCCTGCGTTAAATTAACGGTGCTCTTCGGCCCGCTTTGTTCTGTTGTCTTTCTGTGAAACTGTCAAACCAGCCAAAAGTAATTCTCAAGAAATAAAATACCTAGTGGTACTTCATATGTTGGAAGTCACCATTATACACTCCTGGAAATTGAATTCATTGTCCCAGGAAGGGGAAACTTTATTGACACATTCCTGGGGTCAGATACCTCACATGATCACACTGACAGAACCACAGGCACATAGACACAGGCAACAGAGCATGCACAATGTCGGCACTAGTACAGTGTATATCCACCTTTCGCAGCAATGCAGGCTGCTATTCTCCCATGGAGACGATCGTAGAGATGCTGGATGTAGTCCTGTGGAACGGCTTGCCATGCCATTTCCACCTGGCGCCTCAGTTGGACCAGCGTTCGTGCTGGACGTGCAGACCGCGTGAGACGACGCTTCATCCAGTCCCAAACATGCTCAATGGGGGACATATCCGGAGATCTTGCTGGCCAGGGTAGTTGACTTACACCTTCTAGAGCACGTTGGGTGGCACGTGATACATGCGGACATGCATTGTCCTGTTGGAACAGCAAGTTCCCTTGCCGGTCTAGGAATGGTAGAACGATGGGTTCGATGACGGTTTGGATGTACCGTGGACTATTCAGTGTCCCCTCGACGATCACCAGAGGTGTATGGCCAGTGTAGGAGATCGCTCCCCACACCATGATGCCGGGTGTTGGCCCTGTGTGCCTCGGTCGTATGCAGTCCTGATTGTGGCGCTCACCTGCACGGCGCCAAACACGCATACGACCATCATTGGCACCTAGGCAGAAGCGACTCTCATCGCTGAAGACGACACGTCTCCATTCGTCCCTCCATTCACGCCTGTCGCGACACCACTGGAGGCGGGCTGCACGATGTTGGGGCGTGAGCGGAAGACGGCCTAACGGTGTGCGGGACCGTAGCCCAGCTTCATGGAGACGGTTGTGAATGGTCCTCGCCGATACCACAGGAGCAACAGTGTTCCTAATTTGCTGGGAAGTGGCGGTGCGGTCCCCTACGGCACTGCGTAGCATCCTACGGTCTTGGCGTGCATCCGTGCGTCGCTGCGGTCCGGCCCCAGGTCGACGGGCACGTGCACCTTCCGCCGACCACTGGCGACAACATCGATGTACTGTAGAGACCTCACGCCCCACGTGTTGAGCAATTCGGCGGTACGTCCACCCGGCCTCCCGCATGCCCACTATACGCCCTCACTCAACGTCCGTCAACTGCACATAAGGTTCACGTCCACGCTGTCGCGGCATGCTACCAGTGTTAAAGACTGCGATGGAGGTCCGTATGCCACGGCAAACTGGCTGACACTGACGGCGGCGGTGCACAAATGCTGCGCAGCTAGCGCCATTCGACGGCCAACACCGCGGTTCCTGGTGTGTTCGCTGTGCCGTGCGTGTGATCATTGCTTGTACAGCCCTCTCGCAGTGTCCGGAGCAAGTATGGTGGGTCTGACACACCGGTGTCAATGTGTTCTTTTTTCCATTTCCAGGAGTGTATAATCCTTAATAAAAGTAAAGGAATACACTATTTTCAAATCATATTAATTCGATCTACATATCACTGTATACAATGTGCATCTCAAATATCGATAGTGTAAAGATCGACGATACCGTCACTTTCGCCGTTTTTCTACTTTTGTAGTGCGGCCCCACTGTGAAAAAATAACTGTCAAGCTTTCTGCAGCATCTGAATTCAAACCACAAGGATATCAGATGTACGATCGGCGTGGAGAAAGGTTGCTGTCTGCCTTTTATGGATGTGTTGATCAATCAGAAATTGAATGGATCATTGAGGCATCCCTATTACCACAAGACCACACATACAGAGTTACATTTACAAGTGTCCAGCTGCCAGCACCCACCACAAACTTCATCCTTCGAATGTTGGTGACCAGGCACATGATGAGTCTGATGACCAGACCCACAGTGATACATAATTTGGTTTATGTGTTTTGTGTAATTTGTGATGATCGGGACCTTAGGAGGTCAAAATTCATTAGGATGACTGTCAACGTTGCTCTACACCTTTCTGCAAGGAGCTTTGCCGGCCTGGGTGGCCGAGCGGTTCTAGGCGCTACTGCCTGGAACCACGAGACCCCTTGGTCGCAGGTTCGAATCCTGCCTCGGACATGGATGTGTGTGACGTCCTTAGGTTAGTTTGGTTTAAGTAGTTCTACGTTCTAGGGGACTGATGACCTCAGAAGTTAAGTCCCATAGTGCTCAGAACCATTTGAACCATTTGAAAGAAGCTTATAGCAAGTATTTCACACACATAACTGATGTGCAGAAAAAGCACATGCATCATGGACATATGTTCATTTGTTTCATACCCTGCCATGACAGCTATCGAAAACAACCAACTAAGGAAGTTGTTTGCATGTCTGACACTTATTGCGAGTATTCAAGTTCTGAAGATAAGGACTGATGAGGTAGGGTGAATGAAACTTTGTGTAGCGAAAGTAAGCTTACTGTTACTGAAGAATAATCTTACCTATTACCTTTCTTGGCGTGGTTGCACGTGAAGTGAGTGTAAGACGTTTATAAAATGTGGCTCACATATTTAGTTAAATTAACTGAAATATTTTTGTAATTTTGCTGTAATGAAACAATAAGTTTCTTGGAAAATGCTGCCAAATTGTCTTACCTCACCCTATTACCGACACACATGCGGGTGTCCGCCACAGCTGGAGCAATATTCGAAGATGATGCGAAACTCCTCACAGGTTGCTCATGTAGTGACCGTCTTTGTGCAAGCGTCTTCGGGCCAATTTTTGGTATAAAGTTACTGTTATGAACTAACAATGTCCAATGCTAAACACTCATCTGAAGATGAATGGATGGTTGTCAGCCGAAATTCCGTGGCAAGAAGTCGACGTCATCTGGCTACAGTCCTGAAACTTCATGGATTGTATAGAAAATGCTTAAAGATCGTTGAAGCCACGAGTAGTCCGGATATTCAGTGATCTTTCACAGCGCTGACTACAGTGTATAGCGCTGGTGCAGGAACAAGAATATCAGAATACATAGTATAGAGAACTTTGCTGCTCGGAGCAGACAACCAAACAATGCGAAAGGTTGCTTCAAACGTGCATGGCACCACCCGTGCAAGCCACTGGGGATAGTTTTAAGCTATAGGGGCCATTAACTTGATCTCCCATGAGACATGTGGCAGTACTCGAAGGCACTATGACAGCTGTAGACTGTGTGGACAATGTTGAGGATCACAGCAACCTTTCAATCTTGATGTCTTCTCCGACGGTGACGATATCTTCCATCAGGACAACTTCCCGTATTACATGCCCAGAACCGTAACACATTGGTTAGTGGAGCACGACAATAAACTCACTTTTATGTCTGATGAAACACGTCTGGGACACTACTGAGACCACTTTGCACGTCCATGAACCGCCGTCCAGTAATTTACGTGAATTGCGTGGCATGTGTTTACACGTTTGGTGCAGATACTTGTGGAAATCTAGAACAACTGGCGTTGTATTATGTTCCAAATGTAGACAATAGAACCGTTGAGTTGGTCACAATATTTTGGCCAATAAGTGTAGATCGCGTTACTCATACCTAGAGAGCCTGTATACAAAATACAATCTCTATTCATACTTACTTTGTGTGTCTGTGCAGAAATACTGTTCATTTTCAGATCCAAGCTCGTGCTAATTTGGTATTTGTTGCATGCCGCCTTCATGATATTGCCGTTTACATGGCCAACTGTGTAAAATAAAACTACATAAGGGAAATTCTGCACTGTAAAACCTTGTTGGTGGGCCGAGAATCAGCCGAGTGTACTATGGAAGCATGACTCACAAGCAGCTTTAACGGCTTCAGTTCTGCCTCTGTCTCCCTCCCATTTTGATGGCTTCATGGAGACGTCATGCTTGAGTAGCACGCCATAACGCACAACATTAATCTGTGAAGAAGTTTCAAAAATGCGCACATTCTGATTCACAGTATTAAATGGAACCCAACTCTCTCACCTGACTGGCTTTTGCGAGAGAAATTCAACATTATTATATACAACAGTTTTAGCTGATTCACAGTTAAGAAGGCCCTTGAACATAGAAAGTATTCTGCACCGTTCTGGACGTGATATCACCGTCGACTGCAGTTCGTGATTTGCCGACATTCCTCGCTTCAGATGTCAGGGCCAAAAACTGATCGCTTGGTAAATACAGTGATGCACGTACTCGGTGGGGCAGAGCAAATAAACCACGTGGCGGGGAGCGTTCACTGAGTTACTCTGAAGGTGAACAGGCGTTGCTAATGAGTACGTTACTCATCGTTCAAGGAGCTGTGCTCTAGTGCTGAATGAGGGCTAATACCAGAATACACCCTAGGAATATCTACGGTGCCACTCTAGTTTGGTACGAGGTGTGGTGAAAATCTTCAGTTCGATAGAAACCGAATTAATGTAGTCAGAGCGTAACAGCAAAGATAGGACACCCGGAACATATCCTGAAGCAGTTAGTACAGTCAAATATAGCTTTCACTAATCTATATGGGACACAGTGACGGATTTTCAGAGGTACAAAAGCAATTTTTAATGTTTACACCTGCCAAATTTTGACAACATTTTTTATTTTTTCTGTAAGTCTTCGAGAAGAATTTCAACAAACAAAAATTTTTAAAACGTTTGTATTTATTACCCTCATTATTTTCAAGCCCTGATACCTTCTTTTCAAAACTAAACCTCGTTGGCCAATTTGATATCCCATTTGTCCATTTCCCCCACTCCGTTGGTTCTAACAAAAATCCATTGTTTAATTTCTAGAGAGTCTTGTTTTCGGTCCCTCAAAAGTATGACCCATAACACGTGCGTAACTGGATGAATCAGTAACAAGACAACAATGTTGCAACACATGTTCCACCGTCAGAACAGTTTCCAAAAACGTCAGCCTTATTGTAACAAATGTAAGCTAATAATAAACTCAGGTACGGGTGGTGAATTTATTATTGTGACTCTTCTAAGAAGTGTTTACAATATTGATCTACAGCATTTACACACCCTGTAAAGTAATCGTGGTCGGACAATACCGCACGTTTCATTTCAACGCAGCACACACCTGTGGTATCCAGCATCTCTTTTCTTCCATAGTTGTCCGTTCTTCCTTGTGGAACTGCTGTTTTAAATTTTCCCACAGACAAAAGTCCAGAACTGTTGTCTGTTGAGCTGATAGTCTATTTTACGTTCCTCGAACGATTGATCGAACTATTATCAAATCTTATGTTTAAAAAGTGTGTCATTTTCTGTGTTGAATGGGCGGGACATCAGTCATGTTGGTACCACACGTATTCTTTATGTCCACTAAAATGCCTTCCAATAACTGCAAGTAAATAAGTTAAGAACTGTAAATACTTGTCGCTATTTAGTGTCGAGTCAACAGATGTGGAATCAATAAAGCGTTTAAGTTGACTGACCAACGTCGTGTAGTCACTTGTCTCAGCGAGCTTGGCTTTTCGACTTTCAGGTTGTGCATATTGTGAAAATTGATGCGGTCTTTGTTGTAAACGATGCTTCATCCGTAACAAACTGTTCCACAGAAACTTCGCTTTATAGTTTTCATACACACAGTTTGATGAACTGCAAACGAATGTGAAAGTCATTACCGTAAAGCTGCCGATAGAGCGAAATATGAAGAAGATGAAATACGTTAATTACAGTATTCGCGTAACACCACTTTGGCTGATCCCACTCGCACATCCAAACCACCACGCAGTAACATTTGGATTGTGTGTTAATGAGGCTAAAATGTATTTCATCTCTTTCATCTGTTGTTTTCTTGATCACATTTCCAGTTTCTTTAGTCTCCTAATAATGTTGGTAAACTCTAACCGTGTGGGTTGGGAACGATCAGGATGATTTTGAGCAAATAACTGCGCCGCTGCTCAACTTCTTTGAATATAATCGCCATAAACGAAAACCGTACCAACTTTTTCCACTTTTTGCACACATTGTGACATCTGAATAACATGACGAGCAAATTGTCTGATCGTTACAGCATAAGAGCTCTGACTGATGATCATCAAGTACACAGTTCACTCTCAAACTGCGACTATGTGTTTCGTGGGCTTACATTTGGTTTAGTAGAGCAGAACGTTGTGGGATCTCTTCTCCTCACGGTGGGATAGTGGTTTGTGGCGCTGTTATCATTATTTGGTGAAGTTCCACACATTTTAATTCACTGAAGTCCTACATCGAAGGCGTTTCCAGATTTCGGAGAAACAATAATATTCAGAGTATAAAGAAAACTTTAGAGATGAAGTTTTTATTTCCTTGTTCGTGTGTAGGTACACTGTACCACTGGTTTCGGCCGGGTTGTCATCTTCTGATCCTGAGTGTACAGATAACGAGGAAATAAAAGATGCAAGCTTAGCCCTACGGAAGGTAATAGTCCATTGTACCTAAGTGTGATCAATGCAATAAAAACATCATATCTGAAGCTTCTTTACATTGAATTCATGGACGCTCGCCAGCTGACAGTCTCAGGTATTTATAATAATCAAACTGATTGACAAGACTCGTTTCATAAATGTTAAGTGCAACTCGTTCCTTACACTATGTCATCAAAATAATACGGACACCTGACTGAAAATGACTTACAATTTCGTGGCGTCCTCCGTCGGTAATGCTGGAATTCAATATGGTGTTGGCCCACCCTCAGCCTAGATGACAGCTTCCACTCTCACAGGCATACGTTCAGTTAGGTGCTCGAAGATTTCCTGATGAATGGAAACCCATTCTTCACGGAGTGCTGCACTGAGCAGATGTATCGATGTCGGTCGGTGAGGCCTGGCACGAAGTCGGCGTTACAAAACGCCCTATAGGTGTTCTATAGGATTCAAGTCAGGATTCTGTGCAAGTCAGTCCATTACAGGGGTTTTGTTGTCGTCTAACAACTCCGCCACAGGGCGTGCATAATGAACAGCTGCTCGATCGTGTTGAAAGATGCAATCGCCATCCCCGAATCACTCTTCAACAGTGGGAAGCAAGACGGTCCTTAAAACATCAATGAAGGCCTGTGCCATGATAGTGCCGCGAAAACACAACAAGGGGTGCAAGCCTCCACAATCGAAAAACGCGACCACACCGTAACACCACCGCCTCGGAATTTTAATGTTGGCACTACACACGCTGGCAAATGACGTTCACCGAGTATTCGCCATACCGACAACCTGCCATCGGATCGCCACATTGTATACCGTGATTCGTCACTCCACACAACGTTTTCCCGCTGTTGAATCGTCCAATGTCTACGCTCCTTAGAGCAAGCAAAGCGTCGTTTGGAAATTACCGGGGTGATATGTGCCTTATGAGCAGCCGCTCGACCATGATATCCAAGTTTTCTCACATCCCGCCTAACCTGCAGTGGATTCTGATACATTTTTCAATTCCTGTATGATGTTCTGGATAGATGTGAGCCTGTTACACTCTGCGAGCCTCTTCAACTGTCGGCAGTCTTTGTCGGACGAGGTCAGTCTGTACACTTTTGTGCTGTACGTGTCCCTTCACGTCTCCACATATCACATCGGAAATAGTGAACCTAGGGATGTTGAGGATTGTGGAAATCTTGCGTACAGACGTATGACGCTCCAGTCTGGAAGCGCGCGACCGCTACGTTCACAGGTTCGAATCCTGCTCGGGCATGATTGTGTGTGATATCCTTAGATTAGTTAGGTTTAAGCAGTCCTACGTTCTAGGGGACTGATGACCTCAGATGTTAAGTCACATAGTGCTCAGAGCCATTTTAGACGCATGGCACAAGTAACACCCAATCACTTGACCACGTTCGAAGTCCATTAGTTCCGCGGAGCGCCCCATTTGCTTTCTCACGATGTGTAATGACTTCTGAGGTCTGGAGTACCCGGCAGTAGGTGGCAGCACAATGCACCTAATACGAAAAACGGAAGGTTTTGAGCGTGTCCAGATACCTTTGATCACATAGTGTAGCATGGTGGTAGCGTCTAGTCTTCTTGCTGTCTTTCACTGTCACAGCAACCCGCAGCCTCCGCAGAATGTCAGAACGTGTGTGTTTTCTTTCCCTTTCACAGTCGGCTTGGTTTCTCTTCCCTGTGGTGTGTGAGTGAGTAAACTTGAGAATGCGAGTAGTTTGAAATCCACTCCTGTGTATAAAGAGCCTTTTGTGGAGCAGTTGCGTCGTAGTGCCAACTTGTAGACAGCTGGTGCAGAAACCAGAGACGTTGATCAGTGACAGACGACGGAGGGTTGCGCTGCAGATTGCAGGTCGTTAATCGAAATTTCAACCTCACTAAGCGTGCGGCGAATGTGCCTACGAAGGAGGAAAACGGACACAGTTCTGCAGGCCATGGTAATTTGTGGACGCTTTTCTAGTATCATGTACAAAGTATTAGGTCATAGCTATTTTGACTAAGTCTGCAGTTAATTCTCTTCATTTCTCTCGAGACAGTATATAAAGATTTCGTGATCCACGCTTTTCCTAAATTTTTCATGGGTAAATTCGGGTATAAAATGTAATTTTCTGTATATTACTTTTGTGTCATTAGCGTAATCGTTAGATTTGTGACCGAGTGGTTATAATGGTAATGTAATGTGGATGAGGCTACATTTTAAGACAAAAAAAGTGATGCACCACGGAGGAGTTGTGCAAATTGGTCACTAACTAATATTCATACAGGAATCGACGGAAAATCAAAATTTTCAACTTTAGCGGCAGATAGATGATTGTGGGACGCTGCACCCTAATTTCAGCCCGCAGCTGGAGAGGATAGTAAAAAAGGGACATGCCGATAAAAGAGCATAAAGTCTTTGCGAATTTCATTCCGTGTATTCAGTTCGACAGCAACTATGCGTCGCAGACAGGCGCTGATGGCAGAATTTGGAAGATGACTTGCAGATTGGCCCAAGAAGCAGATTGGAGGAATCGGCCAATCGCAAGACATTTGAACAGGATCGACGCCACTATTCGACGATACTGGCAGGGATGGATGAACCATGGCCGAATACTGCGTGAAGAAGGAAGCGTTTCACCTAGAGATACGATAGAACCTGAGGATCGAGCAGTGGTCGGAGGGCACTCAAAGCCCCGGATTCTCCATTACCATCCACCCGTCGTGACTGCAAAGATCATTAATAGGCAAGTCAGAGAGATGAAACTAAACTCATGGCGCCTCTTGCCCAGACTACCGTTAACCTTTAAACACCAAAAATACCGTTTGCAGTGGCAATGGGCGCATTGGCCCTGTAATCTCACTGTCTGGATTAGAACTGTCTTTACTGTCGGGTCCCACTTTAAAATGAGCCACAATGTTCAGCGAAGACGTGGATGAAGAGCCCCAGACACCAGTGTGATACCAACCAGGAGTGATGGCCTGAGGTGCCATTACATTTCTTATCAGACCATTCTTGTTGATGTCCATGGGAACCTTCCAGGACAGCGGTAGATCGACGACATTCTGCACCCCGTTTTGTTGCCTTTCATGGCAAGCCTCTTTGAGCTTATATTTTAGCAACACACGGTGCTAAATTTTCTTCAGCTTGTCTTAGAAAAAAAAAGCATTATTGACAGGTCCTCCAACCATCTCGAGATATTGACGGTCTGACGCGCCACTTGGGCAGAACCTAGCACTTTATCCTTCATGATGACATCCAATAACTCTGTTAATCAATGACAAGTTGAATAACTAATTCCATGAAGACCACATGAGGACCAATATGTTGTTGACTTGCTCAATTTCTCTTGAATGAACAATCCAATTTTTATGAAACTGTAACAGTATGTTTGCACATGTACATTACATCTATCAATTTCCATCCCATTCGAATAATTCCTTCGTGCTGCGTCGTTTTTATCTACCTTAGAGAGTAAAATCATTATTATCTGAACTCTATGCCCTCGTGTAATAAGATAGTTAGCATATGCAATTAATAACGTTAGCGATTCCCATGCATAAGCCAAGTACTTGTAAATTAATCCCTTGTCTTTCCTGGTGTCTATCTGGCATTCAATTCTCTCTGTAAAATAGTTGGATTTATGATCAACCAGACTGGATGCCTTCGACCATGTCAATGACTGCGACATCCGTTTTCAGAGGAAGGCGTGAGGTGCGGTGGCCGCCCAGAGCGGTACCTGTCAGTGACACAGCCACTGTCAGTGGACCATCTGGGCAAAATTCATTTCAAAGGAACCTTCTTTTGCACTGAAAAGCCGCCTTTCAGTCATGCTTCGTGGGGCAGACGGGATAGGTAAAGATTTAGGTGATCCGTGAGAAGCTTCCGGGCTGTATTGTGAATAGGAATTCTTTCTCTTTGTAAGGCTAAATGCCAACTCTCTGTCACTGCTATATTCGGAGTGAATAACCTCTGACCTAAAACGTTCGAGGAGGTTCTTCATTGGAGATGTAGAGGAGAGCATATTACCGAGCGAAGTGGCGCATTGGATGGCACACTGGACTCGCATTCGGGAGAACGACATTCCAAAACTTGTCCAGCCATCCAGATTTAGGTTTGCCATGATTTCCCTAAATCACTGCAGGCAAATGTAGGGACAGTTCCTTTGAAAGGGCTCAGCAGATTTCCTTCCCTATCCTTGATACAATACGAGCTCGTGCTCCGTCTGTAACGACCTCGATGTCGACGGAACGTTAAACAAAATCTTCCTTCCTTCCTACCTCCCTTCCTTCCTTCCATCCTTGCAAGCGTATTGGCTGAAGTAACAAACTTACCTGAGAAACAGGAGAGTAACACAGAATCGTTTATGAACTGCATTCTTCTGTGTGTAATGATTAGTTGGCGTTGCAAAAGTTTTGCGAGGAGGTGAGACAGTTGTCTTGATAAGAAGAATAAGGGATCGACTTAGGGGAATTGTATTTGGCCTGGAATCTCACTAGCTGGCCAGTCTGGCATGAGCAGCGCTACCAGGAGTATTTCTGACGTCACTATAGGTCACTGGATCAGTGAGACACTCACAGCTCCCTACCAATGTTAAGGTGGTACTCCATAGGAAGGAAGAAAACAGAATTGAAGTAAAAGTTTTCGCTAAATTCTGTCCAGCAGCAAGGTGATGGTGAAAACTATCTTTTCCGTAGGTAGATCACATCCTATTTAAATTTAATAGCTACAACATGCAACACTTTGTTTCTTTCGTAGGTAGGACTAAGGGACAGTGTTTTGTGGAAAACCGGCATGTCTGTGGATTTAGAGCCCACAATAAGCGATTGGGTTGATAATAATATACTATGTGATCGAAAGTATCCGGATACCTTCAAAAACGTACGTTTTTCACATTGCGTACTTCGTGCTGCCACCTACTGCCAGATACTCTGTATCAACGACCTGAGTAGTTATTAGACATCGTGAGAGAGCAGAATGGGGCACTCCGCGAGACTGAAGGATTTCGAACGTGGTCAGGTGATTGGGTGTCACTTGTGTCATACGTCTGTACGCGGGATTTCCACACTACTTAACATCTCTATGTTCACTCTTTCCTATGTGATAAGTGGAACCGTAAAGGGACATGTACAGCACAAAAGTGTAGAGAGACAACCGACAGTTGAAGAGGTAATGTGTAATATGTAATAGGCAAACATCTACCCAGACAATCACACATGAGTTCCAAACTGTATTAGGATTCACTTCAGGTTAGGCGAGAGGTGAGAAAACTTGGATTTCATGGTCGAGTGGCTGCTCATAAGCCACACATCACGCCGGTAAGTGCCAAACGACGTCTCGCTTGGTGTAAGGAGCGTAGACATTGGACGATTGATCAGAGGAAAAATGTTCTGCGGAGTGACGAATCACGGTACACAATGTGGCGATCCGATAGCAGCGTTTGGGTGTGTAGAATGCCCGGTGAACATGATCTGCCAGCGTGTGTAGTGCCAATAGTAATATTCGGAGGCGGTGGTGTTATGGTGTGGTCGTGTTTTTCATGAAGGGGGCTTGCACCCGTTGTTATTTTGAGTGGCACAGTCACAGCGCAGGCCTACTTTGATGTTTTAAGCACCTTCATGCTTCCCACTGTTGAAGAGCAATTCGGCGATGGCGACTGCATCTTTCAACACGATCGAGCACCTGTTCACAATGCACGGCCTGTGGCGGAGAAGTTACACGACAATAATATCAATGTAATGGACTGACCTTCACAGAGACCTGACCTGAATCCAATAGAACATCTTTGGGATATTTTGAACGCCGAGTTCGTGCCAGGCCTCACCAACCGACATCGATACCTCTCCTCGGTGCAGCACTCCATGAAGAATGGCCTGCCATTCCCCGAGAAACCTTCTAGCTGAAGGTGGGCCAACACCATACTGAATTGCAGCATTGCCGATGGATGGCGCCACGAAATTGTGAATCATTTTCAGACAGGTGTTCGCATACTTTTGACCACATAGTGTAAGTAACAACTGAAAACAACAGTCAATAATTTAATTACAGGACAAAACCACATGTGTTTCTAGCGAAACGACTGGATTCGGCCGGAATCGGCCATCCTCAGATAATTAAATACAGGCTGTGGTACTATTCCACAACTGCCGAAGCCATACCGTCAAAATTACACTGATTTCTGCAGTGGTGGTACTGAACTAAGCCTCTATTTTATAATCTTCTTATGGCCGATACCGGCTCGAACCGGTCATTTCGTCAGAAATAAATGTGATTTACCGAATAACCGAATTATTGACAGTGATTTTCAGTAGTTACGATAAAAGTTACCCAGCTTTGTTAGAGACTGTCCCATGTCGCTACTTGTTATGAAACTAATTTGAATCCGAAGACTTTGGACAAATTACTTCAAAACAAAACGCCCTGCACACGCATGAAGACCGATCGCTGAGACGAAGGTGATAATGTGCAGCGAGCCCGCGCAGCGGACGTGCCTTTACGGCGCCGCAGCTAATGGCTGCCGGCACGCCAAGGTCTGCAGTAGATCGGCCCTCTGCTGGACTCATCTGCGCGCCTGTGGGCAGGTCGCCGCGGCCAAGGACGGCCTGTCTGACACAGCTGCCTAGACACTCCGCCACGCATCCGCAATCGATACTTAGCTCAGCGGCGACACCAAGCGCAGTCTGCCTAACGTCCTGTTCGCCATTGGTGATCTGTCCTTTCCAATAGAAACTTCTTTTTTCCACTTCTTTCATTCCCAGCTCTTCAGAACAGAATGGGCTTCGTAAGGCTTCATCCTTTCCAGAAAAATATCCCAATATGTTGGGACTGTGACAGGGGCAATCCCAACTGAAATCTCTGAAAAGCATTCACCAGATTATCAAGTGAAACCCCATGAAAACCTTCATTGAATTGCCCGTATGGATTTAATTCCATTTGTCATATTGATGACAAATGTCATGGGACATACCGTTTCGTAAATCTTTAGGTAATTCAATATTCTGAGATGCACAGTGTCAAGAGAGTCCGAGAAATCCAAATTCCAGGCATTACCTCTCACCACGTACAACGCAGTGGTCGACAGCCTTCACTTAACGACCGAGAGCAGCGGCGTTTGCTCAGAGTTATCTGTGCTATCAGACAAGCAACACAGCGTGAAGTAACCGCAGTGCGAGACGTACGACGAACGTGTATTTTAGGACAGATTGGCGAAATTCGGCGTTAAGGGGCTGTGGCAGACGACCGACGCGAGTGTCTTTACTAATAGCACGACTTCGCCTGCAGCGCCTCTCCTGGGATCGTTCATTACCAATCGGTTGGGCCTTAGATACCTGGAAACCCTTGGCCTGGTCAGAAAAGCGCCGATTTCGGTTGGTAAGAGCTGATGGTAGGTTTCGAGCGAGGCACAAACCTCAGGAAGTCAAGGACCCAAGTCGTGAACAAGCCAAAGTTGCTGTTGGTTCCATAATGATGTGGGCTATGTTTACATGGAATGGACTGTATCCTCCGGTCTCACTGAGCCGATTATTGAATGGAAATGTTATAGACCATTTGCAGCCATGAACTTCATGTTTCCAGAGAACGATGGAATTTTTTCGGGTGACAATGCGCCACGTCAGACATTCTGCACGAAGGAAAGATTTGACCACCAAATCTCCCTACATGAATCTCACCGACCCTTTATTGGATGGTCTAGAGGTCACAAAATCCTGCCCCGCCAATAGTTTCGCGATTATGGACGGCTACAGAAGGAGCTGGATGGGCTTCCAAAGACTTGTTGAGTCCATGCTGGACTTGGCCGGCAGAGGTACGTCCAACACGATATTATGATGTATCCCATGACTCAGTGTATTTCTGGTACAATGTTCTCCATCGTCCAAGAGCACGTAATCACCTCACCTGGCTGCTCGTGTTGCTTGAATTATAAGGGCCGATTAAAATGTTTGAATTTGAGGGCGTTGCTACAGCCTGTATGCAACACGACTGTGACGCTGGTATACAAGTACCGACATGTATGCAAGAGATTAATGTAGCATTTGTTCCTTCCCGACGTGTCTACGGTAAATGAAATACGGCGGTGTTATTACCTAATGCGTCCAGAAAATACCAACGTACTGTTGCAGGACAAACGGTGAGAGACATCCATCGGAAAATGAAGAGTGAGTTTGGAGCAGCATGTGTATCCAAAACCATCTGCGCCAAAGGTGAGACTGCTTCATGATAACGCACGTTCGCTTGTCGCTAACGTCGTAACTTAGAGGTTACACTGGGAAACACTTGAGCAACCGCCGTACAGTCTTCCCATGCTATTAACTCACCTTCGGTCCCTTAAAACTGGCCTTGAAGTGTCGGCAGTTCCTCTTGTACGAGGATCTCCAGCAGTCGGTTACGAACGTCTTCACTCAGCAGGACACATTGTTTTACCAAACAGGTATCTTGAATCTGGTACGTTGGTGGGTTGATTGCTTCAATACTCACTCAATGGCATACAAATATTCAACTGTATTCAACTGTCCGCCCTTCGAACGGAAACTTTTTGATTGCCTCTTATACATTTCAACCAGCCATGTTGTGTATATGTTGGTAACTAATGTCTTCACAGTCGATGCAGGTTAATGATCTATACTTACAGCAATGGATGTCACATACACGGTACTGAAATGCAGATGTAGCCTCGTGTCAGGTTTAATGCAGGTTTTCCTCTACCTACATCCGTAATCAACGTTCACAACGCGTTATTTACAACTGTGAACAATTTATTATTCACCAATCAGAGGACAGAGTAGCCCACTCCGTCGTTATACATACAGCTCCAACTGACGTTGTGAATGGTATGGACTCCGTATTATACGGAGGATACATTTGTAGAAACGACGGGGCTGGAATATACATAAGCTTTTAAATATCGGCACACATAAATTCCGGTGGCTTCAAGTCGCGGGATATGGATGGGCACGGCGTCGGCGAGCCAAGAGCGATACACTTGTTGTCGATGATTCATGCTATGTATTGTCGAACAGTCGTACGAAAGTGTCCCGATGCACCATCATCCATCCATACGCATCCCTTCTGCATCAGAAACATCAGGTAAAACCAAGCCCCAAAAATTAACGGAATCATACTCGTAACTTAAGTATAACACCATCGGTTTCCGGACCAACGTTTGTTAGGGTTAGTTACCTGTTTCATTGGCCTCTACTCGCTCATTTCGTTTGAATGTATTACAGTCGAACACCGTGTATAATGAGAGATTGTGCAGAGTGTTTTTCATTCATAGCTTGCAAACGAATGGTTGTTTGTGAGGAGATCCCGTTATACCTCCGTGTAAACTTCATGGTCTTGACGCTTGCATTGGTTGAGATCTATCTACAATATGGAATCTATGAGCTGGCAAGGCCACGCACAACATACAAAATATCAACTACCCCACACGACTATCACGCGAAAGGAGCGATATATTGTTCATGAGGTCGTGCACGGCCGTACAGCCACGTCACGTACATTGAGTCAGGAAATAGGCTCGTCTATGGCGAGATAAATATCCACAAGGGCACCGGGAGACGTCTGGAGCACCATGGACTGTCAGCATGGTGACACAAACCCTAGTTCTGCATACAATATCATGCTGGACGTTTCCGTAGATGAAAGCTCCGAAGTGCGCAGTGCCGATGGTACTGTTATCGACGACTGTGCCGCTAAAGCGGAGTTATTGAACGCAGTTTTCCGAAATTCCTTCACCAGGGAAGACGAATGGAATATTCCAGAATTTGAAACACGAACATCTGCTAGCATGAGTTTCTTAGAAGTAGATACCTTAGGGGTTGCGAAGCAACTCATATCGCTTGATACGAGCAAGTCTTCAGGTCCAGATTGTATACCGATTAGGTTCCTTTCAGATTACGCTGATACTATAGCTCCCTACTTAGCACTCATATACAACCGCTCGCTCACCGATAGATCTGTACATACAGATTGGAAAATTGCGCAGGTCGCACCAGTGTTCAAGAAGGATAGTGGGAGTAAGCCATTTAACTACAGACCTATATCATTGACGTCGGTTTGCAGTAGGGTTTTGGAGCATATTCTGTATTAAAACATTATGAATCACCTCGAAGGCAACGATCTATTGACACGTAATCAGCATGACTTCAGAAAACATCGCTCTTGTGCAACGCAGCTAGCTCTTTATTCGCACGAAGTAATGGCCGCTATCGACAGGGGATCTCAAGTTGATTCCGTATTTCTAGATTTCCGGAAAGCTTTTGACACCGTTCCTCACAAGCGACTTCTAATCAAGCTTCGGAGCTATGGGGTATCGTCTCAGTTGTGCGACTGGATTCGTGATTTCCTGTCAGGAAGGTCGCAGTTCGTAGTAATAGACGGCAAATCATCGAGTAAAACTGAAGTGATATCAGGTGTTCCCCAGGGAAGCGTCCTGGGACCTCTACTGTTCCTGATCTATATAAATGACCTGGGTGACAATCTGAGCAGTTCTCTTACACTGTTCGCAGATGATGCTGTAATTTACCATCTAGTAAGGTCATCCGAAGACCAGTATCAGTTGCAAAGCAATTTAGAAAAGATTGCTGTATGGTGTGTCAGGTGGCAGTTGACGCTAAATAACGAAAAGTGTGAGATGATCCACATGAGTTCCAAAAGAAATCCGTTGGAATTCGATTACTCGATAAATAGTACAATTCTCAAGGCTGTCAATTCAACTAAGTACCTGGGTGTTAAAATTACGAACAACTTCAGCTGGAAGGACCACATAGATAATATTGTCGGGAAGGCGAGCCAAAGGTTGCGTTTCATTGGCAGGACACTTAGAAGATGCAACAAGTCCACTAAAGAGACAGCTTACACTACACTCGTTCGTCCTCTGTTAGAATATTGCTGCGCGGTGTGGGATCCTTACCAGGTGGGATTGACGGAGGACATCGAGAGGGTGCAAAGAAGGGGAGCTCGTTTTGTATTATCACGTTATAGGGGAGGGAGTGTGGCAGATATGATACACGAGTTGGGATGGAAGTCATTACAGCATAGACGTTTTTCGTCGCGGCGAGACCTTTTTACGAAATTTCAGTCATCAACTTTCTCTTCCGAATGCGAAAATATTTTGTTGAGCCCAACCTACATAGGTAGGAATGATCATCAAAATAACATAAGAGAAATCAGAGCTCGAACAGAAAGGTTTAGGTGTCGTTTTTCCCGCTCGCTGTTCGGGAGTGGAATAGTAGAGAGATAGTATGATTGTGGTTCGATGAACCCTCTGCCAAACACTTAAATGTGAATTGCAGAGTAGTCATGTAGATTTAGAAGAGAAAGAAAGTCCCTAGATTACATTCGCCATCGTCAAACGGGTCGAGCATGCTGCGTCATGTTACGCGGTGCCATTCGATACTCAACATGACCATCTGCGGCTCAAATAGCCGGTAATGAACAGCAGTCACCACGTATCTGACATGTTAGGGGCAGTGACTATGAGGCCTCCGTGACACTCCCTTTCAACAAGACAACCCATCATCGTACGCTCTTGTACTTTCCTGACCTATCTACTTATAGTTAGTTAATTAGTTTCATGTTCCATGGATATTTTGGCGAGGTGAATCGTAATGATGTGTAGTCATTTTACATACACATCATAAATTGATTTGTAAATATGGCTACACACTAAATACTCTTGAGTTTTTGTTTTTTTATTTGTTGTTGTTGTTGTTGTTGTTGTCTTCAGTCCTGAGACTGGTTTGATGCAGCTCTCCATGCTACTCTATCCTGTGCAAGCTGCTTCATCTCCCAGTACCTACTGCAACCTACATCCTTCTGAATCTGCTTAGTGTACTCATCTCTCGGTCTCCCTCTACGATTTTTACCCTCCACGCTGCCCTCCAATGCTAAATTTGTGATCCCTTGATGCCTCAAAACATGTCCTACCAACCGATCCCTTCTTCTAGTCAAGTTGTGCCACAAACTTCTCTTCTCCCCAATCCTATTCAATACCTCCTCATTAGTTACGTGATCTATCCACCTTATCTTCAGTATTCTTCTGTAGCACCACATTTCGAAAGCTTCTATTCTCTTCGTGTCCAAACTAGTTATCGTCCAGGTTTCACTTCCATACATGGCTACACTCCAAACAAATACTTTCAGAAACGACTTCCTGATACATAAATCTATATTCGATGTTAACAAATTTCTCTTCTTCAGAAACGCTTTCCTTGCCATTGCCAGTCTACATTTTATATCCTCTCTACTTCGACCATCATCAGTTATTTTACTTCCTAAATAGCAAAACTCCTTTACTACTTTAAGTGTCTCATTTCCTAATCTAATTCCCTCAGCATCACCCGATTTAATTTGACTACATTCCATTATCCTCGTTTTGCTTTTGTTAATGTTCATTTATTTATATTATCATTATTAAATATACAGGTGCGAGTTAGCAATACCTGCCCACCGCCTTTTACACATTACAGTATCAAATATTCTTCGGTGGAATGTCATCTTTCCTTCTGGTTTCAATTATGTACATCATTGTTCATTGTGAACTGCAGTAGGTTATGTACAACAAACTGCATGAAGGAATAAACATACTGCGAAGCAGTATTGAGAATGAATTCCTTAAACACCTGTCAAGATGTCTTAGGGTAAGTGTCATATATTATTCTTACAGCATGCAGCATGTTTTTCAACAATGAAGACTCTGTTTCTTAAAGGTTACTTACCGCAGAACATTATTCCATACGACATAATTGAATGAAAATATGCAAAACGTCTCCGTTTAATGGCTTGTCTCTCCCCAAGATTTGCAATCATTCCAAATGCACATGTAACTGAACAAAGTTGTTTGAAGAGTTACAAAATGTGTTTTATTTTCGATTTACATTCTCATGAACATGGACACTAAGCATGTTAAAGTTTCCACCCTATTTATTTTTCCTCACCATATGTTACACTTAACGTTAGTGTAGTACCTCCTATATACGCTGAACGCGATACGGCATGTCTTTAAAACCGAGGATCACACTATTTTCTGAAAACCAGTGAATGATACATTTAAGAAATTTGTTTTGGAGAGGGTCCACCATCAACAAAATACAGATTCTTATCTTTCGGTTTATTTCCCACAAATGTTGACGCTGAAGTTTCAGCATCATTAGTTGATTTTCATTATCTGTCTATAAAATAAGAGATATGATTTTCACTACTTGTGCGCATATAAATTTGTCCTTTTAGAAGAATATTTACAAATGTGGAAAACAGACAGTTTTGTACATGTAGATTGTTGTCACAGGCAGTGATTTTCCTGGATTTTTATGTATTTTGTTGTAGTTGCTCAAGAAGGAATATCTTTAAAAAGAAATCTGTTTGTAATCACAGACATACGAGGGTCGGTCAAAAAGTAATGCCTCCCATTTTTTTTCTACTTAAAAAAATTAAGTTAAGTGAAAAATTTGAATTTGGCGCCATTCCTCAAACCTTCTTCTGCAATCCACTGCAGTAGTAACTTTCTGTGTCAACAGGTGGCAGCACAGCAGAAGTTTGTAAGATGGCCGACATCGATGTTCGTTTGAGACAGCGTTGTGTGATTGAATTCTTGAATGCAGAAGGTGAAACGCCCATACGCATTCATGAAAGACTGAAGAAGGTGTATGGTGTTGTGACAGTGGATGTCAGCACTGTTAGACGATGGGTTCGTCGTTGCAAGGAAGCTGAAGGGCAAACACCGTTGACTGACGAAAAGCGGAGCGGCAGGCCGGTGAGTGCAGTGACTCCACACAACATTCAGCAAGTTGATGACATCATTCGTGGTGACCGTCGGGTGACTGCAGATGAAGTGTGTCGCATTATTTCTCTTAATAAAGGCAGTGTGATCACGATTATTAAACAATTGGGGTACTCAAAAGTTTGTGCACGGTGGGTTCCAAGAATGTTAACCGATCAGAATAAAGAGGCAAGGAAAACAATAGCCTCCCAACTCTTGCAGCGCTTCCGTTTGGAGGGAGATGAGTTTCTGAAAAAAATTGTGACCGGGGACGAAACATGGGTGCATTTTTTTGAACCCGAATCAAAGAGGCAGTCAATGGAGTGGCGTCACACAAGCTCGCCGAGGAAGAAAAAATTCAAAACTGTGCGATCGGCAGGGAAAGTTATGGCAACAGTTTTCTGGGATACAGAGGGTGTGATTCTGGTTGATTTTTTGGATCAGGGATGCACAATAAATTCTGTTCAATACGTCACAACCCTCAAAAAACTTAAAGCACGTCTTCAGCGAGTTCGCCCAACAAAATCAATGGCAGATGTTCTTCTTTTGCATGACAATGCAAGACCACACACCAGTCGTCACACCTCTGACGAGATTGTCAAAATTGGATGGGAAGTTTTGCCTCATCCCCCATACAGCCCTGACCTGGCACTATCAGACTTCCATCTGTTCGGGCCACTAAAAGAAGCTCATCGTGGGATTCATTTTGAAGATGAGGAGGCCGTCAAAACATCCCTGCGTCAATGGCTTAGGAAGCAGAGCTGTGATTTTTACCGTGCTGGGATACATGCCCTTGTTCAAAGATGGACCAAAACTGTAGAGATGGGCGAAGATTACATTGAAAAATGACAAAATGATCCTCAATGTTGTGGTTTTCAACCTATGTAATTGCATTTAAATTTCCTGACAATTAAACGTAGAAAAAAAAATAGGAGGCATTACTTTTTGACTGACCATCGTAAGAGCTTCAACCTGAAGGTGATGAGATTGTTTACTGTTGTTTCTTTTGCTCTATATTCGTATGGATTGATTATAATTCTAGAGGCGTCTCCAAAAATAAGTGATTCTGCTTTATGTATATCAGATGGAAGACCGTTTTCATACATAAGGAACAATAGTGGACATAAGATTCAACTTCGATGAACTCCATGTTGATTTCTCCCCAGTCAGAATAACGTCCGCAGGATGCAATGGTTGAATTAGTAATTGTAGCTTTGTGCATTCTTTTGATTAGGTATGACGTTATTCATTTGTTTGCTATACAAAGAATTCACTTTATCTACGACAATATTGTGATTTGCCAACTAGCACAATTTTGTTATTTAATGCTTGTAAAATTTAGTAAATTAGCTGTGATGGACTTTTGCCCCTCCCAAATGTTCACCCACTAATAACATCTACGTTTAACGAACATGTTGCATAGATTTAAAGCACTCTGGAATTACTTGCTGCTTACCATAATCCAGGCACAGTTTGACATGATGTCCAAGGCATTTAGAGCTGTTAGTGCTCTGTGTACTACGTTTCACACCTCATATACCCACTGATCACCTACAAATATAGAGTATACGGTATAGGTACAATACTTATAATTTCCTTACTCCCATCCTTCCTGGAGTGGCAATATAGTGCGAAGCAATTTCACTAGAGCTTATGACACCATGAAAAACTTCTTTCAACCAGAGTAATAGTTAATCTTACCGCTGACATAACATATATGCTGTCAGAAGAACACTCTAAGCACTTACCATCAAGTGTTGGATAACTGACAGAAGTATCCCTCATTAGCTCAAACCATTCTGCTTCCTATACAGCGTGTAATGGGTATAAGTGCAGATATTTTCATAAGTGGCACCTGAATATGTACACAAATCAGTGTTTTTGTTCTCTTTACATATGTGTTAGTGTTTTCCGTACAGTCATAGCTGCACCACCAAGCGGACTACACTTGTCAGTACAGATCACACATTTTTCGTCTTCATGCCCACATTTCAACACCTGACATACTTCGCAGGAGAAAATAAGCATTAATGGCTTGCTCTTTTTGTATGGACTTGAAGGTATAGCACAACCTAAAAACGTATGACTTCTAATAGCTACAATTATCATTTTGCCAACAATGTAAATATTGATGATATTTGTTTAGTACATGGCCCTCAATCACCACAAAAATATCTCTACTTATACCCATTACGCCCTGTATGTAGCATATACATGACGTCTTGGCAAATGCTTCTCATCTAGTGTAGCTACCTCAAATTTGGTGATGTATTTTTCTATTTTTCGACAGCTTACCTCTTGAAACACCGAAACAAATAATGGAACTTGGGAGTATCAATGCTGAGAATATGACTGAAAGAGAAATATGTGGAGATAAGATGGAAAAAGTTCATTGTGAGTCTTAAGCGAATAAGAATTCCTTATTGCCTTGGTAGAATAAAGCTATGTGGACTAAATATAGTGTTCAAGAGACAGGCTAAGTTTCTAGGAATGAGACCTTTGTTGAGATTAACGTAACACAGATGAATTCACTGAGGCATGTGGCTGCACATGGGGGGAAACTATCCCAAAAACTTTGTTATGTTGTGTAACAATCTGGTGAGATCAGTCTTTGAATATGGATGCACATTTTACGATGAAATGAAATGAAATGCCGTGTGACGAGGGCCTCCCGTCGGGTAGACCGTTCACCGGGTGCAAGTCTTACGATTTGACGCCACTTCGGCGACTTGTGCGTCGATGGGGATGAAATGATAATGATTAGGACAACACAACACCCAGTCCCTGAGCGGAGAAAAACTCCGACCCAGCCGGGAATCGAACCCGGGCCCTTTGGATAGACAGTCTGTCACGCTGACCACTCAACTACTGGGGGCGGACACATTATACGATGATGGGGCAAGACATTCGATATCTAAACTTGACAATCGTCAATATCTTTGCCTGCATTAGAACATGTACTGGAGTCATGCAACCCACTTCTGTGAATGTTCCTCTCGTTCAGCTGGGCAAACCACAGCTATCAGGTGGGAAAAACGTCCAAGTTGATTCATGTTGAAACTAACCTCATACACAAGACACCTTTTAATCAACAGATCAATAAAGTATGTGTTCGATAAATAAAAATATAACTGTTTCACTTAATACAAAAACAAATTAATAATTATAACGGTGCTTCAATGGTGTACCTTTGATATGACCAATCCCGAGTACATAGTGCCCATATTGTTGGCCAGAGGGTTTACCTTGCAGATATAATTCTGGTTGTGGATTCTATGGTTTAACCAATGTCTTAAGTGGGAGCCATCGTGGAGGTGGGAAGAGGGTCTGCAGACGAGTTGGGTAGCCAGTTTGCAAGTGGCACAGAGAGGACAGTGCAGACTGCTGTTGGGAGTGCTGCGTGTGTGCGAAGGAGTAGTAGTCGTCGGCGAAATGTTGCCGGCAAGTATTCGCCTGAACAGGAGTACTTTAGAGTGCCTAACTGCCGATGCAGTGCTTCATAGGAGCTGTGTCATCTGACGAAAATTCTTACAACATTGAGTGTGTTTGAGCTGCTCTGCTGGTCACACACTTCTTGGTGAGCCACTTTATTTGAATGTTACTGTTGGTAAGTTCTTCTTCTGTTTTCACCATCGGTGATTACTGCTAAATCTCCCCTCCCTGCAGTGTATTGTATTCCTACACCTCGTCGATATAGTTGTTATTTGGTTTGGATTGGTTTTGCCCGCCTTCTCAGCCCTGTCCAGCATCTCAAGATCTATGAACATCCAGCTTCATAACATTCTTCTCACTGTAATTCTATAACTTCTGTTCCCGACCTGGGAACTGGGAGAGGGAGTGTGAGGAGACACTGAATGCTGGCTGTTTCTTTCAGAATGGATCGGTGCAATCTCAATATCGCTTAATGTCTGAAAAATCATGATCTCCATTTAAGGACTGCTCTGAGCATACACGCTGTTTTCAATTGTACAAATTTATTTAAAGGTGACAATTTCTCTTGAATGTTGGTTAAGCCTGAGACGTTAATTTTAGATTCACCCACACAGTCGCCTCAAGATAATTTTTTTCCGTTTTAATTTATCCTTTAAAGGTGGTTGAGAGTAATTTTCACCCCGAGTTTGGAAAGTATTTCTATACACGTTTTAAAAGCGATTCATTCTGAATTGTGACATTTGTTGTCATTAGTTTACATCAAACCTTAATGTTCCTCTTGTGCTCTTCTTACTGGTTGTGCTAAAGTTATGTATAAGTCTCGATCAGATTACCACCAATTAATTTGTATTTAGTAGAATGGCCTGTATTAATTGCTGTTCAGTCTTTTCAGATCACTCAGCCTCCTTGTGTAACATCTTTGAAGTTACTCTGTGCATAGCTCAGTGCCTAGGTCAATTAAGGGGACTGGCATATGATCAACATTCTATATGTGCCCTTAATATCGAGTTAGCTGCCTTCGATCTAAATTTTGAGTAAAGTTACAGTATTTTCAGGTACTTTATTTTGCGCTATGTCATGGAATTGAAAATTTTTAGTTAGATTTTTTTAAATTTATATATTTTGAAACACTGGATTTTAGTATGTTTTACTATTCATATTGCTGAGCCCACCTGTAAGTTTACCGAATTGCTTCAAGTTGAATTTTACTGTATCTACCCTCTAAACTTTGGACTTCAGTCTGTTTTGCTATTCAGATTGCTAAGGATACCGATAAAATCATATTTTGCTTAATCTGTTATTAAAAAGAAATTTTGCTTTAATTAAGCCTTTATCTGAACTTTGGGTTCCGACCTTTTTACTATTCAGGTAGCTAATCCATCCTATAGAATACAAATTTTCTTAATTATTTCATGTCAATTTTGCTTTAATTAAAGTATGCCTAAACATTTGTTTATAATCTCGATATGCTACTTACATTGCTGAGCTCGTCTGTAAGGTTAAATTTTATTTAACTGTTTCAAGTTAAATGTTTACCTCAGTTAAAGTCTTTCTAAACTTTTGTTCTGACTTTCAGTTGTGCTACTCAGATTGCTTGTCTGTAAAACCACAGGTTGTTTAATTTTTCTGTAAATACTACCACAGTATTGTGTACTGCAAAATAAAAGAAAAAATCTATATTTCTTATGTATCCTAGACTTGTGTTTGTTCCTTCCACTCAGCAGGGTATATCCTGCTGTTCTCCCATATCAACTATGTCAGAAAACTAAATATAGAAAAAAAGCTCTGGCTGTAAGTCCTACCCCATTCAACTTCTGAGACGAAAACATACTAACGTCGTATAATATAAAGATTGTTCATACTTAAATAGTGAAGTCAATCTTTTGCCTAATACTGTTTTTCGTGATTCGACGGAGGCTTACACCAATGATCGGCGGTTTGCTAATGGTGACAAAGTAGAACATACAACCCAATTGAATATTTTTGTGCCATGTATTATTTTCTTGAGGAAACAGAAATTTATAAAACGGAAGCCACTGCAGGTAGCAGCAATATATGGCAGATATAGCATGAAGAATTATAGTAATATTAATCTGTTCCCTAAATGTGTCACCAATATGCATTATTGAAGAAGTCATTACAAATAATGAATCAGGAATATTAACGACTTTACAGAACACATTAGCAGTGCAGCAAACTTCATACAAGGCCGGTCTGCATTATTGAAATATTTATTGAAGATGGAGTCTGCCGGCCGCGGTGGTCTAGCGGTTCTAGGTGCTCAGTCTGGAACCGGGCGACTGCTATGGTCGCAGGTTCGAATCCTGCCTCGGGCATGGATGTGTGTGATGTCCTTAGGTAAGTTAGATTTAAGTAGTTCAAAGTTCTAGGGGACTGATGACCACAGATGTTAAGTCCCATAGTGTTCAAAGCCATTTTTTTTTTAGATGGAGTCTGTACATGTGGAAACATCACACTGATGACATCAACAGATGGGGTTTCCACCCCAACCCAACTTCTCCACTTCCTACCCCTACCCTCTCTAACCTGGAAAATGGTGGGAAATTCTCAGTCTATGCTCAGCTACTGGAGTGGAAGGATATAGTGTAGTTTTTTCTTTATTTTAGGAATTACTGGTGTTATTCTGTCGGAAAATTTTCCAATACCGCTCAAAATTATCAAGAAAAACCTAGCTGTTGGTTTGGAAGATGTAAGAATTACATTGTCCAACAACTACACATCCTAGTTAGGTAACTGTACTGTTACAGATCATCTGTCTAAGAAAAACGGTAACAAAGCTATAGACCAATAACACGTTGCAAAAAATTGTAGTAAAAACTTCATCCTTAAAGATGCAAACACTTTGCAAAAAACACAACCATAAACATCATCCAGGGGACCCAAACATGTTGCAAAAACCGATATCGTAAACATCGCTTGAACTGCACCTATAAAGGTCCTGAAAACAGTACACCAACACAACAAACATGCACCACAAATGGGGTCTTTAATAATATGTGCGTCATCAGCTAAATGTTTCGAACAAATGCGCATTGCTAGAACATGCCATTACTGCACTGCACCAAGCGCCAGGACCACAGCTCCACAAACATGTGAGTTGTGGCACTGAGCACTGAGAGCACATATCACCCTACATTTACTGGCGTTGCAGGCAGCAGATAACTAGCTACCAGCCAGCGGCAGGCACTGCTACCACAGTACCATGCTGGCTGGAGATCTAAGTCGCCCTGAAGGCGGTGCCAGAAGATTGTGTGCTCGTGTTATATGGTCGTGACGCAGAGAGCTACTATGCTAACAAGCCAGACAGTATCCATGGACTTCCTGTGTGATGATTCTAGAGGTGTGTGCTTTCCACTCTGCACATGGGCCACTGTAATTCTCTAGACACATGCG
Organism: Schistocerca gregaria; assembly: GCF_023897955.1. Classification (NCBI taxonomy): domain Eukaryota; kingdom Metazoa; phylum Arthropoda; class Insecta; order Orthoptera; family Acrididae; genus Schistocerca; species Schistocerca gregaria. The sequence continues at coordinate 289,777,918 of NC_064927.1, forward strand.
GTGGCTTTGTCACCAGCTTTCTTTGTCTGCAGCCTGCTTTGTTGACTAACCACGCACAGTGCTCTGCAGACATTCCCCATGTACAAGTGAGTGCTTCAGAGAGATTCCTCAGACCCGTAAATGCTGCCCTATTTTTCTTCTTGCAACACTTAGGCACTTAACAGTATGTTTCAAACTTTCTGATGTGTGCTGAATGACGTTATTCCTTCCGAGCGACATCAGACTACACGTCCATCCCACGTTTACATGTCAATTAACAAGTTGCGCTAGAGTCTGCTTGCTTTGACATGGAACGTCTGGTTTGTAGCTGGTGGACCAAGACATTCCTAGGAGCGGCTGTTCAACAATATGTTTCCTGTATTCCCACGAGCATTCTGTATGTGGATGATCCTGAAGAATGTGAAAAGTATCTGACGGGTCTGAACCCAGAGACCTGGGTTCTCCTCCTCTAGAATTATTTCTACTGGTTCCTGCCAAATGCACTCCTCGTTTTTCCTCTTGTTTAAGTATTCCTATTTCCTGCCAAAATAGTGGGCAGAATTTGAGTCTATATGGACCCTACCCCCTCCACAGTCATTTTCATTCGGATCTAGTCTGTGTTTACACCTGCGTTAGTAGTCAGCCCATGGCTACATTAGCTTGTGTATTTGTCGCCAGTGTCTGTTGAAGCAGGAACAGTGCCAGTGGTAGCAAGTGTCTAAGGCAGTCCAAGGAGGAAATGTCATGTAAGTACATATTTTCTTTCGTAGTATGAGTTAAAATTTGTAAGATGAATTTTGTAACATTTGTTTGTCAAATCAGGCTGTTAATAGTATATTTTTATTAGAATAATTCCAAGTATTACATTTTCTCTTCGTTCTTGTTATAGTAATTATTCCTGAAATGCTGGACGACCTCGATCGGCAGCTGGAAGCAAATAGGAGGCAGCCCAAATAGTCTGAAAATTCGCGTTCAAACGTTGTAGTATTGAATGCACTGACAAGTGTTAGTAATATGCAGCCATTCCTCTTCGTGCTGTTATCGCAGATACACTGGACAATCTCGATCGGTTGCTGAAGACTGTAGGCAGGCAACCTAACGAGTCCGAAATCATGGAGCAATTCGGCCAGAGCAGAAGTCATGTAGGTAATGTTTTTGTTTGTCATCAGTCTACTGACTGGTTTGATGCGGCCCGCCACGAATCCCTTTCCTGTGCTAACCTCTTCATCTCAGAGTAACTCTTGCAACCTACGTCCTCAATTATTTGCTTGACGTATTCCAATCTCTGTCTTCCTCTACAGTTTTTGCCCTCTACAGCTCCCTCTAGTACCATGGAAGTCATTCCCTCATGTCTTAGCAGATGTCCTATCATGCTCTCCCTTCGCCATATCAGTGTTTTCCACATATTCCTTTCCTCTCCGATCCTGCGTAGAACCTCCTCATTCCTTACCTTATCAGTCCACCTAATTTTCAAAATTCGTATATAGCACCACATCTCAAATGCTTCGATTCTCTTCTGTTCCGGTTTTCCCGCAGTCCATGTTTCACTACCATACAATGCTGTACTCCTGACGTACATCCTCAGAAATTTCTTCCTCAAATTAAGGCCGTTATTTGATACTAGTAGACTTCTCTTGGCCAGAAATGCCTTTTTTGCCATACCGAGTCTGCTTTTCACGTCCTCCTTCCTCCGTCCGTCATTGATTATTTTACTGCCTAGGTAGCAGAATTCCTTAACTTTATTGACTTCGTGACCATCGTCCACTCTTATTATTCCCTCTTGGTTGTTGTACATATTGTAAATGACCCGTCTCTCCCTATAGCTTACCCCTACGTTTATCAGAATCTTGAACAGCTTGCACCAATTTATATTGTCGAACGCTTTTTCCAGGTCGACAAATCCTATGAATGTGTCTAAATTTTTCTTTAGCCTTGCTTCCATTATTAGCCGTAACGTCAGAATTGCTTCTCTCGTGCCTTTACTTTTCCTAAAGCCAAACTGATCGTCACCTAGCGCATTCTCAATTTTCTTTTCCATTCTTCTGTATATTATTCTTGTAAGCAGCTTCGATGCATGAGCTGTTAAGCTGATTGTGCGATAATTCTCGCACTTGTCAGCTCTTGCCGTCTTCGGAATTGTGTGGATGATGCTTTTCCGAAAGTCAGATGGTATGTCGCCAGATTCATATATTCTACACACTTACGTGAATAGTCGTTTTGTTGCCACTTCCCCTAATGATTTTAGAAATTCTGATGGAATGTTATCTATCCCTTCTACCTTATTTGACCGTAAGCCCTCCAAAGCTCTTTTAAATTCCGATTCTAATACGGGATCTCCTATCTCTTCTAAATCGACTCCTGTTTCTTCTTCTATCACATACGACAAATCTTCACCCTCATAGAGGCTTTCAATGTATTCCTTCCACCTATCTGGTCACTCCTCTGCATTTAACAGTGGAATTCCGGTTGCACTCTTAATGTTACCACCGTTGCTTTTAATGTCACCAAAGGTTGTTTTGACATTCCTGTATGCTGAGACTGTCCTTCCGACAATCATATCCTTTTCGATGTCTTCACATTTTTCCTGCAGCCATTTCGTCTTAGCTTCCCTGCACTTCCTATTTATTTCATTCTTCAGCGACTTGTATTTCTGCATTCCTGATTTTCCCGGATCATGTTTGTACTTCCTCCTTTCATCAATCAACTGAAGTATTTCTTCTGTTACCCATGGTTTCTTCGCAGCTACCTTCTTTGTACGTATGTTTTCCTTCCCAACTTCTGTGATGGCCCTTTTTAGAGACGTCCATTCCTCTTCAACTGTGTTGCCTACTGCGCTATTCCTTATTGCTGTATCTATAGAAAACTTCAAACGTATCTCGTCATTCCTTAGAACTTCCGTATCCCACTTCTTAGCGTATTGATTCTTCCTGACTAATGTCTTGAACATTAGGCTACTCTTCATCACTACTATATTGTGATCAGAGTCTATATCTGCTCATGGGTACGCCTTACAATCCAGTATCTGATTTCGGAATCTCTGTCAGACCATGATCTAATCTAATTGGAATATTCCCGTATCTCCCGGCCTTTTCCAAGTATACCTCCTCCTCTTGTGATTCTTGAACAGGGTATTCGCTATTACTAGCTGAAACTTGTTACAGAACTCAATTAATCTTTCTCCTCTTTCGTTCCTTGTCCCAAGCCCATATTCTCCTATAACCTTTTCTTCTACTTCTTCCCCTACAACTGCATTCCAGTCGCCCATGACTATTAGATTTTCGTCCCCCTTTACATACTGCATTACCCTTTCAATATCCTCACACACTTTCTCTATCTGGTCATCTTCAGCTTGCGACGTCGGCATGTATACCTGAACTATCGTTGTCGGTGTTGGTCTGCTGTCGATTCTGATTAGAACAACCCGGTCACTGAACTGTTCACAGTAACACACCCTCTGCCCTACCTTCCTATTCATAACGAATCCTACTCCTGTTATACCATTTTCTGCTGCTGTTGATATTACCCGATACTCATCTGACCAGAAATCCTTGTCTTCCTTCCACTTCACTTCACTGACCCCTACTATATCTAGACTGAGCCTTTGCATTTCCCTTTTCAGATTTTCTAGTTTCCCTACCACGTTCAAGCTTCTGACATTCCACACCCCGACTCGTAGAACATTATCCTTTCGTTGATTATTCAATCTTTTTCTCATGGTAACCTCCCCCTTGGCAGTCCCCTCCCGGAGATCCGAATGGGGGACTATTCCGGAATCTTTTGCCAATGGAGAGATCATCATGACACTTCTTCAACTACAGGCCACATGTCCTGTGGATACACGTTACGTGTCTTTAATGCAGTGGTTTCCATTGCCTTCTGCATCCTCAAGTCGTTGATCATTGCTGATTCTTCCGCCTTTAGGGGCAATTTCCCACCCATAAGATAAGAGAGTGCCCTCTTTGACAAGGCCGTTGGCAGAATGAGGCTGACTTCTTATGCCGAAAGTATCCGGCCGCCAATGCTGATTATTTATCAAAATTTAGGCAGTGGCGGGGATCGAACCCGGGACCGAAGACGTTTTCATTATAAATCAACGACGCTACCCCTAGACCACGGGTACTGCATATGTAGTGTTGTAATTTGTGTATGTGTGTGTCTGCTGCAATCAGTCTCGAGGAACAGGACGCTAATGAGTCTGAGAGTGGTGTTACACCACTCTAGAAAACCCATCGTAACTGACATGTAATTACATATTCTTTTCGTTAATTTTTTATGATGCTTTACATGTTTAATTAATTATGTTGTGACAGCATCGGTAGGGAAGCTGGACCAAGGAGGAGATGTAACATTGGGAGGAAGAAATGGAGCAGGAGCTCTGGCTTCATGAATTCTACTCAGAGATAGCAGAGTGGGTGGAGGTAATTACCGATGACCTCTGGGATATGGTATCGTCATTGACTGCTGGCGATACCAGTAGTTTATGTACCAATCTTTGTTCTTTTTAGTACATATAATCTGTGTTCTTGCTATGCAGCATCAGCAGGCGAGATTCTAACACATGTAAGTTATCATTTCTCTACAGCATTCAGTAATTCAATAGTGCCTGCAGGTACGAAAAACTTCACCATCTCCTCAGTATTCAGTCAGTGTGTGTCAGGACAGGTGAAGATGGCATCACCAAAACGTGGTCCCGACAGATGCGCCTCACCCGCTAAGACAACTGTCCTAGCTGCGTTGGTCGCTGCCTCAGCTGCCAACCCCACAGCCGCCGCCCCTACAGTTGTAGCCCCAGGCATCATAGCCCTGGATACCATCCTCAACATGGCACTGCTCTGCCAGCCATGGCTGGCAAATAGCCTGTAGGCTCCCACTCTTCTGGCTGTTAAGACATTACTGCCACCATCCAGGTCAGGGCTGGGAGTCACTGCAGCAGCTTACAAACAGCAGCAATTCCTGAATATATATATATGAGCGAAAATAGCACGGTATTGTGGAGCACCTCAATCACTAACTGATTTCATGACTTCACCTTGAGCGCTATTCAGGCCAAGCCTTCCGAGATGGAAGTTTGGGGCTCAGGTAGAGCACACACCCAGTACCATATCTCGACATCCACACATCTCTGTGATCTTATAGAGGGGGGATGGGTCCAGACATATCCCACTTCAAGGATATAGCAGCCTAGCAGGCGTATATTAATGTCCCAGTTAAAAAATGATGAGTATTGTTTTTCATCGTCAGTTCTGGCTTCTAAAAGAAATTGTAGGGACCGCCTGCAGCATACATCTCGTTACAATCGAGATATTAACGTGAATCTGTTTTATAACTCTGCCAGTATCGAGTTCCCCATTAAACTTCAGGACGTACCTGAATTTGAGGCACAGATCACTGATATATCAGTTTATGTTTATGGTGTGAAGGAGCTGAAGTCAAATGATTATGAAGTTACGAGCAAACACGTCAGACCCCTTCATTTCTCTGAATTTGCCAGTCAACATGGTCTGTGTGTAAATATGCTGCTATTCTCCGAGGGGGATAATAATAATGACTGTGTATGGATCAAAGACATGCCTCATCTTCTCTCCACCCAAATGTCACCTGGTCATGGAAAACGGCACTTTTTCCTTAAATGCCGGAACGGGTTTTCCTCAGGAGAGTTATTAACAAAGCGTCTTGTGGATTGTTATACCAAGAAAGTTGTATGTGTTGAAATGCCACAGACGAAACCAAGTTCTTAGAGTTACAAAATGACCACCATCAGGAGGGACGTCCCTTTGCACTGTATGCTGGCTTTGAGTGCCTCCTTGCTCCTGTGACATGCTGTGAGGGAAACCCTACAGCCTCACACAGTACTTTGACAGAAAAACATGTACCACATGAGATAGTGTACCACACTGTGTGTTCATACAGTTCGAGTCTTAACCGTCAAAAATCAATTGTTGTGCATAATCCAGCGACTTGGCTGGTCATTGAGCTTAATAAACTTTCATGGGAGGTTGATTAGCTTTACAGTACCAACATTCCCATGACCAAATCGAAGGAGAACAATGATTTGTACAAGAGTGAAGTTGACTGTCATATCTTTGGGTACCCGTTAGATAGAAAAATTGAAATTATTCGTACAGACCATTCTGATCTAACACTGAACTGGTGTGGTGCTGCTCATAATACATACAACTTGAAGTATAAATTACCATGACACATACAGTTTATCTGTCGCAATTAGAGTAGTTGTGATGCTCACTTTCTTGTTAAGAATTTGGCCAATAATAGTATGAGAATAGATCAGTTCTGTGTCCTTCCTGAGAGTTTTGAGAAGTACATCTCGTTCTCCAAAGTGAATGACGGCAAGAATTTCCCTCTGCACCCTATACTCGTTACCACTTTGGAAAGTTTTTGGAATTCTACATCAGAGGGATATGCGTATCACACATGGTGAATATTCTGATGACACAAAGTTTCAACTTGTGACGAGGAAGGAAGTTTTCTGATATGAGTATTTGGATTGTACAGAAAAACTCAATAAAACCAGACTACCTGGCATAACTGCATTCGCAAGTAACCTTACAGGCGATGTCACATTAAGTGCATAGTATAAGCATGCTGTGAATGCTTGACTGGAGTTCAACATCGTAAATTAGGGAGTATGGACACGGATGTGTGCTTACCTGCTGCTGGTTTTCAGATATTCTGGGGTGTGTGCATGACCACACATATAATCTGGATCCTACCTTTTATTACACAACACCTGAATTGAATTGGGACGTTATACTCTACAAAACGATATTCACATGCTTCTTTTCTTTGAGTGAGGGATTCGTGAAGGACTTTTCCAATGTCTCCTTAGGCATGCCAAGGCAAGTAACCCACCAATGGGTGAGAAATTCAGCGCATCTGATGAGTCAAGTTGCGTCACGTACCTAGATATCATTAACTTGTGCAAACACACCATGCCACAGTCGCTGCCGATTGATGAGTTTCAATGGGTATCTAAAGACGAATGCGTCAGATTAGGTGAAAATGTCCACAGTGTGAAGACTGATTCTCGTGTAGGATACGTTGTGGAGGCAGAACTCGTATGATGCGCACAGCATGTCCACAGCATCATCCCCAAACTGATGACCGCGCTGGAGAACAAGAAGAGATACATTCTTCACTATCATAATCACCATCAGTGTTTCAGCTTGGGGATGGAACTGGTTAGAATCACCTGCACTATCTCCTTCAAGCAATCATCCTGACTCAAGGAGAACATTAATTTAAGCACTGAAAATACAGCATCCACAAGGAGTGACTTTGGAAAAGATTAATTGAAATTAATGGATAATCCAATTCTTGGCGAGACACTGGAGAATTTGAGGAAAAACTGTGTAATTCATGTTAGAATGATATGGGCTTTGAGTTATGGTGTAAAGAGATGTACTGCCAGACAAAATATCAAATGGGTCACAACATTCAATAAGAATTTTCTTGCTGTGGAGATGACGTAGGTTACAGTCCAGTTCACAAATCCCGTCCGTGCAGGAATGAGATATTAGACCTGCACAAACTCTGCACGTATCAATTTCATTATGAGTTTGCAAAAACGCATTTCTCACATCGAGAGTGACTTTATATAGTTGTAGATAGCTTCAAGGGCTATAATCCATATAAAGTAATGACGTGTCACGCCAATGATATTGACACATCTTCCTATCCGGACGATAATCCTTACAGTATTGATCCTGAAAAGAACAATAATGTCATAGACCTTAGGAAAGACGAGACAAGTGGCTTGGTTTGATAATGGAGTTAGTCGGTCTCAAATCGAACATTTACCTTCATCACATATTAGGAGGTGCAAATTGGAAGGCAGGTGAGGAATGTAAGTTGTGTGGTATCAAGAGCTCTCAGGATTGAAGATACTTGCTGAGTACACAGGTATTTCAGTTCTCTACTGCAGCTGCAGCATATGGTGGAGCAATCTAGTAATCAGTCGCCAGCGCACAGTGTGTACACTGTGCTGCATTCAAAAGTCGATCTGTAGTCTCATCTGCCGCCGTTGGATAAGCAGCTGCCATCAGAAAGTCGTATACTCCCAGCTCCCTCATTTGTTACATAGTTTAATTCTTAATTTCTTTGAGTGTTTTTGGTACTTGCATTGTTTAATTCATAAATTTCGGGCGTATTATATTATTTGAGAGTTGTAGCATCGCGTTTTTAGTACCTGCATAGTGTAAATTCGCATAGTTGTCTGTCTTCTGTTTTTGTTTTGAACGGCCAGTGTCGGTTGGTCACAGCCAGTGTGCTACCTGTGCGCCATTGGATAAGCAGCTGCCAGCAGAAAGTCGTATACTCCTAGCTCACTCATTTGTTACATAATTTAATTCTTAAATTCTTTGCGTGTTTTTGGTACTTGCATTGTTTAATTCCTAAATTTCGGGCCTACTATAGTATTTGAGAGTTGTAGCATCGCGATTTAGTACCTGAATAGTGTAAAATCGCGTAGTCTCCTTCCGCCGCCAAGCAGTCTGTCAGCAGTGCGCAAGTAGCAGCATTACTGGATTTACTATGCAATCTTGTATTTTAATAACCGTTTAAATTTTGTGACGATTTGTTTGTGCTCTCTGCAGATTAATTCAGACGTTTTTTGCACAAAAGTTTTCAGCATGGATAGGGGCTGCAACTGCTGTGTTCAGATGCAGGCTGAGTTGGCATCCCTTCGCTCCCAGCTTCAGGCAGTGTTGGCTTCGGTCACACAGCTTGAGGCTGTTGCCAATGGCGTCACTGTGGGGGTCCGGATGGGGGTTGTCGGGGACGGCCAGCTAGTCCCACGCATCCCCCGATCGGACTACGACTGTGGCTGCCCGGGATACTGCCCACATTGAGGCTGATCCCTCACCTGTGGTAGAGTGGGAGGTCGTCTCGAGGTGTGGCAGGGGGCGAAAGACATTCCGGAGGGCTGAACAGAAGGCCTCTCCAGTTTGTCTGACGAACGGGTTTCAGGCTCTGTCTCAGGCTGGTACTGATGTTCGGCAAGAGATGGCTGCTTGTCCTGTTCCAGAGGTTGCCCCTCAGTCTGCAAGATCCGAGCAGTCACAGAAGGTGGGCTTACTGGTAGTTGGGAGCTCCAACGTTAGGCGCGTAATGGGTCCCCTTAGGGATATGGCAGCAATAGAGGGGAAGACAACCAATGTGCACTCCGTGTGCATACCGGGGGGAGTCATTCCAGATGTGGAAAGGGTCCATACGGATGCCGTGAAGGGTACAGGGTGCAGCCAGCTGCAGGTGGTCGTTCATGTCGGCACCAATGATGTGTGTCGCTATGGTTAGGAGGAAATCCTCTCTGGCTTCCAGCGGCTATCTGATTTGGTGAAGACTGCCAGTCTCGCTAGCGGAATGAAAGCAGATCTCACCATCTGCAGCATCGTCGACAGGACTGACTGCGGACCTTTGGTACAGAGCCGAGTGGAGGGTCTGAATCAGAGGCTGAGACGGTTGTGCGGCCGTGTGGGCTGCAGATTCCTCGACTTGCGCCATAGCTGTGGTGGGTTTTCGGGTTCCACTGGATAGGTCAGGAGTCCACTACACGCAGCAAGCGGCTACACGAGTAGCAGGGGTTCTGTGGCGTAGACTGGGCGGATTTTTAGGTTAGATGGCCTCGGGCAAGTACAGAAAGGGCAACAGCCTCAAAAAGTGCGGAGCAAAGTCAGGACATGCGGGGACCAAGCAGCAATCGGTATTGTAATTGTAAACTGTCGAAGCTGCATTGGTAAAGTACTGCAACTTCAAGCGCTGATAGAAAGCACCGAAGCAGCATCCCTGAATATGGAAGTTAATAGGAATATAAAAAAAAGGGAGGAAGGTTTATCTGTTTAGCAAGAGTAATAGAAGGCGGATTTCAAACTACCTAACAGATCAAAACTAAAATTTCTGTTCCGACACTGACAATGTTGAGTGCTTATGGAAAAATTTTAAGGCAATTGTAAAATGCGTTTTAGACAGGTACGTGCCGAGTAAAACTGTGAGGGACGGGAAAAATCCACCGTGGTTCAACAACAAAGGAAGGAAAGAGAGCTTCACTCCAAGTGTAAACGCAGCCAAAACCTCTCAGACAAACAGAAGCTAAACGATGTCAAAGTTAGCGTAATGATGGCTGTGCGTGACGCGTTCAGTGAATTCGAAAGTAAAATTCTATGTACCGACTCTACAGAAAATACTAGGAAGTTCCGGTCTTACATTAAATCAGTAAGTGGCTCGAAAAAGCATATCCAGACACTCCGGGATGATGATGGCATTGAAGCAGAGGATGACACGCGTAAAGCTGAAATACTAAACACCTTTTTCCAAAGCTGTTTCACAGAGGAAGACCGCACTGCAGTTCCTTCTCTAAATCCTCGCACAAACGGAAAAATGGCTGACATCGAAATAAGTGTCCAAGGAATAGAAAAGCAACTGGAATCACTCATCAGAGGAAAGTCCACTGGACCTGATGGGATACCAATTCGATTCCACACAGAGTACTCGAAAGAACTTGCCACCTTCTAACAGCCGTGCACCGCAAGTCTCTAGAGGAACGAGAGGTTCCAAATGATTGGAAAAGAGCACACGTAGTCCCAGTCTTCAAGAAGGGTCGTCGAGCAGAAGAGCAAAACTATAGACCTATATATCTGACGTCGATCTGTTGTAGAATTTTAGAACATGTTTTTTGCTCGAATATCATGTCGTCTTTGGAAACCCAGAATCTACTCTTTAGTAATCAACACGGATTCCGGAAACAGCGATCGTGTGAGACCCAACTCGCTTTATTTGTTCATGAGACCCAGAGAATACTAGATACAGGCTCCCAGGTAGATTTTTTTCCCCTTAACTTCCGGAAGGCGTTCGATACAGTTCCGCACTGTCGCCTGATAAACAAAGTAGGAGCCTACGGAATATCAGACCAGCTGTATGGCTGAATTGAAGATTTTTTAGCAAACAGAACACAGCATGTTGTCATCAATGGAAAGACGTCTACAGACGTTAAAGTAACCTCTGGCGTGCCACAGCGGAGTGTTATGGGACCATTGCTTTTCAAAATATATATAAATGACCTAGTAGATAGTGTCGGAAGTTACATGCGGCTTTTCGCGGATGATGCCGTAGTACACAGAGAAGTTGCAGCATTAGAAAATTGTAGCGAAACGCAAGAATTCAGCAGCGAATAGGCACTTGGTGCAGGGAGTGGCAACTGACCCTTAACATAGACAAATGTAATGTATTGCGAATACATAGAAAGAAGGATCCTTTATTGTATGATTATATGATAGCGGAACAAACACTGGTAGCAGTTACTTCTGAAAAATATCTGGGAGCACACTATGTATCCTTCTTTGTAAGTGTCGGGAGGAATATAATGAATAATGACCAAACAGGTCTTCTACTGGTGATGTATGTTGTAACTCTTCCGGAGGTTGCAGGCCACCAAACGTGTGGAAATAGTAGATATAAGTTGTATCTGTTTAACATACGTCATCCAGTGACTTTCAGGTACTCCAGCAGTATCTAAATTCACAATTCCACATTCTCGGGATTTCCACACACTATACAGTAACGCATCCTGCATACACACACCGTGGAATCTCGGAACGTTGAATTTTTTTTTCTGACAAAACTAACCAGATCTAGTAACCCCCCCGTTGGTAGGATGGCTAATGAGCTTTTTATTATATGTGAAGAGACCTAGTCCTTTCTTGTATGGTTTCAAGTACAGTCCTTCTCCAATGGCTGCTGTTTCCATCATGAGATTATGTCTTCTTGCTTCCTCTAACTGCTCTGAGCACTATGAGAGCTAACTTCTCAGGTCATCAGTCCCCTAGAACTTAGAACTACTTAAACCTAACTAACCTAAGGACATCACACACATCCATTCCGAGGCAGGATTCGAGTCTGCTACCGTAGCGGTCGCGCGATTCCAGACTGTAGCGCCTAGAACCGCTCGGAAACTTCGGCCGGCCCCTCTCACTGCTCCTAGGATTTCAGCGTGTTCTAGATTGTTCTTGCAATTGCTGCAGTACCACCAGCCATAAAACTACTGCTGAGAGATCTGCGAGGGCTGGGATGATGAAGGGAATAATTCAACCTGTTTCCTAGGGTATTGGTAGAATACTGAATGCTTTAAGCATTGTTCTCGCTTCTTTCTGCTTCAGAGTGCTTTTAATTGCTTACACGGCTGCCAAGATACTTTTTTAACAGCCCTAATCTGTCTTCTTCTTCTACTCCACGGTCGTCGTCTTCTTCCTTAGTGCACGACGTGTGGCGTTCGGAGCCTGACGTGATTTTACCACACCTCTTTTTATCAACTGCAAATCCTGCAGTGCGTTAACCTGTACCAATCTCTCTTCTCTCATACACTGTCTTAGCTTTATCTGCTGAAATTAGATTTTTAGTGTGTTGTCCTGGGAGGTCATTATTTGCTGTGTATGCGATGTCGTGTTCCATACAAGATCGTTGAGCAGATTAATCCCCTTAGCACCAATTTTTTTTTTTTTTTTTTTTTTTTTTTTGTAGTTTTGTTCCTGGTACACAGTAGTTATATCCAGGAATGTTTGTTTGTCGATAATACCACCACCTCATGCAATCCATCTGTTACGATGCATGTTATACTACTGTGGTGGACGTGGTCTGTTACCCCATTATTGACAAGTCTCGTAGGTATGAGTTCTGAAATTCTGTCTTGTGTTTTTAAATACATACAAAATCACCAACATTAAATTTCTGTTTGCATAGATCGCCACTATCAATATGGTTGTATGCTGTATCTAAGAGTTCGATTGGCTTCTCTTTTATTGAGTGACGATTGGTTCGATTATACTGTGCAGTTAATTGTGGGAAGGTATCTATCCATTTGTGTGAACCACGAAGATTAACGCACATCCACATTTGATGTCACTGTTCTGTTCAGATGTCCCACAGCACTTGCCTTCAGGTGGGTGAATAGCGAGTAGTGTTGCGTTCCATACCGGTCATCACTGTCTGTTATCGATCTGGATGTTGTCAAGGCAACGATTCATCCCCATCTGCAACAATCACTCAAATACTTGTACAAAATCTTTCCCCATTTTTGTTTTTACTAGTAATACCGAGGCAAATTTAGGGTATGTGACAATGACCATTAAAGTATATCAGAAAATCAATGTTCCCACATTTCTACAAGATCAACCTTCCATAAGTAATCTAAACCTTTAATTATGAACAGGGACTGCGATTGCTGTGTTTGTATGAGGGCTGACTTGGCATCCCTTCGCTCACAGCTGCAAGCGGCGCTGACATCGGTCGCGCAGCTTGAGGCTGTTGCCAATGGGCACCACTGAGGGGAGCCGGACTTGGGTATCACGGGGATGTCAACCTCGTCCCGTCTGTCCCCAGATCGGTCTGCCGCTATGGTTGCCCCGATTGCTGCCCGCAGTGGGGCTGAGCCCTCGCCTGTGGTTGTTTGGAAGGTCGTTCCACGGCGTGGCAGGCAGCGAAAGGCGTCCCCGGAGGCTGATCAGAAAGCCTCCCCGGTGCGTCTGACAAACCGGTTTCAGGCACTGTCTCTGGCTGAGCCCGATGCAGCTGCCTGCCCTGTTTCAGAGGATCATTCTCAGCCTTCAAGGTCCGGTCATTCGCAGAGGGTGGGCTTATTGGTAGTTGGGAGCTCCAATGTTAGGCGCGTAATGGGGTTTCTTAGGGATATGGCGGCGAAGGAGGGGAAGAAATCCAGTGTGCACTCCGTGTGCATTCCGGTAGGAGTCATTCCTGATGTGGAAAGGGTCCTTCCGGATCCCATGAAGAGCACAGGGAGCAGCCAGCTGCAGGTGGTGGCACATGTCGGCACTAATGACGTGTGTCGCTTTGGATCTGAGGAAATTCTCTCTGGATTCCAGCGGCTATCTGATTTGGTGAAGGCTGCCGGTCTTGCTTACGAGATGAAGGAAGAGCTCACCATCTGCAGCATCGTCGACAGAACCGACTGCAGACCTTTGGTGCAGAGCCGGGTGGAGGGTCTGAATCAGAGGCTCAGACGGTTTTGCGACCGTGTTGGCTGCAGATTCCTTGACTTGCGCCATAGGGTGGTGGGGTTTCGGGTTCCGCTGAATAGGTCAGGAGTTCACTACACTCAGCTGGCGGCTACACGGGTAGCGGAGGCTGTGTGGCGTGGACTGGGTGGTTTTTTAGATTAGAAGGCCTCGGGAAAGTACGGGGTAGGCTGCAATGTCAAAGGGTGCATGGCAAATACAGGACGTGCTTGGATCAAGGAACAGACGGAATTATAGTTGTAAATTGTTGTAGTTGTTCTGGAAAAGTCCCTGAGCTTCAAGCGCTAATAGAAAGCACAGAAGCTGATATCGTTATAGTTACAGAAAGCTGGCTAAAGCCTGAAATAAGTTCTGCAGAAATTTTTACGAAGTCTCAGACGGTGTTCAGGAAAGATAGATTAGGCAGAATTGGTGGTGGAGTTTTTGTGTCTGTCAGTAGTGGTTTATCTTGTAGTGAAGTCGAAGTAAATACTCAGTGCGAATTGGTATGGGTGGAGGTTATTCTTAACAGCCGAAATAAGTTAATAATTGGCTCCTTCTACCGACCCCCAGGCGCCGATGATACAGTTGCGGAACAGTTCAGAGAAACTTCCTGGCAGATTAAAACTGTGTGCCCGACCGAGACTCGAACTCGGGACCTTTGCCTTTCGCGGGCAAGTGCTCTACCAACTGAGCTACCGAAGCTCAGTTGGTAGAGCACTTGCCCGCGAAAGGCAAAGTTCCCGAGTTCGAGTCTCGGTCGGGCACACAGTTTTAATCTGCCAGGAAGTTTCATATCAGCGCACACTCCGCTGCAGAGTGAAAATCTCATTCTGGAGTTCAGAGAAAGTTTGGGTCTCGTAACAAATAAATACCCCACTCATACGGTTATAGTTGGTGGGGACTTCAACCTTCCCTCGGTATGTTGGCAAAAACACTTGTTCAATACCGCTGGTAGGCAGAAAACATCTTCCGAGATTGTCCTAAATGGTTTCTCCGAAAATTATTTCGAGCAGTTAGTCCACGAACCCATGTGAATTGTAAATGGTTGCGAAAACACACTTGACCTCTTAGCCACAAACAATCCAGAGCTGATAGACAGCATCATGACTGATACAGGGATTAGTGATCACAAGGTCGTTGTAGCTAGGTTCAATACAGTTTCTTCCAAATCTATCAGAAACCAACGAAAAATAATTTTATTTAAAAAAGCGGATAAAGTGTCACTAGAAGCCTACCTAAAAGACAATCTCAATTCCTTCCGAACTGACTATGCAAATGTAGACGAGATGTGGCTCAAATTCAAAGATATAGTAGCAACAGCAAGTGAGAGATTCATACCTCAGAAATTGGTAAGAGATGGAACGGATCCCCGTGGTACACAAAAAAGGTCCGAACGCTGTTGCAGAGCCAACGGAAAAAGCATGCGAAGTTCAGAAGAAAGCGAAATCCCGAAGATTGGCTAAAATTTACAGACGCGCGAAATTTGGCACGGACTTCGATGCGAGATGCCTTTAATAGGTTCCACAAAGAAACATTGTCTCGAAATTTGGTAGAAAATCCGAAGAAATTCTGGTCGTATGTAAAATATACAAGCGGCAAGACGCAGTCAATACCTTCGCTGCGCAGTGCCGATGGTACTGTTACCGACGACTGTGCCACTAAAGCGGAGTTATTGAACGCAGTTTTTCGAACTTCCTTCACCAGGGAAGACGAATGGAATATTCCAGAATTTGAAACACGAACATCTGCTAGCATGAGTTTCATAGAAGTAAATACCTTAGGGGTTGCGAAGCAACTCAAATCGCTTGATACAGGCAAGTCTTCAGGTTCAGATTGTATACCGATTAGGTTCCTTTCAGATTACGCTGATACAATAGCTCCCTACTTAGCACTCATATACAACCGCTCGCTCACCGATAGATCTGTACCTACAGATTGGGAAATTGCGCAGGTCGCACCAGTGTTCAAGAAGGATAGTGGGAGTAAGCCATTTAACTACAGACCTATATCATTGACGTCGGTTTGCAGTAGGGTTTTGGAGCATATACTGTATTAAAACATTATGAATCACCTCGAAGGGAACGATCTATTGACACGTAATCAGCATGACTTCAGAAAACATCGCTCTTGTGCAACGCAGCTAGCTCTTTATTCGCACGAAGTAATGGCCGCTATCGACAGGGGATCTCAAGTTGACTCCGTATTTCTAGATTTCCGGAAAGCTTTTGACACCGTTCCTCACAAGCGACTTCTAATCAAGCTGCGGACCTATGGGGTATCGTCTCAGTTGTGCGACTGCATTCGTGATTTCCTGTCAGGAAGGTCGCAGTTCGTAGTAATAGATGGCAAATCATCGAGTAAAACTGAAGTGATATCAGGTGTTCCCCAGGGAAGCGTCCTGGGACCTCTGCTGTTCCTGATCTATATAAATGACCTGGGTGACAATCTGAGCAGTTCTCTTAGGTTGTTCGCAGATGATGCTGTAATTTACCGTCTAGTAAGGTCATCCGAAATCAGTATCAGTTGCAAAGCGATTTAGAAAAGATTGATGTATGGTGTGGCAGGTGGTAGTTGACGCTAAATAACGAAAAGTGTGAGGTGATCCACATGAGCTCCAAATGAAATCTGTTGGAATTCGATTACTCGATAAATAGTACAATTCTCAAGCCTGCCAATTAAACTAAGTACCTGGGTGTTAAAATTACGAACAACTTCAGTTGGAAGGACCACATAGATAATATTGTGGGGAAGGCGAGCCAAAGGTTGCGTTTCATTGGCAGGACACTTGGAAGATGCAACAAGTCCACTAAAGAGACAGCTTACACTACACTCCCCCGTCCTCTGTTAGAATATTGCTGCGCGGTGTGGGATCCTTACCAAGTGGGATTGACGGAGGACATCGAAAGGGTGCAAAAAAGGGCAGCTCGTTTTGTATTATCACATAATAGGGGAGAGAGTGTGGCAGATATAATACGCGAGTTGGGATGGAAGTCATTACAGCAAAGACGTTTTTCGTCGCGGCGAAACCTTTTTACGAAATTTCAGTCACCAAGTTTCTCTTCCGAATGAGAAAATATTTTGTTGAGCCCAACCTACATAGGTAGGAATGATCATCAAAATAAAATAAGAGAAATTAGAGCTCCAACAGAAATGTTTAGGTGTTCGTTTTTCCCGCGCGCTGTTCGGGAATGGAATAGTAGAGAGGTAGTATGATTGTGGTTCGATGAACCCTCTGCCAAGCACTTAAATGTGAATTGCAGAGTAGTCATGTAGATGTAGATGTAACGTGTCTGTGAGGATATGTTTTGTGTGCTGATTTGTGTAGTTCTTGAACGACTGTCTCCATAAAACTTCCTGGCAGATTAAAACTGTGTGCCCGACCGAGACTCGAACTCGGGACCTTTGCCTTTCGCGTGCAAGTGCTCCACCAACTGAGCTACCGAAGCACGACTCACGCCCGGTATTCACAGCTGTACTTCCGCCAGTATCCGTCTCCTACCTTCCAAACTTGACAGAAGCTCTTCTGCGAACCTTGCAGAACTAGCACTCCTGAAAGAAAGGATACTGCGGAGACATGGCTTAGCCACAGCCTGGGGGATGTTTCCAGAATGAGATTTTCACTCTGCAGCGGAGTGTGCGCTGATATGAAACTTCCTGGCAGATTAAAACTGTTTTAATCTGCCAGGAAGTTTCATATCAGCGCACACTCCGCTGCAGAGTGAAAATCTCATTCTGGAAACATCCCCCAGGCTGTGGCTAAGCCATGTCTCCGCAGTATCCTTTCTTTCAGTTGGAAGACGACACAACGATCGCGCGCCGTATGAACGCTGTCGTTCCCAAACCACAATGTATGTAATTCTGCAACACTGCAAAACAGTTCTTTTACCGGAAGTACTATTATGCGTCATAGATGCAAACTCAAGTTGCACAAATTGAAAAACAGGAGCAGAAAATTCTTGGGAAGTATATGGCCCCATAAAAGAAAAGCTATCTCTACATTCTAACAGATGAGTTTACAAACA
This sequence comes from Schistocerca gregaria, assembly GCF_023897955.1. Taxonomy (NCBI): domain Eukaryota; kingdom Metazoa; phylum Arthropoda; class Insecta; order Orthoptera; family Acrididae; genus Schistocerca; species Schistocerca gregaria. The sequence continues at coordinate 289,795,940 of NC_064927.1, forward strand.
TAGTGGGCAAGAGATACTTGAAACTATGTACATTCTATACACATATAATGCGTCCAAAAGGCTAGTCAACATTATTAATCCAAATAAGTTCAAAATCAGTTGTTTAGAAGAAAGTAAAGACGATTTACAAGGCATTAACATCCACGGAGAAAACCTAATACATCGTGTAATCTTTGTAACGTTAGTATCGAAGAACAACTTCATAAATAAGCATAAAAAAGACCACTACAAATGGCCAGGAAACGAAAGAAAAAACGTAAGGAATACTTGAATAGATGTTGAAAGTATAAGGCAGCTTGAAATATAAGTCTATTTGAAATTTGCAAATGGCTGGATATCAAGAACTGTAGTTAAATAAGCAGTTGATATACTTTGGTCTAATCTTGTAGACAAACAGCACAAGACTGTAAGCGCCTTGATTATTAGTAGGAAGTGAAACTTGCGATGTTGTAACTTCAGTGTGCTGGCTCATTGTGGAAGTAAGGAAAAGAGTATAGGTGACCTACGGTGCCGGTATCCTGTGGCTCTCGGATTTGCAGAAAGCTATCTCCCTACGACAGACAATTTCATACGTTCTCCATGAGATACCTTGCATACGTTTAGCAGTTGATATACGGTTGTGCTTTACTCTATAGTCGCCAGAACCACCACGCCATTGTGATTACTCTATATGCAGAACAAATATTCTCGCTGACTATTTGTGTTAGCATCAGCTTCCGATAGAGGGAACTGTTTCTTGTAAACACTGTCGTCAATTTTGGTCTCCTATCTAACCTCTTCATATCTACGTATCACTCTCAGAAAGCGTCAATTCCTGAACTCTTAATTTTTTCCTCAGTTCTAGACGGAAACCTAATGCCATACCTCTTTCCTTAAACATCTCTTTCGTGACCTTTACCTGATCACATCTGTGTATTTCTTTATTTCTAACCCCTCTCAACTTTTTCTGCTGTTGACATTATTTCTGTGGCCTTCGTCACTAGTTATTAGACATGTAATACAAATGTAAATGATCATAAACTGCAATTCTACGTAACAAGGTTATAATTTCATTCAGTTTCCGGGTATTATTATTTGTACTGTCAAAGCAAGGTCCTAGTCACATAAGACTTTTTTTTGTTATTTGTGCGATAGCAGTCAGTTTCCACATACAGTCTTACGACGCCTGTTTGTTTCTGTGTCTCATTGTACTTTAGGCCAAAGCTCTTTTTATGTGACCATTGAGAACATAATCGAACATTTTTTCTTGAAACTTTCGCAACCTACTTCAGTCGACACTTTGTTGACAGATTTTTTCAGCACAAAATGGTATGTAACATTGTAGTCGACAGCAACTTAAGTGCATGTTATCCTAGAGATATCTTCATCCACTTCTGGGATACAAGTCATTGAAGTCGTTTTGTTGGAAAATAGAGCATACATCTGCCCACGTTGCACGAACTTTTACTTTCATCTTAGCAAGGTTTCAGGAAAAATCTATTTTCTAATGTAACATTAACAAACGCGCTTGTAAACTGTAGCCTAGATCGTGAGCAGTATTAATTTCATAAACAGTCATTAGTGTGTTTTCTTTGGCAATACTTAGAATTTTTCGCCAAAAAGTAATATAAAACCGTTTCCTTTTATTTAATTTTTTTCTTAAATGTACGTAAATAGAAGAAGGGAAACTGCTTTCTTCTGAATGTTTCTCGCAACTAAATCGAAATCACTGTTTGCCCAGGAGTTCTGTTTGTTTCAGCACTGCGTAGCTCTCTCTTGCGTTGCAGACGACTTAAGACATTTGGGGATTTTTCCTTGAACCCAAGTGTTTAAGGCGCGGTGACTTGGCACTAGACCGCAGACACCCACGACGAAAATGCTTTCTGCGAACACGAGGCTGCCTTTTACTAGGATCCTTCCTGCCATGTGGCCACAGTTATGTCCGCAACAGCAGCAGCATGAGCAATTCCCTCCTTTGTATGAACTCTCCTTCTGCGTCACTACTGAATTTCTAAATACCAACTGATTTTATCTGTCGCTGTGACATTTGGCTGCCACCTCATTAATCAGAAAAGTTGTTTACGAGTAACTGGTTAATATTTCCACAAGAAAAACTTTATTGTTGTCATGTTCTAACAAGCGCTAGCGGAGAAGTCAGTAAATGCGATATGTTTTTTTCTGGGTCACTCTCAAACACGACAAGATTTTCATTTATATCCAATCTCTGCAAAACCAAAGTGAAGTGCATGGCAGAATATAACACTCATTGTAGCAGATCTTTTTTCCGTTGCTTTCACGTATGAGAAAAGGGAAGCATGACCGCTTAAGTGTCTCACAACGCGTTGTAGTTAGTCCATTCCCCGAACCCCACGTGAGCGATATGTTATGGGTTGTTGTACACTCCCAGAGTTATCATTTAAAGTCAGTGCTTGAAATTCTATAATTAGAACTTGTCCGGATACTTTACGTCTATCTTCAAGAGTCTCCCAGTTCAGTTATTTGTATATATTCGTGACGCTCTCCCGAGGGTCAAAACAAACCTGGGACCATTCTAGCTGCCCTTGTCTGATCAAGTTCAATATTTCCTATAAGTACTCTCCCACGGGTCAAAACAAACCTGGGACCATTCGAGCTGTCCTTGTCTGATCAAGTTCAATATTTCCTATAAGTACTATTTGTTACGGTTCGCACATACTAGAGCAATAACCGATGATCAGACACAAAAGATTTTTAAGCATCCTCCTTTGTAGACTGACTGCATTTTCATAGTATCCTATCGACAAACAGAAGTCTGCTACCTGCCTCAGCCCCGACTGAGCCTATACGATCGTTCCATGTCATACAAACGTTACACCCACGTATTTGTATAAGTTGACCAATTCCAAATGTGACTCATGGTACTACACTCAAAGAATACTACATTTTATCGTTTTGTGAAGTGGATCATTTTAAATTTCTGAAGATTTAAACCAAGTTGCCAATCTTTGCAGCGCTTCGAAATCTTATCAAGACGTGAGTGAATATTTGTGTAGCTTCTTTCTGGCCGTACTTCATTGTAGATAACTGCATCAACTGCGAAATGTCTGAGGGTGCTATTGCTGTTAATCTTTTGCGATATCAGATCGCATGGCTTATTATCTACAGAACCAATATCTTCCTTCTGAAGGGCCTATAGTCATACGACTTCATCAAGCACCAAATGATACACATTGAGAGTTAGTTTCATCTACTACAAATAAGTGTGCCTCTCCTATTTTCAGGCAGTTCCGGAAACATAAAATTCAACATTTCAAGAGACTTTCAAGCTGCAAATGACTACTTACACAAAACACTGTAGCATCAATTCTTGTACCAATTCTTAGAGGACAGTATTAAATTTTTTTATGAATCGAAATGTTTTGTTTCTTTTCTTCACATTCTGTAAACATGAGTGAACTTTAACCTTTAATTGCCATTTCTTTCATCGTAATACCTCAACTGATCGTAGACTTCAGAAATACTGCCTTTGGAGCATCTGATCATACACTAAATACTTGTTTCATTTTATTTTTTTTTTCAGAGAAGGTATTTCTGTGCGGTACCATAATTCCATTGGTTAAGTAAGGGAAACAACAGAGGTTATGTACTGTGTCTTAGTATCTGTTGTATACGCTGTTTGTCTATAACAGTAATATGTTTTTGTATCATATTGCCAAATCTGACAACGGCTTAGAGTGTAAGCTATTTTTATGATAATTAAATAGCGGGTTTTGCTGTAAGAGGAAGCCAAGAGATAACGCTCCATTAATTGTGAAGTTGGTACACCATTTCCTCGATGAAAAGCAGTCTCAACTGAAATAGATTTACATTGTCCACATTAGGAAACGTTTCGGCGTTTTAACCCCAATGAGTGTTCGGGAACAGTATGCTAATTTTCACGATTATCTAATAAATCATGAGAAGATGTGCAACATCTTGTAAACCGTTGGGAGGCGCACATTTCCTAGACTCTGACTCAGACTGGTATCGTGAAGTTCCCAAGGTCGGTAAAAGCGCTTGGCGTCATGCAACGGGTTGTGTGTGTACCATCCTCCAGTGGGCGGGCAAACACGTTTAGCGGAATGTGACTGCTGCAAATAGCTCCGGTCAGCGTGACGAGAAATTCCAGCGCTGCCGGTGGGCTCTTGCATCGTGGCTTATGTTTCACAGGCTTGCAACTGGCGTGGAAAGAGAAATGATGATGACCACTGTTTGACCTTTAACTAAGACGACAATTTCTCTTGCATAATGACACTGGACAAAGTGACAACCATACATCACAATAAAAAATAGTATCCTGCATTTTCATTGTTTTATGTGCCTCCTATCTTGGGATCGAGCGTGGTGGCGTACTGGTAAGACACTGGACTTGTATCCGGCAGGAGGACAAATATTCAGATTCTCAGCTACGCCTTCCCCCCCCCCCCCCCCCTCCCCTCCCGTCCCACCGTACTTAGGTTTCCAGAAATTCGCTTGAAGCGAATACCGGAAAGGAGGCTTTAAAAACAGATCGCCCCATTACAATCCCCTACCTTCTTCGATCTGAGTTTGTGTTTAAAACGTAATATCCCGCGAAAGGCTAAGTTCTGAATTCGAGTCCTGGTCCTGCAAACAGTTCCAGTCTCCCAGAAAGTTTAAAATCATCGCATGCTTCAATGTAGATGTTTTGGCGTTCCAACTGACAACCATCTTCATCTGACGGGGAAGTCGGAACTGTCGCTCATATATAGGCCACAGAAAAACCCACATTGTGTGCGCCGGAAACCACTACTTCGGTCCCTCGATAGAGTTACAGGCTCTCCAGGCAGAGTGCACATACACTGAAGCGCCTAAAAAACTGGTATAGGCATGTGTATTCAAATACAGAGCTATGCAAACAGACAGAATACGGCAGTGTGGTCAGCAGCACCTATATAGGACACCAAGTCTCTGATGCAATTGTTAGGCTACTACAATAGCAGGTCATCAAGGTACAAGTGAGTTCTAACGCGGTTTTATAATCGGCACACAATCGATGGGACACAGCATCTCTGAGGTAACGATGATGTAGGGATTTCTCCTTACGACCATTTGACGAGAGTACCGTGAATATCAGGAATCTGGTAAAACATCAAATCTCCGGTATCGCTGCGGATGGAAAAAGATACTGCAAGAATTGGACCAAGGAAGTCTGGAAAGAATCTCTCAAGGTGATAGAAGTGCAATCCCTGCATGTGAGCAGGGCGTTGTTCAAGCTGGCGGCAGCCCTGTAGTGGTGCGAGGCGTGTGCAGTTGGAGTGATATGGGACCCCTGATACGTCTAGTTACGACTGTGACAAGTGACACACAAGTAAGCATCCTGTCTGATCATCGTCATCCATTCATGTCCATTGTGCATTCCGACGGACTTGGACAATTCCAGCCGGACAATGCGACATCCCATACGTCCAGAATTGCTACAGAGTGTTTCCAGGAACACTCTTCTGAGTTTAAGCACTTTCGCAGGTCACCAAACAGTCTAGACATTATTGAGCATATCTGGGACGCCTTGCAACTTGCTGTTCAGAAGAGATCTACACCCCCTTGCACTCTTGCGGATTTATGGGCAGCCCTGCAGTGGTGCCAGTTCCCTCCAGCACTACTTCATACATTAATCGAGTCCATGCCACGTCCTGTTACGGCACTTCTGTATGCTCGCGGAGGCCCTACAAGATATTAGGCAGGTGTACCAGTTTCTTTGCCTCATCAGTGTACAGCACCACCGATAGTAAATACTCAGAGCAGCGACATATCGCAGTCTAGACAACTGCCTCTAATTCGGCTGCTGACTGCCTCATAAGAAGAGACGACTCGTTCGATGATTAGATTAGATTAGATTGGAAGCACTTTTCGTTCGAACAGATCCTTAGTGAGGATATCCACCAGGATGTAGCTGATGTCATAAAACAAGAATATGTCATAAAACAAGAATATATTAAAAAATTTTAAAAGGGAAAACAATTATGTTAATGTACCTTCCACAGAACCCAAGTGAAATGGTTCTCTTGGATCTAGAACAAGTCAAAAAATCTTAATCATATGTTCATTTAAAAGGTAATGCCTAAATTATCACAAAACATGTAATATTCAATACATTGAGGTGCATATGATGAATTTTAGCCTGTTGTAACCATGCTTCACCAAATAGAAAAATTTAAAAACATTCTCATTTATTCTTCAGTCATAATGCGAATTTTTAATTGCGTGAGCTGTTTCCACCTCTCTGGATCATCTTGAGATGTAAGTACTTGCGTCCACACCATGTATTGTCTACGTCGTACCTCATATTAAGGTCACTGTGATACAGATGCTAATAGTCTCGGGATGAATATGTCGGCTATAGTGAAAGCAAAAAAATCACTTTGCAACAATTTTACACAACGTTAGCATTACTTAACTGAAATTTTACATACGTCTAATTATACTAATTCCCGTGTTGTTTGTATTATGAGGAACATAGACACATCAGTTGGCTCTACTAAAAACTTAGAAGGAGCTAGCCACCAACACACCTTTTAGCCTCTTCTTAAACCGAACTTAAAGGAAACGCATTGTCTTCTTTAATGACATTATTTGATAATCTTATCTCACCCCCTCCGTTAGAACACTATTCCAGTTCAACGGCGCACCAGCAACAATGTGTCCCCATATTTCATTGGTAGCCTTCGGCAAAAAAGTTTATGGTGACAGGCTAAAGTCTTTTTTGGCGATGGTGTTTATACACCTGTCCTGAATGGAACGAATTTTCTGGGTTATGTAAGCTTTGTCACAGAATCTAGGAAACGCTGGGTCTGCTTAGCTTAGCCAGTGAGCGCTCTATTCTCAGACAACGGACCACAGAGTCTCGATGTTGAGTATTTCTTAAAGTCTCCCAGTTTTCGTAAAGACGCTCCTAGCATAAGTGAAACGTCCGTTCTCCTGTGATATTAGCGACGGTCCAAATTCCGAGACGCGGCCAATCTGCTTATCGCAGTATCCACTCTATTTGAACTAGGAATTCGGAGTTTTGATTTATTCTGATTAACTGTCAACCTCAGAAGAGGATATCCTCCTACTGCCAGCGACCTGAGGAGACCACAGCGTTGATTCTGTTGGTGAGCATGGATGCGCAGTGAATGTTATATGCCGGAGTTGCATCTTTCATAACTAAAACATCCGTGAAATGAAGCTCTCCATTACTGCAACTGTTCAAGAACCGATTCAAAGCCACCATTCCATGTGGACAGCCTATCGTCAACCACTCATCCCGAAGGGCCCTGTAATCACTATACCAACTTCATGTAACCCCGAGTGTGAAACAGATATCTTTACGATCACTGTAGTAACTTTATTTATCCACTCTCACTATAATGGATCTCCAATACAGTGTCGAATTTTTCGAGAAAATTGAGCCGTGGGTGGCCTAGCCTAGTTATTGCCACCTTTTTATCAAAATCAGTTACATGTTAATTCATTTTGAAATAGAAAGTATTTGAAACAAATACAAATTTCCATTTTCAAGATTGGTAAAATTGTTAAACGACACATGTTACACGGTAAAATGTCTTCTGTTTCACGTTATTAGCGCACGACCGATGATTCATGGTTCTAAAAGTATATAGCATATTGCTCACCATAAAATTCTATACCTGAAGAATTAGCAGTATGTTAGAAATAGATTTATATATTATACAACACCTAAAAGTGCAGATCGTGAAATATTTACTATGGATGTACGAAAATTTACAAATGATGTGCAAAACACAACAAACACAACACATATATAATAGCAACAAAAATTACAGAAAACGGCATAAACTGTTTATGGCTGTCTCTAGTGCGCATTCCTTGATGTGATTCTAGAAGCAGTCACCAGACTAAAGTACTGATCAAAAAGCATCATGTGTTCCTAAGTACACTATCCTCTAGGTACAACACAGTAATCAAACGTGTGGACGGGAGTCTGGCTCATGAAGTGTTTAGCAATGCTTCCCACGCTGATCGATACATTCATAATGAATTCATAACAAAAGATAGATCTCATTAAAATCTTGGTGGCCTTGACTAATAAAATTTACTAGCCATTTTATCACTTATGGTCGGCGTTGAAATGGTTGAAATGGCTCTGAGCACTATGGGACTCAACGTCTGCGGTCATCAGTCCCCTAGAACTTAGAACTACTTAAATCTAATTAACCTAAGGACATCACACACATCCATGCCCGAGGCAGGATTCGAACCTGCGACCGTAGCGGTCTAGCGGTTCCGGACTGTAGCGCCTAGAACCGCACGGCCACTCCGGCCGACATGGAAGAAATGTGGTTACTCAAGGAAGAAGGTGTAAAGAGAACTTTATCCAAGAAAGAAAGCCGAAACTAATTAGTAATGGCCACCAACTGAGACGGTTTGCCTCGCTTTTATTAACAAGACTAGCTATCACCTATGGCTGTGCTCACGTATCAGGGGTTTTGTTATGACGAGTGATGATGAGTAAGTAACCTACTGTACATGCAATAACAACGGCTGTCCTCACATATCCGCCTGTATCCGCCTGTACGGGTAAGCACAGCTCGTGATGTACCCCCTGTTCTCCCCCCCTCCCGCCCCCCACCAAGTTGTACTGACGGACGATGCGTCGGCATGCAAGGTCGGGAGCACACAGCAATGCATCTTGCTATTGAAGTAGCCATACGTTCTACAATATGTACATTACGCAACAAACAGTGAATTAAGATTGTAAAGCATTATATTGATTGCTTTGAATCGTATCACATGGCATATATCAACCAACAAGAGCATATCCACAAACGTAATAAAGCACAGAAACCAGAGCGTTTATAGCTTTTCAAAGGATAAGTACTTTTCCTTAATTCGTGTAATATTCTTCAAACCAATAAGTATCTTGTACCACATACTTCCTAAATTAGCCTGTGTTCTTCCTCAGGGTTCAAATCACCTACGTACCAAATTTCATCGAAATCGGTTCAGCAGGATAGTCGTGAAAACGTAACAGACAGATTAGCTTTCACATCTGTAATATTGATATGGATAACATTTTCAATTACGATATCTTTTTTCCGTGACGCGATTTTGATGAAATAGTCTATAAGGTACCCCAAGTCCCGCTTAAGTTACTTGTGAAAACATCATAAAGAGATAAGAGTGTTCAAACACACAGAAAGATACGGCGGTTCTAAATAAAATTTTAAATCACGATATATTTATAAAATTATGCGTTTACGGTGTCCCAAGGTATAGTCGAGTTATCTACGAAAACCCATGAACATACGACTAGTGCATCTGGAGTTGTCGTGTTCAAAGAGACAAACAGAGAGACGAGAAAGCTTAAGTAAAACTTTAAATCACGATATCTTTTTTCGTTATCGTATTCAAATGCACTAAAGTGTATATGGCGCCCCAAGCTAGGCTCACGTTGACGTTGAAAAACCCTATGAAAATTTGTCCATTACTTTTGGAGAACCATGTTCAAACAGACAGGCACGACAGTTTTCCATATTTATTATCAATATAGAATACCGATCGCATCGTGGCCAAGTGTGGAGTTGATTCGACATTAGATGTACAGAGAAAATAAAAGTACTGCTAACAAGAGAAACTGCCACGTGAGGTAAACTAACAAACCAACCGTAGCACAACATGCTTTCCAAGACGAGAACCATAAAATAAAATTCAGTTAGAGTACAGTTTTAGTGAGGACAACGCTTTATTAAATGCGCATATACGAAAAAAACGTAGGGTTTTCAAAATTCTATAACTTTAACAGAAAATAAGAGGGAAATAAGTTAAACAAAATAAGAATCCACACTTGTGTCTAACCGAACAACGATCGATTGCTTCTTATTTTATAGCCTAAGGAACGGTAGCGTCTATAAATTCAGAATTCCCCCGAGCCTTTGATACAGTCGGCGCTTTACCGCGCAGCCGGTGAGAAAATGTTGCGGAACAGTGTCATATTAGACCATGGACCCCAGCCCTCAAGTCTTATCTGAGGACCTCATATATCATAGTCTCTCGCACATTGCTACAGCGTTAGAAATAGCCACATGTACTATATTGCATAGTGTATTACGCCTTTTTGGGACTACCAGTCTTCTTCTCTTGTGTCAACCTCTTCATCTCAGAGCAGCACTTACACCCAACGTCTTCAATCATTTGATAGAAATATTCCAAGCTCTGACACCTTTCACTTACATCATGTACACCCACCTATAGTACCACGGAAATTATTGTCTGATGTCTTGACACATATCGTATCATCCAGTCCGCCCTCCTTGTCAATGTTTTCCATATGTTTCTTTCCTCGCCAACTCTGTGTGCAACCTCGTCCTTTCTTATCATTTCACTTCATTTTCAACATCCTTTCATAGCACAAGATCTCAAGCGCTTCGATTCTCTTGTATTTCTGTATTTATCCAGATCTCAATTAACTTACATACGATTTTGGACTCCAAAATGGAGCATTACAAACGTAAGTTATTCATTATTACGACAGCCAAGTAACTTTTACTGAATGGTGCACTGCACTTCACAGTGACACAGATACATAATACTATTTTGCTACATAATCATTAAGTCACTTTAAACAATGATCGGAACGTTCTACCAAACGTTCAGTTGCTCGACGGTCAGCATCCTCTCCTTGTTCACGGAGCAATTCCACAGTCACTGTGTGAATGTCCTCATGATGGGAAACCCAGTGAATGCTACTCATCCCTCTCAACTGCCTCTATATTGTCGTCTGTGCTTAGCGTCGATGGCCTTTCATCCGCATCAGCATCGACTGTTGACATCATTTCACTATGGCCGGAAGTGACATTTCATGAAATCGATATAGTGCCAGAATTTGTCAGCTGTTTCTTTTCTCCCGTGCGCTTATTCCCCGCGATTCATGATTCACGTCCATACAATACTGTGTTCAAATGTGCTTTTCGTATGTTGTCACTTCTATTAGATGTATAGCTTATGTACTCCCCCAAAATTCCAAATTAATAAATAAATCGTTCATCGTTAATCATGTCGCTGCTGTTGCAGCAGCTCTGCCCCCTCAGTTAAAGAAGACGGCTAACAGTTGAAATCATTATCAATAGTGAAGAGTTTTGATATAAAGTCTCTGGGTGTCCATCTTTTTAGCGGTGGTAGCGGGACTCGGCTGTTGGATAGAGGATGTCAACTTACACACCTTTCAGCTGTCAAATTTTCAACCTTATTTTATTGGGCAACCATTTTCAGCATTTTCCTACACCATCTTCAGGCCACTGACAGAATAATCTGCACAATTTGTGATCAAAACAGGGCACAGTAATACTTGTGTTAGTAGATATTTGTTACAGTGACCACTTCATGCCATCACCTTTCAGCTGTCAAATTTTCAACCTTATTTTATTGGGCAATCATTTTCAGCAGTTAAAGAAGACGGCTAACAGTTGAAATCATTATCAGCATTTTCCTACACCATCTTCAGGCCACTGACAGAATAATCTGCACAATTTGTGATCAAAACAGGGCACAGTAATACTTGTGTTAGTAGATATTTGTTACAGTGACCACTTCATGCCATCACCTGCCGAGTCGTCAGGGGCCTGAAGATGGCGTAGTAAAACGCTGAAATTGGTTGCCCAATAAAATAGGGTTGAAAATTGACAGCTGATAGGTGTTTAATTTGACAACTTCCTTTATTATAAAGGGTCACCCTCTTTCTTCCAACGGCCTTATCAGAGCGGAGAACCGGAGAAACACTCAGAGCAACTACTTGCCGTTCAGCTGGGAAACTTCCATAAACGGTCGAACAATGAGCAATGACCAACGGCGTAAGCACAAAAATATCAGGAGTCTTCGCCGTTGCTGAATATTTTTAATTTAAGCTCTGGTTGGGATTGGTCCCGCACCCAAGGATTTTTTTTTATTGCTAGTTAAAGGTGGGAATTAAAGGAGATGGGACCTGAATAAACTGGCTAAACCAGAGGTTGCGCAGAGTTTCAGGGAGACCATAAGGGAACAATTAGCAGGAATGGGGGGAATAAATACAGTATAAGAAAAATGGATAGCTTATAGGGGTGAAGTAGTGAAGGCAGCAGAGGATCAAGTAGGTAAAAAGCCGAGGGCTAGTAGAAATCCTTGGGTAACAGAAGAAATATTGAATTCAATTGATGAAAGTAGAAAATATAAATGCAGTAAAGGAAGCAGGAAAAAAGGAATACAAACGTCTCAAAAATGAGATCGACAGGAAGTGCGAAATGGCTAAACAGGGATGGCTAGAGGACAAATGTAAGGTTGTAGAAGGCTTATTTCACTAGGGGTAAGATAGATATTGCCTACAGGAAAATTAAAGAGACCTTTGGAGAAAAGAGAACCACGTGTATGAATATCAAGAGCTCAGATAGAAACCCAGTTCTAAGCAAAGAAGAGAAAGCACAAAAGTGGAAGGAGTATCTAGAAGGTCTATACAAGGGCGATGTACTTGAGTACAATATTATGGAAATGGAAGAGGATGCAGATGAAGATGAAATGGGAGACATGATACTGCGTAAAATGTTTCACAGAGCACTGAAAGACCTGAGTCGAAACAAGGCCTTAGTACTAGACAACATTCCATTAGGTGAGCAAGATGTATGAGACAAGCGAAATACCCTCAGACTTCAAGAAGAATATAATAATAGCAATCCCAAAGAAATCAGGTGTTGACAGATGTGAAAATTACAGAACTATCAGTTTGATAAGTCACGGATGCAAAATACTAACGTGAATTCTTTACAGACGAATGGAAAAACTGATAGAAGCCGACCTCGGGGAAGATCAGTTTGTATTCCGTAGTAATACAGGAACAAGTGAGGCAATACTGACCCTTACGACTTATCTTAGAGAATACATTAAGGAAAGGCAAACCTACGTCTCTAGCATTTGTAGACTTAGAGAAAGCTTTTGACAATGTTGACTGGAATACTCTCTTTCAAATTCTGAAGGTGGCAGGGATAAAATAAAGGGAGCGAAAGGCTATTTACAATTTGTACAGAAACCAGATGGCAGTTATAAGAGTCGAGGGACGTGAAAGGGAAAGCAGTGGTTGGGGAGGGAACGAGACAGGGTTGTAGCCTTTCCCCGATGCTATACAATCTGTATGTTGAGCAAGCAGTAAAGTAAATAAAAGAAAAATTCGTAGTAGGTATTAAAATCCATGGAGAAGAAATAAAAACTTTGAGATTCGCTGATGGCATTGTAATTCTGTCAGAGACAGCAAAGGACTTGTAAGAGCAGTTGAACGGAATGGATAGTGTCTTGCAACGAGGATATCAGATGAACATCAACAAAAGCAAAACGAGGATAATGGAATGTAGTCGACTTAAGTCGGGTGATGCTGAGGGAATTAGATTAGGAAATGAGACACTTAAAGTAGTAAATGGGTTTTGCTATTTGGGGAGAAAAATAACTGATGGTGGTCGAAGTAGAGAGGATGTAAAATGTAGACTGGCAATGGCAAGGAAAGTGTTTCTGAAGAAGAAAAATTTATTAAGATCGAGTATAGATTTAAGTGTCAGGAAGTCGTCTCTGAAAGTATTTGTATGGAGCGTAGGCATGTATGGAAGTGAAACATGGACGATAAACAGTTTGGACAAGAAGAGAACAGAAGCTTTCGAAATGTGGTGCTACAAAATAATGCTGAGGATTATTTGGGTAGATTACATACTAATCAGGAAATATTGAATAGAATTGGGAAGAAGAGGAGTTTGTGGCACAACTTTACTATAAGAAGGGATCGGTTGGTAGTACATGTTCTGAGGCTTCAAGGGATCACCAATTTAGTATTGGAGGGTAAAAATCGTAGAGGGAGGCCAAGAGATGAATACATTAAGCCGAATTAGAAGGATGTAGGTTGCAGTAGATACTGGGAGCTGAAGAAGCTTGCCCACGATAGAGTAGCATGGAGAGCTGAATAAAACCACTCTCGGGACTGAAGACCACAACAACAACAACAGTTAAAGATGCTATCTCTGCAGGACGGGTGCAAGGCATGTACAAAAAAATAAAAAAAACATACACATAAAGTTTTTTCATTACAAAGCCCCTATCTCCAAACACTCTCATCGCCCTTTAGGTTATGTTGAATTCGAGATCGCTTCTGCGTTGCCTACAATTTATGATCTCAATAATAAATTCATACATATAAGTTGAAGAGAGCATGAAACTTTTGTACGTATCACGAGGTGATACGAGATACGATGTACGATATGACAGCTAAGTATTCACATTAAATAGAAAATTTTAATCAATATAACGTTATTTCTTAAGGGTTTACTTGTAACCAGTGACTCAGAAACGTTTTCTTTCGCTACCAAACCGCTAAGGAACAAAGAAGTTGCATTCTTCTGGATTCAGAAGTTTTTAAAATAAGTCGTGAGTCAGTAACTGCAACAAAAGTGGCACCGACGGTTTGCGTTGGAGACCTTGGGTCTTCCCAAATACTCACCGCGTGTCCTTCACACAGGTGTTTGTTCGTACCGGTGCTGATCTGGGCTTTGATTCACAACGCTGCACTCTGAGAATATAAGAGTAACGGCGAAAGTAAGTATGTACTGCTTCACGTCCATCTCTACTCCGATTTTGGACTACATTAGCTGAGCGTACCATCACCTGTCAAAAGGGTAACATTCTCGGAGTATTCTTTCAAACCTAGTCAATTATCACAAAGTGGTGTCTGCTTGCACTGCAAGTTTCTGACAAATTAAAGTTGTACTCTATATTTGGAATCGAACGCCTTGCTTTTCCACTTATAAGCAATATCCGTATTAATTATACTCGCATATGATCTATACCAACACAAAACGTGTCAGCCAATGGCTCTCGCCTATTTTTCCAAACTCCACAGAAATCTCAATCCTGTCTAAATTCTATTGCTTTTTTTGACACAGTGTTCCCAGATGTTGAAATAACAGCGTGTCTCTGCGCGAGTTGCATTCTACAACGGGGTATGAGTGCGAAGCCCAACACTCTTGCTCCCAATAGAAACCTCCGTATTAATAGGCGAGTTATTGGTAGTCTTATATGTCACATTATATGTAAGACTGCTCAGAGAAATCCTAAAATGTTCCACCTCCATGAATACTCAATTGTTCAACGAAACAACAGCTTCGAGAAAAAATAGCGAAACCTACATCGGAGGACATCGTAAGACACAACGAAATCGAAATGTCTTCATAGAGAATAATGCGCCAATAAAAGAGAAAAATTAGTTTAAAATGAAAGATGATTAGACCAGCTAAGTGAGAAGTACAAACCTGAAGTGCCCTAGCACATCGCATATAAAAAGTCTAAGAAATCTACAAATATATCTGCAGGTTTGACAGTTCGCTCAGAGTGAGACGTAATGAAAAACCTTGAGTTCTTCATGTAACGCTTCCTCCCCTTCTTATTCTGGAATAAAATTGTTGGAATTCATCTTCAATTGTAGGGCAATCCAATTGGAAGAGGAACTTAAACAGGTGTTTCGTTTTGTTGGTATCCATGCGGCATGTCGTTAATTTATTGATGGTATCAGTATTCTTCCGTTCAAATCATAATTAATAAAACATGAGAGATTTGTGCTGCCGAACAGCCAAGTTCTAAGTTTCTTTGAAGTATTTTTTCACATTTTTCAATAGCGGGAGATATGCGATTTGTTGGTTTCAAAAATATGTGGCTAAACATCTTACGTTAAGATAGGAAATTTTCTTTACTGATTACAGTATTCGGTTCATTACCCATATGATCCGTTACCCACATGAAACATATTTTAGATTGATCTGAAAATTCAGATCAATCTAAAATATGTTTCATCAGAGTACCGGATCATATCAGTATGAAGCGCAGCGAAAGCGATGACCATATTGCCAGAAATGTCTTGCACGTAAGACATAAAAAGAACGTTCATCGTTATCAATGAGAACATTAACTTCAAAAGACATTTGTGGATAAAAATTCTATACGAAGATCGCAATTCTCCTTTAATGATTATCTGTTTTGGCTCATTACCAAGTCATCTTCAGATCAGTCTAAAATGTTGCTCCGTATGTGACACTCATTACGCATCAGTGTATTTTTCATAGCCAACCTCTAGGATTTTTATTTAACTAATACGCCTTAGGTCTAAAAAATACAATGATGCAGAAAAACATTAAAGATTGTCCTGAAGGTGGTTCGGTAATGAGCCAAAACCTATAATCAGTAAAAAAATTGAGATCTTGACGTAAGATTTTTATCGACACATGTTTTAAATCAACAGATCGCATGTCTCCTGCTGCTGACAACGTCAAAGAATAACTTCAAAGAAACTTCAAACTGGGCTATCCGGCAGCTCAAATCTCATACCCCATGTTTTATTAATTCTGGTCTAAACGACATGACACTGTTACCATTAAGAAATTAAGGGTAGGCCTCATGATTACCAACAAAACGAAACACCTGTTAAAGTTCCTCTTCAAACTGAAATTTCTCTGCAGTGGAAGATGACTTCCAACATTTTTATTCCAGAATAAAAAAGATGGAAACATTATATGAATAACTCAAAATTTTCATTACGTCTCACTCTGACCGAAGTATCAGAACTGCATATATATTTGTAGATTACTTAGACTTTTTTTAAGCGGTCTTTCATGGGACTCCACGTTTGCACTTGTCACCTAACTGGTCTAATCATCCTTCATTTTAAAGTAAGGTTTCTATGTCAGTGACACATTATTCTTTGTGTTTGTCTTTATTCTATACAGTTGTGTAGAAGTCTCAATTTTAAAAATTGCACTATGTTCATTTCTTATGTATAAAGTAAACACAGATTATCGTCATGTTTCTGACCCTTATACTTGGTTGTCTGGGTCGTCTTCAGAAGTATTCTGCAAAAAGTTAACAAAGCTCAAGAAATCTCGTCCGATGTGCCTCCCTAGCAGTCACAGGAGTGTGCTTTAGCCACAGAATTTCTACTCTGTATAGAATTTATTCTGCTGCTGTTATCGAGACATTTATGTAGTTCTATTTATGTCATAACATGGTCCTAGAGTCAAAATGATTATACTGAAACGGATTTGACAAATAAAGCCTATGCCTATGCGTTAACGATTGGTTCTAGAAACAAAACCTAAGCTGTTCCAAGGCCTCTCAAAATCCTCTCTCGTATCAGTGTTAATCCACCAAGTTACGCAGGGAGAACAATTTTCATGCAGTTCAGAACGTTACGCGCGAAGTAGGTCGTAAATTGTCTTCACTTAGATTAGGTGGCAAGAGAAGTGTGGAAGTGTTCTAACCTAAATCCGTTGGCCCCCGCTGCAATCAAACCTGCTCTGTGGCACCACATTTCAAAAGCTTCTGTTCTCTTCTAGTCTGAACTGTTCCTCAAACAAGCTTCACTTTCCTACAGGGTTACAATCCATGCAAATATTCCTCGATAAGTCCTCTCAAAACTTACATTTCTTTTCAATGTTGACAAAGTAACTCTTTCAGTAACTCTTTTCGTGTATTACCATTCCTAATTTTACCTCCTTTCTACTTAGCGTTTTACATCCTTTCATTTGCTAATCTAATTTCTTGAGTATCTACTTCCACTGTCCTTGCTCTACATTTGTCTATATTCATATTCTCTTTTCTTTTGAAGACACTATCCATTCCGTTCAACTGATCTACAAGGTCCTCGACCGTCTCTGACTGAATTACTGTGTCCTAGCATAGATGAATGTCTTTATTTTTTCTTCCTGAATTTTAGTTCAACTTACAAATTTCTTGTAGGTTTCCTTTACTGCTGTATACACTACAAACAGACTGAATGAAGCAGAGGACGGGCTACAACTTTGTGTCACTGCTGAACTAGAGCTTCCCTGTAGTACAGATTCTGTTCCCCGCGAAATGCAAGTATCGGTTCGGCTTTCGCTCCTGCGTGCAACATTAACATTCCAGGCCGTTTTAGAACAGCACACACTTCAATGTAGAGTAAAATATTCACTCAACGTCTCAATTTGTTTGAATATACCATGGAACAGCTTTTACATATGCGAATGTACTGATTTTAATTAGTCACATTCAGATATGCTATGAAACATCAGATGTCTGATTGTATCACACATTATTTCATCACACACAACAAAAGAAATTGTCACCCCAGGAGCCATCACGCTAATTTCGGCCTTGGCCTAGATAATGGCCTCAATTCCGTGGGGGAGAAATCGACTGTATCTTCAGGTACATCTAGAAGATTAAAAATTTCATCCTTTGTTCCAAATAGTCCAAGACATTTTTTGTAGGGTATGATCGGATGATGTAGCGGGAGAATTGAGGTGCGACACGATGTCTGAGTGCTCCTTAAATGAGGAACAAATGCATGCAGCCCTCTGAACACAACTGGTATCCACAGCACAGTCTTAATGATTATGTCGAAGATACGGCAAAACTTTGTCAGCTGGAATATTAGCATAAACATCATTATCTATGATAATGATGTAGGCCAAAGCAATGAATTAAAAT
This sequence comes from Schistocerca gregaria, assembly GCF_023897955.1. NCBI lineage: Eukaryota > Metazoa > Arthropoda > Insecta > Orthoptera > Acrididae > Schistocerca > Schistocerca gregaria. The sequence continues at coordinate 289,814,432 of NC_064927.1, forward strand.
TTATACCAGCGCTAGGATTCGAACACAGCTAAATGGTTCAAATGGCTCTGAGCACTATGGGACTCAACTGCTGTGGTCATCAGTCCGATAGAACTTAGAACTACTTAAACCTAACTAACCTAAGGACATCACAGACATCCATGCCCGAGGCAGGATTCGAACCTGCGACCGTAGCAGTCGCACGGTTCCGGACTGTGCGCCTAGAACCGCGGCCGGCCCGAACACAGCTCTCCTGCTTACTAGGCACAAGTTCACTGATGATCCATTCACTCTTTTTTAACTACAGATGGCAGCTAACCCTCTGACCGGACACGATGAGCTACCGTGCCGTCTAGTCGTTTCACCACAATGGTACTGAGATTTTCTTGCCTGTACAGATTACACTAGTACGTCACCCTCACCAATACAGATTCCAACGCACACCTTATCCCATTGCTATTCCCTTGATAAACTCGCATCAGTATTGCCGAGTTTATACGGTGTGAGAACAGCACCTCAGCAGTGCGTGAAAAGGGGTTAATCCTGCCTGTATCTCTGGCGCGGGTGGCGTTTTTGTCTTATACAGTTGGTTCCTGAGATATACTGAGTCCCACATTTATCTACAATAATTATGTATGCCTGCATCATTATCGTAGATAAATAATGAGACTCGAATTGTCTCAGGAACATTAAATATATGTTTGATACATCAACTATCCCTACAGTAGAAGCAGGATTAATCCCATTTCGCTCATTGTTAAGGTGCTATTCCAATATTACCTTGGTTCGAATCCCAGACCTAGTATAAATTTTAGTTCATTACTTGGGCCCACATCATTATCGAAGATGAAGGTGAGACTCAATACGTCTCAGGAACATAAACAATATATGATTTATAAACAACTTTGTTCACGTTCACGTTGACTCTGAGTGAGTTCGCCCACGCCATAGTACGAAAACGCCACCAGACCATAACAGAACGGGCGCTGCCGTTAATTATGTCCTCCACGTACTGAGAGTAGAACGCCTTATTGTGTTTTCGGTGCACTCGAGGAATTGCATCATTTTAAAAGATAAAATCGCGATTCGTCAAACCACTACACAAGCCGCTGGCCCATTGAAGACGAGACATTTTATCTGATACATCAGCAATAATCTTCTATGAGGTACCCTACTCCAGTTGTCCATTGCACTCAGTTCCCTTTACGATTGTCTTCCGGTGATTGGCTTGCATTCACTGACAGAAGCAATTTCTGTCGGGTCTGAAACAGACTGTCGTTGTTAAGGCATGACGCTCATCTCCGATCTCTGTAGATGAAGATCTTTTGGTCGTTGCCACAGTTCTTACGCTGTGTTACAAGGCTGCGAGTGGTATATCATTTCTTGTAGACTTGTGGACAGTCCACGTTGACACACCATGAAACTGGGAAACTCCACGATGTAGTTATGGGTACATTGAATAGTCATCTGGCCGAGTGATACCATTTGTACACCGTCTAAGGCACTCCAATACGGCCAGAGTGCTCTAATAACTGATTGGTGCTTGTTTGTCGCACATTTGAATTCCGCAAGAGAAAGCATTAAACGCCAGTACTGACTACCATATTGACAAGTAAAATGTCTCAATAAAATCTACTGGCAGTCATAATGATAACACATAGAAATAGCGATCTGTACTACCTTCATGTCGAGCCACGGTCACATACAACTTATTCAAAGACACAGCAACCATCTGACCATATGATATGCTTTGTTACACAATCTAGATTTTCAGCCTTTACAACTGGAATACATGAATACACAATAAATGTACAAATAATGGAAAAGCAAGGCAGAACTATGATTAATGTATAGATTACATGATTTTTTCCTTACTTGTTAAAAATCATCTGTATCTCCAGAACACAAATCATTGAAATTTTTTTTTCTTACTGTCATTTCATCCCCTTGACCAATATGGACTATCGTTATAATTTTTTTTCTTTGTTGTTATTTCATTCCCCTCGCCATAAGGGATGGGAGGGGTTGTCGGCGGATACAAGTCGCCACTCTTCAGCCATATGTGAGTATAAATTTTTAGGTATGTATTAAAATTTGACACGACAGTTGACTAAATGAATGTTTCACACAATAAAAAGACATCGATTCAGTCACATAATTCAATAATATAAACGGCGGATTTGTTGATTAATTAAATGCTGACAAATATGAACTGTCAAATTTAATACTTTGCAAAAGATAAAAGCCAATGTGTTGACTGACTGAAATAGATCCATAGACGAGTGAAGTTATACTGCCAGGAAGAGGGGTATCATGGGAATGTGCCTAAGAGGGTTCTTGTGAGGTCAGATGTTTGGAGGAGGAATTCGGGAGGGTGAAGAAGCATGCCGTTCCGGACTAAGACTTAGGTTGTGGGTTGAGAGGAAGGGAGAACTGACCGGGTTAGGTGGGGAGGACTCTCTTAGATCTGGCAGGATTGGTAGATATCAGGTCGGATTTCATGGTTGGATACGGAGAGGCGAGAGAAATTTCTTTGTGAGAGCACACGCAGAGTGTTGTGGAATGTGCTGGTAGTGGAAGGGCAATGTACCAGGAGCAGTGGGCAGAGCGAAAATTAGGAGGTGGATAGCGGCGATTTTGCGGGTAACTTCGGATATTCGGAGGTGTCAGTATGCAAGCAGAAGGAGGAGAATTTCGTAAGTTAGTAGAGCATACGGGTGGTGATCGTTAAAATATTTATCTTCGATTACATAAACCTGTTGTTTAGTAAGTGAAAGTGAGAACAATTTTTGTCTTATATTAATTGGCAGGGCGACTTGCATGGCATTTAAACAGGGTAATGCTGTGAAATAATGACCAGATCAAAGGTTTACACTTCGTTCCACTGTGTCTGAGCAGAATCCAATGTAAGTCTAAGTGAAACGATCGTCAAAGATCGTGGCAGACACATCAGTCTGCACCATGGAATCTATGGTTTGTCAGGAAAGCAGATGTGGAAATCTTTATTTCACAAGATAGTTACAATATCTTTGCAGTAGCTACAAGATACCAATGTTTACATCATATGGCACGAAGAATTAACTTGACAGTGTGCATGTAAATATCGGGACGTACACCTTCGTAATTTAAGACACATAGGAGTTCAGCCTTTTGACATCATTAGATATTTGACACATGGTCCATTATAAAAATAAATAGTTATAAACATCGTTAAGGATTACAACCATCTTACACAAGATCATGTTTAATACATGATTCATAATACAAAAGAAATGGATATAAATACCGCTGAAAGTGACAACACCATCTACACAAAAGCTTTAAAGATTCTCTTAGAGGTCCAAGCATTCAAAGAGCGAGAAAAAGAAGAATATTATGGTTTTACTCTTCTTTTCTGCTATGTGTATTTTTATTGTGTATTCATTTATTTCAGATGTTACACTTCAAAATAGCCTAAGCCTGAAATACAGAAAATGTAATAAATTACATCGTAAATGAAACGTTAGTTACACCTCTCCGTAATTTTTTGTGTATGTTCCTCAAGACGTTGTGCTTGATATCACTGAAAGACACCTAATCCCATGTGTACATATATTTTTCAGTCCGCCCTGACAGCTGAATAGTCAGCGTGACGAATTGCCGTCCTATGGGCACGGGGTCGATTCCCGTCGGGGTCGGAGATTTTCTCCGTTCGGGGAGTGCTGTGTTCATCATCATTTCATCTCCATCCGGTGCGCAGGTCGCCCAACGTGGCGTCGAATGTAATAAGACCTGCACCAAGGCGGTCGGACCTGCCCCGTAAGGGGCCTCCCGGCCAATGACGCCAAACGCTCATTTCCATTTCCATATATTTTCCAACGTCTGTCCATGTTGGGCACAGTTGCTTCTCAAGCCGCAGAGTCGCAACCAACCCGTCTCGGCAAACGAGCAAGTTACAATGCCAGATAGACCACGTGCTTCAGGTCAACAAATGTCAACTGGCAGCGTACCGCTTTATAAACAGTTAATCTACCCAGCTGACGCTTAAATTCACATCACTCGAGGATTATTTACATAGCATCAGCTATTTTCTGCAGCTGCATGCATAGCCGCTGGTTTCGCCAGCAGCCGATAGTACTGCTTGCAACATAGGGATCCAGCGCAGAATTATATAAACGGAAGAACTCGACATGGCCCCGTAAAAACAACGTCGAGTAGGTCTGAAAGAATTGAACAATTGCAGTTCTGCACTGTAATAAGCAATATATGTTATATATTAATAGCGATAATTAGTGATTCTTATGCGCACTGTAATAACAACATAACCAAAAGAACCAACAGATCGATGAACAAAGTTGTTGTAGATTAGATTACAGAAACAAAAAGCCCAACTGTGATACAAAAACGTATAAGTGATGTTAACGTAGCTGCATCATAAAAATTGGGATGGAACACTTAAATGTCTTAAGTCAGTTAACTAGCACAATTAAAATCGAGTCGGCACATGAAAAGATGGTGTGTTTAGGATAAATTACAGAAGTCTACTGGACTCGAGAGTTATCAATCATTTATTCACTGCGCTGTAGTGAGAGGAGTCTACTGGTGCACACTTGTATGTGGCACCAGAATATGATTTTTATAAACGATGTATGTATTTGATAGGCTTTATATCGCTGACTGTGTGAGGGAAAGACGATGGAGTAGGCAGTTTCTATGGTGTGCTGTGGGTTAGATTGGTGTAGGTTTGTCAGTGTTGTTGAACTTGGAAGAAGAAGTTATCATGCAAGCAAGAACCAACGTACTGAAGTCTCATTGTACCCAAAAGAGCCATTATGCTCATGGAGGTGTAAAATGTGCCACCTGCAAAGATGTGTAGGAATTGTATTACATAAAAAGCGTGACATAAGCAACTTATATGCAATACTAAACACCACTGACACTACGCACACTGTTTCCTGGCACGGTTTTGTAACAATTTTCCTATTGGTGTACTAGGTAAATTAGGAAGATTGCCTATAAAGATTTAGGATTGTAGATATTTTTTCTCTGCATTTTTTGTTAGGCATAAGAATATTTGCTGATTGTTCATGGCACGTGCTGCACCAAATTTATGGAATAATGATGGAATATTGATGTTAATATGAGTGTTAATGCCGTGAGCCGCACTCCAATAATGAGGATTATATTGACACATCGATGATTTTTCTATCATTATATTGTATGATATTAATATGTATTTTGTCTATGTTGTGTCCTTTGTAAGAAATTCTGTCTTACCTTGTGCCACATGACTGCACGTGTTTGTGGGAGACTGTCTCGGAAGCTCTGCACCTAAAAACATTCTTTTTTCCTCCATTCCTTATGAGACTGTATATGATACTGCCTTCTTATGTTAACATGCATGACTGCATTTCTTCCAGATTAATAATCACATTTTCAGGTTCCTCTGTTTCTGAAATTCACGTTCATCTTTGCATATTTATTTTATGATGTGATATGTTAGATTTCTCTACCCAATAAGTTATACTGCACTTAATACTCCTGTCTTTATGCTTGCAATCACCACCATCATCATACTATAATCACATTTTTCTTTATTTGCTATGGCCATAACAGTTCTTGTCCCAAGACAAATGACGATTGACAGTTAATCATTTTCTTTACAGATAAGTTCACTACAATTATCAATCATTCCCACATCCTTCTCCGTACCTATGCGCATTGTTAGATATATAGGTCATTCATTACATTGAATTTTATGAATCCCTGAGGGCGCTACACAACCTATAAATATTGTGTCTTTACTAACATGATACCGTGCTTTAATTCTATGGTTCTTTTTGCCTAATATGTACTCATACAGGCCATACAGAGGCGTACTTCTATACAATACTGCACATTGTTCCTGTAAAAAGCAAATCGAGTTACATACTCTATTCTGAATTATGCATAGGCCTCTGAGTGCCATATGAAATTACAGATAAATGATATTTTGTGATACTTTCTCAGCTTTGATATTTATGCTATGTAAAACTAGGAAACCTTTAACTACTAAAATCAGCACTTATGTTTGTAGAAAGGCCACTTGGAGCCCTAAACATTTATAGTTACAGAGATCAGAATTTATGTATGTAACAAAGGTCACTTGGAGCCTTTGATTAATACTTTCTCTACATTTATTAAGATTTGTATGCAATTCAAGTACAAGGCCATCTGGAGCCATTCAATTCTTGATTTTACCGTTAGGTTTTCTTAAGTAATTATGTCTCGATACTGTATGCACAAGGCCACTGAGAACCACAGTACAATGTTATGAACCAGTGCTGTCCTATGTACTGTTAGGTTATTCTATGTCTTATTGGCAGCCGGATTCTACACTTATTTATTCTGTCTTATTCAGAATACACTTTGAATTTTGGCTATTCACTCTGATGTAAAACATTGTTGCTCCTACAGTCTGTAATTTATTACGATACTGAACCTTTTCTGATCAGATCGACAACTCGATGTTGACATAGGTATAAATGGTCATGTTCCACTACCTCACTTTTGCTACCTTTTCAGACCTTCAGTTGTCCAGTCTCCTACCTCTGTGATTGTATTGGAGCAATTTACTACTAGTATTCATACTTCAGCATAAGTGACTACACATGTCTTTTGATCACAGAAGAATCTCTATTATTAAGTGCAGGGATGATGCTGGTAATCTCATTATTGACATCATGATCATCGCCAACTATGGTTGTTGCTAATCTGTTGCCGTAACCTATTGTATCTCTGTAGATGACTGAGTAAAAATTATATGGAGTTCTGATGTATTGGTGCATTGAATGCAATCCACATTGGCCACTACTAAATTGGTGAACCTGCACAAAACAAAAAGAAATGGACTTTATCATGCAGTCACTTCAATATGGTCATAGGCTTCATCCATAGCTCATCCTTTGCATGTCCAATCCTATACCATTATCTTGACGTTTAGGATTGTATAGCGATTTTGCCTTCCATGATTTATTTGTCAGCACCTTGTTTACGAGATAATTTACTCATATTATAACCAGATTATGATTTATACTAGTACTCCTGAGCACTATCAGTTCTTTCGAGTTTAATGATGTTATACAGTTAAATTTACCACACATTTGTTGTACAGGATACTTCCAAATTTGTTAAACCACACTGGAGCTTTGCGAAACTAGTCTTCTGGGGCCCATTTGTATGTGGTACCCGAATTTGATTTTTATAAATGATGTATGTCTTTGATTGGCTTTACATCGCTGATTGTGTAAGACTGCAGACCCAGAGATATTGCTTCTAGTCTGAGACTATTATAGTGCTGGAGTAAGAGAGCGCTTGGCGCTCAGTTGTAGGAAGTTGTCTACGAGGGGAAGACGATGGAGTAGGCAGTTTTGTGGTTTGCTGTGTGAAGCCATCAAGTGTTAGATTGATTTAGGTATGTCAGTATTGTTGAACTTGCAAGTGCAAGCAAGAACCGATGTACCGAAGTCTCATTGTGTCCTAAAGAGCCATTATGTTCATAAATATAAGCACAGGAAGGTGTGAAGCACATATTCAGGTGTCACATTTAAAAAAAAAAATGTGCCGCAGTAGCCTCCTTTCAGTATGACTAAGACTCTACGCTAATGAATCAGAAGGAACAAATTTTCTATACGCAGCAGGCTGGCCGTAAGTGGCCCCATAAACGATTCAAACGTACGAACTCCGTGCCAATCAGTGTCCACTGTTAATGAAGTCCGAACAACCGCCTCATATATAGGCACTGGGCAGAACAACTATCCCTAGAGGAAGAGCAAGCGTCACGACCTTTACTTTTAGTAATCGATGGTCTAATCTTTAGTTCGTAATATATGGGCCTGGATCGTAGCACATTATTACTGTCTAAAGCTACGGCATCAATTACGATTTCGTTAATTCACCATACACGTAATCTACTTAAGATTGGATTATACGTGGTTTGCCGTACGCTTGAGTGATACAGGTTGACTCTTTAAAGCCGATAGTGTAAACTCTCATTTGTATAAATACCCTTCTAATTTGTAATAATGTCCTTGAGCGTAACGCACTCCCACCGCCGTGCTACAAGAAAAGTTGCAAAGCATTTTTTTAAATTACTTTTTCATGCACAATTGTGAAATTGACATTAGATGGAAAGAAAATATCAATGATAATCTAATGCTGACTTAGGTATTGCCGATGATGTAATATCACATAGCACTGTAATTACAGAACTACAACAACATGGCTGCGGCGTCGTGTAACGGTTCGCGCGGCTCCCCCCGTCGGAGGTTCGAGTTCTCCCTCGGGCATGGGTGTGTGTGTCGTCCTTAGTGCAAGTTAGTTTAAGTTAGATTAAATAGTTTGTAAGCTTAGGAAGCAATGACCTTAGCAGTTTGGTCCTATAAGATCTTACCACAATTTTTTTCCAACAATGTGGCACAATAATAACTAAGCACTCAGACACCCATTCACAGAAACTACATTACTACTGATGCACAGAACAACACTGCTATTAATATAAACGATACTGTGCTGTTCGTGAAGATTTACTATGTGGTTGCAGTAACTTTTGAAAGATTATCAGAAAGATTTTTTTCAAGAAGCGAATTACGATAAGTCAGGTCCCAAATACAATTACTGAAGAAAACATATCTTTCATTCCAAGTAATGACTTTGTGTTTATGATCATCGATTGTAGAGAAAAAATGATTATCGAAGATAAAAGTTCATTAAACTGACACACCAAGCTAAAAGAAAAAAGATTTTACACAACAAGTTCCATGCGCCACTAAGAGACGGTACTACTTGTTACGTTTACAATGAGGTACTTCAAACTGAATTATTAAACTATATTGACAAATAAAAGAAAGAAAATTTTCATACGTCTATCTTGAATGTGTGTATGTCTAAAATGTATTTTGTTGTCTTGAAACTCCTGAGTCACTTCAATTTATCGTTTACATCTTCGATTAACCCAGTCACCTGATAACAATATTACATCCAGTCTGATGGCAGCTCGTTGAAACTGGCAAGTGTTCACTGTTTTTGGCGCTCAGGAACTTTCTTCTGGCACGATCCGTTACAGAGAGTAAAACAAAGTAACAGATCCACAAGGTAGTATTTGAGGTGTAGCGCATCGAACCACTAACAATGAACCAAGTATAAATCTTTGTAACCACACAAAATGAGGGGCTAGAGACTATGAAGGTAAATTTAGGCGAGAAACGAATCAGTTTTCCACTCTAGAAAGTAATTATTTACGTTAAAAGCAATTTCCCACTGAGTCAGGAAACTGTATGCAATTTTTCTCTCCCCTATGGATACCTACTACACTGAACTCCACTGCTGATTGAAATATTGAAACTGTAAATAGCACAATGGGTATTACTAAGACATTACGCATACACGTATATCTCGCGATCAGGTCCGAAGCAATCTGCAACACAAATACAAACCGGCCGCCGTGTCATACTCTGCCACGTGTCCTCATTATGATGCCGTATAGGGCGCTAGCGAGGTCAGTACACCACCTTTCCTACCATTCTCGATTTCCACACATTGAAGTCGCTACTTCTCATTCAAGTAATTCCACAGTTAGCCTTATAGGGAGTAGGGAACGAGAATTGAACCCGAGTTCTATGGTAGACAAATGGAATGAGCACTGACCTATGGAGACGAATAACATTTTTTTTCCTTAGTCATCAGTCTCTTGACTGGCTCAATGTGACCCGAAACGAATTCCTCTCCTGTGCTAGCCTTATGATCACACATTAGGTCGGTTCTAGGCGCTTCAGTCTGAAACCGCGCGACCGCTACAGTCGCAGGTTCGAATCCTGCCTCGGGCATGGATGTGTGTGATATCCATAGGTTACTTAGGTTTAAGTAGTTCTACGTTCTAGGGGACTGATGACCTCAGATGTTAAGTCCCATGGTGCTCAGAGTCATTTGAACCATTTTTTGAACACATTAGGTAATGCAACCAACCCCCTTATTTATATACTGGATGTATCCCAATCTCTGTCTTCCTCTACAGTTTTTACCGTCTACAGCTCCCTGATGTCGTAAAAGATGTCCTAAAATAATGTCCCTTCTTTTTGTCAGTGTTTTCCAAATATTTTTTGCCTCACCGATTCAGTGAAGAATCTCATAATTCCTTACCTTTTCGGTCCAACTAATGTTCAACATTAGTTTGTAGCCCCAAATCTCAGATGCTTCGATAGACTTTTGTTCCGGTGTTCCCACAGTCCATGTGTCACTACCATTCAATGGTGTGCTCCAAAGGTACATTCTCAGAAATTTCTTCCTCAGATTAAGGTCTATGTTTGATACTACTAGACTTCTGTTGACCAGTAATGCCTGTCTTGCTAGTGTTAGTCTGCTTTTTTGTCCTCCTTGCCTCGTCCATCATGGGTTATCTTGCCGCCTAAGAAACATAATTCCTTAATTCCATCTACTTCGTTCTCCCCAGGTGTGATGTTAATTTTCTCGCTGTTCTCATTTCTGATATTTCTCATTACATTCGTCTGTCTCCGATTTACTCTCATTCCGTGTTCTGTACACGTTAAAACATCAATTTCATTCAAGAGATTCTTTACTTCTTTACTTTCACTGAGAATGTCAATGCCAATGCCATTAGCAAATCCTGTCATTGACATCTTCCCACGTTCAATTTTAATTCTATATTCTCTTTTATTTCCGCCATTACTTCTTCGATATATATACTAAAAGTAGGGGTGAACTATTACACCAGTCTTATCCCCTTCTTAATCCGAGAACTTCGTTCTTGGACTTCCAGTCTTATTTTTCCCTCTTGGCTCTTGTACGTATTGAATATTATCCGTCTTTCCCTATAGCGTACCCCTATTTTTCTCAGAATTTCGAATATTTTGTGCCATTTTATATTGTCGAACGCTTTTTACACGCCGATGATTCCTATGAACGTTTCATGGTTTTTCTTCAGTCATGCTCCCATTACCTACTGCAACTTCAGAACTGCCTCTCTGGTGCCGTTACCTTCCTGAAAGCGAAATTGATCGTCATGTAACAGATTGTCAATTTTCTTTTCCATTCTTTGGCATATTAGTCTTGTCAGCAGCTTGGATGAATGAGACGTTAAGTTGAATGTGCGATAATTATCACATATGTCGGCTCTTTCTATCTTCGGAATTGTGTGGATGATGTTTCTCCGAAATTCTTATGGTATATCACAGTCTCATACTTCTACATTCTACACACCAAGGTGAATAATCGTTCTGTTACCGCGTCTTCCACTGATTTATCTATCCCATATGCCTTGTTTCGTCTTAAGTCGTCCAAAGCTCTTTAATATTCAGATACTGATACTGGGCGAGTATATCCAACCTCCTCGCTGTCGCCTCCTGCTTTTTTTTTTTTTTTTTTTTTTTTTTTTTTTTTTTTTTTTTTTTTTTTTTTTGCCACCTCAGCAGAGAAGACCTTTCCTGATAGCGCGCTTCAGCGTACTCTTTCTATCTATCCGCTCTCTCCTCTGCATTTATTTCTGGAATTCCCATTGCACTATTGATGTTATTGCCCTTTCTTTTAATTTCACCGAAGGTTTCTTTGACTTTTCTGTATTCTGACACAGTCCTTCCAACAACTGTATCTTTCTCAATCTCTTCACATTTTCCATGCAGCCATTTTGCTTTAGCTTCCCTGAACTTCCTATTTAGTTCATTCGTAAGTGACTTGTACTTCATTCTTTCGTCGATCAACTGAAGTATTTTTCTGATACACAAGGTTTTTTCGCAGCTTCCTTCCTTGAAACTATGTTTTTCTTTCCTACTTCTCTGGCTGCCGTTATTTCTATCTCTTCATCATCTGCTTGAGATGTCGGCGTGTATACCTTAACTACTGTTGTTAGTGTTGGTTTACTGTCGATTCTTATGTGAAGAACCCCATCACTTAACTGTTCACAGTAATTCACTCATTGCCCTACCTACCTACCCATAACGAATCCTACTGCCGTTATATATTTTCTGCTGCTGTTGATATTATCCTATACTCATCTGACCAGAAATTCTTTTCTTCTTCCCATTTGACTTCACTCATCCGCACTACATCTAAATTGAACCTTGGCATTTCCATTGTGAGATTTCCTAACTTCTCTGCCACGTTCAAACCTCTAGCCCTCTTGGCAGTCCCCTCCCGGAGGCCCGAATGGGGAATTAGGGCTATTATTGAATCATTCGTCATGTGGGAGATTGTGGGCTGTGTGTCCTGGGGGCAGCTTCCCACCTCAAGGGGAATGCTCTGAACTTCTCTCCGATCACCCTCCCCCCTGCCCTTTTGACAAAACGATTAGCAGAACGAGGGAGACGTCTTATACCGGAAGTCCTAAGGCGCCATCGCTGATGATTTTCATTCAAAAGTTAAGCAGCGGCGGCGTTCGAACCCGGGAGGCAGGACGTTTTGATTACTAGACAGAGACACAATCTAAACTAGGCATCTACAAAGTATTTACTAGACATATACAAACACATATCACTACAGCTATACAGTGGTCATATACATACATACATATATACATTATACAACCTGTCTTCTCCCAAGGGGTCTTGCACAGCAACATATGCAGATCTTTTGTGGTGATTGAAGGAGCAGATAGTACTGACATACGGGCCCCTTGCATTAAGTCACGAGACGGCGAAGCAGGTAATGCTCTGCAAATGGCATAGTTAAACACCACAGTCAACAACGATTCTGTCCGCATGTATGTACCGAAAAATACCACCAGGATTGTTACGAGGATGTAAAGCTTGTGGTTTCTTTCCATCCACTGCATTAAATATGTCATTAATGGGTATGATGCACTCACATGGCAACACGTTCCACAACGACCCTCTGTTCTATGAGTGATGGCGTCTAGCGTCATGCCGGTAATACTAGTCAAGCGCCCTACGCAAGACATCTGTGATAGGTGGTGGTGGCATCCTTGGTCCTACAGCGTCACATTTCCTAGGAGAACTACTTTGTGTAGACGCCCTATTTCCCCAAGTTAGAGGAGCTCATCCACAACACCAGTCGTTTGTTGCAAACACAAGGAAAACGACGTAAGTGACGTTGCTTGGTGTACATAGATCACAGCCATCTGAGTTCTCCGAAGAAAAACACGTTTTGACATGTTTACTCCTTAAGCGATGCTATTTATGACGATAACAGTGGAAATGTCACGTGTGTTTCTTTCCAAAATACTGACAGGAACTAACCATGTACCCGGGGCGTGTGAAATGGGAGTAACAGCCTCCACGTTAAGCTTTGACTCAATAGCGGAGAGAACTTTGCCAAACGTTTACAGGGCCTACTCTCAGCGCGTAAGTTCGTCAAGCCGTATAGTGGCTCAATATGAGAACAACGCTTCAGATGGGTAACTTATCGTACAGAGGTGACATTTGAAAAATCAGTGGGACGGATGACCGAAAGCCTACAGTGCGGTCATTTAAGGCAAAGCAAAGATTTTGGCCCTGGGTTTCAACCTTACTAGTAATACCGTTGAAAGTTTCCTCGCTCCTGGAACGTTGCCCACAGGTTTTAAATGTCGGTACGCTATGGCTTGCTCTACACCACCGATGTCTAGGTGCGCGTTGACATACAAATATGTTAGCTGTGATTTGCTGCTGCCATACAACTCGAATACTGTGTACGCAACGTATAAAACACATAGTGAAAACTACTACATCAAATATCTCGATCAAGACTAATTCTTGCACGCAGAAAATTGGTCTCATACTGGCGACAAATGTATTACTGTTGTTTCTGTGTTGTCCTGCCATAGTATAGCCCCGTTGTGACCCCCTGATGCAACGTTTTTCTTGTATCCCAAATATTCAGAGGTTTATAAGTTAACTGAATTATATTCCAAGAATCAGTACATTATACGTGGAAACTTCATAGACCAGGGACACTGGAGAATTTAAGATCAAATATCGAAGAAGGGATGGATAACATTCCATGAGAATTTCTCACATCATTGGGGAAAGTGGCAACAAACCGACACTTCAAATTGGTATGTAGAATGTCTTTCGAAAGAATATCGTCCTCACAATTCCTAAGATTGCAAGAGCTGACAAGTGCGAGAGTCATCGCACAATCAGCTTAAAAAACCCATGCATCTAAGTTGCTGGAAAACATAATATATGGAAGAATGGAAAAAAAATTGAGAATGTGTTAGATGACGATCCGTTCGGCTTTAGAAAAGGTAAAGGCACCACAGAGGTAAATCTGACCTTTCTGTTGACAATGGAAGCAAGACCATAAAAAATGAAGACACGTTTATAGGATTTGTCGACCTGGAAATGGCGCTCGACAATGTAAAATGGATGTAAAATGGTGCAAGATGTTCGAAATTTTGACAAAATAGGGGTAAGCTATAGGGAGAGGCGGGAAATATACAATGTTTGCAAGAGCCAAGAGGGAATTATAAGAGTGGACGGCCAAGAACGAAGTGCTCGTATTAAAAAGGGTGTAAGACAAGGATGTGGCCTTTCGCCCCTACTGTACATCGAAGAAGCATTGATGGAAATAAAACATAGATTCAGGAGTGGAATTAAAGTTCAAGGTGAAATATCAATGATACGACACGATGATGACATTGATAACCTGGGAGAAAGTGAAGAAGAATTACGTGATATACTGAATGTAATGAACAGTCTAATGAGTACAGGGTATGGATTGAAAGTCAATCAAAGAAAGACGAAAGTCATGAGAAGTAGTAGAAATGAGAACAACGAGAAACATAACATTGGTATTGAAGTCATGAACTAGATGAAGTTAATGAATTCTACTACTTAGGCAGCCAAATATCAGTGACGCAAGGAGCAAGTAGGAAATCAAAAGCAGACTAGCACTGATGAAAAGGGCATACCTGGCCAAGAGAATTCTACTACTATTAATCATAGGCTTTAATTTCAGGAAGAAGTTTTTGAGGATGTACGTTTGGAGCACAGCGTGTTTGGCAGTGAAACAATGAAGTTGAGAAAACCGGAACGGAAGAGAATCAAAGCATTTGAGATGGGGTGCTACAGACAAACGTTGAAAATTAAGTGGACTGACATGGTAAGAATCGGAGAGAAAAGGAATATGTGGAAAACACTGATAAGGAGAAGGGACAGGACGATAGGACATCTCTTAAGACATGGGGGAATGACTTCCATGGTACTAGAGGGAGTTGCAGAGGGCTAAAATTCTAGAGGCAGACAGAGAATGGAATACATCCAGCAAATAATTGAGAAGGTGGGTTTGCAAGTGCTACTCTGAGTTAAGGGATCGCGGCGGGCAGCATCAAACCAATTAGTAGTCTGATGACTCAAAAGAAAAACCTGCTATCAACAAAACTTAAACAAAATTGTTTTAAATAGTACGAGATATGGTACCTCAGTATCTAAGTGTTACAGCATGAGAATGACGGTATGCGAAGGTGAAGATATCGAAGTCATAATACATGACAAACAGATACGAAATAATGTGATTATAGCAGCAATAGCGGTGAGGCATTACCAGTAATTGCTGAAGTGACATAATTATATTCCACAACGGAGTAACAGAAAACAAAGGTAAAAATCATTGTGTACATGTCTGAACAGTCTTTCATATAGGACAAATTGACGATCCAGCCAGTGTGCTCCCTGCCGCCGTTGGATATGTAGCTGCCAGCAGCAAGTCGTATACTCCTAGCTCACTTACTTGTTACATAGTTTAATTCTTAATTTCTTTGCATGTTTTTGGTACTTACTTTCTTTAATTCATAAATTTCTTGCGTATTATAGTACTTGAGAGTTGTAGCATCGCGTTTTAGTACCTGAATAGTGTAAATTCGAGTAGTCGTCTGTCTTCTGTTTTTGTTTTGAACGGCCAGTGTCGGTTGGTCACAGCCAGTGTGCTCCCTGCCGCCGTTGGATAAGCAGCTGCCAGCAGCAAGTCGTATACTCTTATCTCACGTACTTGCCACATAGTTTAATTCTTAATTTCTTTGCGTGTTTTTGGTACTTGCATTTTTTAATTCATAATTTTTGGGCGTATTATAGTATTTGAGAGTTCTAGCATCTCGTTTTAGTACCTGAATAGTGTAAAATCGCGTAGTCTCCTTCCGCCACCGAGCAGTGCGCAAGTAGCAGCTTTACTGCATTTACTAGGCCATCTTGTATTTTGATAACCGTTTAAATTTTTTGTCGAATTGTTTGTGCTCTCTGTAGATTAGTTCAGACGTCCTTTGCACAACAGTTTTTAGCATGGATAGGGACTGAAACTGCTGAGTTCGGATGCAGGCTGAGTTGGCATCCCTTCGCTCCCAGCTTCAGGCAGTGTTGGCTTCGGTCACATTGCTTGAGCCTGTTGCCAATGGGGTTGCCAGCTCGTCCCACACATCCCCCGATCGGACTACGACTGTGGCTGCCCGAGTTGCTGCCGACATTGAGGCTGATGCCTCACCTGTAGAGTGGGAGGTCGTCTCCAGGTATGGCAAGGGGCGAAAGACATTCCGGAGGGCTGAACGGAAGGCCTCTCCAGTTTGTCTGACGAACCGGTTTCAGGCTCTGTCTCCGGCTGATATTGATCTTCGGCCGGACATGGATACTTGTCCTGTTCCAGAGGTTGCCCCTCAGTCTGCAAGATCCGGGCAGTCGCAGAGGGTGGGCTTACTGATAGTTGGGAGCTCCAACGTCAGGCGCGTAATGGGGGCCCTCACGGATATGGCAGCAAGAGAGGGGAAGAAAACCAATGTGCGCTCCGTGTGCATACCGGGGGGAGTCATTCCAGATGTGGGAAGGGTCCTTCCGGATGCCATGAAGGGTACAGGGTGCACCCATCTGCAGGGGGTCGCTCATATCGGCACCAACGATGTGTGTCGCTCTAAAACAGCCCCACCTCAGTGCTTGTCAAGAAAACCGCAGATCACTTGGCATCCTGGTAAAAAAAACATGTTACAGACAGATGCCTGCATCTGTGTCTAGAGCCTTACAAACTGCAGATTACGTGTTCATTAACTTGAAATTCCCTATGAATGACATTGGAAAGCTCGCTTCTCTGCCTACTTTACACCTGTGTTGCTGCACCATTGTTTACAACGTTTTGCACCTGTCTTACTATCTACCATCAGCAGAACATCACCATTCCACCTCCAGCCATCTAGGTTAGGAATACTATTCCTAACAAGCAGATAATCAGTTGTGTACACTCCCACAGCTTGGTGATCACTGCTAACGTCAACTTAATTCTCATCTGAGAAAAATTCAACTATTGCAGCAACATTGTGTAGAGACTGTAAGCTCAGATGAGATATGAATTCCACATAAGTGTCGTATTATTTCAACACACACACACACACACACACATTTACCATATGTCACCCATGCTTCTCTTCTAGAAGAGAAGAAGTAATTTTGCAGACATCGTCAGCACCAGAGTTCCTTGCGAGCCTCCTTGCCTATGGTAAAATTCCAAGCATCCACTACATAAATTGGTCTGTACGCAGGGTCCGGAAAGTATACTCGCTTCCTGGCATTAATGCCTCTAATTGGCATGACCTTGTCTATGTATAAATGTAGGACGCAGACCTGCATAGAATGCAATGGAAATACATCCAGGTTCCTTTCCAGAACCAAAACCTTAATACAATTCACCTGAAATCATGCTGTGACAGATGTGGCCTAAAAAGAGAGTGCTGGAGTCTAGATAAACATCGTTCAATAAATGACCCGTTGCTACTAAGTAGCGACGGGATGAACTAAGTGAAGCTGGCTACTTTTACACCAGTAATGGTGAAGAAACAATATACTTTCATGGTGGTGGTGGTTCGAAGCATTGGCACAAAAGGGATGTTCCATGAACAGCATATGCTTTGTAGTTGTGGTTGTGGTTCTCCAGATGTGTGTTTCTGATTCGTATAAAGGTTATTGGCTTCATGGACATTAACTGCGAAACAAAATTCGATAACAGCAAAATACGTGTTAAATATAAAACTTAAGTTAAAAATTCTGAACAATGCTGTGTGTTTTGAAACGCATATGGTTGAAGGTACTAGTCTGTGTAAAACTTTTTTCCAAGTCGGGAAGGGTGCAATGTTCCACCCATGTGGACACATTGTGAGTTAACGAGCATTGCACTCTCATCTAAATATATTGCCGAAAGAGGTCAGCCTGCAGGAATTGTGAAACGAACCCTGTCGTCCAGGACTGCACGCCACAAAGGGCGCAGATTCACCTCGAGATGGGGAAACTCAGTGGCATCTATTGTGCTGAATGAGGCCTAAGTGCTGTAGTGTGCGAGTGAGACAGACGAGAATCTACGTCTTAGGGAAACCCAGTACAAGCCGTTTGTGGCCAAGGAGATGTGGCAGTGTTAAATATGGGGGACCTAAGATCGACCATAAATGGAAACCTTTATGAACACTAATTAATTCTGTAATAATGCAGGGAATCAAGCCACAATAATTTAATCTGCCATCCTCCATAAATTTTCATGGTGATCCCAATAAATCTTAAATATTGGTCATATCTATAATAGTTTAGGATTTACTGTTAAAGTGAAATTAACAAGTTTTGTAACAAAGACCTGAATGCTAAAATCTGAACGCTTTGGTCGATCTTAAGGATCGACATTTCATATAGAAGGACATCATTAAAATTAAAAACGCTGAAAATATGAAAGCTGTAACTTTATTTGTTTAAAAGATATAATAAATTTAAATTATCAGTATTTTCAGTTAAGCAACAGATCATCATTTCCTCCACACAAAACATATTGAACGATGACGGCGTGACACCTTATTAAATCATTAGGTAATAGAATATTTGTTGTAAAGTTTCGTGCATAGTAGTTACTTTTGTTCTTTATTTATTTATCAGAAAACACATTGGAGCAAGGCTACTGGCCGTGGCATTCAAAGCTAAGAAGGAACTTGTATTGGTTTTATCTGAAGGTATTTAACGTTCATTAAGTAATGGATATTATTGTTACTTTACTTAGAACGTGGAAGTGGTCAAGCTTTGATTATTTAAATATGTTAAAATGTGAAGCAATGTAGAATGAACCGTAGCCAGTCAGATGGACGGCTTCACGAAAGGGAACTGCGCCAGTCAGTTGAGCAAGGATATTCGGCGCGCGGGAAACGCGGCTGGGGACGGGCAGAGGGACAGTACTAATGCAGGCGCGAGAGCGGACAGTTCGGCTGGAGACACCAAATGATACAGTTCGGATGCAGACGTGGAAGCGGATGATCGGTCTTTAGGCAGCTAGGAAGTGAAAAGACTTAGAAAGTTCCGCGTTGTGTGGTATCGCTGGACTTGGTCTTTGAGCGGTGAGCATCCCGTACCTCGTGTGAACTCTTAACTTTTCGCGTAGATAACTTGCATTTCGCAATGAGATTGTGAATGGTCGAACTGTGTCAAATGGATATGCGCTCGAGTGCAACAGTAGCTCTAAATACGACCACTTTCGCTATTAGTTTGCTTTCTGAATAAACATTATTCTAACCAAATCAAAACTGTGTGGCCTTCATCATTTATGGGCGTTAATTTAGTTCCCGATATTATTATTATTGTTATTATATGTTATGTTAAGTTTGTATTTCGCAAACTTGCCGTCAGCCAGACAATTTAACCTAAAAGTCACAAGTGTCTAATTTAGGGCGTGTAATGCGACACTTGCGGTTCAACCCCTAGAAGAGTTTGAGGCAACACAGTTCGACTAAGAAGAATTGCATGTTAGCCCGAACATCTTTGGGAGGTTAGCTCGCAACATTACTACTTGTGTTAAATGTGCAGTCTCCAATTTTTCCATGTGTTGGGCATCGGGACCTATAGCGTCTACAGTTATTCATTTGACATAATTAAGACAGTATCAGAAAATAGTGTATTTATCGTCTTTGTAGCATTTTAAACTCCACAGTTCATAAATTAATATGTATCTTTAGTATAGCACAATAAATGCCATTTTTTAAGCAAGTTCGTTTATTTAGCTATATATGATTCATAACCCTACCTATGAACATTAAGATGTGTTGTGTGTATTTATTAAAAACTGGTAAAACTGGTACTAGCTCAGTAGCTCAGACTCTGAGGACTGATCTTATTTGGAAACATATATATAGTGCTATCTATCACAAAGCGAAAAAGTGGTCCAACAAAAACATTCATATTTTTTACGTACTAAACGAATATGTAATAAAAAATGGGGGTTCCTATTTTTTTAAAAAAAACGCAGTTGATATCCGTTTGACCTATGTCAGCGCCATCTAGCGGGCCAACCATAGCGCTATCTGGTTTCCCCCTTCAAGCTAGACGAGTTTCGTTCTTTGTAGTTTTTTCGTTCGACACTTATTTCGTGAGATATTTGGCCCGGCCACGAACTCTGTGTTGTCTTACAAATAGGATGACGGGGTTTGAGAGCACTGGGGCAGGAGTATCGACTTGTTGATCAGTAACACCCCTGCAGTTCCATATTCCTGCTACAGGCAAATCGTTTACACCACATGACAGCTGGAGATCAGATGCAAGATTTACTTTCACTCAGTTGCAGTAAGTTCCACTCATCGTATTCGAACACAGAACCGATAACGTGTCTCCCACACTCATCTGCTGCGACACCATGAGTTCTGATAGGACTGGATCAGAAGCTGCTTGGGAAATTAAGTCGCACTTTCTTTCGTATGCCGGCGTATTTTTGCAATATTGTGATATTACATTAATAGATTTTGATCTTACAGCGTTTTCTCATGTATGAACCTCAACCAGCAATGTAAACAACATACTTATTTACAACACCTACATATTTTGCAGAGATTTTAAAATACCGAAACTTCTTAGCTGTGGAAAGTAGTTCATTTATGACTGTTGTTCTTGTTTTAGTGTAGAAGCATCTGTTGTTAAGAGTGTGAACTACTTCCTCAAGGTACAACCAACGACTTAACAACGATTTTATCAGTACAGACATCAGTTGGTGTGACAAATACAACTAAGATCGATTTCTCAGTGCAGCCATCTGCTGTTGACAGTAGCAACTGGAATGTGAAACAGGGCTTGCTTTGATTACTCATTTTCTGGGTTTAGTATGTAAGGTAAAATTCATATTACAGAAATAGCAAATCTTCGTTTTTAATTATTCGTACAGAAATATCGATTTTTCAGTGTAGCCAAACACTGGTGACAGGAAGAACTGCCATGTGTAACAAGACTTGATTTTTATTTTCCGTTTTCAGGACTTGTGGGATAATATTTAGGGAAAAGCTCATTTTCAAGTGATATTAATTTTTATTCGTTGTTTTTTTTATAAACACACATCGAACTAACCCATGTGACTGGTGAGCCAGTCCTTAAGCCATTTTTTATAAATCAGTAACACAGACGTGTTTTACATAGTTTTTGACAGTTCAGACACTTTACTGTATTTGGCAGCAGAGCGATGGTACTCAGGGTGGGGGTTTTCCCCTTCGATCCCCTCCCCCCCCCCCCCCGGTCACTTTCATTGCCATGTGGCAGGATTTCATGATACCTAAAATGGCCTTAGAGATGAGAAAGTGCTGATGCTGCTATCATCGAAACATGGCATGTGCGTCTCAGCTTGATACCAGGAAAGAAACCGCTGACGGATGCTGAGTCAGTATTTTCCCTTGTGTGTCCAGTGCCATCCTGTTGAGGTTCTGTACCCCTCGTGGATGACTATCGTCGACGACCACGGCATTGACCTGGGAAGAGAATCCATTCTACCAAAGTTTTGGAGAGACACATCGGTATTACTCCTGGTATCACGGGAAACAAAGGGTATCACTTCAGTTTATGGCTGGTAGTGACTGGGGTAATTCTGATGGCACAACGGTACAAGAGGACATGTTAGAGTACGTCTGTGGCCGCCAAGAAACCCAGATCTGTCCCTGACAGAACATGTGAGGAACGAGCTCGTACGTCGTCTCCGTCGTAGAGGATAACATGGACCAGTTACAACAGTTGTGGACATTCAACATCCATTGCAATCGGACTAAAGTATGCAACCCAGTCATAGTGGGTGATGAAAAGTGAACTGACCATTTTTTGGTGAATATGAATCGATCATGTAATTAGTGAAATAACGACACATAACGGAGCAGGGCTGCGGCTCGCGTTGGTGCTGTTTGTAGGTTTCCGCCCTCTGTTGAAGACCAGTTGGTATCGTTTAGTTGGCATGGTTGCGGTTGTTTGTCTCGTGTTGACTGGCGCCACTCGGTTTCGCAAGCGTTGCCTGTCCGCTAGTGATTGCAGCGGTGCTTATCGATATGTAGTAACTGTTGCCCTATCTTTGTGACGACGTCGTTGTTTTTCCGGGTCGTGTGAGTGGGCAAGTTCGGTTGGGGACTCAGAAGGACCCAGGTCCGCGCAATGCCAGAACACGCCGGAACACGCCGGAACACGCCAGGACACGCCAGGACAGCTGGCGGAACGCATGGATTTCCGGATGGAAGGGCTGTGGTCACGAGGGTGCACGATCTCGTCCCATGCCTTAAGATGAGTGCATTTCAATCCAAGTAGAGAAACCTCCACCATTGTGATATCTCGCGATTCTCCAGTGACTTGGGTTCGTGTTGCTGCTTGTAGTGTAGCCGAGGCGAAGAGCAGCGAGTGGAGTACTTGGGGAAGGCGGATCTGATTAGCTCTCCTCAACCTCTTATTACTATTTACTGCGTTCAACTTGTTACAATTTGCTAAGTTCAACCAGCGGTAATTTTTCTTGCCTGGTGGCCGCTAACGCCCAAATTAACTGCCCTGGGGGTAAGTGTATCAAATGGCAGTGTACGTTTCCTCGCCTTGCCGCTGCTGTCCAGTAAAGCGTAGTTTTGACAGCTTCCTTAATTGTAGGCCGGTGGTGATTCCTGTACTCTGGTGGTAGTGATTCCTTTCTCGTTCCGGGCCCTCTAAGCACAGTATTCTGGGGACGTAGTGCAGACCGCCGGTTCAGCCTTTGGCGTATTGTTCCATCGTTGCATTTGGTTTATCAGACGTCAGGTCACTTCAGCAAGATTATCATTAGTCATTCGTTAGACTGCCACTAGTCTGAGTTACCCTCTTGTGAAGTGAATGCAACTCTTGGCTGCCTATCTCATCGCTCGTGGAAGCTCAGAGGTCGATTCCTAGAGCACCGTTTGTGGCCCCTTGGTTCTTGTAAGGCATCTGTGTTCTAAAAGGAGGTCTGCATAACGCTCCTTCAGCCCACGCCTTCTGCGGATATAATCCGCTTCAGTACCCTTTAAGGAACTTTTGTACTGGTCCTTGTGTTTTATTAATATATTATTTATTACAATACCTTGTAATGCCGATATATATATATATATATATATATATATATATATATATATATATATATATATATATATATATATATATATAAAGTTAAGGGTTGTGTTACAAAGTTTACCATCTTTTTTCATCCGTTTGGTGATCAGTGGCTTGTTATTTTAATTAACCTTTGCTATTGTATTTGCTGTTTTACAGCAGGTTTCTAAATGTTTTATATTATTGCCATTCCTGGCTGTAAAGCCTGCAGCTGTGATTGTGGTCATTTGCCTTAAAATTCTAATTTGGTATTTGTATTTACGCAGTAAGCCTTTAAAACCTTATTTACTGCCATTCCTGGAGTCTGATTCATTCTACTGTAATTTGTAAGTTGCGCCGAATTTTAAACAATTCTTAATTTATTGCCATTCCTGGCGTGTAAGGCCTCCTGCCCAGATCACAGTGGCTTGTCTTTAAAACATTATCTGCTGTATCTGTGTTTAAAGGTGATTTGCTAAATTGTAACTCACTGAAAACACTATTATCTACACAGTTGGCCATTCCTCCATTAGTAACGTGTGGTATTTATATATATTGTTGAGTCCCGAATTACTGGTTTAAAATAAATTGTGTGTAACTGTTAAAGGCAACCTATAGTAACTGATTACGGCCCCGTCCACAAAGTAACCGAATCCTGCCTTCCCTTGATTACCAGGTCTCAATAACCTTTCAATACCAGAAGGTTCATATCGTTTTGTCCTCCCCTTCTAGATGCTTCTCTTTGTTTGTGAGATAGTGTATTTACATTCCTAGCTGTATTCAGCTGTGGTTAAAATACTGAGAACACCATAAATATGAAGGGAATTGCCCGGCACATCCGAAAAGGATCAGCTTCCGGTCTTGCGTGTGTGTTACGAGCCCTTTAGCACCAGGTAATTAGCACACAATTGCCGTACGCCTGACCTCGCTCTAGACAAAGGTCGTGAGGCATGGTAATGAAGTTGACTAACAGCGCATCTTCACCAGCTTCCGTCTGTTAGTAACGCACCTTGTTGTGTCAAGCGTGTAACATACAAACAAGAGGCAGTATTACTTGCCCCGCAGCGGAATAGGATAATGACCGCTACATAGTAACATGATAGAGCTGCAGATTTATTATTTTATTGCGAAAGTCGGTTAATTTCTCAATAAGATTCATTATTATCTTTATCAATTTGTTCTGACTAAGATATAGAGAGTTTACACGTTCATTGATGACTAACTTCGTCTTCAATTCGCACATTGTCTGGAGTCATTTTCGGAGAACCACATATCACCATACCTTTAACTAGAAACAAAACAATATTTAAATTTTTACGTTTCACGTCATTAACGTACAGACACTAAATGTAAAAATGTGTTCTGCGCTCCTTAAAACTGGGTGAACTTAAATTTATTAATTCGTCATCAAATCAAAATCGTTTCATGAAGTCTGGTGGTGAAACCTAGCACTAGACAATAGTGTAAGGTCGAAGCCTATTGTGCAACATTAAACATCATTATAACTGTGGCTATTTTCTTGCTTCATTCTATTATAACGAGGGGCTCCTTGATTAACGGGAAGAACACATATCAACAACTGTTTTATATTTCCTGTCTTAAAGATTAAATCAGTTCGATAGTAGACTTTGATACCATTTTGTAGTACAATCTGTCACAGATTCGTTCTTAGTTTTTCTGCATTCCTCACTTAATTCCATTAAGTTCTTTCATTCGATTTTGTTATCAGTCCATTCCCGACAGTTGACTATTTTCCCCAAAAGCAGCGACCAAAACGTGATTTTTCAGGAGGTCATATTTCGGTGTATATTAATCACAGATATAAGGGGATCAATATTAATCACAGATATAAAGAGGTCAAGTGTTTTGGGGAGCCCTTGGCCTAGCGACCGTTCGTAAACCTGTCATAAGAAGAGGCAAACCGTAGCTACAGTACAGGGTCAAAGTTTAAACATTACAAACCCCTGTATCCCAGACAAATTGAACAAATCGACTGTTTTTTTCATTGGATTTGGTCTAGTTTGGACCTTATGCAGATTGTAAAATCACCATTTTTTCATGTTAGGTTCCTGAGAAATCCCCGAGAAAACCATGATATTTTGGGTATGAAAAGTACCAACTGTGGGGACAGCCATTTATGCATTTCCTATTCCTGACAAATCGTCGAAATTTTTGGCATATGTTCTTAAGATGACATTTTCGGGGAACTTCGAAAGCTTTTTCGACATCATAATCCATTATCGAAATCCAGAGGTTCGAAGTTGCCACAGTTATCAAAAAAATAAGATAAAAAACGCAAAAACCCTATTTTATCTGTTTTTGCACCTTGGGTTGCATTTATCAGAATAGCTAACCATAGCATATGACTAAAATTTTAACTGTACATTCTTTGGAATTTTATCTAGAAACGCCATGCTTCAAAATGATTCAAATGGCTCTGAGCACTATGGGACTCAACTGCTGTGGTCATCAGTCCCCTAGAACTTAGAACTACTTAAACCTAACTAACCTAAGGACATCACGCACATCCATGCCCGAGGCAGGATTCGAAGCTGCGACCGTAGCGGTTGCGCGGTTCCGTACTGAAGCGCCTAGAACCATTTGGCCACCGCAGCCGGCTTGCCACTTTCGAAAGACGTTATTCGTTATCAAGCTACACCCAATAATCCATTAGTTTTGCTTACATGTTGCTTACCCATCTGTCTTTTACAACTATCAGAGTATATAAATGTGCCAAAGAATATAAACTGTCAGACCTGGCTGACCTACAGAATTCGTTTTATATAAGTAGGACTCTCTGCTGTAACAGGGAAAAGAAGGCAACCTGCTGAAAAATGCTCCCTTGGAGAGAGAAAGAGGCGAATATGCTCTTCGTCAAAAGACTGACAGAAAAGTGGGACACCAAATGCCTCAATCCCCATTCCACCTTGCTCACCAAAAAATTTGGCTTGCGACCATATTCACATTTCTTGTGCTGAAAGAGAGTAACAGAAAAACAGTGACAGTGGAAAGGGGAGAGACAGTTCCAGTAAGAGAAAAATAGAAAATACATTGATAGCGGTAGAGAGAAAGTGACAGTGAAAGAGGGAGAGAGTTGTATGAAGAAAACAGCAGTGGGAGTGAAAGAGAGAGAACGTAGTGATGGTCGTGAGAGATGGTGGTAGTAAAAGAGAAAGAAAGTTTGATGGGGGTAGTAGCTGGGGGAGCAAAAGAGAGAAATGAAAAAGAGAGATGAGAGAACACCACACATAGGCTTCGGAAATGTAAGCGGTAGCCTCCGCTTCCCTGATCGGCCAACTTTACGTGAAAAAATTTGCCCGCTTTCCCCCATCAGCATTGCCCACGTATTAAAGTTTCCCAATCAAGGGGTCAAAGTCCAGAGCAAACTAGCCACAAGAACATGTGTGGAGAGGAGAGAAAATAGCAGACTGTAAGCGAGAATAAAGAGAAAATGGCAGTAGGAGACGAAAAGAATGGGACAAAGGTACTAGCTGTTGGACAGAGAGACAGTTGAAGAGGTAGCGAAGGAATCAGTTTTAAGGAAGAGCAAGAGTAAGGGATGAATATGATGACAATGGAACAAACAGATAGGCGAAAGTGCCATTAGAAGAAAAAGGAGACAATGGGAGAGCGAGATGTATATACAGTGGCAGTGAGAGGGAGATATTGAATATGTAGCCTTCACTGCAATGAGAGGCTGGGTAAAAGGATATAGAATGTTCTGTGTCAAAAGAGTAAGAATATTTTTGCATGCCCAAAATTTTTAGTAAAGAAGGCAGAATGAGGATCGAGACACCTGGCACTCCATTTTTCTGTCAGTGTCATTCAAAGAGTCATACATGTATGTGTTAATTTTCTGGCCGGAAATAAATTCCGCTCTTAGTGGAGACCGGCTGTCAATTCAGTAACAGGTGCCAACCCGCCACAAAGGCAGAGCGACAGGAGGCGGCTATTCAGAGAACTGGTTGAGCTGTAGAGCAGGCTACACAGCAGTCTCGTCATACCCACAACAAACTGGCGCCACATCCCTCATGGGCGGCGAGCCTGTGAAATTATGCATTGGTCACTCCCGGAGTGGTAGAGCTTATTTTTCTGCGAGCCAATGTGTGCCATTGACCGGGAAGACAATGATGTAGGTGACGCGAGAGTTTGCCCCGGCAACGTGGGCACAACACTGGCTACCATGATAGAGCGCCACTAAACGCCAACAAGATGCGGTTCCCACCGAAAACGCTGAAACTCAGTCGATGATGTCAGCAGTAACTCTACAGCTCCCTCGGAGAAGCTCAGCTTGGTCTTTTGCATAGACAATGGAGGGAGTGTTTGTGTTGATGTAAGATGTGGCAGCTGGTGCTGAAAATCGCGGAGGCACACTGATTTTCTGAAGGCTTTTTTTTTTTTTGGAGCAATTCAGAGACGTGCGGCCAAGCAGCGTTATATGAAGGCAAATGGGCGCGGAAAACCGAAGAACGTAGATGGGCGCGGCGCATTGAGCAGCACAGTTAGAGACATTGTGAAGACATATCTAGCAAGTCTTTGCCGCAGCAGACAGCTCTCTCTTTGGTAAGAATATTTACAGCTTTTCAGTTGGGGGAAGTGTAGTGTTAGTTCACCGTCTGTGGAGAGCTCATTTCCAACAGTTTTGAGTTGACCAGATAGTTAATGCTTGGCCATTTTGTCGGTTCACAATCAGCCAACTTTTGAATGCTGTTTACAATCAGACTTGTATCAAAATTTTCTGTCAACAGAAAGTAAGGGAATTCATCTCAGTTCCTGTCATACCTTTTACCAATGGTTGAAAGTGACGTTTGTTAGGTATAGAATTTATTTTCGCCCATTGTATGTCCTTTTAATTACTGCTTCCTGTTGCGCATCCTAATGTTAAGAGTAATAAAGACTTTTGTTACCCCGTAGCTATTGTTTGATTTTGGTATGTGCATTCTTTGATTCAATATTTTGGATGCGTATATTATTTTTGGCATTGATTATCACAACTGGCGCGAGTGCACAGTTACATATAGGAAGGAACTATCTAGGTAACGTTATCCTTGCGTGTAGATCTCAGTCATTTCTAAAGGGTGTTTTTTGGTGCCAAGGGTAAATTCTAAGGCAAGAAGCCATAATAGGTATGCATAGGGTACCATTACAACACCGCGCGCTGCACAACAAGGAGCCACTGGCAAGAGTGTATAAGAAAAAGATGTCGATCTCCACTTACATTTTCTCTTCCCACCAGAGGTTTGAGTAGCTAGCATCTTCCCAACTGCTAATCGTCATTACTTTTGTCTCTTCAGTTTACTCTGAGTTCATAGCGTGCTCTCAGTAGACTATTTATTCCATTCAACAGATCCTGCAATTATTCGTCACATTCACCGAGGATAGCGATGTCACGAGCCAAATGTTATCGTTGATATCTTTTCACTCCGAATTTAACCCAACTTGTGAAACTTTCTTTCACTCACATCATTGCATCTCTGCATCTCCGATGTATAGACTGACAGTAGCGAACTGCGAACTTCGATCTTGGTCTATTATTTTTCCGTTGGTACTTGTACATAATCGTCTTTCCCTGTAGTCTACACCTATTGTCCTGAAAATTACGAACATGTTGCGCTGTTTTAGTTATTAAAAACATTTTATACGTTGGCAAGTAGGATAAACGTGTTTTGAATTTTCTTACATCTTGTTTTCATTATCAAGTGCGCTGTCAGAGGTCATTACGGTGCCTTTACCTTCCCATAAGTAAAACAGAGTTATTCATAAAATCCTCCATTTTTATTTTCCTTCCTTCTGTACATTGTTCTTAACAGTTCGGATGCATGAGCTACTAGGCTCACTGTGCGATAGCTTTCGTACATGCCTTCCGTTGTTATCTTTGTAACTGGCGTGTGACATTTTTCACAAATTTTGATGAACTCTCATTACGTCATCAGTTCCTCTCCAGCCTTAAGCCCTTTAATGTACTGTTTCCACCTATCCTCTCTCAGGTGATCGTTTAACAGTGGATATCCTCTTGCATTCTTAATGTTAACATCTTTGGTTTCAATGTTGTCAAAGACTGCTTTCACTTTTTTGTATGCTGAATGTGGCTCCAATGACCCTTACTTTTTTGATTTCTCTTCATTTACCCTACAACTATTTAGTCTTGGCACACCTGCATTTGCTTATTTAATTCTGAAGTGCCTCATCTTTCTGTATTCCTGTATTCCTGTATTTCGTCCATCAATGCAAGTATATTTTTCTGTTACCTAAGGTATCCTCGCAGTTACCTTCCTTGTAGCTATGTTTATCTGTCCAATGTCTGTGACTGTTCGTTTTAGAGATTTTTTAAAAATATTTGTTATATCAGTCTCAGCTGCGCTTGCTAACGAGTTTCGATCACGTCTAATGATCATGTTCAGATCTAAAAATTAAAAATAAATCATGATGGTAATAAATAAGTGTTCCTGTAGATAAAACAGATCTAAAATATTTAAAATTCAATATTCTAAAAAATTTATCTGAGATAACAGGCGACATAGAACGACAATATTTAAAAATTTTATAAATGTATGTAATTAGTCATGAGTCGCGAAATATCAAAATTCTTAAAAAGAACATAGCCGTAAACTGTAAACTAAAAGGAACAGCATTGTAGTACACTTGATAATCTGTGGCATCTAGCACTTTAGTATACCCACATACAGACTCATGTGTCTTGGATTATGGGTAAGTTACGGAACTGTGTGAGGGGGAGAGGAAAAGAATTGGTACTGTCTGGTATTATAATGCAAAGAAGATACTGTCTAAAAGATGTGCTACAATTACTTTAATACTAAGCAACTTTGTTGTTGATGCAAAAAATGGTTCAAATGGCTCTGAGCACTATGGGACTTAACATCTGTGGTCATCAGTCCCCTAGAACTTAGAACTACTTAAACCTAACTAACCTAAAGACATCACACACATCCATGCCCGAGGCAGGATTCGAACCTGCGACCGTAGTGGTCCTGCGGTTCCGGACTGAGTGCCTAGAACCGCTAGACCACCGCGGCCGGCTGTTGATGCAGCTAACACTGAAATGTGGGACAATGTTAATATTAAAACATTGAGTAAATGCAGTATTTTTAGTAATTTTTTTGGTTCTTTCAGGTGAAGTCCTTGTATTTTAAGTTCATTTCAGAAGTTCAAGAAACATGATTTAGGCACCGTGTGTAATATTTCAAGATGCAGCTCTGTATGCAGCTCTGTTGGTTCTGCCGAGTGTTTAGTTTCAGTTAGATCTCCGAATGCTATCATTATCGTAGTGTAGTGCATTAATTAAATTGGGTTTCAATAGTTTTACCAGACTGATACAGAATGGCCCAGGGGGAACGATCGGCCTTTTCGAAAGAAAAATATCTAATAAACATAGGCACTAAAATTCGTACCTCAAGCGCAATGAGCTATTCTTCATCCTCTATATTGTGAAGCGAACCTCTTCCACTTCAAGATCTTTGCTTTCCATGTTTTCAGAGATGGCAGTACGGACAAAAACAATCAATAAATTCCGAGTAAACGTGAGCGCTAAAATGCATGTAAGCGCTATGAGCACTCGTTCATTTTCGTTGCTGCGAAGCTCACCGCTTCTGCTGAACAATTGCGTATAGCTGTTAATGTACACATTTTGTCGTTTTTACTAGACAGTTGTTTATTTTTCTGGTCCATACTACTCCGTCCGAAAATATAGAAAGCAAAGAGCATGCAGCATAAGAGATTTGTTTCATGACACCGAAGATGAAGTAGTGCTTATAGCCCTTAAGGTATCCATTTTAGACTCTTCAGAGGCGGTATTTACTAGAGTTTCTTTCTTCAAGTGATCGTTACTGTTACGTCGCTGAATATGTACCGTTTCTCCTATCCCACATAGTATAGTGTTCATGACAGTCGTTGCACTGAATCTTATACACACCCCATACACTAAATCTGCAACTTGATTAATTTGTCATGTTAAGATTTAAAGCGAAAAGTTTCACTTGCGTGAAAACGTCTTCTTAATCTTGTTTTCTGAAACTGTTCCGCTGTCCCACCTGACACTTCCTCTCCATTCTTTAAACATGTAAATAGATTTTTCCTCCTGATATTCCTCTTTTAACGTAACGTTATCTGTTCACTGCCTGTGTCTTTACATTTTTGGAACCTTTCAACGACTACTTCAGCCTTATAACCATTACTTACAGCGACTTCTTAAAGATGGCTATTTCATTTTTCTTACTTTTCTCACTTTATAGTGGTTCAAATAACTATTAAAACATGCCGTTTTGTATATAACTGGATGCAGTGATGCAGAGGTTCTGAATTGTGCAAGTAGGAGGGTGGGTGAGAGGGGAGGGTGAGGTGTGGGGGGGGGTCACGTGTTCGGTGTAAGGAAGGCTGTACTGAGATGTGTAAGTACACTTAGTGAGCAAGCTCTCAGACGAGTTGGGACTTGTTCTAAATTTAAGAGGCATACTTGTAACTGTAACTTACGTCGTGATTAGAACTGCTGATGTCTGCTTATGTGCACTGAAGAAATCTCCAAGCATTTCATATTTCCCAAGTTCACATAAATGCACATGTTGTTCAGAAAAGTCGAGACTTCTTGACGTCTAGACATGCACCTCCGAGGTGATACACTTTCGTGTGAAGCTGGGTTTTTATACATAACGCAGAGAATTCTTAGTTTCTTTAAAGTGTGGTACAAAGATTCGAACTGAAGTTGTTGACATTTCATGTTAACCTTGTAGTGCCAAAATGAGGGCCATATTTTACTGTTATGGAATAATTGCAACAGCAGTGCCATGTTTCTTAAGTAATAGAGGCAATTAAATTTTGGTGCAAAGATCAAATTTTAGTTCGTGAGCAAAGATCTATTATTATACTTGCTTATATTCATAAGCCACCTGTATGTTTTTATGTACTTAAAATGTTTACGTATTTCGACAAACAATTTTTTTCAGAGCTAAGACAATATTTTCTAGAAATCGAAACTCGTGAATCATATCCTTTGATAGTGTATTGTTTACATTTCGTATTTGGTGCATTATAAAGTTATGCCTGTGTGTTATCGAAATATGAAGTTTAAGCATCATAACACACAAAACATTTAATCTAAACGTACATTTTGTGTGTGTACATATTTTTGATGACAGTTTGGATATAGTCATTTAATTTGGAGGCTCCACTGTGACATATTCCAAGTGTGGTACCGACATAGAACAACGCTCATTGTTAAGTGCAGCTGAATTTTAAGTTATATTGGCTACAGCAATAGAGTCAACACCTTTACGTGTTTCTGATAATTCAAATCGTTCATATTCTTTGAACATAGCCGAGATTGCAACTACACAGCCAGGCCTTCGTTTTCACAGAAAGTAAAATGCTGTGCCGAAACTGGCAGTTTTGTTTCAATGGCCGAAATAATGGCACCATGTTATGTGTGTGTATGTGTTTGCTCGGTGCACCTTACGTATTTTAAAAGTGAAAGTGTTGTAACTTACACACATATTTTTTACAAATGACTGAGGTTCTTCAGATACTTTCGAACGTGGGACCTAGACTGTAAGATAAGAAGAGTAGCAAAGAACTTGTGGGATACTTCCTCCATGTTTTAAACTTAGAAAAACTCGGTTAGTGCCACCATCATATATTCTTTTAAATTTACCATCATCAACAACTCGGGTTTTGTTTGATTTTTCCACTGCCACTTTGCATTTTTGAATTTTCCGCCACCGTCGACCTGAACTTTTGACTTTTCTACCACCGCCATGCTGGATTTTAGCCACTGCAGCGCCGACGAGCTACGGCCGCTTCAACTGTGCGCCAGGTAATTGCTGTACTATTCATCGACATGAGTATTGTTATATACTACACGAGTTTAGTAGTTTTAGGTGCATACTCTTTCCTCATACTAATAGTAAATACACCAACACAGCCAACACATCCTACAGTTCAGCTCCCCTAAAGTGCTCAGAGAAAAGTTCTTTTTGTGTTCTGCGATTAGTGTTTTTCTATTTAAATAAGTTTCACAGTTGTTGCTGATAATACAAACATGTGCACTGTACAGACGATTCGCTAAAGCAGTCTCTATTGCACTATAAGTTCATAAAGTTTCTACTCCGTTAGTTCCACTAACACCTTCTACAGTACTAAATAATAGTTTACTTCTTAGACTCTTGACTCTGTTTTCTGTTGCGCTTGCGAATGTTAATCGTCGTAGCCACATAAATTATAGTGAGATGCGTCTTCAGTATTGCTTGTTGAAGAAATGATTGTTAGTAGCTCAGAGCTTTTATTTGAGTGCTGAATAAATGAAGAAAACTTTTAGCTTCCAGCTTTTGCTAAGACTATTCCTAATTCCAAAAGTTATCTGAATGCCAGTAGTATTGAATCTAATTATAAAAGACTATTTGGTTTTATAAACATCTGGTAAGCCATGAGTAAAATTACTCTCTTACTATTTGTTAGAATGCATAACTCGAACAAAAAATTTTGATTGTTGAAGAAAATATGTAGCAGACTATTCCATGCTGCTTTGCAGCCATTCTTAAATAAGTAACTGATGCAAAGGTTGGATATTATGTAGTGCTCTTCTGCTGTAACAGTGTTCCGAACAAGAGATGTATGTTATTGTAATAAGAGCTCCACCTGCCGGGGTGGACGAGCGGTTCTAGTCGCTAGAGTTTGGAACCGCGCGGCCGCTACGGGCGCAGGTTCGAATCCTGCCTCGGCATGGATGTGTGTGATGTTCTTAGGTTAGTTAGGTTTAAGCAGTTCTAAGTTCTAGGGGACTGATGACCTCAGAAGTTAAGTCCCATAGTACTCAGAGCCATTTGAACACTTTTGAAAGAGCTCCCATATTCTAGGTTTTTTTCGTTGACCTTTCAAATCCAGACAGTTGCGATAGTGAATATTATTTTCAGGGAAAGGACTCTCATAATGTCTCATTGCAGAGAGATATATACGAAGGAGTTATTGATGGTGATACACTTAGCGAATATTTACACATGCAAGATAAGTGCTAGAAGGTTCTATTTCATCCAATGACTCTCCAAAGATTAAAATTATTAATACATATTTCAAAACTGTACGTCCTATTTGGACTGTCGACCGTATTTTCACCTAGCAGCAAATAATTTTAGCTTAAAACAAATATCTGTTGAAAAACTCCTTTAGAATCTATATTCACATGTTGAAAATAATGTGTTTTGGAGATGAAACCAGTATTCCAGTTGATTAAAATCCGTTAGTTTTACGGTCACAGTTATAAGTCATATAAAAGGCTAACTGCCATTCAGTAACAGAATGTATATTAAGGGTGACCCAGAATTTTTTGGGAAAGCTTCGAGGGGTTGTAGAAGGTACCTAGAGGAATAAATCGAGCATAGAAAACCGTGCCCAGAAACGTCCTCCAACCACACTACACAGCGACGATTTTACAGGCGCCAGCGCCTGCCACTAGGACACGCTTTCGGCAGTAAAAATGACCTTGTAAGCTGACAGACTGTAGGCGAAACGTCTCGCAATGTTGCCTGTTATTCAGCGATGGTAACTGATCGCCACGATTGCTAGTGGACAATATGGAGCTAGCTGCTGCATAGGAAGTCTATGTCTGATGTTCTGTTGCCTTGGAGGAAGGTGGTCTGGACACGAGTTTATCTGCAATTTTTCTGCCTTACACCACAAGACTTTGGAGATTTTATAGGTTCCAGGAGAAAAATAAATAGTGGATGGAAATCTATGTCTGAAACTGTCATCCACCGAGGCAACAAGCATTGCACTCATTGAAGACAAAGCCTTTCTCCACAGCAGCTAGCTCCATCTTCTCCAGTGGTGATCATGGCAATCAGTCGCGATCACAGAATAACAGACAGTATTGCGAGATGTTCCGCCTATTGCCCACCAGCATAATAAGTCACGTTTGCTGCTGCAGGGGTGTCCTACTGGCTGGCGCTGGAGCCTATAACTTCAAAACTCTGTAGTGTCCTCGGATGCAAATTCCAGGCATGGTTTCGTATCCTCGATCAATTTCCCAAGACACACTCTACAAACCCTCGAAGATTGTCGTAACATTTCTGGGATTCCCTGCATCTATTTTAATATTCTAGGCACGATAAAAAATTTTAATTATGTTTCCTTGAGTCCATATTTCATGCATTACGAGTTTTGTCAAAGTAAATTACAGGAATGTGTGAGGGAATTAATCGAATTCTGCTACACACTGCTTGTAATTCTGCGTGATTTTATAATTAACATAACATGTTACAGTAAAACATGATAAAATTGCTTTCATCCTCCAGGCAGAGCTCTGTACTGGCATAGGTGTGGACTTCTTGTTTCTTTATCAAGATGCAGCAATTAAATCTAAAGACAAGCCTTTTTCTAACAATTTTAGCGCATTTTCAGACTTTATGCCGTGTAGATATGCATTGCTGTTGAATGCAGAATTCTCGAAGTTAAATCTAGAATTTGCAGATAGAAATTCAGTGAGCCTACCTGATACAGAATTTATAGAATTTCTTGGCGCTCAGTTACGAAAAGACAGAATTTTCTCTTTACAACGTGGGTCAAGTACTATTACTTCAATATTACTCATTCGATTCAGAGTATTATAGTGGAAGAGCGTAAATTATTTACTAGTTTCAGTCAGATACAATGAAAATTTTTCTCAGTTTAAAGCATTTTCGAAAATCCAATTCCTACTGCATTCAATGTTAGTAAACCAACATCTTATTTTGAATTACTGAAACTTGCAAAACATACTTACGTTACTGTAACTGCTGTGTAGCACGCATAGATACAATAGTTTGCATCTAACGATCCTATCACAGTTAAAGCGAAACTGACTCTTAAGTTACCTACCTTAGCAGCATAGCTCAGCCTTATTGTGTTGCTATAAGCAAACCAAGATCCCATCGGAGTAAAAAGTAGACGACTATGACGCTTTTTTTATGAACAGTTTCGCGTTCCACAGGAGTGAAGCCGTTCGTTTCCCTTCATTCAGAAAGGTAATTCATTTGTTGCTTAGTAACCTCGTGACTGCAACATGTCTTAGAAGGTCCAATTTTGCTGCAATCATCTGAATAGCACAGCTTCCAAGAATTCATCTGATAGAAACATCTGGAGCTATTAGTGAAGTGGTATGGCATTATCACCTGGGAACCGGAAGCTGTGTGTCCGCAGCTCGTGGTCGTGCGGTAGCGTTCTCGCTTCCCGCGCCCGGGTTCCCTGGTTCGATTCCCGGCGGGGTCAGGGATTTTCTCCGCCTCGTCATGACTGGGTGTTGTGTGATGTCCTTAGGTTAGTTAGGTTTCAGTAGTTCTAAGTTCTAGGGGACTGATGACCATAGATGTTAAGTCCCATAGTGCTCAGCCATTTGAACCATTTTGAAGCGGAAGCTGTTGGTTTAGTCGGCGAGTCGGTAAGAGCTTTCTTCACAACGCACAATGGCGCCAAGCGAATTCGTAGAGTGTTCATATGGCTCTGAGCACTATGGTACTTAACATCTGAGGTAATCAGTCCCCTAGAACTTAGAACTACTTAAATCTGACTAAGTACGTCACACACTTCCATGCCGAGAAAGGATTCGAACCTGAGACCGTAGCGGTCACGCGGTTCCAGACTGAAGCGCCTAGAACCGCTCGGCCACACCGGCCGGCTCGCAGAGTGTCCGTGAGTTTAGTGAATCCACGTATAGTATAGTGTCATGTCTGCGTTGTATGACGATGATGTAGAGAGGTGGTAGAGAGTGAAACTGATGCCGCCACATAGCCTACTCCTCTCCAATGGCACCAAGGGAGCCTCAGAGCGTGACGTCCTCATCTGATTGCCTCATCACCATCAATAGCGTCGTATGCCCTCACTTCATGAGACACTGCGGAGATTCTTGGACTCAAATTCAGAACATTTGCGCAAAGTCTGGTGATGAGGAACATTACGGCATTACTACCCCTCCAATTTCCCGCCAAATACTGACATTGGAAAATTTATCCACCACAAGCATTCGAACCGGCTTCCACCGCGTCGAGAGCCTTCGCACGGGCGCGCCATAGCGACTTAGGCTACGTAGACGAGTGGAGCCACTCCTGTTTCTGCATCTTAGAATGGTACGTCGGATACAAATCACTACAACTTCCAAGAAAGTAGATATCCTATTCCAATCCGAGCTAAACGTTACATTATTCAAAATTTTGGAATCATTGCTGAAAGCACCAGAATTAATAGCTTTGTCTCCGGAGTCTGACAATTTTTTTGTGCTGTCAACAAATCATTACAGACGCATGCCGCTAAGCCAGTGCTTTCGCCAGTTCCCTGCTTAATCCTCGCTCAGCTGAGCTAGTGCCCATATTTAATAATAGAGACATAGGTGAGGTAAACGCTAACAGATATTAGTTTTTTCCCTTGCCTCTTCCTGTGTCCAGTAGAAGTGACAAGGCTGATTTTTCTGATGACATTAAACACGCCATTGCTACGTTGTTTCGTACCCACACCGACTATGTCAGTTCCTGATTGTAAGTTGTTTTCTTGTTTCCTTTGTTTCTGCTACTAAAGTTTCTTGGAAACCTTTTGAATCAATGTGTTACCTTTCTCAGCAGCAGTTCACTTTGGTTGGGAATGACCTGTCAACTGACCTTAATGTTCAAATGTAGACTTCTATAACGTGGTATTTAACTTGGCATTTCTCCGTCAGCGTCTTCTAACATGGCTCGACCCTTAAGTGTGTTTATTTCTCTAATACAAAGCGCCTGTTCATCCCGTATGCAGAACTGTGTCGGGAACCAGGCAGGAAAGGGATCAACCTTTCCTCTGACGTTTCGTCACTAGCTGGTAGGCGCATCACACATTTACTGCACACGGTTGTGTAACGCACCGAAGGCGCCTGCACAAGAACGACGAATGCACATTCCGTCCACCATTACTTTGCTTTTTCCGCTGGTGTTCTCTGCAGGGATTACATACATGCAATGACTTGCTTTTACAGCTTCCAACGGGAAAAGCCTCTTGCCCCATCTTATCTAAGTAGATTTTGCGACGTATATACATTTAGTACTGAAGGAATAGTCGTCATTATTATTCTTATTGTGATTCTTTACGTTTTGTGTGCGTAATGAGTATTCCTTGAGGTTCCGTGTTTCAACAGGCTGACGTCCTGAACGCTCATAGATAGTGTATTGTTGACTGAGACGTGTAGTTAAGTAACAAAGATTCGTTGTTACAAAATTAGTCACGTGAAGAAAAATGCCTTTATAAGCGGGGTGTTTGACTTAGTATTGGGGAGCCATACCTTATACACTGAAGCGCCAAAGAAACTGGTATAGACATGCGCATTCCAATACACAGCTATGTAAACAGGAAGAACATGGCGTTACGGTCGGAAACGACTTTGTAAGACAAGTGTCTGGCGTAGTTGTCAGATCCGTTACTGCTGTTACAATCGCATGTTATCGAGATTTAAGAGAGTTTGAATGTGGTGTTATAGTCGGCGCAAGAGCAATGGGACACGGCATTCCCGAGGTAGAGGTGAAGTGGGGATTTTCCCTTACGACTATTTCACGAGTGGACCGTGAATATTAGGAATCCGGTAAAACATCAAATCTACAACACCGCTGCGGCCGGAAAAAGATTCTGCAAGAACGACACCAACGACGGCTGAAGAGAATCGTTCAACGTGACATATGTGCAACTCTTCCACAAATTGCTGCATTTTTCAATGCTGAGCCATCAACAAGTGCCAGAGTGCCAACCGTTCAACTAAATATCATCAATATATGCTTTCGGAGCCGAAGGCCCACTCGTGTACTTTTTATGACTGCACGACGCAAAACGTTACTCCTCACCTGGGCCCGCCAACAGGGACATTGGACTGACGATGACTGGAACCATGTTGCCTGGTCGGACGAGCCTCGTTTTTTCAAATTCCATCGAGCGGATGGAAGTGTGCGGGTATGGAGACAAGCTCATGAATCCATGGGCCCTGCACGTCAGCAGGGGGCTGTTCTATCCAGTGGAGGCATACTTTATTGAGCATATCTAGGATGCCTTGCAACGTTCTGTTCAGAAGAGATCTCCACCCTCTTGTACTCTTACGGATTTATGGACAGCCCTGCAGGATTCATGGTGTCAGTTCCCTCCAGCACTACTTCAGACATTAGTCGATTCCATACCACGGCTTGTTGCGGCACTTCTGCGTCCTCGCGGGGGGCCCTACACGATATTAGGCAGGTGTACCATTCTCTGTGGCTCTTGAGTGCATATGGCTACCAAGTTGCGTTTTTTCATTGCTGCTATTTTTCCGCTAGTAGAACATCTTACACTGCCTGCTAAAAAAAATTAAGCGCCCAGAAGATATCAGACGTCAATGTAACTTCGTACTTACATACAGCACCAGAGGGTATGTGAAGGGTTAGAGTTGCATTTACCAGTGACACAACGGCCACCAAGTTGCGCTAGTGTTATTCGTCTTTGGTGCTGTTACGGAACCGGGTAGGGTATATAAGGGGCTTTTACAGCATCAAATTTTGAGTGATCACTGAAGGACACCGAGATGCCTCGTACTCATGAGAGACAGCGTTATCAGAACATGGAGAATTCTGAAAGGGGTCGCACTGACAATATGATTGTATCTTGACATATCCAGTGGTGCATTCAGATGTGACAGAGGCCCGGTGTTGGAATGAATGGAAACATGTGGGCCGACATACTAGTCCTCGAGGTTCCGGACCACCACAAGGGAGGATCGCCTTATTGTACACCAAGCACGTCGTAATCATATCTGCGCATGTCATCCGAGAACAAGTAATACGCTGCACCGTGGGTTAGAGGTTAGGGGAGCGTGGACGGCTAATTACTGGCGTCACACCGCGTACAGCGATGAACTACAGCTCTCAGCTACCCCGGACGGCCATAGTCGCTCTGGAGAGACGTTGCATCCTCCCAATGTCACTCCTGTTGTAATGGAGTGGGAAGCCATCTCGTATGGCTTCAGGTCACGGCTGCTAGTGATTGAGGAACTATGGCGGCCCCACAATAGGTCACGGACAAAATGCGTGCTCATGCTTGATCTCTCATGAGAAAATAGTATGGTACCAGTTCCCAAAAGGAAAATGCTCATCCACGGATGGAACGTGTCTCTAGAACTGTACGCTGATGTAATCCCGTGGCCATAAAATCTCAGGTATGTCCCCGATAGAACGTTTGTGGCAACAGATCGAATGTCACCTCCAAAAAACCAAATGGATAAAATGGCTCTGAGTACTATTGGACATAACTACTGAGGTCGTCAGTCCCCTAGAACTTAAAACTACTTAAACCTAACTAACGTAAGGACATCACACATATCCATGCCAGAGGCAGGATTCGAACCTGCGGCCTTAGCGGTCGCGCGATTCCAGACTGTAACGCCTAGAACCGATCGGTCACATCGGACGGCGAATGACACATCCGTTCCAGCGCCAGTATCCCCTGACATCAAGAGGCAATTACAACAGTTGTACGTCAGTTTGCTAACAGGATACAACATATGGCACCCTTCTCAACTAAATCAGTGCATCTATCCCCGCCCGAGGGGGTGCAGCGTCGTAGTGGTAAGAGGAGGCAAACTGCCAAATTCTTTTTAAATTTGATTCCGTTTTATGATCACTGAAATAACATCAGATACCATCCCTAGAGGTGAAATTTTATTTCGTTCCCTCCACCCGTTCTGATTGCTTCATTTCTTTGCCAAGTCATGTCCATTTTGACTTCCGTTTAATTCTGATATGCTATTATGTTTGCACAATTTGAAAAAGAGGAAATTTCTAAGCTAACTAGCAGTGCTATTAAAAATTAGTAGCTTGGGGGAAAGGATGTCATTTCTGAGGCTGTACGAAGCAATGTAATGCAAGGTAGATATCATTTTAATAAATATTTCAGGCGGTGCGAAGTCTAGAACAACCACTATGATTGATCCATGTGTTTGTAAACAGCTTATATCTCTTAACAGACAGGTCCCTGCTGCATTGATGTTCCTTACACTACCTGGATATGGGTACAGTGGGGTTTACCACTCACTACTGTTTGTGGTTGGCGGTTGGAACTCAAAGAGATGCTATTATCGCACCATACAAGCAGTACGAGTATTTAGTGCCTGGGTGTGTATTCTATGCGTGTATTGAACCGGGGACCTATAAACGACGGAGAGGCTTCGTCCCGCCGTACGTAGCCCTCAGTGGTTCACAACCCCACAACAGGACACAGCAGACCACCCACCCCCCACCGCTGCCCCGCACCGAACCCGGATTTACTGTCCGGTTCGACACCTGTTACCCCCCCTCGGAAACGTCTCATACCAGACGACTGTAACCCCAAATGTTTGTGTGGTAGAGTAACTGTGGTGTACGCGTATGTGGAGACAGTGTTTGCGCAGCAATCACCGACATAGATTAGGTGAGGCGCAA
Source organism: Schistocerca gregaria (assembly GCF_023897955.1). Taxonomy (NCBI): domain Eukaryota; kingdom Metazoa; phylum Arthropoda; class Insecta; order Orthoptera; family Acrididae; genus Schistocerca; species Schistocerca gregaria. The sequence continues at coordinate 289,856,130 of NC_064927.1, forward strand.
TAAGAGGAGCAAGTTCACAATCGCCGAGGTAGATAAAAAAACCACCTTAAGAACCATCCACAGGCTGGCCGGCACACTGGACCTCGACACCAATCCGTCGGGCACTGTTACCGCTCGGGAAGCAGCGGGTTAGACTGCGTGGCTAACCAGGCGTGCTTAGTGCCCAGGTAGCTGAACAAAAACACAGAATAGCTCCGTAACGTGCTTCATCATAACTGGGTCGTTAAAGCAGCAGAGAAGTTCCCAAGGTTCGCCATAACAAATTTTTCACACATTAGAATTTGTGGAAATGGCGTCATATCATTTGCAGATAGAATGCACTTTCCGAAGATTCAGTGTGAAGAATACTGGTGCAATAGTAATAACACAGCTACCAGGAACTGTGCATGCTAGCATTGAGACCAAATGATTTTGAACCCCAGAAGCCTTACACTTCATGCGTTCTGCATTTGAGCCAGCTCCGCCCTCAAAAATTGCCTGTCCAGCTCTTCTTCAACCTTCTATCCATTCTTCCTGACGATTAATAAGACGAGCTTTAGAAGTCGTTTACTGAACATTGTTTACAAGTTGTTTATTCTGCTTTCAGCTGCCCCTGCGTTTTTTCTTGTTGCACTGCTACCTTTTTACAAGTGGCCAGTTTTCGAATAGTCTTTTGTTCTTCTTAGAAAGTTCTTTCTGTGTCTTGGATTTTACCTAACGTTCCTTTTGCAGGTACCCACCATTCACTCCCATGAAGGAATGCTTCACGAGCCATAGTTTTACAAAATTTTGTTGTCGCGTCTTGCCTAGCCTTAGGTTTAATACTCTGTGAAGTGTGTCATATACACTTCTTAACCTAGTCAATTTTACCACTATAGTTTTTGCTACTGTCCTGGCCAGTTTGACATTCTAAATAAGTCAAGTGCTCTAAAAGCACAATGATTTTGGATCAGACCGGATCTTTTAAACCCCCCCCCCCCCCCACTCCAAGACTGGCATCAATTTAGTCTTAGGTTGTAGGAATCTCAGCATCATATAGTTTACTAATTCAGGTGGTTCAGTACACATTGTAAATCGTCGTCTTTTCCTTGCGATATCAAGACATCATTTGAATAATGTAAGACATTTAACACATTGTTATTTCATATTGTAATAGCTTGTGTATGTGCTACAGCCAGTTTAGGACAACGTTAGTACAGTTATTAAAAAGAGCGCATGATATTGGGCACCCTTATCGTATCAACTAATTTATTAAAATTTTTCTGCTCTTATTTCAGTCGTATTTGTTACAATTTCTACTTTTCATGTAGGTTACCTATGCACTTTACTAATTTCTTTTGGTATCTTTTACTTTCAATTATCTTCCAATTTTTTTCACGCTGTCAGATGTTTTAGCCAAATGAATAAATGTGTGTGTGTTTGCAGGTTATAGTCCAATTTTTTTCTATTACTTGTTACAGAGTAAATACGTTGTCTGTGATTCATCTCCCTTTTCTAAATTCATTTTGTTCATCGCTAAAGAGAAGTTGTGCTGTTTATTATTCTTGCATATATACTGAGCTGAGAAGACTGAAGACCTATACAGTTTTTACCATTATTTAGGACACCTTTCTTGAACAGAGATATTGCTTGTGTTGTTTTTCATGAGTAGGGTACTTTACTTGTCTGACAGCATTTTCTGAATATGTATAACACTCTCCTATGAAGCAACATGCCTTCAATTTTAATAGCTCTGGGTTTATTTTGCCCCTTCCAGTTGCTTGTTTTTAAATTATCTTCTTTACGTTCGCCATCTTTTTCGTCTGATTCTTCATCTTATTTTCTTTGCTGGCACCATAGGTCTTCGTACTGCAACAACCACTGACCCTTTTCCATCAGCTCTATCGTTACTGTGTCCGTCTCACTCATGTTCACGTGTCTTAACTTTTTACATGCAAAATTCTACCTTCCATGAAAGTCATCTCAAACGTAGACTTCCACAGCCATTGTCACATTCAATAAATTTTTTCTGTGTTTGTGACCACAATGTCAATATACATAAAACTACCAACGTTTCGGTCATTGTTGCAAGCGGTCTTTTTCAGGGTGTTTTTGTTTACACAACAAAAACACTTCGAACCCTGTTGCAGGCGACGTTCTTCAGAGTAGTTTTGTTTACAAAACAAGAAGGTAGCTTGCAACAGGGACCGAAACGTCAATAGTTTATATATATATTGGGCACCCTTATCGTATCAATTTATTTATTAAAATTTTTCTGCTCTTATTTCAGTCGTATTTGTTACAATTTCTACTTTTCATGTGGGTTACCTATGCACTTTACTAATTTCTTTTGGTATCTTTTACTTTCAATTATCTTCCAATTTTTTTCACGCTGTCAGATGTTTTATCCAAATCTATAAATGAGTGTGTGTTTGCAGGTTATAGTCCAATTTTTTTCTATTACTTGTTACAGAGTAAATACACTCCTGAAAATTGAAATAAGAACACCGTGAATTCATTGTCCCAGGAAGGGGAAACTTTATTGACACATTCCTGGGGTCAGATACATCACATGATCACACTGACAGAACCACCGGCACATAGACACAGGCAACAGAGCATGCACAATGTCGGCACTAGTACAGTGTATATCCACCTTTCGCAGCAATGCAGGCTGCTATTCTCCCATGGAGACGATCGTAGAGATGCTGGATGTAGTCCTGTGGAACGGCTTGCCATGCCATTTCCAACTGGCACCTCAGTTGCACCAGCGTTCGTGCTGGACGTGCAGACCGCGTGAGACGACGCTTCATCCAGTCCCAAACATGCTCAATGGGGGACAGATCCGGAGATCTTGTTGGCCAGGGTAGTTGACTTACACCTTCTAGAGCACGTTGGGTGGCACGGGATACATGCGAACGTGCATTGTCCTGTTGAAACAGCAAGTTCCCTTGCCGGTCTAGGAATGGTAGAACGATGGGTTCGATGACGGTTTCGATGTACCGTGCACTATTCAGTGTCCCCTCGACGATCACCAGAGGTGTACGGCCAGTGTAGGAGATCGCTCCCTACACCATGATGCCGGGTGTTGGCCCTGTGTGCCTCGGACGTATGCAGTCCTGATTGTGGCGCTCACCTGCACGGCGCCAAACACGCATACTACCATCATTGGCACCAAGGCAGAAGCGACTCTCATCGCTGAAGACGACACGTCTCCATTCGTCCCTCCATTCACGCCTGTCGCGACACCACTGGAGGCGGGCTGCACGATGTTGGGGCGTGAGCGGAAGACGGCCTAACGGTGTGCGGGGCCGTAGCCCAGCTTCATGGAGACGGTTGCGAATGGTCCTCGCCGATACCCCAAGAGCAACAGTGTCCCTAATTTGCTGGGAAGTGGCGGTGCGGTCCCCTACGGCACTGCGTAGGATCCTATGGTCTTGGCGTGCATCCGTGCGTCGCTGCGGTCCGGTCCCACGTCGACTGGCACGTGCACCTTCCGCCGACCACTGGCGACAACATCGATGTACTGTGGAGACCTCAGGCCCCACGTGTTGAGCAATTCGGCGGTACGTCCACCCGGCCTCCCGCATGCCCACTATACGCCCTCGCTCAAAGTCCGTCAACTGCACATACGGTTCACGTCCACGCTGTCGCGGCATGCTACCAGTGTTAAAGACTGCGATGGAGCTCCGTATGCCACGGCAAACTGGCTGACACTGACGGCGGCGGTGCACAAATGCTGCGCAGCTAGCGCCATTCGACGGCCAACACCGCGGTTCCTGGTGTGTCCGCTGTGCCGTGCGTGTGAACATTGCTTGTACAGCCCTCTCGCAGTGTCCGGAGCAAGTATGGTGGGTCTGACACACCGGTGTCAATGTGTTCTTTTTTCCATGTCCAGGAGTGTACATTGTCTGTGATTGATCTCCCTTTTCTAAATTCATTTTGTTCATCGCTAAAGAGAAGTTCTGCTGTTTATTATTCTTGCATATATATTGAGCTGAGAAGACTGAAGACCTATACAATTTTTACCATTATTTAGGTTGACAATGCGACCACAAATCAGAAATATTTGGAAAATGTTATCTCAATTTGGCTTATAAATTTTTCCCAAGCTCATTATGATTAATTTAGCTTACAGCTACTGATGTTAAAAATTCAATCCTCGGCAACACTTTCCGAGAGTCAAGCTCTCATCATCTGGCTGTCAACTTGTCACGAAAACTTAAAAAGCATACAAAGTCTCAACTGCTACCTATTGTCCTTAAGATAGTTAACATTGGAATAGATTATCCCAAGCTGCTTGTTGTTCCCCAGAAGTCAGTTATCTCAATGAATTTTGAAGACAGACAGGATTGCCGACTGTTACACAATGGAGCACAGTGTCCACAGTGTTCATTTCACATCCATCAGAATCACTCAGCGATCACTAGTGACCATGAAACTGCCCCACCTCATACGAATGAGGATTTAACCTTCGACATACCACCACGAGTTGAATAACTTTCTGCTGACCTCACTCAGGTAATTGAAAAATTATTTTCTTCTCACGGTGAGCTACACTCATGCTCATAAATTACGGATAATGCTGATATGGGGAAACAACGCTCTGGTCGCGCGGTCTGCAGGTTTAAATCACCTCGGGTATGACCGTGAGGTGCATTTGACCTGCGGTAGTCGCACGGTGGCACTGGCAGCATTCCACATACACAGAGGTGTGTTGGTGCATGTCAGAGTACAGTGCAGCGAGTAAGTGTGCAGACGTTTTCAGAAGTATTAATCGTGACTGTGTGTTGAAAATGGCTCAAAGAACACATATTGATGACTTTATGAGCGGTAGAATACTAGGGCGACTGGAGGCTGGTCAAACACAGCAGGTGGTAGCACGGGCCCTCCGTGTACCATAAAGTGTGATCTCAAGATTATGGCAACGATTCTAGTAGACAGGAAACGTGTCCAGGCGCTACACTACGGGACGTCCACAGTGTACAACACCATAAGAAGACCGATATCTCACCATCAGTGCCCGCAGATGGCCACGGAGTACTGCAGGTAGCCTTGCTCTGCACCTTACAGCAGTCACTGGAACAGTTGTCTCCAGACACAATCTACAGACGACTCAGCAGGCATGGATTATTCGCCTGGAAACCTGCAAGGTGCATTCCACTGACCCCTGGTGTCAAGAACACAGTACATGGTCATTGGAACATTGGTCCCAGGTTATAGTCACAGACGAATCCAGGTATAGTCTGAACAGCGATTCTCGCCTGGTTTTCATCTGGCGTGAACCAGGAACCAGTTACCAACCCCTTAACGTCCTTGAAAGGGACCTGTATGGAGGTTGTGCTTTGATGGTGTGGGGTGGGGTGGGGCTGTAATTGGTGCACGTACACCCCTGCATATCTTTGACAGAGGAAGTGTATAACAGGTAAGATGTATCGGGACGTCATTTTGCATCAGTCAGTATGTCCGCCTGTTCGGGGGTGCACAGGGTCCCACCTTCCTCCTGATGGTTGACACCGCACGGCCCCACCGAGCTGCCACCGGGGAGGGGTACCTTGAAACAGAAGGTATCAGGTGAATGGAGTGGCCTGCCTGTTCTCCAGACCTAAACCCCATCGAGCACGTCTGGGTGCTCTCGGTCGGCGTATCGCTGCACATCTCGCACTCCTAGGGCACTTCAGGAACTCCGACAGGCACTGGTGCAAGAATGGGAGGCTATATCCCAGCAGCTGCTCTCCCACCTGGTCCCCAGTATGCCAACCCGTTGTGCATGGTGATCATATCCCACATTGATGTCGGGGTATATGCGGAGGAAACAGTGGCGTTTCGTAGCACATGTGGTTCGAGATGGTTTTCTCAACTTAACACCAATACCGTGGACTTACTGATCTGTGTTCTGTGTTCCCTATGTGCGTATGCTATTAGCGCCAGTTTTGTGAAGTGCCACATTGTATGGCACCACATTCTGCAATTATCCTTAAGTTATTTAAGTTATGAGCATGACTGTAATCTGGTTTTTATTCTCCACACTCACTAACACCACATTTGTTTACCAGTGTCTTACAGTTTCACCATAGGCTCACTAATGCAAAATCATTCTTGAAACTAAGTTCTCAGTGCCATAGTCTGGTGGTACATATTTTTTACAGACAAGTGTGTCAATGCCACCTTCATAGAGCTCAATATCGGTTAAATAGAACACAGGTAAAATATTTATGGCATAATTACGTACGCATTTCATTGGAAATCGTATGCAGTTTGACCAGTGACTAGAGGGCTTTCTCAAACTGTTCATATATTTAGTAGTTAGCTGTTTCAGTTGCCCAAAAGCTGGCTTCCCCAGGGATAAAACGATAGGGAAATTTATTATTATTTTATTTCTTTTTTAATCTGGCCAGGATCACAATAATACTCCCTTGAAAGAGTCAATGAACATCATGCAATGAATATTTTACTTATCAGGTGTGCACACTTGGAACTGTCATGTTTCAATAGACTTCCCTCTGACAAAATGGATGATACAGAAAAAGCTGCCCCACTCATGATATACAGTTAAGTGACAGACCATCACGATCTGTTTCATCTCTAGACATTCTGTCATATGGTGTGGGATGATTATAATCACCACTTACTCTAGTAATAGAGGGCTACATATGTTGTATTATTTGTTTGACAGCGCTGCATACCACTAGTCAGACATTACGCTGACACCGTTCAGGCAGATCTTTACTTAAAGTAGTTTTGATTTGACTTAATTCTGTTTCAACTGATCCTTCTGCAGTGCCTTTCTAAGGTAACACTTCAGTAACAGGCTTTTCTATAATAAGTGGTAATTTTAATTTTTCATTAATCTGGGTGTCCTTATGTGAAATTCATTTCTGAACATCCTTTGAGAAACTTTCCCTCTGCTTGTCAAACTCCTCATTTATCTCATTCTCTCATTCGGCATTAAAATGATCTACTTTTGCACATGGCATATTAACAGGTTCTTTTATTTGAGTCTTTTCGTCAGTTAATATTCGTTTGGAGTCCAGAATCCTCTGGTACGGAGTATTTAATTCCGAAATTTCGGCTCTTAAGGCTTCCTGTTCCGATGAAAAATTTGTCACCTTCGCAAATATTTCATTTTGGTGTAATGGTAAGTGTTCAAAATTCGTTTTTATCGTTGCGTTTAACTTCGATATAATGCCATAAGTGGGTCTCGAGTAGGACTAGTTGGTAGAATGATTTCTTCGCTATCAGTCTGCAACATCATTTCGTTTTCTACAGCATCGATATTTTCGATAGGAGTATCGGCGAAATCGCTTTGGCATATGACTCTGCATCATGACATGCTTCAGAGTCAATTTTGATCCATTTTTTTACCTTTGCCATAATACAGCAATGGCTGAAATTATGTTGATAAAATCAAACACACGTTGGCTTAACAACACAAATAAGCACAAATAAGAATAATGGAATAATGCTGAACATTGACTTTCCAGATTGACGAAATTAATTTGTTAAAAGAATGTAACAACAGTATCACACTGTACACATAAGAGACGAAGTGACCCATCCTGTACTTCATAATTATTAATAACTACCAAAAACTGAAAATAACCAACTTTTCAATAAAATTAGCCGCGGTCACTTAATTCGACTGCTGACAGTTTTGATATGCATATGCAACGGAAAATAAGTAACGTTGTCCTTACCTTATACATTGTGTTATGGAGATTATTAACATTTAATTTTCGTGAAATTTGTCTTATTTGTGCATGAATTTCTCATGATTCTTCCAGTTTACGTTGGTTCCGTCAATGCATCTCAGTTTTCTTCAGCGTCAGTTTTTCTCTCAGTACATAAGCAAATTTCATTGAGTACCTGAAACGGAAAAGCAAAATCTAATAATTCAATGTCCATAAAATCACATACAAAGATTATTTATAGAAGTTTGGAAGATGGTCGACAGTGCAGTCTTACCTCCATCCTTTTGTGACCCTAAACTCAAATAAGGTAAAATGTAGGTGAAGGAAGGAAATATTAAATTTCCAGCAAAAAGAGGAAAGATAACTTCTGAAAACTGGAGTAACGCCGTAAACCTTGCCCTTGCTTGTGGCACAAAATATTTCTACGATAGAGTATTTCATTAGTCGCACAAATTTTGTTACCAGCCCAGAAATCATAATTGGAAAGCAATAAACTTGACACAAAACCATTTTATTGTTAAGTGTTGATTACAAAGAAATAGTTCACATAACAATACTTACAATCCAGCTTCTTTTTAAAAACATATACCTCAGGTTTGATTCCTGAATGCTGCTCTGTGGGACTGGTGGGACTGGTGCGCCAATTTGACTTCTTCCAATTAATTTAAAAGGCGAAAAAATGTATGAAAGATTTTACTATTACAGGCGTACAAGGTTATGCATCCAGCTATTAAAATCGTAAATAACATCTTAATATATGACAATGAAATTCATCATACAATAAAAATATAAACTTAAGTGGTGAGGCTCTAACAAAACGAAGAAAGACTGGCTGTGTTTTCTTATCAAAATCAAAATTTTCACAGAAAATTATGACACAGAAATACATTTTGTACTTTGAGATACAGTCGTATCGCTAATATTATTGAAACAGGATGATTTCTTACACCCATAACTTCGAATCACACAGGTCGTATTTTCACATTGCTACAGCACGTTGCACACATGTTTAACATACACATTTTCAGTACATGGTAAAATTAAATATAAGCGAAATCAAAAATTATAAAATATGAAATAAAAAGGAAGAACAGTCAATGCCTTTAAACCATGATACTATATTTCCTGATCATTCACGCAACCATCGCAGCAGATAGCTTAGTGGAAGTTCACAATCATAAACCAGTGGAAAACATCAGGAACAAGCAAGATATATTCTTCAGCAATCCATTATTACTGAATTCTACATCCATGACCTATGATAAAATTACTTACTTTCAAGCGAGTTGGGAAAAGCATACCAAATCTCTTGCACAGGATTTCTAGGAAACATGTTCTCAAGCAACACCGAAACCACCGGGCGTCAGCCCTATTATAGGACCACAGGAGAACGAGTGCCGTCTTGTGCAATACCCGTAGTCACAACCAATGGAACATACCGGATACGCCACTCTAGGTCTAGGGATACCCACATAATTTACAGTAAGTTGCCACTCATCCTGCCGGTTCCATCATAGCCCTCACTTGTCACATACCCACTGTTTAGTTGCTGCACTTGTTCTCTCTCGGCCAGCAATAGATTATCTAATAGTATTGCGTAGTTCTCTCTTCCCGACGCTGTACTGCCGCTACCGGCAATTCGAAATGAAGGCCAATCACGAATGTCCTGTTGCTGCAGAACTGTAAAGTGAAGTGATCTTGGTACCAAATCAGTATCAATCCCGTCTTTCAGATTAAATGAGACCACAGCAACAGCTCCTCCACTATTCTTAGCTTGATTTTTCTTGTGAACGCCCGGATACTCAGCTTACATCTACCCCAAAATGTACAACACTCTACAATTGGCTTTCCTGTATGGGATGCCATCCCTATGCAACTTTGGCCTCCTCCACACTACCTGGTGGATGCGAAACTACTTGCTACTCACGACTGCCACTGATCTATCGGTGTCAAGCACAACACATATCCATACATTAATTTCACAGCATATAAATGGTGTCCTATGTCGCAGACGCTCGAATTAGCTTACATTCCTCCGGGAGTAGGAGAGGTAGGGGAGGGAGGGCAGTGATCGAATTGACGCCTTTCACTGCATCCTTAGAACACCGTCAACTGGTAGTACCTAACCTGTTACGCTGTGGGCAGTCTCTCCAAAAACGTTACACAGTAGTACATAGAAGGCAATCGTTAAGTTTTCAACCTCTTCTCTATGTACTTCCTTTTCATCTATCAGGTTCGCTTTCCGTTTACTATTCTTGCCTTGGTCCACATAACTAAACCCTTTTTTGCCATAGCGAGTCGGCTTTTATGTCCTCCTTCCTCCGTCCGTCATTGGTTATTTTACTGCATAGGTAGCAGAATTCCTTAGCTTCATTGACTTCGTGACCATCAATCCTGATATTAAGTTTCTCGCTGTTCTCATTTCTATTACTTCTCATTACCTTCGTCTTTCTCCAATTTACTCTCAAACCATACTGTGTACTCATTAGACTGTGCATTCCGTTCAGCAGATCATTTAATACTTCTTCACTTTCAGTCAGGATAGCAATGTCATCAGCGAATCGTATCATTTATATCCTTTCGCCTTGTATTTTAATTCCACTCCTGAACCTATCTTATTTCCATCATTGCTTCCTCGATGTACAGATTGAAGAGTAGGGGCGAAAGGCTACAGCCTTGTCTTACTCCCTTCTTAATACGAGCACTTCGTTCTTGATCGTCCACTCTTATTATTCCCTCTTGGTTGTTGTACATATTGTATATGACCCGTCTCTCCCTATAGCTTACCCCTACTTTTTTCAGAATCTTGAACAGCTTGCACCAATTTATATTGTCGAACGCTTTTCCAGGTCGACAAATCCTATGAACGTGTCTTGATTTTTCTTTAGCCTTGCTTCCATTATTAGCCGTAACGTCAGAATTGCCTCTCTCGTGCCTTTACTTTTCCTAAAGACAAACTGATCGTCACCTAGCGCATTCTCAATTTTATTTTCCATTCTTCTGTATATTATTCTTGTAAGCAGCTTCGATGCATGAGTTGTAAAGCTGATTGTGCGATAATTCTCGCACTTGTCAGCTCTTGCCGTCTTCGGAAGTGTGTGGATGATGCTTTTCCGAAAGTCAGATGGTATGTCGCCAGACTCATATTCTAAACACCAACGTGAATAGTCGTTTTGTTCCCACTTCCCCTAATGATTTTAGAAAATCTGATGGAATGTAATCTATCCCTTCTGCCTTATTTGACTTATTTGACCTTAATTCTTCCAAAGCTCTTTTAAATTCCGATTCTAATACTGGAGCCCTGTTATTGTTGTCTTCAGTCCTGAGACTGATTTGATGCAGCTCTCCATGCTACTCTATCCTGTGCAAGCTTCTTCATCTCCCAGTACCTACTGCAACCTACATCCTTCTGAACCTGGTTAGTGTATTCATCTCTTGGTCTCCCTCTACGATTTTTACCCTCCACGCTGCCCTCCAATGCTAAATTTGTGATCCCTTGATGCCTCAAAACATGTCCTACCAACCGATCCCTTCTTCTAGTCAAGTTGTGCCGCAAACTTCTCTTCTTCCCAGTCCTATTCAATACCTCCTCATTGGTTACGTGATCTACCCACCTTATATTCAGCATTCCTCTGTAGCACCACATTTCGAAAGCTTCTATTCTCTTCTTGTCCAAACTAGTTATCGTTCATGTTTCACTTCCATACATGGCTACACTCCAAACACTTTCAGAAACGACTTACTGATACATAAATCTACACTCCTGGAAATGGAAAAGAACACATTGACACCGGTGTGTCAGACCCACCATACTTGCTCCAGACACTGCGAAAGGGCTGTACAAGCAATGATCACACGCACGGCACAGCGGACACACCAGGAACCGCGGTGTCGGCCGTCGAATGGCGCTAGCTGCGCAGCATTTGTGCACCGCCGCCGTCAGTGTCAGCCAGTTTGCCGTGGCATACGGAGCTCCATCGCAGTCTTTAACACTGGTAGCATGCCGCGACAGCGTGGACGTGAACCGTATGTGCAGTTGACGGACATTGAGCGAGGGCGTATAGTGGGCATGCGGGAGGCCGGGTGGACGTACCGCCGAATTGCTCAACACGTAGGGCGTGAGGTCTCCACAGTACATCGATGTTGTCGCCAGTGGTCGGCGGAAGGTGCACGTGCCCGTCGACCTGGGACCGGACCGCAGAGACGCACGGAAGCACGCCAAGACCGTAGGATCCTACGCAGTGCCGTAGAGGACCACACCGCCAATTCCCAACAAATTAGGGACACTGTTGCTCGTGGGGTATAGGCGAGGACCATTCGCAACCGTCTCCATGAAGCTGGGCTACGGTCCCGCACACAGTTAGGCCGTCTTCCGCTCACGCCCCAACATCGTGCAGCCCGCCTCCAGTGGTGTCGCGACAGGCGTGAATGGAGGGACGAATGGAGACGTGTCGTCTTCAGCGATGAGAGTCGCTTTAGCCTTGGTGCCAATGATGGTCGTATGCGTGTTTGGCGCCGTGCAGGTGAACACCACAATCAGGACTGCATACGACCGAGGCACACAGGGCCAATACCCGGCATCATGGTGTGGGGAACGATCTCCTACACTGGCCGTACACCTCTGGTGATCGTCGAGGGAACACTGAATAGTGCACGGTACATCCAAACCGTCATCGAACCCATCGTTCTACCATTCCTAGACCGGCAAGGGAACTTGCTGTTTCAACAGGACAATGCACGTCCGCATGTATCCCGTGCCACCCAACGTGCTCTAGAAGCTGTAAGTCAACTACCCTGGCCAGCAAGATCTCCGGATCTGTCCCCCATTGAGCATGTTTGGGACTGGATGAAGCGTCGTCTCACGCGGTCTGCACGTCCATCACGAACGCTGGTGCAACTGAGGCGCCGGGTGGAAACGGCATGGCAAACTGTTCCACAGGACGACATCCAGCATCTCTACGATCGTCTCCATGAGAGAATAGCAGCCTGCATTGCTGCGAAAGGTGGATATACACTATACTAGTACCGACATTGTGCATGCTCTGTGGCCTGTGTCTATGTGCCTGTGGTTCTGTCAGTGTGATCATGTGATGTATCTGACCCCAGGAATGTGTCAATAAACTTTCCCCTTCCTGGGATAATGAATTCACGGTGTTCTTATTTCAATTTCCAGGAGTGTATATTCGATGTTAACAAATTTCTCTTCTTCAGAAACGCTTTCCTTGCCATTGGCAGTCTACATTTTATATCCTCTCTACTTCGACCATCATCAGTTATTTTACTTCCTAAATAACAAAACTCCTTTACTACTTTAAGTGCGTCATTTCCTAATCTAATTCCCTCAGCATCACCTGATTTAATATCACTACATTCCATTATCCTCGTTTTGCTTTTGTTGATGTTCATCTTATATCCTCCTTTCGAGACACTGTCCATTCCGTTCAACTGCTCTTTCAAGTCCTTTGCTGTCTCTGACAGAATTACAATGTCATCGGCGAACCTCAAAGTTTTTATATCTTCTCTGTGAATTTTAATACCTACTCCATATTTTTCTTCTGTTTCCTGTACTGCTTGCTCAATATACAGATTGAATAACATCTGGGAGAGGCTACAACCCTGTCTCACTCCTTTCCCAACCACTGCTTCCCTTTCATGCCCCTCGACTCTTATAACTGCCATCTGGTTTCTGTACAAATTGTAAATAGCCTTTCGCTCCCTGTATTTTACCCCTGCCACCTTCAGAATTTGAAAGAGAGTATTCCAGTCAACATTGTCTAAAGCTTTCTCTAAGTATACAAATGCTAGAAACGTAGCTTTGCCTGTTCTTAATCTTTCTTCTAAGATAAGTCGTAAGGTCAGTATTGCCTCACGTGTTCCAACATTTCTACGGAATCCAAACTGATCCTCCCCGAGGTCCACATCTACCAGTTTTTCCATTCGTCTGTAAAGAATTCGCGTTAGTATTTTGCAGCTGTGACTAATTAAACTGATAGTTCGGTAATTTTCACATTTGTTAGCACCTGCTTTCTTTGGGATTGGAATTATTATATTCTTCTTGAAGTCCGAGGGTATTTCGCCTGTTTCATACATCTTGCTCACCAGCTGGTAGAGTTTTGTCATGACTGGCTCTCCCAAGGCGTCAGTAGTTCCAATGGAATGTTGTCTACTCCGGGGGCCTTGTTTCGACTCAGACCTTTCAGTGCTCTGTCAAACTCTTCACGCAGTATCTTACCTCCCATTTCGTCTTCATCTACATCCTCTTCCATTTCCATAATATTGTCCTCAAGTACATCGCCCTTGTATAAACCTTCTATATACTCCTTCCACCTTTCTGCCTTCCCTTCTTTGCTTAGAACTGGGCTGCCATCTGAGCTCTTGATATTCATACAAGTGGTTCTCTTCTCTCCAAAGCTCTCTTTAATTTTCCTGTAGGCAGTATCTATCTTACCCCTAGTGAGATAAGCTTCTCCATCCTTACATTTGTCCTCTAGCCATACCTGCTTAGCCATTTTGCACCTCCTGTCGATCTCATTTTTGAGACGTTTGTATTCCTTTTCGCCTGCTTCATTTACTGCATTTTTATATTTTCTCCTTTCATCAATTAAATTCAATATTTCTTCTGTTACCCAATGATTTCTAGCAGCCCTCGTCTTTTTACCTACTTTATCCTCTGCTGCCTTCACTACTTCATCCCTCAGAGCTACCCATTCTTCTTCTACTGTGTTTCTTTCCCCCATTCCTGTCAATTGTTCTCTTATGCTCTCCTTGAAACTCTGTACAACCTCTGGTTCTTTCAGCTTATCCAGATCCCATGTCCTTAAATTCCCACCTTTTTGCAGTTTCTTCAGTTTTAACCTACAGGTCATAACCAATAGATTGTGGTCAGAGTCCACATCTGCCCCTGGAAATGTCCTACAATTTAAAACCTGATTCCTAAATCTCTGTCTTACCATTATATAATCTATCTGCTACCTTTTAGTAGCTCCAGGATTCTTCCATGTATACAACCTTCTTTTATGATTCTTGAACCAAGTGTTAGCTATGATTAAGTTATGCTCTGTGCAGAATTCCACCAGACGTCTTCCTCTTTCATTTCTCCCCCCCAATCCATATTCACCTACTAGGTTTCCTTCTCTCCCTTTTCCTACTGACGAATTCCAGTCTCCCATTACTATTAAATTTTCGTCTCCCTTCACTACCTGCATAATTTCTTTTATCTTATCATACATTTCATCAATTTCTTCATCATCTGCAGAGCTAGTTGGCATATAAACTTGTACTACTGTAGTAGGCATGGGCTTTGTGTCTATCTTGGCCACAATAATGCGTTCACTATGCTCTTTGTAGTAGCTTACCCGCACTCCTATTTTTTTTATTCATTATTAAACCTACTCCTGCATTACCCCTATTTGATTTTGTATTTATAACCCTGTATTCACCTGACCAAAGGTCTTGTTCCTCCTGCCACCGAACTTCACTAATTCCCACTATATCTAACTTTAACCTATCCATTACCCTTTTTAAATTTTCTAACCTACCTGCCCGATTAAGGGATCTGACATTCCACACTCCGATCCGCAAAACGTCAGTTTCCTGTCTCCTGATAACGACTGGATCGCTATCTCTTCTAAATCGACTTCTGTTTCTTCTTCTATCACAATAGACAAATCTTTACCCTCATAGAGGCTTTCAATGTATTCTTTCCACCTATCTGCTCTCTCCTCTGCAATTACAGTGGAATTCCCGTTGCACTCTTAATGTTACCACCGTTGCTTTTAATGTCACCAAAGGTTGTTTTGACTTTCCTGTATGCTGAGTCTGTCCTTCCGACAACCGTACCTTTTTCGATGTCTTCACATTTTTCCTGCATCCATTTCGTCTTAGCTTTCCTGCACTTCCTATGTATTTCATTTCTCAGCGACTTTTATTTCTGTATTCCTGATTTTCCCGGAACATGTTTGTAATTCCTCCTTTCATCAATCAACTGAAGTATTTCTTCTGTTACCCATGGTTTCTTCGCAGCTACCTTCTTTGTACCTATGTTTTCCTTCCCAACTTCTGTGATTGCCCTTTTTAGAGATGTCCATTCCTCTTCAACTGTGTTGCCTACTACGCTATTCCTTATTGCTGTATCCATAGCGTTAGAGAACTTTAAACGTATCTCGTCATTCCTTAGAACTTCTGTATCCCACTTCTTAGCGCATTGATTCTTCCTGACTAATGTCTTGAACATTAGGCTACTCTTCATCACTACTATATTGTGATCAGAGTCTATATCTGCTCATGGGTACGCCTTACAATCCAGTATCTGATTTCGGAATCTCTGTCAGACCATGATCTAATCTAATTGGAATATTCCCGTATCTCCCGGCCTTTTCCAAGTATACCTCCTCCTCTTGTGATTCTTGAACAGGGTATTCTCTATTACTAGCTGAAACTTTTTACAGAACTCAATTAGTCTCTCAACTATTTCATTCCTTGTCCCAAGCCCATATTCTCCTGTAACCTTTTCTTCTACTCCTTCCCCTACAACTGCATTCCAGTCGCCCATGACTATTAGATTTTCGTCCCCCTTTACATACTGCATTTAAATCCTTGTCTTCCTTCCACTTCACTTTACTGACCCCTACTATATGTAGATTGAGCCTTTGCATTTCCCTTTTCAGATTTTCTAGTTTCCCTACCACGTTCAAGCTTCTCACATTCCACGCCCCGACTCGTAGAACATTATCCTTTCGTTGATTATTCAATCTTTTTTCTCTCATGGTAACCTCCCCCTTGGCAGTTCCCTCCCGGAGATCCGAATGGGGGACTATTCCGGAATCTTTTGCCAATGGAGAGATCATCATGTCACTTCTTCAACTACAAGCCACATGTCCTGTGGATACACGTTACGTGTCTTTAAATGCAGTGATTTCCATTGCCTTCTGCATCCTCATGTTGATCATTGCTGATTCTTCCGCCTTTGGGGGAAATTTCCCACCCCTAGGACAAGGGAGTGCCCTGAACCTCTATCCGCTCCTCCGCCCTGTTTGACAAGGCCGTTGGCAGAATGAGGCTGACTTCTTATGCCGGAAGTCTTCGGCCGCCAATGGCTCCTATTGGAACATAATCCCACTAATGTCGTTATACATTGGGTCTCTGGACACTTGATTCTTTTAACAGTATAATGACGCTGTTCGTACTTCAAATAACGGTTCCTCCTGTTACACACTTTAGCAATTCAGTTTAGTATTTATTTCGTTCTCTGTCGGGGCAAACCAAAATTATTTCGTCGCTATTATGTTCCGTAATGCCAACAACAGACACTGATAAACGATGTGCTTATGGCTCTTTACCATCAAACAAGACCACGAGAAAAAATTTTACTTCCTTAAAGTATTCTCACACTATGGAATTAAATTCTAGTCAAGCCCATTCATAAATCTGTCACCAATCCTAGATGATTCTTCATCTAATGACGTATTATCAGAACAGCATTCCGTGGCTGAATTCCACCAGGCCACAAACCATCTCTTTAGGCCACAGCATTTAACAGCTAGAAACAAGATTACAGAAATTTTCATAATACATAATCACCAAACTCAGATTTAATTAAACTTTTCTTCAAAAATCATGTATTAACTAGAACCTCGACATAAAACTAGTGCATAATCAAACCAGACAGTTGACTTACCACAGCGTAATCTCATACCCAACTATCCATAGAGCATGTAAGTGCCTCTGCTAGTCATCCAAACTGGCCCAACATCTGACCTGTTACTCAAAGGTAAGTGACGTACCAAGGACAGGTGACTTACTACATTATCAAAGTACACGAAGAATATACATGTAAAGACATAAATAAATATATTGTTTGTAAAGACTTGGAGAAATTTTCTGACTAACAAGCTTCACAGAAAGTGATTGTTTTGTAAGTACAGAAGTAAGTTTATTTAATGATGAACTGCTTTGTCTGTTACTAACATAAAATTGATGTATTGGGATAATTTTTCCCTACCTACATTAAAATTTGTGTGAATTAAATGATAAATTCAGCAAGTAAATGGTAAGTCTCAATAGGGGGAAGAATAGAAAAGATAATTCTTGAAGAGCTTACAGGTTCATTTCGCTGTGAAGTTACAGAGGACTGTAAAATGAAAAATAGCCTAGAGCAGTGGACTAAGATGAAGTTTGTCTTAGGATTTTATTTCTGTATTTTATGTAGGGTACTGATAAGATAGTGATCAATTTGTTCTGTATGTAACTATGATGTGCATGATGTAAGAAATACAAATCGTTAGTGCGTTGCTATATGGATAGTGTGCGTGTGCGTGTGCGTGTGCGTGTGCGTGTTCTACGACAGCCTAGTGGTAAAACGACAGTTTGTTCTCTAGATTTTTCATAAAGTAATCTGTTCAGTTATTGAGTAAATTATTGACCACTTGTGCTGAATAATCTCGATACAAACAGCTTTCCCTGAAGGGGTGCAAATATTAAAATGGTTCAAATGGCTCTGAGCACTAAAGGACTCAACTGCTGTGGTCATTAGTCCCCTAGAACTTAGAACTATTTAAACCTAACTAACCTAAGGACATCACACACATCCATGCCCGAGGCAGGATTCGAACCTGTGACCGTAGCAGTCGCACGGTTTGCAAATATTATATGAAGTACTCACGGAGTTATGGATGTCTGCAAAATAGGAAAATAAAATGAGGTTTCAGGCAAGGCTACTTTTCGTTAATACATAAGCATCAGGGTTACTGGAAAGGTTTCTCAACGTTGGCATGTTCCTGTTTAGAGTAGTTCATCTTAGTTGGCCGTAAGATAATCTAATTTTGAAGCTGTATCAAGATGGTACTGTTTGGAAAACATAGTGGACGAGAAATATAAATCATAAAGAGCGATGCACAAACTCGTATGTGGATAAAAAAAGGAAGTCTTAAAATGTGAGGTCGCTTAGGATGAACTGAACATTTTAAAGGAAATAGCATAGGAAACAGCTGACATACTAAATGGTGAAGAATAAGTACTTGCCTTTTGTTGTGACAGACTGTTAAAGGAGAGACAATTCAAAGGTGAACTTGCATGTGAAGGCAGCCTTAGATATGAACACAAACCACTATGAATATGGAGAAGTTCAAATTTTCATGATGTGCTGTTATAAGAAAGCTGATACTGACTCGCACTGAAATTAACGATCACAGTAGCTGACAAACTTTTGTCGGAGTGCAGCGGATCAGCTGAGTCCAGACTTGGCAACGTAAAATGTCAGAAGTGACAACGTAAGCCACAAGGGCACTGAAGAGTACAATAGCAGCAATAAACTAGTCAGAAGTGACAACGTAAGCCACAAGATCACTGAAGAGTACAAATAGTGGCAATAAACTAGTGCAACTCTTAAAGAAAATGTATGATCCTGACGGAGATAATATATAATCAAAAGAAAATAACTTCCCAGAAGAGCGATTCCAGAATTTCGTTTGAATTCGAAGTAGAGAGGAAAGGAAATGCCTCTAAGCTGTGTGGTTCCCGCAGGTTATTCTAAATATTGTTAACTACTAATTTTCTTATTCTTAGACATTGTCCATGGAGAGATACGCGATTTGTTGATTGAAAACTGAAGAAAAATCCTAGATCAAGATCGCAAATTATCTTTATCCACATGTTTTACTAATAATTTTTTTTGACTGTTTCACGCAGTTCGCCACCTGATGGGAAATGGCGAGCCTTGGTTATCTACCTGTAGGTGTCTCCTCAAGACACCAGAGACCCTTGGCTGAAATCCAGATCACCTGCTCCATCCAAACACCATCACTGATGTAGAAGAACTAAGGAGACACTTTTGCTGCTTATCACAACTCTTTGTAACGTTTTATACACGAGAATATTTTGATAAAATAAGAACACTATACAATCGATAAAACAATACCACTCTCCATATTCGGAAACAAAAGTGGAACATCATTGTAATCGGAATGAGATTTTCACACTGCAGCGGAGTGTGCGCTGATATGAATTTCCTGGCAGATTAAAACTGTGCCACACCGAGACTCGAACTCGGGACCTTTACCTTTCACGGGCAAGCGCTCTACCATAGGAGCCACCCCAGCACGACTCACGCCCCGCCCTCACAGGTACTGGAAGAAGTAAACTGTGAGGACGGGGCGTGAGTTGTGATTAGGTAGCTCAGATGGTAGAGCACTTGCCCGCGAAAGGCAAAGGCCCCGAGCTCGAGTCTCGGTCCGGCACACAGTTTTAATCTGCCAGGACGTTTCATCATTGTAATCGAGCAGAATTTAGAACAGTTACTGAAATGAGATATTCAAAGGGTTATGGTAGGCAGAATTGTAATTGTAGGTAGGAATTTTTGTCATGTTGATATTCCGGTCATGAATGTCGTACTTTGAAGAACTGCGTTAAATTTATGTATTGAAACTGTAGAAATATAAGTACTGATCATGAAAACCAAATTTTGGCAGAATATCAAACGAAGTTAGAACTTTGTAAATTTCGTTGTAAGTAAAAGTTTCATGAAGCTGAAGGCCTTTTCCAAGGTTCTCAGGTTTTTCGTGGAAGGCATGTAATTAACGTTAACCTGGGTTTAAAAAAAGCAGCCAGCCTTATGAATAGTTAACCGTCACCAGAAGTAGTGAACCACGTAATCTGTGACACCTTACGAAAAACCGTGTACTATACGACTGTAGAATGCAAAAAATGTTTTCTTTTTTTATCAAACAAAACTACCTGAATTTCCACCTGTCCTTTGTTGTACCTTTGTGAGAGAATCTTTGGTTAGGATATGTGTAAATCCTTGTCCACTTTCATTCCCCGTACCGATGCACAAGGCAACTCATACTTTGCTATCTGACTGCCGTTGCCGGCCGCGGTGGTCTCGCGGTTCTAGGCGCGCAGTCCGGAACCGTGTGACTGCTACGGTCGCAGGTTCGAATCCTGCCTCGGGCATGGATGTGTGTGATGTCCTTAGGTTAGTTAGGTTTAAGTAGTTCTAAGTTCTAGGGGACTAATGACCACAGCAGTTGAGTCCCATAGTGCTCAGAGCCATTTGAACCATTTTGACTGCCGTTGGCTATATAAACAATATATAAGTAGCAGATGCTCTACTTTTGTGGGTTATTGTTCACGTTTAATGTGTATTTTACCCTCTCTAAGTGAGATTATCCTTACATTGATCGATAACTCATTTTTACACACACACACACACACACACACACACACTGACAGACAGAGAGAGAAAGTAAACTGTCACGACTGACTAGGGTCAAAGAGGAAGCTGTAAATCTGTATCCGTTGCTCGCAAGTTTAAAGAGAGATTTCATTATGTCCGAAATAGGAGAGCTAGCGGCAGAAGCCTTTGACGGGAAAAATGAAATAACCGGCGACACAGTGGTTACGGTTACTACAAGCCACACCATAAAATGAGAAACGGGGCCAAATTTCTAGTCGTTTACTGTCGAGTTGTGATTTTCACACACAAATGCTTTATTCATGTCTTACAGAAACTAGCAGCACGGCAATAACAGCCTTTTAAACACGCCGCTAACGGCAATCAAGTAATTTATAGGAATACAACAATTTAAAAAATTTCTTTTTAAAAAACAAAGAACCTAGCAGTACGGCAATAAACATCCTTTCAAAACACGCCGCTAACGGCACTCAAGTAATTTATAGCAATATTACAGTTTAAACAGGCTACTAAAGTAAATACAGAACTTTGTTAATAAAGTACGGTGAGGTAGTGAAGCTACCAACACCGCCGTTAAAAAGGAAAAAAGGTCTCAGCAAACACACGATTAATGGCAATAAAGGAATGGAGGAATTTAAAAAAGTTTTTAAACAAAAGTGACCTGGAATATCATTATAACATAACAGATATGACGGACCCATGTAAGGCTGCCACAAATCAGCCACTCAGGGATGCTCAGGCTAGGCAGAATATTGAACAATTTAAATACGCCCGTAAACACAATTGCCACTCTCAGGCTGGTCACTGCACCGACTTTTAACCAGGGAAAACTTGTTATAAGAAGGCTTAACTTGCTAACAGAATTAGAGCTAACCTCGTGCAAGGTAACATTACACCACACAGTCCTGAAAGAGCGACCACATGATCAACCAACGAGAAGCATCGATTTACTCATAACACACGACAGAATAGCGAAACAAACTGCCAAAACTACACCTCACATCGGGCAGTAACGAGAGGAGGAGGAAAGATCAATGTCCTCAGGACAGGAAACCCGATCACCGGAGGCCACAAGGCAGAAGAGACACTAGTTACGCAAACTTATTAGTTAATGATTAAACCTTCCACTGTCTTAACTTTCAATTATGCTCGAACAGGCAGTACACGACCTCCGATGGCAAGGATCCACAAATCCGGCCGCTCACTCGTCGCCACTGTACCCAACACGCCACGGTCACGCAACAACACGCTCTGTCACCGGAGTTCACGTCTTCTCTGCGTTGACTGGTAGTGACTGCTCCTTCGTGGTAGGTGTCTCCTTTTTAAATTCCAGTGTTGAAACGGAGGACTTAAAGAAGCTTCTTAACGTCCCAACGTGAAATGAAAAGCAGCTCCTCGTGGGACGATTCTGTATATAACCAACCCGTGGGGAGCTCTTCCGTCAACTCGACCCGCTCGTTACACACAACCGATATACATCAGGTGGCGACTCGGTACAACCGACGACGCCTGGTCCGCGCTGGCGAGCCACAGTGCCTTCCTGTGTACTCCAAACTATGAGCGCACGCCCCTACTTCCGCGCCACCACACGTAGTTACCACCGGTCAAAGATCTCACTTCCTCCATAGCAGTTTCCCGGAAGCAAAACGTAGATATCGATAGCAGAGGGAAAAGACAACCAAGCAGCCACTTAATGACAGACAACATATAAAACAAACATGTCAGTGGAAGAAAAGGAAAACCAATGCAATTTAAACACAAGGTGTAGTACGAGTCCATACACGGCTCAACCGGTACAAATACCAAGACACTTGCTGTGTGTTAATAATTAACCATAGTGTAGCGGAGCACACCTCTCCCAGTACTTAAAATTAGCCAAATAGTGGAAAGACTGGGGAAAATGTTGTATTAGTTCATGGACTACGTGAACATTTATTTGATTTTATTAAGAATATCTTCCATCGAAGACACTTTATTACAAAATGGTTTGACATTTCAGATACTATTGCCCAGTGGAGAGTATAACTGGTCATGTGACTCGCGGGACTCCTTTCGTCGTTCCTCAGATTTAGTCTCCACTGTCGCTGGGGTTGGTCTTAAGTGATCTCCCTGGTCCTTCACTATTTTGTATTTTTAACAATAAATAGTGGATCGAAAATGTACTACTAGTAGTAGACTGTAATTTGCAGCCCAACAAATATGGTTTCCGATGCCGGTCATGCCTTAATGAAGAGAAATAGATGGGTCTGTTTCAGAATAAAGGTTAGCCTCATGCTTCTCACGTGGTGTCCTGGCAGAACAGCTGCGCTCTGTTTTCCTCCTCAGTTGCGTACCTCAGACTGGAACGTTAAGAACAGGAGCCTAGGATTCTAACCACCCCGTTATGCCCCTTTCTTTCTTCGACTTGTCCAGCCATATTTAAGACTGGTCAGTAAGTAAATGCCTGAGTTCTCCAATTTATCCACTGATATCATAATGGCTATCACATTTTAATGAACTTATTTAGAAACTTAACATATTAAAAGTTTGATTACAAAATAATAATGTTAAGCAATTAGATATTACGGTTTCGCACATAGTGGGTTTCCACAGTGTTCCACTGGGAAAACAAGTTTCTTTATCATACTTTTTTCATTTACTTTCCATTCGACGCAGTGATGGAAAGCAGAGCTTTAGGATCTCCATGTAAGAAGACTCCAGACCTCAGAAAAGTGTAACAAGCTGAAAGTATCATTATTTTGTGATTAGAGATAATAATCGTCATATACTTTCTGAAATTCTGCACATCCTTCAACGAAGAGTGACATTGTGTGTCCTTGGACCAACTTAGGCTAACCTTGAGCATCAAGAGGCCAAGGTTGCTGCCGAGCCGCATCGAATTACATCACGAAACTGTCTGACCGCTTACGGCACTGATTACACTGCAGAAAATTGACCGCACTGACGACCTTCAAAACCTAACCACAATCGTTTTATTTTTTCTGTGTCGGTTTCGGAAGGCAGATGTTCTCATCAGAGAGTCATAAGTTTGTTAATTTTTTTTGCTGCAGTCTTACTACACTGAATTTAAAATATATACTAAATAAATCCAATGACGTACACATCATTTGACATATGTATGATCACGAAGAAAAGAGGCAACATTTCACCAATATCACAGTAAAATGATTGCCATTGCTTATTGAAAGTATGCAAATGATCAGTGATGTAGAACACAGAATTTGTCATCAGATTAGCGCTTGTCAATTATAATTATACAAACATGATGGGACAGTGAGACCCGAGGACTTCGTTTGTGAATACGAATTACGAAAGTCAGGAAGCTGAAAATGAATAGAGCTTTAGAAAAAAATGTCAACAGCAAACAAAGATCATCAGGGAAAAGGAGTAAAGTACTATAACTAACAGACAGTCACAGCAGAAATCTATCCAGCATGTTCCGTTAGAAAAACCGCGACGTAGCATTGACTAGTGCAGTAAAACCAGAGAGGGATGTAAAAATGTTATAGACATTAACTCTAAGATGAAGTTAATGCAGGAAAATGACTTTATATATACAATATGGCAGAAAATTAAGCAGAAGTTTGCGTGAAAACGATGCAGACCTTTTTACAAGCTAACAAATACAGAAACACAGTAGTTTCCACACTACCTCACAGACATGGTCTAATTTATAGTTCGTGTGTAAACAAATAAATTCGGGAAACAAGCATTAAAATAAGGAAACTATGTTCACAATACGCTAAGGACGATATACTGGTTACAAAAAAGCTGCATCGAAATCTGCGCACAAAGCATGGAATGTATTCGAACTACGAATGGAAAAGGTTGGTTTGTGACCATGTTCGTGAATTAATTAAAGAAAGACTTCTAAGGAATAGAACAATCTATCCGCTTCCTTTACACCCTTCGAACAACAGCGAGGAAAACAAAATGAACAAGAAAGAAGAACTAAAATACAACACTACTGACGATCGTAATTTAAACTAAAGGTATGTGATGCTGTAAATACAACTCACAATTATCAAATCGTGAATACGCCCGATCTGAAAATTTATCATCATAATGTGTAATTCCTGTGTAATAAGATCGATGAAATTAACGTACTGTTAACAGATGAACTTAAAGATATCTCTGTGTTATTCATTTCTGAACACTGACTTAACCCAGAATTAATCCAGAATACAAAAATAAACAAATTCATTTTGGTTTCTTACTACTGCATGAAAAACAGCAAGCTTGGAGGAGCAATCTACACAAAGGATAATGTAGATTTTATTGGCCTATCTGGCTTAACTAAACCAAATGTCGAAAAGTATTGCGAAAATGCACCTATAAAAATTATTCAGTTCAACTTGGATATTGTTTAGCGATCACCATCTGGAAATTTTGAATTTTTCTTAAAAAGAATGGAGTAATTTCTAAATAAAGTAAATAAAGTGGATTGTTAGTTGATAATCTATGGTGAGTTTAATATTGATTTCCTCGCAAATAGTGGAAATGGCGAGACCCTTTTGAACCTTGCAACATCCTATAATTTAAAATCTGAAGTAAAAGCCGCTTTTCGAGTAACAGAAACTTAACAAACGGCTATAGATCAGTTTCTAGTCAAGAATAATTTACACATCACATCACTAAAAATTTTCAATGCAGGTTTTAGTGGCCATCTTGCCCAAATATTAAGCGTACGAGTAAGAGGCAGTATTATTAACAGCATGTCTTTCAGAACTTCATGCAGAAGTGTAAGGTGTCAGGCAAATCCAACACCTTCCATGAAAACCCTGACATGATAAGCAAATCCAGTAGTGTGTCACATAGCTCCGGATAAATCGTGACATTAAATTAACCAAAGTAATACGAGTAACGAGTGAGCAAATGGAATACCACAGACTAACACAAGAATGCCTAAATGCATGTCATACCTTCCCACCGTGAGACAGACACAGTTACGAGGGGAGAAACGAGAACAGAAGCCGAGAGCAGGAGCGTGTTAAGATAGAAGGCCCTACGATAAGGGACGGACACCCACGTTACCAGCTAACCGTTAGGACCACCCCCCAGCCCACGTTAAAAGCTGGAGCCCTCCAGAAGAACAGTATAGATCTTACGATAACACAAAAAGGCCACCCCCCCCCCCCCCAGCCGCTAGTTTTAGCGTGAGACTTTTTCGCGTCTCTGTTATGTTGCAAACTTCTTCCGAGACAGCGAGGTGAGCGGAGCTGTGCTGCCTACCGCCCCCTGACAACACCGACAAGGTAATGAAAGCACGCGGACAAAGCTTCACTCAGAACTGCAGAAGTCTCATCTGTTACACCCCCTTTTTGCGTAATACTAGTGTCGATCATCAATTAAAGCTAATGGTGTTCACATTTGCCACTTGAAGTAAAAACCTGAAACGCGATGATTTTTCTGTTGTATAGTTATTGTGAAGCCACATCAGCCACTGTAATTTATGACAAGTTAGATAAGCAATTAAAGATAATTGAGGGTCACTGTAGTCCAGTTTGATAGTTTTCTCTTTTGTGAAACTTAATTTTAACCTAGATTATAGATGTGATATGGCATAGGTCATCCTTCGATTCATTATAGAACTTGGAAACCCAGTCAGGGAATATTCGTTCACATTTTTTGTTGAACGCAGTTGGTTTTTATCATCCTGTATTAAAATAGTTGATTTTATCAATAGTGCAATTTATAAAGAATGTTTTGTGAGTAGAATAAAATTTTCAGTTGGTAAACTTAACTGATTTTTCGGCGTTATTTTACCAGCTAACTCAAAATAGGAAAGCCTTCAACACCTTCCACTAAATTTAGTTAGTATTAAGATTCTTTTACAGGGAGTGCAGTGGAGCTGACGCTGAAATCATTCAGTATTTGGTTATATCATCGCTAGTCTCACTGAACTCTTTTGAATTCTACATGTCATATGTGGTCTGGGGTCTTTTTACCAGCAATAGGTCCCAGGTTCAAACTAGTCAATTCCCTAAAAAACACTCTCAGAGCGTCGTTGCGTGAAAGTGGTAAGGAGACACGATATAGAACAGACAGACACCAGGCAGAATGTTAGAGAAGTTACAATCTGGATAATGTAAACTACTTCAACAACTTATCACAGAAAGAAAAATGGTCAGAAGTATACAAAATGAACTATGTAAATGAAAAATTCCACACTTTCATTGATACATTAACCCATTTCTATGAGATTGCATTCCCAATGAAACCATTAACCATACGGGGGGAATCTAGAACAAATAGCTGGATCAGAAGGGGAATAAGGGTGTCATGCCATAAGAAAAGACTACTTCATGAAATATGTAACTCAAAAAATTCCTCACCTGTAGTATGCACATACTATAAAAAATAATCCAAAAATTAAGAAAAGTAATAAAAGCAGCAATAATAATGGATATTTATAAACACCTTTATAATTCAGCTAATAAATCAAAGGCTATGTGGAGTGATATAACAAAAGGATATGGAGAATACAGACGCATACAATCTTCCGCAAATATAACACTATCACAAAAAAATAAAAAAGTAACAGTCCTCTTAGAAGTACCCAACACATTTAACAACTTTTTCACAGGTGTTGCTGATAATATGTTACAATCAAACTTTAACAGCACCAAGGCAAATGATTATAAAATAAGTGCATTTAGAGGAGCAGTGTACATGTTCTGTTTCACAGGATGAAGTAGCTAAAGAAATGAAAGGACTAAAAAATTCCAACTCTGGTGGCATTGATGGTATACCTGCAACAATATTAAAGGAGAGTACATCAAACCTAAGTGAAACACTCACACACTTATGTGACTGCTCACTTCAGGCAGGCACTTTAAATGATGTAATGATAACGTCAAAATTTATTGCTGTGAGAACGATATTGTAAATAACTACAGACCCATCACAATTTCCCCCAGCATCACTAAAGTATTAGAAAAAGTTATTTATGACAAACTTATGACATTTATAAATAAAAACAGTGTCTTATGTGATGTAAATGTCGTGCGACTAGGGCGTCCCGTCGGGTAGACAGTTCGCCGGGTGCAAGTCTTTGTAATTTGACGTCACTTTGGTTACTTGCGCGTCGATGGGGATGAAATGATGATGATTAGGGCAACACAACACCCGGTCCCAGAGCGGAGAAAATCTCCGACCCAGCCGAGAATCGAACCCGGGCACTTAGGATTGACATTCTGTCGAGCTGCCCACTCAGCTACCAGGGGCGGACGTCCTATGTCATGAACAACATGGATTCACAAATAAGAGGTCAACGAAAATTGCTATTGACGAGTGCATCAGTTCCATCCTAAACCTGCTGGAAAAAAAGGGGAATGAATTGACTTGTTAAACGCTCTTGACAAGGTGGATCATAAAATTCTGCTATCAAGGCTGTAAAGTTGTCCAGAAGATGGATCAGTTGCTTCCCGTTTAATCGTAAGCAGTCAGTGCGCATCAAGCATACAAATATTGAACTAAAACCCCGAACACTTATCTGACTAGAAACAAATTAAATGTGCTGTACCCCATGGATCAGCAATGGGACTCCTTCTGTACGTAAATGACCTAAGCTTAAATGTTGATGCACATAAAACTGTCATATTTGCAGATGAAACCACAATTCTACTAAAAAGAGACAGCAATGAACAGTTACAGCAGACGGTAAACGCGGTCACGAAATAACTTAGCAGCTGGACACAGAATAATCAACTTGTAATAAACAGTAAAAAACCACTGAACTAAAATTCCACACTGCTCCTAACAAGGGAATGTTTATCCCATCAGTCTCTATCAATGACGCTAGTTGATAACATTACTGAAACCAAATTCTTGGGACTTTGGCTGCAGAGCAACGTCAGATGGAATAAGTATACTGAATATCTCAATGCAGAACTGAGTAAAACATGTTTCCTTTTTTTGCTCATTAAAATCACGCTGTAGTGAGAAAACAGTAATGAATGCATATCATTCCTACTTTCATTCTCGTCTCAGATATGGGATCACCTTCTGGGGAAACTCTAAAACAGCTAATGGCACTTTTAAACTACAAAAAAGGCCATTATAATGTTGTTTGGATGCAAGCCTAAGGACTCTTGTAAACCTCTGTCAAAGAAATCTGGTATTCCTACATTACCATGTGTATACGATAAAGAAACCCTTTTAGTCTTTGAAATAAATGTAACAGGTAAATACTGCAAAAAAACTGTGGTGTACATGATCACTTTACCAGACAAAACAGAAACTTTCACATAACTCAAGTCAGTATAGCTGTGTGCCAAAAAGGTACGTTTCACATGGAAGTTAGCCTTTATAACAAATTCCCTGTAAACATGAGAGCTATTACTGAGGTCAATACCTTTGAAAAATCTTTGAAGTCATATTTACAGCATCACTACTTTTACTCCATTGAAGAATATTTAAATTCATGAAGTGTGTCATGTAAATACTTATGTATAAGCGTATTATTGTAACCTTAAATACGTATGCCTAAAAATGTATATTTATAGCTTGACTTGTCCAATGTCTTATGCTTAAGCAGCTTTGTAGACAACAGTACCAGTAAATACAACAACAACAAGCGTAACGGATTCGTACGGCTAGCGTGGCAGACAGAAATCCGTCATTATTATTCCAATGAACTTGAACAGCCACAGGTGCGCACCATCGAACTGCGTGCATCCTGCAGTCGCACCACGACGTCCCCACGTCGGAAGGGGCGGTCGACGTCCTTTGAGTTTTCGCATCCTGCTGGCAAGAAGTGTATTTACTCGGTATTGCTCACACACCGAGTCGCCACCGAGTTGAGAAAATACGAGCCGATCATTTTAACACAGTATTTATTTATGTAACTACACTCCTGGAAATGGAAAAAAGAACACATTGACACCGGTGTGTCAGACCCACCATACTTGCTCCGGACACTGCGAGAGGGCTGTACAAGCAATGATCACACGCACGGCACAGCGGACACACCAGGAACCGCGGTGTTGGCCGTCGAATGGCGCTAGCTGCGCAGCATTTGTGCACCGCCGCCGTCAGTGTCATCCAGTTTGCCGTGGCATACGGAGCTCCATCGCAGTCTTTAACACTGGTAGCATGCCGCGACAGCGTGGACGTGAACCGTATGTGCAGTTGACGGACTTTGAGCGAGGGCGTATAGTGGGCATTCCGGAGGCCGGGTGGACGTACCGCCGAATTGCTCAACACGTGGGGCGTGAGGTCTCCACAGTACATCGATGTTGTCGCCAGTGGTCGGCGGAAGGTGCACGTGCCCGTCGACCTGGGACCGGACCGCAGCGACGCACGGAAGCACGCCAAGACCGTAGGATCCTACGCAGTGCCGTAGGGGACCGCACCGCCACTTCCCAGCAAATTACGGACACTGTTGCTCCTAGGGTATCGGCGAGGACCATTCGCAACCGTCTCCATGAAGCTGGGCTACGGTCCCGCACACAGTTAGGCCGTCTTCCGCTCACGCCCCAACATCGTGCAGCCCGCCTCTAGTGGTGTCGCGACAGGCGTGAATGGAGGGACGAATGGAGACGTGTCGTCTTCAGCGATGAGAGTCGCTTTAGCCTTGGTGCCAATGATGGTCGTATGCGTGTTTGGCGCCGTGCAGGTGAGCGCCACAATCAGGACTGGATACGACCGAGGCACACAGGGCCAACACCCGGCATCATGGTGTGGGGAGCGATCTCCTACACTGGCCGTACACCTCTGGTGATCGTCGAGGGGACACTGAATAGTGCACAGTACATCCAAACCGTCATCGAACCCATCGTTCTACCATTCCTAGACCGGCAAGGGAACTTGCTGTTGCAACAGGACAATGCACGTCCGCATGTATCCCGTGCCACCCAACGTGCTCTAGAAGGTGTATGGCAACTACCCTGGCCAGCAAGATCTCCGGATCTGTCCCCCATTGAGAACGTTTGGGACTGGATGAAGCGTCGTCTCACGCGGTCTGCACGTCAAGCACGAACGCTGGTCCAAGTGAGGCGCCAGGTGGAAATGGCATGGCAAGCCGTTCCACAGGACTACATCCAGCATCTCTACGATCGTCTCCATGGGAGAATAGCAGCCTGCATTGCTGCGAAAGGTGGATATACACTGTACTAGTGCCGACATTGTGCATGCTCTGTTGCCTGTGTCTATGTGCCTGTGGTTCTGTCAGTGTGATCATGTGATGTATCTGACCCCAGGAATGTGTCAATAAAGTTTCCCCTTCCTGGGACAATGAATTCACGGTGTTCTTATTTCAATTTCCAGGAGTGTATAACAACGAGACGGTTAACGATCCTATACAAACGCAAGTACAAAGATAAAATCGTGATGTCTGGTGTTGTGTGATGTTCTTAGTTTAGTTAGGTTTAAGTAGTTCTAAGTTCTAGGGGACTGATGTCCATAGATGTTAAGTCCCATAGTGCTCAGAGCCATTTTTGAACAAAAATAAAATGCTGAGAACGGCGATGTACATCGTCACTGATGTTCCACATCCTCCCCACCCTGGTCGACTTCCAGAAAGACGACCAGCTGGGCTAGCCTGGTGACATCTCCTCCATTTGGTATGACGAGTACGGCAGATCGAGGTAGTCCGCCTCGACACTTTCACAGCTCTTTCACTCTGGCTGCCTTCCACATGTGGCGGGAAAGTACATCCTCTTGGGGAAGAACAATATCTCCAGTCTGGACCATTAGTGATTTTCCAGTGTTCTTAATTTGAAGGAACAGTAGATACTCTTTGCATCACCGCCTGCAAATGTCGTCTGTTTTTTTTTTCCTTCAGAAGTTTAAATTGCCTGACCACCTGTTGTATTTGGTGGCCCAGTTTTTGGTGGTGTTGGGTAGCATGGTAAATTTCCCTTCCACGAGAAAATTAACTGGGATATGCACTTTGTCCTCTTTTTGTGTGATGGGTCTTGAATCCTATGTTCACAAGTACGGCCTGCAGACTTTCCTCTCCAATGCTGCAGTGGCCCAGTACCTTGCGGAGGCATCGTTTTATTGAGCCAACTATCTGCTCCATCCATCCTCCCCACCAACCTGCTCTTTTTCCCATGAACTTCCATGTGATACCCTACTGTGCGACAAACTGGCGTGTCATGTCAGCAGAGGTAGCCTCTGGGATCAGCTAGTGACTCGTAGCTGGCGGTCGCCAGGCAAAGTGTCTGGCGTTGTGGCCCGGTGTCGCAGTGACTGTCGTGTGACGAACCCCGGACCGATGGCTGGAGAGCTGCGTCAGGCCTTGGAAAAGCTGTGTGCGTATCTCGGACCATAAGGTGGCAGAGAGTTCCCTGGTAGGCGGTATCATGGAAACCGTGGCACAGTAATGATAATATGATAGCTAGGCTATCGGCCACCGCATGCGATGGCAGCAGCTGCGTCAGAAGAGAGTCACGCACAGTAGCCTGTGCAAGCCGATGATGTGCCGGCTGAGCCAGGGCTTTGTATATTGCTTAAGAGGAGCGACGGGGGGTGGGGGGGGGGGGGGCTTGTTAATTAAAGTGCCGTCGAACCTTCCTTAGAGCTGGTCATTGCCTTCTTTTTTTCTTTTTTTTTTAATGATCTCATT
The DNA here is from genome assembly GCF_023897955.1 of Schistocerca gregaria. Taxonomy (NCBI): domain Eukaryota; kingdom Metazoa; phylum Arthropoda; class Insecta; order Orthoptera; family Acrididae; genus Schistocerca; species Schistocerca gregaria. Next base: position 289,888,540 of record NC_064927.1, read on the forward strand.
TTGTCCGTTTTCGTTCGTTGTATTTGCACGGTGCGGACGTTGCGAGACACCCGTTTATGTTCGTTGTTGCTCTATTAACTCAGTTTTTTTTATTACAGAGGGCAGCTAACCATCTGACCGAACAAGCTGAGCTACCGTGCCGGCTGCTTCAGAACTTGGTCCCCATTACGGAAGCTGCTGGTACGGTGAAATGCTGGGTCGGCTTACAGAGGGCAGCTAACTATCTGACCGAACACGCTGAGCTACCGTGCCGGCTGCTTCAGAACTTGGTCTCCATTGAGGAAGCTGCTGGTACGGTGAAATGCTGTGTCGGCTTATAACATAATTTTTGATAAAGACGCAATATAGCCGCAAGTCGTACTAGATATACCTTTTCCCCAATAAGAATTGGAATATTGCCTTTTAAACTCGCATTATTGTTTAAAACTACAAACCTCTGAGTTATCCTGTTTTAATTAAATAAGCCAATTAGTTTCTTGACTTTTAAATTAAGTTGAAAGGGGCTGGTTTGGTGTCGCAACGCTCGAGTACCATAAGCACTCTCTCGATAGTTATCTTATTATAAAAAAATCGAGTCTCCGTCTTAATTCAAAGTCCAATTAGTACTGCACAAAATAACTTCTTTTGTATGAACATAAACTACTTACATGTTCATTCGTCACCAGGTTCGCTCTTAACTAACAACGAATATTCAGTCCGAAACTAATTTTCAAAAATGTTTCAAATGGCTCTGAGCACTATGGGACTCAACTGCTGTGGTCATCAGTCCCCTAGAACTTAGAACTACTTAAACCTAACTAACCTAAGGACATCACACACATCCATGCCCGAGGCAGGATTCGAACCTGCGACCGTAGCAGTCAACTAATTTTCATTTGTAGTAAAAATAACGAGCATTTCAGTCATTTCAATTACAGATGAGAACAGTTCCAATTCCCCTCTCTTATCGCCTTAGAGTGGATCCTTTTGTTTGGGACTTCGTGATGCCTCGTAATCTTAGAAATTAATCAATTCGTACCGAAGAAACCACATTAGCTATGTTTCTTGTGACTGTTTTGCATTTACTTCTGCAAATGAAAATCTTACGTCAGACTATGTTGCATTGTGGCTGCCAACAAATAAAGCAGCTATGAATGACAACTAAACGAATTGTTAGTTCTTAATTGAAAAGAGCTCACTCACGACTTAAATGTTGACCGCAGAACAGCAATTTCAGGAAATCTAAGAGTTTTCAACGTTCTTTGTAGGACTCGTTCTGCAAGATTAACTCATTCGGTGCTACAAGATACGTCAACAATGCCAGAAATTCAATATTGCCCTATTTTGAGAACTATCAAACAATATGGAAATTCTGTAATTTTCAATGTATACTATGGAAGAAGAAGTAAATTGCACTAGAACTTGAAGAAACGTTATTCCCTGTGAATTACAGGATCTTCTAAGTACACGCTGTACTGCATCACTGCATCATACCTCTAGATTGGACCTTTAACATCGAATAAACCAGCCAATGTAACCTCAAGACGCTTTAATGCTTTTTATATTTTTTTTAGTTACTATTGGCTCTTTTTCTCTCTTCCTTTTTGCCTTTCATAAGGCACGATTACGTTTACTAAATCTCCAAGACAATAGTCACTTATTTTTATTTCAGCGAAGAGTTTATTCTATTCGTTGACTTGAAGTTACTCCCTTGTTTTTCATGAAAAACATCATCTGCCAAGAAGAGGTCTTAGTTTTCAGAAGAGTAGCTCCAGCAGTATCGGAGGTAATTCAGGACAAATTCCACTTGAGTAATATCATTACAGGCTACAAAGTTCAGCCCACTGAGACATTTCTTATGGCTAGCGTAGGGAGGTGGTGGACAGATGTAAGGAGACCTTATGCAAAATAAATAATAATAATAATAATAATGATAAATGTAAAATAAGGTATCTGAGGTCACCAACTAAAGCCTATGCGATGTCACTGAACTCGAGGTAGCGCGGTTAGTTGAAGAAATTTCCACACTAGAATTTGGCTGGCAAGGGGAGGAGATGTGCTGGCGTGATGTTCCTGAACGGCAGACTTTGCGCCAATATCCAGGACTGTATTCCAAAACTCTCCGAAAAGTCTTCTTATGTGAATGTATGTGACAATGTTGACGGTATATGGCGGTACTGGACATCACCCTCTCCGTTCCCTCACCACCACACAACACAAAGATAGCGCCGCACGAGCCACGATCAGTGCCGTCACCTATATTCAACAGATAAGTACATGACTCTCACAATTCGCCAGTTATAGGTATTTTCCAGTTGAGCGGCTGAACCTACGAGTCTCAGTCTCCCAGTCAACAATACCATGTGTCAGCCAACAAACAACCATTAACCGTATTTATTACTTAGGATCTATGAAATACAATAACTGTGTACAAAGTGGTCAAGAAGTCCTCGTACTACTGTAACCGCTGTTTAGTACCAAATGTCATTATGCAGTTTGGTTATGTTAATTTTTATCAACTGTTGGAATCAATTGTTATAATTCATGTTTACATATTTCCGCAGTCACTGTCGCAGTTTAGTTTAATTTGTAGCCGTGGAAGATGTGAGCGGTCATAGTTCCACAATTGAGGAACGCTTAGTGACAAGTGAGTGGTAGCACGAACGACAACACACAGGGCAGACAATGTGACAGAGGAAAGATTTAATAAGGCAATACTTATGGATTGGGAAAAAGGTTGCTTTTGCCAGTGTTAAAGAAAGGTTGCAGAGTGGAAGGAATAAGGCACCAGAAGAAACATCTGCCGGAGTTTCTGCTTCGATTGAACAGTCTCTTACGAATTCAACGTGCTTCAAAAAAATGGCTCTGAGCACTATGGGACTTAACTTCTGAGGTCATCAGTCCCCTAGAACTTAGAACTACTTAAACCTAACTAACCTAAGGACATCACACACATCCATGTCCGAGGCAGGATTCGAACCTGCGACCGTAGTGGTCGCGCGGTTCCAGACTGCACCGCCTAGAATCGCTGGGCCACTCTGGCCGGCCAACGTGCTTCCCAACTCAGTATATCGACGACAACAATGCAAGATCCCATTGAAAAAGACCTTAAAGTCAGACCTTTTCAATCAAAGTTCGTAAACGAGTCATCGGAGACAGACCGGAATGAGCATGCCGTACTTTGCTAAATGAATTCCCCAATGCAGTGAACCGTGCCAAGGTCATGTTTTCAGATGAATGTGGTATTTATCGCAGATCACGTGATAGAAATATTGTCATATGTGGCAAAGAGAAGCCACATTACACAACTGAGTTAGAAAGGAACCCGTCTCACGTAATATGGGCAACAACGGCATCACATCTGCCTGGACTGTACTTTTCTGAAGATATTGTGAATGGCATAAATTATTTACACGTGTCGCAAACATGGTTAATAACTCATATTGAGAAAAGGGCCTCACAGAACACATAAGATGGACACGTCCTCAGTAAGTTCTTGCAGTGCATGGGTTCCTAAATGGACGCTTCCCTGGACGGTGAACAGGTCGTCGTACATCAACAACACTAGCTCCATTGAAATGGGCACTTAGAAGTCCTGACCTCACCACACCGACTGCTCGTTAAGGAGACTCATTACGGCGAATGTATCCGCACGTCGCAATGCTAGAAATGAAGAACTGAGCAAAGATGTTGTGGATGCGTTTTGCGCTGAAGCAGCGGACATGCTAAAAGCCGGCCGCGGTGGTCTAGCGGTTCTAGGCGCGCAGTCCGCAACCGCGCGACTGCTACGGTCGCAGGTTCGAATCCTGCGTCGGCCATGGCTGTGTGTGATGTCCTTAGGTTAGTTAGGTTTAAGTAGTTCTAAGTTCTAGGGGACTGATGACCACAGCAGTTGAGTCCCATGCTCAGAGCCATTTGAACCATGTTAAAAAATGTGTCAAGAAGAATATGGAGGCGCATGAAAATGTGTCTGCAGCATGATGGGGGACATACTTGCACTAAAACACATCAAATCAGTTAGTATTCGGTACTACCCGAGATTATGGGACCATCCAGGAAAGATTTGATACGGATTTACCACGAAAGGCAGTACTTATGGATTGGGAAGGACTTCTCGCTTACCCTGTACTTGCCGACCCCTTGCGAATCATTCAGTGCGTGTAATTTTAACGAGCAATCGTTTGCACTTAGTTGCAAGTTAGTTCAATTTTATGAAACAAAATTTCCTCAAAAACTATCTAGCAGTGGAACGTATGAGACTGACATGCACATTGTTAAGTCGACCTGGCTGAGGAAAAGAGACGTTTCACACCTGGAAGCCGCCAGACAACGGTTAAGCGTTCTGCCTGCGGTAGGTGCTGCCACCTAGCGTGCATCTACGGTACCGTTTGGCTGCAGGAAGAACTCAGTCCAGAGCTGTGTACCACCCAGGGGCAATAGCAGATACAAGCCGAAAGCATCACATATACTTAGAATGAAATGAATTACAGATGTATTGAAGCGATCGCCTTTCGATAGCTAGCAAATATTCGAATATTACGTAAAAGAACACCGTTTCACATATGGTGCATCACCATGAAATTTTGGAATTTGATCGCGACGTCGTAATAGCTCATTATAGATAAATTGCACTCCATTCCAAATTGAGAGAATTTTTAATATTCTTCAGATTGCAGTGTCACAATTCTACCTCGATGGTACAGTATTGAAGAAATCATTATCCTCCATGAAACGCACAGTCGTGAACTACAAGTGTTACTTTACCATAATATCATAATTCCAGTTACCAACTAGAACTGCTCGAAGCAATCGAGAAATCGTAGGACTAACATAATGTCATATTTAATCATGTCTGTTAAGCCTCCACACAATGTTCAGTTTTCTATGGGGAGCAGACTGGCTAAACAGCCGGTAATGGACATTTCATCAAAAAAAAAAAAAAAAAAAAAAAAGGAAAAAAAAGAAAAATCTTATTTTGGACCCTAAAGTAAATTATTGCATCATTGATCATTTGAAATATCAGGCTGGTTGGACTGCAGCTGGTGGTCAACGGGAGAATCTGTAGACAACTAGCATCTCCAGAATACGATCAATCATCGGCGAATACTTCCAGTCAAGAAGTATTCAAAAAAATCTAGGTTGAATCAAACGTATTCTATTATAGCTGCTGTGCCAGTAAATTTTGAAATCATGTCAACCGTCAAAGAACAACTCTTACAGCTGTTACAGACAATAAATGCGAAATCTGGTTTATTCAAGTAACACACCCAAATGCCCCGGAAAGAGTTCGAAAAAGTCTAATAATGCTTCTTCCTTCTGAAGGACCACATAGAAAACAAGAAAGTAATTTTTTTGTAAAGCCAGAAGTTAAAGTGTGCATTGGCTTCCACACAAAACAATGGCACTGATCCCCGTAGAGCTCAACATTACAGTCACATTCGTTTATTTTTTAAATTTTTGGTAAGGATTATGGGACCAAACTGCTGAGGTCATCGATCTCTAGGCTTACTCACTAATTAATCTAACTTAACGTAACCTATGCTAAGGACAACACACGCACCCATGCCCGAGGGAAGACTCGAGCCTCCGAAGAGGGAGCCGCGCGAACCCCTACAAGACGCGCTAGACCGGGCGGCTACCCCGCGCGGCCACATCTGCTTATAAACCTCTGCATAAAGAGTACGGTTTCACTTTTCATGCAAATTGTGACGGCGGATTGCAAATGCAACAGTTCTAGTTGTACTAGGAACGACAAAAACTGGTGAGCTCTGTTCTCGTGGTCATAAATCTAACACCCGTCCCTTGTTTGCAAGAACAAGTTTTTTTCTTTTCTTTTAACAGCAGGAAAGTTATAACTCTGATCTTGTGCAAGTGAAAGCATTTCCCGCTGTGGTTTCGTGTGTGTGCCTCTATATGAAACACTCAACATAGGCCAATAATGTGCGCGATCTTCCCGGGTGTGTGATTCCAAAAATTTCATTCCTTAAGGAGTTACTACTGCTACTATTATTGCAATGTCTCTGTATGAGTGCTTTGTGCACACTGTTAAACACTGCTCAAAGGCATTCAGGAACCTGCTAAAAAAAGTCACGCTGCCGTGTGGAAAGAACTGTATAAACACTAATCTGTTTTTATATTTCAGGCCCATAAGGAGGAGTGGACAAACTTAATAACAAGTGCTAGAACAGCCGGCTAACCCGAAGGCTTATGAGGCACTTAAATAATGAGCCTAACAATGTAGTAGCATATTCCAATGTTAAACCAGATTTCAAAAAATTTGGAAAATTGTGGTAAGGTCTTATGGGACAGAATTGCTGAGGTCATCGATCCCTTATCTTACACACTACTTAATCTAGCTTAAACAACTTACGCTAAGGACGACACACACGCACTCACACACACATACACACACACACACACACACACAGACACACATACACACACACACACACAGACACACACCCGAGGGAGGATTCGAATCTCCGAAGGGGAAGCCGCGAGGACCGTGACAAAAACCAGATTTTAGACACGAAAAAGATTATAAGATAACGTTGCAAAGTAAACAAAGTTTTTCTAGACATTTCACCTCAGATTAACTGCTTCTAAGGTCAGTAAGGTAGCTGTCCTGGATGATTTGCGAATTGAACTAACTGAACATTTTGGTTGCTCTGGAGAAACTGCTACAGTTGTTGAAGAACTGCGTCTAGTAGTGCAAAATATCAAAAATATGGAGAAGAGCTACGGTTACAAACATATTAAAACCTAGAAGCTGAACAATACGAAAACGTATCAGTCGAATTACTTGTCATGCCATTTTTACAAGGAGATGGGAAGGTTAGATTTGCAAAAATCGATAGAAATAATTGACACGTTCCTAATCCCAGAACAAGCAGTCTCTAGGGTAGGCAACAGCTGCACTTCTAAATAATCAATGACACGCAGCATACTGAAGACGTGTGTCAGGTGATGTTTGGAAAGAGCTGTCTTCATAGCCCTTACAGCAGCTTACAATACTGTGAACCATTACAATTCAACAGAAACATTCTAAAACATCATAAAGTCCTATTGATGACAGAATAGCTACTATAGGCATTGATGCTTCATCAGAAAAAGAAGGGAGAAATTCAAGTAGACTGCGCCAGCTAGGTTTGTGATATGGCGAAAGACTCACATAAGGACTGTGAATAAATGAAAAATCAGGACTCGTACGGAACCATACAGACAGTTGTTTGTCCTCACTCCATTTGCGAGAGGAGCCGTAAGCGGAATGACTAGTAGTGGTACAAGGTACCCTCCACCATACACCATACAGTGGGTTGCGGACTACTTATGTAGATGTGCGTAGGAAGGATGATCACTTCAGAATCACCTCGCGACTATGCACAGACTGCAATAGTTTATTTGTTCATTTAGCAGCTATTGGGTGTACATGTGGGGATCAGATCCAAGTACATATTTGCGTTGTCAGATTAACACAATTATGACCACGTACACAACTTAATTATCAAGGTATGTCATTTTTAAATACAATAGCTTTATACATAATTACACATTTTTATCTACCGTATGGTCTAGCTATGCACATTTTATTTTGTTCTTCCATACATAAGAAAACATCTATAATTTATTAAGTAGCTGGCCTGTGCATATTTTAATTCAGTTACACTATATTATTCCATATTTTTACATTCAGCATTTATTCACCTGCTGAATATTTGCTTAAGTTCTCTATCATGCTAGTATTTGAAATATGAAATGGAAAACAGTTGTTCACATTTATTGCAATGTAAGCAGTAATTCTTTCTAATTTTGCTGTGTGTGTTATGGAACTCTTAATTATAATAATTGATAATGCAAGAAATACAGATAGCTGTAGACCACTATTCAAAACACTTGAAATTTTTAAAGTTTTTTGAGTAGTGGCTTAGAGCTATCTGTCCTTCTTCCATTATACGTTATTCTTATGATTACTCTTCAATTAGAACTTTTTTTGCTTCCCTCTACTGACCTCATATTTTAATTCCATGGGTCTTGACAACGTTAAAATCTGATAAATACACCATTCCCATAGCGTCATCAGCTTTAAGTAGTTTAATGTTTCGGAGAACAAATATAGTTGAACTTAGTTTGCTTGATAGGATAACGCACGGTCGTTCTACAGCAAACAGTTATCTATGGTGAGCCCTAAGAACTTTGTGTTTTGAGCTACATTCATATTCTTTTCTCGTCAATACGCCTATTCCTCTAGTCTTCTTCTTTTGTTATTCCCAAATAATGTTGTTTTTGCTTTCCCTTTACTGAAACTTTGCTTATTTGCCCTAGCCACTGAGCGATAGACTCAAGTATTATTTTTTTTATTGTGGTATCATTTAAATTTATGCTAGTGGTAATGCTGGTTGCATCATTTGCAAAAAGAATTATTTCGATTTCATTGTTAAGAGGTAAGCCTTTTGATACATCAGAAACATCAGTTCCTATAATGCTGTCTTGTGGTACACCATGTCTTACTTCTTGAAATTCTGATAAATTTTTCTTGCATTCGAATTGTATCTCTACTGCTTGTTTCCTATTTTACAGATATGATTTAATTATATTTAGAGCTGTTTCTCTAATTTCATAGTGATCGCCTTCCTTATTAAATTATAATGGTCAACTAGATCTAAAGCTTTCAATAAGTAACGACTTACCCCAAGAAAATTTTGGTCTTGATCTAATCCTTCGGAGATTATATTTATCCATTCAAATGCTGCACATTTTCCTTTCTGGAATCCAAATTGTCTACCATTTACGATGGCATTTCTTTCAAAACAAATGTAACGTATATTACTTTCCCAATCACGTTAAAATGGACGGTAGTCTAACTGGTCCGTAGCTACAAGAGCAAAGTATACCGCCATTTGTGTACAGTGGCAAAACTCTGGCTATCTTCATGTTATCTGGAAAACTACCCCCTGTCAGACATGAATTAATTAGGTCGCAGAGTAGTTTTGCAATTTCATATGTTGTTAGCTTTAAAATTTTATCTGGAAGCCCAGTTATGTCAGTGAAGGTTTTGTTATTAAATTTCTTTATCACTCACTTTATCTCTTTCTCTGTTGTAGAATACAAATAAGAAGAGTTAATGATGGAGCCTTGACTATTTATAGCAGCTACGGAATCTATCTTTCTATTGTTCACTGTGAGTTTTACAGCTCTGTGATTGTTGCCCGGTAATTTTCCTGTTCCTTTGTTAATTATCTTACATATTCTCCTCACTCTGTTTGATGACTGATCAATCATGTTTCCAAAAATAATTACAACGTTCAGTTTCTTATCGTAAATCTCTTTGTAAGGCTTATTATACTCATCAAAATTGTTTGCTAGTAGTGCAAAGGTTTTCGCTAGTAGTGTAAAGAGGTTTCAATTTTTTTTACAAGATACAAGCAAACCTTTCATCGACCATGGTAGATGCCCTCACTATTTCTTCACTGTCCTTGATTTACTCGGTAGGCATTCTCTTATGCAGTATTCAAATGCAGTAAAGACACACAGCGACAGTATCTGGTCACTTCACTTACTTTGTAACTTAATCATAAACAAGAATTAGAAAGTGCGTTCTAAGGGGAAGAAGTTCAAGTAGACTGTCCCAGTCAGAGTGTTTGTGACATGAAACAGGCCTGGCAGGAAATGAGGGTACTCAACTGTAATAGAGTAAACTGTGTGTTCAGATATAACAGCAGACGCAATTGTCGTTTTAGGTCATTGGGTGTCTTTTGAAGATGGCTATGTAAGTTATATTGTGTGTGGTATCATTGAAAAGTCGGAATGGTGCTATGTCCTATACCCATTTGTCTCTACGTCCGAGCCTCCTCTAGCTCCTTGTTCCTTCACTGCGTCACTGTCTTACATGCATAAGCTTGCCGTGTCCGATCTGAAATATCGTTGTGTGACAAACCCCCTTTTTGCTCCACTACAATTCTCTCAACAAGATACACAGACTTTCTTTCGGTTTTCCAGTTCGTTTGACGACTTTTCAGTAAATGAGCTTGGTGTAACCTCTGTGATCACAAAAAAGAACTTTTTCACATGATTTTCTTTGTATCCTCCCAGTTTAGAACATTCAGTTGTTTTCTTTTAGGAGTTGAAATTTCCACTTCAGTTCGCGTAAATCACATTAGTCGTTTCATAACGTGACATAAAATTGACTAAAGTGTTATAGTTCACGCGAATAAGATAAACTCTCCAACTCTGGTGATCGTGCATATCACTTCAGAAATGTCAACGGCCGTGCTGCGGTGGCCACACTGGCTCCATCAGATCATCGAAGTTAACCACCGTTGGGCGTAACCAGTCAACGGATGGGTGATCGCAGGGGAACGCCACATGCCGCTGACAGTTTTCCCTTTGCCTTTACGGAAGAGGGGACAGGACGGGTGGTGGCGTCATTCTGTCCTTTGGATGCGGATGTTAAGATCTGTTGCCCCCTTGGTTTTATTCGAGAGGAGTAGGCTATGTCCCACCACCAGGTTTCAGCCTCTTGTTTCTTTTATCATCATATAATACACAAACATACAATCTCTCTCTCACACACACACACACACACACACACACACACACACACACACACACATTACAGTCTCCTACACTTGAAGAAACGAAAATGCCTTTAACGTCAGGTGGATGAACTTGCTCTTCGGGGTTTCCCAGACATGACTATTCAATTTTACTTCAGAATTTGTTAAATACCGCTATATTGCTACTTAGAAGACATGCAGTGTGGTAAGAAAAAAGTTGCTTTTGGAGCCCATGTAACTGCACAGAACATGTACTGAAAGTATCAGACTATACAAACATCAGGCACTCTTTCGAGAAACAATGAGAAATTTTTAACAGAAAATAGAGCTTTAGGTCTGTAGTGGTCCATGACTCGTAATGCATTCTGCGAAAGTAAAAATATCTGGGTTCGAACCATTGTTCAAATCACTTGCACAGCTTGAATCTATCAATGGTGGGGTTTGCCATACTTTATTGTGGTATTACAATTGACCATTACTAAAATATATTCTGAATGCGTTCATCAGTGAATACAAGGATAACGATTCAACACAGACTGCTGTGCCATATACGGGTCGTAACTCTGGTGACGCCATTGTTCCTTACATCATTGAGTGACTTATAGTTTACAGGTATGTGACAAAAAGTTCAAGAACATCCGTGTCGAAGCTGAAAAGTATAAATCAGACAATGTGTAAGCCCTCATTTCACCCACATTATAGCGTTAAATCTTTCAAAAAGGGTTTGAGATAAGTTTTTATTTCATTGAAGCTGTCCTTCATGAGGCAAGTTAGATAGTCGTGCATAGCTCAGTGTGAAGCTATCTCAGTGTATCCAGCACGAAATCTCGCTGATGAGTTAATGAGTGTTTACAGTCATGCGTCTTGTAACTGTTTAATATTTTGTGTATGAGGGCTTGTTTCTTATTGTATCCTTTGATATATATCAGTGCTGTAATGTGGGCCTGAACAACGGAAGTGGAGCAGTTACTTAAACATTGTCTGATAAAAAGAATCGACAAATCCGTTAGAAACTGTTAACTGCTTCGCAGTTAACTTCATTGTCTTGTACCAAAAATAATCAGAAAACTTAAAGCTAAAGAAACTACCTTGTGAAATTCTGTATTGTGCCGTGCAGTGTACAGTCCTACTATGCGTGAAGTCACAATATATGTGGCGCGGGTCCAACACTGCACTATAAAAACTTCCTGGCAGATTAAAACTGTGTGCCGGACAGAAACACGAAGTGAAGACCTTTGCCTTTCGGGGGCAAGTGCTCTAGCGACTGAGCTACCCAAGCAAGACTCATGACCCGTCCTTACAGCTTTACTTCCGCCACCACCCATCCCCTGCCTTCTGAACTTCGGAGAAGCTCTCCGGTGAAACTCTCTATATTAGAACTCCTGGAGGAGAGGTATTTAGTAGTGTGTGTAACTTAAAAACGGTAGAGCACTTACCCGTGAAAGTCAAAGGGGCCGAGATCGAGTCTGTCCGTCACACAGTTTTTGTCTGTCAGGACATATATCAGCGCACACTCCGCTGAAGAGTGAAAATGTTATTCAAGAGTAAGACCGTCTAACCAAAGGAATGAAATCTGAACTCAACTTACTTAAACTGACACTGAAGTTAATGTTGAAGTGTAATGCATGACTGTAAATTATATTAAACAAGCACCACAAATTTTCATGATCTAGTGGTACCTAATCAAATTCAAATGGCTCTGAGCACTATGGGACTTAACATCTGAGGTCATCAGTTCCCTAGAACTTAGAACTACTTAAACCTAACTAACCTAAGAACATCGCACACATCCATGCCCGAGGCAGGATTCGAACCTGCGACCGGAGCGGTCGCGCGGTTCCAGACTGAAGCGCCTAGAACCGCTTGGGCCACTCCGGCCGGCGGTACCTAATCGGAACGGAAACTGGGAAGTGGTCGAAAACGATGGAAATGAAAAGCAGCGTAGCAGCGAACCAGCTAAAGAAAAGAAAAGGCTTGCCCAAGTGCAGTTCAAGGAAAATCATCTACGCTAAGCACATCATGCTTATGTTCTGATCAACAGTGTTCCGTTAGATGGAATGTGGTAGCACGAAATTCGAATATAAAACAACTGTGAGGAGACGGTGGTAGGAACTGAATTTGTTGAATTATGTAGAAGACACTAACATTCAAAACTGTATTATGAACCTCCTTCCGTAACAGAGTAGATGCACCTTTCAAAAATCACTTCTTGTATAAAACATGATTGTTTTACAAAATTAGCTAATGAAATGGTAAAGGAGTGGTGAATATATAATTCCAAATCAAAGTTATGTGAGCAGATAACTTTGTTTAATCACGTCTCGACAATCAAACTAACTAACGCGAATCAATAAAGAACTTCGATGTTAAAAATTTGCCTTTCTCAAACTCATGATAAATTACTGCGAGCAAGCAACACAGCGGCATCATTATCTGAATATCTTCACACTTTTCGAACCAATGTTTGTAAAATCATACTTCCGAAAGACAACATTCTCGGCTTTTGCGTTTCAGTGTTCTGCTAGTTTCTTCCCGAGGGCTCAGCCTCGTGACTAAATCCCTCATTTACTTCTCACTGATTGCTAGACTAACAACAACAATGCTACTTCCCACCAAAGATCACGTTGTTTGTATTCAGAACCCCTGTGGTGTAATATACCAACTATTGAAGGCATCTGTTTGACAAACATCCAGTGTACAAATAGGAAGTGTGACACACGGTATAAACAGAGAGTTCACATTAATTTTATTGAATATCAAAGATAAGCTAGAAACCTTGAAGGCTTCTTAATTCCTTTAGTGCTTTCCCTTAACATTTTACTACGAAAAACAGGTGATGTAGATGTTTCCTCATGGCGCTTCCACCGTTGTATTCCCGAAGGAGGCGGTTGTTGCATATGTATCGTGGCGGGAGTGTGCAGGATGTCGGTCAGGGTTAGAGAGTGGGCATCAAGGGCTGCCGTTCAATGACGAAACAGGGAACTACGTACGGTGTACAAGGGGCTCACCTAGGGTCGGAAGTTACCACGTTTAGGCCAGTCTAGGAAGTCGAACAATTAATTGAAATGGGCAACGGAAGGGGAAGCGGCTCATGTTAACTTACATGGTGACCGATAGTGAAAACAGAGCCAGAGGCTCCGCTTCCTAAAAGCCGTCTGCTCTGCTCGAGGTTTGGATTACAAGAGAGAGAAGCAACTGTGTTCTGCACCGCAGACCACTCCAGCGTCCACACACGTTATCGGTACCCCGCGCACGCTATTCGCTAGCAGTTTCAGCAGAGGGCTCAGGGCGTCTCTTGTCAGCAGCTTTAACTGGACAGAGCTGCCTCGGTTTTGAAAGACAAGTGATTTGTGTCACGTAGGCATGGAGTAAGTCACTCAGGCAGAACACTTGTAAATATTTGACTGGACCTTTAAAATATTTTTTTTTTAAACCAATTCCCTAAAATATTCCTTGACTAGCTGCCACAATGTACAAAACTTTTGAAACACGTAGCACAACTAAACCCGGCAAATTATAACTGCATTCGGAGCTCATACTACACACGACCGTACCATTGAAAGACTGGGCTTCGACTCTTAGACTGCTATCAGCACTCTATATCTCCAAGACAAAAGACGCGCGAAGAATACCCCGTACTGATTGGTCAATTTTCTTTAAGGCCAATAGAAAAGCGTTATCCTCTCTCGTTAGTGCGCGCTTTTCATGACTTACCAATCAACAAAAACTATACTTTCGAACTGTACTTTTCCCCGAAATAAATATTTAATATTCTGATATTTCGTTTATACTTTACGATATTAACTATTTTCATTTTCACTCGAATTAGCTTTCCTTTTACCATAAATTTACTTAACATATTATGATACAAAATACACCGTTGTCTGCATTCACACTGTCTTAAAACTTTCTCACACTAGATCGTACAGCCTTCATCAGCATAACAGTGGTCTACATATTTACTTTAGACCACACTCACGCATCATTCACACTATTAAAAGCATATACAAAAATCTACAGACATAAATAAACAAAAAAGCTGTGGCAGTAATATTTTTCATGTCTGGTGCAAAGTGATATCAAAAGTGCGCGAGAGTTTTTTTTGGTCATGTGTTGTTTTTTATCTTTGCCGTAAGGCTATAGGATCTCCTAGTTTTTGTTAGTTCTCTGTTGTTGTTTTTTTTTAAATTTCTTCTCATTGTGAGTTTTCACGAATAAATATTTTTTCGTTAACTCATTATACCGGACGGCTATGCAATTATTTTCTGTAGGCAAGTCGCCTACATAATTGGTGACCCCGACGTGATATCTGAATATTCTTTGTTGTAGAAATATATTTTCCACTACCGCGAACCATGTGTGTGGCTGAGAAGGCATGAATGGGGGCGGCCGTAATTGCAACCGTTGAGTTGGTGAAGCGTTGAAACCAGCGGGAACTTCCATTGCTGTTACTTGCTGTGGTTGTGCTGCCATGGTTGTTGAACCAAAGGCATTCCTTTGGTCCGGTATGTGCTTTAAGTTCATATCTTTCAAAATATGCAACTGTCAAGTTTCTGTCTCATTCTGAAGCCTATGAATTTCTTCCGTTATCGAACCGTATCGTTTGCCGTCGTCGTTCATTGCTTTTGCAGTTAATGTTCGACGTAGCTAACGAAAGATTTGAAGTTTCTTAATCGCCTACAAAGCCTTTAAGAAATAAACATAACAATTCACAGAAACATTCTCTCGGTCTGTTTCTTGAATGCCCCAGTGCACCATTGGACTCTGGTGGTCAAAATTCGTAACTACATTATAGTCCTTTCTGTTTAGTCCTGTCCGCTACTCTCCTCTAGCAGATGAAACTAAGAACTATGTACTCAACTGAACACGCTTCAGATCATTTGTCACTGTACACACATGAGTCATTCTCCCGATACACAGGTTCTAGACATGAGCGATATAAAGTGCCTTGCCTCAACATAATCGTCGAAGAGTGCGATTAATAATGGTGTGCAACGAACACGTGACTAAAAGTGGTGATCCAAGTGTGAGGTTACTGCATTCTGCAGTTTTCCATGTATGAATAAACACACTCAGGAGTCACTAGACGAAACTAACAATTTCAGTTGTGTTGTTTGCTAATATTTAAATTATATTCATAGAAATTTTAGGATTAAGAAATGGGAGCAAATAAATTATGACAACGACTACACCGTTTTCCACGTTCCCCCGACACGCTTTACATACTCTCCACTGTTAGTAATGCCACGTGCCATCTGTGTGTTTATTGCACGTTAACGTCGAACATAGGCGTGGTCACACTAATCTGACTGATTAGTGCATTTTTCCAGGTGAGAATGAAAATTTTGAGATTATCCCTCGTGTAATGCTACCGCAAACTGCATTTTTTGCTAATTTTGACACTGGGCAGAAACAACGCAATACCGTACACCTTCCGCCTACTCCACCGCTCTTAGCAGCTCACGTGAAAAGTGCCAGTTTACTGTGCATGCATATTAAACAAGAGACGGAGTATAGTATATTTTGAAGATGTAAGCATATCGTGCTTAAAATCTGGAAAATAACCAAGGGCGAATGTAACAAAGCATCTGGCGTTATTTCAGTGTCTTCAATTTGCCATATGCCATAACATAATTTCCATCTCCCATTTTAGCGCATTCCGTATTTGTTCTAGAGGGAAATACCCTGCTGGCAGCCGGCCGCGGTGGCCGAGCGGTTATAGGCGCTTCAGTCCGGAACCACGCGACTGCTGCGGTCGCAGGTTCGAATCCAGCCTCGGGCATGGATGTGTTTGATATCCTTAGGTTAGTTAGGTTCAAGTAGTTGTAGGGGACTGCTCACCTCCGATGTTAAGTCCCATAATGCTCAGAGCCATTTGAACCCTGCTGGTAGCACTGGTCAAAGTCTCTATATTTTCAGTCTCAGACGCACAAGTTTCGAATACTCAGAATCGCCTTCAGATGCGTCAACAACCCATCTTCTCTACTCACTATCACACATTACAGTGCATACAAATTTCAGTACTCTGATATGTGGCTCTGAGTAAACAAGACGGATTGTTGACGCAACTACTCAGTTTTACTTTGCCCTAGTTCTGAAGATGGTCCTCATTGGTCTAAACAGGTAATCTAATTAAACATGTGTAACTGAGGGGGAAAAAGTAAATGAGAATTGTCTTAACTATCAATACACTTGCTGATTGGCACAAGACGAATACGTCGGCTATAGTGTATTCTCAGTATTGTTGATTGTTGAACCAAAAACCGAGGTCATCGATCTCATCGGATTAGGGAAGGAAGTCGACCGTGCCCTTTCAAAGGAATCATCCCGGCATTAGCCTGTAGCGATTTAGGGAAAGCAAGGAAAACCTAAACCAGGATTGCCGGCTGTGGGATTGAACCGTCGTCCACCCTAATGCGAGTCCAGAGTGCGCCATCTAACTTGGTTATTTTCAATCTGCAAACATCTGAGGTCATCAGTCCCCTGGAACTATTTAAACCAAACTAACCTCAGGACGTCATACACATTCACACCCGAAGCATGATTCGAACCTGCGACCGTAGCGGTCGCGTGGTTCCAGACTGAAGCGCCAAGAACCGCTCGGCCATATCGGCCTGCTTTCAATCTGCCAAGGAATGTATTCGAATAGCTATAACGTCCTTACTACTCAAAGTGAATGGAAATAAACCGTGGAAGTTATGATACTCGGTGTTTACATCATTCTTATGGAAAACTTGAGCCATTATTTAATATTACATCATCAAATCTGAGAGTTTTAAGTGAGAACATAACAATAAAACCACTTTACCGTGAACATATCTCTTCTGTTCAAATTAGAACAGGAATAGAGCTGATATGGGTGTTGAATCCCCTCTACGTCAGATATACCTGATTCATTTGATATCTGGGAACTGAATCCATCATCGAACAAACAAAATTATTTACTAATTAGTTTGTGTGCCGAGCATGTAAATTTCGTCTTATATTGGTGCTTTCATTATAATTTGTGTGTGTTACCTTAACAAATTTCAATATCTCAATACATTTTGTCTGTAAAATGCTATCATTGCGTGCGTTTTTCTTCCAGCTTCTCGTTCTATTGTTTCATATGATAGAATATAATTTTCTGTCCACAGTTAATGACTTAGCCTCATTTCATATTTATATTGTCGATTGATGATTAAATGAGCTGCCATTCGTTAGCTCCAAACACACAGCTCTTCAAAGTTTCGTAATAATTAATCTGGGCCGGCTGAAACAGATCCGTGAATAACTGGTATTTGAAGCAGTTCGCGTTTTGAGAATACTTCATATTGTCATTCGCGCTGCTGTCCGACCAGTGCTTTACCTTCTGTCTCCCCAGGTGGCAGCATATGCAAGACGCATACCCGGTAAAGATGCAGCAGTCCGCCACTAGATGGCAGCTGCATGAGTACAGTGTGGATAACGCAACTGCGGTATGAAACATGTAGATGTTTTTGGTCAAACGAGGACATTGTCACTCATTTCCGCCCAGCTGATAACTGAAACGGGGGCAACAGAATAATAAACGAATAGTACAGCCAAGAGTTCAAATGAACAGAAGTTTATACATAATTCCGTAGAGAATTTCTAAGCAATGGAGGAGATTCCATGGGGGAAAAAGAGCATCGTCGGACCATAAGCGCGAGGGCAACATTAGTTACTTATTTCCTAAACAAATATTCATAACTCTTCAGTGAAAAGGAAGACTTGCAAAACTACCTTTAGCTTCTCTTAAACTTCTACATATTCATCTACATATATACTCCGCTAGCCACCAAGCGATATGTGGCGGAGGGCGCAATTCGCGCCAAAGTCATACTTCTCCCCCTCTGTTACACTCGCGGATCGCACGAGGGAAAAACGATTGTCTGAACATCCTTATCTTTGAGTGGTGATCACTGCGCGATTTGAAAGTTGGTGGTAATAATATATGCTCTATCCTCGACGAAGATCGGATTTCGGAATTTAGTGAGCAGCTCCTTCAGTTTAGCGCGTCGTCTATATGTAAGTGTATCCCACCTCAAACATTCTATGAGATTTGTAACGCTCTCGATATGGCTAAGTGGACCAATCACAAATCTTGCTCCTCTTCTTTGGACCTTATCAATCTCTTGAAAGAGACCCAACTGGTAAGGGTTCCATACAGACGAACAGTACTCTAAGACTGGACGAACTAACGTATTGTTAGCAATTTCCTTTGTTGAAGGACTGCATCGCTTCACGATTCTACCAATAAACCGCAATGTAGAGTTCGCCTTGGCCGTTACTTGTGTAATCTGATCATTTCATTTGAGATCATTTCGAATAATCACACCTGAATACTTGACGGATGTTACCGCTTCCACAGACTGGGCATTCATTCTGTGCTCGTACATTAATGGAGATTTTCGCCTTGTTATATGCAGTAGGTTACACTTACTTATCGAGGGATAACTGCCAGTCGTTACACCACACATTTATTTTCTGCACATCCTCATCGATTTGTTCACAACTTTCGTGTGATACTACTTTCCTATAGGCCACAGCATCATAGGCAAACAGTCTAATGCCGCTGTCAATACCATCAACCAGATCGTTTATGTAAATTGTAAATAGCAGCGGACCTTCGTCCAAAAGACGCTCAATTTGACGTAACTGTAGATGGTTAACAACTATTCAGCTAAAAGTTGTTGAAAACACAAACTGAAAGGAGTTTATAAACGTTTTTCTGTTATGAGAGCATGATATTTCATCAGATGAGAAGTTTTGTATGTAGCTATCATATTAAACAGCATCAGAAATTTCTTTCTATAACAAATTTTAATTGAAAAAGTTAAGGAACATTGCCCAATTATTGATGAACATGATATCAGAAATTAACTTTTACTGCCTGTGTTGAAACATCCGCCCCGTCCACTACTAAATAATACGAAAGATGCATTAGGACGTCCAAAAATTTCTAATTTGAATACCACTCTCTCTACAGTATCTCTTTAAGTATCTGCATGACATTGTTAACAGTTGTCTATTGTAGAACTAAAGCATACAAACCTAATTTATGGTGTTCGAAGAGAAGGCTTTGCTCCTTCTATTACCACGCAGCTCATATCCAACATCGCAAATACAGCACGACAGTAACGACGAACATCACAAATACATCACGACACTTTACAAGCTTTCATCATCGGCAAGAGCAAGTTGCAGGGATGCACTTCATAACAGGTCGGAGAATACAAAGCACCTTTAATATTATCTTGCTCAAGACTGCGATGAGGGATTCCCGTGTCATTCCCAACGCTCGTTACCAACTGTGAGACTCACATTGAATTTCTTTTTTCCTATTGCGCACTCTGGCAGTCTACATTATCTAGTGGGCGCTGTCCACCAGAATTTTCCCTTCGTGTCAGTCTCACCTTATACAGTAGTATTTTAATTCCACTTTTTGGTTGCCCTTTTCAGTTTCTTCTACGTTTTCTCAGGTTAACATTTTGTGTGGCTTCAAACCCTTTATGCAACTGTGAATTATATCTTTGTATGGTAGGTCTAAATCGAATCATCACTCAGCTCAGTCCGTCTGTTTTCTTACCCCCTTTTCTTTCCTTGTAACTAGTTGAATAACTCCAGAAAAATTTCTGTTCTTTCGTTCTTTTTCTTTCGTCAACGTCCTTCAATAATTCTACGTCCTGTAGCCTCTACTACACCAGAATTCCATCCTTCCACGACTATAGGGTTATAATCATCTTCCACACTTTATTAGTTTTTACATTCTCTCCATTAGCTGGTAGGCCAGGTATTTATACCTAAAAGGTGGATATCATTCTTGTTTTATTTCAGACGTTTGCCATGTTACGACTTCTACGGAAGACAGTACGGTTTGCATTAGACATTCGTTGTTAGTATTCAAATATGTGAAGCAATAGCAAAACGATAACGCACTAAATTCATAATAAATTAAAGCATAAACCACCACCTGTGAAAACATTACCTGACGATAGCAACATTAGTCGTTCCTGCCAGTGGCTTAAATCGATAACTCTAGTGACCTACCCTGTCCTGTGACCTAGGGTTGTAATCATACATCGAACCTCGGTGTGTCATTCAGTAATCGTGCCGCCTCAACGATATGTGGCGATTCACATTACTATATTTTCTTGTTGTCGGCTATTCATGGTGTTGTAGTCTCCACTCTGAAGATTGGTTAGATGTAGGTTTGCATGCTGCTCTACTCTGTGCAAACCTCTTCACCTCCGAATAACTACTGCAGCCAACATTTTTCTGAATCTGCTTGCCATATTCATCTCTCGTTCGCCTTATTCGACTTATACCCTCTCCTCCACTTTTCTCCAACACTAAACTGGTGACTTCTTGATGCCTCAGAATGTGTCCTGTCAACCGATCCCATCCTCTAGCCAGGTATGTCACAAATTTCTTATTTCTTATTCAGTTCTATTCAGCACCTCCACATTACTAACATGATCTGCCCATCCAATTTTCAGCATTATTCTATAACACCCCATTCCAAAGGCTTCTGTTCTCTTCTTTTCTGAACTTTTTATTGTCCATGTTTCACTTACATATATGGCTTTCATAAAAGACTTCCTAACACTTAAATGTATATTCGATATTAACAAACCTCTTTTCTTCAGAAGCGCTTTGCTTGTCGTTGCCATTCCATATTTTGTGTCCTCTCTACTTCGTTAATCATCAGTTGCTTCCCTGCCCAAATAGCAACACTCATCTATTACTATAAGTGCCTCTTTTCATTTTCTAATTCCCTCAGCATCGCCTCATTTAATTCAACTAATTTCCATTTTATTTGTTTTACTTTTTTTGTTATTATTTTTCTTTCGTTTCCTGAAGTTCTCTTATGTCCTCATTTCAAGACACTTCCCATTAAACCCAGGTGCTCTTCCATATCCTTTCCTCACAGAATTGAAAACTCATCGGCAGACCTCAAAGCTTTTATTTCTTCTCCCTGAACCAAAATTCCTTCTCCAGATTTTTCTGCTTCCTTAATGTACAGATTCAATAACATAGGGGATAGGCTACAATACTGCCTCACTCCCTTCTCAATCACTGCTTCCTTTTCATGTACCTCGATTCTTATAACTGCTATCTGGTTTTTGTACAAGTCGTTAAAAGGCTTTCGCTCCTATCTTCAGAATTTCAGAGAGATTATTCCAGTCAACATTGCAAAAGCTTTCTCCAAAAGAAATCGCAGCGTCAATATTGCGTGATGTGTCCCTACATTTCGCCTAAATCCAAACTGACCTTCCATGAGGTTGGCTTCTACCAGCATTTCCATTCACCTGTTAAGAATTCGTAATAGCATCTTGCAACTCTGACTTATTAAACTGATAGTTCGGTAATATTCACACCCACTGTTCGTTAATGACTGCATCTGAGTAGAAAATTACATTGAAAAAAAAGATTACAAAATGCTTTTGTATGTTTGTTTCTTTGTTACACAAGGACGCAGTAAGTAAGTGGGAGCCGACGACAGTTTTCACCGCTGCACGAGGAGTTTGCGTCACCGGCTTCAACGATATGGTTCCTGTCTTGAAATACCAAACACTTAGGCTCCCTTGGCTACGGAAGCACTCGCCATTCAACTACCAACAAATAGCCCATTTTCGAATTGACTTAGGTCCGGCCAATGACGTCACAGCTACACATAACACTGTTCTGACTACGACGGACAGTTTCAACGTGTTGAGGGCGCTGCAGAGGTGTTGCTCGTGGTCAAATACAACAGCACCACCTGCAGGCTTAACTGTCCTATTATTTATGTTCAAGAATGCATTTTCGCGGCGTTCACATATTTTGTCCAACCTATCTATGTCTAGTTTTGGTCTAGCCACAATTCTTTTACAGGGTGTTTCAAAAATGACCGGTATATTTGAAACGACAATAAAAACTAAACGAGCAGCGATAGAAATACACCGTTTGTTGCAATATGCTTGGGACAACAGTACATTTTCAGGCGGACAAACTTTAGAAATTACAGTAGTTACAATTGTCAACAGCAGATGGCGCAGCAAGTGATGTGAAAGATATAGAAGACAACGCAGTCTGTGGGTGCGCCATTCTGTATGTCGTCTTTCTGCTGTAAGCGTGTGCTGTTCACAACGTGCAAGTGTGCTGTGGACAACATGGTTTATTCCTTAGAACAGAGGATTTTTCTGGTGTTGGAATTCCACCGCCTAGGACACAGTGTTGTTGCAACAAGACGAAGTTTTCAACGGAGGTTTAATGTAACCAAAGGACCGAAAAGCGATACAATAAAAGATCTGTTTGAAAAATTTCAACGGACTGGAAACGTGACGGATGAACGTGCTGGAAAGGTAGGGCGACCGCGTACAGCAACCACAGAGGGCAACGCGCAGCTAGTGCAGCAGGTGATCCAACAGCGGCCTCGGGTTTCCATTCGCCGTGTTGCAGCTGCGGTCCAAATGACGCCAACGTCCACGTATCGTCTCATGCGCCAGAGTTTACACCTCTATCCATACAAAATTCAAACGCGGCAACCCCTCAGTGCCGCTACCATTGCTGCACGAGAGACATTCGCTAACGATATAGTCCACAGGATTGATGACAGCGATATGAATGTGGGCAGCATTTGGTTTACTGACGAAGCTTATTTTCACCTGGACGGCTTCGTCAATAAACAGAACTGGCGCATATGGGGAACCGAAAAGCCCCATGTTGCAGTCCCATCTTCCCTGCA
This sequence comes from Schistocerca gregaria, assembly GCF_023897955.1. Classification (NCBI taxonomy): domain Eukaryota; kingdom Metazoa; phylum Arthropoda; class Insecta; order Orthoptera; family Acrididae; genus Schistocerca; species Schistocerca gregaria. The sequence goes on from NC_064927.1 coordinate 289,911,802, forward strand.
TCCTCAAAAAGTACTGGTCTGGGCCGCCATTTCTTCCAAAGGAATCATTGGCCCATTTTTCAGATCCGAAACGATTACTGCATCACGCTGTCTGGACATTCTTCGTGAATTTGTGGCGGTACAAACTGCCTTAGACGACACTGCGAACACCTCGTGGTTTATGCAAGATGGTGGCCGGCGATGATCGTGTGATTGCTTTGGGCTATCCGAAACATACAGGAGGCGGCGTGGATTGGCCTCCCTATTCGCCAGACATGAACCCCTGTGACTTCTTTCTGTGGGGACAATTGAAAGACCAGGTGTACCGCCAGAATCCAGAAACAAATGAACAGCTGAAGCAGTACATCTCATCTGCATGTGAAGCCATTCCGCCATACACGTTGTCAAAGGTTTCGGGTAATTTCATTCAGAGACTACGCCATATTATTGCTACGCATGGTGGATACGTGGAAAATGTCGTACTATAGAGTTTCCCAGACCGCAGCGCCATCTGTTGTTGACAATTGTAGCTACTGTAATTTCGAAAGTTTGTCTGCCTGAAAATGTACTGTTGTCCCAAGCATATTGCAACAAACGGTGTATTTCTATCGCTGCTCGTTTAGTTTGTATTGCCGTTTCAAATATACCGGTCATTTTTGAAACACCCTGTACATGCACTACTGGCCATTAAAATTGCTACACCAAGAAGAAATGCAGATGATGAAAGGGTATTCATTGGAAAAATATATATTTACTAAAACTGACATTTGATTACATTTTCACGCAATTTGGGTGCATAGATCCTGAGATATCAGTACCAAGAACAACCACCTCTAGCCGTAATAACGGCCTTGATACGCCTGGGCATCGAGTCAAACAGAGCTTGGATAGCGTGTACAGGTACAGCTGCCCATGCAGCTTCAGCACGATACCACAGTTCATCAAGAGTAGTGACTGGCGTATTGTGAGAGATCTGGAGAATGTGCTGGCCACGCAGCAGTCGAACATTTTCTGTATCCAGAAAGGCCCGTACAGGACTTGCAACATGCGGTCGTTATCGTTACACATCTGAAATATAGCGTCCACTGTTCAATGTGCCGTCAATGCGAGCAAACGTTGACCTAGACGTGTAACCAATGGCACCCCATAACATCACGCCGGGTGTTACGCCAGTATGGCGATATCGAATACACGCTTCCAATGTCCGTTCACCGCGATGTCGCCAAACACGGATGCGACCATCATGACGCTGTTAACAGAACCTGGATTCGTCCGAAAAAATAACGTTTTGCCATTCGTGCACCCAGGTTCGTCGTTGAGTACACACTGCAGGCGCTCCTGTGTGTGTTGCTTCGTGAAAGGTAGCCGTAGCCATGGTCTCCGAGCTGATACCCCATGCTGCTGCAAACGTCGTCGAACTGTTCGTGCAGATGGTTGTTGTCTTGCAAACGTCCCCATCTGTTGACTCAGGGATCAAGACGTGGCTGCACGATTCGTTACAGCCATGCGGATAAAATGCCTGTCATCTCGACTGCTGGTGATACAAGGCCGTTGGAATTCAGCACGGCGTTCCATATTACCCTCCTGAAACCACCGATTCCATATTCTGTTAACAGTCACTGGATCTCGACCAACGCGAGCAGAAATGTCGCGATACCATAAGCTGCAATCGCGATAGGCTACAATCCGACCTTTATCAAAGTCGGAAACGTGATGGTACGCATTTCTCCTCCTTACACGAGGCATCACAACAACTATTCACCAGACAATGCCGTTCAACTGCTGTTTGTGTATGAGAAATTGGTTGGAAACTTTCCTCTTGTCAGCACGTTTTAGGTGTCGCCATCGGCGCTAACCTTGTGTGAATGTTCTGAAAAGCTAATCATTTGCACATCACAGCATCATCCTCCTGTCGGTTAAATTTCGCGTCTGTAGCAAGTCATCTTTGTGGTGTAGCAATTTTAATGGTCAGTAATGTACTGATTACCTTAAAATTCCATTACGTAGCAGTAAAATGTACGTTGCTATGTGCAATAATAATATTTGATTTGTTGAAGAAACATAAATGTGTTGGTGTAGTGATTTATTTTGTAATTACCTAAACGAAGATATTTTTGGAAATTATGTACTACGGAAATACTTCGGCGACTGAAGAGCTCATTATGGAAACACCCCCCAGGCTGTAGCTAGGCCACATCTTCCCAGTATCCTTTCTGCCAGGAGTGCTCGTCTTGCAAGTTTCGCAGGAGAACTGTTTGGAAGGTAGGAGACCCGGTACTGGCGGAAGTAAAGCTGTGAGAATGGGTCGCGAGTCGTGCTTGGGTATCATAGTCGTTAGAGCACTTGCGCGCGAAAGGCAAAGGTCCAGATTTCGAGTCTCGATCCGGCACGCAGCTTTAATCTGCCAGGAAGTTTCAAGGTTTCAGCTATCTGTAACAGGTAGAATAGCAGACAGTGCTCATATTTAGTGGTGTAATCAGGCCTCGTAGGGTATATAAGGAGCGAGAGCAGCGTGAAATGTCGAGTGGTCACTAAAGGATCTATGGGAGCACTCCAATTCTAGTCCTACGTAAAACAGGTAAGCAGGTCGAAGGCTCCTAGCCAGTCACTCGTTGACCAGTCTGGTGTGATATAACGAAACAGTAAAAGGAGATCTGAAGCTTTAAATTGATATGAGCACTTGGTCATATTCAAAGCTATGAAATACATCTACTCTACTGAACAGTCACTCATAGGCCTTGAGGTATACATTTGAGAGCCCACACGACAACATTGTAGATATGTTAATGCGGAACCGATTTACGTTAATGGGGAACCGATTTATGCTGGAAAAAAATAGATCAAGTTATGAGGACCAGATGCAAATCTGGCGCTGTCAGTGCGAGGAAGGCCGATATAAATGTTTCCATATGTAATGAATCAGGAACAGGACGTGGGCAGGAAATGTCAAGCAAGTGAGAAAGGCGTTATGTTGCTTTTACTACTAACTGCTGCTTATACAATTTGTTCATCATGAACACAGTAGACGTCGACAAGGAGCTACATCCATAAAACGACGTAATCGACAATTTACTACAGTAGTTCTGATGAAACCTCAGCAACGTGTTCCTGTATACTGGCCATCAGGCAAAGTAGGGACTGAACTTGTCCCTGGTAAATCTTTGACACGCAAACAGTTAAGCCCAGTCATAAAAGAGGCTACACTACCAGGCGGAATATCAAACCACATTGTTTAATCAGGATTAATGAAACGGTCGAAAGCAATTAATGATTCTCCTCCTGTGACAGTCCATGCTGTGAGATATTCTCACCAGAATCGATGACTCAGAGTGACCAGCCCTGAGTCAGATGCAGCCTGCTGGCAGGAACAACCCATCAGTCAAGGAGTAATAAGCTGATTCTCTTCCGTTTCTCAGAATCAAGTATCTTTCTCCATATCCCCGTATAAGTGACCTTCTTCATCCTGTGATTAAGTGCGTCAAAAAAATTTACATTTTCAACTTGCTTCAGATTACTTGCAGAATGTCCCTCTTCTCACCTCAAGTGAAGACCTGGCCAAAGATTAACCAATGAAATTTTTGAAAAATAGCGGTCGAACGCCCCACCAGCAGATAATATTATTTAGTTCTCTCAAAGAGGTGCTTTTTACATATGCAGTTTTAAGAACGGGAGTTCCAGACTCCCACCTAATAGATTTATTTTTAAGTCACCCAGTAAGCTGCCTTGGCACGCGGACTGGTATCTAGATGCCGCCGTAGCTCCTTCGCAACAGGAGAAAGAAAACACTTTAACAATAACTGCCTCATAGTCGCTCCCCCCCCCCCCCCCCCCCCTCCAAATACCAGCAAGATGGATATCGTTCACCAAGTACGGCTTCTATCAGTTTTCTCGGGAGATCAGTTGCCGAAAAACGCACCTGGAGGTGCAATAGCCGGACACACAACTTCGCTCACCAGACTGAGATTTTTGAAAGAGTCCTTAGCTGCAAAGGACGATGAATGCAGTTCAAAAAATTGTTCAAATGGCTCTGAGCACTATGGGACTTAACTTCTGAGGTCATCAGTCCCCTAGAACATAGAACTACTTAAACCTACCTAACCTAAGGGCATCACACACAACCATGCCTGAGGCAGAATTCAAACCTGCGACCGCAGTGGTCGCGCGGTTCCAAACTGTAGCGCCTAGAACCGCTCGGCCACCCCGGCCGGCGAGGAATGCAGTTCTAAAGACTTCAGGTTACATATGCATGTGCCTGGTGCAGCCCTGGCGGTGCAGCGTGACTAGCAAATTCTATCCGCCACATAGCGGATAGGCCAGTCCCCTCTCCACCAGGCGGTCGTCTCCCCATCCCGCAAGAGATGCACCCACTGGCCCCTAGTGGCTTTCTACACTGATTGTGAGTGCTGCGTGGCTCAACCACTCTTGTGCACAGTAGTGCAGCTAAATAGAGAGACGGACAAATGGAAATGAGATTAGTGTTAGTGTCATGGTCTTCGCTATCATCGACATTACCAGTGACATCAACATACGCATACCAATAAGTTGGTAGAATCACTGTGCAGAGCCCTATAAACTGGTGCAATAGCAATGAAATACGAAACGTATCAGCTCAGATGTAGGCTGACGGATTTCATCACGTCCGAAACCAGGAAAAAAAATTGAGCAGGTGGTGTTCCACTTATATATAGAGACCATGGACATTATAAATCAATTTTATCTTATAAGTCCCCCTATCTCAAGGGAATGAAACAGACTGAAAATGGAAAACTAGCCTTTGCCATTGTATCACTCGCTTAACAAATAGTTACCCTTTTCATCATCGTTCAAGAAATGGTGACAGTGGACAGTGAAAAGACCGTCTACGGGAGTTGATAACCACGCCGTACAGCGTCCGCAAATCAAAATCATCATCACTTAGCACGAAATGCTGGTACATATATGTAGAGGCTTCGTTCCTATTCCTAACACACAAAAGGAGGAAACCTGCTTGAACACTTATTCACTTCTTTTAAGTAAACCTTACAGAGGTTGTTACTTTAGTCCACAGTCGCCTTTTTCTGATGGCCCCATTGATTTTCAGTTTCACACTAAATGTCACTATTGCCGTTTATTAAGGGCAGTGTTCAATCACTAACTGTACAATTTGATTTCTTTGTCGCTCAGTCACATCCATAGTAAGACCTTACAAAACCAATTCATTCATTAAGTAATGTGGAATGTATTATCAGCAATTCTTTGTATTAAAACACAAAACAATAAAAATTTACACATAAAATAACTGATACGTGTACATCAGGCAAAACGAATACATACATTCATGTTCGAAAAAAATAGAACACCTTTAACGAGTAGAGAGAGGACTTTTATATTCATAGAACATGTACGTTAGTATGTTCTGCAGAAATGATTAGCATTGCAGTCAGTTTAGCAAGTGTCCTGTTGCTTAAAGGCACAGGGTCCGCCATGGGCCCTGATAACTTGTTCCATGTGTGATGGTATCGATACGTATAAGGCTTGAATGGCGTCCTAAGGTATAGCCAACAATGCTGCATTCCCCTGGCTTGAAAGTTCATCGCCGGCCGTCGTGCCCGTGCGGTTCTAGGTGGTGCAGTCGGGAACTACGCGTCTGCTGCGGTCGCAGGTTCGAATCCTGCCTCGAGCATGGATGTGTGTGATGTCTTTAGGTTAGTTACATTTAAGTGGTCCTAAGTCTAGGGAACTGATGATCTCAGATGTTAAGTACCATAGTGCTTAGAGCTATCTGAACCATTTTTTGAAAGTTTATCTGTTGTGGATGGCATTGGGTCACAGCACTACACCCGTTGTTTCACACCATCCCACAGACTTTCGATTGATGACACGTCCGGTGATTTGGCGGGTCAGGTCAAAAGGCTGACATCCTGTGGCACAAAGAACACACCTGTTCGTGCAGCAGCATTTGGTTGTGCATTGTCATGCTGAAAAGTAGCGGATGGAGTGTTGTGCAGAAAAGGTAGGGCTACAGGTTGCAGGATGTCATTCGTGTAGGTCACACTGGTGACATTGCCCTGGACACTCGCCAGCTGTGATTTCTGGTCGTAACCAACAGCACCCTGCACGATAAGGCCTTGTGTTGACGCTAAATGTCTTGTGCGAATGCAGTTGCTGTGACGCCACTCCTCCGTCTGTGGCGAAAAAAAAAAGCAGCCATCATCTTCAAACAAATAAACCTGGATTCGTCCGAAAACACTATCTGATGCCATTACTGTCGCCAGTGAGGTCATTCCACACACCATTACGGTATAGCATATTTCTGCATATTAGTCAGAGGTAGGCGGAGAAGCGGAGGATGCGCACATAACCCATACCATAATAGCGACGGACTGTCACTCCCGATTGTGTACGATGCGCTACACTGTTCCACTATTGCTGCGCCAAAGCCGAGGATGACTCAGATCTGTGCCGCAATGCCATTTGGGCTAGGTGTTAATTTTCTATCTTCTGGAAAGGGGGTGGGGAGGGGGTGAACGATCTGAGTGGTGCGACATGACCTATTTCGTCGTGTTCTATAGCTTTCTGTAAACCATTCTGCAAACATCCATTGTACTGCCGAAGCACATGGTCCTCAATCTCCCTGATTAACGCATCACATTCTCTCATACCAATAATGCGCCCTCTTCCAGACTCACATATTCGACGGTACTGTGCGCGCATACGTGTACGAGGCATCCTACACGTCTGCTCAAGTCACACTGATCCATTACCTTCGGTTTATAGCGACAACTAGATCCACGTCATGCGTAGAATGAATATTCTGTGTTGACCGAGCTGCCCTGGAGTTTTCAATGAGAAGAGTTCAATTTAAAGTCATGCCATTTATATATAAAATAAAATAGTGAAAGGTTGGTTTAAGTTACTGGCACATTAACTAAACCTATGTTTCTTTCATTCGGTACATTTTTCTTATATTGTATCTATTTGGGATTTCCATGTCTTGTGATTACGGTATTGTTTGTTAGTGCTGACTGCTTTGGAACGGCTTCATTCTCGATCTGTTTGAGATACAGTTTTGATATGACGTGTGTTGCTTAAGATCGTGCGGAAAAAAATTTCTTTCTTGTGCGAAATTGTCAATGAATGAAGATGAGGGGAAAAGGGAGAAAGAAAAGATCATTTAAGAGATACGCAAGTAGGACATAGTGTAGAAAAAATGGTAGTAGTAGCAGAGCGGGCAGTTTATTCCATATAATGTGCAAACGTGAGCTCGCGAACTCGCGATAGTGTGTTTTTAGTTTACAAAATAGAGAGGATGTAGCAAGAAATAATAAAATTCCCTGAAGAGGCGCCCATTTTATGCACGAAGCTGACTCAAGCTGACGAAGTGTTTACTAGTTTTTGAAATCCGTCAGCTACCGGGAGACAGATTACTTCCCATAAACTCAGATACGAAATTGAATTTCTCGCGCAACACATTGCATAGTAAGAAAAGGGAGGTCCTCGTAAATGAGTTCTTGATGTGCTTTCTCACAAAGTCATTGAGTATTGGTAACTGGAGGGAGGTTAACTACCCATTAAAATGAGAATCTTGGTCCAGATTAACCCCAATTTTATGTACTCTTTTCGAGCTCACACATAAAGGGAAACTACACATTAAGAGTGTAATAAAACGAAAAAAACGGTGTACATGGAGCCAATTTGTGTTTTAGATGTGCTTCACAAGTCCACAAGCACTGGATGAAGTAAGAGTGTCGATGTACTCGTTCAGTCCAACCTTCAAATGCATAACCGCTGTTAGACACGAAATGATTTCTCCGGTGTACCAGAAAGCAGGGAACTGATTTGACTTGCAAACACCTAAGCTCGCTCAGACATGAATGATACCTCCACTACCAGACGAAGTACCAAGATGCATGGAGAATAAAGTCCTCCGTTGCGTTACGACACTGTTGTATAAAACATTCGCGGTCTTCTTTCCGTGTCAATTCGGAGTAAAACTTCGAGCATTCAACGTTCACCTCCATCGCCTTCGCCATGAGCAACTGTCTGTCTGAACTGCTGCTGTGACGTAGACGACTCCTGATTGGTCAGTAAATGCTGTTGCAGATGATGTCAACTTCTGCGCTGATAGTGCCACCGGTTTCATAGTAGCGTAAACATTGCGGCGAATATTCCTGCCTCTTCTCTGCATCGAGACCTCGCTTCCATGCACAGCTAACTATATTCGCTGTTACTGTTGAAGTTCTTCTCATATATTCTTATTTATACAGCCTCTTTAATTACAGACCCCAAGCTGGCACAAAACTTTTGTTTCGTCAAACAATATTTTGTGTTTCTTTGTAAAGCTTTGCTCAGAAACTACAAATTTCTCTAGTTCTCAATTGTTAATATACAGTTGATGTTCTGCGCAACGGTTGGAAATGGAAATTTGGAAATTTTTGGTAAGGTGTCATGGAACCAAACAGCTGACGTCATCGGTCCTCAAGCTTACGCACTACTTAATCTAACTTAAACTAACTTATCCTAAGGACGACACACACACCCATGCCCGAGGGAGGACTCGAACCTCCGACGAGGGGAGCCTCGTGGACCGTGACAAGACGCCGCAGAACAGGCGGGTACCCCGCGCGGCGTCGGAAAAGGTACAGGTGGACTGACAGATGTAATTTCTTCCGCACTCGCAACGGATGTTACAAATCCCAGGGATTATGAGGCTGAGACAGTCCTTAAAAGAGCGTATCATCTGCTTTATCTTCTTAGGAGGTCGGAAAAATGGTGTTATGCCTCGTATTACCAGGACTGTACATGTTTCACTGGATTTAGCGCAGCGGAAAGGAAGGAATACAATTAGTGGCTTTTAACGTGAATCTTCACATTTTCATGTTTTATTTTCTTGAAGAACGCTGACTTAATGCCATGCGAACCATAGTCTTTCTTTCTAACATGCACTTTTGATGATTAATTTCGGAATAAAAGTTTTCCTGATCAGAAACAGTTTTTGCTCTGTGTAACAATGAACTCAAAACTGCTGTCTTCTGAAGTGGATGATGTAAACTCTGGATCCTAAGATAAAAATTAGAATTCTTTGGCTTGCGGAACATTGAGCGGTTGCATCATGAGGGCTAAAATCAAACAGAATAACCGTTTCAGTGTCCAAGAAGCTCGTCGTCATGACTTTACCAGCTGAGGGTGCGGCTTTGAAGTTCTTCTTCGGAGAAAAAGTTTGGTTCCGGTTTGAGTTCCTGAGTCCATGTTTCATCGCCTGTGACAACGTTCGACAAAAAATTGTCACGATCAGCCTCCCGATGCGCAAATAGTTGCGCAGAGACGGTGCTTCATTGTTCTTTATAGTCTTTCGTTAGTGGCCAAAGAACCCAGCGGGCACACACCTTAGAGTACCCCAGCTGCCGAACGAGTGTGACAGCACTGACGTCAGAGACGCCCAGTTGATCAGGGACGTGTTTGCTTGTGGTCCGTCGATCACCTCGACTAGACTGTCCGCACGTTACAACACTGTTGGAGTCACGGCTGTGTACGGCTGGCCAACACGTCGGAGATCCGACAGGTTTGCGCGACCTTGCTGCGTCGCCCAAAGATTAATCCTGCTTTCGTTCACTGCTAGCTCTCCGTAGAGCGTCCATGTTCTTATTTTCCGTCAAAAGAAACTCAATGACAGCTCTCTTATTGGAAGCCACCACCGTTACAGAAGCCATTTCGAGGGTGATGTACTGTGCCGCCACCTATCGGAACTTCATGGAATTATAGGAGCTAAAACCGGAATATTTCCGCAACAAATTCAGCATTTTTTCTATCGAAACTGGCCTAGAAAATCGTCACTCTCATTGCCCTCATTGAAGACTACTTGTTTTTATTGGCTGAACTTAGAAATTTAAAATGCTGCAAAATCTACTCATTAATATGTATAATCTTGCATTCAAGGTTTAACATAATAAGTCGAATATGAAAGTTAGAAAGTATATATATATATATATATATATATATATATATATATATATATATATTAAGCATAACTTATAAGTAGCCTGTTTGTATGTTGGCAGAGCTATAAACTTTGTTAATATCGCTGACAACGCTCCGCGCCCTCGGCAAGAGGTTCTGTGGTTGGACGGACTAGTAGTTAGCGAGTGGATAGAGAAGTGTATGGACATAATATTCTTAGTGGAGACTCTGTTTTGGTAGGACGTGCATGATGTGAGGTGTGAGATGAAACGATATGTTTATAAGAAAATACGCAAGGAAACGTATGAAGATGGACATATGGTTGATAATGTTTGGGCAGTGGAATTATTTACAACTACATAACTTTTGGAACTGGATGTCACATGAAGAAGGCAAAATTTTATAAATACATTGTTTGGCCTTCAACAAAATCTTACTTGTCTCCTAGCAGTTAGAGTCTATAGTAGTTAGAATCCTTTTATTTAGCTGGTAGTTGTTACTACTTGCTGTAATTGCTGTATTTCGTGTTATGAAGATGTTCTGTGAGTTAAAAGACTTACGAAAAAGAATGAGGTTTGGCACTATCGGGATTCGTGATTGAAATGAGTTTCGGCTATTAACAGAGTTAGAGTTAGTTTCATATTTCTCTAATTTCATATTTTTGGATATGTATTATTGTTAGGATTTCTTGCAATTCAGGGCCATTCTTTTGCGTTAATTATTGGAAGTCATGTTGTCAATGTATAGCAGTCAGATTGCGTTGGGCTTGTATGTAGTGGGTAATATATGAATATGTTAAGTTTGAGCTGTCTTTGTCAGAGAAAATTCTGTAGATCAGTGTTTAATAATAAAAAAAAAGACAGGTAGTTTCAAAGTCACTGCATGCAAATTGGCCAGATTGAATTCATCAGGTATTTGAGAATAAGATCACTTAGCGAATTTCTTCAACCTTTACACATAATTTCATACCTTGTGGATAATTTTTCTCGCTGACAACCCGCACAAAATAATTAATAGAGAAAGTTTATCTCTTATTACATTTTCGCTGTTCATGCAGTAAAACTAATAGGAAGCATGACGGTTTAATTGATTCATGCTGCACTACTAACTTTATTTTAATACATTTTGCTGACAGTATCCATGCATATCGTTAAATGTCATTGCAAAATTATGTCATTGATATGAAAATTACACGCCGGACGAAGACTCGAACTCTGGACCTGTGTCTTTTGCATTAGCATTGTACGTCACACAGTTCGCGTGGCGCTACTGGTATTTTTTGGCGCTACAGAATAAAATAACGATACTTTCATGGCTTTTGCATGACGCCATCGGAGCAGGCCATGCTGGAGATGGCCAAACGTACTTACATCAGGGACTACTTGCTGAGGAACACGAACTGCCGTTGTGACACCGCGAAATTACCACATCGTGGGCCAGGCGAGGGACCGGCACGGTAATAACTGTTGGGACCCATTGGACCGATTACATCATACCTACACCGCAGTCCCTACTGGGGCTACGTGACAGAAGTCGATGACTTGGAAAAAGAAGTGGGCACCAAACTGGTATAAATACATCTCATTTTTTAGGTAAATGCATGCAACCAGGCAGCCACAAGTGACGAGGGGACGTCTACGCCGGTCTACGAGGTGACATGGTTCTACAAGCTACCAACACGAGACTTGACCTCCACTGCCCGCAGGCCAGTTGCTGACTCTGTGTCCATTGCCGTGAATCTTGCCCCTTCCAGGCGGAGGGCCAACTCTGGGTCCACTTCCCGTCACTTCTAGACTCCAGCCCTGGAGGACAGCTTTTGGAATCCAGGGAGTGCAGACGCCCACCCACATTCGCCTATTAAGGCGCAGTGTCGCTGTCTACCTCCACTTGTAAGGCCTAGCACTACTGCTGAGATGTCTTCCTCCATGGGGTCGACGACGGGATTCCACACCTTTCAATGGGACCTACTCTGAACAGCAAAGCTGCGTCCTGATGGCATACATGCAGTCGCACGTAGTTCATGTTCCCGTTGTTTGCATCAGCGGGTTCCGCACACGTTTTGAGGGGCGTTGCCACCAAGGAGTGTCGCCACGATTGTTGTAGATAGTTCAGTAACAAAAAGTCTGATTAATAATGATCTTTCCATGAACGATTGTCGGTCAACATCCTGACAGCCCATCGTCTCGCAACTTCCCCACTGTATTCTCCACCCTGGTCCTCTACATTCGGGAGATGTGACGTTTTATACCTTGGAGTTCGATTCTTTAAACAGTGGTGAGGGTTTTACTGGTGCTCCTTGCAGGAGAATATATTTAACACTTTGACACTTATGGAACTTTTTTCCTTTTTAAAATTCCACTCTGTCCTACTAGGCGTAGAGCTAGCAGTTTAGACATCCATCCCATTGTTTAGAGTCGATGGTTTTAAGCGAATTGCCAGAAGGCTTGTAGTGAGGCAGAAGGGTTATAAACTGGAACAGTATAGGGATTATCAGCTCTACCTTTTTCCATGAAGAAAGTCTCTAGAAATCTTGTGCAGAACAGGAGGGACTGAAACAGTTTTTTTTCACTTTATTACTGTAATACTTGTACGAATATCATGAGCTCAGATGGAAAACCAGTTCTGAGCAACGGAGGGGAGGCAGAAAGTTTGAAGGTATATATAGAGGATCTATGCAAGGGAGATGTACTTGAGGGCAATATTATGGAGATGGAAGAGGATGTAGATGAAGATGAAATGGGAGATATGATACTGTGTCAAGAGATCGACAGAGCCATGAAAGACCTAATCGCAACAAGGTCCCCGGAGTAGACAACATTCTATTAGAACTACTGATAGCCTTGGGAAAGTCAGCCATGACAAAACTCTTCCATCTAGTGAGCAATACGTAAGAGACAGCCGAAATACCCTCAGACTGCAAGAAGAACATAACAATTCCAGTCACAATGAAAGCAGGTGTTGACAGGTGTGAAAATTACCGAACTACCAGTTTAATAAGTCACGGTTGCAAAATACTAACACCAATTCTTTACAGACGAATGGAAAAACTGGTAGAAGCCGACTTCGGGGAAGATCATTTTGGATTTCCGAGATACGTTGGAACACGTGAGGCAATACTCAGAATGCGAGTTATCTTAAGAAATAGATTAAGGAAAGGGAAACCTACGTTTCTAGCATTTATGGGCTATTAGAAAGTTTTTGAGAATGTTGACTGGAATACTCTCTTTCAAATTATGAAGGTGGCAAGGGTAAAACACAGCGAGCGGAAGGCTATTTACAATTTCTGCAGATAGCACATGGCAGTTGTAAGCATCGAGGAGCGTGAAAGAGAAACAGTGGTTGGGAAGGAAGTGAGACAGGGTTGTAGCCTCTCCCCGATGAGATTCAATCTATATAATGAGCAAGCAGTAAAGGAAACAAAAGAAAAACTAGAAGTAGGAATTAAAATCCATGGAGAAGAAATAAAAACTTTGAGGTTTGCCGATGCCATTGCAATTCTGTCAAAGACAGCAAAGGACCTCGAAGAGCAATTGAACGGAATGGACAGTGTCTTGAAAGGAGGATATAAGATGAACATCAACAAAAGCGAAACAAGGATAATGGAATGTAGTCGAATTAAATCAGGTGACGCTGAGTGAATTAGGTTAAGAAACGAATCAGTTAAAGTAGTAGATGAGTTCTGCTATTTGGGGAGCAAAATAACTGATGATCGAAGTAGAGAGTGTGTAAAATGTAGACTGGCCATGGCAAGGAAAGCGTTTCTGCAGAAGAGTAGTTTGTTAACATCGAGTATAGATTTAAGTGTAAGGATATCTTTTCTGAAAGTATTTGTATGGATTGTAGCCATGTACGGAAGCGAAACATGGACGATAAATAGTTTACACAAGAAGAGAATAGAAGCTTTCGAAATTTGGTGCTACAGAAGAATTCTTAAGATCAGATGGGTAGATCACGGAACTAATGAAGAGGTACTGAATAGAATTGGGGAGAAGAGGAATTTGCGGTATAACGTGAGTAGAAGAAGGGATGGGTTGGTAGGACATGTTCTGATGCACCAAGGGATCAGCAATTTAGAATTGGGGGGCAGCGTGGAGAGTAAAAATCGTAGAGGGAGACCAAGAGATGGGTACACTGAGCAGATTCAAAAGGATGTAGGTTGCAGTAGGTACTAGTACTTGGAGATGAAGAAGTTTGCACAGGATAGCGTAGCCGGCCGCGGTGGCCGTGCGGTTCTGGCACTGCAGTCCGGAACCGCGGGACTGCTACGGTCGCAGGTTCGAATCCGGCCTCGGGCATGGGTGTGTGTGATGTCCTTAGGTTAGTTAGGTTTAAGTAGTTCTAAGTTCTAGGGGACTTATGACCTAAGATGTTGAGTCCCATAGTGCTCAGAGCCATTTGAACCATTTGAACCACAGGAGAGAGTAGCGTGAAGAGCTGCATCGAACCAGTCTCTGGACTGAAGGCCACAAGAACAACAACAACTGGACCAATACTGTCCACTGGAAACCGCCAAGTGGGCTTTTCTAGGTTGCTGTTGAAATCTTTGAGAGTGGAGGAGACTCTCCGATAACTTCGGAGAAAGAAGTTTCGTTTAGTAGCAACTGCTTCCATTATTGGCGGAATATTACTTCTAGTCATCAGAGAAGACAAAATATTTTAAATGTTATTTCAAAATGGCTGCAGGCCCAAGAAGAGGTCTTAATTTCAACATGATATGTGGAATATTCTGGTTACTATTCCTCCGAGATTATGTTCTGCTTCATTATTCAGGGTCTTTCGCCAGCTAATAAGCACCGTGCTGAGACCATGGTTTCATGACGACCGACCCCTGCTAGAAGGACCGAGCGAGATGGCACAGTGACTGGGGCCAGTCCAGATTTAGCTTTTAATGGAAACATCCCCCAGGCTGTGGTTAAGCCATGTCTACGCAATATCCTTTCTTCCAGGACTTCTAGTTCTACAAGGTCTGCAGGAAAGCTTCTGTGAAGCTTGGAAGGTAGGAGACGAGGAACTGGCCGAATTAAAACTGTGAACGGGCTATGAGTCGTGCTTCTCTAGTTCAGTAGGTAGAGAATTTCCCCACATAAGACAAAGGTCTCGAGTTCGAGTCTCAGCCTGTTCACAGTTTTAATCGACTAGGAACTGTCATATCAGCGTAAACTCTGCTGCAGAGTGAAAATTTCGTTCTGGACATACTGCCATGTTTCCACAACCAAACTACTGAACCGATTTCGATGAAATTTAGTGTGGAGATAGCATTGAAAACTGAGGACGAACATAAATCATATTAAAATCTGTAAAACTTTTTGCATCAAATAGACGTTTTTTTAACGTATAGTTACTTCAATAACACAATGCACAGAGATTATTGCCCACATCTCTCCGCATGCACCACCTGCAGCGACACTGTAAGTGCCGCTGCGTGGTTATGGGGCAGTTGGTAGGGGCGACGGATGGAGTGGGGGAGGAGGGCGCATATCAGAAGGTATGCGTACCCCAGTAGGCAAACACAAGAGAACAGCTCAGATTACTATACATATAATAGCTTACTTACTCTCCATAACTCACCGTAACGATATCGGGTGGATATAATTAATGTGTAGCTGCTCACAGAGCCCAGTGTATGCTATAATTATCGTATCACAGCGAAACATTGTAGATATGTTAATGCGTTAATGCGGAACGAATTTACGTTAATGGGGAACCGATTTATACTGAAAAAAAATAGATCCAGCTATGGGGACCAGATGTAAATCTGGCGCTATAAATGGTAGAAAGACATATAGAATTGTTTCCATATGTAATGGATCAGGAACAGGACGTGGGCAGGAAATGTCAAGCAAGTGAGAAAGGCGTTATGTTGCTTTTACTACTAACTGCTGCTTACACAATTTGTTTAGTATGAACACTGGAGACGTCGACGAAAAGCTACATCCATAAAATGACGTAATGGACAATTAACTACAGGAGTTCTGATGGAACCCAAGCAATGTGTTCGTGTTCGCTGGCCTTCAGACCAAGTAGGGGCTGAAATTGCCCCTGGTAAATCGGGCTTGTCCCTGGTAAACGGGTGCTTTTGGACACCCCAGAGCCGAAATATGTCACATGGATTTAGAGCGAGTGATATCGCAGGCCATACATCTGGAGAAACTCTGGAGGTAGAACATTCGTGGAAGGTTGCATTAAACCTTTCACTGGGTGAGCAACATGAGGTGTTGTCTTATTTTGCATGAAAACGTTGGTTTCCCCCGCAGTGGCGCTCTTGCAGAGCAGGAATTACATGCTTTACTGGGAGGTGTTGATCATGTACAGACGTTACAACATATCTCACAGGCCCTTTGGGTGTATTGTCTTCAAAGAAGAATGAACCGAAAATAAAGATGCTTGTGAATCTACGCCACACAGTCATATACGGCGAATGCAGTAGTTCTTTGTGCACAACACCTGGCTTAACATCACCCCATATTGGGCACGTTCCATGTATTCACTGCAGCTTGTAGTGTAAAATATACCTCTTCAGTCCACTGAATATTGCCTGGCCACATGTCATCAACTTCGGTTCGTGCCAGAAAGCGAAAAGCAAATTTATAACGTTGCTCTGGATTGTGAGGTTTCAGTTACTGCACCATGTGGGTCTTGCACAGGTACCAGCGCAAAATAGACCAGAAAACGTTTCACACTGTTTACCATTAAATGGGCACTTGTCCCGACTTTGCACGAGCAGTGCTGCATTGTCAGTTACAGTAAATGCAACCTCATCGATAACTTCAAAAACGGTTCCGCATGAACGCATTAGCATTTAATTAAGTTTGCTGCCATACTATAATTGCAGCCGACGCTACACCTCCGTCAGTAACTGCAGTTCAATTATAACCACCTGTTACGTGAGTGCAGCTTGTTGTTAAATAAACCTTGCCAGTAAAAGAGAGTCTTGCAGCACTGTTGGCTGGGAGAAACACTAAGGAATTTTGTTCCTCCGCCCACAATGGCTTTTGGTGTGTGACGATTGTGTCTTAGTTATTTCTATCGAGTGTAGGTGCTGTGGGAAAATCGAGAATAAGATACGAGTTGTGGACATCCTCCTCAAAATTGAGGAGCGATCGAATATAGCGCTGGTTAGAAGAAGCGACAGTATGGTAGGTCATATGTTAATAAATTAACGTGGATGTAACTACAGGGAGAGGTAGATAGCAAATCCTGTCGGGGAAGTGAGAGTTCGTCATATACACGGTGATTTTTTCCACCGAGTACAAACAGTAGGTACTGATTGATGAGAGTACACCAAAAAAATATCAAATGAACTTATGTACGGAAATGTATGGTTTCTATGCTAGAGACTATTGATTCAATCATACATTGTTACAGAGAATTCCGTCTAATACGCGCTGTACCATGCAGTACGTGCTGAAAATGATTTCCATGTGCCTTAACGCATGAGTGCACGCGCTTTAGCTTGTTCTGTCTCACACGTTCACATCAGTCAGGCTGTTTCCGAACAGCGTCAAAGGCGGCATGAATACTCTAGCTCCATTGTCTCCACATCTGGAATGGGCTCTGAATAAATGATACTTCTGAGATGGCCCCATAGCATAACGTCGCACGGGTTAAGATCCGGTGAATGAGCAGGCCATGCTACTGGATCTCCTCGTCCGATCCACCGACCAGGGAAGACAGGTTTGAGGTGCATCCAGACGTAAGTGGGCTGGAGGAACATCATGTAGCACCCACATAACCCTTCGAATCATCAATGGCACTTCTTCCAGATATGCAGGCAAAGTCACCCGCAAGAAACGCCGATACTTCCGGCCTGTTATGTCACGTGGAAGAAAGACGTTCGAAAATACGGCCGCCAATTTCCCCAGCCCAGACATACCGACTGAACCAAAGCTGATGATACGCTGTCACCATACCGCAGGGGTTCTCCACAGATGACTGTTATGAAAGTCGAAGATACCACTCTGCGTAAAGGTGGCCTCATCTGTGCGTAGGATGGATGACACAAACCCCGGAATCGTGGCTGCGTGGTGAAGAAATAGGTGACAAAACTGCTCCCGATGTGGAAAGTCTGTCGCTAGTAAGTCATATGGGTAGTAACAACTGTCATGGAGAAGGTTCCACAAGGTACTGGCGGACCAACTGCCTGGTACTGACACGGCAATAGCCTTCCACAGTGTTAATCACATTTCCTCCAAGTCTAGTGCCTGAAATTTCGGATACACCCTTTACGACTGCCTGCTTCCTGAACGTGCACTGCCTCAGACAAGTGGCCCCCCATGAACCATGGACATTGCCGTTGGTGGGGAGGCTTGCGTGCCTCAGCGATACAGATGGCCGTACCGTAGGTGCAACCACAACGGAGGGGTATCTGTTGAGAGGCCAGACAAACGTGTGGTTCCTGAAGAGGGGCAGCAGCCTGGATGATTGATTGATCTGGCCGTGCAACATTAACCAAAACGGCCTTGTTGTGCTGGTACTGCGAACGGCTGAAAGCAAGGGGAAACTACAGCCGTAATTTTTCCCGAGGACATGCAGCTTTACTGTATCATTAAATGATGATGATCTCCTCTTGGGTAAAATATTCCGGAGGTAAAATAGTCCCCCATTCGGATCTCCGGGCGGGGACTACTCAGGAAGACGTCGTTATCAGGAGAAAGAAAACTGGCGTTCTATGAATCGGAGCGTGGAATGTCAGATCCCTTAATTGGGCAGGTAGGTTAGAAAATTTAAAAAGGGAAATGGATAGATTAAAGTTAGATATATTGGGAATTAGTGAAGTTCGGTGGCAGGAGGAACAAGACTTTTGGTCAGGTGAATACAGGTTTATAAATACAAAATCAAATAGGGGTAATGCAAGAGTAGGTTTAATAATGAATAAAAAAATAGGAGTGCGGGTAAGCTACTACAAACACCATAGTGAACGCATTATTGTAGCCAAGATAGACACAAAGCCCATGCCTACTACAGTAGTACAAGTTTATATGCCAATTAGCTCTGCAGATGATGAAGAAATTGATGAAACGTATGATGAGATAAAAGAAATTATTCAGGTAGTGAAGGGAGACGAAAATTTAATAGTCGTGGGTGACTGGAATTCGTCAATAGGAAAAGGGAGAGAAGGAAACATAGTAGGTGATTATGGATTGGGGCTAAGAAATGAAAGATGGAGCCGCCTGGTAGAATTTTGCACAGAGCATAACTTAATCATAGCTAACACTTGGTTCAAGAATCATAAAAGAAGGTTGTATACATGGAAGAATCCTGGAGATACTAAAAGGTCTGAGATAGATTATATAATGGTAAGACAGAGATTTAGGAATCAGGTTTTTAATTGTAGGACATTTCCAGGGGCAGATGTGGACTCTGACCACAATCTATTGGTTATGACCTGTAGATTAAAACTGAAGAAACTGCAAAAAGGTGGGAATTTAAGGACATGGGATCTGTATAAGCTGAAAGAATCAGAGGTTGTACAGAGTTTCAAGGAGAGCATAAGGGAACAATTGACAGCAATGGGGGAAAGAAATACAGTAGAAGAAGAATGGGTAGCTCTGAGGGATGAAGTAGTGAAGGCAGCAGAGGATAAAGTAGGTACAAAGACGAGGACTGCTAGAAGTCCTTGGTTAACAGAAGAAATATTGAATTTAATTGATGAAAGGAGAAAATATAAAAATGCAGTAAATGAAGCAGGCAAAAAGGAATACAAACGTCTCAAAAATGAGATCGACAGGAAGTGCAAAATGGCTAAGCAGGGATGGCTAGAGGACAAATGTAAGGATGTAGAAGCTTATCTCACTAGGGGTAAGATAGATACTGCCTACAGGAAAATTAAAGAGACCTTTGGAGAGAAGAGAACCACATGTATGAATATCAAGAGCTCAGATGGCAACCCAGTTCTAAGCAAAGAAGGGAAGGCAGAAAGATGGAAGGAGTATATAGAAGGTTTATGCAAGGGCGATGTACTTGAGGACAATATTATGGAAATGGAAGAGGATGTAGATGAAGACGAAATGGGAGGTAAGATACTGCGTGAAGAGTTTGACAGAGCACTGAAAGACCTGAGTCGAAACAAGGCCCCCGGAGTAGACAACATTCCATTAGAACTACTGACGGCCTTGGGAGAGCCAGTCCTGACAAAACTCTACCAGCTGGTGAGCAAGATGTATGAGACAGGTGAAATACCCTCAGACTTCAAGAAGAATATAATAATTCCAATCCCAAAGAAAGCAGGTGCTGACAGATGTGAAAATTACCGAACTATCAGTTTAATAAGTCACAGCTGCAAAATACTAACACGAATTCTTTACAGACGAATGGAAAACCTGGTAGATGCGGACGTCGGGGAGGATCAGTTTGGATTCCGTCGAAATGTTGGAACACGTGAGGCAATACTGACCTTACGACTTATCTTAGAAAATAGATTAAGGAAAGGCAAACCTACATTTCTATCATTTGTAGACTTAGAGAACGCTTTTGACAATGTTGACTGGAATACTCTCTCTCAAATTCTAGAGGTGGCAGGGGTAAAATACAGGGAGCGAAAGGCTATTTACAATTTGTACAGAAACCAGATGGCAGTCAGAGTCGAGGGTTATGAAAGGGAAGCAGTGGTTGGGAAAGGAGTGAGACAGGGTTGTAGCCTCTCCCCAATGTTATTCAATCTATATATTGAGCAAGCAATAAAGGAAACAAAAGAAAATTTTGGAGTAGGTATTAAAATCCATGGAGAAGAAATAAAAACTTTGTGATTCGCCGATGACATTGTCATTCTGTCAGAGACAGCAAGGGACTTGGAAGAGCAGTTGAATGGAATGGACGATGTCTTTAGAGGAGTATGTAAGATGAACATCAACAATAGCAAAACGAGGATAATGGAATTTAGTCGAATTAAGTCTGGTGATGCTGAGGGAATTAGATTAGGAAATGAGACACTTAAAGTAGTAAAGGAGTTTTGCTATTTAGGAAGTAAAATAACTGATGATGGTCGAAGTAGAGAGGATATAAAATGTAGACTGGCAATGGCAAGGAAAGCATTTCTGAAGAAGAGAAATTTGTTAACATCGAATTTAGATTTATGTATCAGGTAGTCGTTTCTGAAAGTATATGTTTGGAATGTAGCCATGTATGGACGTGAAACATGGACGATAACTAGTTGGGACAAGAAGAGAATAGAAGCTTTCGAAATGTGGTGCTACAGAAGAATACTGAAGATAAGGTGGATAGATCACGTAACTAATGAGGAGGTATTGAATAGGATTGGGCAGAAGAGAAGTTTGTGGCACAACTTGACTAGAAGAAGGGATCGGTTGGTAGGACATGTTTTGAGGCATCAAGGGATCACAAATTTAGCATTGTAGGGCAGCGTGGAGGGTAAAAATCGTAGAGGGAGACCGAGAGATGAGTACACTAAGCAGATTCAGAAGGATGTAGGTTGCAGTAGGTACTGGGTGATGAAGAAGCTTGCACAGGATAGAGTAGCATGGAGAGCTGCATCAAACCAGTCTCAGGACTGAAGACAACAACAGACAAGTGGCGAAACCCTGTTGGAAACAATGAATGCTGTGGTTGTTGTCGGAGGGGATAAGTCTCCTTATACAATCTCGCTGCCCGCCGCCCGTTGCCATTTGCCTTTCAGTAAGTAAACACCATGTCGGAAAGCTTTCGATTCACATTCGGAACCGATATGTACAACGCTGTATCACATCCATTACAGACTGAATAAGCGAGAGAAGTGAATCGAATACAACATTACCAATTACTTGGGCAGGAGAGTTCGCTAGGGCACGACTTATGAGGAACAATACCACCCCCTAGGAGGTAAACATGCATACTGTAACAGTGTCCGCATGGTACAGCGCGTATTAGACCGCAGTCTCTGTAACAAAGTATGATTAAGTAAATGGTCCTTAGCATGGAGACCAAATATTTCCGGACATAAGTTTATTAAACATTTTTTGTTTCAATCCCCTCATCGGTCAATCCCTCGGGTTTGTACATGGTGGGAAAAAAACACCCTTTATGTCCAGCAAAGAGGGCATTAAGTGTATCTGCTGTTCCGAGAAGGAGAGGTTCGTACAGTTGAGAAAATCATGACAGGCTACATCAAATTGACTGAAAAAAAAAGGATTGTGCAGTGTGATGTTATGTTTCTACGACATGATACTGAGAGATGGAAGAAGGTTAAATCTTTTGCTGGCCGACAGCCCACTGCTGTGGAATAGCACTAAGTGGGCTGCCGATCTTAACGTGCTAATGGTACAGACGAATCACATCAACAATGTGACGTGTGCTGAGTCCATGAAACAATGTGAGAGATTTGTTATGTAATCCAGGCGATTGCTGAGAAATCTGACGAACTCCTCCCCTTGCTGGCACAATACAGGCGGGGGAAATTTCTTGCACCACCAGAATTAGAAACTGCTTCCACAGCGTCGAACATCACCTTGCAGGCGTGCGTTAGCGACCTTGGCCACCTTGTTGTTGCGTTATCTTATTTTGTTTCTCTTCTTTTAATTTTATTTCGTGGCCTCCAGTCTCCCCACAGCCATCCTTGTTCTCGCCAAATTGCCAATACTCGCCTCACGTCTTATGACCTGCCGTCCCGGCCACAAAAAATTCAGTGGGATGGTTTAGGTCGACATTCTTCGTGTTGTTTGTAAATTTAAAAAAAAAATTTAAATTAAAACCAGACTCCTTGATAATCAAAAAACTGCTCAAAAAGAAAGGCACTTCTGCAAAACTAAAAACTGTTCTTCGTAAAATTGAGAAACTATTCAGTCAAAAAACTAAAAACTCTTATGAAACTTTCTGGGAAACTAAAACCGTGTGCCGGGCCGAGGCTCGAACTCGGGACCTTTGCCTTAAGAGGCACTGGCGGAAATATAGCTGCGAGGATGGGTCATGAACCGTGCTTGGGTAGCTCTGTTGGTAGAGCACTTGTTTACAGAAGGCAAAGGTCCCCAGTTCGAGTGTCGGTCCGGTACACAGTTTTAATCTGCTAGGAAGTTACATATCAGTGCACACTCCACTACAGAGTGAAAATATCATTCTAAAAACTGTTTGGGACAAAATAAAGGTTCTGATGAAAATTAAACCTCTTCTTTGAAAAAGAAGCTAAAAGCTGTCGTTTACAACGAACTGAGAAGTCTTCTGTGGAGAAACCGAGGCGTTTTTCGCTTGGTTCCCAGTATTTTTCTGTGTTAGATGAAAATCAGCTGTAGTGCTGTTTGTGTTGATGTAATGATAGTGATTGTAATGCACTCAGCATTCAGTCATATGCCACGTCTACATGTTTACTGAAGACTCCCGCTTCAATTGCCTCCTACCTTACAGCTATATACATACCCCACAAGCCATCATACGCTGAGTGGCGGAGGCTACCTTGTACCGTTGTTAGTCGTTCCGTTTCCTGCCCCACTGGAAAATGGAGCCAGAAAAAATGACGATCTATTTACTTTCATACGGCCCCTCTATTATCTTGTCTTCGAGATACTTATGCAAGATGCATGTTGGTGGAGGTGGGGCAGTTCTGCAGTTGGCCACAAATGGCTTTTCTCTAAACTTTCTCATTAGTTATTAATGAAGAAAACGTTTTATTCTCTTCAAGGATTCCCATCTGAGTTCTGGGAGCATTTCAGTAATATTTGATTTTTCGTCGAAACTACAAATCAAGTGGTAGGTTTCTGATTTGTTTGGATGCCTTCCTTTAATCCGAATTGGAGGGGACTCTAAGCACTTGAGCAGTATTCGAAAATGAGTTGTCTACATATTTTCGCATTTGAAGCAAGCTGACATTCATTAAACCATCTAGAAAATTTGTCCATTTCAACGTGTATCTTCCTACACACACTTAAAGACGACACTGTCTCGTACACTACAGCGACATCAGCGGATACTTGCAGATTGATGTGTACCCTGTCCATCAGGTCGTTAATATACTGTATATAGGGAGCAAGAGCTTCCCTGAGGTATCTTTGACGGTAGCGTTGTCTCCGAAGAATACTCGCCATCTTTTAATGACATTAACCAAACTTTTTCTATATCTGTCTAATGTATATTTTTCCTGTATTGTCATTTCCGTTCTCTCATAGTGGGCTGTCAGCGGATACAAGACGCTGCTCTTCAGCCATATGAGAGTAAAAGTTTAAAACATATTATAAAATTTGACACGGTGAGAGCTTGAATATGAAAGTCAGATATGCTGATTAAGTGAAACATTGACACATATGAAACGGCAAATGAATGTTTCACAATGGTTATAAGACAGAGGACACATGCGTAAGTTAAAAAGTAAAAAGCCGATGTGTTGACTAATTAACATAGAGACATACATCAGTGAAATGAGTGGGCCTAGTGCCGGAAAGGGAGGTATCATGGGAACGTATCAGTTGAGGTAGTGTGCAAGAGGGATATTGTGTGGGCTGATACATGGAGAAGGAATGCGGGAGACTGAAGAGGAATGACGTTACGGACCAAGGTATAGGATGCAGGTGGAGAGGAGCCCTAACTGGGAGAGGAGCGGTGGGTTGTGATTAGATCTCATATAACTGGTATACATCAGGGCGGATTTTGTGGTAGGGTAAGGGAAGGTGTTTTAAGTTTCGTTGGGAGTGGATGCGAAGAGTGTGGAGGTGTAAAGCTGGGGGAATGCGGTGTAGACGAATGGCAGAGTACCAGGAATAGCGAGCAAAGGGAAAACTAGGGGTTGAATCGAGTCGAGTTTACTGATAATGTAGGATATTCGGAGGTGTTGGGAGAGGATTCGAAAGGTTAGGTGGAGTGGATGGCGTTCAAAGAACTCTAGGGCGTGATGAAAATAGAGAACAGCGGAAGTCCATGCCACGCTAGCGTAGCAGTGTATGGCATATACGTATATTATTCTGTACTAATAACAAATTTTCGAAAACGTCGAATTTGTGTGTTTGTCTCAACACGATAATGTCCATAAATAATCGATCAACTTTCATGGTGTTTTCAAAAGTAACTTGAGTGTATTACGGTACACATAGTTTTTCCTTTATGGATCGTCTGTCTACAACTGAATGAAACACGGTTTTCGCGCCATACGCGTTTCGCCTTTATTTTCTGCAAGGCATCGTTAGTGGCCTGGAATATGTATATATTTTTGCCATTTAGTTTACATTTTGATCAATTTACCTATAGGTTATAAACAGTTCTGCTGGCTAGTTTTTGCTCCATGTAGTAATATTTTGAACTGTACTTACGGGTTCCGTGGACGATTTTCTACATATTACGCTCCTGTTACATTTTTGGAGCTGTTCCTCTTCTTATAAATGCCGATTTGCGGTTTTTCCCCACTCAACGCTGCCGGCCGGGGTTGCCGAGCGATTCTAGGTGCTACAGTCTGGAACCGCGCGACCGCTACGGTCGCAGGTTCGAATCCTGCCTCGGGAATGGATGTATGTGATATCCTTAGGTTAGTTAGGTTTAAGTAGTTCTAAGTTCTAGGGGACTGATGACCTCAGCAGTTAAGTCCCATAATGCTCAGAGCCATCTGAACCATTTGAACTGAACACTTGTGTTGATGCCACATTTTGGTTTGTGGTGCCCACTGTCAGATGTTATTGCCAAAGATCGAAAGTTATTGCCAACTTTCGAGTGTAGTTATTGAAGTATCTGTGATCTGTTTATGCTTTTTTGTGGGATGTATGTGTGCGTGTGTGTGTGTGTGTGTGTGTGTGTGTGTGTGTGTGTGTGTCCAGAAGTCGAAGGGACACTTCTGGACACACACACATACACACACACACACACACACACACACACTTACAAACACACAGGCCGGCCGCTGTGGCCGAGCGGTTCTAGGCGCATGGTTGTATGTGATGTCCTTCGGTTAGTTGGGGATAAGTAGTTCTAAGTTCTAGGGGACTGATGACCTCAGATGTTAAGTCCCATAGTGCTCTGAGCGATTTGAACCATTTGAACAAACACACATAAACACACACACAGGTACATTGACCAAAATTTAAACTAAATAAGGCCCCTGAAGATGCCTTGCAGAGAATAAAGGCGAAACGCGTATGGCACGAAAATTGTTTCATTCAGTTGTAGTTAGACGGTACATAAAGTAAAAATTATCAGTACACCGTAATACACGCAAGTTACTTTTGAAAACACCATGAAAGTTGGTCAATTACTTGTGGAGACAGACAAGCAGACAGATTCCACGGTATTGAAAATTTATTATTAGCACAGAAGATAATATGTTGGGAGCATGAGCGTGTTGCTAGTATTTGAATGAATTTTATATATATTGTTGCGATCCAGTATGGTTCGAGTAGTCAGCATACTAGCGACGACTGAGGAAGACGCGTGAGGAACGAACAGCTCGCGTAGTTCGGCAGTGCGCCTGCGCGCGCAGTCGCACGTATGACGCGGCCGCGGCCGCGGCCGCGGGCTCGGGTGCCGGCGTTGCGCAACCGCAGATGGGGACGCGCTGTGTAAATGTCGGCTAGTGGTCCCCTGGCTGTGGCTGCTCACCTCGCCTGACACGGCCGACCTTCCCGCAGAGAGGGAAAGTTCCCGCACACGCCGGTAGCTGGCTCCGGCGCTGACCGGCGGGAGCACGGAGCACTCTTCGGTGAACGGCTGACCGGGCCGGGCAGGAAATCTCACAAGGAGACTCCGTGGACTGGCCTCCTCCTGTTTTCTTCATAATTGCAACTCGTGAAGGTCAACGCGCAGACATGCATGTGCTAAAGCAGTACGACGCAATTCTCAAAAAATTCGAAAAAAATCTTTCACGATTAGAAGATTTTGGAGCTCTTTTGTATCAAGAATTTACAACTTGGCTCGTCGGTAGCTGAAAAAAATAATTTAATGTGCCTACTGCAACACACTGAAGCACCAAAGAAACCGGTACAAGCATGCGTATTCAGTACAGCGATATGTAAACACGCAGAATACGGCACTGCGGTCGGCAACGCCTATGCAATACAAATATCTGGCGCAGATGTTAGATTCGTTACTACTGTGTGTATTTGATTGTTGTGTTATAGTCCGCGCACGCGTTATGGGACACAGCATCTTCGAGGTAGCGACGAAGTAGTGATTTTCCCGTATGACCATTTCACGAGTGTACCGTGAATATCAGGAATCCGGTAAAACATCAAACTTCCGACATCACTGAGGCTTGTAAAAGATTCTGTAAGAACGGGACTAACAATGACTGCAGAGAATCGATCAACGTGACAGAAATACAACCCTTCCGCAAATTGCTGCAGATTTCAATGCAGAGCCATCAACCAGTGTCGGACTGCGGATCATTCAACGAAACGTCATCGACATGGGCTTTCGGAGCCATAGGTCCACTGGAGTACCCTTCACAACTGCACGACATAAAGCTTCACGCCTCGCATGGGCCCGTCAGCACGGACATTGGACTGTTGAAACATGTCACCTCGTCGGACGAGTCTCGTTTCAAATTGTATCGAGCGGATGGACCTGTACTGGTATGGAGACAACCTCATGAATCCACGGACCCTGCATATTAGCAGGGGACTGTTCAAACTGGTGGAGGCTCTGTAATGCTGAGGGGTGTGTGCAGTTGGAGTGATATGGCATCCCTGATAAGTCTAGATACAACTCTGACAGGTGACACGTAAGCAAGCATCCTGTCTGATCGCCTGCATCCATTCAAGTTCATTGTGCACTCCGACAGATTTGGGTAATTCCAGCAGGGCAATGCGTTCACCCCAGACATCCAGAATTGCTACAGAGTGGCGCCAGGAACACTCTTCTGAGATTGAAAACTTCCGGTGGCCACCAAACTCCCCAGCAATTAACAATGTTGAGTATATCTGGGATGCGTTGCAACGTGCTGTTCAGAAGAGCCAGCCACTTGTACTCTTACGGATTTATGGACAGCCCTGAAAGATTCATTGTGTCAGTTCCGTCCAGCACTACTTCAGACATTAGTCGAGTCAATTCCAAGTCGTGATACGGCAATTCTGCGTACTCGCGGGGGCACCACCCGTACCTATTCCTTTGGCTCTTCAGTGTAGGTTGATACAAGGTGACGCTGTGAAACGAGATCTCTCATAACACACAATAAAAGTAGAAAAACCAAAGGAAAAATTTCGTTGACAGCAACTGAACTTCTGCGACTCGCCTTTTAAGAGACCGTAATCCAAATTACTACTGTTTGACAATTATGTCCTATAGATGGGTCCTCATATACGAACGCTTTCTTCCAATCTGCTGTTGAGATTCCTCATTGATTGGTGTAACGTTTCACTTCAGATACCACGAATTTGGCCCAGTCGTGTAGATCCGGTTCTTAACGTACCCCCTACAAGCAAAAAACTGTGATGTCACACCCCCTGTTGAAACTACGTTTCCTGATGTTGAGGAAGATTGTTCAAAGCAAGCTCCACAAAAGATTGCTACATCTCAACATACCGATCAGACGTGACAGTCATTGTGAACCACTGTTCATTTTTGAAAAAGGGTTCGATGACTCCGTGTGGCGAAACTGCACACCATACTGCCACGTAATTGACGTGTAAGAGACTTTATACACTTAATTAGGACAGCTGTCTGCCCATTAACAGTAGTTCTGCATACTCACGTAACATTTGAGATGAAAGTGGACATCTTGACATCATCGTTTTTCCAAAATTTTAGTGTCTTCTTTAACTTTTATCCTAATTTGCTAACAGAATTCTAATCGCAACTGGTGATCACTCTACTTCAGCTTTTGCACGATCTGCAATTTGTACGAATGAAACTTTAAATCATAAGGGAGAATTCGACGAACGCTCTGCCACGACGATGCCCCCAGCGGGCTCCGTAAGACTGAAACGTGTACGGCTTCAATATGCAGTGGAGTATTTCTTTTTTACAGCAGATCGAGACTCTTCAACATTTTTATCCCAAGTTTCTACTGCGTGGTTCGAGAGAACCAGGCCATGGCACCCTAAGTTGAAAAACCGTCGAACTCCCTTGCGTACTACTATCATTGGGTTTGTAAAACTAGTGCGGTAATAGCACGCTGTAAACCGTTCCATTGATCCACGATTACTGTATATCGCCAATATTAACAACTCAAGCTCCCTTTTCTGCAGTGCCGCCAACTGCAAATGGCTGAAACGAAAGTTCTCGTTTTTTTTATGTCGCCCTGTATTTGTAAAGTCACTAGTTAACACCTCGCTACTGGCTTTTTTATATTTTTATTAATTTGATATTCACTAGCAGGGGAAAAGTACTCAACAAACGTAACGTTGAATCACACTTTTAAGACAATTGAAAAGAAGCGGTCAAATGTATTGTCAAATTATATGTCTAAAAGTAAGAAAAAAAAATAGACTGGAGAAATATTCTACAAGTTTTTCCATGAAGCTCGAAATTATGTTCAGATCCCACCGTCCACATAATCTACCATACCAACACCCTCTAGTACAATTATAAGCCTGTAATTTATGCACTGAACCTCAAACTTTGAATCGACACATTTTCTACACATGTCTTCGACCTTCGTTCAAAGACGCCTCTAACACTTCTGAAATACATTTCATTTCTTAGTTTTAGAAAACATTTCAGAAAACATTTGACAGTTTTTCTTTAGTTACTATTTCAGAAATATCTATTGACTGTTAAATATTACACCAATGCAAATTTTGATGTGCAAGGAAGCTAGATCTTGTAGAGATGGACGTTTTGACACTTCATTTACGTAGCAGCTGCTCGTGATGTATTTCAGTTTTCGCAAAAAAATAATTATTTTTTCTTAATTACTACGATTAATTTCAAGCAATTAAATATTTTTATGAAAAATTAGGCCACACGCTGGTCAATTTGATACCCCATTTGTTCATTTCGGGCAAAAATTCACCGTGTAATATTGTTCATTCTGTAAGACTGCTGAATGATGTTTGACGTTTTAATGTATTACTTCTTCGTTTCTGACTGTATTGGCGACAAATTCTACAGACAGTATTCAAACATGCCTCTGAATACACCAGCAAAATTATATTATTGTTAGAGACGTAGTTCAGGAGATGTGATGTAAAATACTTAGTTTTGTGAAAAACTGCCGCATTTTGAATGACGGTTTAATTTATTACTTGTTTAGTATCAACTCTATGCGCAACACATTTCGCACCTGGTATACACATGTCTCAATGAGTGTACCTACAAAAATATATCACTGTATGACAAGGCCCAGGAGATACAGCATAATAAACATTGAGTTGCATGAAAATGTATGTGAAGGGCAAAATTTGAGAGTGATCCAAGAGAAATACGTGATATCTGTGAAATATGTTAAATATATTTTACGTATGCGAATACGGGCAAAGCCACGGGTAAAAAGTTAAATCTCTGGAAAGATTTCAATCAAATTTGGTACTCATATTAGTTACGATCTGCGAGAAATAGTTTGGTGGGGGGGGGGGGGGGGGGTAAGAGCCACCAACCTTCTGTTAGGAATGGGTGATAACGTGGAGGGAGAAGGGGGAGGAGTACATGGAGAGAGAGAGGGCAGGGGAAATGAGTAGAGAGAGGGACGAGGAGCAGATGAACAGAGTAAGAGAAGACGAGGAGATGGAGAGAGCAGGGAAGAGCAAGAGATGGGCAGAGAGAGGGGAGGTAGAAAAGGACAGAATGGGGAGGGAGAAATGGGCAATGAAGGGGACGAGGAAGAGCTGGAGGGAGAGAGGAAAGAGGAGAAGGCGTGCAGAGAGAGTAGGGAGGACACGATGAGCAGTGAGAGGGGGAGAAGGAAATGGACAGGACATATAGCTTTCAGATCTACTGCGAGAACTACATCATCACCACCAATTTTGAACACTTTGAGGCCCATTTTCACTGTTTGTACTATATTTTCAAAAAATAAAACTGGAGAAAAGAAACAATGTTATCATGTCTTTTTTAATCAAATACGAAGCTTAACAACAAACAGAGAATATGAGAGGGATCACTCTTAAATGGCTGCATGCAAAAAGACTCAATGCGTTTTCACAGAGTATGAAAGTTTGTAAGACTTGTAGAGCTGGAGAAAGTTTTGACGTTAATGACTCAAACAATATCTCTGAGAGTCTGGAGATAACAGATAAAATACAACGAGCGAAAGATTATCTCCAACTTATACAGACAGAGTCGAAGAACGTGAACGGGAGATAACAATGAAGAAAGGAAATAGACAGCCCCACACACTGAGCAGAACATTAAAATGACAGAATATTAAGTGTGATGTTCTCCATTGAGGGGCTAAATACAGGAAACTAACGATACTAATAACTATGACAATCAACAGACATCAGTAGAAGAATCCTGACGTGATCCTTAATGATGAAATACTGTTTCTTTATTCACCCTTACCACCCAAGTACCAGGGAGTTAGTGTTTTCCACAAATCAAGACAATTAGCTTGTTGTAAATAGTGTAACGGTTCGCCACTAACATTCCATTGACTCTTCTTATCTTCTGCCCAGTTTTTGACTTGTACATCAAATTCACTTGTTACCTTATCGACATAATATGGTAGCTTCGCAAGTACGTTGTGTGATCAAAAGTAACCGGACACCCCCAAAAACAAACGTTTTTCATATTAGGTGCATAGTGCTGCCACCTACTGTCAGGTACTCCATATCAGCGACCTCAGTAGTCATTAGACATCGTGAGAGAGCAGAATGGGGCCCTCCGCTGAACTCACGAACTTCGAACGTGGTGAGGTGATTGGGTGTCACTTGTGTCACACGTCTGTACACGAGATTTCCACACTCTTAAACATCCCTTGATCCACTGTTTCCGATGTGATAGTTATGTGGAAACGTGAAGGGACACCTACAGCACAAAAGCGCACAGGCCGATCTCGTCTGTTGACTGACAGAGCCAGCCGAGAGTTGAAGAGGGTCGTAATGTGTAATAGACAGACTATCAGATCATCACACAGGAATTCCAAACTGCATCAGGATCCACTGCAAGTAATATGACAGTTAGGTGAGAGATAAGAAAACTTGGATTTCATGGTCGAGCGGCTGTTCGTAAGCCACACATCACGCCGGTAAATGCCAAACGACGCCTCGCTTGGTGTAGGGAGCGTAAACATTGGACGACTGAACAGTGGAAAAATGTTGTGTAGAGTGACGAATCACGGTACACAATGTGGCTATCCGATGGCAGGGTGTGGGTATGAGGAATGCCCGGTGAACGTCATCTGCCAGCGTGTGTACTGCCAACAGTAAATTTCGGAGGCGGTGGTGTTATGGTAAGGTTACACATCAATAACATCTCTGTAAAGGACTGTCCTGCACAGAGCCCTGCCCTGAATCCTATAGAACACATGTCGGATGTTTTGGAACTAAGATTTCGCGCCAGGCCTCACCGACTGACGTCGATACCTCTCCTCAGTGAAGCAATCTATGAAGAATGGGCTACCATTCCCAAGAAACCTTCCAGCATCTGCTTGAACGTAGGCCTCGAGAGTGGAATCTGTCGTCAAGGCCAAGGGTGGGCCAACACCATATGATTTCCAGCACTGCTGATGGAGGGCGCCACGAACTTTCAAGTCATTTTTAGCCAGGTGTCCGTATGCTTTTGATCACATAGAGTATTTACTTGTGTACCATTTTTTTTGTCCTGTACATTTTCATAGTTTTAATCTTTGAGTGTAATGTAATGTAGGATTTAGTGGTTCGCACTTTCTTTGTGAATTTCATTATGCTTGGTTTTTTTGTATAGATATACGAGTATTACGATTATCTGACATCGACAGTGAGGCAGAGGCGATCTTCTTATTTGAGAGTCTAGGATCTCTTAGAGCACTTTATTGCCTAGTTCGCAAGTTTTGTTACATAAATAACCAGTTTTATCCGTTCCATGGCCATCTTTGGACATGTAAAGATTTACAACGAAATACAGGTAACTACATCTTATCCAAGCCAAAAATGTAACGCAACAGAGTAGAGTATACAACCTATAGACCATACGGTAATATCAATGTTGTTAAGTTACTAATCGCATATTTGTGTACAATACGAAAAATATTTAATAATTTACGGAACTGATTGAAGGTCATCATTAACATTACACCATAGTGTTATATGTACATTACATAGCCATAATCACTGAACTTGTAATATCTTAGATACTTTATAGAGTGGTATGTACTCTCACATAGTTAAAAAAACTGGGCATAATCGCATGCGTATGATGATCTTACATATTTTTAGATGATAGTGACATGCAAATATAACACACCATCCTGCATGACATGATAACCAGTTGATGTGGTCTCGCTGATGGAAAATAGACAAACTAATTGCTACAAATCATTAAGTACTCAAGTCGTAACAATTGTCTCCAGGTGGCAGTACGGTATGATACATCTAACAGGTGAAGCTACACCACTGAATATTCCGTTATAAATCAAATACACCAGTTACCGAAGATCTATTAGGTGTCATTGACTGTATTCCAAACATAACAGAATGTAACAGAACATAATGTTACATGGGTTTAAATGCTTCACATATAGACTACACAGATATTTAAGGTACGAGATTCAAGCTCAGTTATCAGCGGGATAACTTCAAATGGTTCCCATGTCATGCAGGATGGCGTGTTACACGGCTTATGCTTATTATCTGAGAAAGTGTAGGATCATCATGCAGATGGAATTCAGCCCTGTCCCTTTATTTTTTCTTTTTCCACAACGCAAGACCGCTCGGCACTCTATACAAAGTCTAATACTTTGCCCACTTCGTGATTATGGGTAAGTAATGTACATGTAGCATAATGATGAGACGTTGATGACGATTTCTGATCAATTCCGTATATTTTTACGTGTTATACACAAACACTGGATCAGTAATTTAACAAGTTTGAAATTATCGTATAGGTTATATACTCTACATAATTTTATTACAACGTTTTTGGGTTGAATGAAATGTAGTGACCCTTACTTCATTGTAAATGTTTACGATCTGAAGATCGCTGAAACTAGTTATTTATGTAACAAAACTTCAAATCTAGGCAATACTAGACTCTCAAATGCACGGGCTTACATGTAAAAAGTCACATATCTTTGGAAGAACGATCTTTGTGCAGCTGTAAATTCTTTATTATGATGTATGGATTATCCTTTTAGTAAATCCACCTGTCTGGAGCACGACGTAGCAAAAAAAGTGGAGGGTCTGAATCAGAGACTCTGGCGGTTCTGTAACCGTGTAGGCTGCAGATTCCTCGACTTGCGCCAAAGGGTGGTTGGGTTTCGGGTCCGCTGAATAAGTCAGGAGTCCACTATATGCAAGAGGCGGCTACATGGATGGCAGGGGCTGTGTGGCGTTAATTGGGCGGTTCTTTAGGTTAGAGGTCTCGGGAAAACACAAAAAGGTTTTTAATCACAAAGGGAGCAGACCGAACAAAGGGAGGACTTAGATACAGAAACCATCGGTATACTAGTTGTAAACTGTCATAGTTGTGTTGGGAAAGTAATAGAGCTTCAAGCGCTATGAGAAAACACTAATGTTCAAATCGTTATAGGCACTGAAAGCTGGCTAAAATCACAGATAAGCTCAGCCGAAATTTTGCGAAGTATCCATCGGGGTTCCGAAAGGATAGGCTAAACACGGTTGGCGGTGGCGTGTTTGTTGCTGTTAGAAGTATAAGTAGTTTATCTTGTCGTGAAATTGAAGTAGATAGTTCCTGTGAGTTGGTATGGGCAGAAGTCTTTGTTGGCAACCGGAATAAAATAATAATTGGCTCCTTTTACCGACTTCCCAATTCAAATGATACAATTGCTGAAAGGTTCAAAGAAAATTTGGGTTTGACATCAAACACATACCTACCTCATACGATTATAGTCGGTGGTGACTTTAATTTGCCCTCGATATATTGGCGAAAATGCATGTTTAATTCCGGAGGTACGCATAAAATATCATCCGAAATTGTGCTAAATGCATTCTCTAAAAATTATATCGAGAAGTTAGTTACTGAGCCCACGCGAATAGTAAACGGTTATGAAAACACACTGAAACGTCCCCTTAGAAAAATTATACAAGGCTGTGCTTAAACTGAAACACAATATTTTTGGCGCAACGCAATCTGACTTCCAAAAATCCCTACGAAAGAATGGCCCTGACTAACATTAACCTATACCTTTCACAAATCACTTACCTCACAAAAAATCTTCGTTACTCGAACTACTGCAATACAGCGAGCACCACTACTGCCAGCTAAATAAAAGATTCAAACTACGGAAGGCACTAACTACTGATAGGTATAGTTATCAAATGAAAGATTTTAATAGAGAACAAACAGTGTATTTACCTTAATAGTCAAAATATATACGATAGTTCATGACATCCAGTCTTACAAATTACAAAACTCCGCCATCTCTCTCCCCACGTCCACCACTGCTGGCGGCTCATCTCCAATTGCGCAACGCTACGCGCTGTTAGCATTAAGCTGCCGCTGCCCAACACTACAATGGCAGACAACAATGCAAACCAGCCACAGACTGCACACGGCACAGCCAGTGATTTTTATACAGAGCGCTACGTGGCGGCGGCGTTACCAATAAAGAAACCTAAACAGCCTACTTACAACACTTGACCTCTTAGCAACAAATAATTCTGAGATAATAACGAATATCAAAACGTATACAGGAATTAGTGAACACATGGTTCTCGTGATTGAATACTGTAACCCCCAAATCTTCAAAAATAAACGAAAAATATACCTATTCAAAAAAACGGATAAAAATTCACTTGACGCTTTCCTGACAGACAATCTCCGCTCCTTCCAAATTAACAATACAAGTGTAGACCAGATGTGGCTTGAATTCAAATAAATAGTATCGCAGGCAATTGAGAGATTTATACCAAATAAATTAACAAACGACAGAGCTGATCCTCCTTGGTACACTGTTGCAGAAACAACGAAACAAGCATGCCAAATTTAAACTCACGCAAAATCCACAAGATTGGCGATCTTTTACAGAAGTTAGAAATTTAGCACGGACTTCAATGCGAGATGCTTATAATAGTTTCCACAACGAAACTTTATCTTGAAAACCGGCAGAAAGGACTGCTACGGTCGCAGGTTCGAATCCTGCCTCGGACATGGATGTGTGTGATGTCCTTAGGTTAGTTAGGTTTAAGTAGTTCTAAGTTCTAGGGGACTGATGTCCTAAGATGTTAAGTCCCATAGTGCTCAGAGCCATTTGAACCACATCATTATTCAAGAAAAGTAGTAAGAGTAATCCACTACATTACAGGCCCATATCGTTAAGGTCGATATTTGGAACATATATTGTGTTCGAAAATTATGAATTACCTCGAAGAAAACGCTCTATTGACAGACAGTCAACATGGATTTAAAAAACGTCGTTCTCGTGAAACACAGCTAGCTCTTTATCCGCGTGAAGTGTTGAGTGCTATTTACAAGGGATTTCAGACTAATTCCGTATTTCTGGATGTCCGGAAAGCTTTTAACACTGTAACACACAAGCGGCTTGTAGTGGAATTGCTTACGTATGGAATATCGTCTCAGTTATATGACTGGATTCGTGATTTCTTGTCAGAAAGATCATAGTTCATAATAACTGAGGGAAAGTCATCCAGTAAAACAGAAGTGGTGTCTGGCGTTCCCCAAGGTAGTGCTGTAGGCCTTTTGCTGTTCCTTGTCTATATAAACGATTTAGGAGACAATCTGAGCAGCTGTCTTCGGTAGTTTGCAGATGACGCTGTTGTTTAACGACTAATTAAGTCACTAGAGGATCAAAACAAATTACAAAATGATTTCTAAAATATATCTGTATGGTGCGAAAATTGGCAATTGACCCTAAATTCAACTAAACATATAGGAATTACAATTACGAATAACTTAAATTGGAAGGAACACGTAGAAAATGTTGTGGGGAAGGCAAACCAAGACTGCGTTTTATTGGGAGGACACTTAGGAAATGTAACAGATCAGCTAAGGAGACTACACTATGCTTGACCGCCCTCTTTTAGAATACTGCTGCGTGGTGTGGGATCTTTATCAGATACGACTGACGGAGTACATCGAAAACCTTCAAAGAAGGGCAGCATGTTTTTTTATTATCACGAAATGTGGGAGACAATGTTACTGTAATTATACAGGATCTGGGGTGGACATCATTAAAACAAAGGCGTTTTTCATTGCGGCTGAATCTTCTCACAAAATTCCAATCACACACTTGCTCCTCCGAATGTCAAAATATTTTGTTGACACCGACCTACATAGGGAGAAACGATCACCATGATAAAATAAGAGAAATCAGAGCTCGCACGGAAAGATATAGGTGATCGTTCTTTCCGCGGCTATACGAGATTGGAATAACAGAGACTCGTGATGGTTGTTCGATGAATCCTCTGCCAGGAACTTAAATGTGAGTTGCAGAGTTTCCATGTAGATATAGATGTAGACGTCTCAAATGCTTTCATTCTTTTCTGTTCCGGTTTTCCCAAGGTGGAGATCTGCTGTGTTCCAACCATAGATTCTTAGAAATTTCTTCCTTAAATTAAGACCTATTATGATTGATACTAGTAGACTTCTTTTGTCCAGGAATGCTCTTTTTGCCAGTACTAGTTTGTTTCTATGACCGCCCTGTTTCGTCCGAAACGGGTTATTTTGATGCCTAGGCGGCATAATTCGTCTTCTTTCCATTCAGCAGATGCTGTAATTCTTCTTCTCCTTCACCGAGAATAGCAATGTCATCAACGAGTCATAACATTAATATCCTTTCAGTTGGAATTTTAATTCCACTCTTGAACCTTCTCATATTTCCGTCAGTGCTTTTTCGATGCACAGGTTCAACAGCAGGGGTGAAAGATTACATTCCTGTTTTACACCCGTTTTAATCTGAACACTTCGTTCTTAGTCCTCCACTCTTGTTTCTCCCTCTTGGGTCTTCTACATAGTGTATTACCTGTCTCACCCTATAGGTTGCCCCTATTTTCCTCAGAATTTCGAACATCTTGCACCATTTTTCATCGTCGAACACTTTTTCCAGCTCGGGAGATCCTATGAACATGTCTTGATTTATCTTCAGCCTTGCTTCCATTACCAACCGCAACGTCAAAACTGCCTCTCTGGTGCCATTTCCTTCCCTGAAGCCCAGCTGAGCGTCATCAAACAGATTCTCAATTTTCTGTTCCATTCTCCTATACTTATTCTTGTCAGCAACTTGTATGCTTGAGCAATCTTAGGAATTGTTTGGATGATCTTTTTCAGAAAGTCAAACGGTATGTAGCCAGTCTCATATATTCTACACACCAGCACGAATCATTCTTTTATTGCCACTTCCCCCAATGATTTTAAAAATTCCAATGCAAAGTTGTGAATCCACTCTGCCTTATTCGATCGTAAGTCTTCCAAATCTCTTCTAAATTCTGATTGTAATACTGGATCTCCTATCTCTTCCCTATCGACTCTTATTGCTTCCTCTATTATTGAAACGTCCCCTTTGAACAATTATACATGACTGTGCTTAAACTGACACACAATATATTTTAGCGCAACGCAATCTGACTTTAAGTAATCCCTACAAGAGAATGGCCCTGACTAAATTAAGCTATAGGTTTCACAAATCACTTACCTTACAAAAATCTTCGTTACTCGAACTACTGCAATACAGCGAGCGACACTACTGCCAGCTAAATAAAAGATTCAAACTACTGAAGGCACTAACTACTAATAGGCATAGTTAGCAAATGCAAGATTTTGATAGAGAACAAACAATGTATTTACCTTACTAGTGTTGAAAAGTCATAATATATATAGCAGTTCATGACATCCAGTCTTACAAATTTCAAAACTCCGCCATTTCTCTCCCCACATCCACCACTGCTGGCGGCTGACCTCCAACTGAGCAGCGCTATGTGGCGTTACCAACAAAAAAAACTAAACAGCCTACTTACAGTACATTCCCTTATTAATGAGTCTTATTATAAAATGAACAGATTACCATACTTAACTTTGCTATTATATAGATGTGCCGCAAGCAACGGACGACATGCAAATAAACAAGCTCCTTCCGTATAAACGACCCTAAGTGGTTGCTATACAAGTGTCTAATTTTGAAGCTGCTCTTCAACTCTTGAACTGGGCCGCGACCAGTCTGGCGTGGCGCTTACGTCCTCTTCACCTAGGCGCCGTTGATGTAGCGTTGTCGTCCTGGAGAAGGATCGGTCAGCGTGCAATTGGCTGACTTCTTCTCACAGCCGTCTCTTCTCTTATGTTTCCGAATGGCGTGCCGGTGCTTGACTTTACCCAGTATCAATTAGTACTTAGCAACCAAGAAAAACTGCAGAGATCTTCATAAATATTTAAAGAAAATTCTTAATTGCCCTTATTCCTTAGAAATATTTCCACCACAAATTACCCTAAAACTATCCACATTCACAAGCACCAAATGAAAAGGAAACTTGTAAGAGGTTCGTAAGGGGTTCATTACTATTCGCTAGAGCACTTGAGCAGATGTAATTTCGAAGGATTGCTCACGCGCTGCCTGCCATATGGGATATCTACGCTACAATAGAATTGCAGGTCAGAGCAGTTTGGGCAGTAAGTCGAGTTTAATAGCTCGCAGAGAGCAGTTGTGTTTTGTAGCTCACACAGCGCACAAAGCACTTG
This sequence comes from Schistocerca gregaria, assembly GCF_023897955.1. Taxonomy (NCBI): domain Eukaryota; kingdom Metazoa; phylum Arthropoda; class Insecta; order Orthoptera; family Acrididae; genus Schistocerca; species Schistocerca gregaria. The sequence continues at coordinate 289,951,336 of NC_064927.1, forward strand.
AGTTGTGGACATGGGAGTCCAGCGGCTGACTTGTGTTGGGCCGGTCGTGCAGAACGATGGTGGTGCCAGGGCGGTGTGGTATAAGGTAAACACAAAAATATATTATTGTTCTTTGTTTCCGTGCACATATGTTAATTTCCACAACTGATTTAACCACAAATTGTAATGTTAAAGTCCCATTTAATTCCTTGCATAAATGCTTCAATAACAACTTTTGTTAAGAAGAAAACTTTTGCCAGTCATTTATCTGAGTTTAAACACTTTACGAATTTTTCCTGTGCATACTCATGTTGTTTAAGTAAAAGAAACTAAGTTGTTTTCCTAGAAATGAAAATCTAGTGGCCAGCATCGCACTGGGCTGTGCCAAAAATTTCTTATAGAAGCAGATATATAGATAGCGTTATCCGGCGACATCATTGTGAGGTAAGAATTTTTCAGTTTATTCAGGATAGTTTCACAGGGCCATGACGCTGCGCTGAAGACGTCTAAACTTATTAATCTCGATATGCAGTCAGTCTTTAATGGAAGGTCATATTAAAACTTGAAATTTTATTATTGAAAAGAAATTTTTCTATTGGGAACTAAAACGGGATTATTCTGCCGGGAGGTTACACTAAATGTGAACATTATACGCATTATTCTGTTGAGAGGTTACAAACTACTAGACAAATTGAAAGGCTATAAAGGGAACAAAGCATCTAGTGAAAACATAATTGTTGCAAGACTCAAGTCAGCTGGCGCAAAAACCTTAATGAAACAACACTGATCATACAAAACATTTTGCGAACTGGAAATATTGCAGTTAACTCATAAGCTCCATTGATTCAGAAGGGAGGCAAAAGCGATGTTAGTAATTACAGGAGAAATTCCGTCATTTCTGTTACATTATTCTATCTCAATGAATCTTGGAGCAAGCACAATAATAGCTTGATATGAGACTGGCGAATGTCAAAAATTTAGAACAAATATGTCATGTGCAGAAAGAATTTTAGTAATGAAATTAATTGTCAGACACCAAAAAATTAAAAATGTAGTTTGTACCTCTGTGATTATAAAGAAGAGTTTATGACTCAGTATAATCCTAAAGAAACAAGGTCTGGACACCAAAACCACTGCAAGTGACACGCTAAATACTGCAAGAGTGAAGTACACTATACTGCAGAAATAGCGGGAGATTTTGAAACTTAAACGGGAGTGAGACATTAATTTGACCACCTCCTATGTTCGACATCAACGTGCAACCACCACACACAGACTGCAGGTGGCAGCACTAGCAATGGAGAATATATAATGCTTGTCAAGGGGCCGCGGGTAGCACTGCAGTAACGTAGAAACCGGCCAATTCAAAATGGCTCTGAGCACTATGGGACTTAACATCTTAGGTCATCAGTCGCCTAGAACTTACTACTTAAACCTAACTAACCTAAGGACATCACACAACACCCAGCCATCACAAGGCAGAGAAAATCCCTGACCCCGCCGGGAATCAAACCCGGGAACCCGGGTGTGGGAAGCGAGAACGCTACCGCACGACCACGAGATGCGGGCAAACCGGTCAATTAATCTGACTCCAAAAGAGCATAATCATTAGTATTTGGACGAAGCGTCGAAGCATTTCAGAAATGTTTAAGTTTGTAAACTATTCGCTTGCCACCGTGGTTGAAGTGCACCGCACGTGGCAAAATGGGGCTATCCAAAACTGGCGCCGACGCAACTGTGGGCACCAGAGGCGGGTGGCATAGATAACAGTGATCAGTGTTGACTCCGGAGATGTGTACGGACGAATATACGTGAAACTGTTGAGCAACTGACCACACAAATGAACGAAGAGTCTACCAACAATGTCTCCTCAACGATCGTTCAGCGAACGTAGTTGTGTATGGGTCCCCGCAGTAGGCGCCTGGGTGTCTATTCTGTATCTTTCCGCCATTGTGCCGATCGTTTAGGTGGATTATTTCTGACAAGAAAAAACATAAAGGTCACTGTCGGTTGTTTCACTCACAGCAATTTTATCTCCAACAATTTCATATTTCGTATTTTAAACACAAAGTAATCACGAAATCATTACTGAGGAAGTGTGCTCTTACATGTAACTAATAACGAATATTACAGAAAAATCTTAACTTACACGAATAACAATGTCTCAGAATTTGTTGCATATATGTAGAGGAAAAAAATGTTCTATCATCCACTCACGCGCGATCCCGTGTCATTTCGTATCGCAATCCCGCGTGCTAACCGCTTCGCCACGCCATACGACAGCCAGGCAGTGCTCAATTCTTGTCGTATTGTGTAGAGGAACGTAGGCTGACTTCGTTACCAAATGGTGCTGCGTAAGTCATAGATGCGTGATAGTTTGGAAGGTTTTCAATATCAGGCTACACATAATTGCTTTCCATTGTTACTTGAAAGTTGTAAACACGTTTCGATAGTTAGTAACTAACTCATTTGTGGGAAAAAGTACACAAAGGCACTAGTAACGTCGGTTCACACTCATGTAATATACGTAAGCAGAGCCGATATATTGATATTTAATTATGTTTAAACTCTTATTTGCATAAAAATAACACGTATTTTGAGAGAATGTCGACCGAAAACGTTTTTTCGTTTTTAATGTAATCATTCACAGTAACTACCTAAACTAACCTTATTTCTAACAGAGAACAATAGTCTATTACGAACTCACTTTCCAATCGGCGGATGCGTCCTCTGGTGATTCTTTAGTAACACAATCACTAAAGCTAAAGCTAAAACCGCTAAATACGTTTAAAATAACAAATTATAGGTGTACATAAACCACTGCTCACCGATCGACTGGGCCAGACCGAAATCCAAAACCTCTCAGTACAATTGTCGTAAAATCGGTGGTAGGACCGTTCGGTAACAAGTCTCAGATGCTTACTGAACAGGATATTTCGATAAGGAACCGTAAATGAAACCAATACCGAGACTAACCTACTACACCGACCGGTATGAACGATACAGAGAATAGGGCCCCTGGGTCATGCTCCCGTGCTAACTGCTACTCATTGGCGATGAAGGTTGGAATTTTCACTCCAGTGCCGCAGCTGGACGTCACTGAGTAGCGACAGGTGGCTTTTTCACATGTATCATGTTATATGCTCCATCGGACAGATGGTTGTTACTGGGTACGGCGTGAAGCGTCTGAAAGCAAACACCCTGCACCAGTTTTCGGAAGGATCCAGGCGGGAGGAGGGAGCTTAATAGTTTGGGGACTGTTTTCGTGGCATTTGCCTGGTTGATCTAGTCATTCTCGAAAGCACAATGCACAACATATGTATGCACCTATCGTTGAGGACCATGTCTGCCCCTGCATGCAGATAGTTTTTCTTCGACATCATGACATCTACTATCTGGACAACGCCACACAGCTTACAGTGTTCGTGTACGTCTTGAAGAGCACCAGGCTGAGGTTATTGTAATCCCCTGGCTACCAAATTGTCAGTATTTAAACCAAATCGAGAACCTGTGGGACCACATCTGTCGATCTGTTCGCGCTAATCGAGAAATCTAGCGCAGCTGACCACCGCACTAGAGTCGGAATGGCTCCACATCCCTGTCCGTAGTTTCCAGAACCTTTCTCTCTCTCTCTCATCTGTCTCTCTCTCTCTCTCTCTCTCTCTCTCTCTGTGTGTCTTTCCTGCATGTCCCACACGGTGAAAGGCACTTATTCAGAATTTTGACAGTTGGACAGTGTATATATTACATTACAGCTGCATCTTAGAAAAAGTGTCGGCCGTGCGGTTCTAGGCGCTACAGTCTGGAACCGCGAGACCACTACGGACGGAGGTTCAATTCCTGCCTCGGGTATGGATGTGTGTGATGTTCTTAGGTTAGTTAGGTTTAAGTAGTTCTAAGTTCTAGGGGACTGATGACCTCAGAATATGAGTCCCATAGTGCTCAGAGCCATTTGAACCTTAGAAGATATAATCCATGCATAGTTGTGACGTCACCGGGCAAGAAATTTGTAAAATCTGTGTTAAAAATGAAAAAAAAAAACATTTATCTGCGTTCTTATATTTCATTTCTATATGAACAGTTAACGGTTATGTGGATTCTGTACAAAAGAAATAATTATTTGGCATTTTTGTATTTGTATAACATTATGTATTTAAAATTTGCAAAATAACGTCTGTGGTCGGCGATTGTGGAAACCGACGCAGACAATGATAATTAAAAATATAACGAAGATGTATATTAGCATCTTAAATTGTTTATAAGTAGTGGAGGCTTAGACATTACTGTCTACGTCTTCTCGTAGCCGTGTATGTTGTAAGAGCCTGTGACGCTCTCTTTAACGCTTAGTTAGCTTTCATTTGTTTTTTGATCGAGAAGGACGCCATCGGGCACTGATGTATAGAAAAGGTGTGTACTTTGAATTTTATGTTAATTCTGAATATAGAAATTTTTAAAAATACTTGTAATAATTTTTAGCTAGCTTGCCCAGTATTTCATCACACATTTTTAGCCCTTTTCAGCGAATTTAGCATTTTTTTGTGACGCAGTGCTGCGCCACGATCGCGGGAGACGCTGCTGCGGCAAATTCAAACTATAAATGAATGAAAGCAGATTCCCCGCAACTAAGCGGTCAGGCAATTGTACATTAAAATTATTTCTTTCAGCTTCCCGGAGACCACAGAGCAGGAGTGCAGACTTTATTATGTTATGGGAGCCTTTATATTTTATGAAGTAACAGCTGTTTCATGAGATGAGAAAACATTTTATTTTCCAAGCACAGATCAAAACCTAACAAGAATAAACAACTTGTAACCAAGCCGACTACTGCAAACATAAATATCTATCAGCTGCAGCTTTCACCAGCTGTTTTTTGCCCCGTGGATAAATGACGTCGCCACAATGTCATTTTCAGATGGACATGGGCAACTGTTAGTACATTATCAATGGCGCAAATAATTTACGTAAATCAAAGAGTTAAAACTTTAATTTTGTGAGATCTAAGACTGCTGTTTTGAAATCTGGTCTGGCTAATAATATTAAAATCATTTTATTTTTTAGTTTCATGCTCTCGTATTAGCCGTGGCAATCAATAGTGTTCAAATGTTAAAAAATCGACTGCAGCTTTTATGTCTGGTAATCATTGTATACTTTAACTTCTGTGTGAGTAACAAGAGTAATTTTCAGGGCATTTCAGAGACTAATGTGGAGAAAGACAGGTTTAATTTCGTAATCAGTTACAGTAATGATACAGTGTATCATTTCTAACAAGCCAGATCAGAGATATGAGAACATAGTTTTGCAAATTAACGATCATGCATTCACGGCAGGAAATACTTTAGTGTGGCGCGTATCCCCACATAATAGATCAGAGTGCACAAAGCTAAATTTTCAAGTACAGAAACCAATAGTAAGAACTGCGTTTTATCTTTTGTGTTTGCAACGATAATCAACATTTGGTTTCCCTAAAGTGCTATGCAATATATACTGTATAGCGAAAGATCATAAAAGTTCAATCCATGATTTTATTACTACCAAGCAAATTAATAACATTCTTCTACATTCAATCAAACTGTATATAAAATCAAAGTGCATGGGGATACGTAACAACTTACTGAAACCTAAAATCAGAACATCGAATTCACACATCAATCAAACTAGAAAGATCCAGGATGGGCTGAGAATTCTGTATCAAGGCACTTAAACAGCAAAAAACAAACAGACAATCACAATGATACAGCAGGAGAGTAGGTAACGAAATATCATTTCTTTCAGATAGGTATCCAGCAAAAGTATAATATTCTCAATATTCAAATCTCGAAGATATGGAAAAATCGAGAGAGTTTGTCAGTTACAGCTACCGATAATGTCAGTTAAAATATTTAGGCGAGGCAGTCCAAGAAACTAGCATAGGTAAGACTGGTCATGAAATTCGTTGCCATAAAATGGCATCAAAAATGGCATCTCTAAATACACAAAACTGATATACTACAACATGGTTACCACAGCAGAGTCGTAATAGAACTGCAAAACTCGCTTTAAACAGAAGGAGAATTACTGAAGAAAAGCAAACGGAAAGTAATCTGGGAAACTGTAGACTCAAATTATACTTATGAAGTTATTTACAAACCAAGAACAAATACAGAAACGAAAAAGTATACCAGCATTTATCAGGATACGTAAAATGGAGGGTAAAATTCTACAGCATATTAAAAGACTAGAACCAATTAAATCAACAGAACAATTTGTGGAGTTCTAGCAAAGTCGCCAAATTTGTAACAATAAAATCTGAATTAACACAACTTGGTGTGCCGGACAGAAAAATATTTTGGCAGAAAATTCACGTTGGCCTGGCGAAAACCCCAACAAGAGTGGAATCTTTGGCGATAGAGAAAATTCCACTCTGCAAGAATGAAATTAGTAAGTGCACGCCGACAGAATGAAAGTAATACGCGCTCAAAGTAAATCTGAAACAAAACTTCGAGGTTTTCCATGAAGCTCAGTAGATCCTCATGAACGCATTCGCTTGACGGTTGTCGGATCCTGACCAACACGAGAAGAAATATCACGGAACAATAAATATGTTTTTCAATGGTCAACGACTCTGGCGAAAACGAATTTTGGCACCTGCTAAAAGGGAAAGCAGGGTCAAAAATCCCGTCTATATCGATGTCATTAGAGACGGTGCACAATATCGGAAAGTATGAAAGATGAGGAAGGAAATGGGCCGTGCCCTTTCAGAGGAACCATTCGCAGCAGTTAGCTGGAGCGATTTAGGGAAATCACTGAAACACTACATCTGGATGGCAGGAGGCGGATTTGAACTGTCATTCTCCCGAATGCTAGTCCAGTATGCTAATCAATTCGCATCTCCCTCGGTTGCACATGCTGGTAGGTGTTTTTCCTTCTTACACAAGATGTGACACAATTTCTCATTAACAGCAAACATTCCTATGCTGTAAATAGTCTTCACGGGTTTGTCTCCGTTTTTGTGTTGTTGTGGTCTTCAGTCCTGAGACTGGTTTGATGCAGCTCTCCATGCTGCTCTATCCTGAGCAAGCTTCTTCATCTCCCAGTACCTACTGCAACCTACATCCTTCTGAATCATATCTTGGTCTCCCTCTACGATTTTTACCCTACACGCTGCCCTCCAATGCTAAATTTGTGATCCCTTCATGCCTCAGAACATGTCCTACCAACCGATCTGTTCTTCTAGATAAGTTGTGCCACAAAGTTCTCTTCTCCCCAGTCCTAATCAAAACCTCCACTTTAGTTATATGATATACCCATCTAATCTTCAGCATTCTTCTGTAGCACCACATTTCGAAAATTTCTATTCTCTTCTTGTCCAAACTAGTTATCGTCCATGTTCCACTTCCGTACATGGCTAGGCTCCATACAAATATTTTCAGAAACGACTTCCTGACACTTAAATCTATACTCGATGTTAACAAATTTCTTTTCTTCAGAAACGCTTTCCTTGCCATTGCCAGTCTACATTTTATATCCTCTCTACTTCGACCATCATCAGTTATTTTGCTCCCCAAATAGCAAAACTCCTTTACTACTTTGTCTCATTTCCTAATCTAATTCCCTCAGCATCACCCGACTTAATTCGACTACATTCCATTATCCTCGTTTTACTTTTGTTGATGTTCATCTTATATCCTCCTTTAAGGACACTGTCCATTCCGTTCAACTGCTCTTCCAAGTCCTTTGCTGTCTCAGACAGAATTACAATGTCATCGGCGAATCTCAAAGTTTTTATTTCTTCTCTATGGATTTTAATACCTACTCTGAATTTTTCTTTTGTTTCCTTCACTGTTTACTCAATATACAGATTGAATAACATCTGGGCTAGGCTACAACCCTGTCTCCCTCCCTTCCCACCCACTGCTCCCCTTTCATGTCCCTCGACTCTTGTAACTGCCATGTGGTTGCTGTACAAATTGTAAATAGCCTTTCGCTCCCTGTATTTTACCCCTGCCACCTTCAGAATTTGAAAAAGAGTATTCCAGTCAACATTGTCAAAAGCTTTCTCTAAGTCTACAAATGCTAGAAACGTGGGTTTGCCTTTCCTTAATCTAGCTTCTAAGATAAGTCGTAGGATCAGTATTGCCTCACGTGTTCCAATATTTCTACGGAATCTAAACTGATCTTCCCCGAGGTCAGCTTCTACCAGTTTTTCCATTTGTCTGTAGAGAATACGCGTTAGTGGCTTATTAAACTGATTGTTCGGTAATTTTCACATCTGTCACTACCAGCTTTCTTTGGGATCGGAATTATTATATTCTTCTTGAAGTCTGAGAGTATTTCGCCTGTCTTATACATCTTACTCACCAGATGGTAGAGTTTTGTCAGGACTGGCTCTCCCAAAGCTGTCAGTAGTTCTAGAGGCTGCTTAGCCATTTTGTACTTCCTGTTGATCTCGTTTTTGAGACGGTTGTATTCCTTTTTGCCTGCTTCATTTATTGCAATTTTATATTTTCTCCTTTCATCAATTAAATTTAATATTTCTTCTGTTACCCAATGATTTCTACTAGCCCTCGTCTTTTTACCTACTAGGTCCTCTGCTGCCTTCACTACTTCATCTCTCAAAGCTACCCATTCTTCTTCTAGTGTATTTCTTTCCCCCATTCCTGTCAATTGTTCCCTTATTCTCTCCCTGCAACGCTGTACAACCTCTGGTTCTTTCAGTTTATCCAGGTCCTATCTCCTTCAATTTCCACCTTTTTGCAGTTTCTTCTGTTTTAATCTACAGTTCATAACCAATAGATTGTGATCAGAGTCTACATCTGCCCCTGGAAATGTCTTACAATTTAAAACCTGGTCCTTAAATCTCTGTCTTACCATTATGTAATCTATCTGAAACCTGTCAGTATCTCCAGGCTTCTTCCATGTATACAACCTTCTTTTACTAGTCTTCAACCAAGTGTTAGCTGGGATTAAGTTGTGCTCTGTGCAATATTCTATCAGGCGGCTTCCTCTATCATTTCTTAGCCCCACTATGCTGTTTGTAGTAGCTTACCCGCACTCCTATTTTTTATTCATTATTAAACCTACTCCTTCATTACCCCTATTTGATTTTGTATTTATAACCCTGTATTCACCTGCCAAGAAGTTTTGTTCCTCCTGCCACCGAACTTCGCTAATTCCCACTATATCTAACTTTAACCTATCCATTTCCCTTTCTAAATTTTCTAACCTACCTGCCCTATTGAGGGATCTGACATTCCACGCTCCGATCCGTAGAATGCCAGTTGTCTTTCTCCTGATAACGACGTCCTCTTGAGTAGTCCCCGCCCGGAGATCCGAATGGGGGACTATTTTACCTCCGGAATATTTTACTCAAGAGGACGCCATCATCATTTAATCGTACAGTAAAGCTGCATGCCCTCGGGAAAAATTACGGCCTTAGTTTCCCCTTGCTTTCAGCCGTTCGCAGTTCCAGCATAGCAAGGCTGTTTTGGTTAGTGTTACAAGGCCAGATCAGTCAATCATCCAGACTGTTGCCCCTGCAGCTACTGAAAAGGCTGCTGCCCCTCTTCAGGAACCACACGTTTGTCTGGCCTCTCAACAGATACCCCTCCGTTGTGGTTGCACCTACGGTACGGCTATCTGCATCGCTGAGGTACGCAAGCCTCCCCACCAACGGCAAGGTCCATGGTTCATGAGGGGAGGGTTTGTAGTGTAATATCTAAAAAATTCCATTGCCATGTATTCGTGACAGTTGATTTGAAATTATGAAACCGTCGTACAAAGAAATATGTATAATATACAAATGTATGCGTACATTATCCAAATTAAGAAACATAGTATTTCTCCACACTGGGCGCAAGGTTCTCGCGTATGTGCAACGCAATTTTGTTGACGTGTCTACGCCAACGCCACTCCATAGATGTTTGAACTTCGAAATTGAAAGCTGTCACAAGCGCTGCTGCCAGGTGTCACGGAATTCCTTAAGTTGACTGAACTGTAGCAGTGTCTTAGCAGTAAAGAATAAATGTATTGGTTGGTGCAAACATTCGTAGCGTAAGTTTAATATACACCACATATACATATAACAGAGAGTTCAGTCAGCAATAAGATATTTTCCTTCGCTATTTACAGTAGTCTGACAGTTATTCGTTTCCGCGACTGTAGAAATCACTTGGTATTAAAGAAAAGGACATGTCGAAGCATGTTTGGAAAGCATTTTCATCCGGGAAGGAAGTTCCTTGTGGGTTGTTCGATAGAGAGAGGAAAAGATGAAAAACCTGAGGGTGCAAGATCAAGTGAATAAGGTGGGTGTGGAAAGACTTGGCAATTCAATGTTTCTTGTCGGTCCAGCAGAATGATGGCGGCCGTTGTGGAGCAGCGTAAGTTTACGCAGTCTTCTTGGACGTTGTTCGTAGATTACGCCTGCAAGATGTCTCAGTTGTTGACAATAAATGTCAACAGTGATCGTTAAAACTCTGGGAAGTAATTCGCAGTGCAAGTACACCACACCATCACGATTCCACGACATGCATAACATTACCTTCTGTGGATGTGCGCATATCTTCGTGCGGTGAGTTGATCCTTTCTGAAACTTGGTGGTCAAGGGAAGGCAGGTTTCGGTTACGATTGTGGACGGGGCCGTGATCAATTACTATTGGTTGCTTTTTACAGTGACACTTAATTTATTTTAAATCAGTAATTCCAGACTCAACAATAAATAATACCACACGTTATTAACGAAGGAATTAACAAGTGTAAATAATAGTGTTTTCAGTGAGTTAAAATTTAGCAAATCAGCATTAAATACAGATACAACAAATAATGTTTTAAAAGCAAGCCACCGTAATCTGGGCAGAAGGCCTTACACGCCAGGAATGGCAATAAATTAAGAATTGTTTAAAACTCGCTGCAACTTACAAATTACAGGTATTGAAATATTAACGGCAAGTCGCCACAAACACAACAGACGGCATCAGAAGCCAGGAATGGCAGTAAATAAGGTTTTAAAGGCTTACTGCGTAAATACAAACACCAAATTAGAATTTTAGAGCTAATGAACACGATGACGGCTGAAGGCCTTACACGCCAGCAACGGCAACAACATAAAATATATTTTTGAAACCTGCTGTAAAACACCAAATACAATAGCAAAAGTTAATTAAAAAAACAAGCAACTGATACAGATGGTGCTCCAGGAATCGACCTCTGAGACGGTCCGGCAACAAACACTTTCGCGAGTTGCATTCACTTCACAAGATGGTAACTCGTACTAATGGCAGTCTAACGAATGACTAATGACAATCTTGCTGAAACTACCTGACGTCCGATAAACCAAACGCAACGATGGAACAATATGCCAAAGCTGCACTACGTCCAGGATAGTGTGTTTACATCGCCCGGAACGAGAAAGGAACCACTGCCACCAGAGTGGAAAAATCACCAACTGGCCTACAATCAAGAAAGCTGTCAAAACTACACGCCTTACCAGACAGCAGTGGCAAGGTGAGGAAATGAACACATATACTAACCCCCAGGGCAGGCAACTGGGCGTTAGCGGAAACCAGGCAATAAAAATTATCGCTGGGAGAACTTAACAAATTGTTTAAAAGTTGAACGCAGTAAACATTAATAACAAGTCGAGGAAAGCTAATCAGATCCGCCTTCCCCAAGCACTCCCCTTGCTGCTCTTCGCCTCGGCTACACTACATGCAGCAACACGAACCCAAGTCACTGGAGAATCGCGGACTATCACAATGGTGGAGGTTTCTCTACTTGGATTGAAATGCACTCATCTTAAGGCATGCTGGATCCGTTTTACAACGAGGTCGTGCACCCTCGTGACCACAGCCCTTCCATCCGGTATCCATGCGTGCCGCCAGAGGTGTTGGCGTGTTCTCGGACTTTGCAGACTTGGCTTCTCCTCAGTCCCCAACCGAATTACCCACTCACACGACCCGAAAAACAACGATTTCGCCCCAAAAATAGGGCGTTACTACATATCGATAACCGCTGCTGCTGCCACTAGCGCACAGACAACGCTTGCGAAACGGAGTGGCTCCAGTTAACACGAGAAGCAACCGTAACCATGCCAACTAAACAATACCGTCTGCCCTCCGACAGAGGGCGGAAACCTACAAACAGCACCAATGCGAGCTTCAGCACGGCTCACTTTCTTTGGGGTGAACTATTCCTTTATTTTTCCTGTGTTAGCAGAAAGACACCACTTCTCGTCATCAGTAGCGGTACAGGAAACGATGGTCGGTGTTGTTCGCCAACCAGTTGATGACGAGCAAGAACAGGTGCTTATTCGTATATGGCCACCCGCTGATGCGAGTATTTTGGTTTTGGCTTAGACAATGAGGTATCCACACACCCCACTTTTGAATCTTCCCCATTGCATGCAAGGTTCACACGGTGGTGAAGCGATCACAGTACATCACATTTTCCAGTTCTCGATTATACTGACGTGAATCATTATCGCTTAATGCGTTTAAACGGTCTTCGTCAAACTTCGAAGGTCTTCCTGAACGTGGAGAGTCATTAATGTCAAAACGATCCTTCTTAAAACGAGAAAACTACACTCCTGGAAATGGAAAAAAGAACACATTGACACCGATGTGTCAGACCCACCATACTTGCTCCGGACACTGCGAGAGGGCTGTACAAGCAATGATCACACGCACGGCACAGCGGACACACCAGGAACCGCGGTGTTGGCCGTCTAATGGCGCTTGCTGCGCAGCATTTGTGCACCGACGCCGTCAGTGTCAGCCAGTTTGCCGTGGCATACGGAGCTCCAACGCAGTCTTTAACACTGGTAGCATGCCGCGACAGCGTGGACGTGAACCGTATGTGCAGCTGACCGACTTTGAACGAGGGCGTCTAGTGGGCATGCGGGAGGCCGGGTGGACGTACCGCCGAATTGCTCAACACGTGGGGCGTGAGGTCTCCACAGTACATCGATGTTGTCGCCAGTGGTCGGCGGAAGGTGCACGTGCCCGTCGACCTGGGACCGGACCGCAGCGACGCACGGATGCACGCCAAGACCGTAGGATACTACGCAGTGCCGTAGGGGACCGCACCGCCACTTCCCAGCAAATTAGGGACACTGTTGCTCCTGGGGTATTGGCGAGGACCATTCGCAACCGTCTCCATGAAGCTGGGCTACGGTCCCGCACACCGTTAGGCCGTCTTCCACTCACGCCCCAACATCGTGCAACCCGCCTCCAGTGGTGTCGCGACAGGCGTGAATGGAGGGACGAATGGAGATGTGTCGTCTTCAGCGATGAGAGTCGCTTCTGCCTTGGTGCCAATGATGGTCGTATGCGTGTTTGGCGCCGTGCAGGTGAGCGCCACAATCAGGACTGCATACGACCGAGGCACACAGGGCCAACACCCGGCATCATGGTGTGGGGAGCGATCTCCTACACTGGCCGTACACCTCTGGTGATCGTCGAGGGGACACTGAATAGTGCACGGTACATCCAAACCGTCATCGAACCCATCGTTCTACCATTCCTAGACCGGCAAGGGAACTTGCTGTTCCAACAGGACAATGCACGTCCACATGTATCCCGTGCCACCCAACGTGCTCTAGAAGGTGTAAGTCAACTACCCTGGCCAGCAAGATCTCCAGATCTGTCCCCCATTGAGCATGTTTGGGACTGGATGAAGCGTCGTCTCACGCGGTCTGCACGTCCAGCACGAACGCTGGTCCAACTGAGGCGCCAGGTGGAAATGGCATGGCAAGCCGTTCCACAGGACTACATCCAGCATCTCTACGATCGTCTCCATGAGAGAATAGCAGCCTGCATTGCTGGAAAAGGTGGATATACACTGTACTAGTGCCGACATTGTGCATGCTCTGTTGTCTGTGTCTATGTGCCTGTGGTTCTGTCAGTGTGATCATGTGATGTATCCGACCCCAGAAATGTGTCAATAAAGTTTCCCCTTCCTGAGACAATGAATTCACTGTGTTCTTATTTCAATTTCCAGGAGTGTATTTGCTTGCGTAATCTGTGAAACGGCGTTATCTTCATAAATGGTTTAATGTTTCTAGCTTCCTCCACAGTTGTCACCTCTCTATTGAACTGAAATAGGAAAAATGTCGATAATTTTACAATTTTTCCACTTGGTACTCCATTTTATAACGTCCACAGTTCCTCTCACTATCTCCAAATGGCAAAGTGACAATATGTAAACTCAAGTAGCAATAGTGAACTACAAATAGAAAATGACAACCAATAAATAAACCCAAAGAAACCGGAAAAACGCTAATAACTTATATATCAACCTAATACTAATACTTCATGCAAGATGTGGCAGTTTCTAACGCATCTCAGTATGTATGACGTCATATCTTATGAACTCTGTGTCATGCAATGTAGTTACTATCTGCATAAAGTGATGGCAGCTGAGTTAGTACCAAAGAAGTAATAAATTTAATTCTCGTGGAGAATGCGCCATTTTTTCAAGGATCTGAGTGTTTATGACGTCATGTCTCACTAATTATGTGTGGTACCGTGATACAATTTTGTAGGTGTATGTAGCGGCATATGTGGAGACTCGGCGAAATTTATTCCGAATAAATTTGTATGTCGTGCATGGTACGGTTGTTTTTCACGCATCTTAAAGCTTGAGACGTCATATCTTCTGAACTACAAGCGGTGGGTGGTTCTTACCACCACAGCTATTGTTGCACTACAAAAAGGGATATGTGTACCAAGATTGGTTGAAATCTGTTCAGTGGTTTAGGAGGGAATGTGAAACATATACAGACGCACATCCATACATACGTACATTTTTATAGTATGTATGGACTGTGGGTTGAGCGTCTTTTGTAACCCACATTAAAATCAGCAAAGAAGCTCAATAATTTCATTCAATAAACTGTTTCATTCTATTTAAACTCTCTTCCAAACAAATATTATAAAGTTTGATGCAAATTTTTTAATCAGCGTGCGAGAGAAACGCTGGTAGGCTAAATTCAGGGGTACCGATACTGATCAAGTTCTTCAACATATGCTGCCATCCATTTTAATAAATGTTACAGAGTAGCAAGGATTGCATGCATGTTAACACTTCCATAAATCCTCCGTAATAGTATCAATACTTCACTTGAAAATATTCGTCGTGACATTGATAAATGTCACATTGATAAATGTCAGGACGAATCTTTTCAAGTGAAGCAATGATAGTATTACGGAGGACTCATGGAAGTGCCCATTAATCACACATAATATTTAACTGCAAGGAAATAAATATCGCACTCCACATAATTTTTTTCGTACCTTACGACGTTCCCACGGTAACTGAACAAAATTCTTACACAGAGTGTAACCTGTATAAGTGCAGATATTTCTATTGGTGACTGAAAACTGTATACCGAACAACATTACATCAGTATTTACGTCATCTGCAGACTAATAATTCTAGATAACGCAAGTCAGACGTTTTCAGGTTGGTTGGTACCTCCAAGTACATATGGCAAGAGCAAGCCATTATTGCTTATTTTCATCTGGACAGCAAGGCAGGTGTTAAAGTGTGAATACATGGACACAAAATAGGCAGTCCATACTGTCAGGCATAGTCCACTTAGTGGTGCAGTGCAATCATGCAGAAAACATCAGGTTGTGAAGTGTATGACCTTATTGTGGTAGGACTGTTTGATACCGAGAAAGGAAAAGAAACAACCGTTACACTGATGTGTGTACACACTTATTAACGTACCATTCAAGAATATCTGCACTTATAATCCACACACACTGTATATAACCCAACAAGAGAGACATATTATATCAAAATGGATATATTTCTCACAGAGATATCTGTGACCCTTATTTATACTAAACAGGCTTATTTTCTATACATCGATCGCGGTGTTTACAACAGAAAGCCCAGTCTCGGTCAATATCGCTCATCTTCAGATCATATCTCATGGTCTAGAGAAACCTCTCATACGTGAACTATCAGTTCACTGTAAATTTATGTTGCCGGGTGTCCTAGGGCTCCTGTCGAATCCTACATCTCGGCCTCCGTAATAAACTATTCAATGTGTCTTCAACGAATTTCTGCTGCGCACAGTCCTTTCTCTCCCTTGAATCCATTACAGTCGCCGTCTTTCTATGTGCATATCATAGACAGTGTTAACTTCGGTGACTTTGAAAATTATAAATACACTTTGAGAACGGGACGCGAAAGAATATTGAAAAATATATTTAAAATTTTTCACTGTCATATACTAAGCACTACCTTAGTACGTGACCAAGAAATGACAGTTTCGTTAAAACAGGTTTCTCTGTGGCTGCAATATATGGTCTGCAGATGGACGACATTTCCCGAAACCTGTCATTATGGGAAGAAAAAGATTGGAAACGGAAAATAAGCTTATTTTGTATATAATATATCTTCTTTATTAGAGATAATAGTTCTCTAGTTACATCTCGAGTTACATTGACGAACGGAACTTCAGAGGACTATACGTGTGCGCTTCTCCAACGGTCGATGGGCTTCCGAGTATTTGCGGCTGATGAATAGGATCTCGGCATGGCTCTGTCTTCGGAGGTGTCACGCAGTATCTCGTTGATCTCAAGTTACACGGAAAAGAAAGACAAGAGTTTCTTGTACTTGCAAAAAAACGCCTACTTTAAAACGCAAAAAAAATCTTGTTAAATGCCGTAGTACATACATTTGGTCGCAGACAAAGCTTCATCCATTTTACTGGCTGTTTTATTATTTTAATAGATACAGCAACCAGCCACTTTTCTACGTATTTTTACTTAGTCTAACACGCGTTCCGGGCCTTCGCCCACCTTCAGTTAGCTTAACAGTTATTTGAGTCTGCTACATCGACAGCAAATTGGATCCTTCAGTTAGCCTGTGCAAAATACTTCGTTTACTTGCCACACTTCGCGAGTTTATAATTGCGATATACTGCTGTTTACGTGTACATACTTTCAACTCTGCTTGTTGCTGTAGCAACAAGATGAGTTGAAAGTAGGCACACCTAAACAATAAGACACCGCAAATAAAGGGTGTAAATTTTAAGTTGACAAACCAGAATAACTCGAAAAATAAGCTTCACACGAAAAAATGTGTAGAATCCGAAGCTGATTATTTTCGAGGGGTATATCTACTGGTGCTAAAATTAGCCAGCCACTCCAGCGCCCTGGGGGTGGGGCAGGAGGTAATTTATAATTTCAAACGGGAACCCCCGTTTTTTTATTGCAGAGTCAGTTTCTAAATTAAAAATGTACGTACATTTTGTCTTAAACATTTGTTTTGATTCTTGATAGTTGGCTGTTTAATTCAAGAAAACCCATGTCCTCCTTTTTGCGTGGAAAATGGTTACGGATAAATAAAAAATACTTCTCTACTTCGTAAATTTTGATTCGCTAAAACCAAAAAGTAATCAATAATAAAACTAAACCAATCGTTCCTCTTCAGGACCACCAAATCATAAAGGTGACTACGTTCACCTTTAGTTAGCGAGTGGGTTAGTCTTTTCCTCTGTGAATTAATGAGTTCACTCATTAGTAAGCAGGATGTTTGGTTAGTCAGTTAGCTAGTCAGATGACTTGTTTGATAATTAAAAGTTTTGTGGCCTCATGACCAAGAAACAGTCAAAACGTATCCGAATCAGCGGAGAGTTTTAGTTTTAGCGAATCAAAATTTACGAAGTAAATAAGTATTTTTTATTTATCCATAACCATCTTCCATACGAAAATGAGAACATGGATTTTCTTGAATTACAGCGCCAACTACCAAGAATCAAAACAAATGTTTAAGACAAAATGTACTTACTTTTTTATGTAGAATCTGATTCTGCAATAAAAATGGTGGTTCCCATTTGAAATTGTAAAGTTACCTCCCGCCCCACCCCTAGTGGGTTAAGTTTAGCACCAGCAGATGTCTCCCTCGAAAATAATCAACTTTGGAATCTACACATTTTTTCGTGTGAAACTTATTTTTCTATTTATTCTGGTTTGTCAACTTAAAATTTACACACTGCATATAACTCGCGAAATGTAGTACCTAAACAAAATTGTTATTTTACACAAGGCAACTGCAGTATCCGATTTGCTGTCGATGTTGTAACAATGTAGTGACTGAAGACTCAAATAAGTATCACGCAAATTGGTTGGTTGGTTTGTGGGATCGAAAGGACCAGACTACAATGGCCATCGGTCCCTATTACGCTAACTGAAAACGGATGAAAGCCCGGGACGCATGTTCGCTTGAATAACAACACGTAACATAGTATCCGGTTGTTGTATTTATTAAAATAATTTGGTCGAATTCCGTGGGGAAAAAAGTGTTGCAAATGACTTTGGGACGCTACAGTAGGCAAAAAATTAGACACTATCGTTTTATTCGTAGTATGAGGATGACTGTTCTGAGGAGTGGGTCATAAGCGCTAATGGTGCTTACGTAAGTGACGAACGACAATATTAGTTTTTGCTTTGTCAGCATTACGAGAGACACGTTTGTCTCGCCATCAAGTAACGTTAGCCGAAAAATAAAGCCACTGTTTCATGCTGTTCGTAAAGGTTTTCAAGGTTGTGTACCAAAAGAACTTTTGAGGGAATGACAAGGTCCGTTTCGTGCCAAAATGAAACTTACTTCTATTCTCGGTTCGACGGCTACGTCCAAGATGTGCTGTGACTTCTATCTGGAGCAGAAGTTGTTTGGAAACCCCAAAAACTGCTTTTTGGTAGACAGTTAATCGCTCTCCCGTAACTCCTCACAATGTCTTCTTTTTCCAGTACATCACCCAACAACTACCCTAAAACTCTCACATGATGATGCACTTTGAAATTCGTTCAACGGTGACCAACTTCATTCTGTGACCCACCGAACTTTCAAGATACCTAAGAAAGTATGCCTTGTTTGTTTAAATTTACTCCGAAAAATAAGTTTAATGTGTGTGGTCGCTCGTTTTCTCAGGTGGGTGGGTTTTGTGTTTTCGAAAAATCGATTCAGTCTTACTTATTCCTTCATTCAATTTGAACCCTATGTCAGTGAAAGCCGTAGCCACAGTGATAGCAAAATGAGGATATTCAGCACGAAACTGAGGTCTACTAAGAAGGTGAGAAGTCTGTAAAACCAGGACCAGACCACTTACTTTAGCGCATAGACGAGGAGTCAAGTTACATTTAGGTAGACGACGGTCAGAATAAGCAACACAAGTTACGGTATGTTTGCTAATACGAAACTATTATTACACTATGTGGAACCTAGACGGTGGAGTAAGGCAGCGAGTGAAAGCAGTTGCCTCTAATCAATTACTGCCGTTTCTTATTCCTTCGGCTTTGTTCTTTTTCTCTGGTACCAGTGCAACGGTCTCATTAATTCAAATATTGCTCGACACGGATCTCCTCGTGAAAACATTGCCTACTATCCATTTAAACTGGATAAACATGGAGACAGAATGTAATAAAAATCAAATTGACATGAAGTGTACCGTATAATTGGATATAATTTTTCAGCACAAACCACAAAGGAGTACCGCATGGAATTATCGAGTTTCTGCTCGCCTTGGTCCGCGTTCCACGACTGGTTAAGTTTCATGCTTTGTATACTCTAAACCTCCTACAACTTCAAAAAAAATGGTTCAAATGGCTGTGAGCACTATGGGACTCAACTGCTGTGGTCATCAGTCCCCTAGAACTTAGAACTACTTAAACCTAACGAACCTAAGGACATCACACACATCCATGCCCGAGGCAGGATTCGAACCTGCGACCGTAGCAGTCGCACGGCCCCGGACCGCGCGCCTAGAACCGCGAGACCACCGCGGCCGGCCCTACAATTTCGGTCACACATTCTTCTTACTGTACAATGTTCTATCAACAGTAAGTAAAACTTCATTTCCAATTCTTCTTGATGTTGCAATTTATTAATTCTTATTATACAATGTTCTATCAACAGACAGTAAAACTTCATTTTCAGTTCTTCTTAATGTTGCAATTTATTAATGAGAATTCTTACTGTTCATATCCCACAAAACCTGCGAATCCTATTACGGTTACTTTTTCCTTTCGGACTCTTTTCTGACTTGCAGCAATGATTTTCTGCCGTTTTTCTCTTAAAGAATTAATCGTTTTCTACGCAGCTGTATTGCAAACTTGTAAGAAATGACGCTGTGTCCCCACATCGTCTTCTGCCAGTGGTACTAGTCCGGCAACAGCAAAGTGCGGTGCCCGCCGCCAGTTCACCCGGCGGATTAGTGGCCAGGTACGGTGTGCCAGCCAGCCTGTGAATGGTTTTTATGGCGGTTTCCCATTTGCCTCGGCGACAGCGGGCTGGTTCCCCTAATTCCGCCTCAGTTACACTACATCGGCGATTGCAACGCAAGCAGTCTCTACGTACGTGTACACCATACTTAACTCTTCCACGCAAACATTTGGGGTTTCACTCGTTTGCTATGAGACGTTCCCAGGGAGGGGGAAGGGGCGGGGAGGCGAGGGGAGGGAGGAGGGTGATGGGGCGTCCACTGGGGGGCCGAACCGCACAATAACCCTGGGTTCGATATGGGGCGGTGGTGGGGTGGGTGGACTGTTGTGGGGTTGTGAACCACTGAGAGCTATGGCGGAACGACGCCTCTTCGTCGTTCCCAGGTCCCCGGTTCAATACAGAATACAATACACACTGGTAAATGTAGTTATAAGGCCACCCGTGAGTCATTTCACGAGACTGAATGGATAGCTCGGCTGTTGCAAACATTTCTCGCCACTTGGTGGTGGTTCAGATAATGGCTCAGCATAGATTTTCAATCACGTGAGGAGTTTTAGTACAGTGTGTTGCGTGCATTTTGATACGTAAGCTGTTGAAATAACCACTTTATTTCATGATTTACTTACTAGCTAATTTAGTCCCCTTTGGACGTTACTAAGCTACATCTGTTACATTACAGTAAAAACGTGTGTGCATACGGCGTGATATATCCACACATCTATGTAGAGAAAGCAGCACGTGACGGCGTCTTTAACGCTCCAACGGTCGCGCGTTGCATTCAGCGCAACAGGCAGGGACGGACGTACTCAGTAAACTGATTGTACGCCCGCAACAAAGCGGTGGCGAAGGGGAGGCGCCAAGAGTACTGTCGCCTCGAATAGCTGGCGCCAACATTCCGAGAAGGTAAACTGTCGCGTGACTAGGGCCTCCCATCTGGTAGACCGTTCGCTGGGTGCAAGTTTTCGATTTGACGATATGACGCCACTTCGGCGACTTGCGCGTCGATGGGGATGAAATGATGATTAGGACAACACAAAACCGAGGTCTCGCTAGCCACTTAAAAAAAAAAAATAAGAAAATACAGCTACCGTGGACGGACTATACGAGAAGGTGACCGGGAACGATACTTACTTATGATAATCCAGGTGTTGTACACAATATATCGACATTATCGGTGAAGAGTTAACAACGCTTTCGCATAACTATGATAGGTAGGTGGACCACTATCTCAAACTTGATGTCCACATGCAAAAAATAATGTTGTTTTATTCATTAACATGCACTGCATTTCTTCAAGACGCTGACCACACCATGTGTGGCGTAATGTTAAATGTTACTCTAACGTATTTCAATGTGTTAGGCACTCTATCACAGTGACAAAAGCCGCAAAAGGATTGCTTTTTTTTCTTTTGTGCACATGTATTTCATGTTTGAGATATGATGTATGTGCAGGGTATGACCGTAACTTCTATAGTTCTGTGAAACCTTTACTGAGGGCGCCATCACATTCTGCTTCCTCCATGCATATGTGTGGAACATTTGATGCTATATGCTTAGAAGTTTTTACATTGACGGAAGTAACAGAGGTAGTTTCATAATGTGCGAGGGAGAGAAATTATCTAATAGCTACATAATGTGTTTATTTTAAAAACGAAAAGGCATAGGTAGGGAGATGACATCTTCCTAGAAATTCGTAGTGAAACCTTGGACCCATACATACAAAAGTCTTGCAATACAGAGTTCGCTGCATGGGGAAGGAGTCGTTCTGAGAACACACAAGCAAACGTCTAATCATTTATTCCGTAGTCCTTCTCGCATGGTTGTTATCAGCGAAGTATTCAAGGTAGGCACTGTGGACATTACAAAGCAAAAGCTTTGACCACCAGAGGCGAGGGTTTTGGGTACAGAACGCAGACCGGTATATAGTAGCAAACTGCCGGGCTTCCTACTTCTTTTCGATAGTTTATGAGCAATATTTCAAATGTAATTAGTCAGACAACTTGGCTCTTTGTGCCGCAAAGTTAATGGGACGTTCAACGAATAGCGATGTCCGTTCCGAGAAGAAATGTTTAATAATTGTTGTAAGTGAAGAGGAAGCCAGCAGAAGTTCTTTCCCTTATCCTTCATCGACGCATTTGGTGCAGTATTTAATACTCTGACTTCATATTCTGAAACAAACGAACTCAGCGTCCCGGCCTGAGATACACGGTGACACAAAAGTTCGTTAAGATTTGAAAATTCAATACTTCAATGTAGGTAGAGAGGCAAAAATTGACACACATGCTTAAAAAGACAAAGTGGTATTTTAAACAAAAAGAAAGAACAGAAAATGAGCAACAGATAGCGTCTCATATAGTGCAAAAGCAATAATTAGCGTAACAATTGATTTTTAGCAAAGACAGTATTTTTTTATAACAAATACTCATCATGTCGGCCATCGTTGAACAACAATACCTGTAATCGAGGGACAACGTTTAGAACAGTTCTGTACAGCACGCCAATTGACGCCGGATGTTGTCTTTTAGCAACCCGGGGTGGCGGCAGGAAGGGCAGCAGGCCAACCTCTGCAACTAACACTGCAAAATCTGTAATGACAAGACCGACCCCACGTTGACGCGGGACAAGGGCCAAAAGAAGGAAAGAAAGAAAGAAAGTTGTCTTTTAGCATTCCTACCGAGATCGGACGATCGCAGTAGACTTGTGACTTCAGGTAACTCCACAACCACATGAGATGCCAAACGTGATGTAACTGGCGGCTCAACAAGCAATCGTCACCAAACTATCTGTGCAATAGATCTTCCACACGCGTAGGAATATAGGGTGGAGCGCCATCCCATCCTGTGTAAAAGTATTTTCCAGCAGGTATTTATTGAGCTTCGTGATAATTTTCATCACAGCATACTTGTCACAGGACCTTCACCCGTTCTAATACTTCTTTTATGGCGACAGGATTGTAGAACTGCAGTAGCGGGTTTCCATTCTGACAGTGAAGCGTCAGAAACAGCGGCTTTCCTGGTAAATTCAAAATGCCGCTATTGCTAGCGCATCTGATTCTCCCTCTCATCCAGCTCATTTTATACATGATCCTCTTGCAACGCCATTGACGTGTTGCTGTGCAGCGCCTTTTTCTGGCCTGTTTTTCCATTCGTTTGTTATTTGAATAAAACCCCATGTCATTTCTGGCATGTGTGTCAAGGTTTGCCTCTCTACCTGTATTATTTCGTGAATTGGTGCGTTTTCAAACGCAAACGATTTTGGGACACCATGTTTCACTGCCCCTCCAAAAAGTTTGATTTTATTCATAGCGTATAAGTGACGTCACCGAGGTAAGTACAGTGGCAGCTCGAACTAACAACTGTAAAAAATAGCATTCGACCAGCGTTAAGCAATACAGGTGCCACCGTTGTGTCTCAATATCGTTATTTCGCAAAACGCAGTGGAGCAAAATCTCTAAATCAAGTGTTCAAGACATTCTAGAGAATGTTTTGAAGAAGAGGAAGGTGCGTACAAAATTTGTGTTAAACACCTCGACTCCCAAATAAAAATAGCAACGCATGGATTCCTGCTACGACTTGATTGAAACGCAAAACGCGGACCACTCCTTCGTGGAAAAAATTGGTGCCCTTAAAACAAAATAACAAAGTTCAGATATTGAAATGAAGATCAAAGCTTTGACGACGTAACAAATATTCAACCCAATGTGACGCTCGAGTTGAACAACATCCCAAAGAAGGACTTGCTGGCAGTTTTTTATGAGTGTGTGAATATTTTACCCGGGTAATAAAAGTGGAAGGGAGGAGACTATGTAGAGCATATGAAGCATTAAAATCACTAAGTAAACTTTTTTCTAATTTTTATTAATTCAGTCTCGAAACTGGATTGAGGGGGGTAAGTTACACTCAGCGAAGGTCTGGAACCATTACGTAAGATTAATAGGAGAGACAGGGAATACAAGGAATAGTTGCGTGTTTCTTCACGGGACAGTTTTGTCGCTGCTGGAAAGTTACAGAGACGTGCGACAAATTATACTGGCAGACGTTACATGAGAGGCGTTGTCCATCTTGAAATGTATTAATGTTTGAATTCGAAGTAGAGTCAGACAACACATTATTTCCTCCTACGCGTGTCTCACGAAATTACCAAGCGAGACAATCAGAAAATTAGCGTTCGTGTGTAGGATTATCGACGGTCATTCTTCCCACGCACCGTTCGTGAAGGTAGAAGAGAAGGGGGAAATGATAATGGTGCCAGAAGTACGCTCTGCCAAGGGGGTGCCAGCCGTTGTGGCCGAGCTGTTCTAGGCACTTTAGTCCGGAACCACGCTGCTCCTACGTTCGCAGGTCGAATCCTGCCTCGGGCATGGATGTGTATGCTGTCCTTAGGTTAGTTAGGTTTAAGTACACTCCTGGAAATTAAAATAAGAACACCGTGAATTCATTGTCCCAGGAAGGGGAAACTTTATTGACACATTCCTGGGGTCAGATACATCACATGATCACACTGACAGAACCACAGGCACATAGACACAGTAGGCACTAGTACAGTGTATATCCACCTTTCGCAGCAATGCAGGCTGCTATTCTCCCATGGAGACGATCGTAGAGATGCTGGATGTAGTCCTGTGGAACGGCTTGCCATGCCATTTCCATCTGACGCCTCAGTTGGACCAGCGTTCGTACTGGACTTGCAGACCGCGTGAGACGACGCTTCATCCAGTCACTAACATGCTCAATGGGGGACAGATCCGGAGATCTTGCTGGCCAGGGTAGTTGACTTACACCTTCTAGAGCACGTTGAATGGCACGAGATACATGCGGACGTGCATTGTCCTGTTAGAACAGCAAATTCCCTTGCCGGTCTAGGAATGGTAGAACGATGGGTTCGATGACGGTTTGGATGTACCGTGCACTATTCAGTGTCCCCTCGACGATCACCAGAGGTGTACGGCCAGTGTAGGAGATCGCTCCCGATACCATGATGCCGGGTGTTGGCCCTGTGTGCTTCGGTCGTATGCAGTCCTGATTGTGGCGCTCACCTGCACGGCGCCAAACGCGCATACGACCATCATTGGCACCAAGGCAGAAGCGACTCTCATCGCTGAAGACGACACGTCTCCATTCGTCCCTCCATTCACGCCTGTCGCGACACCACTGGAGGCGGGGTGCACGATGTTGGGGCGTGAGCGGAAGACGGCCTAACGGTGTGCGGAACCGTAGCCCAGCTTCATGGAGACGGTTGCGAATGGTCCTCGCCGATACCCCAGGAGCAACAGTGACCCAAATTTGCTGGGAAGTGGCGGTGCGGTCCCCTACGGCACTGCGTAGGATCCTACGGTCTTGGCGTGCATCCGTGCGTCGCTGCGGTCCGGTCCCAGGTCGACGGGCACGTGCACCTTCCGCCGACCACTGGCGACAACATCGATGTACTGTGGAGACCTCACGCCCCACGTGTTGAGCAATTCGGCGGTACGTCCACCCGGCCTCCCGCATGCCCACTATACGCCCTCGCTCAAAGTCCGTCAACTGCACATACGATTCACGTCCACGCTGTCGCGGCATGCTACTAGTGTTAAAGACTGCGATGGAGCTCCGTATGCCACGGCAAACTGTCTGACACTGACGGCGGCGGTGCACAAATGCTGCGCAGCTAGCGCCATTCGACGGCCAACACCGCGGTTCCTGGTGTGTCCGCTGTGCCGTGCGTGTGATCATTGCTTGTACAGTCCTCTCGCAGTGTCCGGAGCAAGTATGGTGGGTCTGACAGACCGGTGTCAATGTGTTCTTTTTTCCATTTCCAGGAGTGTAGAGTTAAGTCTAGAGGACTGGTGACCTCAGATGCTAAGTCCCATAGTGCTCAGAGCTACTGGTGTTTAGTTGTAGGTGTTGGTGTACATGTAGAAAGCGTACCTTCCGAGAAGAACATGGCAACATATCACTTCCTTCCATACTGATCTTGCAAAATGACCACAACGATGTTTTCAGAGTAATTCGAGCTCATTCCGAGCGCTGCCAATAATATTTCTTCCAACGCATATTTGCGAATAGAACAGGAAAGACGGTATGGAAGGGAGGGGAAGGCATTGGTGCCCGAAGTCTGCAATATGTTTTACGAAATGCGGAATGTAGATGCGTGAATTTGCAAATAATTATCGATTTTTGGCTCCCTTTATTGTACGGTTGACCGTGAGCCACATGTCTGTAGAACTCAAAGACTCACGAGACATTAAACGCAGCCATACCTTTCCCAGTTCTCTTTCTTATCATTCTATTCTGAATTTTCCTGTGACTCTTGTTGCTTAAATTACACATTGCGCCGCGTCATTTCTTGATGTGTCTATTCATATGGAACCATTTTCAACATTAATTTGCCTAGTTAGTAATTGGAAAGTCTGAAATTTGTAAATTTGTGGTATCGTCTTATGGTACCAAACTGTTGAGGTCATTGGTCCCTAAGCCTACACACTACTTAACCTAACTTAAACTAACTTACGCTAAGGACAACACACATGCACCCAAACCTGAAGGGGGACTCGAACCTCCGACGGGGAGAGCCGCACGGATCGTTACAATGCGCCCCAGACAGCGCGGCTACCCCGCGCGGCTGGGAAGTCTGAAATACACGTCATGTAGCCAGTGTGTTGTCTTCTTAGTGTTGCATCTCCAGATCTCCAGAAAATAATCGAGTCAATCATAATTTGCGGAAAGTCACAGTTATAAACACACTAGATAGGTTTGTCGCCCCCATATGACCTGTCGCACGTAAGACCGCTTGTAGACTTCATAATGGCCTGAACTCGTTGAGAACCAGAGTCCACAAGTTTCTTCACTTGTGTCATATCCACCTGAAGCAAGTCATTCACAATTAGACCCCACAGAGCTACTAAATTGCGAGGATGTTGACTTCTCGTTTCGCACGATATTCCAGTAACAGAAATTTTGTATGAAAGTAACATCGGATGACATAGCGCGCCAACCGAGGTGCAATAGGGAGCCTGAATGTTCGTCGAGCTACGAGCGTATACCAGCAGTCTTGTGAATACACCTGTTGTCGTCTTGGAATACGGGAGTGACACCAGTCATGAATATGTAGAAGAAAGAGATTGTACACTGTTTAAAAAGTACTGAGGAACAACTGACACTTGCTAAGGAAAAACTGCCAACTGCTACGGAACAGGCAACAATCGCTGCGGAACAAACGATTCATGACAGTAAAAGGAAATGTAGAAGGCGGGATGTGTTAATTGCAGCGAAGCCTGTGCATGAACGCTCTGTATGCATTCAACAGTTCATGAAGTATGGATTTTGATGAAGGTTGTTGTGGAACCTACGGGGTGTTTCAAAAATGACCGGTATATTTGAAACGGCAATAAAAACTAAACGAGCAGCGATAGAAATACACCGTTTGTTGCAATATGCTTGGGACAACAGTACATTTTCAGGTGGACAAACTTTCGAAATTACAGTAGTTACAATTTTTAACAACAGCTGGCGCTGCAAGTGATGTGAAAGATATAGAAGACAACGCAGTCTGTGGGTGCGCCATTCTGTACGTCGTCTTTCTGCTGTGAGCGTGTGCTGTTCACAACGTGCAAGTGTGCTGTGGACAACATGGTATATTCCTTAGAACAGAGGAATTTTCTGGTGTTGGAATTCCACCGCCTAGAACACAGTGTTGTTGCTACAAGACGGAGTTTTCAATGGAGGTATAATGTAACCAAAGGACCGGAAAGCGATATAATAAAGGATCTGTTTGAAAAATTTCAGCGGACTGGGAACGTGACGGATGAACGTGCTGGCAAGGTAGGGCGACCGTGTACGGCAACCACAGAGGGCAACGCGCAGCTAGTGCAGCAGGTGATCCAACAGCGGCCTCGGGTTTCAGTTCACCGTGTTGCAGCTGCGGTCCAAATGTCGCCAACGTCCATGTATCGTCTCATGCGCCAGAGTTTACACCTCTATCCATACAAAATTCAAACGCGGCAACCCCTCAGCGCCGCTACCATTGCTGCACGAGAGACATTCGCTAACGATATAGTGCACAGGATTGATAACGGCGATATGCATGTGGGCAGCATTTGGTTTACTGACGAAGCTTATTTTTACCTGGACGACTTCGTCAATAAACAGAACTGGCGCATATGGGGAACCGAAAAGCCCCATGTTGCAGTCCCATCGTCCCTGCATCCTCAAAAAGGACTGGTCTGGGCCGCCATTTCTTCCAAAGGAATTATTGGCCTATTTTTCAGATCCGAAAAGATTACTGCATCACGCTATCTGGACATTCTTCGTGAATTTGTGACGGTACAAACTGCCTTAGACGACACTGCGAACACCTCGTGGTTTATGCAAGATGGTGCCCGGCCACATCGCACGGCCGACGTCTTTAATTTCCTGAATGAATATTTCGATGATCGTGTGACTGCTTTGGGCTATCCGAAACATACAGGAGGCGGCGTGGATTGGCCTCCCTATTCGCCAAACATGAACCCCTGTGACTTCTTTCTGTGGGGACACTTGAAAGACCAGGTGTACCGCCAGAATCCAGAAACAATTGAACAGCTGAAGCAGTACATCTCATCTGCATGTGAAGCCATTCCGCCATACACGTTGTCAAAGGTTTCGGGTAATTTCATTCAGAGACTACGCCATATTATTGCTACGCATGGTGGATATGTGGAAAATATCGTACTATAGAGTTTCCCAGACCGCAGCGCCATCTGTTGTTGACAATTGTAACTACTGTAATTTCGAAAGTTTGTCTGCCTGAAAATGTACTGTTGTCCCAAGCATATTGCAACAAACGGTGTATTTCTATCGCTGCTCGTTTAGTTTGTATTGCCGTTTCAAATATACCGGTCATTTTTTAAACACCCTGTATCTGTGCGACATTTCATGTAGTAGTGTAACATATCTGCAAGGCACCGTTTGAGTCCTTATGATCATGGACGAGCAACTGGACAGCTCGAAGCTAGTCGAAGGTTCACTGTGGCCGCAGTAAGGGTGTCTCCAAAAGTGGTATCTGCGGCTGAAGAAGGCCACTGAAGTGTAAATGCCGGTGGTCTTGCATGGACCCATGCGCGCCGACTACGTAGGTGCACCTGGGCTAGTGCACCTTGTCATTTGATGAAAACAAAATAAAATATAAATTTCTCACTTGCTTTTATCAAAAAGTAGTGTCCCATTAAAACACTAAGGTTTACATTAAAATTTCTGACCGCTGTTATTTTTTTAAAACGTAACACCGGTGTAGTTCAGGATTTCAGTGAAATTGGAAATATGAATTAAAAACGCCTTCAGCCACAAATTTTTCGTGTTTTATTAAATACACGAATCATTTAGGACCCTATGGGTCCATCATCTGCTGAA
This sequence comes from Schistocerca gregaria, assembly GCF_023897955.1. NCBI lineage: Eukaryota > Metazoa > Arthropoda > Insecta > Orthoptera > Acrididae > Schistocerca > Schistocerca gregaria. Next base: position 289,980,891 of record NC_064927.1, read on the forward strand.
TGAGCTGAAATGTATGTTCTTGCCATGAGAAGGTTTGATGTTAGGTTATGAATTTCGTAAGTCGAACGCGGAAAATATGTGCGAAATAGTGAAAAAAATGAACAGTGTAAACTTATCACATAATCCAAGAATGGCGGTTTGAACTTTTTAGCATTATTTTACATTTTTTCTCCATCCTGTTCAGACATCTCACTTTACTCAAGAGGCACATTTGCATCACATGTTTGCAAACACTCCACAGGTGTTGTTGTACGTGGTTGATCAAATATGAGTTTATTCGTAGTGCCAGAGATCTAATTGTTAAACAACTGGCAAGGTCTTTAAAATTACTGAAGTAACTGTGGCTTTAGAAATCTGTTTCTTCATTTTATATAGATTCTGTTTTTTATTTTATTTTATGGAGGTATATCTCCATTTGCTCTAACAGATTTAGGGTCTGATCATTGGCTTCATTATACAGTACTACCAAATTATTTTCTAGGATGTTGATCAGATGTTTCGTTTCCAACTTGCAATAACTGACTTTTCGATGTGGTTGAGCCTCAAAGCATTTATGTGCTCCTGAAAACGGATTTTGAAGTTTCGCCTGTTTTCGCTACACAGTAGGCAGGACAACTGTGGCAGGATACTTGCCAGGTTTGCCTCTTTCGATGTAACTAACCTATTTACAAATAAACCAACTGAAGAAACAATTGACGTAATCTTTTAAAACTAGTAAAACATAAAAAGAACTGTCAGTGGTAGAAATATCAGAAGTGAAGGATGTGTTGCAGCTAATATTGTCTCGTAGGGTCTAGCCATGAGCAGTGGCATATCAGGTTTCGAGGCAGACATATTTCTCAATCATTTGGCTCTGAGCACTATGGGTCTTATTATCAGAGGTCATGAGTCCCCTAGAACTTAGAATTACTTAAACCTAACTAACCTAAGGACATCACACACATCAGTGCCCGAGGCAGGATTCGAACCTGCGATTGTAGCGGTCGTGCCGTTCCAGACTGAAGCGCCTAGAACCGCACGGCCACACCGGCTGGTCCTCAATCATTTGGAAAGTAAGTTATTTGATGAAAATAGTAGACTCAAAAGTAAAATAATATGTTATTGCAGATATATTGATGACACCTTGTTGCTATTTGATGGAACAAAAGAGGAGATTGAAGAACTGCTAACAGTATTCAATTCTTTCCATTAAATTGACAATGTAGCACGAGGACAGCGAAAGCCTAAATTTCCTGTATCTTAAAATCATCAACCACCAACAAAACATAAGTCCAGCATACACAGAAAACCCACATACACAGACAAACTGGACAACTCATCACCACAAAGAAACATATTGCTTTTAGGTCCATGCTAGTCAGAGTACACTGTCATGATCTAGAAGAAAACAGCACCAGGAATGAGGTAGATACAATAAAAACATTGCCATATGCAATGGCTAACAATTGACGATTTGGACAGACAAATATTCCTAAGTAAGACAATAAATGGCCACACTGTGAAAGAAGAGAAAAATTTACCACTATCTCATACCTGGACACCAAATACAAAAAATTGCTAAGCTTTTCGAAAAACAAATGTAACAGTTGCATTCTCAGCTAACAATAATTTAAGAAACTTATTCGTCCATAACATAAAATAAAACACCACAAAAATTCAACAACAGTAGAATGTACAAAGTATCATGCCCCATTTGTACTGCCTACTATGTGCTATGTAGCGAAAACAGGCATAAACTTCAAAATCAGTTTCAGGAACACATAAATGCTTTCCGACTCAATCGCTTCGAAAAATTAGTTATTGCACAACATATGTTGGGAACGAAACGTGTCATCAACAGTTTAGAAAACAATTTGGTAACACTATATAATCAGGCCAATAGTCAGACCCTAAATCTGTTAGGCCAACTGGACATATACCTCCATAAAATCAAAAAAACACAATCTATGCTGATGAACAAATAGATTTCAAAAGCCACAGTTATTTCACTAATTTTAAAAACCTATTCTAAAGTATTCCATACGTATGTCAATTGTTTGATAATTAGATCTCTGCCACTACGAAAAAATTCATCTTTGTTTACACCATGTACAACAACATCTGTGAAATATTTACAAACATGTGTATGCAAATGTGTTTCTTGGTTAAAGTGAAATGTATGATCAGGTTGGTGTAAAAATGTAAGATGGTGCTAAAAAGCTAAAAACAGTTTTCTTAGAGTATGTGGTTAGTTTATACTGTTCGTCTTTTCCCACTAATTCGCACATATTTTTCGCATTTGACTTACGTAATTCGTAACCTAACATTAAACCTTTTCGTGACATGAATGTGCATTTCACATCAAGAGAAAAAATAAGTTTTGTTTTAAGACAAGTTACAACTAATTATGAACCCATAGGGTCCTAAGTACATCGTGTATTTAATAAAACAAGAAAAATTTGTGACTGAGCGCGTTTTTAATTCATGCTTCCAGTGTATTGAATACAGTCACATTTGAAGCTGCAATATGTATAAAATTAAATGAAATGGGTTTCACATAATGTGGGTACGTGAAGCAAAAACTCTTCGTCGGGCAAAGGTTTCTAAACCTTGCGTGATTACTGGACGTGTAGGGTAAGCTGAAACACAGCTTCTACAAATGTGAGGATTGCCCAGAAAATAATGCACCATATTTCTTTGTCAGCCGAAAACAATGCTAAAATATGAAATGTCACGTATGTATTATTTGAAATCTCCTGAGTAAGCGCGCCAAGTTTTCGTCACTTCCGACAGACAACGTCGCTTCAACACGGTTTCAAAATGTCGTCTGTAGGTGATGTACGTTACAAGCAACGTGCCATCATTGAATTTATCACTGCAGAAAAGGAAACTATTCGGAATATTGATAAACACTTGTGTAAAGTCTATGGAGCATCTGCTGTCGATAGAAGTACAGTCAGTCGCTGGGCACGGAGGATGAGGTCATCGGAAGGCGGTTCGGCGGAGCTCCACGATTTGCAGCGGTTGGGGAGAAAATCTATGGCTGTCACACCTGACCTAGCCCCCTCGGACTTCCACTTGTTTGGGCGATTAAAGAATGCCACTCGCGGAAGACATTTTGAGGACGATGACTGAAGCACTGTCTCCGCCTCCAGGACGAGGATTGGTACGGGCGGGGCAGACACGCTCTTGTTCCGCGCTCGAGAAAAGCCGTAGAACAGGATGGAGATTACGTGGAAAAATAGGGAGTGTAGATAAAATACCATTCTTTCGTGTGTGTAATTCTCATTCTGTTCAACAAAGAATTGTTGAAGAAAAAATGCGGTGCATTACTTTCTGAGCAACCTTCGTACTTTCGAGTTTGAATAGTTTCCTAGTCTCTATTGATAAATGCGTGATACGTTTGTCGTTATCATCACACTGAAAATAGCTGAAAGCATGTTCAGCCAAAAAATAAGGAAACCGAGAATGTGTCTTCTGCCGGGTCCTGCAGTACATTGGCATGAAGTATCAAGAAACTGGCAAGCAGTTAGTACTATGAAGAATGGAAAAACACATTTACTTGTATTTATTACGACAAAGAATTGAACAAAGTGTTCTGCAGTGTATGTAAAAACGCTTTTGATTCCAGTACAGTGCTTCCGTCAGCAACTGCTAATTTTTCCGCAATGGATTCGTGTAATGCATTTGTTGTAAATAGATTTCCCCAGTGGCAAAAGGCAACTGAACGTTTCAGAGTTCATAAAAAACGTACACTTCACAACTCGTTCGTGACTGCTCTGGCAACTGAGGAACAAAGTGCCAATGTGACATCCCTTATCTCAACAGACAGGTTAGAAGATACGAAAAACGTACGCAAGGTGATTTCAAAGATAGTAACATCCCTCCAGTTTTTGAATCAGAAAGGAACAGCAAGTCGTGGTCACTCTGATGAAGAACCAAATATTCATCAGTTACTGCTGCTTAGCGCAGAACATGCTCCTGACTTGAAATCTTGGCTTCAGTGAGCGTCATATAAATGGGTTTCTCACGGCATATAGAATGAAATTGTTACTATCGAGCGATGTACAGTAAAACATTGTGAAATCTATTAAGGAGGCACTATATTTTTCTCTTCCGACATGTCAGTGAAGGAACAATTATCCATATATTTCAGATACGTCGATAAAAGTCTTCAAGTTGAAGAAGTTTTTATCGGCTTTTATGAAGGAGCTTCAACAATTTCTAGGATATTGTTTAAAGTCGTCAATGACGTCATAAGACACATATCCCTCGATGTAAACTACTATTCGGGTCAATGTTATGATTCGCCAAAGAAGCTAGCGGTGTTTCAATCTCTACAAGAAGATGGTGTAAAAAACGTTCACGAACTGATTTTGCGACTTTTATGTCCTATGAGGTGGTGTGTCAGGATACAATCACTAAAATCTTTGGAAAATACTTATGACGTTTTCTTGAAAATGTTGGAAGATCCGTCAGAAAAAAAGGTGAACTCTGTGGGAAGGCTAGTGGATATTTTTCAAACCTGAAAATATTAATTTCATTTTTCGGCAGGGTTGAGCCACATTATCCCTCTATTCAGATGAAAGCATTGGTGGAAAACTTTGTCTGCAAGTTTAGCTCTACAAAGGGATATATTTTTTGAGTTGTGGAATGAAAGCATCAGAAAAACGGAGGAACTTAACACTGATAAACCAGTTTTGCATGGTAAAAGAAAAAAACCAAAACGCTACAACAAACGTAATGATCCTCATCATTACGTGAATAAAAGTATCCGCACACCTGGCTGAAAAAACTTACAAGTTCGTGACGCCCTCCATCGGAGGAATTAAATATGGTGTTGGCCCACCCATAGCCTTGATGACAGCTTCCACTCTCGCAGGCATACGTTCAATCAGGTGCTGGAAGGTTTCTTGGGGAATGACAGCCCTTTCTTCACGGAGTGCTGCTCTGAGGAGAGGTATCGATGTCGGTCACTGAGGCCTGGCACGAAGTCGACGTTCCAAATGTGTTCTATAGGATTCATATCAGGACTGTGTGCAGGCCAGTGCATTACAGGGACGCTGTTATCGTGTAACCTTTCCGCCACAGGCCGCATTATGAAGAGGTGCTCGGTCGTGTTGAAAGATGCAATCGTCATCCCCGAATAGTTATTCAACAGTTGGAAGCAACATAAAATATCAGTGTAGGTCTGTGCTATGATAGTGAAACGAAAAACAACAAGGGGTGCAAGCTCCCTCCATGAGAAACACGACACCACCTTAACACCATTGCCTCCGAATTTTACTGTTGGCCACCACCTTAACACCATTGCCTCCGAATTTTACTGTTGGCGCTACACCACTCTGGCAGACGATTTTCACCGGGCATTCGCCATACCCACACCCTGCCATAGGATCGCCGCATTGTGTACCGTGATTCGTCACTCCACACAACGTTTTTCCACGGTTCAATCGTCCAATCGGCACACAAGCGAGGCGGCGTTTGGCATTTACCGGCTTGATGTGTGGCTTGCGAGCAGCCGCTCGACCATGAAATCCAAGTTTTCTCGCCTCTCCTCTAACTGTCGTAGTACTTGCAGTGAATACTGATGCAGTTTGGAATTCCTGTGTATGGTCTGGACAGATGTCTGCCTTTTACACATTACGACCCTTTTCAGTAGTCGGTCACAGGAGAGGTCGGCGTGTACACCTTTGTGCTCTACGTGTCCTTTCACGTTTTCACTGCACTATCACATCGGGAACAGTGGACCTATGGATGTTAAGAACTGTGGAAGTCTTGGGTACTGACGTATGACACAAGTGTTACCCTCAACTGACCATTTTCGAAGTCCATCTGAAACAGAATGAATCTATTAATATTAAGATCACATATGTTAAGAATATTCTTTACAGTAACTTATAATCCAAACCCACAAGGGCGACAGTCCTTGCGGGCCAGGACCTGCCAGTCGTCCAGGGGTTGCCCACGGTACGCATTTCAGGCTGAGCAGACCTCGGAAACGTACGGCATGTGCAGGGGTGTAATGTTAGGGCCTGCAGTGCTGGCCGCCCTTGTACTTCAGCGGCCCGCAGAAAGTGAAAGATTATTGTTATTTTATTAAGAATTATAATTAAAATAAAAAATTGAAATATATTCAGATATAAACAAAGAAATATGTAAACGCTAAACAGTAAAGTCAAACGCATGAAATGTCCATATGACCACGGTTTCGTAGAATCAGTCAACGTTAAATTGAGTTTAGCACAGAGTATGTAAACAATGCTTCTCCTTGCTGTCCCTCGTACCACCTTGATTGCAGCAGGTTCGCCGGCCGGTGTGGCCGAGCGGTTCTAGGCACTTCAGTCTGGAGCCGCGCGACCGCTAAGTCCCATAGTGCTCAGAGCTTTGAACATTTTTTTTTCAGCAGGTTCCTCAGACCTCACGAAGGTGTGTCTCAGGTTACCTATTACAAAATAACGATATGACTGAAAATATATGCCAAAATATCGCATTGAGGCTATTTGCTGATGATGCTGTGGTGTACGGGAAGGTGTCGCCGTTGAGTGACTGTAGGAAGATACAAGATGACTTCGACAGGATTTGTGATTGGTGTAAAGAATGACAGCTGACTATAAATATAGATAAATGTAAACTAATGCAGATGAATAGGAAAAATAATCTCGTAATGTTTGAATACTCCATTAGTAGTGTAGCGCTTGACTCAGTCACGTCGATTACATATTTGGGCGTAACATTGAAGAGCGATATGAAGTGGGACAAGCATGTAATGGCAGTTGTGGGGAAGGCGGATAGTCGTCTTTGGTTTATTGGTAGAATTTTGGGAAGATCTGGTTCATCTGTAGAGGAGACCGCTTATAAAACACTAAGACGACCTATTCTTGAGTATTGCTCGAGCGTTTGGGATCCCTATCAGGTCGGATTGAGGGAGGACATAGAAGCAATTCTGAGGCGGGCTGCTAGATTTGTTACTGGTAGGTCAGATCACCAATCGAGTGTAAGGAAATGCTTCAGGAACTCGGGTGGAAGTCTCTGGAGGGACGGAGGCGTTCTTTTCGTGAATCGCTACTGAGGAAATTTAGAGAACCAGCATTTGAGGCTGACTGCAGTACAATTTTACTGCCGCCAAATTACATTTCGCGGAAAGACCACAAAGATAAGATAAGAGAGATTAGGGCTCGTACACAGTCATATAGGCAGTCATTTTTCCCTCGCTCTGTTTGGGAGTGGAACAGGGAGAGAAGATGCTAGTTGTGGTACGAGGTACCTTCCGCCACGCACCGTATAGTGGATTGCGGAGTATGTATGTAGATGTAGATTGTAACGTTCCCTCTTTCTGTTTATTTAGGTTTGATTTGTTTGATTGTTATTCTTTATTTCTATTATTCGGAATCTTTTCTTTTTATTTAATTGAGCCTGAAACTTACGTAATAAATACTTCGCGTGAAGTACGATTTGCAAAATTAATTTCGGAAATGTAATCCACTGAATATTAAAAGTAAAGCTTTTGAACAACGCGCGTGACTGACTAGATACATTCAGAGGGTACGTACATTCGCGTGCGAGTGGTTGCGGTCTGATGAGAAATTATCATTGTGAAATAATTTCGTCGTAACACACTCGGAGATTGCGAACGTACATTCAGAGTAGAGGCACGTACGTTCTATCATTCCCCGTGGCCTGGGTAAAAGAATGGCAATTATTTAAATCTAAGAGTATTTCTTTTGCATCGGACTAGTATTTTTATAAGAAAAAGAAGATTGCAGGTTCTGAATGTCTCGGCAAAACGAATCGGAAGTAATTTTAGCGGCCACGAAAGGAAAGTAGAGAGCACAATCACGTACCTCTATTGTTGAGCAGCGCCGTTTTGAAGATCTTCTGTTCCATCTAAAACTCGCCTTCTCTGCTTAACATAAATACTCCATAGGCATGGGAATAAGGCTTGTTGTGCGATGAAAATAATATAAAACACATCTTGCGTCTTTTAACTCATTCATTTACCACACACACACACACTAGTAATTAGACAGTACGACATCCCACCAGCCCATCAGAACAAAAAGTAGTCGTTCATACAAGAAATAAAAAACGAAGGGCGAAATTGTTCCTATGTCTCTCAAAGATAAAAGGTTTACCAGATATTTCTCTGGTGTGTCACTGGAACAATTTTTCAGCACCTCTGCGATTAAATCACAATATTTTCAGTTCCTTTACAAGATGAAAATATCCATTCTCGATCTTTATTGTACCCAAGACATTATAATGCAGATGTTTCTAAACATTTAACTTTTGTCATATCTTTATTCGGCAACACTGTCAATTATCCAATAAGAAGTAATGGTGCAAGAACAGACAGTGCAATTAGTTTAGCACAACGGTTAGAGAACATTTCAACGTCACAAGTAAGTGCTATTCTGAAGTGAAATGGAATAACAGGAATTATCAAGAAGAAAACGAAGATGGTAGCAAAATCGCCGTAAATGTAATTAGGCCTCTTAATATCGCAGACTGTTTAAATGATCTAGTTGAGTATCAGTTGAATGTAAATGAAGGAACTAAACAGTTCTTTGTTTGACCAGTTTTGTCATAAATCATAAATAACAAATTTTATCAGTAATCTGGTGTATTTTACTGTAAAGAAAAGTTTTTGGTCTATAACTAGGGAAGAAAAGGATACTCCAATGTATTTTATTTTTGTATGTTTTTTAAATGAAATTTCATTGTATCCAAAGCTTATGATTTATTGTATCAATCTACTTCAACAGTAATTCATAGAACTGCACAGTTATTTTAGACACTTACCGAAAACATTTTAAACAATTTCAATGGAATAGTATACATATTTACTTAGTCCTGTTTGCTGTAATAGAGCCTGGTTGAAGGATGCATCAAGTATTTGTGCGGAGGCATTGTGATGTTTTGTCAGTATTTGTGGTGCCGCACAGTGAATTGGATTGCTGGCGAGCGTTTTACTCCATTTATATTCGTAAAATTAATACGCATACAAAGTATTGTATATCAGAGCTCTATCTTCATCTCGTTTACGAGCACTTAAGTCAATGTGAGAGCTTATTAACAGATAACACATGTATTATGCCCTATTATGTTATAAATAAATATCCCCATCCTATCCTACTGCCCATTACAATCATAGCACTATTTAGTAAGCTATATGATGTCGATAGATGAAAAGACTTTACGATATAAAGCTTATAAGTTGTATCCTTGGTGTGCACTATCTTTGCTACGTGCTCTAGTAAATGTATTTTCGCGCCAACTGGCTTAGATCCACATCTTCTCAGTGCACCTGAACTTGTGTGTGTGATAAATTATTAGAACGGTGGTAACATCGATAGTTCAGTATATATTTAACAACATATTACGATGTTATAAGTGTCGTACTCATCGGATCTTGTGGGACTCTCAGTCAAAAGGCTGCATTTTGACAACCACATGTACTCATGTCAGGTAGTTATATTCTGACAGAATGTCAGTAATGTACATTTATCTCCAATTGTTGTAACTGAGCTACTTTTTTAATAAAATGTTTTCTTAATTATGTATATACACCCTGTGCTTCACTTTCGTATTTTGGTGTTTAGGTAATTTTGCAGTGTTACTTGAAAATGACCATCAGGCATAAATTGCAATAGTAACAATAAATATTTTATACAGTCAACGGCGAGTATGATGTCTTTTAAGAAACTTTGAAGTCAGTTGTATTACCAAGTGAGTTACGCATTCTCAACATATGCTTATAGTGCCGGCATATTTACTTTATCACAGCACAGATCTTAACGATACAGGCAGTGTTCATGAAAGATTATAAATGAAAGGTAATCATACCGAGACTCCCCACAAAACGTGTATTACATTCAGTCATTGATATACACCCACAGAAGTTTCGGAAAGCCGGCGCCCTTGCGCGGACCACCACACTGAGACAAGACGACACGTAGTCCTAGTGGCAGATCGGGACTGATGACCTAGATGTTTGGTCGCCTCCCCCAAATCAACCACCCTAGGCAGATCGCTGTAGATGTTGCAACCGCCACCAGTACACGTGTCTCTGCCAGAACTATTTCGCGGCGATTAAATCGGGCTGGTTTGTGTCTCGGAAGCCCCTTAAATACATCCGACTTCAACCATACAATCGCCGAGAATTGGGCTAACAAAAGTGGTCCAGAGCGACATTCTCCGATGAGTCGCACTTCGCTGTGGCAAGTGATTCTGGGCACCAGTAAGAGTGGAGAGGGAGGGTACACGTTCATGAATGCCGTCGGTATGGCCTATGCGTTATGGTGTGGGCATGCTTTACGCACAATGGCCGAACACCACTGTATATCTCTGTTCGAGGCACCGTTAGATAACAAAGGTACTGCAGGTAGTTAATCACGGATCATGTACGAGCTTCGGCAGGTCCCGACTTTCTGTTCATGGACGACAATGCCCATCCACACAGGACCTCTGAGGTCTAGAACAGACTGGAAAGTGAAGATATTGAGCTCATGAAATGGCCTGCATACTCCCCAGAACTAATCCCTATAGGCACGCCTGAAATGCTCTTGGCACACATGGTTCTTAACGAGCACCACCTTCCCGGAACGTGCAAAAACTGAAAATCGTATTGACAGAGGGATGAAACAATCTCTCCCAATGACGCCTGTACAGTTTGGTAGCCGGCATGAACAACAGGTGCAAAATGTGCATTAGTTCACGAAGAGAGCTTATTGCTTGCTGTGAGTCCGATATAGACTTTTATGTTGGGAGTCTGGCCTGTGCCAAACGTGAATGTTATTTGTGTCTATTATCCTGCTTTCCCCTGTAGTGAAATCTGTACCTTTTTTTTCTAAATATACCAACCCACCTCTGTTACGTACGCATTGTGTTTCAGGTCGTCCATCATTGCCCGTTATTATACCTGTCCAGCAATGTCTCTCTTCAATAGCAGTTGCCAAGTAGTGTGGAATGAAGAATACCTTAGTTTTGTTCGTGGTACGGAAAGTGAAAACATCACAGAGCAACTCTGGTCTGAACTACTTCCTGCAAACACGCCTTATTGGACCACAAGTGCACTTAACGTCTGGCATCATTTGTAAAGACGTAAAGTGGAGACTCAGGGGTCCAAACCACGCATATCCAAGTCAGCTGCTGTCCGGTTTCGGTGTAAATTAGCAGTTGAAGACACTGAACTTTAAAACCACCTTTTTCTCTGATTTAGCCGCCAATTTCGTTTTCCCTTGAAATTCGATGTCACACATTCGATTCTGGAAATATTGCAAGTCTGCAAATTTTTTTCTATTTATAATGTTAGGCATTTTATACAATTGGTTCCACATGCGTCGGTATTGAGAATATCCTCACTTCACTTGAATAAAGTGCATTATTACTATGACGGTCGAATTCATCCACTTCAGTTCCAATTACTTTTCCATTTTTGCCAGTCATAATATTAGTGTACGACGCATGACCTACGTCCAAAGCAACTCTATACAGATTAAAAATGAGGCGTTGGGTTGGGGAAGGAGACAGCTAAAAAAATAGAAGAACTGCTAACAAGAATGTCGGCAAAAATTCAACTACAACAAAAGAAATGTTCCAGTTTACCGGTCAAACAAGAAAACAAAAGGATCAACATTAAATAGTTAGGGTACTTAGATGAAACGTTTGAGAAGATCAATTAGAAAAAGCAACCAGTTATAGAGCAATGATGCGACGGGGATGGTTGCTCTCTCACTATCCATTAAACAGCCACACCACCTACATGGATTGGTTTGAGGTTGCCTGCCCCTTCTCTCTGGGGTGGTAGATATTGGTTTAGCCGACAAAAGCAACGTTGACGAAATTTCCACTAAACCCCTCCAACGCAAAGACCGACTACTCCAGTTAGATAGCCGGCCGTTGTGGCCGAGCGGCTCTGAGCACTATGGGACTTAACATCTGAGGTCATCTGTCCCCTAGAACCTAGAACTACTTAAACCTAACTAATCTAATGACATCACACACATCCATGCCCGAGGCAGGATTCGAACCTGCGACCGTACGGTCGCGCGGTTCCTAACTGTAGCGCCTAGAACCGCTCGGCCACCGCGGCCGGGCAAAAATCGATTAATATTTAACAGTACTCCTTCATATTCATAGACAGTACATGTAACGTATTGCACGCAACGCTAGTCAATTACACGGCTGGCTCCCCCCAGTAGCCAGCGTCAGCTGTACCATCATGAGAAATCAAAATCTGCTCTCCTCCCGACTCCACGGCAAGATATGCTTTCAATGAAAAATGATAACTCAGAATGATTTGTCACGTTACAATGTGAACAAAGACAAAGAGTAATGGTCTTGAAAGTTCCTGGAAGACTATAACTGCATACCGAACCGGGACTCGAACCCAAGACCTTTGCTTTTCACAGGTAACAATACGCCTAGAAATGCATACTCTGTTGCAGAAATAAAAGGACTTTCTGGGAGTAATGGTGTTAGTAACAGCTGATATTATATGTAGAAAAATTGTCATTTCGGAGTATTAAAAGTTAGATAGGTAGTTATCAAAAGTTCTGATCCGTAAGGACACATGGAAAAGAACAAATGGAGGTAAAGAATATTCTAGACAACGTCTGTGAAGGCATAAAATTGTTCATTAATCTTTGGGAGACCACTGACGTGGAAGTCAGAGAAGATTGTGTGTTATGGCTTCTCATAGAAGTTATAGTATCAGCTGTAGAAAACGGACGTTTAGAATATCTAAAACCACTTGGGCCATCAGTAGCTAAAGCTGAGGCGAGGAAATGATTCGGGCAAAATGGAAGTTGTCTTTCTAGTGGGTGATCTCGAGAATTTAAGGCATGATTTCGTATGCTGTTTAAAATATGGCTGTGATAAACGGTACATTTTAGTTAGGAAGGGAACTCTGGAAATTGCGGACGCACGTTACTCATGACGGACATGCAATTTATTAACGAATTCTTGTGGAAATTAACTGTTTTTGTCCCTTTTAGAGGAAGCTATTCCTTTTTCGTCTCGTTACCATCCCGACGCCATTTTAATATCAGCAACCGACTTACGTTGGAAAGATGCAGTTAGACAAATGATTTATCTTAGTGAGGGACTAACATCGATCCTTTGGTAATGAATTCCAAATGCAACCGAGCTGTATAGAGCTGTGGTTAGTACATTGGACTCGCGTTCGGGAGGACAACGGTTTGGACCCGCGTCCGGCCGTCCTGATTTATGTTTTCCGTTATTTCCCTAAATCGTTCAAGACAAATGCCGAGATTATTCCTTCAAAAGGGCACGGCCGCTTTCGTTCTCCGTCCTTCCCTCAATGCAAGCTTGTACTACGTGTCTAATGACCTCGTCGTCGAGGGACGTTATACTCTGTTCTCCATCTCCACATGCACCGCGAATTATAGTAAAATGGCATCAGCAGAGTGAAAATGACATTTACATTAATTGGAACCTACCAAAAAGAAATCGAAGTATGTACTTTCAGACGGTGTCGTTTTCGAGAGACATGTAAATAAATTAAAAGAATGTAGAATATTTTGTAAAATTAAAAATGTGAAAAAATAATTATGTTGTAGACTGATACTCAGTGTGAAAATGATCCAACTGATCACTGTGTTAGTAACAGGCGTGACGGATCGTGAATTAAAATTGCTGAGAATTAACGTTCCCAGTGAAAAAATCAGACGACAAAGTACGAAAAAGTAACGGATTCCAACTAGCCAATTCAAACAAATGGGTTTCATTATGTGAACATCAAAAGGAGAGGAATAGTGCGAAATTGAAATACTGGCATCTGTCTGGATGCGGGTCGGACGACTGGATTACAAATAACTGATAGATAACAGTTAAGGGGTATTTCTTTGCACTTGCGAGATTCATCAGAGTTGTCTAATTTACACTCTTCGTGGAAAATTGCATCCTGGATCGTCGATGCGATATGTAAGTAGCAATGAATAGGGCACGTGAATTAATCGTCAACAGCAGCGCAGCCTAAAAGGTTGAAGGCAAAAGCCTGTGAGTTAAGAGAGGAGCGTTCTATACCGTCTACCAAAATGTACACCCCTACGTAATGCGGACTCACCATTTTATATCATGTACATCTACGTTTATATTCCGCAAGCTACCTAACGGTGTGTGGTGGAGGGCACTTTACGTGCCATTGTCATTACCTCCATTTCCTGTTCCAGTCGCGTATAGTTCGCGGGAAGAACGACTGTCTTAAAGCCTCCGTGGGCGCTCGAATCTCTCTAATTTTACATTCGTGATCTCCACGGGAGTTATAAGTAGGGGGAAGCAGTGCATTCGATACCTCATCTAGAAACGCACCCTCTCGAAACCTGGCGAGCAAGCTACACCGCGATGCAGAGCGCCTCTCTTGCAGAGTCTGCCACTTGAGTTTGCTAAACATCTCCGTAACGCTATCACGGTTACCAAATAACCCTGTGACGAAACGCGCCGCTCTTCTTTGTATCTTCTCTATCTCCTCCATCAACCCGATATGGTACGGATCCCACACTGATGATCAACACTCAGGTATAGATCGAACGAGTGTTTTGTAAGCCACCTCCTTTGTTGATGGACTACATTTTCTAAGGACTCTCCCAATGAATCTCAACCTGGTACCCGCCTTACCAACAATTAATTTTATATGATCATTCCACTTCAAATCGTTCCGCACACATACTCCTAGATATTTTATAGAAGTAACTGCTACCAGTGTTTGTTCCGTTATCACATAATTATACAATAAAGGATCCTTCTTTCTATGTATTTGCAATACATAACATTTGTCTATGTTAAGGGTCAGTTGCCACTCCCTGCACCAAGTGCCTATCCTCTGCAGATCTTCCTGCATTTCGCTACAATTATCTAATGCTGCAATTTCTCTGTATACTACAGCATCATCCGCGAAAAGCCGCATGGAACTTCCGACACTATCTACTAGGTCATTTATATACATTGTGAAAAGCGATGGTCCCATAATACTCCACTGTGGCACGCCAGAGGTTACTTTAACGTCTGCAGACGTCTCTCCATTGATAACAACATGCTGTGTTCTGTTTGCTAAAAAACAGTTGGTCTGATATTCCGTAGGCTCTTACTTTGTTTATCAGGCGACAGTGCGGAACTGTATCGCACGTCTTCCGGTAGTCAAGTAAAATAGCATCTACCTGGGAGCCTGTATCTAATATTTTCCGAGTCTCATGAACAAATAAAGCGAGTTGGGTCTCACACGATCGCTGTTTCCGGAATCCATGTAGATTCTGGGTTTCCAAAAACGACATGATACTCGAGCAAAAAACATGTTCTAAAATTCTACAACAGATCGACGTCAGAGATATAGGTCTATAGTTTTGTGCATCTGCTCGACGACCCTTCTTGAAGACTGGGACTACTTGTGCTCTTTTCCATACATTTGGAACCTTCCGTTCCTCTAGAGACTTGCGATACACGACTGTTAGCAGGGAGGCAAGTTCTTTCAATTACTCTGTGTAGAATCGAATTGGTATCCCGTCAGGTCCAGTGAACTTTCCTCTGCTGAGTGATTCCAGTTGCTTTTTTATTCCTTGGACACTTATTTCGATGTCAGGCATTTTTTCGCTTGTGCGAGGATTTAAAGGAACTGCAGTGCGGTCTTCCTCTGTGAAACAGCTTTGGAAAAAGGTGTTTAGTATTTCAGCTTTACGCGTGTCATCGCCTTTTTCAGTGCCATTTATCATCCCGGAGAGTCTGGGTAAGCTGTTTCGAGCCACTTACTGATTTAACGTAAGACCAGAACTTCCTAGGATTTTCTGTAGAGTCGGTACATAGAATTTTACTTTCGAATTCACTGAACGTTTCACGCATAGCCCTCCTTACGCTAACTTTGACATCGTTTAGCTTCTGTTTGTCTGAGAGGTTTTGGCTGCGTTTAAACTTGGAGTGAAGCTCTCTTTGCTTTCGCAGTAGTTTCCTAACTTTGTTGTTGAACCACGGTGGGTTTTTCCCGTCCCTCACAGTTTTACTCGGCACGTACCTGTCTAAAACGTATTTTACGATTGCCTTGAACTTTTTCCATAAACACTCAACATTGTCAGTGTCGGAACAGAAATTTTCGTTTTGATCTGTTAGGTAGTCCGAAATCTGCCTTCTATTACTCTTGCTAAACAGATAAACCTTCCTTCCTTTTTTATATTCCTATTAACTTCCATATTCAGGGATGCTACAACTGATTCCCTGTTCTGCACATACAGAGTCGAAAAGTTCGGGTCTGTTTGTTATCGGTAGGTCCAAGATGTTATCTCCACGAGTCGGTTCTCTGTTTAATTGCTCGAGGTAATTTGCAGATAGTGCACTCAGTATAATGTCACTCGATGCTCTGTCCCTACCACCCATCCTAAACATCTCAGTGTCCCAGTCTATATCTGGTAAATTGAAATCTCCACCTAAGATTATAACATGCTGAGAAAATTTATGTGAAATGTATTCCAAATTTTCTCTCAGTTGTTCTGCCACTAACGCTGCTGAGTCGGGAGGTCGGTAAAAGGAGCCAATTATAAAATTAGCTCGGTTGTTGAGTGTAACCTCCACCCATAATAATTCACAGGAACTATCAACTTCCACTTCACTACAGGAGAGTGAGACCTGCCAGAATGAAAATAGGTGGGGAGTAGTGCTGCTAGTAAACAGTAACAATAAGATTGGACGGTCAGGAGAGGGCACTGATTTAGAAAGTGGACTAGTCATTGGATGGCACCTGAGCAACAAATCTATGAGGGTCCCTTCCAAAGTTACCCTTATCAACTGTTGGTGATGTGACGGTGAAGCGCCGGCCGGATTCATGACCTCTAGATTTTTCTATTTTTCTCTTAACTACTTGACTACATTTTCTGACTTCTTTCCTGTATCTTTCTTAATCTTTTGCTATTTTTTCTTGCATTGTTCCTTACATAAGCTTGTTTAGTATTCTTCTACATCAGCTTAAGTAGATTGTATTTGAGCCCTAGCCCTTTGGGTATTTATATTTCTACAACTAATCTTACTCTCATGTACTATTATGGTGATTTTCTTTTCGCCATCAAGTTTCTTTTCCAGTAGTCAACGCTGAAAGCTCATACCGCTGGATCTGTTTCGTTGATGAGAAAAGGAGCAGCGAGGTGACTGTCATCGTTATTCGTTGTCAGGCTGTTGTCAGTTCTGCAGCAAAAGAGTTGAGTTGCTGCAACCTGCGATAAGCTGCACTTCGATTGCCTGACGACATATGCACTATCTGATCAAAAGTGACCAGACACCTAAAAATGGACATTAATATGAGGCGTGACAAGTCTTCACTTTTAGAACACCTTGAGCTCTGCTTGGGACACTGTCAATGGAGTGTCTGAATGTCTGTGGAAGAATGGCAGCTGAAACCAGTGAAGATAATGATGTTGGAAGTAAAATGTAAACTTTCACCGCCGGAATTGTCACAATTAATAAAATATTCCGGGCTATTATGCCGTGGTCGAAGGGACTTCACTTTAAAATTCGACGTTTCATCCCCATCTGCGGAGGACATTTTCAAGGGGGATCGTAGCTTTGTTGAATTTCCGATTCACACTCTTTCTCGCTTTTGACTAAAGCAAAATTCCGCTTCCGCGCAGTAGCATGACGTCACACTTGCGTATTCAAGACATGTGACGTCACGCCACTGCGCGGAAGCTCGCGGAAGCGGAGTTTTGCTGTAGTCAGTAGCGACCCATGGTGTGAATCGGGCATTAACAAAGCTACGATCCCCCTTGAAAATGTCCTCCGCAGATGGGGATGAAAGTCGGATTATCATCATTTAAGACTGATTATGCCTTTCAGCGTTCAGTCTGGAGCAAAGCCCCGAGTTTTAAAGTGAAATACTTTCGACCACGGCATAATAGCCCCGAATATTTTATTAATTGTGAATGATGTTGGATGCTGTGTTCTAGAGTGAAGTCAAGATTATAGCTCATACGAAAGGTGTTCCATTGCGTTCACGTCGTGACTCTGGGCACCCCAGTCCATTTCAGGGCTGTTATTGTCCTAAAACAATTGCCTCACAGATACTGCTTTAGGATAAGAAGAAATGTCATGCTGATACAAAGAAATATTGTCCCAGACATATTCCTATACTGTACGAAGAGCACTAAGCTTTAAAATGTGTTCATATCCTATTTCATTTAGCGTTTTCGTAATAGCAATAAGTGGACCACATCCACACCCTAACCACTAAAAACAATCCCATACCATAGCTTCATCTCATCCAAACTTCACTATTCGCACTACACATGAAGGCAGATAACGTTCTTCAGACTTTCGCCAAATCCAAACATTTCCATCAGATTGTCAAAGGGTGTGGCAAAATTCGTCATTCCCAATCACGCGTTTCCAGTGATCCGCTTACCGTTGGCGTTGCTCATTCCACCACCTCCAGCGTCACTCACCATTTATGACAGAAGTGAAATGATCATATGGCTTGGCTGGCCGGGAGCCCCATTTGGGGAAGTTCGTTCACTAAATGCGACTCTTATTTCAGTCGGCGCCACATTGGGCGACTCGTGTGCCGGTGATGAGGATTAAATGACGATGAGGGCAGCACAACACCTAGTCCACGAGCCGAGATAATCTCCAAACCGGCCAGGAATCGAACCTGGGCCGGTGAATGGGAGGCAACCACTTAACCACTCAGCTAAGCAGGCGGACTTTATTACAGAGAAGCGTGGTTTATGAGTAACTGCTCGACTACTGTACTCCATTCCTTTGAATACAGACCGCCGCGGTGGCCGAGCTGTTCTAGGCGCGTCCGTCCGGAACCACGCTGCTGCTACGGTCGCAGGTTCGAATCGTGCCTCGGGCATGGATGTGTGTGATGTCCTTAGATTAGTTAGGTTTAAGTAGTTCTAAGTTCTAGGGGGCTGATGACCTCAGATTTTAAGTCCAATAGTGCTCAGAGCCGTTTGACCATTTTTTTAAATACCACTTCAGTTGAGATTTCGAGCAATGAGATGAGAGGAATGCAAGAGAATTGAATAACTTAAAACCAAATGGAGTGAGAGGAGTCAGAAATTTCAAGTGCGCTTGAAGCAGGAGGAGTTGGCAATTGCTTTCTTGCCGAAAATGTCGCAGTTTTTCCGTTGATTGCACAGACTGCCTGCCGCTATATTTTTCTTATATTTAATTGAAAGTTGGGAAGGAAAACATAGGTAAAAAGAAAGTAGCTGCGAAGAAACCATGGGTAACAGAAGAAATACTTAAGTTGATTGATGAAAGGAGGAAGTACAAACATGTTCCGGGAAAATCAGGAATACAGAAATACAAGTCGCTGAGGAATGAAATAAATAGGAAGTGGGAAGCTAAGACGAAATGGCTGCAGGAAAAATGTGAAGACATCGAAAAAGATATGATCGTCGGAAGGACAGACTCAGCATACAGGAAAGTCAAAACAACCTTTGGTGACATTAAAAGCAACGGTGGTAACATTAAGATTGCAACGGGAATTCCACTGTTAAATGCAGAGGAGAGAGCACATAGGTGGAAAGAATACATTGAAATCCTCTATGAGGGGGAAGATTTGTCTGGTGTGATAGAAGAAGAAACAGGAGTAGATTTAGAAGAGATAGGGGATCCAGTATTAGAATCGGAATTTAAAAGAGCTTTGGAGGACTTACGGTCAAATAAGGCAGAAGGGATAGATAATATTCCATCAGAATTTCTAAAGTCATTAGGGGAAGTGGCAACAAGACGACTATTCATGTTGGTGTGTAGAATATATGAGTCTGGCGACATACCATCTGACTTTCGGAAAAGCATCTTCCACACAATTCCGAAGACGGCAAGAGCTGACAAGTGCGAGAATTATCGCACAATCAGCTTAACAGCTCATGCATCGAAGCTGCTTACAAGAATAATATACAGAAGAATGGAAAAGAAAATTGAGAATGCGCTAGGTGACGATCAGTTTGGCTTTAGGAAAAGTAAAGGCACGAGAGAGGCAATTCTGACGTTACGGCTAATAATGGAAGCAAGGCTAAAGAAAAATCAAGACACGTTCATAGGATTTGTCGATCTGGAAAAAGCGTTCGACAATATAACATGGTACAAGCTGTTCGAGATTCTGAAAAAAAGTAGGGGTAAGCTATAGGGAGAGACGGGTCATATACAATATGTACAACAACCAAGAGGGAATAATAAGAGTGGACGATCAAGAACGAAGTGCTCGTATTAAGAAGGGAGTAAGACAAGACTGTAGCCTTTCGCCCCTACTCTTCAATCTGTACATCGAGGAAGCAATGATGGAAATAAAAGAAAGGTTCAGGAGTGGAATTAAAATACAAGGTGAAAGGATATCAATGATACGATTCGCTGATGACATTGCTGTCCTGAGTGAAAGTGAAGAAGACTTAAATGATCTGCTGAACGGAATGGTCTAATGAGTACACAGTATGGTTTGAGAGTAAATCGGAGAAAGACGAAGGTAATGAGAAGTAGTAGAAATGAGAACAGCGAGAAACTTAACATCAGGATTGATGGTCACGAAGTCAATGAAGTTAAGGAATTCTGCTACCTATGCAGTAAAATAACCAGTGACGGACGGAGCAAGGAGGGCATCAAAAGCAGACTCGCTATGGCAAAAAAGGCATTTCTGGCCAAGAGAAGTCTACTAATATCAAATACCGGCCTTAATTTGAGGAAGAAATTTCTGAGGATGTACGTCTGGAGTACAGCATTCTATGGTAGTGAAACATGGACTGTGGGAAAACCGGAACAGAAGAGAATCGAAGCATTTGAGATGTGGTGCTATAGACGAATGTTGAAAATTTGGTGGGCTGATAAGGTAAGGAATGAGGAGGTTCTACGCAGAATCGGAGAGGAAAGGAATATATGGAAAACACTGACTGATAAGGAGAAGGGACAGGATGATAGAACATTTGCTAAGACATGAGGGAATGACTTCCATGGTACTAGAGGGAGTTTTAGAGGGCAAAAACTGTAGAGGAAGACAGAGCTTGGAATACATCAAGCAAATAATTGAGGACGTAGGTTGCAAGTGCTACTCTGATGAAGAGGTTAGCGCAGGGGAGGAATTCGTGGCGGGCCGCATCAAACCAGTCAGTAGACTGATGACCCAAAAAAAAAATTGAAATAATTTTTCTTGGGGCGATCGGAAATGGCTAAGGGATGGTTAAAAGAGAGGACAGGCTTCGTGTGAAATGTGATCGTGTCATCTAATTTAAAAAAAGTACGTTCCTCAATTTTAAGTGTTAAAGAGTGCTTTAAAAGAATAGCAGTTCATATCATGTACTTTGTACATCGCGTTTGTAAGTAATATAAACTCTAAGACGAAGAATAACAACGCACCAGGATGGGGTTATGCAAATTGGCGACAAATTGATGTCCATACATGTACTGACGAAAAATGCAAAAGAGGGAACTTGACGGCCGATGGATAAATGTGTGATGCTGCGGCGCAATTTCGCTACGCAGCTGATAGTGATAGGAAATAGGGGAAATGTCGATAACTGAGCATAAAGTTTTTCCCAATTTCATTCTGTGTACAGGAAGCACGCGTCACAGACACGTGAATGAACACTATACGCCGATATCAGCATTTGGGAGAGGACATGTAGCTGGGTTCAAAGAGGTCAGTTTTAGTCATCGGCGAATGGCTCGACATTTGAATACGAGCGATTCCACCATTCGACAGTGCTGGCAGGAATGGGTGTACCATGGCGAACAACGTCAAGCCGTCGACATGGTGAAAGTTAGTTAGTTACTTAGTTGGTTGCGTGTTACATTGATCCATCGCACTGTATGATTACCATTATGATATGGAACGTCTCAAGTGCACAAGAAATGCACATATGAAACAATTTTTTTAATACATAATTATGGGTGTCCTTCGAACGTTGTTGCATGGGCACATGTTGTGCCTGACGGAGACAGCCTTGTAAAGGAGCTGGAACACCTACAATCAATTGTCAAAGCTAATGGATATTCTCCACATCAGATCAGTATAGCTTTAAGCAGGAAGAAATGTGACCACTCACAAGTGTAAGAGGAGAAGAAGTGGTTCGAGTCCGAAGCGGTTCCTCCAGAGCGTTGGCAATATTTCATCGAAATCAGGCAGAATCCTAAGGATCGTTCGGCAAACGACGATCTGGGATTACTGGAGGCTGGACTCGACTGAATACCTTGCCAGAGTGGCAAAGCCCACACAACCAGACAACGTGCACAGTGTGTGAAATATATGATCAACGTGGTCACCACATTCGTCTTTCGCATCTCAGCAAGTCAGTCATAGCCGAGCATTGTATCTCTACAGAATATTCCATGAACTATTCTGACACGGAACTTTTGGCCTCGACGAGACCCTTGTGGGACTCAGTTATTAAGAATCAGCGGAAGTACATTTAGAGCAAGATATTGATTGTGACGCCTGCTTTCAACTGGATAAGAATTGGGAACCGGTGATTTCTTTAATTTCTTCCGAAATAAAACATTTTATGACCGATGACAAGTCTAGCAACGATTAGTTTTATCAAGTTTGGCAAATTAATTTTAACTCTGCGAGTGCGCATTCCGACAGACAGTACACATGTAGATTCCCATTATACAAGTGCCTGCGCACAGTAAATTGAAAAATAGACGAAGAGGGCGCGAAACTCAACAGAGGTCGCTCATGTGGCGACTGCACGAATTTCAACGTCAATTTTTCGTCTAAAGTTAGAGATGTGCACTATCAATTTCCATTACAAAAAACTCACCTGAAAATGTCTGAATGGTTATCAGACAAAATATCGTGGCAAGTAGTCAAAGTTATCCGATTACAATCCGAAAACCCCATGGAATAGGAATAATACTGTCGCGCGGTGCAAGTTGTCGGACATGCGGTTTATTAAATCTAAAGAGGCCTAAACTCCACTTCGGGTCATCACTCAACAGTTTCACGTGCCCTTATTCCGTGACGCACTGCAGGGAGAGTCCAGAACGTGTGTGTACACCACTTATCCTCTAGCCTGCCAAATACTGGGGAAGAAAATACATTCCACATTAGGAATCGGACTGGCCATGCCGGTGTACGACACCTTCCCAACGGCCTTCAAGACGGACAAGGGTTTCTTCACTAGCGTAATATACTCTTTGCCGGACATCCACAACTGTTACTAAAATTTCTCGTGATGAATAAATCAGCTCCAGTTGTACATGATTAATCCTTTATTTAAAAAAATCGTACATACGACCCGACTTTCAGGATGTGAATCACAATTTCAGGCGCTTGACTGCGTAGAATGTATGAGTCTGGTGATATACCGATTTTCCGGGTAAACAATATCCACGCAATTACGAAGACTGCAAGAGCTGACGGACGCCACAATTATCGCACAATAATCTTAACAGCTCATGCATAAAAGTTGAGGACAAGAATAATATACAGAAGAATGGAAAAAAATTGAGGATGTGTTAGGTGATGACGAGATCGGCTTTAGGGAATGTAAAAGCATCAGGAGGTAGTTCTGATGCTATGATTGATCATGTGAGCAAGACCAAAGAAAAATCAAGGCTCATTCATAGGATTTGTCGACCTGTAAAAAGCGTTCGACAATGTTAAATGATGCAAGATGTTCAAAATTTTGATGAATATAGGGGTAAGCTATAGAGAGAACAGGTAATACATACATTTACAAGAGTCAAGAGGGAATAATAAGAGTGGAAGACCAAGAACAAAGTGCTCGGATTAAAATAGGAATGTGGTCTTTCGCCCTTATTGTTCAATCTGTACATCGACGAAGCAATGACGGAAATGAAAGTGGAATTAAAATTCAGGATGAAATGATAGCAAGAATAAGATCGTTGACTACATTGTTGCCCACAGTATAAGTGAAGAAGAAACACATCATCTGCTGAATGGAACAAATAGTCTAATGAGCACAGAACATGGATCGAGAGTAAATCAGTTAAAGGCAAGAGTAATAAGTAGGAGCAGAAATGAGAGCAGCGAGAAACTTAACGTCAAACTCGATGGCCAAGAAGTAGATGAAGTTAAGGAATTCTGCTTCCTAGGCACCAAAATAACCAATGACGGAAGGAGAGAGGAGGAAATCAAAAGCAGACTGGCACTGGAAAAAGAACATTTCTGGCCAAGAGAAGTCTACTAGTATCAAACATAGGCCTTAATATGAGGAGAAATTTCTGAGAACGTACCGTTATCGCACAGCATTGTATGGTAGTGAAATGTGGGCTGTGGGGAAAACGAGAACAAAAGAAAGTCGAAGTGTTTTAGATGTGAAGGTTGAAAAGTAGGTGAACTGATTAGGTAAGGAATGAGGATGTTTTCCTCAGAATCGGGGAGGAAAGAAGTATTTGGAAACCACTGACAAGAAGAAGAGACAGGATTTTAGGACATCAGTTAAGATATCATGGATTAACTTTCATCGTATTAGAGGGACTGTAGAGGGTAAAAACAGTAGATAAAGACAGAGATTGGATATATCCAACTAATAATTTAAGCCTAAGGTTGCAAGTGGTACTCTGTGTTGAAAAGGTTGTCAAAGAGGACGGGCCGCATGAAACCAGTGAGAAGGCTAAGTGTTTCAGAATAAAAGCAGTTTTGGTTGCGAAATTATTTAATATCAGTGACTCGTTTCTTCCTTTTTAAGCATCTTCAGATTGTATAAAAGTAGCTGGATATGTAACACATTCTACATAAAGCCATGAAAAATAGACGCAACCAGTTTTCCATATCGGTGTAGGACACGACTTGAACACTCTCCACGACAAGTAAAGGCATTTCCACTTGATTGCAATGGGGTGTACAGCTTTCCCACTCATACGGCGTTTTTACACCCTCCGCCCACTTGACTTCACTATGAACTACCCCGTCGCTGGTCGAGCGAGTTCGACTCTTCTCATCTACTACTTATTTCTGTTTGTGTATCTGGTTGTGGTGACTTATGGCGACCCAGATTGCCAGATATTCAAGATCAAAATGTCTTTTAACGCTGCTACACTCTTCGTTACCAGAAAGGTTGTCGTTTACCAGGGCGCCTTGTAGGAATGCTATCGAGCGGAGTTTGCAAGTGATAGTGTGGGCAGAAAAGTCGCTGTCCGGCGGATTCACCGGACCCATGTTGGTACGACAGCCTCAGGTGCTACCGAAAGGTCACCAGGGACGAAGGTCCTTTATAAATACTGACAGGAGGCCGTTAGTCGAGGACGACGGCTGGTGTTGCGCAAGAACGCGCCGTGTCATCCGAAGAGGCTTTCGCCGGACCCGCAGCATCCTCTCGGCGACGACGCAATGTGAGCGGCACGCGGCTCTGAGGTGCGTCTAGCCATCGTCTGCCGCCCTGCACGTGGCCCTAACGGCACCGGCCGTAGCCACTCATAGACCGTCGGCTGCCGCCCGTACTTCGAGGAACTCATTGCAATAAGCTTACTGAGCTCACTCGCTCACAGAGTACTATGCCTCACAAAAAAAGTGAAGCATCAGGGGGGAAGTAGGTAACGAAATAAAAATTCACTACTTGAGAGGGTATGTGATGTTATTTTAGTGACTACAAAATGGAGTCAAATTTACAAAAGACTTGGGCGAATGAGGTCACTTATCAGCGTGGCGTTGCGCCGCCTCTGGGACTGTTGCATGCACTGATTTGATTGAAAATGGTGTCAAAAAACCGTTGCACTCTCTTTTGAGTCAAGGTGACCCATCACTTCCGTAACAGAGCCTTGACATCCTAGATAGTGGCACTGGGAGGGATTTGACGTCCGCGATGGTTCCAGACACCTCTTATCAGGGACAAATCTGGGGATCTTATTGCCAACAGGAGGACCTCAGTGCAATGCAGTCGTTTCATAGAGACTCGTGCCTGTTGTCAATGTGCACTGTCCTGTTGAAAAAGGGGACCACTCTACTCTCGCAAAAGAGGTTATAAGGAAGAACCAAAATTCCCGTGACGTACCATTGTGCCATCAGAGTTCCCTCAATTACCACCAGCCGTAAGCTCGAGTCATACCTGATGACTGACCACTCAGTGGCCGCAGCAGTGACAACGCTATGTCCCTCGAAAACGTTGGAAGAATAGGATTTCTACGGCCACCGCCAAGCTCACCAAATGTAATCATCCAGGCTAGTGCAAGAAAAGTGGTTCAACGCTCAACGCAATGCGAAACTATTCATCAGCGGTCGATGTCTCCCGCTCACGGCAACACTCCATTGTGTTAACGACAGCCTACACGTGGGACAATAATTCCCTAATCTCTCACCTATCGTGCGGGATGACATGGAATGTTGCATTGAGTCTGTCACGAGGCTACGCTGAAAAGTGATGCCTCCTAATTTTTTATTCTTTCCTCATTAGCGGTTGGCGCATTACATGTCATGCCAATGGCCCGTCAGATCACCGAAGTTAAGCAGTGTCCGGCTGGGTTAGCACTTGGATGGGTGACCATCGAGTCTGCAGAGCGCTGTTGGCAAACGGGGTGCACTCAGCCCTTGTGAGGCAAACTGAGGAGCTACTTGATTAAGAAGTAGCTTCTCCGGTCTCGGAAACTGATATATGGCCGGGAGAGCGGTGTGCTTACACACGCCCTTCCATATCCGCATCCAGTGATGCCTAAGGGCTGATGACACGGCTACCGGTCGGTACAGTTGGGCTTTCATGGCCTGTTCTAGAGGAGAGAGGAGTTTTACATTTCATGAACATGTCTAGTTTTTATTCGTTTCTCATTATCGGTTGGCGCATTACATTCCGTGCACATGTCGACTTCCAGTTTCTCAGACGCAAGTTTCAACCCTCTACCACTAGATGGCTTCGAATTGTAGTGTGTAACATGGCGCTGTGTCACGTAACTATGTCGGTGAGTGAGAAACAGAGTACTGTAATTGAGCTTGTAACCCCAGAAAACCTGCCTTCAATTGAAATCCATAGAAGAATGGAAGTTGTGTACTGCGACGATTGTATCGACATCAGTATTGTGCGACATCTGCAACAACCTGACGCTTTGGGTTCACTGTCATCAGTTATCCTCCACACAGTGCCGACTTAGGCTCATCCGGTTTTCACCTGTTTCCAAAACTTGTAGAACATCTTCGAGTTCTTCACCTCAGTAGTGATGGAAAAAAATGGCTCTGAGCACTATGGGACTCAACTGCTGTGGTCATCAGTCCCCTAGAACTTAGAACTACTTAAACCTAACTAACCTAAGGACATCACACACATCCATGCCCGAGGCAGGATTCGAACCTGCGACCGTAGCAGTCACACGGTTCCGGACTGCGCGCCTAGAACCGCGAGACCACCGCGGCCGGCAGTAGTGATGGAGTCGTGCATGCATTCTACAGTGACATTGTCAACAAACTAGTCTCTCGCTGCGACAGAAGTGTTCGCCGCAGGGTGACTATGTTGAGAAATAAATGTGTAGACATGAAGAATAAAGAGGTAGAACGTTAATAAAGTGCATTGTCTTTAAAAAGCCTTAAGAGTTATCACATAAGAAAGTCGGAAACAAGACTTATCGGCACGCTCTCGTACTTGCTGTCGGTTGGCGGCCACAGCTGTTTGGGAATTACGATGTGTTTGGTGCACAATACAGCTATTTTGTTCCTGGTGATGGACAGACCTGGTTGACCGGAATCTTGGCGACGAGTCTGACTGCTCTCACCTTCCCGTGTAGTCCAGCATTTGTTCCACTCTCGCCTCAGAATGCCCCACATATCTGGATACAGCACGGCTCAATAGACACACACAATGACACCCCTTTCCATCAAGCGTTCAAACACTGCCTCACACTAGTACACGGCATAATGGTCACTTGACATACAACGTTATTCGCTTCCCTTACATATCCCACCCGACCTGGTAACACGAATGAAACTAATGCACTTTGATGGCCGTTGTACTTGACACAGAGAACTGCAACTCTAATCGTTTACATACCAGCCGAAAGTGCGTATGTGTGTGATATTACACTTACATCCGTCTCTGTCTTCTGAGTGCTGCAGTATTTTTTTTATCAGGCAGTTGTGAAAGTTACCCCTTCAAACGAGCAAACTAGCCGCTTTAGAGCTTTGTAGATGGCGTAGAGCTGTTAGCAGTCGGTCACTATTCCTTTCATCGCTGACTACGTCACGACAGTGAGGCGGCGAGTATTCGCCAGTCCGTTGTATGGAACCAGCACAGTAAGTTAGGTCGACATCGAGGCGTGACAATGACAGCAGAAGAGCTATACTATTGGAACGTGCGCAAGGGCACACCATTTATCATTATACCAACGCGGTATCAGATTTGTCTTCTAGGAACAGTTCGCCCTGGGATCTCATTGTCTGAAGTAGAATTGTCTTCAGTTATGAGTCTAGCTTCGAACTGAGCCCCGATGACCAGCGACGACGCGTCTAGAGGCGCCCCATACAGCGATGGGATACCTGTATGAATCTCGTCCGCCACACCTCCCAACAACCAGGACTAATGACCTGGGCTGCCATAGCTTTTCATAGCAGGACCACATTGATCGCCGTCCACAGCTCGTGGTCTAGTGGCTACCGTTGCTGCCTCTAGAACACGGGGTCCCGGATTCTATTCCCATCCGGGTTGGGGATTTTCTCTGCCTTATCATTAGATTATCATCATCATTTGTGACAGTGGCTAGATTGGACTGTGTTAAAAATCGGACTGTGTAAGAACTGAGACTTTGTACAGTCGCTGATGAGCACGCAGTTGAGCGCCCCACATACTAAACTTCATCATCACGTTGGTCGTAATCCGCGCCACGCTTACAGCACAGCTGTACGTCGGCGATGTTCTACGCCCAGTTTCGTTGCTCTTCATGGCCTGTATGTAGATGTAGAAGCGATCCTGACCTTGCATTTCAACAAGATACTGGCCGCTAACGCGCATCGAGACTTCGTAGTGCATGTCGTTGTGCTTATCACCCGACCTTGGCTAGCAGGTCGCCGGATGTACCCCTAATTGAGAAATTTGGGGGTACTATGAGCAGGGCTCTCCAACCAGCTCGAGATTTTGACGATCAAACGCGCTAATTGGACAGAATTTGGCACGATATTCCTTAGGACGTCCAACAACTGTGTTCACCAGTGCCAAGTCGATTACCTGCTTGCATAACGAGAAAAGATGATCGAATGCGTTATCGATTTGTTCAACTTGTAAAGCTTTTTCTGTTGAATATATGATACATTTTTTCTGAAATTATAATCATTGTATGTCAGTACAAGTGCCGTATGTTTCGGGGGATAAAATCACCTTCAGTTAAGACGAGGTATAAATTTTCGTCAGAGATATATAGTTTTACCATATGCCCGTCCTATAAGACGATCCCCATCAACGGCCTGCAAATTTTGTTTAGAACAGTGATCAGCTTGTTAATAATACGTGCACAGATTCGGGCAATGACCTCGAGTATTTACATAAGCGTCGTATAGGCTATTTAGTTTTGTGGGCATACCCGCTCTGTGCTAGTAAATAACTGGTACGGTTGCTCACTTCTTAAAGCAAAAGCCACCTTCAGCTTTCTTATAATTTCGCCCGTAGAAGCACGTGCCGAATAACGAACTCATATGTACAGTAGGTTATGTTGCGTGTTCAAATAGTTTGTACCTTTTGTGTAATAGGCGCAAAATTTGTAACGTATGTGCCTAACGATGAAACCAGCAAAAAGACGCAAATATGAACAAAAATTCAAATTGAAGGTCAAAAACCGTGTTTCAACAAGAGCTTTCGATATAACAGAGAAGAGATTGGCGAAAGAATGAAGATGCTATCACAAATACCGATGAAAAAGTGTTTTATGAAGAGGGGAATAGTTTGCTGGTCAGATTTAGTAAGTAGCGTTGAAGAATGGGTACAAGAACAGAGGCAGAATTGTTATGTTTTAACAAAAAATATGACTAGGACTTAAGCAGCGAAGTGGGCACGAGCCACGCCAGAGCACGCCAAAGAATTTAAAGTAACAGTCGTTTGGTGTAGTCGTTGCATGAGCAGAAAAACTCTGGTAATACCGCAGAAAACAAAAATTGCTCAGAAATTACAAAAGGTCTTGACCACAAAGTAACGAGTGCTCAAGCTTTTTTATTCCCTTGAGGCAGAAATACCACTTTTCGCTATTTCATGTTGCAAATATGGATGGAACACCGATGGACTTCGACATAAGCAATGGAACTGTGTAAACAAAATGCGTAAAAACTGTTCAAGTCAGAAGAACAGGCTACGAAAAGACTACGTTTACAGTAGTATTAACATGCGTGGCAGATAGAACAAAGTTATAAGCTATGGTAATTTTCAAGCGGAAAACCATTCCTAGAATAAAATTTCCACCAGGCATTTTTGTGCATTATCACAAAAAGCGATCAGTGGACGAGAACGGTGTATAATTGTAGATGAAAAGTGTGTAGCAGAGGCGACTCATCGAAATTCACCAAGTTTGTTGGTGTGGGATATGTTTCGCAGTCACATAACTGAGGATACCAAAAATCACAAGCACGAAACAATACAAAGCTTGCTGTCATACCGAGTGGTTTGACTTCAATTCTGAAACCCTTAGACGTCTCTATGAATAAAGCATACAAAGACCACATGCGTGAACACTTGGATGATGAGCGGTGAAACATTTTCGGAAACAGTGTTCAAATCATTCACGAAGGGTGAGGTTTCCAGTGCTATGGTTGGCAATGAGGACGGTTTCTTATTGGATACTGATGGCGAAGCGGAAATCGATTCAATGACGAAGCGGAAATCGATTCACAAGATGGAGAATGGGACCCATATGGCGGCCTTCTCAACAACGAAAGTGAGGATGTACTTGAGCTGCTTCTTTCCTTGGATGATGATTGTGAGGATTCTGCAGCGTTTTAAATGCACTGGTGAGTGATTTATTTTCTTTTATTACGGTTTATCTGTCGCATAGATTACTTCTTTTTATGCTGCCGAAATATACGGTACATCACATTTACCGAATCCGTCGTTCCCGAAACCGAGCTTGTGCTGAGTGTCTAATGACGTCATAAATTGGACCTTCCATCCTGGTCTTTCTTCCTTCTCAAGTTCAAAAAATGCTTGAAAATACTGAGGCAAAGCAATCCTTCGATTTCTGTTCAGCCATTGTATAAAAGTCGATTTAATGTTTCAGACTGCGGTCCACGTGTTTGAAGAGTTTCACATATCCTTTAACAAGATCCTCGTCCAGGCCTTGAAGGCCAAAGAGATGTCTACCGGGTGCCGACTCATTCTTTGCCTTGCGGCGTCATGCAGATGCGGTATGAAGGGGAATGTGGTTAGCACACCGCTCTCCCGGCCGTTTTGCCGACTTGCCAGACCGTGGAGCCCTACTTATCATACATGTAGCTCCTCAGTTGGTACCACGAGGCAGGGTGTACCTCGTACCGGCCCTCCTACAAAAGAAAAATCCTTTGTTAGTACCTGTAATCGAACCCGGACCCTCCGCGTAGCAGCCATTCTCTCTGACGACTCAAATACGGAGGTAGACTACATATCCTGTAGGACTATCTAAATAAGTACAGTTAGGACTTACCAAAAGCAGGTATCTTCGTTTGTCATGATGTCATTATTTTAGAAGGAGAATTTTATGTGACAGTTCATAGGTGATAAAGCATTTTTCTGGAAATAGTACTTCCAGAGCTGTTCTATTTTCTTTATTTCTATTCTATTGACGAAGGTGTTTTCCATACTATACTGTCTTTGACGTTTAGCATAGATATAAGATGCAGTTTACGATCATTGCAGTTTTATCAAATAATGTCAATAATGTAAGTTCTGCGCTCTGAACAAGTGTTGATTGTTGTTACTGTTGCGGTCTCCATTCCGGCGACTAGTTTGATGCAGCTCTCCATGCTAGTCCATGTTGTGCAGGCATCTTCATCTACAACATCAACATCAACATGACCTATTCTGCAATCCACAATTGAATGCCTGGCAGAGGGTTCATTGAACTACCTTCAAGCTATGTCTCTACCGTTCCACTCCCGATCAGCGCGCTGGAAGAACGAACAGTTAAATCTTCCTGTGCGAGTTTTGATATATCTTATTTTATTATAATGATCATTTTTCCCTAGCGTGGCACTCTATCCCCTTTTTAGCCATCGTACAAAACGAGCTGCCCTTCTTTGAAACTCTTCGAAGCCCTCTGTCAATCCTATCTAAGGCGAATCCCACAGCACGCAACAGTACACCAGAGAGGACAGACAAGTGCAGTGTAAGCAGTAGCTTTAGTAGACCTCTTGCATCTTCTGCCAATAAAATGTAGTCTTTGGTTAGTTCTCACCACAACATTATCTATGCGATGGTACCAGTTAAAGTTATTCGTACCTATAAACCCTATATATTTAGCTGAATTTATTTCCTTTACTTGCGTTAAGAGCCGCATTGGTGCCTTCGAGATGTGGTGTTGGCGGAGAATGCTAAGTGTACCTTGGACACAAAAAGGAACAAATGTTTCAATAGTAGAAGAACTTAAAATCACAAGAAGGTTATCTTCTCGTGTCAACCAAAGATATCTTTAGTTCCTTAGGCACATCTTGATAAGGAAAGGCGATAATTTAGAGAGAGACCATTGTCCAGGGAAAAACTGAGGGCAGAAGTCTACGAGGGAGAGTAGCAAACAGATGGATCAAGCCGAGAAGATTACCAGCCTGCCTCTTCACATCGTATTAAGAATGGCCGAAGATCGCTGTGGACGGAGACATCTGTCTGAAGTTTCAACTGCGAAAGAACAAATGAGGAAATGAGGTCACGACACTCAGCAATGAGTAAAACAACTAATGAGAGAAAAAAATGGTTCAAATGGCTCTGAGCACTATGGGACTTAACATCTGAGGTCATCAGTCCCCTAGAACTTAGAACTACTTAAACCTAACTAACCTAAGGACATCACACACATCCATGCCCGAGGCAGGATTCGAACCTGCAACCGTAGCAGTCACGCGGTTCCGGACTGAGCGCCTTAACCGCGAGACCACCGCGGCCGGCACTAATGAGAGACCTCTTTTCTAAATTTCCAGTACTTTACCTCTATGGTCACAATTTTTTTGTCACCAGGCTACCAGTTTTGGTCTATAATGACCATCTTCAGATCCATTTTATAAAAGCATATCGTAATATACTGGTGCCATAGTGGCCATAGTGACAATTACACACTGGAGCCGTAATGGCCATAGTGACAATTCCACTATGGCTCCAGTATCTTAGGACATGTTTTTATAATGCAGACAACCGGTATCTGATGACTAAAAATTTGTGACCGTAGACGTAAAGTAAAGGAAATTTATTCTATATTCGAGTCACTGTTTTTTTCGCTACCGTGTCGCAGCTTGGGATACTTCCTTTCTATTTGTATGATTTATCATGTAACCGAAATTAGTTCCTTGTAGTACTCATGCCGAAGACTTTAAACTTTTCATTGTTTACATTCCTCACAGAACTACTGCAGCCTATACCCTGTTGAACCTGCTGTATTCAAGCCTTCGTCACTATTTACAATTTTTAACCAGCCCCGACACAAATCAACCTGAATGTCGCCAGTGTTCATCGACACTTCCCACCCTCCCTTCCATACAAACACACAGACACACACACACACACACACACACACACACACACACACACACACACACACACACACACACACACCATATTTATTTCGATTACTAAGCTGACGATTCCTAGATGATTCGGTATGTATCCTGTGAACTACACTCATCTTTTACTTAAGTTGTGTAACACATTTATTTTCACAATTCAATACCTCCTTAGTAGTTATCCGATCCACCAATCAATTTTCTGTTTAAGAAGCAATTCATTTCAAAACCTTCTATACCCTTCTTGTCTCAACTGCTTGTTGCTGCCAGCGCACAACGAATACGAAAGTATGCTCCTGCCCGTGGAGGTCACACCTCATACTGGTGTTGACGGTGGACATATGTTCCAAATATAATTCTAGCCTAATCATTTAATACCGGTATGTAATGAAGCTTACAGTAATCCGGAACGCTACGGAAAACGAAGGAATTGAAAACGGTAGTATGAGAGAATAAGGGTGAAAGTTAAACCTGTGGGGCTGTTATAAACGATTGAGAACGACGCAAAATTTACTAGAGCTCTAACAACTTCTATTTTTCAAAAAATAATAGACATAAATTATGCTAAACAAGTTATTGATTGAATACTGTAAACAACTAACAGGTGGTTTAAGACCAAAATGGACAAGGATGGGTGGCAGAAGTAAGTGCTCTGGCACTAAAAATATGGATAACGCAATCTGAATTGATCTGACTCTGAGCAGACTTTGTTTGTTCAAATCTACAGAAGTTTCTCTGTATAGGTGCTGCTGAGAGCAAGTGGCGATTGAGATCTGTACACTCTGACAAGACCGGAGAGGCAGTACGTTACCCTGTTTGCTTGGTGCAGCGATGCAACTTGCAGCTGGCGAGATGTGTGCGGCTAAGGCAAGACGTGAGGCGGCACCTGCAAATCGATCGCGGCCACGAAAGAAATGCAAAACTCTCACGGTCTATCGATCAGGCAGATGGATCGCAATTTACTCTCTACAGTAGATTTCAGTGTGTCACACACCCGTTCGCTGGTCGTATCAAGGACAGACTTGGCTCACTTATACGACAGAGGGCACAGGGATACCAAATGTCAAGACAGGTAACCAAAAAGTGTGTCCTCAGAAAACTAGTAGTCCAGGACGTTTTAAGTTACACTGTCGGTACAGCAAGTACTTCACCACAGGCTCCCCAGTCCAAACTACTCGCAAATGGACTCAAAAATGGTTCAAATGGGATTTAACATCTGTGGTCATCAGTCCCCTAGAACTTAGGACTACTTAAACCTAACTAAGGACATCACATACATCCATGCCCGAAGTAGAATTCGAACCTTCGACCGTAGCGGTCACGTGGTTCCAGACTGAAGCGCCTAGAACGGCATGGCCACACCAGCCGGCTGAAGTCAGACTCAGGACAGGTCTCGAGCACCAGCCCCACACACGCCAGAGCGTCGACCAGAAGTCTCCTTACTAGACCAAAGTCCAGGACCTGGGCGTTTCGCACCTTCTCAAAAAAAAAATCCCACAAAGTACACAAACGACACCGCCTGTACCCTGTCTTGAGCCCATCACAGGTCTCTAGAGGCGCTAAATCTACCCCCCTATACGACAGCACAAACTCATGTCGAACCAGCGCAAGATTAAGAAACCTGCGTTTTTGGGAAAAAAACACCAATTACTGGCTATAACTTTTCGCAGAGGGGAAGATGATTTTCGTCAAAGTCATGTCACTTCCCATTCCAACAAGCGAACAGGTACTATCTTAAAGATCTTTATCGAAATCACATGTGACTTGGCGTTTGTTAGTTCAATAAAGGTTTAATAAAGATGAGGTTTAATAAAGATCTCCAAACGTTTCTCAGACACCGAAGTTTCTTATGGAACTGAGGTTGCAGATGCAGGTGGGGTACAGGCTTATTTGCAGTATCAGTGAACACAAAGACTTGTGAATTTTTATTACGTGTGGCTCTGCACACAATGCCCGATTTACAACTCCACTGTGTAGGCACATCCCTTCAGTCCATCGCCCCCCCAGCCCAGTCTTAAGCTGGCAGCAATGCTGGTATTGCGGCATTGTTCTGCTGGACACCTGTCTCAAGGAAGAGCTGTCTGTCTGCCCCGAATGGCTGTGGGCCTGTCCGGCAAGATTTACTGAGGGATGGGCTAACCGCCAATTGCTTCCAACTCCCAACATGTTGTGTCTACAAGCTAAGAACCATAAAAATACTTATGCTTTTAGCAACCTACCAGGCTCCATCAATGTCTGCTCAGGCTGTTAAATTTCTAGAGTCTTGCTCAAGGTGCGACTGGTTGTAACAAAATTTTTAATATTTTTCTGTATACGAAAAATAGGTGAGAGAG
Organism: Schistocerca gregaria; assembly: GCF_023897955.1. NCBI lineage: Eukaryota > Metazoa > Arthropoda > Insecta > Orthoptera > Acrididae > Schistocerca > Schistocerca gregaria. The sequence goes on from NC_064927.1 coordinate 290,016,798, forward strand.
TAACGTGTCTCTTTCAAGGACTTCATAGTAGAAACGAGAAACGAAAAAGACTGAGTTCTACAGTAAACATCAGATAGTTATGGCGAATATCCTGTTCAAAAATCATAAGAGAGGGAGGTAGACTTGCAAAACGCCCAGAGGCATGGGAATATACCGTTGAATTACTTGGCAGTGAGACAGAGACCCCACCATCACATATTGGTTCGGAAAGTACATGAACATTCTCTCAGGTGCAAATGGTTGCTCATGTTTGGTTCGCATTGGATGTGCTCACCTGTCAATCAGCAGTGTTTTGTTTCTCGTACTTCATTGTTTAATGTGAGTTGTTTGAGCAATTGAATAGTCAGAAAACAGTTTTATAGTTCTAAAAAATAAAGTCTACATCACAGAAGATTGTGTGATGCAAGACATGATGGGTGCAAATGGAGAACGAGAAAAATGATGGGTGGCAGGAAGACGCCAAAGCACTATACGTTCCAGTTGGGGAAGTGAGGAAGGAAATAATTACAGGTTTCATTCAGGTGGGAACGGAATAAAGAGGAAGTACAGATAGAGCATTTTTTAAAGTAAACACGAAATACACTCTTAAGCCAAACAAAAAAGGAAATGCCAAGACCGAATTATCCGAATGAGATGTTAATCAGTAGAAGTGATGTACATGTACAGATTGACAAATGATTACAATTTTAAAAAAATTGATGATTTATTGAAGAGAAAGAAATTCACACACTGAATCAATGACGTGTTCATCCACCTCTGGCTCTTTTGCAAGCAATTATTCGGAGTGGCAGAGGTTGATGGAGTTTTTGGATGTCTTTATGAGGGTTATCACAAGCAGTTCTATCCAATTGGCAAGTTAGACGTTAAAAATCCCGTTCTGGTTGTAGAGCCCTGCCCATAATACTACAATGGTTCTCAATTGGGAAGTGATCCGGAAATCTGGCGACTTTCCTGACCAATGAAGGACTTTGCAAGCACGAAGACAGCTAGATCTCTCGCCATGTGTGGGAGGCATCACCTTACTGAAATTTAGTCCAAGATGGCTCACCAAGAAGTGCGACAAAGCGGGGCGTATAGTATCGTCGACCTACCACTGTACTGTAAAGATGCCGAGGACGACAACCAAAGCGGTCCTGCTGTGAAAAGAACTCCTGGTTGTGAGGCCGTATGGTGGGCGACATTCAAACTGGTACCCCACTGCTGGCCGAGGCGTCTTCGGACACGTCTTCTGCCTGGAACCTCATTGACTAGAGCGACACTGTCTTCTGTGATAAGTCGCGCTACGAACAGAGTCTCAATGACCAGCGAAGATGCACGTGGAGGCGCTCCAGACAACAGTGGGATACCAACCTGACTGTCGCCCGCCGTACAGCCCAACAACCAGGAGTGATGGTCTGCTGTGCCATTTCTTTTCACAGCAGCACAACTTTGGTTGCCATTTGCATTACCGTCACAGCACAGTAGTTTGTCGACATTCTACGCCTCGTTTTGTTGCCCGTAGTTGCGAGGCAGGAGCTAACATTTCACAAGACTGCGCGAGAGTTTCCTGCTTGACTTCGTGCTTGTCAAACGCTACCTTGAACATAAACATCGCTGGATCTCTCCTCAATCAAGATAGTTCGAATCTCTATTGACAGGCCCCTCCAACCATAATGGCAATTTGGCAATCTAGTGCGCCAGTTGGACCGAATTTGGCACTCTATCCCTCAGGAGTATATCCAACAATTGTGTAAATCAATGTCAAACCGAATGACTGCTTGTATACGAGCCAGAGTTGGATCAACGCGTTACTGACTTCCTCAATTTTTGAGCTGTTTTTCTTGAATAAATTATCCAATTTTTTCTGAAATTGTAATCATTTGTTTGTCTGTACATGTATATCACATCTATCGAGGTCTGTCCCATTTGGATAACTCCTTCATGGACCCTTGTTTCTCTTGTCTCAGAGTGTATATATTTATACAGAACATGGAGCCCCCACACGAATATAAAAAATGCGCATATCCGATTGCAAAGTTGTGTCAAAATTTTATAGAAATCGATGAAGAACTTTCGAAGCTTTGAGATTTGGAACAAGGAACACGAGATAACATATTTATTTATAAATTACAAATATTAAAAAAATAGATATATAAAATGTGGACATATCCCAATGCAACATTGCGTCAAAATTTCAAAGCAATCGACGAGAAACTTCCAAAGATTTACGATTTTGTAAATTTTCGTGTGTTCAAAATCATAAATCTCCGAAAGTTCTTCACCAATTGCTTCGAAATTCTGGAGCACCGTTGCATTCGAATATCGTTTTACGTATCACTTTCTTAACATATAAATAATATGTAATTTGTACAGGGTAAACGTTATTACCAAAAATGTCGGAAAGTGCTTGATAGATTTACTTCAGATTTTTACATGTTACTACAATAAACGTTTGGACACATGTCGATTATTTAATTTTTCAATCTACATAATATGTAAAATATACAACAGTGAAATGTTAGCAAACAGAAAAGTTGTATTTACGGCTCGTCAGATTGTGATGAGAATGCTATTATATAATTTGAAATTTCAGTAACAATAAACAAGGCTACTGGTGAGAGGGGAGAGGGAAATGGACAGAGGGAGTGGGAGGAAATAGACATAGAAAGTAGGAAGGAGGAGACGGGCAAGGAAGGGGGCATGGGAAGAGATGGAGAGAGAGGGGTGGAGAAAATGGACAGAGGAAGGGGCTGAGGTGGTAGAGAAAGGGAAAGAGCGAGAGGCTGGTGGCGACGGGAAGAGGGGGAGGAGGAGATAGATATAGAAATGAGAAGGCGATAATGGACAGAGAGAAGTGGAGGCAGAGGAGGCAGCAGGAGCATATGGAGAGAGAGAGAGAGAGAGAGAGAGAGAGAGAGAGAGAGAGAGAGGACAAGATGGACTGAGACGGAGGGGGAAGGTGACTGCCAGAGGATGAAGAAGGAGGACATGGACAAAGGGAGGGCGAGGAGAAGAAGAAGATTAGGTCTTATATCTAATTTGCATACGTATTACAAACGCATCTTTTCTCTTTTCTTTCTTTTCCATTTAACCGGACTGAGCCGCAACGCTTGGCGGAGAGCAACTAGTTTGAAATACAGTGGCTGTTGAAACACGAAACACGTTCGTAAGATCAGTATATCTCTCCAGTTGCACCAGAGCATCCTTTTTCCTTAGCGATATTTCTCTTTGGTAGTTAAAGTCCTGCTTTGCAACTTTGCACTCATCTGCAGTTAATAAATCAGAGATTTTCACCTTTCGCAATCGTTGTAATGTTTTTAAACAATGTTAAGGAAGACTGAAGCTGTAGATCAGTGTTAAGCTCTCTATCACCACACGTTTCATTATTTGCGCAGTAAATCACATTTCTACATTTTTTCTTTCCCTGTGCCGTTTATTTGGAGTATCACAAACAGAGATAGCACCGTAGAAATAACCATATCTGCAGACATCGCAAATGCAATGCTACGTGGAAAGATATATATGTGCAACACTAGCAAATTGTTCTTCGAATGCTCGTTCGCTTGTGTTCCTTTTCATTTGCACCAGTGTAAACTAGGCTTAACAATCACGCTCTGAAGATGTGATAAGCGCATCGACAAACATTCGTGACCTGGAGGAGGGGAGGTGCAATTCAACAAGAAGAACAATAACACTTTTTAATGCAGAATTCAAGATATTAGTAATACCTAACAACCGCTAACTATCGTCTGTGAGAACAGAGAAATTTCGACGCAGAGTGTTCTGTGGACATTACCGTCTTTCAAGATGACAACAGTAATGTTCATAGGAATGCTAGCAAACTTTTCTAGTTTGACGAGCACTCAGGCACTTCGACTCACCCACTGAAACACCCGAATCTCATGGAGAATGTCTGGAACTACATGGCAAAACAGAATTAAAAGACCACTTTCTCGAAGCCCCGTAATTGTCTCCCTCTGCGACGCAGAAGTTTGAAATTTGGCCCAAAGTTTCCTACAACTGTCCTCTGTAACGGTGGAAAAGCGTGACAACCTGCAAAGTCAGCCTCGACACAGCATGGTACCGACACATGCGAGAAAATCGTCGGTCCGGAGAAGTTCATGTGACGTGTAAAGTGGCTTAATGATGTCACATCGACACCAAATTTCACCACAGTTCTGGTCAATGCCTACGTGGATGTGTATCACGATGGGAAGGTAGTCGCACCTCCTCTCATATACTTTCCACCCGTTCTTTTGACACACCTGCGAGGGAGGTCAGAACTGCGACGAACAGCGTTAAAATCAAGGGGTTTAGTTATGGGTGACTAAGGAAAACTTTTCAGACACACTGCAGCGGAACCGCAATTTTTGATCTCGTGGTCAGGTTCTAGCCACTAGAGACGTTGAAAACCAATCGACAAAATTTCAGCATGATCCGATGCAGCAAAGTTTGTTTACAAAATATGACAGTATACATGTGTTGTGTTACGACACTGAAAGGAACCTGTGACCACTGGAGACAGCGCCACAAGCTCCTTAAAAAAATCGCAACACTACAAAGGTACACTCACTCACACACACACACACACACACACACACACACACACACACACACACACACACACACACACACGTCATATTAACAAATGTAAATCCACCCGATGATGGAGTTTCAAACCTTTGAAACGCGTCGTGGAGATAAATAAACAGTGACTGGTAACAGTAAAACTTGTCGTTTCATTTAAAGTTTACTTACTCATTTCCAGCTCTCCTGTGGCGTGATCATTCGGGTGGGGGCGAGGTACCGACACGTGCGAGAAAAACGTCAGTCCTCAAAAGTTAATGAGACGTGTAAAATGGCTTAATGATGTCACATCGAAACCAAATTTCATCACAGTTCTGGCCAATACCTACGTGGATGTGTATCACGATGGGCAGGTTATCACCTCCTCTCATATGCTTTCCACCCGTTCTTTTGATCGTTGCAACATTGACACATTCGTGAATGAAACCAGAAAGGGTCCCCCCAGTTCGATCTGACAACCTTCATTGGGAATTTTAAAAATCTACCTGCATTGAGATAACCTGTGCACTAGTCCTAGGTCCCTGCTAGCAGGCGTCTGAGAACAGAGGGAGTGGAGGGGTTGCCTGCCTGCAGGCGCCTAGTAGTATCTCACACACTGGCTCAGAACAGACTAATTTTCCATATTTTCAATTAAAGCAGGCGGGTGCCACTGAGGGCGTTGCCAACCATGAAGAAGAGGGGTAGGGAGGGGACTGTCTTAGAACTCTTCTGTCTTATTCGCGCATGTGTCAGTGACGCAAAACGGTGAAATCTGGTGCCAATGTGACATCATTAGCCCATCTTACACCCCACATTAATCTATTTTCTCATGTATTTACGTCTTGCTACTATATGTGTAGTTGAACAGTCGAGAGTGATGTTGCAAGGTGCCACGATTTTCCGCCATTACGGAGAAAGGATGTAGGCAACTTTGAGCAAAATTTTAAACTTCTGATAACAATGCGAGACAATTATTGGATTTGTTCCCCGATGTATTTGAAACCACAGATGTAACATATCGCAGTTTTATCATCTACTTAGTCAATCTAATAATCAACGAATGGCTCACAGCGAATTATTTAAAAAATGGGTCAAATAGCTCTGAGCACTGTGGGACTTAACTTCTGAGGTCATCAGTCCCCTAGAACTTGAACTACTTAAACCTAACTAACCTAAGGGCATCACACACATCCATGCCGGAGGCAGGATTCGAACCTGCGACCCTAGCGGTCGCGCGGTTCCAGACTGTAGTGCCTAGAACCACTCGGCCACTGCGGCCGGCCGCGAACTATATATCGTCGCCATAGGGCAGGGAGGGGGGGTGGGGACGACGGTGAATTATTTGTCCGTTGGGCTAATATGTATTTTCCTGTTTCACTGACTGTGCATAATTCGGAGGCAGGTCAATTTACCTGACCAACGGTCGTCGCACTCGCTCGCGAATACGACCCCAACTTCCCCGCGCTGCACGCTAGCGCGTCACGCGTCGCACTTTACGAGCGAACAAAAGGATGGAGAATGAATGAGCGTCCAGCCTCTTGGTTTACCGCAATCTCACTGACTAACGAGACACACGATGCGGTATAACTGCCGTTGCAGATTGCCCCGTCGTTACTACGATAGGATCTGGCGCCCGCTGACCAGCGCTTCAAGGCCGACCAACGGGACCCGGGGTGCTGGTGCGCTGTGCCTGCGCCGCGACGGCGCGCCAGCGGTCTTCTGGGAGGCGCTGCGTTGCGCAATAACCGCTCACGAGACACAGCGGCCGGCCAGGTGCTTATGTCTTCTCCTTGTAGGGAACCTTCTCTCTGCCTCGCCGTGTAGTATGTTAATCACAGAGATGCCACGGCGGCGCTAGACGTGCTGGCATTTGCATAGCGCGACTTCTAAACGTCTTCGCTTTTGTCGCTTCCCTGTAAAATGTCATAGATTCAACAGATTCGCTTGCAAATTGCGGTTGGACCGCAGGACAGCTTCACACAATAATGTAGCGGTATGTGGTAGCAGCGGCGCACCATTATCGGTCATAAACTTAAACTCCGTTGGAACAGGCCGTGGAAGGCCCAACGGCACCGACTGGCTGCCGTGTCATCCTCCCAGCCCTGAGGCGTCACTGGATGCGGAGGAGCATATGGTCAGCACGCAACTCTCCCGGCCTGCTCAGTTTTCGTGACTGGAGCCGCTACTTCTCATTCAAAGAGCTCATCAATTTGACTCACAAGGGCTGGGTGCACCCCGGCTGCCAACAGCGCTCGGTAAACCGGACGGTCACCCATCCAAGTGCTAGCCCAGCCCGGCAGCGCTTAACTTCGGTAATCTGACGGGAACCGGTGTTCCACTGCGGCAAGGCTGTTGGCAGTATCGGTCATACATACTGTATAAACTTACGTGTATACCATTTCGTCATATTAAGAGTCACCAGTCTTAAACTATGCAATGAAGTGGAATACCTGCAGTCGTTCTTTAGACGGTGTTTATTACGTAGCTACCAGTTTCGAAGATTCAGTGCTCCGCCTTTAGTGCCTCAGCTGACGCTGACTGGAGGAAATACGAATCGTATACACAATTCCATCAGTGACCGACATCTAAAAACCGATTTCCGTAGACTGCTATAACAGTGATGCTGTTACTGAAGTCACATCACCGCTGTTACAGTAGCCTTAGGAAACTATTTGTTAGATGTTGGTCATTGATGGGATCGTGCATACGATTGGAGTTTTCCACCCTAAGAGTCAGTTAAGGCCTGAGGATGGTATGCTAAATCATCGAAACTGGTAGCTACATAACAACGTCTGGAAACGCGCGACCGCTACGGTTGCAGGTTTGAATCCTTCCTCGGGCGTGGATGTGTTTGATGTCCTTAGGTTAGTTAGGTTTAAGTAGTCTAAGATCTGATGACCTCAGAAGTTACGTCCCATAGTGCTCAGAGCCATTTGAACCATTTTTTTTAACGTAACAACGTCGAAAAGACGGCTGGAGGCGTTCCATTTCGTTACATAAGTGAACGGCCGAAATCCCTCAAACTTTCACTCAGAAGGATGGACATTCAAAAATCTTAACTTGGTTCCTAATGGAAATTCATGCTACATCTTCCCGTGTCAGTTGATTTTACTACGTTGTATGGGCTCCTGTTTTGGCCCACAGCCCTGTTCAGTATGTCAAGTACAGAACATATAAGTAATTCACACTTTTACTGTGTAGTTGCAGATATTTGCTATTTTCGAAAACTCAAACTCCGTCAAACAGGTCTCGGAAGGTTCAACGGTACCGACCGACCACCGAGTCATCCTCAACCAATAGGCGTCACCGGATGTGGATATGGAGGGGTATGTAGTCAGCACACTGTTCTCCCGGCCATTGTCAGCTTTCGCGAACGAAGCCGCGCTACTTGGAAATCATGTAGCTCCTCAAATGGTTCAAATGGCTCTGAGCACTATGGGACTTAACGTCTATGGTCATCAGTCCCCTAGAACTTAGAACTACTTAAACCTAGCTAACCTAAGGACAGCACACAACACCCAGTCATTACGAGGCAGAGAAAATCCCTGACCCCGCCGGGAATCGAACCCGGTAACAGTAACTCCTCAACTGGCCTCACGAAGACTGAGTGGACCCCCCTTGCCAACAGTGCTTGACTGAACTGGACGGTCACCTGCCCAAGTGCTAGACAAACCCAACAGCTCGTAACTTCGGTGATGTGGCTGGAGGTGGTGTTACCACTTCGGCAAGACCACTGGCGCTGCTATTTTCACCAGCATGAATTCCAAGACAGCCCTCAACAAGTCATAGTCTCCTATCAGACCAACATTATTATTGCAGCACTGGTGTCAACTTTATTTTTTCCTTTCTGGTTATAGAGGCCGAAATCCGATGAGGAACTTCTCTGCGTGATGAGAACTTAGTGGTGTTCAGCTGTGTTTCATTAATATGCTGTTTCATTGATGGTATTTAATTGACATGTCCGATTTCGAAAGTATACAGTTTCGTCTTTAGATGCATTTGTGTCAATCCAACTCAACCGAAACACTGTAGTAGATCCGCGCAAGAGAGTGCAGGATACCAAAGTGTTCCAAAAAGCTGGGCGCTAAAATCCAAAATTCTGCTGATCACGAAGCTAGAGGGTCAAGGGTTTTGAATAGCCCTTGATCTAACGACTATTTCTATTCCTATCGGAATAATACTGTGTGTATCCAACACTGCAGGGTCAAAATTTGAACATTACGTGTTTCCATCGGCCCAGGCAAATTGAGCAAATCGGTTGGTTTTTTTGAATTAGCTGTGTCGTAGAGTAGGCCTTCCTTTTTTGAGTCGTCCAGCCTCTTACTGATTTGATGCGACCGGCTTACAAAAGCACCATTTGTTCATGAGTGCTTCCTGAGAAAACCGCGACGAACCATGATTTTTGGGACCAAAAGCACCAATTGCGGCGGTGGACACTTCTATAATTTATATTCCCGGAAAATCGTCAATATTTTTACAATAGGTTCTTAAGATAATGTTCTCAGTGAACTTCGAAACTTTTTTCACATCATTATTCGCTACCAAGAGCCAGAGATTCAAAGTTACTATACTGATGCAGAAAACAGCCAAAACAGGTTTTTACGCATTTTTGCACCGTGGGCAGCAATTATCTAAACAACTAACGATAGAAAGTGGCTCACATTTTAACTGTCCGTTCTTAGACATTTATCTAGAAATACACTCCTGGAAATGGAAAAAAGAACACATTGACACCGGTGTGTCAGACCCACCATACTTGCTCCGGACACTGCGAGAGGGCTGTACAAGCAATGATCACACGCACGGCACAGCGGACACACCAGGAACCGCGGTGTTGGCCGTCGAATGGCGCTAGCTGCGCAGCATTTGTGCACCGCCGCCGTCAGTGTCAGCCAGTTTGCCGTGGATTACGGAGCTCTATCGCAGTCTTTAACACTGGTAGCAGCCACGACAGAGTGGACGTGAACCGTATGTGCAGTTGACGGACTTTGAGCGAGGGCGTATAGTGGGCATGCGGGAGGCGAGGTGGACGTACCGCCGAATTGCTCAACACGTGGGGCGTGAGGTCTCCACATTACATCGATGATGTCGCCAGTGGTCGGCGGAAGGTGCACGTGCCCGTCGACCTGGGACCGGACAGCAGCGACGCACGGATGTACGCCAAGACCGTAGGATCCTACGCAGTGCCGTAGGGGACCACACCGCCACTTCCCAGCAAATTAGGGACACTGTTGCTCCTGGGGTATCGGCGAGGACCATTCGCAACCGTCTCCATGAAGCTGGGCTACGGTCCCGCACACTGTTAGGCCGTCTTCCGCTCACGCCCCAACATCGTGCAGCTCGCCTCCAGTGGTGTCGCGACAGGCGTGAATGGAGGAACGAATGGAGACGTGTCGTCTTCAGCGATGAGAGTCACTTTTGCCTTGGTGCCAATGATGGTCGTATGCGTGTTTGGCGCCGTGCAGGTGAGCGCCACAATCAGGACTGCATACGACCGAGGCACACAGGGCCAACACCCGCCATCATGGTGTGGGGAGCGATCTCCTACACTGGCCGTACACCTCTGGTGATCGTCGAGGGGACACTGAATAGTGCACGGTACATCCAAACCGTCATCGAACCCATCGTTCTACCATTCCTAGACCGGAAAGGGAACTTGCTGTTCCAACAGGACAATGCATGTCCGTATGTATCCCGTGCCACGCAACGTGCTCTAGAAGGTGTAAGTCAACTACCCTGGTCAGCAAGATCTCCGGATCTGTCCCCCATTGAGCATGTTTGGGACTGGATGAAGCGTCGTCTCACGCGGTCTGCACGTCCAGCACGAACGCTGGTCCAACTGAGGCGCCAGGTGAAAATGGCATGGCAAGCCGTTCCACAGGACTACATCCAGCATCTCTACGACCGACTCCATGGGAGAATAGCAGCCTGCATTGCTGCGAAAGGTGGATATACACTGTACTAGTGCCGACATTGTGCATGCTCTGTTGACTGTGTCTATGTGCCTGTGGTTCTGTCAGTGTGATCATGTGATGTATCTGACCCCAGGAATGTGTCAATAAAGTTTCCCCTTCCTGGGACAATGAATTCACGGTGTTCTTATTTCAATTTCCAGGAGTGTACTATTTTCCCGTTTGCGAACATGTTTATCCGATATCAACATACAGCCGAAAAACAATGACTTTTGGGTACCGAAAGCATTAATTGCGGGGATAGTGACTTCTATAATTTCTCTTTATGGCAAATAGTAGCAATTTAAGCCATATTTACTTAGGGTGATGTTCTAGGGAAACTTTGAAACTATTATCCATAACATTACCCGTTATCGAGATTCATAAGTTCGACGTTAACATACTTACACACGTACAGGTACCGAAGTATCAGGTCTAAGGCTTAAATGTAGCTTTAACTGACGGAGTGAACACAAGATTACTGAGGTCGTCACAAAGGTTCTGAGGTCACAAAAATATGTTTTTAGTCGCTGTTGTTTCACCGCAACTTTATGACACGTTGTCTTTATATAACGACCGTTTTACGCCAATACATGTTGTCTTGACCTGTAAATTGTTCCCCGATGTATTTGGAACCACAGATGTAACATATCGCAGTTTTATCATCAACTTAGTCAATCTAATAATCAACGAATGCCTTACCGCGAATTATTTCAAAAATTGGTCAAATGGCTCTGAGCGCTATGGAACTTAACTTCTGAGGCCATCAGTCCCCTAGAACTTAGAACTACTTAAACCTAACTAACCTAAGGACATCACATACACCCATGCCCGAGGCGGGATTCGAACTTGCGACCGTAGCGGTCGCGCGGTTCCAGACTGTAGCGCCTAGAACCTCTCGGACACTCCGGCCGGCTGCTTCACATAACTCTCGGCTCAAGGCCGCATATTAAACCCAAACAATCTCCCGGCTTTAAAGCCCAGACAAAGATATTTCCAGTTTTTAATTTACGCTGGAAAACTCGGCTGAAGACCACATAAAACCAGAAAATATTTCTTACCGCTTAACCCTAGACAAAATTTTTCAACTTTTGATTTGAAAAGGCTGTAAACTCGGATGAAGCCCACATACCGACTTGAAACCAATTTACAGCTTAAGGCCTAGGCACAACGAATTTTCAATTTTAATTTCGAACGGCTGAAACTCGGCTGAAGGCCACATACCATACAAGACACTATTTATTTCTTTTTTATAGCTCAAGGCCTCAAGAGAAAAGCCTGGCAATTTTAATAAGCTGGTTACCTCCCCCTCACTTATCGACCTTAATGACAGTGAAAAATTAAACCGCGTGTACGTAACGGAAATTTGGGAAAATCAATCGTCACCGAAGTTAATCTGTCGGTAAAGAAGGAGGAAAGAGTTACATATAAATGAAAGGAAAAACGTAAATGAAACTGGTGAAAATTAATTCTGAAAAGGGGTAAAGTCAATAAAGAAAGTAAATGTGCGGCCGTTACGTTAACAATTAACTAGCGGTAATTAGATATTTGAGATTTGGGGGAAATTACGGTCGCCAGTCCTATGGACAAGCACTATAGTAAGTGAAAAAGAAAGGTTATTACACGTATAATTAGCACTAGAAGCGTGGCAACTGAAAGTTGACACGTATAGTGTGAAAACTGAAAGCTTGTCAGAAGTAATAAATCTCGCTACACTCTGACTTAATTTAGCAAAAGAATTAATAAAACCGGAAAATAGAAAGTTAAGTTAGTGACTGAAATTAATAGTGAGCTTTGTTTCTGAAGCACATCGAAATTCAGTAAAATACGGTTAGTCTTGGGCTACCTCAACAATCATTTCAAAAGCTACTTGAATCTACGCAACTTAGAAATAAGAGATTTAACTTTGAACTTGAATCAAATGATTCTGAAAAATTAGCAATAGTAAAATTTACTACGTACCAAGCTGAGCTGCAGTCACAGGTAAGCTAAAACACGCTGACAAAACTCGCACTCTTAATTTGTGCTTGTGTAATCTAAATATTTTAGCCAGCTATGAATACTCTAACTGAACTTTGAAATTAAAGCAGTGAAATGGAATAATATTACTTTAATGCTGGCGTTTGAATTTCAACGACACTCGGGTTCATTCCGGAAAAGGAAGGGACCCTGCTTGGTAATGCAATAGGGACAATGAGCAAGAAATCTTCATACTAAGTTGCTGTAATTATAGTTACGAAAATTGAACTGTTAGAAAAGCTGGGGTCTGCCATACAGTTCTAAAACTTTACGTGCTTCCAGGCTTCCTTGTTGGTTGATTGAAGGTTTGAAGCCGTCGATCGAGGAGGTGGCGACAGTCACTAATTGTCGGCCGTCGCTGTTGCAGAAGCTGGATGTTGGCGCGCCTTCTTCTCGACACGGTCACCAGGCGAAACGCGCTCTGGATGTGCGCCAGATAATGCATCCCGTCCGCGACACCGTGTCAGAAACTATCATTGTAAGTCAAGCGCAATTACATGCTGCCCAACCCCGAAAGCGCGATAACTCGCGGGAGCGTCACGCAACATACCTGCTCCACCGCCCTACCCCAGCCAGACTCTCCCTCTGCCCGGGCTCCAAGCGACAGAGTTAACACTACCAAAGATCCTAAACACTTTGGTTCTCCACACGACCTATCGATGTATTCGTTCGATAGCATAGTTTTCCCTAGGCCAGACCCAGCGTATAAATACAAATAATATTCACAAAACATCTATCTACATCTACATTCATACTCCGCAAGCCACCCAACGGTGTGTGGCGGAGGGCACTTTACGTGCCACTGTCATTACCTCCCTTTTCTGTTCCAGTCGCGTATGGTTCGCGGGAAGAACGACTGTCTTAAAGCCTCCTCTCTCTAATTTTACATTCGTGATCTCCACGGGAGGTATGAGCAGGGGGAAGCAGTACATTCGATACCTCATCCAGAAACGCACCCTCTCGAAACCTGGCGAGCAAGCTACACCGCGATGCAGAGCGCCTCTCTTGCAGAGTCTGCCACTTGAGTTTGCTAAACATCTCCGTAACGCTATCACGGTTACCAAATAACCCTGTGACGAAACGCGCCGCTCTTCTTTGGACCTTCTCTATCTCCTCCGTCAACCCGATCTGTTACGGATCCCACACTGATGAGCAATACTCAAGTATAGGTCGAACGAGTGATATGTAAGCCACCTCCTTTGTTGATGGACTACATTTTCTAAGGACTCTCCCAATGAAACTCAACCTGGTACCAGCCTTACCAACAATTAATTTTATTTCCACTTCAAATCGTTCAGTACGCATACTCCCAGATATTTAACAGAAGTGTTTGTTCCGCTATCATGTAATCATACAATAAAGGATCCTTCCTTCTATGTATTCGCAATACATTACATTTGTCTATGTTAAGGGTCAGTTGCCACTCCCTACACCAAGTGCCTATCCGCTGCAGATCTTCCTGCATTTCGCTACAATTTTCTAATGCTGAAACTTCTCTGTATACTACAGCATCATCCGCGAAAAGCCGCATGGAACTTCCGACACTATCTACTAGGTCATTTATATGTATTGTGAAAAGGAATGGTCCCATAACACTCCCCTGTGGCACGCCAGAGGTTACTTTAACGTCTGTAGACGTCTCTCCATTGATAACAACATGCTGTGTTCTGTTTGCTAAAAACCATTCAATCCAGCCACACAGCTGGTCTGATATTCCGTAGGCTCTTACTTTGTTTATCAGGCGACTGTGCGGAACTGTATCAAACGCTTCCCGGAAGTCTAGGAAAATAGCATCTACCTGGGAGCCTCTATCTAATAATTTATGGGTCTCATGAACAAATAAAGCGAGTTGGGTGTCACACGATCGCTGTTTCCGGAATCCATGTAGATTCTGGGTTTCCAAAAACCACTTGATACTCGAGCAAAAAACATGTTCTAAAATTCTACAACAGATCGATGTCAGAGATATAGGTCTATAGTTTTGCGCATCTGCTCGACGACCCTTCTTGAAGACTGGGACTACCTGTGCTCTTTTCCAATCATTTGGAAACTTCTGTTCCTCTAGAGACTTGCGATACACAGCTGTTAGAAGGGGAGCAAGTTCTTTCGAGTAGACTGTGTAGAATCGAATTGGTATTCCGTCAGGTCCAGTGGACTTTCCTCTGTTGAGTGATTCCAGTTGCTTTTCTGTTCCTTGGACACTTATTTCGATGTCAGCCATTTTTTCGTTTGTGCGAGGATTTAGACAAGGAACTGCAGTGCGGTCTTCCTCTGTGGAACAGCTTTGGAAAAAGGTGTTTAGTTTTCAGCTTTACGCGTGCCATCCTCTGTTTCAAAGCCATTATCATCCCGGGGTGTCTGGATATGCTGTTTCGACACACTGATTTAACGTACATAGAATTTTACTTTCGAATTCACTGAACGCTTCCCGCATAGCCCTCCTTACGCTAACTTTGAGATCGCTTAGGTTCTGTTTGTCTGAGAGGTTTTGGCTGCGTTTAAACTTGGAGTGAAGCTCTCTTTGCTTTCGCAGTAGTTTCCTAACTTTGCTGTTGAACCACGGTGGGATTTTCCCGTCCCTCACAGTTTTACTCGGCACGTACCTGTCTAAAACGCATTTTACAATTGCCTTAAACTTTTTCCATAAACACTCAACATTTTTAGTGTCGGAACAAAATTTTCGTTTTGATCTGTTAGGTAGTCCGAAATCTGCCTTCTATTACTCTTGCTAAACATATAAAGCTTCCTCCCTTTTTTTATATTCCTATTAACTTCCATATTCAGGGATGCTGTAACGGCCTTATGATCACTGATTCCCTGTTCTGCACATACAGAGTCGAAAAGTTCGAGTCTGTTTGTTATCAGTAGGTCCAAGATGTTATCTCCACGAGTCGGTTCTCTGTTTAATTGCTCGAGGTAATTTTCGGATAGTACACTCAGTATAATGTTACTCGATACTCTGTCCCTACCACCCATCCTAAACATCTGAGTGTCCCAGTCTATATCTGGTAAATTGAAATCTCCTCCTAAGACTATAATATGCTGAGAAAATGTATGTGAAATGTATTCCAAATTTTCTCGCAGCTGTTCTGCCACTAACGCTGCTGAGTCGGGAGATCGGTAAAAGGAGCCAATTATTAACTTAGCTCGATTGTTGAGTGTAACCTCCACCCATAATATTTCACAGGAACTATCCATTTCTACTTCACTACAGGATAATCAACTACTAACAGTGACAAACATGCCACCACCGGTTGTATGCAATCTATCCTATCTAAAAACCGTCTGTGCCTTTGTAAAAATTCCCGCTGAATTTATCTCTGGCTTCAGCCAGCTTTCTGTACCTATAACAAACCAATTATACATCGACATAAATGCATATATACACAAATAGTAAAACAATTACAATATACAGACACAGAAATGTCATATATTCAGGTAACAAAATAAGGAAAAAATTTATAGTACAATAGATGGAAATAGGAGGATATGCATTTCTGGCTGAAGGCCACATAGATTACTTAAGACTAAAAAGGAAATCACTACGTAAAACACAAGGAGTGCCGCTCAGAAGGTTCCATGGATCGGCCTGGGAAGGTAATACTAATGCACGTTTAGGTGAGACAGGCAGCCAGACCGACAACCTCTTAATCGGAAGGCAAGCCAACCGAAAGCAAGCCGCCGATCCAACCAACAAGATCAGTTCTACTCCACGCGACCAGCAAAATGGCAACAAGATGTCAATAGCACAACTCTTCTGGATACTGATGCACAATCCAACCAAGTCAGAATAAACGCCCAAATATACCAACAACACCTCAGCTGTCGAACTACACGCAGTTCTGGGCATCAAAAACTACGTCAACGACCAGGGCAGGTCACTGGAACGTCAACGGCTACAAGGCAGAAGATACCGCTGGTTCACTTCATTAATGAAGGAATGACTTAAGTTAAACAACACACAGGAATATGGCTGCCATTCTAGCTAACTTCAGTGCACACATGTTGTTGCTCGCGAGAATCTCCCAGAAAGCGACAACCAGGATCAAACGAAGAGATGTGATACACTACTGGCCATTAAAATTGCTACACCAAGAAGAAATGCAGATGATGAACGGGTATTCATTGGACAAATATATTATACTAGAACTGACATGCGATTACATTTTCACGCAATTTGGGTGCATAGATCCTGAGAAATCAGTACCCCGAACAACCACCTCTGTCCGTAATAACGGCCTTGATACGCCTGGGCATCGAGTCAAACAGAGCTTGGATGGCGTGTACAGGTACAGCTGCCCATGCAGCTGCAACACGATACCACAGTTCATCAAGAGTAGTGACTGGCGTATTATGACGACGAGCCAGTCGCTCGACCACCATTGACCAGACGTTTTAAATTGGTGAGAGATCTGGAGAATGTGCTTGCCAGGGCAGCAGTCGGACATTTTCCGTATCCAGAAAGGCCCGTACAGGACCTGCAACAGGCGGTCGTGCATTATCCAGCTGAAATGTAGGGTTTCACAGGGATCGAATGAAGGGTAGAGCCAAGGGTTGTAACACATCAGAAATGTAACGTCCACTGTTCAAAGTGCTGTCGATGCGAACAAGAGGCGATCGAGACGTGTAACCAGTGGCAACCCATACCATCACGCTAGGTGATCCGCCAGTATGGCGATGACGAATACACGCTTCCAATGTGCGTTCACCACGATGTCGCCAAACTCGGATGCGACCATCATGATGGTGTAAACCGCACCTGGATTCATAATAGCGTTACTGGACTGTGAAACACAAGTAATGTTATCGTTGGTAACGTTACGCCATGTACCTTTCTCTTTGTAACTAAATGGAACTACGCTCTGTAAAAACACAAAAATGTAAGTAAACAAGTGGTGCAGGAACATTGCACATAGTTTCTCATGCTAAGAGCAGCAAAAATCACAGTGGTGAAATAAACGGAACAGTGAACCGTTGAATGCACGAAATTGGCGTATGGGCTGCTGACTAGAGCTGTGAAACGACTGGCTCTGAGCGGACAAGCGCGCTCATGACGCGCTCAAACCTTTCGAAAGGAAAAAAACCGAGCTGGCTGGTAGCCTGCTTATCAGCTCGCGACGTTGTGGTCCAGCTCGCCGCATTGTGGCCAAACTCGTCGCATTGGGTCCAGCACGATGCAGCGTCTATCACTTGAAAGCGAATCCTCATTCTTATGCTTCGTGGCGAGTAGGATTACCGTTTGATTTAACCTTTCATTTTAATTATGAATTTATTTGATTTCATGAGATCGAATGACTAAAAATGTGGCAATTTTCAAAATGGCTCTTAGCACTATGAGACTTAACATCTGAGGTCATCAGTCCCCGAGAACTTAGTACTATTTAAACCTAACTAACCTAAGGACATCACACACATCCATGTACGAGGCAGGATTCGAACCTGCCACCGTAACAGTCGCGCGTTCCAGACTGTAGCGCCTAGAACCGCTCGGCCACCGTGGCCGGCTGACATGAGGAAAGTTTCCAGCCGATTTCTCATACACAAACAGCAGTTAACTGGCGTTGCCTCGTGAAACGTTGTTGTGATGCCTCGTGTAAGGAGGAGAAATGCGTACCATCACGTTTCCGACTTTGATAAAGGTCACATTGTAGCCTATCGCGATTGCGGTTTATCGTATCGCGACAATGCTGCTCGCGTTGGTGGAGATCCAATGACTGTTAGCAGAATATGGAAGCGGTGTGTTCAGGAGTGTAATACGGAACGCCGTGCTGGATCCCAACGGCCTCGTATCACTAGCAGTCGAGATGACAGGCATCTTATTCGCATGGCTATAAAGGATCGTGCAGCCACGTCTCGATTCCTGACTCAACAGATGGGGACGTTTGCAAGACAACAACCATCTGCACTGACAGTTAGACGACGTTTGCAGCACCATGGAAAAAAATGGTTCAAATAGCTCTGAGCACTATGGGACTTAACTGATGAGGTCATCAGTCCCCTAGAACTTAGAACTACTTAAACCTAACTAACCTAAGGACATCACACACATCCATTCCCGAGGCAGAATTCGAACCTGCGACCGTAGCGGTCGCGCGGTTCCAGACTGTAGCGCCTAGAACCGCCCGGCCACTCCGACCGGTTACAGCAGCATGGACTGTCAGCTCGGAGACCATGGCTGTGGTTAGCCTTAACGCTACATTACAGACAGGAGCACCTGCGATGCTGTACTCAACTACGAACCTTGGTGCACAAATGGCAAAACGTCCTTTTTCGGATGAATCCAGGTTCTGTTTACAGCATCATGATGGTCTCATCCGTTTTGGCGACATCGCGGTCAACGGCGTGATGGTATGGGGTGCCATTGGTTACACGTCTCGGTCACCTCTTGTTCGCATTGACGGCACTTTGAACAGATGTGTTACGACCTTTGCCTCTTCCCTCCTTTCGATCCCAGCGAAACCCGACATTTCAGCTGGATAATGCACGACCGCATGTTGCAGGTCCTGTACGGGCCTTTCTGGATACAGAAAATGTTCGACTGCTGCCCTGGCCAGCACATTCTCCAGATCTCTCACCAACTGAAAACGTCTGGTCAATGGCGGCCGAGCAACTGGCTCCTCACAATACGCCAGTCACTACTTTTCATGAACTGTGGTATCGTGTTGAAACTGCAAGGGCAGCTGTACCTGTACACGCCGTCCAAGCTCTGTTTGACTCAATGCCCAGACGTATCAAGGCCGTTATTACGGCCAGAGTTGTTTGTTCTGGGTACTGATTTCTCAGGATCTATGCACCCAAATTGCGTGAAAATGTAATCACATGTCAGTTCTAGTATAATATATTTGTCCATTGAGTACTCGGTTATCATCTGCATTTCTTCTAGGTGTAGCAATTTTAATGGCCAGTAGTGTATTACACTGAATAGCCAAAGAAATTGATATAGGCAAGCTTATTCAAATACAGCAATAGTAAACAGGCAGAATACGGCGCTGCTGTCGGCAACTACCATATAAAACAAGTGCCTGGTGCAGTTGTTAGATATGTTACTGCTGCTACAATGGCAGGTTATCAAGATTTTAGTGAGGTTGGTGACGGAACACAGCAACTCCGTAGCAGCGATGAAGTGGGGATTTTACCGAACGAACATTTCACGAGTGTACCGTGAATATCAGGAATCCGGTGAAACACCAAATCTCTGACATAGCTGCGGCCGGAAAAAGATCCGGCAAGAACGGGACCAACAACGACTGAAGAGAATCGTTCAACGTGACCGAAGTTCAATCCTTCCGCATAGTGCTGCAGATTTCAATGCTAGGCCATCAGCAAGTACCAACGTGCGAACCACTCAACGAAACATCATCGATATGAACATTCGGAGCCTAAGGCCCACTCGTGTACCCTTGACGAATGCACGACACAAAGCTTTAAGCCTCGCCTGAAAACACCGACATTGGACTGTTGATGACTGGAACCATGCTGCCTGGTCGGACGAGTCTCAAATTGTATCGAGAGGACAGACATGTACGGGTATGGAGACAACCTCATGAATCCATGGACCTTGCGTGTCACAGGGGACTGTTCAAGCTTACGGAGGCCCTATAATGGTGTGCATGTGTGCTATTGGAGTGATATTGGACTCCTGGTACGTCTACATACGACTCTGACAGGTACGTCCGCAGCTCGTGGTCATGCGGTAGCGTTCTCGCTTCTCACGCCCGGGTTCCCGGCTTCGATTCCCGGCGGGGTCAGGGATTTTCGCTGCCTCGTGATGACTGGGTGTTGTGTTATGACCTTTGGTTAGTTAGGTTTAAATAGTCCTAAGTTCTAGGCGACTGATGACCATAGACGTTAAGTTCCATAGTGCTCAGAGCCATTTGAACCATTTGAATCTGACAGGTGACACGCACGTAAGAACCATGTCTGCAACCATTCATGTCCATTGTGCATTCCGATTGACTTGGGCAATTCCAGCAGGACAATGTGATGCCCCACACATCCAGTATTGCTACAGAGTGGCTCCAGGAACACTCTTCTGAGTTAAAACACTCCGCTGGCCATTAAACTCCCCGGGTATGGACATTACTGAGCATATCTGAGATGACTTGCAACGTGCTGTTCAGAAGAGATCCCCACGCCCTCCTACTCTTACGGATTTGTGGACAGCCCTGCAGGACTCATGGTGTCAGTTCCCTCCAGCACTACCTCAGATATTAGTCGAGTCCACGCCACCTCGTACTGCGGCACTTCTGCGTGTTCGTGGAAGCTCTACACCATATTAGACTGGTGTATCAGTTTCTTCGGTCCTTCACTGTAATATTTTGTACGTCCGACACGCGTGTTGCAAGTCATTATCGCTACGGACCTATGGGGTGAAACAATGTGTACTAAGAAACAGGAGAATACAAAAGTATACTTGCTTTTCAAAACCAGGATATGTGCATTAAAAAACAAAAAAGGCCTACTAAATATTCATAAAATTCATTCATTATAAATCAAAATTTGTAATGCATCAATCAACACATAATTCATTATTATATACCTGTCGTTATCAGGAGAAAGATAACTGGCGTTCTACGGATCGGAGCGTGGAATGTCAGATCCCTCAATCGGGCAGGTAGGTTAGAAAATTTAAAAAGGGAAATGGATAGGTTAAAGTTAGATGTAGTGGGAATTAGTGAAGTTCGGTGGCAGGAGGAACAAGACTTCTGGTCAGGTGACTACAGGGTTATAAACACAAAATCAAATAGGGGTAATGCAGGAGTAGGTTTAATAATGAATAGGAAAATAGGAATGCGGGTAAGCTACTACAAACAGCATAGTGAACGCATTATTGTGGCCAAGATAGATACGAAGCCTACACCTACTACAGTAGTAAAAGTTTATATGCCAACTAGCTCTGCAGATGATGAAGAAATTGAAGAAATGTACGATGAAATAAAAGAAATTATTCAGATAGTGAAGGGAGATGAAAATTTAATAGTAATGGGTGACTGGAATTCGAGTGTAGGAAAAGGGAGAGAAGGAAACATAGTAGGTGAATATGGATTGGGGCTAAGAAATGAAAGAGGAAGCCGCCTAGTAGAATTTTGCACAGAGCACAACTTAATCATAGCTAACACTTGGTTTAAGAATCATCAAAGAAGGTTGTATACGTGGAAGAACCCTGGAGATACTAAAAGGTATCAGATAGATTATATAATGGTAAGACAGAGATTTAGGAACCAGGTTGTAAGTTGTAAGACATTTCCAGGGGCAGATGTGGACTCTGACCACAATCTATTGGTTATGACCTGTAGATTAAAACTGAAGAAACTGCAAAAATGTGGGAAATTAAGGAGATGGGACCTGGATAAACTGAAAGAACCAGGGGTTGTACAGAGTTTCAGAGAGAGCATAAGGGAACAATTGACAGGAATAGGGGAAAGAAATACAGTAGAAGAAGAATGGGTAGCTCTGAGGGATGTAGTAGTGAAGGCAGCAGAGGATAAAGTAGGTACAAAGACGAGGGTTGCTAGAAATCCTTGGGTAACAGAAGAAATATTGAATTTAATTGATGAAAGGAGAAAATATAAAAATGCAGTAAAAGAAGCAGGCAAAAAGGAATACAAACGTCTCAAAAATGAGATCGAAAGGAAGTGCAAAATGGCTAAACAGGGATGGCTAGAGGACAAATGTAAGGATGTAGAGGATTATCTCACTAGGGGTAAGATAGATACTGCCTACAGGAAAATTAAAGCGACCTTTGGAGAGAAGAGAACCACGTGTATGAATATCAAGAGCTCAGATGGCAGCCCAGTTCTAAGCAAAGAAGGGTAGGCAGAAAGGTGGAAGGAGTATATAGAAGGTTTATACAAGGGCGATGTACTTGAGGACAATATTATGGAAATAGAAGAGGATGTAGATGAAGACGAAATGGGAGATACGATACTGCGTGAAGAGTTTGACAGAGCACTGAAAGACCTGAGTCGAAACAAGGCCCCCGGAGTAGACAACATTCCATTAGAACTACTGACGGCCTTGGGAGAGCCAGTCATGACAAAACTCTACCAGCTGGTGAGCAAGATGTATGAGACAGGCGAAATACCCTCAGACTTCAAGAAGAATATAATAATTCCAATCCCAAAGAAAGCAGGTGCTGACAGATGTGAAAATTACCGAACTATCAGTTTAATAAGCCACGGCTGCAAAATACTAACGCGAATTCTTTACAGACGAATGGAAAAACTGGTAGATTCAGACCTCGGGGAGGATCAGTTTGGATTCCGTCGAAATGTTGGAACACGTGAGGCAATACTGACCTTACGACTTATCTTAGAAGAAAGATTAAGAAAAGGCAAACCTACGTTTCTAGCATTTGTAGACTTAGAGAAAGCTTTTGACAATGTTGACTGGAATACTCTCTTTCAAATTCTAAAGGTGGCAGGGGTAAAATACAGGGAGCGAAAGGCTATTTACAATTTGTACAGAAACCAGATGGCAGTAATAAGAGTCGAGGGGCATGAAAGGGAAGCAGTGGTTGGGAAAGGAGTGAGACAGGGTTGTAGCCTCTCCCCGATGTTATTCAATCTGTATATTGAGCAAGCAGTAAAGGAAACAAAAGAAAAATTTGGAGTAGGTATTAAAATTCATGGAGACGAAGTAAAAACTTTGAGGTTCGCCGATGACATTGTAATTCTGTCAGAGACGGCAAAGGACTTGGAAGAGCAGTTGAACGGAATGGACAGTGTCTTGAAAGGAGGATATAAGATGAACATTAACAAAAGCAAAACGAGGATAATGGAATGTAGTCAAATTAAATCGGGTGATGCTGAGGGAATTAGATTAGGAAATGAGACACTTAAAGTAGTAAATGAGTTTTGCTATTTAGGAAGTAAAATAACTTATGATGGTCGAAGTAGAGAGGATATAAAATGTAGACTGGCAATGGCAAGGAAAGCATTTCTGAAGAAGAGAAATTTGTTAACATCGAATATAGATTTATGTATCAGGAAGTCGTTTCTGAAAGTATTTGTTTGGAGTGTAGCCATGTATGGAAGTGAAACATGGACGATAACTAGTTTGGACAAGAAGAGAATAGAAGCTTTCGAAATGTGGTGCTACAGAAGAATACTGAAGATAAGGTGGATAGATCATGTAACTAATGAGGAGGTATTGAATAGGATTGGGGAGAAGAGAAGTTTGTGGCACAACTTGACTAGAAGAAGGGATCGGTTGGTAGGACATGTTTTGAGGCATCAAGGGATCACAAATTTAGCATTGGAGGGCAGCGTGGAGGGTAAAAATCGTAGAGGGAGACCGATAGATGAGTACACTAAGCAGATTCAGAAGGATGTAGGTTGCAGTAGGTACTGGGAGATGAAGCAGCTTGCACAGGATAGAGTAGCATGGAGAGCTGCATCAAACCAGTCTCAGGACTGAAGACAACAACAACAACATACCTAAGTAACTCATTTCCATTACAATTGCAATAAATTACTCAGTATTTCTATGGAATTTCTGGGAATATGGGTTTTATATTATCAGAAAAATTCGAAACTCACCCGATTCAAGTGTAATTTGGACAAAAAGGTTCGCGACAGGTTATCGTGGGGTTCTCCGGTTTCCCCTGACTTTATTTCACCAATTCTTTATCATATCATCATTCGTTCATCCCACCGTCTCCATTAGCCTTAGCAGCAAACGTGTGGGATTTTCAACCAAAAAATAAGTCAGCAGATATATTTTTTACTCATGAAGAACTCCTTCCTACACCTTAGTGTGTTACAGGCCAGTACTTAGACACTGCGATTTAAAAATATTTATACTATCTCACAAATATGTATATATGTTAACATCTGTTTGTTACCTTCTGCTTAGATAATATTACATCATCAAGAAGAAATGTTGGTCCGTGATTTCTAACCTCTACATTTTAAATTTTATCTGACATAAACTTTCTACGGTACCTGGCGGGCACAGCTGCACAGCACTGAGGACAGGCACAGGTACCATATTTTCCCTAAAAAGTCTAGAATTTGAAGGGAATAATTACAAAAAGATTGATGTGATCGAATTTATACTACAATGTTAGTTCTTGAGGAAATAAAAACAGTTCAAAAAGATCTTCGATGTTTGACCCGTATTGAATACGACTTGCATGGCGGATTTGTTCTGTAAATCAATTTAGTCAATTAATATCTTTTATTTAAACAACATATTTCAAACGTATTTACCGTTTCCAAGACACAGTGTTCAAAAAATTGATATTTTCAAAATAATACTCTGTTTCCTAGAAAACGGCTTAATTTTCCAAATATACTCTCAAATTGTTCTTAACTTCGTTTGCATACAATTTCAAATTCATTAAAATATTATTTATCTATATATGAACAAACAATAGAAAGATTTTGCCACTATTCACTCCCGTAATAACGTAACTACGAGAAGATATTTGTATTGTTCGTGGGCGCTTATTTTTTTAACTACTGTATATTCATCAATAGATTTCCTCTGAAAATGCTTCTCCAGAAATTTCCTTAAATTGGTCTTATTTAGTTCTTTCAGCAGTGTTCAATTCAAATGGAATACATAACAAAACCGATTCACTCGTTTCAGGTCCGAATAACGTTACTAATACGGTTTGTTAAGTTATGAACCTCTGATCATTAGTTATGCGTACATTACCGTTCTCCCTGTACCGCTGGACAGTAAAGTTATTGAGGCCAATAACGTTATTACTTTTGTGTTACCACACTGCATTTCGTTATGTACTGGAATTCATTTCTTTACTGCAATAACGTTAAACGGCATAACGTTTCAACAGATAACAACGTTATTCCAGTACCGTTATTCCTTTTCTCTTATTTAATATTGTTATGTTACGCATCGTCGTTCTTCTCGTTATTGCGATAACAGTACACCATATAACGTTTAAACCGATAATAATGTCATTCCGGTACCGCAGGACAATGACGGTACTATTCAAGTGAAGCACGTAACAGAACGGTTTAATTCTTTACGGGTCCCGTATAACGTTACTAATACGTTACGCTAAATTACGGACCCATGCAAGCGAGTGACCTGAACATCTGATTGCTCGCCCGCCCTCTTTGACGAGGTCGTTGGCAGAATGAGGGTGAGTTTTTATTCCGGAACACTTCGGCCGCCAATGCTGATTAGTAATCAAAATTTAAACCGTCTCGGGTTTCGAACTGGTAACGTTTTAATTATTAATAAAAGACCCAACCCCTAGACCACGTTTGTCTACATGAATGGTTCACCTATATGTTCTGTGGGAGTAGAGTTAGTCATTTTTGAGAGTCGAAGAGGGACGAAGCCACAGTCGTTAAGCCGACGTGTTCGTTACTGCGTGACATTTGGGACACATATGCAAGTGTCGGAACCGACACCCTACTGATTGTATGGGTGTCGATTATTTCCTGGACTTGAGAATTTCCGTGAATTTTACAGTGAATGTAATTTACGTAGTTTTTGGTAGAAAAATTCAGAAAGGAAAGGGTTGAAATGTTGCCATAACTTATTTTGGGAACTACAAGTGAAATTATATTCCGAATTTAATGTTGAGTTGGCCTCCTCCTATTTTATTTTGCGTATGAAGGAAGGTTATATGAGATGAGATTGCGTGTGAGATTAGTGAAATTATTCTGGTACACTGATTTTGATGCCTGGTAGGAATTTTAGAGAATCGTGAGGTACGATAGTTTTAAATATTTAGTTCAGTATTTTTCTGAGTGGGTCGTTTGCAGTTGCTGCGTCCTTAGTTTGTGCACACGTCTGTAGATTGGGTGTTGCAAATGGTTATTGATGATTCAAGCAGGCACACTCTACAATAGCTGAGTCTTACCTTTTAAGATGAGAACTAAAGTGGGGGTGGTGCCCACTGATACTGGGATTAGAGTTTTGTCGTCACTCTTTTGTTTATTGTAGAAGATCGTACTGAAAAAGAGAGAAAATATAACTAGTATGGAAACCAAATCAGGTCCACGAGTTTTCATTCCCATTCAAATATACGACTCGTTTTACAATTAATTTAAAGGGTATTTAATGAAATTCGGTTTTATAAGTGGCGGGAGCTAAATATAGCAATAATAACGAATATGTACACTACTGTCCAAATTAAAGCAACAAACAGAAATTTTTGAACGCTGCTTTTATTTTGCCAAAAAATGGTATAAACAGTTTATAGTAAAGTGGAAACAATGTAAAGAATACAGAAAGTAATCAACTGCAATATGCATAATGTAGACAAAAGTGCCCTCCGTTGATTTCCAACTGAACGAATTTGCACACACTTCCTGATGGGATGTGATCACCTCTGGCACCAATACAGACCTGACAACGATGGGGCAAGCTGTGAATGATGTCATCAGTCTCATGTTGAGGCAATAACGCCTGTTCTTCCTGCACAGCTGCTTACAAGTTTTGGAGAGAGTTAGGTGGATTTGACGTGCTGCAACCCGTTTCCCTAGTGCATCCCACAATCAAATCGGGAGAGCGAGCAGGTGACGCAAAGAGTCCATTGTCTCCCGTTTCCAAAATAACTTCAGCCGCCCGAGCTCTATGAGGTAGAGCATTATTGTGTATCAATACGAAGTCTGGGCCCACAGCACCTCGCAACAATCGCGCATGAGATCCCAAACCCCCTCACGGTACCTTACAGCAGTTACATCTTAACGATTCAGTTATACAATTTCCTGAAGTGTGTTTGAGTGGTCAACATAGTCCCTGCCCACATCATTAGGGATCCTTCTCGCTATCGGTCTCTTTCCACAATGTTTGCGTCCCAAAATCGTGTTCCACGTGCCATCCAGATGCGAATACCTCAAGAACCCCTCTCCAGACAAATCAGGACTCATCTGTGAAAAGAACTTTGGCCCACTTTTCGACTGTCCAGGTGGCATGTTGACGGCTTCACTCTAGATGTTCCCTTCTGTGAAGACACGCCAGAGGTAAACAGACAGCAGGTCTCCAACAATGAAGGCCACTCTGCTGAAGCCTTCTGTACACGTCCAGGCGAACCTGCGAGATCAGATGCCAGTTATAGTGCAGTAGTAAAGTAGTACCGTCGTGCCCTTAGAGATAAATAACGGTCTAATGTCACACGTGGTAGACCCTGTCCTGGTCTTCGGAATACAGTTTAGGTCTCTATAAACTGACACCTCATCCGAGAAACAACAGAACGATTCACACTAAACCATCGAGCCACATCACTTTGCGACTCTCCTGCTTCCGTTCTTCCTGTGGCCTTCCACAGTATAGAGTCTGTAGACGTCTGCACCGTCTATGACTGTATACACAGCAATTGTGGATCTGGGACTAACCTGCAAACACTACCCCACTTGATAAGTGACCTGACGCCATTGCTGGCGTGGTTGTCCGTTGATCGGAATGCCATATTCAGTGCAGAAAACGATCGTAACGACATCTGTTGACAGTTTGTATGATTGTATCATGATTTAGCACAGGACGGCGAAATAGCAGTTTGTCGCACTAATTTCGGACGCCAGTGTACATAACTCAGTACTATAGGTTGCGTTTAGCGATGTTTACTGTCGTTGACTTAACAACATATTATGTCCGTGGTTCAAAGTCAAGGTCTGTTTTCTATCAATTAATGTCCTCTACTAAAAATTAGTTTATTTCGATGATAAAGATATCCTGAAGTACAGATTGGTGCTAGGGACGCTATTGTGAGCGTATTGGAAATTAGCTTAAGTGAGTAAATTGCGTATCGTGAACGATAACCATTTTTGGTAATTAATACTGGAAGGAGAAAGGGAGGTCCTCAATTCAAGATAAGTCACGTTAGTATACATTTATTTCTAGTAGTACTATAAACACATCGTGAAAGTCTTTGGTAGTATTTTCTGGCACCATTACCGAGTGCTAACTTTACGAAGTGTTCTCCATAGCAAAGAGCTGAGTGGTACTCGTAATATTTTGCGTTCATCATTAAGAGAAAGTTAATTATAAAAGAGTGGATATCGATCTATTCCGGAGGTCTGCAATAGCGCTGGGAGGAATAATTGTCATTACAGACAATGTCTTTATTAAGTGATGTTTACCTTGTAACGTAGCACACTGGACTCGCATTCGGGAGGACGACGGTTCAATCCCACGTGCGGCTATCCTGATTTAGGTTTTCCGTGATTTCCCTAGATCACTTCAGGCAAAATGCCGGCATGGTTCCTTCGAAGGACACGGTCGATTTCCTTCCCCATCCTTCCCTAATCCGAGCTTGTGCTCCGTCTCTAATGACCTCGTTGTCGACGGGACGTTAAACACTAATCTCCTCCTCCTCCTTTACGTTGTAACACTATCAACTTTTTTAGAGTCGAGAGGCTTTGCACTAATGAAGCAAAGAATGAGATTTGTACAGTATGCAGTGTATAAGAGGGTCAGCAGAAGACAATATTCTTTGTCTGTGTGAAGTTTAACGTTTATATGTAACTAACAAATGTTTATAACGTTATGTAAATAACAGTAAGTATATTTTATTTAACTATGTATAATTATTTGTAAAGTGAAGTCAACACCAGCTCAGGGCTAAAGTTAAATATAGGTGAATACCAATAGGGATTTACCGACGTTCTGGAAGGTCGGAAAAGGTGGAGATTTTTTGTTGCTAACGGAAGCAGTTAGGAGAGGGGAGAAGTGGAGTGAGTCAGACAGGCGCAAGACACTTTTGGGGCAGGTGACGAAAGCTGATGCGCGCTGTACTCCGCAGTATTGTTTAAACAAAGCTAAAGTTTAACTGCTTAATAGATGTGAGTGAAGGGGAAGTGCTAAGGTAGAAGTTTGCAACGCTTTAGAGGAGATATAAAATTACGTCTGCAATGAGTGTTGGCTCCTGGATGTGAAATGGTCTAAAGCATGCATTACTTAGACTAACGCAGATCCCCAGGAAAATCAAAATCATATTTGCGATGGTATAAGTCGCATAATTCGACGCAACGAAGACAAGTAATAATCTCCGTCGCTGCAGAACGGTGCGTGTCTTCAAAGTACCTAAATCTCCGGCAACTCTGCTCACAACAAACACTACTGAAATTAACCGTCCATAGCTCTGTATACGAGCTGTGTTGACAAGGTTTTGCGTGTTTTGTTCAATAATCATTTTTTACGCAAAACTACTCATTTGTTAAAAGTGTTCCAAGTAGGGTTCCTTTCCTATACTAAAGAGAATTGAACCGACAATCCATTGGTGTGAAACATTATCGCGCAACTGCTTGCTTTCTTGCAAAGTAAATTTAAATTATCACTCAAGTGCAACCATTAAAGTAAATGTGGAGAGTTGTAGATTTCCTTGAAAGCAAGTAAAGTTTACAATAACTCTACCTAGTATGTGAACTTGGTTATTGGGATCTTCTGTCCAAGAAATTACGTAAAGTAACTATTTCAATAAAACTGAGAAAAACCAAGTATAAAAAACCTTTTGCAAATATTTCGATACTAACGAAAGTATGGTAAGACGTTGATTGTGTATAATACATGTTTTCAGAGGCAGTGTTGCTGATCTTACCTTCAGAAACCCCAAGTAGTCATTATTGTCGTTCCGGCGTTGTTTTCATGGACCAAGACTTTCTAAGTGTGTGCGTGTGAAAAATTCTGAAAGCAGTCATTATTCAGCTATCTACGTGCATTAGCCTGTTCTTTCAGTGATAGAAATTATTAAAAGAGAAAAATTTTCAGTATGAACCAAATACAGTAAAGACCAAATTTGGTGAATTTGCTGAATAACGTCAATCGGTTCGTAATATTGGCTGGCGACCGTGTTTTTCAGTATTATCATCACTCGCAAGAAGCAGTTTGACGAAAAAGAAAAGCTGCCACCAAGACTATACGATAACTTCACATTTGACCGAGCTTTATCCATTACGCGGCATCTGAGGTCACTAGCGGTTGTTCAGGAGGTAGTTGTGTTTAAGTGTTTCAATTACTGAAGCTGGAATAACATCTGAAGTACTAAACGTAATTGCAAGAGTAGAAACCGTGAGTGTTGTAAGCGACCTGTAGACAGGACTAGAACGTTTACTACGTTTACATACTATCGTTATATATGTCTTAAGGTCGTATGACTAGGGCCTCCCTAGGGGTAGACCGTTCGCCGCTGTAACGTGTATATCAGTTCAGTGTTTTGATGCTACCTATAGTTCGACAAGTGTGAGCAGCCCATAGTGGCTAGCCTTCCATGTATTCCATTTAAAAAATTTTGTGACTAAAGCTTTATCGCTTGATATTTATTTTATATGTGACATGTAAGTACTGTTTCTTTCTTGTACTGTTAGTCAGTACTCACACTTATATAAAAAATTTCCCACAATTTTTGTACTTACGTTATATGCCAGTTTCAATTTTTTTACTTCTGATGAAGGCACTCGTTTTAGTGCCGAAACCAGGTCAAAAGACTTCATTATTGCGACCGAGGGCTGTTATTGCTTTAATTTTATTTTGTAAACGGTCGCTCACCATACAGCCATGTTTAAAACTTTAAAACTTTCAGTTTTTATCCTTACCTGCGTACTTCTGATAAATCAAGCACGTCTCTGTTTGCGTTTCTCCACTAGTATTCAGCAACATTAGTTATTCATTTTTTTATTTAATTTTTTCTGTCGATTCTCTCTTGCGCCGAGACGAGTTTGTACCTAAGCGACTTAAACAGGGCAAGTTACGTGGACATTCGGAGATAGCAATTTCGGCACAGTGTAGGGAGGTAAGAGTGGCGATCCTGGGGTCCAGGATATGTTTAAATGCAAGCAAACTCTGAGCGATAAATACTGACTGAGGAAAGTGAAAAGTATGAAATTTATTCGAAGCGATGAACTTTCATCCATCATGTGATGGATCTGGATAAATTGGTAGTGAATACCGAAAGAGTGTAAAGTCTTAATAGGAAATGAACTGTGAAGGTGATCAGTAGTTTAGTTGTCTATCCCCATAGGTTAACACGACAGTTTCCAGTTTTGTCCAGGTTCTGGCTGGCTTTCAACCCTCAGGCTCTTGCCGGACCAGTACAGTAGCAGCAGTGGCATCAACATAGACATCGCCTTCGGCCTCCTCAACGGCTTCAGCGTCAGCTTCGGCATCAGTTTCAACATCTCACAGAGCAGGACGAGAACAAGGAGGTGGCGTCATGAGGAAACTATTGAGAGCCAAACGACAATTACATTCTAATATCTGATTGATGTGATGTTGTTCAGCTGCGCAGGTGTTGTACTTGGTATGAGTATTTCGTGTAATCGACTGATATTGTCGAAACAGAGGTGAATATTGTTTGAACGTTAATTCGGTTTTGCGCAGGCGGTTTGATCGGTTGGATTGAAAGAGGAGTCTGAACAGGGAAATAGTTAGTGGCTCTAATAATTATTGATATAAAGTGTGAGTTCACAAAATGAAAGGAGAGCTTAAAGATGTGTTAAATATTAGCGGGCCAGAAGGGGATGGAAGCGATTCAGGAGGTTTTAAAGAAGGAAATAAAACATGGTCAGAAGGAAATTAAAAATGAATTAATAAAATATATAAGTTTTAAATCAAAGATATGACGAGCTGAATAATGAGATAGAATCCGTAGAAAGAGCGTTGAGTAGGTTAACAGCACTTCCTGATACAGAAAAGATTGAGGTTCACGATGAGTCAGTTAGTTTCAAAAATGGTTCAAATGGCTCTAAGCACTATGGGACTTAACATCTGAGCTCATCAGTCCCCTAGACTTAGAAATACTTAAACCTAACTAAACTAAAGATAGCACACACATCCACGCCTGAGGCAGGATTCGAACCTGCGATCGTAGCAGCCGCGTGCTTCCGGACTGAAGCCACCGCGGCCGGCGTCAATTACTTTGTTGCTGCAAGATGGAAGTGATCAGATTAGTGAGAATGCTAACAATATAGGAAGTCAAACAAAAGATATTAGCAAAGTAATGGATTACAAGCTAGGGAAAAAACAGAGCAGGTTATGGAGAAAGTAAAAGGAATACATACAAAATTATCATAAAGCATTTCTCAGAGTAACAGTAAGGCAGAAGTGAAACGAAAGTACGAAATGGAGCTCAGTCTATTTCGACTCCATGTAGTGAGAGTATATTATAATCAAGAGATAACAATGAGAGTGAGCTCTCTGTATCTAGATCTTTAAATAACTCAAGCTATGAACCTAGATGTAAGTGTAAAGATGATAATGGTACCTGTAATCTAATAGAAGGATTGAGACTGGAAGTTAAAAGCAGTGGGAACATTTTCCACATTTTAAATCAACGGGATCAGTGCACTCTGTGATATTCTTAAAATCGTTACAAGGAGCTTTACCTCGATCATGGGACGATAATAGCTGTATAAGATTTGTGATTAGTCGTTTAGAGGGAAATACTTCTCTGTGGGCCATGTTAAATTGTAATAAATTCGATGCAGTTGAAGATTTAGCTAATGCATTTAAAGCTAGGTACTAGTCATCTAATGCTCAAAGAACATTAATATAGGAGTTGTTTATTCCTAAGAGGTATACTGAGAGTTAGGCCAGACTTACGAGTTTTGTCGAGAACCACATCAACCAAGCACTTTATTTAGAAGAACCTGTAAACGATATACATCTAATCTAAGTACAAATTACAAGGCTACGAGATAGACAGGAAAAGGTAAGTAGGAGGAAGGTAGGTTCAGGACCAACCTCTTCTAGAATTATTAGACCAATTGGATTATTTGAAAATGCAAAGGACAAAAAAGATATGAGAATATCTAACTCTACTGAAGTCAAGAATAATTACGGAGGCCGAAGTAAAGCTAACGGGACCTTCAGAAAGGATAACAGGATTAGCTATAATTATAAGCATGGAAATAATTCTAAGAATAATGCGCATGGCAGTAGTAAGATAAATAGATGGAAAAGGAATGGATCTAATAATAATAATTACTATCACCAGAATGCAAATTTTAGTTATAACTGTGACAATGTAAATGGTAATAGTAGGAATTACAGTGTTAACAGTGATAGGAACCATTCAAGTAATAATGGTAATCATGATGTTGGAAATAACAGGCCAAAGAGTCGTGGTCATTCAAAACATGTGGCCTCTACATAATCAGATAATAATGTAATAATTGAGGATGGCACAGACTATCAGCAAGCGATTCCTATGGAAGGACCGTCAATCAATAGAAGTGCTTTTCGTCGGTACAGAGACCGACAACTTTTAAATGAAGAGTTAAATTTAGAAAGAGAAGGTCAGGTACAGAAGGCTCCTACACTAGTAGTACAACGCTTGGTTAACAATCAAACGGTTGACTTTAAGATTCATACTAGAAGGTAAATTAGTTTGTTAGTGAAAGAGATTCTGAAGAGGAATAAACTCTTTTGGCATAGTTAACCATTTACGGTAACAAACATCCAGGTCAGAGGGTTAAAAGTAACAAAAAATGAGAAGTTCGAGGAAGAAGTGTTATTGTCATTTAATACTTCAGGAACAATATTACGACAATCAGTGCTTGTAATTGCTGGTGTCAGTTTACCAGTATTGCTAGGAATTGATAGGTTGAAGACACGTTCGGTGATTTTATACTTGCAAGCAAAAAAAGTGTATAAAAGCTAGCAATGAGCAAAAGTGGATAAAAATAAGGAAAACTAAGGAGGAGAACTGGCGCAAGGAAAATCTTAATAGTTGGAATGTACAGATGGATAAAAGTTTAATAGTAAGGGAAGAAGATGGGGATGAAAAAAATGAGATTAACTATGGGAGAGAATAGAAAAATCAAGTTAATGAAGAACGTTCAGAACCGTCAGGCATAACCCATGAGCAGAAGTATGAATTATAAAGTATGATAATGCCAATGAGCTAGCATTTAGCTGAAGACCAGGAATAAACGATACGAATATTAACTAAAGATTAAAAACCATGAAATATTTTTCTGATTTCCCTGTTCCATCATGCTGAATGTGCATGGAACATTGAGAAATGAAATAAACACGATGATCAACAAGGGTGTAGTTCAATGGTCAGGTAGTCCATATAACAATCCAATAGTGGCAGTGAAAAACTCAAATAGAAAAATTCAGTTAGTATTAGACGCTGGGATTCTAAATAAAATTGTTGAGATCGAACGTGATCGACCTGTTCCTATGAAACAAATGATAGTACGCTTCCACTGTGCCAAGTATTTTAGTTGCGTCGATCTGACTTTGGAGTACTGACAAATCTCACTTGAAAAGTAATCTAGGAAATATACATCTTTCCTGTTCGATGAACGTTCTTATCGTTTCAAAGTTTTACCTCTCAGGCTGAATGTGTCGGTAGCAGAATTTTGACATTAGTACCAAACCTGCTTCACAGGTTTGGCTACGTAATTGTCTCCAAAACATAGGAGGAACATATCAAGCTTTGTAACAAGTGTTCGAAAGTAACATGCTCCTGTAATAGAGAAAAACCTCCTTAATTTATTTTACGAGCATAACGTGCAGTCATAGGAGCAAGGATGTAGAGGCATAATATACTACTAAAGACTCATCCATAAAATTCCTGAAAATATCCTAAGGCCGAAATTGTACAATCGTACATGAAATAAAGAGAATACCATTTGAGTGAAGTGAAATGTTTCTTATCTTCCTGTGTTCAGACTTCCATGGCTGAGGAACAGGACACCACAGTATATAATAAGCATGTTGACGAGGTCGAATGTTAGAAGTTATTTAAATAGAAACTATGAAGTTTGTCAATGGCGATAACAAGGACGTGACTTTAGGTCACGAAGAAGAGAAACGAGTACTGTCGTTAATAAATAAACATACATATATAGCGAGAATTAAGACTGCATTTAAATGATATGTACAAAGGGGCTCAAGGGGGGAAATACTAAGATACAAAAGTAATAATATTAATAGAAAATGGATTAATTTTCAGTATCGGAACGGACATGAACTTTCGGAGGTTCCAGACTGAAGCGCCTAGAACTTCACAGCCACATTGGCCGGCAACAATAACAGTTCCATTTAGTTGGTATTCAACACTGCAGTAACGTTCCACGTAGAGGCAAACAACACTCTGACAATCTAGGACAGTGGCGTTATTTTCAGCAGGCTATATACAGCAAGATGTTGCCCATCGGTCACATGTCACTCAAAGCTACATGCCACACTAAGGTGTGGAGGAAGCACACAGAATGGGTAAATGTGAACGATAGACCTCGCAGTGCTCGCCCTCGTGTGACAACACCAATGCAAGTTCGTTTCCTCCAATTTCCAGCACGCAGGTGCCAAATAACAGCTGTCAGAAATATTGCAAATGACTTCTCCCGGGCAACAGGGATTCACATCTCAGACCAAATAGTGGGTGGAAGGTATCATCAGGTGGTTTCCCTTCCAGAAGACTAATGAGAAGTTTTGGACTGAACCAATGGAACCGACGTTGTCGAAGGACTGGCCTCTTGCATGTCAGCAATGGACCATTGCAGAATGGAGTAATGTCATATTTGCTGACGAGATGAGGACTGTTTTGCGTTCGTCCACTAGATGTGTTAAGGCTCGGAGAAGCGCTAGACGACACCAGGAACACCGATACGTTGAGGAAGTCCATCCGTTTGTACGTGAAAGTGTAATGTTTATGATGCAACTGGGGTGGTGATGGAAGTGGTGGTGGAATGGCTAATAGGAGCACATTAGTAGTTGGGGAAGGAGCAAACTGCGACAGTGGGGAAGACACTATTGAGTCCTAAATTACCATAATTAAAATCACCGTATCACTTTATGGTAAAAGCATTTGACCATTAACTAACACCTTAGTAAAGATGACCGTATTGCCGCACTCACACACTATCTTGCACACAAATTATGGTAATTACCATGACAGTTATTGGCCGTTAATTGTAATTATCATGACAGTTACTGCCAATTAGTCTTCTCTTGCTAAATAAACAAAACATGGGCACAAGCGAGAGGTTTATTCACACTAGGGGAGCTAGGGCAAAAGGCTGGTTTGTTTACATAAGAGAAAAATGTCCCTCATATGCCCAGAGCCCACATACAGCCACTAGTCGCGTTACGGAGCAGCCCGGCGGAGGGGAGGGGGTGAGAGGGGGAGGTATAAACGTCGTCAGTGTGCCCCAGCTGTTCAATTCACCAGTGCACCTTCCAATACTGAAATAATGTTTCCGCTGAAGGCTTTCAACCTGTGGACGGTTCGAGGAAATAATACACCTCGAGATACTGAAGAAACAATATTTTTCCTTTACACTGAGGCTGAATACGTTAGTCATGCACTGTTTGGGTTGATACTGGACTTATAGGAAACATTGTGCGCTTGAATGTGATTAACTTGGGCGTACTACCACATAAGAGTGTAAAATAGGAATCTTCAACGTTGGGCTTAGTGTTTCCGTCAATCATGATCAGAATAACCCCATCATCAAGCCTGCCATGTACTAATACAAAGAAATTTATTGGATGGAACTCTTACACATTAATGTAAAACTTCCCCTCAGTACAATCAAAAATTGCTCAGATTATAAAAGATGCAGCGACTTTGTTCATAGATGAAAGTCTAAGGTCTGACTTTTACGAACCTGTGTGAAGAAAGTGGTACTTCAGTGACCAGTGACTGTAAAAGCCAAAATTCTGCTACGGACTGCATGAAAGTATGCTGTGAACAGTGTCGATGAAATATGACGCAGAAGACATCATGTTCATTTTTTCTTTTAGTTTTGTACCTGGAAACATCACTATTTGGAAAGAGTAATCACGTCTACAGTTACAATACTAGTGATAGAAGGACCTGCCTTACTCATTACTAAAGTTGACAGTGGCTCCGAAAGGAGTTCAGTAAGCAGCCACAAAAATTTATGATTATTTTTCCAGTATCATAAAATGTCTGACACGTAACAAAGGAAAATTTGAATGCTAAAAATTTATTCTGACCATTTATTGGAAAAAAAACTGTTATAGAGTCCTGTGGATACAGTCTGATCTTGCATCTACTAAGCGTATACGCCCAATTATTAACAATGAAGCTTCATATATTAAAACTAATATTAGTAAACACATTAATTGTATTTACTTTATCATTTAGGAAAGTGAATCAAAAATAAAATAAAAGAATTCATGTGCTGCACTTGGACACTGACCTAGAAATTGAATATGCCCCATTTGTATGCATAAAGTAACGAAATCAAGTCGTAAAACGTATCACTGGAAAATACAAAATTCCGTGAGACAATTGTTAAATACCACAGAACCTGTTAGTATAGAGTGATGAACAGTGCGCTAGCTTGCGAGACAGAGAGGTGAGTCAGTCGTGGATCGAATCCGCACAGTGGATAACCCCACGGGCTGCTACACAAGCCGTCTGAGAGTGGCTCTTAGGCAGTTTCCCATGCTCTTCTAGACAAATGCTGTGCTGTTCCCCGAATTATTCCTCGGAGAATACAATAGAGAAACATATGAAATACGGTGATACACCTAAAACAAACTTTACTCGATTCACAGACAGACTATAAGACTTCCCTCCCTTCGGTTACCTTGACGGCTGTGGCGTCAGAAGGGCATCCGGCCATAAAGTTAACTAGTAAAATAACATGTTTGCCAAACAATGAAAAAGCGGACCCCGTATTACACAATATAAAAACGCTAGAGAAACAAAGACTTAGAATTGCTAAAACATCACAGTCGAAAAATGAAACGTTGATAAAATATCTCTGGCGTACATTCATTACATACAGCTAAGAAACAAAATGGAAGATTTTAAGAAAAGACATTAATTTTAAACACAAACGTTTAGCTTGGCAGAACTTGCTGTCAGCTGGAATGGTAAATGCGTTTCAATAATTGGTGAACTGTGACCTGACACACTACTCGCTGATTCACAGATAAAGCCAACAAGACAATACGCTGATAAAAATGTTTCTTAAGCGTCTTGAATGTTAATGCAGGATGAGTGTGATAGTTTTACCTTGAGTTTATGGTATTGCCGATGGATGTTTCAACCTTGGAAAATGTGAATATGCAAAATGGAATGATATAGTGCTAGTTCTATTACAACCCACAGGCTGTTCCAACTGAATTTTAAACGACACAATCATTTCCAGCAAGGAAAGGCTGACTGACTGATGAGTGTAAGCCAATGTACACGACACAAATAATTCCGAAGAATGAACGCTGCATATCCTGACGTCGCGGTGTCGACAGCCAAGAACGTATCTACAAGACATCGTCGGTATCGCGCAATAACTGTTGTGTTAAGCATTCTGAGTTAACACCAAAGAAATTCCTCCTTTTGTTTCATTTGACAGTCATACGCTTTATGGTGGTGGCCACAATTTGGGATCAACCGTTTTATTTGACTCGAGCGTTTTGTAAACGGCTAGGTACGTCCATCGGCTGGGTCCTGAAACTACCAAATTGTGCATTAGCAAATGTCATCTCGAAGTAATAATGTGTGCTAAGTGTGTCAGTTTAAGAGATGCGTAGACACCATTTTTTAATCTGTACTTATTAGTCGTGGAATTGTTCAGGAGAGAATAAACCCATTGGACCTAGTGTATAACATATACGAAAAGTTTTGTCTAAGTGATACTTAAATTGTTTTATTGCGCTTTTCATTCCCTCCTCCAAGAAGACGAACAGACTGTATCACATTCAGTCCATAGAAGATTCGGGTCTCTTTTCAGCCAAATGACCCACCAATCTGGGAGTGAAGAACTGAAACCTTCAAAACACCATGGAGAGAATTGGGCTATTATAATTTCTTTCTCTGGCAATACTATCAACTATCACAAACAAGAATTATAATTTATGTGGATTGTGTGTGTGTGTGTGTGTGTGTGTGTGTGTGTGTGTGTGTGTGTGAGAGACTGTGAGCGCACGCGCTGTCGCAGGCAAGTCTGTCACTGTGAATGTGCTGTGTGCCTATTTCGCCCAGCAAAATTCTGAAAATAAGCTTAATGAAGTTTTACAGTAATGAACTGCAAGATACATTTACGATCTTGTGCTTAATGCTGTATACAAAGCAATTAGTGCATAGTTACTATCGTAATGGGATGTGGTAACAGTTTTAGTACTATAAACTATGTACAGATAGTCACATTCTGAATAATAGTAACTGAAAACCAAGGCTAATATCCACAGCTACAAACCATATAAAAGAAGAATTATTTAGGAAGACTATCCAAAGTTTTTTCGTTTATATGATGCTGATTAATTCTTGGTGCTTTTACCAGGGTTTTACATAGTTATCAATCAAACAGATCCTAACATTCTCAAATTCTGAAACGGTAATATTTTAATTATTATTTTAGCATACTGGACGAAATTCTGTAAACAGATTCTTGAAATCAATGTGAAACTTGTTTCTGCCTTGATCATGTATGAAAAAGTTCCAATGTATACCGATAATGAAAGGTAAATGGCATCTGACTTGATTGTGGAAATGGTTTCAGAACATTGACCAACAAAACTTTATTAATTATGAGTGCATTTCGCGTGACAGTGAACACAGTGTTCTGAAATCCACTCATACATGACAATAGAGTGTAACAGTAATTTCAGTGCGTTTTTCATTCTTATTATGTCCATTCTGTATTTCTTTTACATGATCTAAAATTTCATTGCAGGTCTAACATGGGCATCAATAAATTTACAGACAAAGACATAGGTATATATTGGAAATTTCTCTTACATATTATCTTTTGATATTTATGCTAATGCCCCATGATGTTGCTGCTGTTATCACTGCTACTATGTGAGAAAAGCTATAAATATAATTTACGGCTCGTTCTGTAGCTGTTATGCATGCCAGGTGTAGTTTCAGTTTCGAAGGTGTCAACTGTTCTCTGTTTATTACCTGGGCTAAAAATTAAAGACTGCTGTTAGTTTTTACCAATCTCTGTTTTCTTTTCCTTTTTCTTTCCTGCCTCATGTCACCTTCCTTCCCTGTTGGTCTGGTAATTAGAATAAAACTAACAACTCACAGCCCAATAAACAATAATTAAATGTCATGCAACGGAATAACGGCTAATTAGAAGCAAAGTGTTGGAAAGTGACTTGAGGAAGAGCATGTGGCATTCTGATACATCACACAAAATTTGATTTCGATGTGATTCAACACTGAAAGGAGTATCGTTCTTTTCTCATTGTTCAAATTGTATTATTTGGAAAGGAGCTTTGTATCTTTGCACAAATAGTGAGATATTTCCATAATTTAATAATGACTGTGTTTTATTTCTCAAGACAAAGTTAACTGGTTCGACAATTATTGATCCCCAAACACGAAATAGCGTGAGAGGCACTCACTTGCGATGGAACTTACCTTAACGTTGATGATAAATGAAAAAAGAAACTATTTTCACCTATTCTTGACAGGTATCCAAAGAAAATATGCCCCTCTGTTACATACCGTTCACTACTATCAAATACCAGTAACAGAGTTGGGAAGTATCCCTGGCTGACACAGAACTGAGAACCTCTGAAACTCTTATTCAATTCAAAAATCACTATCAATTGTGATGACAAAAGCTTCCCTTTCTTAAATGCGCTGAAGTAAACCCAACTGAAGACGATTAACCACAAAACTAATGCATTCTGATACTCTCCTCCCAAAGAATATTCTGATCAGCATGTCCGCTAAATTACCTATTTCAGCCATAAGTGATAGGAAAACACCTGTGCTAGTGAAAGAGCTCCTCTGTCCTTAATAGTGTGGGGGAGAGATCTGCTGAGTTTAAAAATGACCAACGAAAATCTCTGACTCCCATTGCAAATGTCATCCTTGCCTGAGCAGTCTCCTTCTCTCTTATATCTAGCCCCACACTATCCAAGGAACGGTGCCTAGATTTTAAAAAGTGTGGGAGGTAGATAAATTCGTTGGTTTTGAAACGACCAACTTTTCTCCCGCTTGAGGCCTCGCTTTCTTTATCTTTCTCATAGCTTGTTCCCTACTCTGTCGTATATAAAATGATGTTGATCAGAGAATGGTTCTTCTGTTTAAAAAAGTGGAGAGTGAAAGTTTCATTGCATTTGAAACAGGCAACCACTCTTCATTCCAAGCTTCTCTATTTTCTTTCCATGTAATTGTCCACTTATGTCTAAAACGACGCCACCTAGGGAACGGTCACTCTGTTTAAAAATTAGAGGAGGAAAGGTTAATGGGATTGGAAATTCCGAACCAACTTTCTCGAGCCGTATCTGTTATGGCTCGTTTCCTTATTTGTCTCCTTGCAACGTCAGTTTTCACCAGCACATCATTCAATGAACTTCACTCTTGTACCACAGGATAAATGACGGTATCCATAGGAATAAATGGAATAACGCACCAACTTGGTCCTTCTTTTTCCCAGAGTTTTTAGGTCATCGTTGCTAGTAGAAAATTTAGTGTGGCAGACTCTACAACGATTCAGCAGACATGGCAAGCAAGTGTCAAATTTAGAGAAATTATATAAAAAGAGCCGATGGACACGTTTTATTACCCAACAGTTCCAGAAAAAATGGGCCAATTTTGTCTCTGAGGTAGGAAGGTACTCTTGAACATCATTTTATAACTGATGAAGAGGAGACATTACACTCAAGTAACATATGCACAAACACATAAAGACAAAACATGAACATGAAAAATACACATAGCGCTATCTTCAAAAATCTAAAAAATAATATCTGACATAAAGAGAAAACAACAATAAAAAACCAGTAATAAATGAATACCACACTGTGTCACAGGTAAAGTGTCGTGCAAGTACATACCGTAAGTAATGCAGGAAATGAAATGGCAACTCAAAAGAACGAAATACACAACAGCTTCTTCAGTTAAAACTTCCAGGCTAAGAGGCCGTGGTGAATGTATAAAGCTGCGCCTTAAAGTTCACCTTCAGGTGGGCGAGACATCTTGGAAGATGTTGGAGACGAGACGTTAGGCAGCAGTTTTATCCAACCACCACGGCCTCTTAGCCTAGATTTTAACTGAAGAATACGCTGGTCGTGAACGCTTACATAGTGTGATTACACAGCGGCCTGTTCAATTAATATGAAATTTGTCATCATTATACAAGAACATGATGAAGAAGAGTTAATGGATGCAGTGTGTGTCATGCTTCAGTTACTTGTAAAATTACAGTGGGTAATGTTCATAGAAGAGCAATTATTAAGATTTGAAAAACAATGTTTATACCGGTGGATACAAGAAAAGTACACATAATGTTAACTTCACACGAATAGCTGAAGTATTCAGTAGCTGTATACTTTCCCAATAATACAAAATATTTACAAAAAATTCTACTATAATTTCCAATAAACAAGTTAAGTACATAATGACATGAAAGGGAAACTTAAAAATTGTAGCAGTGTTCTCAAACAATATGGTTTCAAAAATGGTTCAAATGGCTCTGAACACTATGGGACTCAACAGCTGTGGTTATCAGGCCCCTAGAACTTAGAACTACTTAAACCTAACTAACCTAAGGACATCACACACATCCATGCCCGAGGCAGGATTCGAACCTGCGACCGTAGCAGTCGCACGGTTCCGGACTGCGCGCCTAGAACCGCGAGACCACCGCGGCCGGCAAACAATATGGTTTATACGACATGATACCAAAAAACTCAAGTTAGTTCAAAACATTCTTAGATGCAGACCATAGTTACTATTATCAGTTGACTAACTTTACTTTATATATTTACTTTATATTATTTATTAAATAAATATATTTACTTTATATATTTAAATGTTATTTGTGGAATTATTAAAGGAGACAGATCGTCCAATTGCATTCAAATCATGATAAAAATGATTCCAAAATGGCAAAAAATTTTGTGAGGTAGACATGTCACTTAGTGTTGTGAACCTAAATATATGTTTGCATTCATGATGCAAGAGAAAAAATGAAAACACATTTAAAATGTGAACATGCCTATTCAGGCTGTTTTAGTTTTATTTCCAGATCATGTCCTCGTTGACATAGTGTAGAATCAGGTATATCTTCTGAAGAAGGCTGAATTACTTGGGCTGAAACTTAGGTAAAGGTTGGTTTCACTACCACAATCGAATCTGATAGTTTCTTATATATTAGAT
The DNA here is from genome assembly GCF_023897955.1 of Schistocerca gregaria. Taxonomy (NCBI): domain Eukaryota; kingdom Metazoa; phylum Arthropoda; class Insecta; order Orthoptera; family Acrididae; genus Schistocerca; species Schistocerca gregaria. Next base: position 290,060,343 of record NC_064927.1, read on the forward strand.
TATCACGATTGCTGACTGGGATTTAATGTTGAAAGTACTATAACAGAAAAGGACCACTGCACTGGAAGTTCTGTATGATGGACAAGTGTTCAAGAATGACAGTACCAGCCGCCTTCAGCCTAATCTCTGAAGTATTTTGAAGTTTCCACTGCAGTATTCTCCATCAAAGCCTTACACCACATGGACAGTAAGACTTGTTTGCAGTCACGGTAGCCACCAATTTTTGATGATGGCTACCATAATGTCAGGTTAAGTCAGCCATGTGGGACTTGATGCGTAAATGATTGCTATATTCCCATTCATAATATGTTGCCTATGTAATAAGCACGACAGTTGGTGTCAAAACCATATTGTCCAGGCATGTAGTGGTTGCCAATGAACTGTGATTCTATTTTTAAATTAATGGGTCAGCTTGCCCAATGGCCCATTTGTTATGGTTCCCCTGGGTCTGCAGCAGCTCTCAAGGTCTCAGTTGCGTAGCAGCAGCATCACTTACTGCTTAGACTAGGCGGTGCAGGCATAGCCGTCCAAACAACTGCACTCTGATCAGTGGCTGCATTGCCGACCTACCATCTGGTACTCTCTGCAGTAGGTGAAGTGGGGAGCACAGGATTAGGGGGTCCACTCCTCAGCCATTCGTTTGGTCAGTGATCCCTCGTAGGGGCGCCTCTCATGAACACCACACCACCGCGGCGCAGAGCAGCTCCTAGGTGCCTCGCTCAACCTGCTGATGTCCATCATTCACTTCCGGTCTTGTGGCTTAATAACAGTTAAAACAGGTTCATGCAAGACATTAGAAACTTGCAGTTACCATTATCCTACCACTAGCGAGGCCTTTGTGTTACAATCATACTCCTGATTTTACAAAATTTGGAGATTGTTACAAAGTTTCTTATTGTAATCCACATTGAAAGAAAGCCACTCACTCCTTACATCATATCTACTGACTTGATCTAAGCTGGATGGAAGGAGGAAGTAGAAAAGGCGTTCCAATGAAAATTATCCTTAATCTCTACCATCATTCTCGTGCGTAAAAAAAGGGGGGGAGAGGGAGGAGAGAGAGAGAGAGAGAGAGAGAGAGAGAGAGAGAGAGAGAGAGAGATACACATTCCCCCCTCTCCTCATGTACACATTATTTCATACTCAGTTCTATTTATGCTAGCCAAATATCATAGCCAATTTTTCCGTCTCATCTCCTATGTGTGATTTTGAGTAGACAAGACGGGTTTCTGACGCAACTACGTAGATCTGAAGATAATCCATTGTGTTCGAAATATCTAATCTAATAAAAAATTTGCAACTGAGAGAGAACAAAAGTAAGAGTTTTCTTAAAGATCCATACAGTTGCTGAATCTCTCAAGACAACTAGTCGCCTATAGCTAAATTGTAATTATTTTATCTACGAAAAAAGCTAGAGCAGTTTGTTCCCTTCTTCCCTTTATGGCAGTGGCACGGTGCGTATAGAAGTGTCTTCTGTGTACCATTTTTGCCAATAATAATGTATCATTACATTTCAAACTTGGTTTCATTGCCGGCCGAAGAAGCCAAGCGGTTCTAGGCACTATAGTCTGGAACCGCGCGACCGCTACGGTCGCAGGTTCGAATCCTGGCTCTGGCATGGATGTGTGTGTGATGTCCTTAGGTTAGTTAGGTTTAAGTAGTTCTAAGTTCTAGGGGACTGATGACCACAAAAGTTAAGTCTCATAGTGCTCGGAGCCATTTTAGTTAATTTGGTTTCATTTTGTAAAAGACTAAGCTCTCAGTTGTCCTGTTTCAATTGTACAATGCAAGTAATTACTGAAAATTTAAATTAACCTGAAAGCGAATTGCTTGATGATGCAATGATCGAGCGCCATAAGCACTCTATCGTTAGTTATTGTATTATTATAAAGTCAAACTTGAACCAATAACGACTATTTTGGCTTGAATTTAATTTTAGCTGTAAAAGCCAATGTACTTGATTTATTTAAAGCAAAAAATAGTATTGCATTTTCCTATTTTTTCCACCTTTCAAGGTACTCCTTTCGTTTGAGACTTCATGAGATACTTGAACTGGAAACGTAATCAAATAACACGAAAGTAGCCATTTCACCCCTGTCTCTCTATCTCCATCCACACTTCTCTGTCCTTCACCCCATCCAAATAGCACCGTGACGGTTCTTATCCCATAGTATTTCTTTTCACATAGTAAGTAACATGAGTACCAAATTTTACGGCGTAAAGTCAAATGCCAACAAGCCGGTCGAGAACGATGGAGCAGAGAGGCCTGTGAGAAGGCGTCAGCCAATTGCACGCCTACCGACCCCTCTCCAGGACTATAAAGCTACAGCAGTGGCGCCTATGCGACGAGGACATAAGCGCCGCGCGAGCTCTATAGCAGCATCGACCCTAGTTACTTTGCTTTTACAATCTATGTAACGTGGACTAAGGATTGTTTATACTGAAGAACATAGCCTATTTAGTTTGTTGCTCTTTGCTTGCTCTGTGTAACACAAAATTGTTGTTGTTGTGGTCTTCAGTCCTGAGACTGGTTTGATGCAGCTCTCCATGCTACTCTATCCTGTGCAAGCTTCTTCATCTCCCAGTTCCTACTGCAACCTACATCCTTCTGAATCTCTTTAGTGTATTCATCTCTTGGTCTCCCTCTACGATTTTTACCCTCGCTGCCCTCCAGTACAAAACTGGTTATCCCTTGGTGCCACAGAATATGCCTCACCAACCGATCCCTTCTCCTAGTCAAGTTGTGCCACAAATTTCTCTTCTCTCCGATTCTATTCAATACCTCCTCACTAGTTATGCGATCTACCCATCTAATCTTCAGCATTCTTCTGTAGCACCACATTTCGAAAGCTTTTACTCTCTTCTTGTCCAAACTATTTATCGCCCACGTTTCACTTCCATACATGGCTACACTCCATACAAATACTTTCAGAAACGACTTCCTGACACTTAAATCTATACTCGATGTTTACAAATTTCTCTTCTTCAGTAACGCTTTCCTTGCCATTGTCAGTCTACATTTTATATCCTCTCTACTTCGACCATCATCAGTTACTTTGCTCCCCAAATAGCAAAACTCTTCTACTACTTTAAGTGTCTCATTTTCTAATGTAATTCCCGCAGCATCGATCCTCGACGGTACGCATCGTCTGACCAATATACGACTGTATTGGTCAGACGATGCGTACCGTCGAGGATCCATGCCGTGAACACCAGAGGCACACTCGACTGATGTATCCGAGCAAGTCGGCGGTGGCTGAACATTGTTTGTCGGAAAATCACGCTGTGGAGTATGTCCGCACGAGGATTCTGGTACAGACGTCGAGATACTGGGACAGCGTTGTTAGAGAGACCATCGAAATTCGCACCAATGACGACCTCATAAACCGTGACTGTGGCTATAATCTTAGCAAGGCTTGCAAATGCATAGTTGTGACGACCACGGCGGACAGAGCCATCACACCGACGTCATCTCAGACGCCGTCGCAATCTGTGCCACCGCGCTACCGCGGCGCGGGGCGCGGACGGCGGAGGGAGCGCGCCGCGGGCGGAGGGTATTTAAATCGCCCGCCGCCGCGACCTAACCCAGTTCCCCCTGAGCAGCCATAGCGTACGGATCTCCGTGCCGGCACGTTCACAGGAGCTCAGTCCGTCAGTTCACCTGATGATGGCGACATGTTTCATCGCCGAAATATTGTGCCCGTTGGACACTATAGACCGGCAGTACATCCGTGGATATTTTGATTATCAAATACGCCGGGAGAAACTCAAGAATCACAAAATAATTATTCTTCATTGCGCAATACTTTTTTCACAAACTTATTTTCGTATAACTTCTCAACGCATTTCTTCCAACTCATCGCAACTCATTCTGTTATACAGCCTACCCCATCCTGAAATAACTTAAATCTACTGAGCTCAGATGCATAAACTAAGGGACAAGGCAATACAGCAGCACAAGACAATTAACACAAACACCGATGACAAAAAAATGCAAATTGTCTCTCTTAAATGAGCAGATAGCTGTGTAATCCTGAGTTGGAGAAATATGGTACCGATGTGTAAAGTTGTATAAGCAAATACCATATTAGCTAGGGCTCCTAGCGCTTGCCACACGCTTAGAACACAAAGTAGGCGTGTACCTCCTGAGGATAAATTTAAGTGTTACAGATTACAGCAATCGAATGAAATGTATAGTCGAAATCCTTCTCTTTATCTTTGTAATTCACAAATCTTTCGAAACGAAATGTTCGAAGTACAAAAAAATGTATGACTCAAATACGTGTACTATAGCGTTAACTGTGCGTCTTGTTGTAAGATAATCTCTATCACTACTTAACGGTAAAAATGTGTCCTCCATAAGCAACGTTCTGCAGAAGTCAATGTACTTACCTCGTCATAAACAAAAGTGAAATGCTATGCGTATAGATATCGTATTGCCATGTACTGTTGTGCTACGGAAAGGCTGTCTTATTGCAGCTGTACCACAAAAGTTACTACAAAAACATGTTTCACTTTCCTAAAGAATTCAGAAAAACTTCCAGATATAGAACAGATCCAGTGAAAAAGCAATAATATTAATTGTGTCACTCATTAGTAGCGTTGTTATATAATCATGTAGCTGTCAAATAAACTAACCACTGCGTCATCTGGTATCTCTCAGAAATTACTTTAAATCCAAAATTTATTTTCAAGTAAACCAAAATGTTGGATTAAAATCTCATTAGCAGTATATGTTCTCAGTGTGTAAGCCTTATAGTCATTATGTAATCGTCCAACTAACAAGCAAGAATGTACACACATCAACACTGCGTCGTCTGTTCACTATAACAATGCATTCACAATTACTGTTTAAATAAGTTCTCTTGGTTCTTGACTGATCAGTTAACGTTCACTAGTAACGTGAAGTGACACATTTTATGGCAAAGACTAAGTTAAAAAGCAGATTGTCTTTCAATAAACGGTTTTACATGTGAAATTTGGTGTAAACATTTACTCTTCCTAGTACGCAGAGTTTCAACTTCAACGCAATTATCATGTGGTATACGTCGGATTCTGTAAGGTCAGAAAGATTTTGTGACTCAAGTGTTTCTTCTTATGTTACAATGAATGATCTTTAATGAGCAATATATGGTTTCTTTGCGTTTGCTTTACCATGTAGTTTTCTCCTTTTGTCCGCAGCAGAATTTATATTTTTAATAGACAAATCAATTATGCCTTTGTGTCAAAGTTTTTGTTTATTCGGAAAAGGTACAAGCTCTCTGACTCTGTTTGGTGGTTCTCCATTCTTCAGTACAAGAATAGGTGGTAAAGCAGTGGAGTCATGAGGCATTTCATTGAGCACGTTTTGAAATAAATGTAAATATCTGTTCCAATACTGATGCTTTCTGTGACAATAAAATCTGCAAAGCTTATTGATCTCTTTCATAATCCGTTCAGACGGGTTACAATGTGGTGAGTACAATGAAATAAAAACACGTTTGATTTTACGATTCCGAATCATGTGTGACCAAACAGCAGATCTGAATTCCGGTCCGTTATCTGAAATAACTTCACTAACGTGTCCAACTTCACGTAGGAAATTGTTAACAAGGCATTGGATACAAGACCGTCCAGCGGCTTTACGTAACGGTGTGAAAGAAACAGAGTTTGAAGTAAGTTCAACAGCGACTAAAACGTATGAAAATCCATTCGATGTTCTGACAAAAGGTCCCAAGAGATCAACAGCAGCAAATTCTTTTAATTTAAAAGGAATGAAAGGAAACAATCGAGAAATATGTGAGATAGTAGATGGTTTAAGCTTTTGACGAAGTTTACAAATAGATAAGACTCTTCGAATTCTCTTTTCCATATTGTTAAAATAACAAGTCGTTCAAACAATACGATAATATTTTCGTGGACCAAAAAGTGCGTAGCTGAAATGAATGTACCAAATGAGCTTATTAACAAAATCGTCAGGAATGCAAAGTACCCACAGCTTGAAACTTCCACAGAAGATCTCCTGCGAAGGAGAGCTTCTGTGAAGTTTGGAAGGTAGGAGACGAGGTAGTGGCGGAATTGAGACTGCGAGGACGGGGCGCGAGTCGTGCTAGGGTAGCTCAGTAGGCAGAGCATTTGCCATCAAAAGGCAAAAGTCCCGAGTTCGAGTCTCAGTCCGGCACACAGGTTTAATCTGCCAGGAAGTTTCATATCAGCGCACACTCCGCTGTAGAGTGAAAATTTCAATCTAGAAACAACCCCCAGGCTGTGGCTAAGCCATGTCTCCGCAATATCCTTTCTTCCAGGAGTGCTAGTTCTGCAAGTTCGCAGGAGAGCTTTTGGAAGGTAGGAGATGAGGTACTGGTGGAATTAAGGCTGTGAGGACGGGGTGTGAGTCGTGCTTATGTAGATCAACTGGTAGAGCACTTGCCCACGGAAAGCGAAGGTCCCGACTTCGAGTCTCGGTCCGGCACACAGTTTTAATCTGCCAGGTAGTTTTATATCAGCGTACACTCCGCTGTAGAGTCAAAATTTCATTCTAGAAACTACCCATAGCTTGTTATCGACAGTGAAGCGTTCGAAGAGTATATTGTTTCTGTTGTTGTTGTTGTCTTCAGTCCTGAGACTGGTTTGATGCAGCTCTCCATGCTACTCTATCCTGTGCAAGCTGCTTCATCTCCCAGTATCTACTGCAACCTACATCCTTCTGAATCTGCTTAGTGTACTCATCTCTCGGTCTCCCTCTACGATTTTTACCCTCCACGCTGCCCTCCAATGCTAAATTTGTGATCCCTTGATGCCTCAAAACATGTCCTACCAACCGATCCCTTCTTCTAGCCAAGTTGTGCCACAAACTTCTCTTCTCCCCAATCCTATTCAATACCTCCTCATTAGTTACGTGATCTATCCACCTTATCTTCAGTATTCTTCTGTAGCACCACATTTCGAAAGCTTCTATTCTCTTCTTGTCCAAACTATTTATCGTCCATGTTTCACTTCCATACATGGCTACACTCCAAACAAATACTTTCAGAAACGACTTCCTGATACATAAATCTATATTCGATGTTAACAAATTTCTCTTCTTCAGAAACGCTTTCCTTGCCATTGCCAGTCTACATTTTATATCCTCTCTACTTCGACCATCATCAGTTATTTTACTTCTTAAATAGCAAAACTCCTTTACTACTTTAAGTGTCTCATTTCCTAATCTAATTCCCTCAGCATCACCCGATTTAATTTGACTACATTCCATTATCCTCGCTTTGCTTTTGTTAATGTTCATCTTATATCCTCCTTTCAAGACACTGTCCATTCCGTTCAACTGCTCTTCCAAGTCCTTTGCCGTCTCTGACAGAATTACAATGTCATCGGCGAACCTCAAAGTTTTTACTTCGTCTCCATGAATTTTAATTCCTACTCCAAATTTTTCTTTTGTTTCCTTTACTGCTTGCTCAATATACAGATTGAATAACATCGGGGAGAGGCTACAACCCTGTCTCACTCCTTTCCCAACCACTGCTTCCCTTTCATGCCCCTCGACTCTTATGACTGCCATCTGGTTTCTGTACAAATTATAAATAGCCTTTCGCTCCCTGTATTTTACCCCTGTCACCTTTAGAATTTGAAAAAGAGTATTCCAGTCAACATTGTCAAAAGCTTTCTCTAAGTCTACAAATGCTAGAAATGTACGTTTGCCTTTTCTTAATCTTTCTTCTAAGATAAGTCGTAAGGTCAGTATTGCTTCACGTGTTCCAAAATTTCGACGGAATCCAAACTACTCCTCCCCGAGGTCTGCATCTACCAGTTTTTCCATTCGTCTGTAAAGAATTCGCGTTAGTATTTTGCAGCCGTGGCTTATTAAACTGATAGTTCGGTAATTTTCACATCTGTCAGCACCTGCTTTCTTTGGGATTGGAATTATTATATTCTTCTTGAAGTCTGAGGGTATTTCGCCTGTCTCATACATCTTGCTCACCAGCTGGTAGAGTTTTGTCAGGACTGGTTCTCCCAAGGCCGTCAGTAGTTCTAATGGAATGTTGTCTACTCCGGCGGCCTTGTTTCGACTCAGGTCTTTCAGTGCTCTGTCAAACTCTTCACGCAGTATCGTATCTCCCATTTCGTCTTCATCTACATCCTCTTCCACTTCCATAATACTGTCCCAAAGTACATCGCCCTTGTATAAATCTTCTATATACTCCTTCCACCTTTCTGCCTTCCCTTCCTTGCTTAAAACTGGGCTGCCATCTGAGCTCTTGATATTCATACACATGGTTCTCTTCTCTCCAAAGGTCTCTTTAATTTTCCTGTAGGCAGTATCTATCTTACCCCTAGTGAAATAAGCTTCTACATCCTTACATTTGTCCTCTAGCCATCCCTGTTTAGCCATTTTGCACTTCCTGTCGATCTCATTTTTGAGACGTTTGTATTCCTTTTTGCCTGTTTCATTTACTGCATTTTTATATTTTCGCCTTTCATCAATTAAATTCAATATTTCTTCTGTTACCCAAGGATTTCTAGCAGCCCTCGTCTTTGTACCTACTTTATCCTCTGCTGCCTTCACTACTTCATCCCTCAGAGCTACCCATTCTTCTTCTACTGTATTTCTTTCCCCTATTCCTGTCAATTGTTCCCTTATACTCTCCCTGAAACTCTGTACAACCTCTGGTTCTTTCAGTTTATCCAGGTCCCATCTCCTTAATTTCCCACATTTTTGCAGTTTCTTCAGTTTTAATCTACAGGTCATAACCAATAGATTGTGGTCAGAGTACACATCTGCCCCTGGAAATGTCTTACAATTTAAAACCTGGTTCCTAAATCTCTGTCTTACCATTATATAATCTATCTGATACCTTTTAGTATCTCCAGGGTTCTTCCACGTATACAACCTTCTTTCATGATTCTTGAACCAAGTGTTAGCTATGATTAAGTTGTGCTCTGTGCAAAATTCTACTAGGCGGCTTCCTCTTTCATTTCTTAGCCCCAATCCATATTCACCTACTATGTTTCCTTCTCTCCCTTTTCCTACACTCGAATTCCAGTCACCCATTACTATTAAATTTTCGTCTCCCTTCACTATAACCCGATAATAATACCGAATCTGCGTGTTTGTCTTTTCATGCCATTTACTTTTTTATGTCTTTCCAATTTGGATCCTTCTCTTCTTCATGAGCAATGTGCTTTAAAGCTGTGGTGATGAAGTTTTCAAAGACGACTTTCTGAATGCAAGGAACACTGAATTTCTTCTCGAGATTTCCTTCTGTGTTACTTTTCTCAAGCCCTGCCGGTGCATATGATAGTGCGTCCGCAACAATGTTCTCCTTGCCGGGAATGTAGACTATTGTGAAATGGAATTCTTGCAGAAACAATTCCCAACGTTTTAACCTGTCATGATTTAATTTTGAAGACATAAGAAATTGTAATGCACAATGATCACTGTATACTTTTACGTGCTTACCAGAAAGAAAGAAACGGAATTTGTTAAATGGCCTAACGATAGGTAAAGCTGCTAATTCATTGACGGAATAATTCTTTTCAGATTTTGTTAGCACGCACGAGTAGCAAAAGCAATAGTTTTCTGAACAGTAATGTCATTTTCTATGGTTTCTTGAAATAAATGGGCACCAAGACTGACTTTAGAAGAATCCGTGCTAAGGCAGAAATCATGTGATAGATCTTGATGAGCTAATATTGGTGCGTTAAGTAGCGCTTCTTTCAAAGAACTGGATTCCAGCTGTGCCTGTTCGTCCCACTTGAAAATAGTATTTTTTCCAGTGAGAGAACAAAGTTTTGTTGTAACTAGAATTTGTATGTTCAGAAAACGACGGTAAAAATTTACGAGACCTAGAAAACTGCGGACTTGTTCTTTTGTGGATGGAACTGGAATGGCTCTGATTGCTTCTAACTTTTCAGGATCCGGCTGAATGCCCTCAGAAGAAATAATGTGTACCAAAACTTCACCTTTGTCCTACCGAATTCAGACTTTTCCAACTTAACTGTAATTCCAGATTCTACAAAAATACGTGACAGCTGTTGAGGATGCGATTGTCTTGTTCCCATGAGGCTTCTGCTATTAGAATATCGTCCACATACAAGGTGATATGAGTTTTAAGAACTCAGGTAATATGGAAATTAGCCCACGAATGAATGCTGCCGAAGAAATGTTCAAAACAGAAAGAAGTTTCTGAAATTGATATCAAACGCCGAAACAAAGAAAAGCTGTGAATTTTCTACATTCTGGATGAAGTTCGATCTGATAAAAACTGGATCTGAGATCAATAGAAAACACTTTTACACCATTAAAATTTTGAAGAAGTTCTTCCAAAGTTTGCGGTCTGTCTGTTTCAGGAATGATAATAGTACTGATTTGTCTCAAATCTAAAACAAGCCTAATCGATACATTTTTCTTTTCAACAATATGTAATGGATTGTTGTATGAGCTTGCTGCAGGCTCAATAATGCCCTCGTCAAGCATAGATTGTATTTCTGTTCTAACACGGTCCCTATGATGCGCACGAATTACGTATGGTTTAGCACAAAATTCAGTATGCTCACGAACACAGAATTGGTATTGGAATCCCTTGATTGTTCCTGTTTTGTGAGTAAAATCCGTGGAATGTGCTTGTAAAATCACAAAAAGGTCCTGTCTATCAGCGTCATTAAAATTCAAGCAATTGAGAATTGCATTCTGAATTAACTCATTAGTGTCCAATACGCCATCGATATTATCCTTGTCAATACCTACAGAGTGATTGTTAGTGTCAAGCTCCGTCGAAAGTTCCGAACTGTTGTCTAATAAGAGGTAAGGCCGATTAATTTCCTCTTCATGGTTTGAGAGTCAATCTTCAAATTTCAAAGCTATTGACTTACCTTCTTTCTCTAAACTTATTTCAGCATCGTGTAAGTTTAAGATTGCTTTGTATTCATTCAAAAGTCTACTCCCAATATAATTTCCATCGACAATAATGGAACAATAAGAAAGTTCATAGAGAATCCGTTGTTTTGACAAAAGAATTCTAAGTTAAGGTTTGCTGGCGTACATCTACACTTCTTCCTTGTAATTTCAACTTACGTAACGGAAGTGTGTGGCAATCATTCGATTTGTTGCTTTTGCTAATTTGTTTCACACAATACTTTTAGTTTAATGCAATCTGACTTTCAATAATCCCTACAAAAGAATGGCCCTAACAATAACCTAAACCTTTCATGAATCACTTACCTCACAAAAACCTTCGTTACATGAACTACTGCAACACAGCGAGTGCCAATACTGCCAGCTAAATAAAAGATTCTAACTATGGAAGGCACTAACTACTGATAGGCATAATTAGCAAATGAAAGATTTTGATAGAGAACAGACAATGTATTTACATTAATAATGTTCAAAATTCATCATATGTATCAGTTCATGATATCCGCTCTTACAAATTTCATCTTTCTGACGGACACAGGTCCAAATCGTCCGATCTCAAAAACTCTGCCACCTCTCTCCCCACATCCATAACTGTTGGTGGCTCACCTCCAACTGCTCAACGCTACGCGCTGTTCACATCCAACTGCCCAACACTGCAATAGCGAATATTCCAACAATGCCAAACAGCCACAGACTGCACACAGTACAGCCAGTGGTTTTCATACAGAGCGCTACGTGACGTTACCAACATAAAAACCTAAACAGCCTACTTTTAAGATGAACCTTTCTTTCTGTTTCTTTGGATCATTGATTTCAGAAGCATTATAGGCAGAAAAGTGGAGGTAATGGACTTGTACCACTTTTGAAACAAGTCTTTCAAATAATGAATGTAGCTCTAACACATCAGTCATTCTTCAATTCATGTTCTGTAAAAGATTTTTCAACTATCTGTTAACCATCGTTCACTTGACACTCCTTGCCACTGGTGAAAAATAATTCCATAGTTAACGTGTCTTCGTGTGTAGTCAACAACAGTACGTGCGGGGATCTATTCCCAGTCATCCCTGTACTTTGTATTGGATCACAAGCGCGATGGGTGGTTTTCGGACTATACAGAGACAAACGTACCATCATGAAGGTAGTGAAATTACTAGTGAATGCGTTGTCGACATTGAAGTTTCGATAGAACGGTTGACGCTGGTAATCGTGGTTTTGTGGCTACATAGCTCATTATTCAGTTCGTGCAAAACCACTCGCTTAGTGAACGAGAGTTAACATATGGCTGGAAAAGCTTTTAGACAGTGAGAACACTTCGGGTAATCATAGAGATTTTGTTGTCCAAATATTCTTCAAAATCTCTTATTCGCAAGAAAATGTAGTTTTGTCTAAAGATGTCGGAATACTTGATGTGTTATAGTTGCTGGCATTATTTCTGTAAAATTACTATTGACAGTGGTAATAGTTTAGGTAAGTCACTTATTGTAATAGAGTTTTAGTTTACAAGTGTTAGCGACTGTTTCAGGTGTTCCCTTTTATTTTTATTAATGTGGCATTAATTTACATCTGGAGTTAATTGTCAGGCAGAGCAGCGTCCCTAGTGGTCACTTTAGTAACAATATTGTGTAGTCAAGCGTCTGTAGCGAAGCGAGATTAGAGGACCTGAAGGCAGTTACGTTATATGGGCTGCATCCAAATCAGGCGAAACGCAATTCAGGTATTTCGGGTACTTTTGAGCATGACATTACAGCAGACAGAAGCTGACCAAACCTTTACCATGCACGAGACGAACATAAAAGTGCGATCACAGGGAAAAGTACCGAAGTTAAGGCTGCAGACTAGGCTGGAATTCACCATCTGGAATAGAATTTTCGAGAGATGCAAAACCTCACAATGTCAGTTGTCATTGGTATGAATTTCTTGAAAGATCACTAATAGATAATCGACCTAGGAAGGGGCTTGGTCACTCTAAACAAGGGAAGTGAGATTGTCATCAGGTTCGTTGAACGGGTGATTAGGACGCACTGCCAGGCGATAGTCTAAAACTCTGTTATATATAGAACAGAGAAGACTGAAATAGCCAACCAGCCATGGGTTGTAAGGACTTCTGTGTTGAAGAAAATGCTAGCATTGAAGAGATAAACAATGTAATCAGACAGAAAGTAGAATCCGCTCAGAACATAGAGAAAGAGAGGATCTACACAATGTTCTGACGAAAAACACTTGTTTTTCCCTAATCCTGGCACCATCAAAAACTTCGCTTACCGCTTCGTGTCAAACCATATGTGAAGTTCTGTGCGGCACCATACGTAATCTCGAATATCTATTGGGATAAAGTGGGCAGTGAAATCACAAAGGTTGTCGAAAAGAAAGACAGGTCCATTCGGCTCATCGTAGGCGCACGGCGGATAAGCACGAGGATGGGCACTGAACCGGACAGATGAGAGAGATCGGAGCAGCTGCTCCAAAACACTCATGGAGTATTCTTATTCTCCTCGATCGATCTCTTTAGCAGCTTCTGGCAGATCGAGTTACATCCCGAATGCAGGCAGAACACTGTCTTACTTGCATTTACGAAGTTCTACCTTTCAGTCTCACGACCTCATCAGTCGCATTCATCAGAGGTCTTCATGGTATCCTCAATAACTTTCTGAGGGAGAGAATCCCAAAGTAAGTGGATGACTTGCTGATTGCGGAAAAGTCAAGGGAACAACACGATTTGTGTTCCACAAGAAATACTTCGTTCATTTAAGGAACACTGCGTAACCGTGCACATAGACAAGTCGTGTTTCGGCTCCACGCGTGTGCACTTCCTGGACCATACAATCATGGGAGGTGGCATATCGCCGGGCCTCGAGAAAATATAGGCAATAGCGCAAGTACCACACCAACCGAGTTTCTACCAGTGGTTCGTGCATACGAAAATACTGGGCAGTCCTGACACAACAGGGAAGAAAACACCCTGGGTTTGGGACGAGGCAGCTGAACTACAATTCCTGGCCATCAAATCGGCTGTTACAGGCGCTTATTCTGTTACGTGCAGGCCTTAGCGAGCATTTTCACATAATGACGGATAGCTCGTATTCAGATAAGGCGTGGTGATTTTACAGAAATACATGGACGGTACGTCCGGTATAGAAAACAATCTCATTTTGGAGCCGTTTACTCACAATGACTGAGACAGATTACTCAGCCATAAAGTTGGAAGTACTTGCCGTGATGTAAGAGTTCCAGAAATTCAGATACTTCTTGTATGGTCAAAAGACACCTCTCTATACTGACTGGAATGCTTCCTTCCGGCTAAGTTGAATCACAGGAGGCTGAGCAGATATGTGCTCCAACTTCAAGAATTCGATTATTACCCATATCAAAGGGAGCTCTAACACGATCGCCGACGCTCTTCCTCGATCTCCGATAACATTCGTCAAAGGTGCAGACGAAGAGCTAAAAGGAGACCATTTCAGCCTACATTTTATGAGAAATGTTGCACTCGAAGAGCAGGATAAGCAGCCAGGACTCGCCGACCTAAAAGAGAAGCGGAAGAACAGGAAGGAGGCGAAAATTAGACAATTTTACCTACTAAGAAAAAGGATATTGTTCCATAAAGGGAGAGTGAATGACTCTCTGTGTCGTGTGTGTATTCCTTGCTGCTACGGACACTTTGGAGTGAGGAAATGGCTTCTCAAATTGTGGGGTATAGGACATTTCAACGATATGGAGAGAAGAATCCGACGCATTCTGCACATCTGCCAAGATTGTCAGAATGCGAAATAAACAACGACCAGTACGCAAGCACCCCTCTACCCCATTCTACCTTGCAAAACTGAAACGCATTGATTCAGCAGACCCGATGGGACTTCTGCGTCGGACCAAGAGGGGGAATTGTCGCATACTTGTGTTCATAGAACTCGCGGCAAAATTCGAGGCGTTAACACAATTGAGAAGGGCAATCGCATTAACCGCCTGGTATGACTTCCTCCCGCAATTGGGACACGTAGATAGTCCGCAATTTCGTATGACACTATGGAAAGACACATTAAACAGACATATCGTCAGGACTGTCCGTATATCCTCCCAACATCCGAGCTCCAGTCATGCAGAACGGGTTATGAAGGAGCTAGGCAATCTATCGAGGATAAAGTGCTCGAAACAACGTACTTCCTGGAACTTCTTCCTGAAAGAGTTCCAGGTTCCAGAATGTATTAAACGAGGCTCCCCGTGGTGTCACACGTCTGGCGCCGGTGAACATGCTCCGCAACACGCAGCCGCAGGATCTAAACAGAAATATTGTAGACTTTCCGCCGAGGTCACTGGTGCAGCACAAGAAAGGTTGTCGAAGACACCCTTAACCAATACAGCTAGCGGCCCGGAGCAGGAAGACACGTTAAGGCAGAAATGCACATGTGCTCGTATTCAGAATTTTGGACAAACTGCTTGTCAGTTCCAACTGTCTCTCGAATAAATGGCAACAAAAGTACCACAAATTACTTTTCGTTTACAACGGGACTTTCTGCATGAGTAGTATTGCCCAAGCAAACGCACTTGAATTGGAATCCCTTACGTCAAAGAAGCCAGTCGGGCACCAGAACGTGTGCCACATTAAGCAATTTTAAGAATAAGTATTTGTTGTGTTGTATTCATGTGTAGCATTTTCGTTTGTTTGTTTGGAATTAAGGTATATGTGCCCAATATTTTGTGTTGTATATAGGGATACTGCAATGTCTTCTTCTAGACTAATTCTATATGATTTATTTAGGTACACCTGTTTCTTTTCTCTGTGAGAGACAATCAAGCGACATGCACCCTGAAATCTGCTTTCGCAGGACTGAACGGATCAGGTTGTGGAAAGGGGCCAAGGTCAGTTACTGTTAGCTACACAAGAACACACACAACTTCATTCCTCAAAACTATGCACAGTTTCCTCTTTAAAACAAAAAAGATCAATTCACGGCTGAGGGCCCAAGTAACTTCTCCAGAATAAGTTTAAATGATTGCTTTTAAAACACCAGGATTTGGAGTAACGGCTGAAGGTCTTACTGAAGTAAAATTACAGATCGTCTCGGCTAAAGGCCGAAATAATATTTCAGATCAGTTAAGGAAATTCTTTAAAAGTCAAGCATTTACAAACTCCGAGTAAAGGACGTATTAAGGAAAATTCAAGATAATTCTTCTACTGAAAACCCAATAAAAAAAATCCTTTGTAAGTAGGCTGTTTAGGTTTTTTTATTGGTAACGCCGCCGCCACGTAGCGCTCTGTATAAAAATCACTGGCTGTGCCGTGTGCAGTCTGTGGCTGGTTTGCATTGTTGTCTGCCATTGTAGTGTTGGCCAGCGGCAGCTGGATGCTAACAGCCCGTAGCTTTGCGCAGTTGGAGGTGAGCCGCCAGCAGTGGTGGACGTGGGGAGAGAGATGGCGGAGTTTTGAAATTTGTAAGAATTGGTGTCACGAACTGATATATATATTATGACTATTAAGGTAAATACATTGTTTGTTCTGTATTAAAATCTTTCATTTGCTAACTATGCCTATCAGTAGTTAGTGCCTTCAGTATTTTGAATCTTTTATTTAGCTGGCAGTAGTGGTGCTCGCTGTATTGCAGTAGCTTGAGTAACGAAGATTTTTGTGAGGTAAGTGATTTGTGAAACGTATAGGTTATTGTTAGTCAGGGCCATTCTTTCGTAGGGATTTTTGAAAGTCAGATTGCGTTGCGCTAAAAGATATTGTGTGTCAGTTTGAGCACAGTCTTGTACAATTTTTCTAAGGGGACGTTTCACCTTTACGTAATGAAAGAGAGGCTTTAAAAATAAGCTTTTACGCAGGGCAACAGAAAAACATCTTAAGAAAACTTGAAGCATCTTAACGGCTGAAGGTCCAAACAATTATTCAAAATAATTAAAGACAAACATTAAGATAAGCATGTACACAGTACGGCTGAAGGCCTTTTTAAGGATTCAAGATAATTAAAGAACAGACAAGGATTTACATATTAAAGCCACAGCCGGCCAGTGTGGCCGAGCGGTTCTAGGCGCTACAATCTGGAGCCGCGCGACCGCAACGGTTGCAGGTTCGAATCCTGTCTAGGGCATGGATGTGTGTGATGTCCTTAGGTTAGTTAGGTTTAAGTAGTTCTAAGTTGTAGGGGACTGATGGCCTCAGAAGTTAAGTCCCATAGTGCTCAGAGCCAATGAAGCCACAGATTTTGAAACAAACGCGGCTGAATGATTAAATACAGAGCAAACAAGAATTTTAAATGAAGTACGGCTGAAGGCCTAATCTTAAAATAGTTGTCATGAAGTTCGGCTGAAGGCCATATACTAAACATAAAACAGACAACATTAATACACGGCTGAAGGCCTGGCACAGTACCTGCGACAAAATAAAATGACAATCACAAACAACAAAGAGTGATGCTCAGAAGTGTTCCAAGGGTCGGCCTGGGAGGAAACTCTAACAACCGTTTAGGTGTGACTGGCAGCCAAGCGTTACACTAAACAATCGGGTGGAAACACGACCTAGAGACAGCTGAACAACCAACCAACAACCTTGTCAATTCCCTGTCGCAACCGACCGACTGCCTACTCCAGTACGCAGACAGCATTTATCTGCTCAGTGGAAATCACAGAAGCTACACACGGTTTCACGTAAACACACTTGCACAAGAACACGAACAATCGAAAAAGTAATCACTGTGTAACCACAAGGACGAATCAATTCGAGACACAGAGTGTTTCCACAAGCGGTCGGCGACCAAATACACGTCGTCCGATCAGACGACCAACCGAACGACCACGACCAACCCAGGTCGTTCCCACTCAAGTTATGAGTGTCGGCAACGGTCGGGCGAGTCTTGGCTGTCCGAAGCTGACTGGAGCTCCAACTGGACTCAACTCGATGTCCGTTCGGAATTCAGAGACACGGCGACCCGGGCACATTGGCTCGGACCCAACCATGCAGAGGTAACTCTTGCCCATTGGCCACGACATCCCTGCACAAGGAAAGAACCGACCCACGTCCGGCTAGATGACCAAGGGAAGAGGCCCAGAAGCTGTCGAAAGACCCAATACACGTCGCCCGATGAGACGAACAACCGAACGACTAACCAACGGTCGTCCCGCTTCAATCTTCTTCCGTCGGACAGTTCGTGTGTGTCGACAGCGGTCGGCGGGCACTGGCTGTCCGCATCTCACTGGCGCTCCGACCCCAACTGCACTGCTGGTCAGTTCCCCATCTGAACTTCAACGCTGCTGCGTCCCGGCAGACGACGGCCCGGAAATACTAGCAGTCGCTCCAGAGAGAGAGCGACAGTCCACTTATCGATAAGCGCTGCTGCTGCCACTTACGGGCAACCTAGTGACGCCAGTCAATCGAATTAAAAGAAAAACGAGGCGACAGAACCACAACTACAAGATGGCGAGCAATTAACGGCATGACTGCGAGCCGCGCACGGCTCTCAGCCAACCCGAACAGGTATGATTAATTACTCAGCAACCTCCTGATTTCTTCAATGACTGATGTGTGAGCATGATCACTGTTCCGCCTCCCTGAGGGTTATCATGCGGGTAATCAAGTTTTCATCAGTGCTTCGGTTATGGAGTGGCGTACAAAGTGACAGAGTGTGAAATTCGAGAGCTTGTGGTATGCCTGTTTAGCGCGGCGCATGTCTCGTGCTGTTTCCGAAACAAGCACGTGTGATACATTTCACGTAAAATGAAGGAGAAGGGGGGAGAAAGGAAAGGGAAGGGTAGGTACTACTGATTTCAGCTGCATCAGGACTTTGTGCGGCATCAGCAGCAACGAGTGAAAATGTGTGCCAGACCGGGATTCGAACATAGGATCTCTTGCTTCCTAGGCTATAGCGTTAACCAGCGCGCCTCTCGGACACAGTGTTTATGGCAGTTCCATGGACTATCTCGGCTTGTTTCTTTAAAGTCAGTATTGCCATTAGACTGGTCATTATGTGCAGTGTTACATTTACGCTTACAGGATCATGATTTCGGCTTCAACGGTGTTTTAAGTGTTATAAAGTGCCTAAGATGGTGTACTCTCGTATTTAAAATACTCTATTAGACACATGGTGTATTTTAAATACGAGAGTATGCCATCTTAGGCATTGTATAACTCTTAAAACACTTGATAATTGCAGGACCGATGACCGTTAGAATCTGGTCCCTTTAATCCTACAAACCAACCAACTTGATAATTGCACTTTGAAGCCAAAATCATGATCGTGTGAGCGTAAATGTAACACTGCATATAAACAACATTCTAATGTCGGTACTTACTTTAAAGAAATATATTATGACTGTGGCCCCGCATTATGTAAAAATTATTGTATATATCTCGGCATGCTTCCCGACGACCCTCATTCCCACCTAGCGTCAACTATCTGCAGTTCCTGTCCATGTCCTCTATGCTCGCTACTTCGAGATTCCCGCAGTAGGTCGGACGTAACTGTGCATCTGCACTGAATGTAGTGGACAGAGGCGAATCAGTTATGTGCATGTATGGCATCTGTTCTTTCTGTGCGACAGGCCAGTGGCCGCTGACGAGAACCATCGTGGACCTTCCGCCTTTGTGTTAGAGTGCTAGCGGCGGCACCTTCCTTGATTTCGCGATTCAGAGCATGAGCCAATGAACTGTCGATTGGTTCAAATGGCTCTGAGTACTATGGGACTCAACTCCTGAGGTCATAAGTCCCCTAGAACTTAGAACTAACCTAAGGACATCACACACATCCATGCCCGAGGCAGGATTCGAACCTGCGACCGTAGCGGTCTCGCGGTTCCAGGCTGCAGCGCCTTGAACCGCACGGCCACTCCGGCCGGTCTTCCTCTACAGTTTTTACCTTCTACAACTCCATCTAGTACCATGGAAGTTATGCCCCGATGTCTTAACAGATATCCTATCATCCTACCCCTTCTTCCTGTTAGTGTTTTCCACACATTCCGTTCCTCTCCGTGCAGAACCTCATCATTCCTTATCTTATCAGTCCACCTAATCTTCAACATTCGCCTTGGCACCACATTTCAAATGCTTCGATTCTCTTCTGTTCCGATTTTTCCACTGTCCCTGTTTCACTACCATAGAATGCTGTGCTCCAACCGCACACTCTCAAAAATTTCTTCCTCAGATTAAGGCCTGTGTTTGATACTAGTAGATTTCTATTGGCCAGAAATGACCTTTTTGCTGGTACTAGTCGGCTTTTTATGTCCTCCTTGCTCCGTCCATTATTGGTTACTTTCTGCGTAGGTGGCAGAATTCCTCAACACCATCTACTTCGTGGTCATCAATCCTGATGTTAAGTTTACGCTGCTCTCATTTCTACTACATCTCGTTACTCTCGTCTTTCTCCGATTTACTCTGGAAATTTGGAAATTTGTGGTAAGGTCTTATGGGACCAAACTGCTGAGGTCACAGTCCCTAAGCTTACACACTACTTAATCCAACTTAAACTAATTTACGCTAAGGAAAACATACACAGCCGTGCCTCCTCCAACGGGGGACGCCGCTCGGACCGTGACAAGGCGCCTTAGCCAGCGCGGCGACCCCGTGCGGACGATTTACTCTCTAAACCACATTCTGTAGTCATTAAACTGTTCATTCTATTCAGCAGACAATGTAATTCTTCATCACGTTCACTGAGGATAGGTATATTATCAGCAAATCGTGTCATTGATACCCTTTCATCTTGAATTTTAGTTCCACTTCTGAACCTTTGTTTTATTTCCATCATTGCTTCATTGATGTACAGATTGAACAGCAGGGGCGAAAGACTGCAGCACAGTCTTACGAACTTTTTTTTTAATCCCAGATCTTCGTTCTTGGTCTTCCAATTTTCCACAGAATTTCGAATATCTTGAACCATTTGACATTGTCTAACGCTTTTTCCAGGTCAACATATCCAATGAACTTGATTTTCGTTTGATCTTGCTTCCATTATCAGCCGCGACATCAGAGTTGTCTCTCTGGTGCCTTTAGCGTTACTTCATCCAAACTGATTGTCGTCTAACAAATCCTAAATTTTGTTTTCCATTCTTCTGTACATTATTCTTGACAGCAACTGAGATGCATGAGCTGTTAAGCTGATTGTGCTATAATTCTCGCATTTGTTAGCTCTTGAATTCTTCCGCATTGTATGGATGATATTTTTCTCCGCCCTCTTCGAAAAGAACTTTGGGAGATTGAGAGTGACTTCTTAGCCTGAAGTTTGCGGCCGCCATGCTGATTAGTATTAAAGATTTAAGCGATGGCGAGGTTCGAATCCGGAACCAAGGACGTTTTGCTTACTGATCAAAGACGCTACCTTTACTCAAAAACGCTACGCCTAGAGCACAGATACTATCTCTATTACAGCACGCTGTTCCTCACGACCGTGTCCGGTGCTCGTGCTCTAGGGACTATCGTTGCTGCCTCTAGATCTCGGGGTCTTGGGTTCGATTCCCAGCCGGGTTGGGGATTTTCTCTGCTCGGGGACTGGATGTTTGTGTTGTCCTCATCATTTCATCATCATTTGTGTGAGAGACTACATTGGATTGTGAAGAGAAAATGGACTATGTAACAATTGGGACTTTGTACGGGCGCTGATGACCGCGCAGTTGGACGCCCCACAAACCAAACATTATCATCATCACCACCCACGACCGACATAATTACATTACACATCGACATCTTACAAGCTATAACCAGCACTATTTTTCATCACGACGTACAAATTTACTCAGATTGTTAATTCGCCTCTCCTGTTAACCAGTTACTGATTTTTTCCTGAATACGCTGTCCGGAAGGAACCACTATTAAGCAGGCTTTCCTCAAGCACTGACAGAAATGAAAAGTACTCCACCATAAGTACTTAATCAGAATTGTATGAAACTTTGTACATGCTCTTCATGTAAAAAATTTACCACAGCTCAGCTTTATACTGCGGCCAGTGATTTTGACAGGTTTCAGGTTGTTTAGCTGATTACGACGAAGAGTGCCTGAGAACCGGTTTACACCCAGTCTTGTCGCAAAGAATACAATAAGTAAATAAAACAGAAACAATAAAGTGCTGTGAAACTTCTATTTTCTGAAAAATTATTGAACTTTTATTCCTTTCAGGACTGATTTGCAGTATTAGGTGTTACTCCCGTGGCCACGAGTACGCTATTGTATTTCGTTGTGGCACGAAGAACTGCCTCTGAATGGCTTCTTGAGGCATTTCTGACACGACTTAAACGTATGATGTCAGCTGATGAAGATTTCTGGCTAGAACGTATATCCCCTGCCCTCCACCAACAAATTGCACCCCTGAGATGGTTCAAATGGCTCTGAGCACTATGGGACTCAACTGCTGTGGTCATCAGTCCCCTAGAATTTAGAACTACTTAAACCTAACTAACCTAAGGACATCACACACATCCATGCACGAGGCAGGATTCGAACCTGCGACCGTAACAGTCGCACGGTTCCGGACTGCGCGCCTAGAACCGCGAGACCACCGCACACCCCTGAGATACTCTACAGGTGACAAACGTAGGGAACCGGGAAGGGCAGTCACTAACGCTCTCATTCCTCAAGGCATTTTTGGGGTAAATGAGGTGTGGGGTCTTGCATTATCTTGTTGGATTATTCCATTCGGGCTTATTCATAAACGGTATAACAACAGGCTTTCCGATTCTGGTCACATATGGGAGAACATTCAGTCTCTCTTCAAGAGTTATCAAATCAGCTGCTGTCATGTACAATATCTCCTCATGCCACGGTTCCAGTAGTTAGAGAGATATGGTTCTAGAAAGTCAGTCTTTCGCGGCGCTCATTGTTGAATAGTACAGAGTGCCCATCAATGTCCCAGTTGATTCTGACTCTACACCATGCAAGTCCATCTCGTCTGTGGAACGATGTCACAAGTAAACGACGCGTGAAAAGTATTTTAGAAAAGATATTTTCCATCTGGAGTACAATCTGTTCATTGACGACAGCGACTTCGAGTAATTATGGCACCCCGTTTCAACGAAGTTCGTCAATGCAGGATCGTTCCTTTCAAGAGGACACGGGAACGATCACGCGCTGACGCACTTCATACTGAGTCATCACTAGAGAATGGCATAATAAGCTTAAATACTGATAATCAGTAAATCCATTTTATAACAGTCCAGACTGACTTCTATTGTCATTTATAAACTACTGCGGGACTGTGAAAATAGATAAATGGAAAATAATCGTTTCACCAGAATTGTCCCTGCCTGTAAGTTCAGCTCAGACCTCAGTAGTCTTTCAAAAAATGTTCAAATGTGTGTGAAATCTTATGAGTCTTAAGTGCTAAGGTCATCAGTCCCTTAGCTTACACACTACTTAACCTAAATTATCCTAAGGACAAACACACACACCCATGCCCGAGGTAGGACTCAAACCTCCGCCGGGACCAGCCGCACAGTCCATGACTGAAAAGCCCTAGACCGCTCAGCTAATCAGTAGTCCTTCATTCTAGTCGTGAGAGCCGGATGGACAGACCTGCAGTCTTCTGGTGAAGCAGTCCTTCTGGAAGGACCAGTGCCTACTGCTTCCCACACCGCTATCCTCTCTCGCCAACACTAATTCTACAGTTTTTGGCACAACAGCCAGCTGTGTGTGAGATCTGGCGCTGTGGTGCGCCCATGTTAATGCATTTTGAACGATTGTGATAGGTTGCACGTGCACATCCCTTAGGTATTCTGTGTCGCGACCACCACCTGGAAAACTCCAGTAACGCTCGACACACCCAGTAACCATCATGTACTCGTGCCCCCCTTCATCTGTAGGACTGCTATTTTCATCTGTACTAAAAATAAACTTGCGTGACGAATTTTTTTTTTAAGTGTCCCACAGAACGGAAATACTGGAGTATAGGTTGTGTAGCGTTCTTTCAAGGTTTTCACGGTGTAATACCATCCCATTTTGCAAGCGGAGTTCTTACACACTTGTTTGGGATTATCGCTGCTATGATGTAGAATTAGCCGAGTTTAAAAAAAATAATTCTGTAGTTGTACAAGGCATAAATGAAAGGGGACATCGCTGTGCATGGCAGCGGGGGGCGAGGCATCAACATGTAGGAACCAAAAGATGGCGCATGCGGCACTACAACACTCACCGGTAATAAGTAACGTCACCACACGACCAAAGATAACCATCCTCATACGTTATAGATTAACAACGGGTGAGCAAGTAGCATAATCTCTGTCTTTCTCTTTTGGACTAGGAACAGAGCAGAACTCCAAGCAGAATTTAAGCAAAAACCTCGGTTGCATTCTCGTATGTTATTTGACCAATTTCGTTAATGTATTTACTCAATTTTGTATTAGGTTGTTCAATCCTGTTCAAAGTCTAGGGACACATTCAGGCGAGGAACGACCGTTAGGCTATGCATCCATGTTTACACAGAACGAATTAAAGCCACCTAAAACCAACATCCAGGCTGGCTGGCAAACCTGATCTCGTTATTAATACATGGGGCTGATTCGATCCGTAGCCGGCGAACCTCCTCGAATCCGAGAAGCGGCGTGCTAACGAGAGCAGCTAATCACGCTGGTCACAACAACAATAACAAAAACAACACTGGATTGGATTGTTGTGTAAAGTTTCACGATTGATATTCTAAATATCTCTGTAACTCACTTAATGTTTTATGTGTGACCAACACTGTCGTGACAAATGTCCTGGGATAGAGATGTGGACAGTTGGCGGTAGTATCGCGTACGCTAGGAATAAAAGAGCTATGCATTGGTGCAGCTGTCATTTGTACTCGGGTGATGGGTGCGAAAAGTTTCCGACGTGATCAGAATCGCAGTTAGAGCTAACATTCCATTTCGGAGAGCGTTAGGAATTCAGTATTTCGAGATCCACAGTGTCAACAGTATGCCGAGAATACCCGATTTCAAGCATTAGCTAACCACGGACAACGACGTGGCCTTTACATGACGACCGAGGGCGGCGGCGTTTGCTAGAGATGTCAGTGTTGACAGACAAGCAACAGTGCTTGAAATAACCGTGGAAATACAATGAACGTATCGGTTATAAAAGTGTGGCGAGATCTCGCGTTAATGGGTTATGCCAGCAGACGACGGACGTGATTGCCTTTGCTAACAGCACGACAACGCAGCGCCTCTCTTCGTCTCGTCACCGTAACCTTGGACCCTATACGACTGGAAAACTGTAGCCTGGGCAGATGATTTCCGATTTCAGCTGGTAAGAGCTGACAGTAGAGTTCGAGTATGGCGCAGAACCCGACGAAGATATGGCCTAAGGTTGTCAACAAGGCACTGTTGGTACCTCCATAATGGTGTGTGCTGTGTTTCCATGGAATGGACTTGGTCCTCTGGTCCAATTCAACAGGTCATTGCCTGGAAATGGTTATGTTCGGCTACCTGGACACCATTAGCAGCCATTCAAGGACTTCACGTTCCTAAACGACGACGGAATGTTTGTGGATGACAATGATCCATGTGACCGGGCCACAAGTGTTTGCGATTTCTTTGAAGAACATTCTGGGCAGTTCGTGCGAATGAATTGGCCACACAGATCTCCCGGTATGAACCCCATCGAACGTTTACGGGACATAACCGAGAGTTGAGTTCGAGCACAAAATCCTGCCCCACTAACACTTCCGCAATTATGGACGGCTATAGAGGCAGCTCGTGGTCTTGCGGTAGCGCTCTCGCTTCCACCGCACGGGGTCCCGGGTTCGATTCCCGGCGTGGTCAGGGATTTTCTCTGCCTCGAGATGACTGGGTGTTGTTGTGTCGTGTTCATCATCATCATTCATCCTCATAACGGTCGGAGGAAGGGAATGGCAAACCACCTCCTCTAGGACCTTGCCTAGTACGGTGGTGCGGGTCTCCCGCATCGTCCCGTACGCTCCTCGGAATATGGGACCTCATCATCAACATAGAGGCACCATGGTTCAATATATCTGCATAAGACTTCCAACGTCTAGTTGAGACAGTGGTACGTCCACCTGCCGCACCACAACGGGTAAAAGAAGGTCCGACACGATATTAGGAGGTGTCCGATGACTTTTGTCACCTCAATGTGCGGCAGATCTGTGCGAGTAGTCCGTGGACTTAGCAGTTTCGAGGTGCTAGGAAATAATTTCGAGTATCGTATTGCGGCAATACCTATACCTAATGAACGTACGAGGTCTGTTCGTAAAATACCGGAACATTCGTAATTTTGCTCGAAATGGTGTGTTGAAGGGAAATGCAACCGGTATCCCTGCACACGTCTGTGTTTAATTTGTTACTGCAGGAAGTGACATTGTTGCATGTCTGTTAGTTATTGTTCAATGCTGTATTCAATAGAACGTTGTGTCGCACAGTTTGCGAATTTCGAGATGGCAGAGTTAGAGGAGCGTCTGCATTAAATTTTGTGGGAAACTCGAGAGAACCCTTACAGAGACACACCAAATTGTGCAGAAAAGCTACGGAGATGAGTGCTTAAGCCACACTTGGTGTTACGAATCGTTCACACGGTTTGTAAATGACCGGACGGAAGTTAAAGATGACCCTCGTTCAGGACGCCCTTCAACATCCACGCTCATTTCAGGAACGTCAACGAAATTTTGCATACCAATCGAAGACTAGGTGCCCGAGTGATTGCAGAAGAAGTTGGATCGTATCATGAAATCCTCACACAGCTTCTTGGAATGCATCGTGATGCCACCAGTTTCGTCCTACACCTCATGCGTCAAGACCGGAAAGACCTTCGCCTGGCAATCTGCACAGAACTTTTGAATCGCGCAAATCAGAACTAGATGTTCCTTGAGAGAATCATAACTAGTGGCGGGACGTAGATCTACGGTTATAATGTTGAGACGAAGGGTAAGTCTTCACAATGGTTCTGGCAAGGTTCTCCAGTACAAAAAAAAAAAAGACTCGTCAGGTCAGGTCTGATTTCAAAGCCATGCTGATAGTGTTCTTCGACTTTGAAGGATTAGTTCATCATGAATTCGTGACACAGAGATAGACTGGTAACCGATGGTACTACCGGGACGTGTTGCGATGCCAGCGATAAAAAGTGAGAAGGAAACAGCCTGAAATGTGGCGAAACAATAACATGGCTTTTGCAAGACGCTAACGCAACGCACCCGCACATTCATCCCTGTCGAATGCGGGAATGTTTAAAAAAAAATCCCTTTGCTGCATCACCTCTGTACTCTCGTGACCAGGTCCCTATCGACTTTTTTGTTTCCAAAGTTGAAATCCCCGTTGAAAGGACTAAGATTTGCAACGATAGACGAAATAAAAGAGAATTCGCAGGAGGCGCTTCGCGCGATCCAGCAATAGGCGTAGCAAGACTGCTTCCAGAAGTGCAAACGGAGTGCGTTAATCTTGGAGGAGAGTATTTCGAAGGAGACCATGCACGATAAGTAAAACGTAAGTGCAGAAAAATTTTGTAGGCAAAGTTCCGGAATTTTTTGAACAGACCTCTTACCAATCCTCATGTGGTTCAACTAAACCCATGTGAAAAAAATCTAAAAATATTTTA
Source organism: Schistocerca gregaria (assembly GCF_023897955.1). Lineage (NCBI taxonomy): Eukaryota > Metazoa > Arthropoda > Insecta > Orthoptera > Acrididae > Schistocerca > Schistocerca gregaria. The sequence continues at coordinate 290,087,729 of NC_064927.1, forward strand.
TACAAAAGGCGGTATATCGCACAAAGGCATTCTAATCATTATGACACCGGCCGCGAAAGCGTACGTAGTTAAATCTAACAATACATCATTCGTTAGTTTCATTCTTCTGGAGTGACTAATGTTGCTACAAAGCAATAACACATGCCTTTGGTATCCCTTACAAGAGAAAAGTGACAAAATGTCACCAAGAAGTCCTCTTACCTTCTGTGTGTTGTAATCGTATCCCCAAATTGGCTTAGTGATTACAGCTGCGAGAAGTTGTAACGGTGGTACTGGCAAAGGTCAACGGGCAATCAAGAATCCCTCAACAGGTAATCTGTCTGACAGTGGACAAATGCCACGACCTGGTGTCAGCAGAATTGATTGACGAGTAGCTAATGTGCTCAACCCCGATAATTGGTCAGACTTTGTGAGGAGTATACACACGTGTTTATAATTGTGACGTAATGCCAGACTTTAGCGGTATGGCACAGCACCAAATGCCGTCAGAACGATTTCTAAGTAACTGGTTCAAGACAAATGCAGAAGTGGTACCGTTCTTCACCTTATTTTAATACAGATTCCTTCCAATGATTGGAAAATCTATAGAACACAAAATTGAACAGAACTATCGTCCAATTCTTCCACCTTTATTTCTAACGGTACTGCAGAACAAGTTCTCGATTCGAACTACATCACCTATGCAGCAGAAAATAGCATTTCCTGGCATCCAGCACGGATGTTGAAAACATGGATAACAAGTGCGTCGCTCACCACACATCGTAAGAGGTAATTAAGTGGAACTTGTGTTCATAAACTTACTGGAAGAGATGTATGCACTGGGATACAGGCTCTTATTATGTAAAATGTGTTCGAATGTGGTATATGGATCGGCTTGTGACTCGATTCTACCTTGTAGCAGAAATGGAGTTCATTACTCTGTGCAGCGAATCATTTAGAAGCATATTATCTCCGGAAATTCTAGTAAGGCTAGTTCTTAAACAACTAAATTATCGTGTTATACACTAATGGATTCTCGCCTAACCCTAATAGGTGCCACAGATTTTTCGTGGTGACATTATTACCTATGAATAAGTAGTACCCAATAAAAAATCAACTTTCTAATAAATCAACCTGATACAAAACACCAGGACTTAATGCACAAATGTTACTTGCAAAACTTCACGAGATGTGAAAACAGAGTAACCTCTTACTACTGGAGTACAGACTCACAAATAGCGAAAGTAGTCAATGATTTTTAAAATGTAATCATTCCAGCATTTTAGATATCAGTTACTTCATATAAACAGCTAATTGTAACAACGAATTGACATTTTTGATGTACGGTTGGGGCAAAGAAAATGACAGAGCAAGATTTGTTGTCATTTTGCAATTGTTGTTGTTGTTGTCTTCAGTCCTGAGACTGGTTTGATGCAGCTCTCCATGCTACTCTATCCTGTGCAAGCTGCTTCATCTCCCAGTACCTACTGCAACCTACATCCTTCTGAATCTGCTTAGTGTACTCATCTCTCGGTCTCCCTCTACGATTTTTACCCTCCACGCTGCCCTCCAACGCTAAATTTGTGATCCCTTGATGCCTCAAAACATGTCCTACCAACCGATCCCTTCTTCTAGTCAAGTTGTGCCACAAACTTCTCTTCTCCCCAATCCTATTCAATACCTCCTCATTAGTTACGTGATCTATCCACCTTATCTTCAGTATTCTTCTGTAGCACCACATTTCGAAAGCTTCTATTCTCTTCTTGTCCAAACTAGTTATCGTCCATGTTTCACTTCCGTACATGGCTACACTCCAAACAAATACTTTCAGAAACGACTTCCTGATACATAAATCTATATTCGATGTTAACAAATTTCTCTTCTTCAGAAACGCTTTCCTTGCCATTGCCAGTCTACATTTTATATCCTCTCTACTTCGACCATCATCAGTTATTTTACTTCCTAAATAGCAAAACTCCTTTACTACTTTAAGTGTCTCATTTCCTAATCTAATTCCCTCAGCATCACCCGATTTAATTTGACTACATTCCATTATCCTCGTTTTGCTTTTGTTGATGTTCATCTTATATCCTCCTTTCAAGACACTGTCCATTCCGTTCAACTGCTCTTCCAAGTCCTTTGCCGTCTCTGACAGAATTACAATGTCATCGGCGAACCTCAAAGTTTTTACTTCGTCTCCATGAATTTTAATACCTGCTCCAAATTTTTCTTTTGTTTCCTTTACTGCTTGCTCAATATACAGATTGAATAACATCGGGGAGAGGCTACAACCCCGTCTCACTCCTTTCCCAACCACTGCTTCCCTTTCATGCCCCTCGACTTTTATGACTGCCATCTGGTTTCTGTACAAATTGTAAATAGCCTTTCGCTCCCTGTATTTTACCCCTGCCACCTTTAGAATTTGAAAAAGAGTATTCCAGTCATCATTGTCAAAAGCTTTCTCTAAGTCTACAAATGCTAGAAACGTAGGTTTGCCTTTTCTTAATCTTTCTTCTAAGATAAGTCGTAAGGTCAGTATTGCCTCACGTGTTCCAACATTTCGACGGAATCCAAACTGATCCTCCCCGAGGTCCGCATCTGCCAGTTTTTCCATTCGTCTGTAAAGAATTCGCGTTAGTATTTTGCAGCTGTGACTTATTAAACTGATAGTTCGGTAATTTTCACATCTGTCAGCACCTGCTTTCTTTGGGATTGGAATTATTATATTCTTCTTGAAGTCTGAGGGTATTTCGCCTGTCTCATACATCTTGCTCACCAGCTGGTAGAGTTTTGTCATGACTGGCTCTCCCAAGGCTGTCAGTAGTTCTAATGGAATGTTGTCTACTCCGGGGGCCTTGTTTCGACTCAGGTCTTTCAGTGCTCTGTCAAACTCTTCACGCAGTATCGTATCTCCCATTTCGTCTTCATCTACATCCTCTTCCATTTCCATAATATTGTCCTCAAGTACATCACCCTTGTATAAACCTTCTATATACTCCTTCCACCTTTCTGCCTTCCCTTCTTTGCTTAGAACTGGGTTGCCATCTGAGCTCTTGATATTCATACACGTGGTTCTCTTCTCTCCAAAGGTCTCTTTAATTTTCCTGTAGGCAGTATCTATCTTACCCCTAGTGAGATAAGCTGCTACATCCTTACATTTGTCCTCTAGCCATCCCTGTTTAGCCATTTTGCACTTCCTGTCGATCTCATTTTTGAGACGTCTGTATTCCTTTTTGCCTGCTTCATTTACTGCATTTTTATATTTTCTCCTTTCATCAATTAAATTCAATATTTCTTCTGTTACCCAAGGATTTCTAGCAGCCCTCGTCTTTTTACCTACTTTATCCTCTGCTGCCTTCACTACTTCATCCCTCAGAGCTACCCATTCTTCTTCTACTGTATTTCTTTCCCCTATTCCTGTCAATTGTCCCCTTATGCTCTCCCTGAAACTCTGTACAACCTCTGGTTCTTTCAGTTTATCCAGGTCCCATCTCCTTAATTTCCCACATTTTTGCAGTTTCTTCAGTTTTAATCTACAGGTCATAACCAATAGATTCTGGTCCGAGTCCACATCTGCCCCTGGAAATGTCTTACAACTTAAAACCTGGTTCCTAAATCTCTGTCTTACCATTATATAATCTATTTAATACCTTTTAGTATCTCCAGGGTTCTTCCACGTATACAACCTTCTTTCATGATTCTTAAACCAAGTGTTAGCTATGATTAACTTGTGCTCTGTGCAAAATTCTACTAGGCGGCTTCCTCTTTCATTTCTTAGCCCCAATCCATATTCACCTACTATGTTTCCTTCTCTCCCTTTTCCTACACTCGAATTCCAGTCACCCATTACTATTAAATTTTCGTCTCCCTTCACTATCTGAACAATTTCTTTTATTTCATCGTACATTTCTTCAATTTCTTCTTCATCTGCAGAGCTAGTTGGCATATAAACTTGTACTACTGTAGTAGCTGTGGGCTTCGTATCTATCTTGGCCACAATAATGCGTTCACTATGCTGTTTGTAGTAGCTTACCCGCATTCCTATTGTCCCATTCATTATTAAACCTACTCCTGCATTACCCCTATTTGATTTTGTGTTTATAACCCTGTAGTCACCTGACCAGAAGTCTTGTTCCTCCTGCCACCGAACTTCACTAATTCCCACTATATCTAACTTTAACCTATCCATTTCCCTTTTTAAATTTTCTAACCTACCTGCCCGATTAAGGGATCTGACATTCCACGGTCCGATCCGTAGAACGCCAGTTTTCTTCCTCCTGATAACGACATCCTCCTGAGTAGTCCCCGCCCGGAGATCCGAATGGGGGACTATTTTACCTCCGGAATATTTTACCCAAGAGGATGCCATCATCATTTAATCATACAGTAAAGCTGCATGTCCTCGGGAAAAATTACGGCTGTAGTTTCCCCTTGCTTTCAGCCGTTCGCAGTACCAGCACAGCAAGGCCGTTTTGATTAATGTTGCAAGGCCAGATCAGTCAATCATCCAGACTGTTGCCCCTGCAACTACTGAAAAGGCTGCTGCCCCTCTTCAGGAACCACACGTTTGTCTGGGCTCTCAACAGATACCCCTCCGTTGTGGTTGCACCTACGGTACGGCCATCTGTATCGCTGAGGCACGCAAGCCTCCCCACCAACGGCAAGGTCCATGGTTCATGGGGGGGATTTTGCAATTAGGAGAGGCTATTTACTACAAACCCCACGTAGGATCGGTAATACGTTGGACAAAGGATGTAGAACGAGGGACGCACGAAGAAAAGCTGAAATGGTCACAGGCTTGTTTCACTGATGAAAAAGTGTTATAAATAATGAAAAATCCTATTTGGTTAATACTGTAATTATTTTATTCATTATCCTATGTCAGCAGACTAGTGTTCCATCGCTAATGACATCATAGTCAACGACATGTTAAACCCTAACCATCGTTATGTGATGGAGAGACAGGCAGAAAACATAACAACGCTTGTGTAAAATGTGTCACTGCCCGATATTCTCTGATACATATAGTTATAGTACTGTCAAGCAGTGTAAAAAGACGCGATAAGAGCGTCATGCCTAGAAGCTTAAATTTTGTACATACTATGTTTTGAAAGTAAATCTCATTCTGATTTTGTACATGCAGATAAATAAAGTGTACTCTCCACAATATATCAAAGGTATTTTAACTGATTCTTCCATCGCTTTTTGGTATAAAAACTACGTATTTATAAATGAGAATCACAATATTGTGTGTTTTCTCTAGTATTAAATTATTTTGTTACCATGTTTTTGGCTTACAAGGCCACCACCAAATTTCAACTATCGTCATCAAAGAGTGTACAATATTCGCGAACAATATAGGAAAAAGGCGCTACACATTGTGGGAGTTGTGCGAACACAAAGTAAATGTTATCTTTGACAGTCCAGTAGTAATGCCATAAAAAACAGTAGTAATGCTATTACAAAAGTTAAACAGTAAATAAATATAATGGGAACTCACTATAAACAAATTAACCTTAGACTTCGAAAAAACAGTGCCTATATAACATATTAAATTAATACTCACGATAAAATAAAATTAGTACAAGGTAAGAGTACTGAAGGATAGATTGGGAAACGATACGGAAACGGAGTAAAGGAGAGACTATATGTAATATATAGACCATCACAGTTAATAAATACAAGAAAAATGGAAGAAAAGAATTAAACAGTGTGGGAAGCATTGGACAACCGTAAGGATTAAGTGAATTTTAAAAGAGGGGAAGTGGCGAGCTGTGTTTGGTCGTTTAATATAAAATCTGGACTGTGATCGGATATTTCTTGATTTACAGGACTCCAACAGATTAAGTTTTGGCCTTTGTTTGCTAAATGGAGGACATGGAACTGTGGCTAGCATCTGTGGTTCTCACTCAATACACGATAAGAGGGAGACAAAAACGAGAGATAGCGGATTAAGAACACACTAGAAAGCAAGTGTAAAGTAGAAAACAAATAGAACGAGAAAATGATAGGAATAAATCGCTCACTTGGACTAAATAACGGCGGCGTCAATAATAAAATGAAAAATCACATAAATGGACGTGGGAATCATCGATTATCACAGAAATAAAAACGAAACTTTATCTTTCAATCAACTACCTATCTGACATATTGAAAGGGCACCAGCTAAGACATACATCACCTTTCAAAGAAATAATAGACCTCGAAAATGTTTTAGGATAATTTAAAAAATGAAAGGCGAAGGTCCATAACCACAGATGCGAAAATACGTGAAAAATAAAAAAGAATAAACGGACGATAAAGAAGATGTAACATAAAACAGATCGTAAGAAATACAGTGAATGTTTAAAGGTCTTACATTGTTTGATCGGGAACGACATTTAACACTCAGTAAACAGATTCATTCCAAAGAAATGTTGGTTACAAAATGCTAGTTTTATAGCAAGCCTTCCACAAAATACTGTTTAAAGCGAAACATTTCTTCCTCTAACGCGATAAGCGGTTTTCACGTCGTGTGTTGCAACTGCTGTTAAACTGTCAGACAGTTCTCCGCACGCCACGCAAGCAAAGGGTGAAGTCAATATCCTCAGTTACTCGGCTGTTCCACGAGTATTGTAGCCGTGACAACTGTCTCGCAAATATGCGTGTCTAACACTGACTTATCTTTATGGGCGGTACTTGAGTTTTAATCTAGTGTAAAGTGACAGGCATTTCCGTGGAAAGAACCCACCAGCTTTTTCCGAAAACTGAAACGTAAATGCAAATTACCTGTGGAGGACAGTAGTTGCAAACTACCTGACCAGCAATGAGTACACAGTAACAAAAAATATGCTTCATATTTGCAAGCGTACTGAAGGCTTAGAAAGGTAAAGTTCTTGCTTACATATAAATGCATCAGAGAGAAACGTTGCGTTTCATCGTCCCGTTGATTGTTAAAGATGCATCACTGGCTTATATGGACGAGAAGCTTGCTAATTGTAGCCAATCGAATTTGAATTAATATTTACTAATTATGTTAAAGGCGGCTGAAAATTATATATCACAGATATCAGGGCGCCACTACCAGAGTTTTTTGCTAGTTTACAGTTCGTGCACGATAGGAAGGAAAAGATAAATAAAATGGTCGAAAGAGATGGCACCTTGATTAAGGTACCGCAACTGGTAGATTCAAATCTAAAGTAGGGTGTGCATTATCTACTGTTAAAAGATTATGCTGGTGTTACATATTGTCATTTTGACACCACCGAAATTTTTTAATTTTATCTAAGGTGCTGTTGTTGTGTTTGAAACTTTCTTGTCGTTACGATAAATCCTAGACGTCCCACAGCTATAAACTGCTTGCTATAATAACTAAGAATAACGTATTATGAAATATTTAAGAGGTACTTGCAATGAGCTATTTGATCTGAGAAAAATTAAAAATATGCCAGAAGTACATCAGACCTCGAAATCAGCAGGGTACTGAAAGGAAAGATCATGATAATGTAAATATTATCTCTTTGGGACCTGAAATCCTTAAAGGAACGAGGCTCTCTTTGGGACCTGAAATCCTTAAACGAACGAGGCTCTCACCATCGCAGGTACATTCTAAAACGGAATTCCACTAAATATATAGTGTATAGCTGTGTTGGAAACTACTCCCACGCTAATGCTGTCACAGGAATATGCATGCTTCTGCAACTGATTTTATTCCAATTAATTCCACACAAGCAGGCGATTTCTCACAGGAGAAGGTATCACATCCGCACAGTTATATGACCCTGTAGTCTCGATATACAATATTCGTTCCATTCTTACAAACTTAGGATATCAGGTAACAGGAAATGTTAAACTGTGACAAAAAACTGTGTATAGTTCCATCTCACCAAAATACGCGCAATGGAAACCACAGTGTAAACCAGAAAAGCTTTATTTGCAACAGTTAGGTACACCTTGCACCTACTTCACTACATAGTCGCTGCTCCAACTTCCAGTTTTGTCGTAGTGTTGTATCAACTTTCGAATTTCCTCGTCATAGAAAGCAGCCGCCTGTGCTTTCAGCCAGTTACCTGCACTGGTCTTCGGTTCGTTTTCTGTGGAAAAATTTTGTCTTCATAGTTAGCTATTCTTCTGAGCAGAGATGAGACTCAGGGGGAGCCAGTTACTGACTGTATTGTGGGTGATCAAACGCAGAAGGAGCGTCTTCATTGCCCCTGCAGTGTGCGGCCAAGAATTGGCATGAAGAAGGAACTGCTCGACAGTTGTGTTAAATGGGCTGCATGATACAGGCGAAATCTCTAACCAGGACCTCATACTTGGCGGGAGGCGCTATTCCCTGCGCATCTTTACGTGGTCACTGTTCACTCAAAAATGAAAAGAGCGACGCGACACGATCAACAGGCATACTAGAGACGCTGCCAAACACATCTGTGCAAAGCTTTACCGGATTTTCCCAGTGGTTTCCATCTAACGACCGAACGGAACTTACTTTCTGGACAACCCTCGTATTAAGAATCCAAGAGGTGACAATGGAAGAATGCCTACTATCTTTACTGTCAGAAAAAAATTAAACAGAGGTAATTGCTTCTTGATCAAAGGCACACATCACACTGCGCAACCCGATAATGGGATCACTTTTTCGAAAGCCAGTAATTACCTCCCATTTCGGCGCCAAAGTTTGAAATTTTGCTGCAAGTTCCAGCAACCTTCGTCTCTAATGACGCAAACGCGTCTCCCCTGCGACGTCGCCCTCAGGCTCGACGAGACCTCATACAGCAAGGTGTCGACACACGCAAAAAAAAGCCAGAGCTCAGAATTTCATGTGAGCTGTAAGTTGAATTAACGATTTATTTGCACCAATTTTCATCACAATTTTGCCCATTGCCACCGTGCACGAGTCACGCGATGGGGAGTTCGACACACCCCCTCTTAACCACATTTTACCCCTTCTTTTGACGCCCCTACTGATGAAGGTCAAAACCGCGAGACCCAGCGTTGAAATCACGAGGTGTTCTTCTGGGTGACCGACGAATACATATCAGACACACCGTCGCTCAGAATCAACACGAAAAGGCCTCAAGGGGTGACATAAAGGGCGCCAATGAAACCACCTCTTCCCTTGGGGCGTCGATTCCCACACATTTCGTGATCGGAGACATTCTGCAGTTCAGTGTGAAACAGGACAATGTTCTTGACAATACCCGACACTGCTGCTACCTCCCGGCCGTTTATACCCCACTGTGCGTATATCTTGGGCTGCAACTCCATTGAACGTGATCACTGTCCTTCGGAGTGTAGTGCGACCACAATTTTTGTTTTGATATACAGGGTGGAACCAATAGGGACCGTAAAAAATCATTCGACGATATCAGAATGTGATCTGAAGCAGCACAGTTTGTTTGTTCTTTTTCGGTCCACCCGTTTCACACCATTGTCTGTCGTGATACAGCGGAGGAGCAGACGGGGGAGTGTTCCAAGACCCCCAGCTCCGCAAGAGTCTCGGTGCCACTCACTCACCGTAGCTGAGCACAATAAAAATAATCAACCTGTCAGAAACTTCGATAACCATTCAGCCTCCAACTGCTGCAGCGCCTGACGGCTGACGGTTAGGCAACCCCTTCGATGCCCGTTAGGTAGGGTCTGCCTGTCATCAGGCGCTGGAGCAGCTCTCATCGTTGATGACAGTCCAATAAATCAATGTGAGTTTGTCGAGGGACGTGCATTTTTTGCAGCAAGCCAGCTAATGGGGAAACTGCTCAAGAAAAGGAATGACTACATCTTGCCTTTTTTGAGATCGATAGTGCATTTCAGCGAGTACCATACGAGATGATTTGGTGTGATCTTCGTGATCATCAGGTTCCTGGCACAAAAACTGGGTAAAAATGCTGGAAAAAAGCACCAGCAGCGGTTTTCGATGCTCTGCAGCACTGACTGATAATTGGCGTTCATCAAAGTTCAGCTCTGTCTCCGCTGGATAGCATAAGGCGCGACTTCCAGAATTGTCTATCGTGGACAATGCTGTACGTTTATGATGTAATGCTAGCGGTGAATACCAGACAGAATCTTGATACTCAAGTCTCAACATGATATGATCGTCTACAAAGGTTTGGTATCCGTTTATACATCCACAAGACTGATTACCACGATTCGATTCCATCACCTTGAACTAGACTAATCAATGCGGCTCCTTTAACCAAGGTGGACACATTCTGATGTCTGGGTTCCGACTACGCAGTGACGGCTATGTGAATGATGATGTACGAGCAAAAACTCGAACGAGATCCAGAGACGTCACATGTATTGTTTGTGCTGAGATGCCTGCCAACCTAAGATAAAAGGTGCACCGCATAATGGTCAGGTTAGTTGTATTATGAAGTACCGAGTGTTGGCCCTTACCTAGAAGTGCAGATCATTCTCTACATATCAAGAAAATGCGAGCACTGAATAGATCATCAGCAACTTCTCTGCTCGACCGCCTTGAAATCTGGTTTCGCAGGACAGAGCGGATCAGGTTCTGGAAAGGGGCCAAGGTCAATTACTGTTAGTTACACAAGAACACATAAAACTTTATTCCTCGAACCAATGCACAGTTTTCTGTTTAAAACTACAAAGACCAATTCACGGCTGAGGGCCCAAGTAACTTCTCCAGAATAAGTTTAAATGATTGCTTTTAAAATACCAGGATTTAGAGTAACGGCTGAAGGCCTTACTTCAGTAAAATTACAATAACTTCTCGGCTAAAGGCCGAAATAATATTTCAGATCAGTTAAGGAAATTCTTTAAAAGCCAAGAATTTACAGATTCCAGCTAAAGGCCATATTAAGGAAAATTCAATTTAATTCTTCGGCTGAAAGAACAATTAAAAAAAATTCTTTAAAGATAAGATTTTACACAGTACAACAGAAAAACATCTTAAGAAAACTTGAAGTATCTTGTCGGCTGAAGGCCCAAACAATTACTCGAGACTAATTAAAGACAACTTTAAGATAAACATTTACAGAACACGGTTGAAGGCCGTTTCAAGAATTCAAGATAATTAAAGGGAAAGCTTACAGACAAGGATTTACATATTAAAGCTACAGATTCTGAAACAAAACGCGGGTGATGGCCTAAATACAGGGCAACAAGAATTTTAAATGAAACACGGCTGAAGGCCTAATCTTAAAGTTGCTATGAAGTTCAGCTGGAGGCCATATACTAAACATAAAACAGACAATATTAATACACAGCTGAAGGCCTGACACAGTACCTGTGACCATATAAAATGACAATGAGAAACCACAAAGAGTGGTGCACAGAAGTGTTCCAAGGGTCGGCCTGGGGAGGAAACTCTAACCACCGTTTAGGTGAGATAGACAGCCAAACATAACACTAAACAATCGGGTTGCAGCACGACGTACGGACGGCTGACGAACCAATTCCCTTCCACCCAACCAACAGCACGACAACCAAAAGTATCAGTGAAGACGAGGATCGCAGCAGGATTATGTTTTATCAATTGGTGTATAAACACAGTCAAGGCACAATAAACACTCAAAAGAGAAAAACACCAAGCTGTTGAACTACGCGCCGTGCCAGACAGCATCAACACGGCGAGGAAAACACACTGCCGCAAAACTACGCAAATGACCAGGGCAGGTAACCAGAACGTTAATGGCCACAAGGCAGAGGATACCGCTGGTGCACTTCACTAATAAATTATAATCATTTCAAAGGTTAAACACCATACAGGGAGACGGCTGCAAAATTTGCCGACCCCAACACACTACCACGTTGCTGCTTGTGGGGACAGCCCAGGATGCAACAACCAGTAATCAACGAAGAGATTGAGCATACATGACAGGTTCACTCATTACTCAACTGCAGTATGCACGTGTGGTAGGCGACGAACTTAGCAGTTCTCGCAGCTAGTGGCACACAACTCCGACTGCGCGTGCACGCCACCAGTGGCCTCGGCCTGATCACACGCCACAGAGACTTCTTCGCTGCTCCGCCGCAACCGACCAACTTCCCGCACACACCATGACGCGGAAATATAACTGCCACACCAAAGAAGTTGCAGCAGTAATAGTATCGATAAACGCTGATGCTGTCACTGACAGAGGCAAGTGAGCAACTCGTTCAGATAGTAACTAAGGGAAGAATAAGACGCCACTCGATGGCGGCAAAATGCCCTAAAGGAGAAACGGCATTAACGCGAGCAGACCACGGTCACGCCTCAATAATACAACGATCTAATAAATAGATGGACTGGCTCCAGTCAACAATGAGATGCAAGAATAGAGGTTTCAGTGGTAAGGACACATCTTACGGCCACCGTCTACTTCAGTCATCAGCTCAGCCTATTACTTCACTGTTGAAGGCCAGGGACAATGTGGAATACCTAACTTACGACGGCTAGGCACTATAAATGAATATCTAAGATCAAGTTCGACCGTAAGACATAGCGTGCTCTGACCCAAAAAGCGGACCCCGCTCCAATGGGAAGGCGTAAGAAGAAGAAGAAGAAGAAGAAGAGGAAGAAAAAGAATATCCTCCTTCCAGTAAATCGAGAACATGTAAACTCGCTCACGTCACTACGACAGACGTAATTTGTCTACTGAACTGCCGTTAACTAACGTTCTTTTATATTGTCCTCTCCAAAAGGAAATACTGCTACCTCAACTCCAAATACCGGAAAAAAACCTTTCCGTTCTGGAGATGTTGTCGGTAGTGACCGAGTACAGGATGATATGAGAGACCAGCGTACTGCAAAATTCTCTTTTTTTCTGGCGTGCGGCGGATGAACTGTGGCGGTCAAGCAGAGAGAGAGAGCAAGTCACTCAACAATCACCTTATATTATCGTGCAGCTGCGGTCAAGCTGTCATTTCATTTTGCTTCACTGTTCTACTTCCATAGTTCACTGTTTATTTGTTAACCAGGAGCGCAAAATTTCAGGATGATTCTTCTTCTGTCCGTGTCACATCCATTATGCTAAATAGTTAATTATCATTTGCTAAGTACTTAACAAAAATTCTGACTTATCCTGAGTGTTAATCTACCTATATACATAAAAGGCTTGTTTGTGTATGTACTGGCAAACTTTTCTCCATGATCATCGACTCCCACACATTCGTGATGTGGTGGTAGATAGCCCTTGGTTGGTCTCATGCTTTTAGTAAAGGTGTGTAATACGGGGGCGTGGCATTGCGTTAGTGTGGCGAGCAAAAGTCGACGAACTGTGGAGCAATAAATATTCTGAGATAACGTTAAGTAATATATGTGAGCTACTAACTTTACCGTATATGTGAAAATGTTTTTATTGTTTTATTCACGGTGCAAAGTAATGGTGGTAGAGATCTCGGTCTGTTTCATCCATACTGTGGTGCATGGAAGCGGGTGATTGTAGTTGACAGGTATCTAAATATAATGTGCGATGTGAAACCCTTAGTTCTCTTAGAAATCGCTATATTCTCTACGACTTTTGAACACGTATTAGTGAGTACCCTCGCTTACACACTCCCTAATCTGTTCCCTCGACACTGGCACTAACATTATCTTATGCAGATACACCTAAGTGTATTTATTGCTCCATATTCCGCGAACTTTTGCCCACCACACCCTCCAACAGCCACGCACCGGGCCCAAACTACCTTAAAGGTCATTTAAAGAAAATCGTTGCGTTTGAGACAACGAGAGAAGAATACGCACTTGGATTCTGTTCGAGACGTCGATGCTTCAATTACTTTGAAGATTTATTTCCGACAGAAGCAGGATAACCTACAGAATAACCTGTAAGAGAAAAAAAAATCTTTCATCAAACCGAAGGTTGGTGTGAAAAGCACAGTCCTTCACTGGTCCAGTTTGAGGTGGTATGCCCTAGTCTCCCTTCGACCTTTGAGCTATCAGGCCAGTTATAGAGGACACAGAGCTTAAAGCGGGGTTCGAATAGCGATGCATCTCAGCATTTTTCGCATCAACGAACAGTGCCAGAGTGAAAAGTGAAAGGTAATAATGTGGGATCGAAGTCAAAACCTACGGATCCCTAGCCTGGTACTATTGAGCCACCATACAATAACAACCAGCGATCAATCATATGCTAGTACCCTCAAAATGAAGCGAAAAGGAACGGCACAGTAAGGCTTGTCGTTATTCCACGAAGGCCGCACTGAATGCGAATCTGTTGTAATCTTCAGTCACGACACTTCAGACGGCTTCCTGCCACAACAGCAGAGATGACTGAGCGTCCCTCATACAGCGTTACCTTCCTACTATGGCTCTGTGTCTCCCATCCAGTGGATCGACGTACGTCACTCCGGCAACGCAGTCCCTGTTGGGATGAGTAAATAGCATTACGGCAATCAGAAAGCCCCAGTAAGACAGCTCTCTCGTCACTGCAGTCAGCTGTTGCTTAAAGATAATGGCACGGACTTGGTATTTGTCAGCAAGGAACGTCTGTCTTCTCTTATAGAAGGTTGTTGAGTATAAAGTGAACACGTGCACAAGGAACAAAGAAAATTAGAAAGCAGTAGCGACGCAGTAATTGCAAAATATTGCCAGCGATGCATTGCTGCTAATTGCTGTTACTCGTTTTTTATTTGTTTCACATGTTGCTGAGCCTTTCGTCTCGTCTTGGAGAACACAGGTGACTGTGAGTGCTATTATTTCAGGCCTGGACGCTATGACTCACTTTAATTAGCATTAGTAGGAATAATGAAACATTGATACAAGGTAGTTCCGTCATCTCTAATAACCACGATTTCGATACAGCCAATGAATTATGTTAGTCCAATAGGCATGTAAAATCAGGTTTACAAGCCAAGTGCATTCGCTGTAGCCATTGTTTTTATCGATGTCCTTGTATGACTCTGTTAATGCGTTTGCATCACACTAATAATATCATAAATTTAAAAATATAATCGCGACGACATTTATTTTGGTAATAATATTTTTGTCATGAAATTTCTGAATGGCTTGATACGGCCCTACACAGTCTAACGTTCTTTTATAAAAATAGACTTTTTAAGATTACATTGATTGAATGTCTGAACTGTGGACTGGATAAAAAAGTCGTACTATCGTACAGCGTGTTGTACTTGCAAGGGTGTAATTACATTGTTTTATTGCTAGCAAAACTTAATACGAATCGATTGGGCAATGCAACTCCCAATACCAATAAAGAAATACAGTCACTGCACAATACATTCGGCCCCTTAGGCACTGAATCCTCTTGCCCTGTTCAGTACTTATGACTTTGGTCCCTGTGCACATAAAAAATAAATTAAATTGTCTTACCTGTAAAGCAGCAACTGTGGAACGCGACATATTCTGGTCTCTCACAAAAAATATGCTATCCACAGGTTCACCACTGTGCAATGCTGGCCATAGTACTTGAAATGCACATGTAATTCTTTTGGCTGATAAACGAGAACATTTAAGAAAATCCAATTTCTTTGAAAATCTTACGACCTTTGACAGGGAGGCGGTACTGAACATGGTTCAAGTGGTTCAAATGGCTCTGAGCACTATGATCATGGTGAGTTTTAGTAAAAATTATATTGCAAGTTAAGCTTGGCTTTTCAAAAAGATCTGACAATTGGAGTTACATTACTCACAATTGATTCACAAACAATGAGATGTAAACAGCAAGTATAATCCAACCTCACTAATTCAACATAAATGCAAATCATCAAATTACACATAGCTCTGTTAACAAATGTTAGAGACATTACAAAGTGAAATATCTAACGAGCCATTTTACACTCCTGGAAATTGAAATAAGAACACCGTGAATTCATTGTCCCAGGAAGGGGAAACTTTATTGACACATTCCTGGGGTCAGATACATCACATGATCACACTGACAGAACCACAGGCACATTGACACAGGCAACAGAGCATGCACAATGTCGGCACTAGTACAGTGTATATCCACCTTTCGCAGCAATGCAGGCTACTATTCTCCCATGGAGACGATCGTAGAGATGCTGGATGTAGTCCTGTGGAACGGCTTGCCATGCCATTTCCACCTGGCGCCTCAGTTGGACCAGCGTTCGTGCTGGACGTGCAGACCGCGTGAGACGACGCTTCATCCAGTCCCAAACATGCTCAATGGGGGACAGATCCGGAGATCTTGCTGGCCAGGTTAACTGACTTACACCTTCTAGAGCACGTTGGGTGGCACGGGATACATGCGGACGTGCATTGTCCTGTTGGAACAGCAAGTTCCCTTGCCGGTCTAGGAATGGTAGAACGATGGGTTCGATGACGGTTTGGATGTACCGTGCACTACTCAGTGTCCCCTCGACGATCACCAGAGGTGTACGGCCAGTGTAGGAGATCGCTCCCCACACCATGATGCCGGGTGTTGGCCCTGTGTGCCTCGGTCGTATGCAGTCCTGATTGTGGCGTTCGCCTGCACGGCGCCAAATACGCATACGACCATCATTGGCACCAAGGCAGAAGCGACTCTCATCGCTGAAGACGACACGTCTCCATTCGTCCCTCCATTCACGCCTGTCGCGACACCACTGGAGGCGGGCTGCACGATGTTGGAGCGTGATCGGAAGACGGCCTAACGGTGTGCGGGACCGTAGCCCAGCTTCATGGAGACGGTTGCGAATGGTCCTCGCCGATACCCCAGGAGCAACAGTGTCCCTAATTTGCTGGGAAGTGGCGGTGGGGTCCCCTACGGCACTGCGTAGGATCCTACGGTCTTGGCGTGCATCCGTGCGTCGCTGCGGTCCGGTCCCAGGTCGACGGGCACATGCACCTTCCGCCGACCACTGGCGACAACATCGATGTACTGTGGAGACCTCACGCCTCACGTGTTGAGCAATTCGGCTGTACGTCCACCCAGCCTCCCGCATGCCCACTATACACCCTCGCTCAAAGTCCGTCAACTGCACATACGGTTCACGTCCACGGTGTCGCGGCATGCTACCAGTGTTAAAGACTGCGATGGAGTTCCGTATGCCACGGCAAACTGGCTGACACTGACGGCGGCGGTGCACAAATGCTGCGCAGCTAGCGCCATTCGACGGCCAACTCCGCAGTTCCTGGTGTGTCCGCTGTGCCGTGCGTGTGATCATTGCTTGTACAGCCCTCTCGCAGTGTCCGGAGCAAGTATGGTGGGTCTGACACAACGGTGTCAATGTGTTCTTTTTTCCATTTCCAGGAGTGTATCAAAACTGTTTACGTACATTCAAGTGGTTACTCAACAATTACAAATTATCATCCAACTCATCTGTACTAACGAGCTGGCAAGAACAGAAATCATAGTTATTTAACATCTTTACCTTGCTTGTATGAAGACTTCTGCTTCCAAGTTCAACAATATTGACATACCTAAATTAATCCAGTACTTGATGACTTCACAAAACACACCACAAGAACTGCCTTCTCATGCGTCTTTCGCTCACAGACAGGTACCTACAACTGTCCGCCAAGGGCTCTCTTACTCCAAGACTATAATAATCTCAGACCAGAAACGGCATCTTTGGCTCTGGGGTCGTACACAGTCAGCGATCTGCATTATAAAGCCTCTGAGAGATATACATCGTTTATAGTATAATAGTTTCAGTATAGTTTACATTAATATTCATATCACATTCGCATGCCACATACAAGTGTGCCCCAGTAGACTCCTTTCAACAGTTTTCTCTCCTGCCCAGATCTCCCCTACTCAGAGTTCCTCCCACATCCAATGTGCTCAATTATTTGTTAGATGCAGTCCAATCTCCATCCTTCCCTGCAGTTTCGTCCCCTGCGACTCCCTCCACTACCGTGGAAGTTACCCCGTGATGTCTTAACACAAGTCCTGTCATCCTGTCTCACCTTCTTGTCAGTGTTTTCCAAATGTTCCTCTTCTCGACGATTCTGCGAAAAACGTCGTTCCTGATCCTAACGCCGTAGCTATGAGTCACGTCCATACATTGTGTTCTAGATGTACGCTTTGATAAATTTCTTTCTGAAAGTAAAACCTATGTTTGACATTAACAGGCTTCTTTTGGAAAGGAATACTCTCTTTGTCTATACCAGTTTGCTTCATATGTCCTCTTTACTTCCTGCGCCATGGTTTCCTTCACTTCGTGTTCTGCATGGCCTCCAATTCAGTTGACATTTGTCGCTACCTCCATATTCTGTGCTCAATAGACCGTCCATCCCCCTCGACATGTCCTATAATTACTAAACATAGATCGTTAGTTCACCATGGTTTAATGACGTCGTTAAGTTCAGTTATTTATTGTGCTACCTACTCTCAGTAATAACAGCAATTCAGAGATATATTATTCTCGTCCTTCCTTTGCCAGCTACGTGTTTGTGAACTGTGTACGCAGGAAGCCACACGTAGTGGCGAAGCTTCTTCCTCCGCTCATGTCGTAGCTGCAAGTGCAGGGTGTCGACGATCTCCTCGCCGTACGGATGTTTGTCTCTCAGCTATATTACATATATTTTCTGACGCTGCCAGTCTTGGCACTAATTTTATGGTTCTATTTATACCCTTCTATTAGCTCAGGTATATTGCTACACGACGATATTATTCTACTCCTCGTGCCATAGTCTTTTCACGCTATGCGGTGATGCATCTGGATGGGTTTCAGTGTCTCGCCCCTTCTTCTAGACAGGTTCCTCTCAATTAGGTTGCCGCAGACTGCACGTGCGTGATGTAAGTCTCACTATTCAAGACGGATGAGGGATAAATTTCCGGCTGACACCGCCTACACTGACGATCACATTTTAGAAGGGAGACTACGTAGTACCTAGGTCATTTTGAAATAAGTGCGAGTCGCCTAGGCCGTCCCAGAAGGCAGAGCTCACCCACATTCTAAGTATACGTCTGCACGGATGCCCCGTTGCACTAGCAAAACAATTCGCATAGCAAATCCTGCAATTTCGCCAAACTACAAACCTCCTTCAAGTAGGACGGCCCTTCGCGCCATTCAGTCTCTGATGGTCGTCAGTTTCACCGAAGAACAGTGACATCTCACACAGCACCCAACACTCGCGAACGATGATACACAGCATCATCAGTTTCCTTCCTTGCCACGGTTCGCGCGGTTCCTTCCGTCAGAGGTTCGAGTAATCCCTCACGCATGGATGTGTGTGTTGTCCTTAGGGTAAGTTAGATTAAGTTACATTAAGTAGTGTGAAAACCTAGTGTAACGTCAGCAGTTTGGTCACATAGGAACTTACCACCACCAATTGCAGTATTACACATACACGTCATTTAAAACGGAAACACCAGCTGTGACTGTTCAAGTCACGCATGTGCCATTATTTTGTAATACTAATTACGTAATTACTACGAACATCATTAGGTGAGTAGATAAGATAACTTATCAGGAGATACTGAACTGAATTGGGGAGAAAAGAAATTTATGACACAAATTGAATGAATGAATAGATCTCCATACTTCCATTTTCAAACAGACCCGGGGACACGTGCAATCAGTATTTGGTGTTCTGTTTTATAATGCGAATAAATCTTTCAGTTGCTTTATATACACTGCAACGCCAACATCGGTGGCAAGTAAAACAATACCTTTACGTACCAGCCGGATGATTCATTCATACTCCAATTCACAGGACACTACTTGACGCACCAAGGAATCGTGAGTTTGTGAAGAAAAGCCTATGTGCGTGTGTATGTGTATGTCAGGTGTGGGGGGAGGGGCGAAAATTGTAGATGACTGAGGCTTATCTACAACAAGCAGCTTCAAATGGATTTACGCTGCAATAATCATGCTGAGATTAAGAGCATACATACCATAAAGTGAGAGCTGTAAATTGGAGAGCTGTATCTAACCAGACTTCGGACTGATGAGCACAAAAATGGCATCTCCTACTGCACTGTTTCAAGTGCCTTGATTCTTTCAAATTTTCGTGTTTCACGACGTTAAAATTCCTCACGAAGTGGTGCAGATGTGCTCTTAGACTCAAAGTAGATACTTAAAAAGAGTTTCACGTAATCACAAGCACACTGTGGCATTATGCTCTTCCGTATATACCGTGAAGAAGGAAAGCATACCACTCAACATAAAACTGTAGGAGAAAGCGCTGACTTTAGCACAGTTTGTTATGCCAAGAAAAATTCGCTTGGTTTAAAGCTTGCTTGTTTGTGCACGTAGGGAGTTCAGAAACGCTGTCTAGAGAGATTTTACAACGAACGGCATCTCGCGCAAGACAGAAATGCCCTCAAATACGGGAAAACAAAAGCCAAAACTACTTTAACTTTCGCTTACGTCACTCATGATTAGATCGTGTTATTAGAAGCAGCTAACTCAAGTATACAGATGAGGTATGAACTGATATTAAGCGTCGTGAACACTTGAAATTCTGTTGCAGGATAAGTGTACGAAACAGTTTTGGACGAGCCGACCGTTATCATAAATTGTACTATCTTTCTCTTTTCTGGACGCGAAATGGATTCAGAGACACAGTGATAGGCTTGTAACTAGGGAACTGCGAGAAGGACTGAACCAACGGACTGGTCTTAAATGGGAGAGCCAGTTTTTCAGACTCCACACTGAAGTGGCAAATGGAGTACCTTCTAATATCGCATCGGACCTGCTTATTCGTATTGTAGTGCAACAACTCGACATGGCATCCACTCAACAAGTCTTTGGAAGTCCCCTGCAGAAATATTGTGCATAGGGGAGTTCATAATTGCGAAAGTGTTGCCGGTGCAGGAGTCTGTGCAAGAACTAACCTCTTGATAACGTCCCATAAATGTTCAATGGGATTCATGTCGGGTAGTCTGGTGGCCATATCATTCGCTCGAACTGTTCTTCAATGCAATCGTGACCAATTGTGGCCCGATGACAAGGCGCGTCGTCATCTATAAAAACTGGGAACATGAAGTCTATGAAGGGCTGAAAATAGTATCCCAGTAGCCGAGCATTTCCAGTCAATGGTCGCTTAAGTTAGACCAGAGGCCGAAGTCCATTCCATGTGAATACAGCCAACACCATTGTGGAGCTACCACCAGCTTGAACGGTGCCTCGTTGGCAAGTTTGGTCCCTGGATTCGTGGGGTGTGCGCCGCACTCGAATCCTACCATCAGTTACTAACAACTGAAATTGCGACTCAGCTGATAAGGCCACGCTTTTTCCAGTCGTCTAGGTACCGACCGCTTTGGGCACAAGACCAGAAGGGGCGCAGCAGACGATGTCGTTCTGTTAGCAATGGGCCGGCCGGCGTGACCGAGCGGTTATAGGCATTTCAGTTGGGAACCGCGCGACCGCTACGGTCACAGGTTCGAATCCTGCCTCGGGCACGGATGTGTGTGATGTCCTTAGGTTAGTTAGGTTTAAGTAGTTCTAAGTTGTATCCTGAGTGAAAGTGAAGAAGAATTAAATGATCTGCTGAACGGAATGAACAGTCTAATGAGTAGACAGTATGGTTTGAGAGTAAATCGGAGAAAGACGAAGGTAATGAGAAGTAGTAGAAATGAGAACAGCGAGAAACTTAACATCAGGATTGATGGTCACGAAGTCAATGAAGTTAAGGAGTTCTGCTACCTAGGCAGTAATATAACCAATGACGGACGGAGCAAGGAGGACATCAAAAGCAGACTCGCTATGGCAAAAAAGGCATTTCTGGCCAAGAGAAGTCTACTGATATCAAATACCGGCCTTAATTTGAGGAAGAAATTTCTGAGGATGTACGTCTGGAGCACAGCATTGTACGGTAGTGAAACATGGACTGTGGGAAAACCGGAACAGAAGAGAATCGAAGCATTTGAGATGTGGTGCTATAGACGAATGTTGAAAATTAGGTGGACTGATAAGATAAGGAATGAGGAGGTTCTACGCAGAATCGGAGAGGAAAGGAATATGTGGAAAACACTGATAACGAGAAGGGACATGATGATAGGACATCTGCTAAGACATGAGGGAATGACTTCCATGGTACTAGAGGGAGCTGTAGAGGGCAAAAACTGTAGAGGAAGACAGAGATTGGAATACGTCAAGCAAATAACTGAGGACGTAAGTTGCAAGTGCTACTCTGAGATGAAGAGGTTAGCACAGGAAAAGAATTCGTGGCGGGCCGCATCAAACCAGTCAGTAGACTGATGACCAAAAAAAAAAAAAAAAAAAGTTCTAGGGGACTGACCTCAGATGTTAAGTCCCATAGTGCTCACAGCCATTTGAAGCTTTTTTTTTTTTAAGCCAAGGTACTCATGTCGGTCACCTGCTGCCATAGCTCATTAACGTCATATTTCACTGCACTGTCCCACGTCCCACATCGATTTCTGTGCTTATTGCAGGCAGTATTGCTTTTCTGTTAGCACTGACAACTCCATTCAAACGCCGTTGGTCTCAGTCGTTAAGTGAAGGCTGTCGACCACTGCGTTGTCCGGGGTGAAAGGTAATTCCTGACTACGGTGTCTTCGGCACGCTTTTGACACAGTGGATCTTGAAATACTGAATTCCCTGACGATTTTCAAAACGGAATGTCCCCTGCATTTTGCTCCAACAACGTTCACGGGATGTTAATTCCCGGCGAGTGGCCATAAGCTTTCTCTGCCTCGTGATGACTCGGTGTTGTGTGACTTCCTTAGGTTAGGTTTAAGTAGTTCTAAGTTCTAGGGGACTGATGACCATAGATGTTAAGTCCCATAGTGCTCAGAGCCATTTGAACCATTTTTGGCCACGAGCACGTCGGAAAACTTTTCACATGAATCACTATACCACTATCCCACAACTTTTGTCACCTCACTGTATAGTGGCTTTGATATGTCTCTCAAACCACTCCCAAAACTACGAAATAAGAGGGATTTGGCAACAGCAATGCGTTACTCATTTACAAATTTATCCAAAAGCGATAAGGATAATAAACTGTGGTCTACATACCAGAAAAAAACAGTTTTCTGTATGTAACATTCCCTTTCTGCACTACCTCTCTTTCCTTCAAGTATTATTATTGCTATATATTACCACTGTTTAAACCTTCCAGTTTCAATTTAAGTATTGAAATTTTTTTCTTGGAACTGGATATGCAACTGACAATTTTTTTTATTTCGCACTTCCGATTTTCTCCTTTTATGTTCTTTACGAAATCAGATCCAACTTGCATTTCTTCTGATGAGTAAACCAGTGTGCTCAGCCCACACTTATCTCCAAATTCAGTATGCGTAGTTTTCGCTAGTAAATGCTTTCAGACAAACTTCTATTCAATTTGTGAAATTAAAGGAGAAATGATAACAAGATGGAGCACTGATTTGTCACCGAGTCTTCTACGCATACGACAGGTGGTCATCAAAGTCATTGGAAGGAGTCGAACTAACTTATAGCCAGATGCCCAATTTTAATGCTTCAGAAAGTTTCATATTCCCCAAACTATAGGCCTTACTTTACGATTTCACTGTAACTATATACTCATTCTTGTTTCACATTGCAAAATTTGATTAGATATGGCGAATGAGGGTATTTCATATAGTTTACATCGAACAGTTATTTTGGTCATAGCGTAAAAAAAGAATGTCTGCTTTGTTAGAATGTAATATAACCAGATTGCCCTACCCTTTAGTTAAATGCGGTTAAGTACACGATAGCCTTGATCTTCTGGCACATGTGAGCAAGCACGCAGGATGTCTTACCGTGTACTTCCCAAGACGTAACGCTTAAGAGATTAAGAGGCAACCATTACTCTTCCCAACATTGCGCATTTTATTTGCAGAGTGGTAATGAAACTTCCACTTCATTTCTGCAAGTGAAATGTGGCTAGAATTTCTCTTTTTGACATCTCACATATTTCTAAGTATGACTCTAGCCTAAGCTATCTATGGGACTGATGCAAAGACAATCGGTCGTGAGATAATTTTTTTTGTATTATTTTCATCATGGTAGCGACAACAGCAACCGTTACGAAACTGTCTCGAATAGGCTAAGACATCTTTCATTTATTAGTATGTATGACTTCTGAAGAAGACTATAGCTGGCTGGAGTGGCCGGGCGGTTCTAGGCGCTACAGTCTGGAACCGCGAGATCGCTACGGTCGTAGGTTCTAATCCTGCGTCGGGCATAGATGTGTGTGATGTCCATAGGTCAGTTAGGTTTAAGTAGTTCTAAGTTCTAGGGAACTGATGACCTCAGAAGTTAAGTCCCATAGTGCTCAGAGCCATTTGAACCATTTTTGAAGAATGCTATATTATTACAGCAGAAACCATGGAAAAGGTTTAAAATAAACACAATTTAGTGCAACTGTCGGCTGTTTTTCATTCGAGACAATTTTTTTTTAATGTATTTCGGCAGAAATAGAAGGAACTTCAGGCGTGCCCCAGGAACTGTACTGGAGTTCTTGTTGTTCATATTGCACATTAAGGACCTAGCAGAAAATGATAATAGTGGCCTCATACTTTCTCAGCTGACACAATTCTCTGTAATTAAATATTAGCTGAAAAATATCCAGGCAGTTATTGATAAGATTTCGAGGCGGTATTAAGACTGGCACTGTGCTTTTAAGTGTACAGAAATGTATAACTGTGCACTTAACAAAACATAGAAAAATAATGTCCTCTGAGCAAAATATCCTTGAGACACAAATTGAATCCCTGAAACATGTACCTGGGTGTAAGAGTTTACGGGGATACGGAACGTAACGATGAAAAAATTTCTGACGCTGCTCATATAAGGGGCACACTGCCGTACATTGGAAGGATAATGGGAAAATGCAGCTTATAAAGCAGACTGGTTATAAAACTTTTGTGCACAGAATAATGTTCAAGTGTCGAGATAAGGTTAATAGGGGGCTTCGAACGTGCAAAAACGGTCACAGGTTTGTTTGACCCGCGAGACAGCGTTAAGGCGATGATGAAAAAGACCTGCACTGGAAAACATTTGAAGATAGACACCGACTACACCCACTTACAGAGTTACAAAAACCAAAATCTGTATCTACATTTACATAGATGCTCCTCAAGCCACCGTACGGTACGTGGCGGAGGCTACCTTGCACCACTACTAGCCATTTCCTCACCTGTTCCACTAGCAAATAGAGCGAGGAAAAAACGACTATCTACATGCCACCGTATGAGCCCTAATTTCTCGCATCTTATCTCCGTGGTCTCGACGCGCAATGTATGTTGGCGCCAGTAGAATCGTTCGGCAGTCAGCTTCAAATTTCGGTTCTCTAAGTTTTCTCAGTAGTGTTTCTCGAAAAGAATGCCGCCTTCCATCCAGGGATTCCCATTTGAATTCCCGAAACATCCCCGTAAGACTACGTGTTGTTCTACCGGCAACAAATCTAGCAACCCGTCTCTGAATTGCTACGATGTCTTCGTTCAATCTTACCTGGTATGGATCCCAAACACTCGAACAGTACTCAAGAATAGGTTGCACCAGTGTCCTCTTACATGCGGTCTTTTTTGTAGGTGAACCACTATTTTCTGAAATTGTCCCAGTAACCGAAGTAGACCATTCGCCTTTCCTGCCAAAATTCTCATACGCTCTTTCCATTTCATATCCCTTTACAACGTTACGCCCAGATATTTAAACGACTTGACAGTGTCAAGCAGGACCTAGTAATACCGTAACGGAACATTACAGGTTTGATCTTCCTGCTCATCCGCGTTAAGATACATTCTTCTACGACAGATTGCTGACCACCAGGTCTGCCAAATCATTTATATATATAGACAACAAGAGCAGTCCTCTCATACTTCCCTGGAGCATTCCTGACGAAACCCTTGTATCTAGTGAACACTCGCCGTCGAGGACAACATGCTGGGTTCTATTATTTTTCTAGTTTACGAGCTACTCACATATCAGTGAAATTATTCCATATGCTCGTACCTTCGTTGACAGCCTGCAAAGGACCACCGTGTCAAATGCTTTCCGGAAATCTACGTAGAAATGTGGAATCTTCCTATAGGCCTTCATCCACAGTTAGCAGCGTATCGTGTGAGGAAGGACAAGCTGAGTTTCGCACGAGTAATGTTTTCTAAAACCATGCTGACTCGTGAATATAAACTTCTCAGTCGCAAGAGGGTTTCTTATATTCGAACTGAGAATATGTTCAAGGATTCTGTAGCAAAAGCAAGTTACTGATATTGGTTTGTAATTCTGCAGGTCCGCTGTTTTGATCTACTTATATAATGCAGTCACCTGTGCTTTCTTCCAGTCGTGTGGGACTTTGTGCTGGGAGAGAGATTCACGATAAATGCAAGCTAGGTAAGAGGCTAGTGCCGTAGAGTATTCTTTGTAAAACCGAATTGGGATTCCATCCTGACTAGTGATTTGTTTACTTTGAAATATTTCCGTTGTTTCTCTACGTCAGGGATAGTTATTACCATGTCGTCCATACAGCAGTCTGTTCGATGATCAAATGACTGTGTTTGCACGGTTCTCATGTGTGAACGATTTGTGTAAGGTGAAACTTAAATCTTCGGCTTTCGTTTTCCTATCTCCAACTACCACACCAGACTGGCCAACAGGGGACTGAATGGAAGCCTTAGATCCACTTTGCCGTTTTGCATAGGGCCAAGGAGTCTGTGAAATTGTTTCAAAACCCTAGACATCACTACAGTAGGGGCTGTGAAGACAAGATCAGAGTATTTACAGAGTACAAGGGGACCTTTAAACTATCATTCTTTGCACTGTAGTGAGCGAGGTGGCGCAGTAGTTAGCACACTGGACTCTCATTCGGGAGGATGACAGGTTAAATCCTCCTCCAGCCATCCGGATTTAAGTATTAAGTGATTTCCCTACATTGTTCCAGACAAATAACGTGGTAGTTTCTTTGAAAAGCCCACAGCTGATTTTCTTCCCGATCATTTCGTACTCAGAGTTTGTGCCCCGCCTCTAACGACCGCGCTGTCGGCGGGACATTAAACCCTAATCTTTCTTTCATGTTCCATCCTTCCACGCCCACACACAATTGTGACGGGAAGAAACCCTAATACGTGTTACAATGCTAAGTAACCTCTGCCGTGCACTTTACAGTGGTTTCTTGAGAATGTACACAGAAAGTCTGCATTGCTGCAAGACACGGTTATTGAACAACTCACTGCAAAGTCATTCATTTCTTCAAAGAAATACTTTAGTACCACCTACAGAGTTCTTTACAACCACCGCACATTGCGATACTTCAGATTCACCTGTTGACATGAAAAGCCGACAGCCACGAATTGCCACGGCAGACTGCTTTACAGCCAGGGCGTCCTTCGCGGTTCACCTATCCCACGCCGCGAGCGCAGTCCTGCCCGGAGCGTAACTCAGCGGCAGATGCGTGCGGATCTGGGAGAAAAAGTGGACAACATTCTAAAAGTGTCAGCTTTAAGGCCCAGGCTCTGATTCACGGCGGAGGCGGTCGCGCACTGTTATGGGATGGGTCGGGACCTGGTGGAAGGGGAATGTCGCGGCTCTGGGCGCGACGGGACAGGAAGACGATCCTGGTGGGGTCGCCAGAGCGCCCGCTATATAAACCTGGCTGTACGGGGTACCGTCACACTTCTGCACTCTGCAAACTGACTCGTCTGCTTCACAGCTCTCCCCAGCCAACAACCGACATGAAGCTGGTGAGTCCCAAGGCTTTTACTACCTATTTAGAGCAAAGAAAGTGCCGTTTGACATTCAACTGTACTAAGTGAGCAAAACTCATGATAATTAGATTTTCAATAGTTCTAACTTTGTTATACTCCAGTTATTGTGCTTTCTTGATCGGGATCTGACCATAACATCTCGTTACCACTCACTGAAGATAATTTTTGAACGTCAGGTACTGTGCTTTCCTCACTTCACTGTTCCTAGGTACCATCTGGATACCACTTACTAAAGTTAAATTTGTATTGCAGTTGGTGTAATATCGATGTACTTCAGATGCTGTGCTTGCTAAATATAATTTTGGATCGCAGTTGGTCTAACAAAGATGTACTTCCCACTGCGTTTTCCTCACCTCTAAATTTCTTTGTGCCAACTGGTTACCACTTACGGAAGGTAACTTTAGAGCTCAGTTGTCCTAACATAGATATAGGCAGTGTTCTTTCTTGACCTCAGTCTTACTAGGTCCCGTATAATTAACACTTACAGAATATCTAAGTCAGAAAATCTTAGTCGCTAAAGACCACAGTGCTACGACAGGTACTGCTGGTTCAATGCTCTTCCTTTTCTCTAACCTAAGAACGGGGTAGCCTAACCAGTTCTAAGAAGAGATTAACGTAGAAACCGCACCAGAGTAATTATTCTCCATTTTCAGCGAAGCCTCTCCCTGTCAGCATTAAAACTTCACAATGTTTGATTTTTTTGTTTGAAACAATAGCATTTGGGAACAGCAATGAGTGAATCGTAGCTTATTTTTTCATCACATGTCCCCAATGTAAGAATCGTCTGGTTGATTTGATACTGCATTATTCACTTTCCTTCGAATGTTCGTATTATTGTCCAACCATCTCATTTTCATGTTTACAAAGAAAATTTAAATGCGTCATTACTTCTCTAAACAGTAGGTTAAAATAGTTGCTTATGGATGAAGTTATCAGGCTAATGAAAATAACGCCACTGGATATACGGAATCTGATATGACTGACTCACATTTCTATAGGAAATGATTCCATGATCAGCAAAACCTCTCACTAGTAAATGTATATCTTTGTCAGCTGTAGTATATAGGTTTACCATTTCACAACCATCTAACTCACCCGAACCCACTAGCGAGGTTGTGCCAAATCTAGTAGTATCTGATTCGAATATTGTTAGGCGAAGGCGTAACCATCACCCCCCCCCCCCCCCCCCGTAGCCAGTCGGCAATTGGATCACTCATAAACTCATCGCAATGCTTCGAGGTCTGAAATGTCACTATTTGTGATGATTTGAATGTCCTTTCCGTTTTTCATTGTCATGGAAAACTCAACTACAGACACGCTCTGACGTACATGGAATAGTTACACATAAGGCTTAACCATTCCCATTTTGAAATGGAAGACTCCCATATAGATGGCAATAGAACACATTTTCCTGTTTAGACAGGTGAACAATTACAGCAATGGCATTCACAGGAACTGCTCGAATGTGCGACCATTGACCTGTTTCCACGCAGTACAGCATCGGACCGTTGACTGCCGTGTCCGTTCGAAGATTCCTTGCATGTCCGCTATGGTACCAGCAGGACGACAATCCTAGCGACGTTATCTTCTGTTCCCACGACGGTTTCATACGCCTGCTGTTTCATATGATTCCCAGAGGAAGAAACCCACCCATGTAAGGTCAGCTGACGTGGATGACTACTGTACAGAGCCACCTCGGTTGGTTCATCGATTTCCGAGGATGGTTCTCTGATAATTCCTAACACCACGGCTGAAATGAGCTGGCGTCCTGTCATGTTACAAGTACACCCTATGCCTAATATTCAGAAGTACAATCACCAGCAGTTCTCACAACACATATTTCTGTCCGTGGAAGAATGCGTGGTCCAGTCAACCTATCACCAGGAGTGCCGGCCTACACAGTAACACCGAATCGCTGTTAATGAATACCAGGTCGAGTATCACATGAATTCAGATGTGTCCAAACATTTCAAATCTGGATAGTAGGATGTCAGTACACATATCCTGTCAGCGACTCTAAGACAACTGCTTAGATCAGCGCCACTTGCAAAATGCTCCCAAAGGTCGCAAGCTGAAGTCAGAGACTATATATATGTTCCTCTTTGAAATATATTGGTTTTGATGTTCCCTACCTTCTGTGTTAATTTTTGAAATACACGCCTCCCAAGCCGAAGGGAAATTAGTCCATGCAACTAAGCGTTCTCAAAAGAACACGAAAATACTGATACGGTTTAAATACCAATTTCTTACTTAGGGTATATTCATTGTGAGAAAGCAACAAATCGTATATTTATCATAGCTAATCGTTGAAATTTTATTAGCATAAAAGCATTTAGATCTATAATTAACAAACGATTAACGTGAAAATTATCCACTAAAACTGAATCTGTTGACAACGTCGATTTTGCGTCTTCCCTACAAAACCTAGCGGTTAAATGTAAGTGGTTATACTGCATGCTGAACTGTAATGAAAGATACAGACACAAAGAAGGAACCTCAACAACATTTATTTGTTGGTAACTGTTTGTTCCAAATGATCACTTCCATATTCTGCATGTAGTCACTCCGAATACAGAAATTCCTTTTTGTAGGTAGCCGTCGTTAGTCTAGGATACTGGCCGCTAAGATTTTAAATACTGTAGTCTGAACTAAGGGTCATTTAACGAGTATATATTTATGCAGCTTGAAGCATGTGTTGAGTGAAAAAGGAAACAGATAGACTCCACTAAGTACGGAAAGCCTGTCGTAGAACGTTAAAGGAAAACGTTGATGTGGAAGAAATAGATGCTTCTGTGCTTTTTCCAATTTTGACAGCACGCTGAGTAACAAAAGAAGTGTGAGCAAATGATATAGGGAGGAACTAAAATCACTAGCACGTAAGGCTAACTAATTTGATATCTAATACTTTTGGATCAGTTTAGTGGCTGTCAGATTTCATGAAAACAACTCTGATAACATTGCCTAAAACAAAACTATCAGATAAATGTGAAAACTTGTAGTCGACATGTCTCACAAGTTCTTAAGATCTTGAAGTGAAAAAAAGGATAAATAAAAACATTGCAGGGTAGTGTGTTTCCAAAGGAGGCAAATGTACCAGAAATGTGAATCTGACAGAATAAAGAAAAGAGTGACTTCACAGCATTTTCCGGGGCAGATAAACCATCTTATGATAGCAAATCAATTGATTTTGAAAATGCAGAGAAGTTTAGTAGAAGTTCAAATGAAATACCTATATATACGAATTGGGAGTAAGTGTCGCAAGTTTCGCTACGTCGAAGAAACAATGAAGAGAATGAAATAACTACAAGTGAAACCGATAGAAATACTAACCATAAGACTTCTCATCTAAAGTCAGGAATGGACAGACTATCTAGGACATACTTTAGATGGAACTGAGCCAAAATGATGAAGAATGATAGAAAACTGAAGGGGAAGTTGTTAATATCAAAACTGAGGAAGACGTAATAGAACATGCGAAATTAGTTAAAGCAAAACCGTGGGAGGCCGACTGAGACATGCAAAGAAAACATTCTTCACCATAAACGGTATAGTTACACAAAGAACTGGCTTGCAACTGAGGAAGGCGTATTTCTGGAGCAGTGCTATGTATTGTAATGTAACTTCGCTCTGAGGTAAGTTATAGAAAACAAAATGTGGATTTATTACCACACAAAAAGTATTTAAATAATGTAGAGAGATAAGGTACTAAACGAAGAGGTATTACAAAGTACAGGAGGAAAAACAATTCTATGCAAAACCATAACCAGATTAAAGTACACAAATTAATTTATTTCATGTATTTATTGCAGTGAACAGATTACCATATGAAAGTTCCTGGTAGATTAAATAAGATTACCATATGATGGTAACATATGCGAGGCACAATGAAACCAGCCAAAGGAACAGAGACTTAAATATAAAACCATTTAATGGCGATAATGAACTCCCTCAGAAAGGCTTCTCCTAAGAGTTACGTTAAAATCGCAGTCGCTTCTTCGACACACATTTTCGCCGCGTCAGTTTCGAATTTAACGACTCTTAATAACCGATAGGAGTCCCTGGTTGCGAAACTTGGGAATAACGTTTACACCTCATTCACGAGTCTCCCCCCTACCAGAACGCACACTTTCGTTGCTTCCACGTTTTTTACCTCCGCTTAAATGAAAGGTATGACCGCATTGACTTTCTAATTATGGTCTCGTTGCTGCGGACACCTTTGTCCTGGCAGAAGTAGAGTTTGAAGCAAACGTGTAATCTTCAGTCGGTGTTCCAACAGAACGTAAAAACTGAAAATAAAAGGAAGTGTACTTCAAGCATACTTCTCCACTGTGGTGACTCTAATACCACGGCTCACACAAAAAAATTAAAATCGTATACGAAGCAATGAGTGGAAGGAAGATGAAATCCTGTCAGAACAAATAATAACTGTATTTCATTTACTGACTTCCTGCTACATGGTCTGACCCCTGCCAAAGTATCAGATGCAAATCACATTCTTTCTCTGTGTAATGTCAATTACACTTTAGTACCAAACGAGCTTCCGTTATATTTAAATATGATATTCTCCTCCACTTGTTATCCTTACACTATTGGTCCCGCTGGAAATAGCACATTCCACTCATTTCTTGTGCTTTTTTGTGTACGTTTGTTTTCTTCCAGCTATTTCAAACCGCTGCGGTGTGTATACTGTAGGCTTACGGTGATACAGCATTATGTATGACCTATATGAATAGTGGAATAAAATACACCCTTTAAACCTGTGTAGTGGGCTAAAGATTAGTAAGGTTGGGCCGATGTTAAGATGTTTTGAAGTTGTATGCGTTAGACACTAGAATGAAATCCTCTTTCACTCTGTGGCTGCTCTAAATCAGTTCATACGTCAAACGAGATTGCAAATCACTTTGACGCCAATTTCTTTCAAGTGTGAAGTGATGAAGTGATGCTGAGCTGATACTACATAGACAAGATTACTATTTCCTTCTGGTCTAACAATGACGTTTGTCCCATTCCTCGAGCATTATCAAAGCCTTTGTAACAACCTACTTTATATACATCGTTCTGCACCCGTTTAGAAACAGAAATGTAAGTTCGTTCTGCCATCTAAGGTATTCTAGAACATCGATTAAATAATGAATCAAACATCTTTAGCTATGATCCAACATCTCGGTATGGCAGTCACGGAGATCTACAGAGTTATGAGTGAAATTTAACCTTTTCTTACCGTTCCATACTCAGTGTATTGGCGATTTGACTGAGACACTGTTCTGGTCTGGAGGAGCCGAATTTAAATCCCTGAAGGGTAATTCTGACCTATGACTATCGTAAATTTTGTAAAAAAAGTGTCTTCTATCGCTCGCTAGGATTGTCCTTTCAAGAAGGCTACGGTCAACTCACTCGCACGTTTCACTCAGTAGCAGAGTGCACGCTTTGTGAAGACAGGATAAAACTGTGTACCTGGCAGGTAATCGAAACCAGGCCCTCGCCATTGGTGTACAATTCTGCCACCAGCTGACCTACCTTGCTAGGCCTCACAGTTCAACTGAAAGTATCAGTCGGCAGCAGATACCTCTCTCTAGTTAACAACTGAATACACGGGGAAAGGTTATCAGCACAATGCACTGGTATCGGAGGAACTGTGTAAAGAGTAAAAACGTATCAGGTTTGTGTGGCGAGAAGAGAGGTACAGTTCGGACGTGGTGTCAACTTTTGCCAGAATCTCATTGGACCAAATAAAAGTTGTCCCCTTAAAAAGAGCACTTCAGTGGTCTATAACTGGTACAAGGTCCTCATGTGGCCTTCCACCGCAGGTGTTAAGTCACTTCAGTGAAATAGTGTGCATGTGCCGGTCGGCTGTATGGTATCAGCACTGTAAAATGAGTAGAGAGGGAGACGTACCATGACTTGGGTTCACTCGTTCAGGCTGCCATGGACAATATGATGATGATGATGATGATGTTTGGTTTGCGGGTCGCTCAACTGCGCGGTTATCAGCGCCCGTACTGATTCCCAACCTTTGCTCAGTCCAGGCTCGCCACTTTCATGAATGACGATGAAATGATAAGGACAACACAAACACCCAGTCATCTCGAGCCGTGAACAAGAGCCAAGGTGTTTATTTCTACAATCGCGATAACCATTCGTTTCTACGTCTTGACGATTGATGTGCTGTGGACGCTCCTGCCTTCCCACATAACAACAGTCGTATTTACCAGACTGTCGACGTACGTTCCTAGTTTGACGAACACTCAGGCACCATGTAGCAACTCGACTGGCCCACTGACTGTCTGATCGTAATCCCCCGAAAGCGTCGGGAGTTATTTACAACAACATGTGAAACTTAGTAATCAAGAGCCCCCAATTTGATAGCTCTACTGGATCTAATCATCAGTTATTATGTTCAACTAGATAAGACATACCTAGCCTCCTCGCTGAACTGAGGCCGTTATCAGACCCAGGGTCTGTGTTGTGTGGTATTTGGCGCCACATTCCGCCGCTGATTACCGTTGATGCCCTGTGTTTCAGCTGCTCGTTGCCGTCGCTCTCATCGCCGTTGTCGCCGCACGCCCCCAGAAGCCTGGTGAGGCCGTCATCCTAGAGCAGAGCATTGACAACGATGGACTCGGCCAGTACACCTTTGGGTGAGTATCTGTGAATCCGATTACCATGACCTATACGAAACGTATCCATGGAGAAGAAATAAAAACATTGAGGTTCGCGGATGACATTGTAATTCTGTCAGAGCAAAGGACTTGGAAGAGCAGTTGAACGGAATGGACAGTGTCTTGAAAGGGGGATATAAGATGAACACCAACAAAAGCAAAACGAGGATAATGGAATGTAGTCGAATTAAGTCGGGTGATGCTGAGGGAATAAAATTAGGAAATGAGACGCGTAAAGTAGTAAAGGAGTTTTGCTATTTGGGGAGAAAAATAACTGATGATGGTCGAAGTGGAGAGGGTATAAAATGTAGACTGGCAATGGCAAGGAAAGCGTTTCTGAAGAAGAGAAATTTGTTAACATCAAGTATAGATTTAAGTGTCAGGAAGTCGTTTCTGAAAGTATTTGTATGGAGTGTAGCCATGTATGGAAGTGAAACATGGACGATAAATAGTGTAGACAAGAAGAGAATAGAAGCTTTGGAAATATGGTGCTACAGAAGAATGCTGAAGATTAGATGGGTAGATCACATAACTAATGAGGAGGTGTTAAATAGGATTGGGGAGAAAAGAAGTTTGTGGCACAACTTGACTAGAAGGGATCGGTTGGTAGGACATGTTCTGAGGCATCAAGGGATGAACAATTTAGTATTGGAGGGCAACGTGGAGGGTAAAAATCATAGAGGGAAGACCAAGAGATGAATACACTAAGCAGATTCAGAAGGATGTAGGTTGCAGTAGGTACTGGGAGAGGAAGCAGCTTGCACAGTATAGAGTAGCATGGAGAGCTGCATAAAACCAGTCTCAGGACTGAAGACCACAGCAACAACAACAACGTACGAAACGTGGATAGCCATGGAGGAGAAACTGTGAGGGAGGGGGTCTAAAGACTCTGAAGCCGCTGACAAGGAATCTCACTACTGGCGGAGTAACGGGGATGCCATATAGACACCTCTGACAAATCACGAAAAACTGACTATGCAGACAAGAGGGAAAAGAAGTGCAGAAATTAATATTTCGTTCACATCGACATTTTTACAGATGGAACCTCGGGTGCGACTGAACGAGGGCGGAAGCAGATCCCTTCTGTAATTTTGACGAACGAAAATTCACACAATCGCGTGATGTGATTTACAAAGCTGATTTATGATTTCAAATGCTTGAGCTCCACCCTTCTCAAATTACAGCCCTGTGTCTCAAGTAGTAAAACAGATCGCCTGGTAGCATGTAAAGTACACATGAAGAGCTGCAGAGGACTTTCTAACGTTGTGAATCCTTGTTCGCTGTGGAAAAGGATACGCTACACTAAAGGGCTCTTCTATGCGGTTATTACAAAATGAACTGTGGCAAATTGACTAAAGAACATAAGGGCAACAGTAGAAAGAGGAAAAACAGATAGATCAAGTGCTGCGGAACACCCTTTGCAACCAAGATACCATCAGACCAATTTGATAAGACTAAGGCCTTCCACAGCGGGGCGATCACAGCAGCGCGTCCAACAGCCAGTTCTGTTCGATTTCGTTAACACATGACGTCACACCTCTGAGTGGCAGCACACGGAAATGAAATCTTACTTCAGTCAACAGTGAGTCAACATGTCAATCCGACCTGAAAAGAAGTTACAACCCCCTTGGAATACATACTCCACAAATGAGGATCGAACGTTGGGTTTCTCCAACAAATTCATTCGACCAAGGTAGAAGTATGGCATATTCGGCCTGAAAGTTTATAAATGTGATTATAGAATTTAAAGAGTCGAAACATCTACTGTCAAAAATGGTTCAAATGGCTCTAAGCACTATGGAACTTAACATCTGAGGTCTTCAGTCCCCTAGACTTATAAGTACTTAAACCTAACTAACCTAAGGACATCACACACATCCATGCCCGAGGCAGGATTTGAACCTGCGACCGTCGCCGCCCTGTGGTTCTGGATTGAAGCGCTCGCCACAGCGGCTGGCCATCTACTGTCACCAGGCTTTTGTTCATTACTCAAGAGAGAGTCTATGAACCCCATGTCTGTCTGCGTCTAGAGTAAATCTCCATGTGCAAGCGTGATAACGTTTCTAAATGTTTGCGTAGCCTGCAACTGAGGCGGCATGTGGATTACAGCCCCGTATTTACCTGGTGGGGTGTGGAAAACTGCCTAAAAGCCGCATCTCGGTTGGCCAGCTCACCGTCCCCATTGTTTTATTCCTGATGTAGGATACGCTACGTTGTTGTCCGAGCAAGTTAAAGCATCAAGTCCGTATAAAAGACGTGCATAGTTGCCACAAATGGTAGAGCTCATCTTTCTGGTTTCAGGACATGGTCCGGCAACCCGTATGAAGCTATCGAAAATCATTCTGGATATCCATTCCCGACGAGATATTTCTTTTTTTCAAATGTGGAGGTCTTATCTAAGGGGTTTCGTCGTTTTATAGAGAAAACAAAGACAACAGTGTATGAATGCTAGCTTACATCGTAATCCTCCACCAAGAGTCTCCCAAACATTGAAGCATTTTTCACAATTACGAGGTCACAAACCTAGCAGAATTCTATTAGAATGTCAGTAGTCGGCTGCAAAAAAAAAAAGACAAGAAGCGAAGCGACGACGGACAGAATTCGTGTGGGAGTACTGCACAAGTGTTTACGATCCTCACGAAGTGGACCTGCAGGAGGAGGTTGTCGGAAATGCGAGACGACCTGTCTTGTAACCGGTCGGTTTAGTTCTTTCGAAAGTAGTGTTAAAGACATGTTCAGGCAACGTAAACAGAAACCTTAGTGAGAAAGGGGACGTTGTTCCTGCGAAAGGCTTTGCATAAATTTAGAGACAAGCTGATTCATAAAAGTTCTCAAACTGTTGTACTGCCACCGTTACGGTGGCCAGGCGTGCAGGCGTGCAGAGACAGTCATTTGTCTCTTGCTATGTCCGTGAGTGGACCTGGAGATAAAACGAGTAATGATGATAAGACGTTCCCTCCGACAGTGTTGTACTGTCACCGTTACGGTGGCCAGACGTGCAGAGAAAGTCATTTGTCTCTTGCTATGTCCGTGAGTGGACCTGGAGATAAAACAAGTAATGATGATAAGACGTTCCCTCCGACACGATACGCTACTAGCGCAAACATTTAGACGCCACCAGTTCTTGCGATGCACTGACAGTGGAAATGACATAGCAATGTATGGTAAAACCTACTTCGCATGTCAAAGTTAAGAGTTGTCGTTTAGCGAATTCGCGATCAACTTTCTGTGCGGTAATTAACAACACGTCGGAAACATTTACCGATAATAGACATCGCAGTCTGAAGATGACGAGTAACTGTTTTATCAAAATTCTGAAAATTTTCAGCGATACCGTGAGAAGTAAAGATCGGGGCGTCCAGCAACTTATAATATGAAAAATAAAAAGGAAACTTGACACTTGCTGACAGATTAAAACTGTGTGCCGGACCGAGACTCGAACTCCGGACCTTTGCCTTTCGCGGGCAAGTGCTCCACCATCTGAGCTATCGAAGCACGACTCCCGCCCCGTCCCCACAGCTTCACGTCGACCAGTACCTACCTTCCAAACTTTACAGAAGCTCTCCTGCGAACCTTGCAGATTTAGCACTCCTGAAAGAAAGAATATTGCGGAGACATGGCTTAGCCACAGCCTGGGGGATGTTTCCAGAATGAGATTTTCATTCTGCAGCGGAGTGTGCGCTGATATTATATATTTCACATCAGCGCACACTCCGCTACCGAGTGAAAATCTCATTCTGAAAAAGGAAACCTGTGGAATCCAGGACAAGAACACCGAAGTTCATAAGCACATAGTGATGACGTCTGGGCGAGTAGTGGAAATAATCTGCATAAAAATATAATCTTCAGTTGGACTGTACTCTTTTAACACTACCATCTACAAATCACCGCAGAAAATACCTCAGAAATCATAAGGTAA
Organism: Schistocerca gregaria; assembly: GCF_023897955.1. NCBI lineage: Eukaryota > Metazoa > Arthropoda > Insecta > Orthoptera > Acrididae > Schistocerca > Schistocerca gregaria. The sequence continues at coordinate 290,125,789 of NC_064927.1, forward strand.
AACAGGGTGGACTGTTGTGACTTGAATCGCACAGCCTGGATTGTACTGAGGAATCCATATCGACTTATCTTCATCACTCAGCACTGGTGTTTGTAACCAGTCTTCACTCCTCCCTCAGAATATTGAAACAAATTTGTTACTGAGAAAAGCTCGTTGCGTAGGAATTGCTTTAAATCTGTCTTCAACCACGTTCTATTCCGTTGCTTTCACTGTGGAATTTTTAGATGAAGAGCTGAAAACGGTTACTTTTCCACCTCATTTCAAGCGAAAGTTGTCACAAACTTCCAACTTCACGCATCTGCGAGGAGCTAGCCAGTCTCTTAATATATATTCTTGATTAAAATTTACCTTCAGAAACTTAACTACAGAAATAAGGTTCATTACAGACTCTGCTAATGCCTAGGATTGTAACAGCAACCAGTAAAAATCATTCCTTTTCGATTGCTAGTCACCCAGAATTCCTCACACTACTCCTTCGTCAGAGGAAGGTCTGAAGCAGCTACTAATACCACATTAGTACGACACCTTAGTATTCAGAATTACTGTCGTTTCCAGCTCACAAAACAGCTACACATTCTGAAAGTGACTGAGTTGTAGCCGTGCTGTTCGCACTGCTTTCTGGAGTTGAAGGGTTTGGTGTAGAGGATCACTCTGCAAACATAATTTACCCAAGTTCAATCTGATGTAGTTCAGGGGAATAAGGCAACTAGATATAAAGGGTACAATAAAAATGTATACCAACGAATTTCGAGTGGTTGTAGAGGGTGTCTTGAGGAACAGTCTGAGGACAGGAACCCGTGTCTGGAAACGACGCCCTACAACACCACGGAGCGTTGAAGTTACAGAGGCCAACGTCTGAGGCTAGGCAGCTCCTTTGGCTGTAAATATGAGCTCAGCCACCAATCTCTCTGCCGCTACCGCGCAAACCGGTGCCTGCGCTGTTGTTGTACGCATTCGGCGCCACATGACATCCTCACTGCCATCAGTCCCATTTGAAATTCCGCTTGTGTTCGTTCGGCGTATAAACTCCCGCTTGCTGGTCAAAGAGATGCCCGGCTTCTAGACTTCCGCTAGTCTGAACCATCGTTGAACGGCGGTTTCGTAGATACGTTCTTATCCTCAATTTGTTCCTCAAGACACCTTTTACGGCACCTAGTCTCACAGCACTTTGACTTGGTAGGCATATTTTTGATTTTTGTAACAGTTTTTTTTTTGTACACTAATCTACTCTGTGTATGGCTGTTCATGTCGGCATAACTACTCCCATAAGCACTTACCTCCATTACCAAATTGACGATTCCTCTATGTCTCAAGATGTGCTCTATTAACGGATCCCTAATTTTACTTTAGTTGTGCCATAAATTTCTTGTCTCCCCAGTTCCTTTTCCCTTCTATTAGATGTAACCAACCAGACTTCAGCATTCTACTACCACACCACATTTAAAAAAACCTCTTTTTTTTCTTATGGTGTGAACTGTTCATCGACGACATTTGTGTCCACAGCTCGTGGTCTAGTGGTTACCATTGCTGCCTGTGGATCACGGGGCCCCGGGTTCGATTACCGGCCGGGTTGCGGATTTTTCTCTGCCCGTGGACTGGTTGTTCGTGTTGTCATCATCATCACTCGTGACATTGGCTACATTGGATTGTGTAAAAAAATTGGACTGTCTACAAATTGGGACTTTGTACTGGCGCTGATGACCGCGCAGATGATCGCCCCACATACCGAACATCATCATCATCGTCCACATTTCCACTTCTGTACAAGGCTATACGCCAGACAATTTTCTTATATTCTACTAGCCACTCCCCCCCCCCCCCCCCCCTGCCACCCCTGCTTAGCACGGAAAGCGCTATCTATGACCAGACGTCTTGTTTGACGTAGCGGTATTAAATCGTATATACAAACCTGAATCATCAATGTCCGCTGTTAATAGCAAATCGTATCAAAATCCCTTCAGAAGTTTCTGAGGATCTTCACGTACAGGCAGAAAAACGCGCCGGGGGCTTCAAATCAAGCAGTTAAAAGTTACATACAAGACCCTTCCACGTGTATTAGCACGAATAAAAACGTGTCAGAATCGCTGCAGCAGTTCTTGAATTATGCGTTCACATACAGACAGAAAAAAGTGGCGGGGGACTTTTAAAAAAATGGTTCAAATGGCTCTGAGCACTATGGGACTTAACATCTGTGGTCATCAGTCCCCTAGAACTTAGAATTACTTAAACCTAACTAACCTAACGACATCACACACATCCATGCCGGAGGCAGGATTCGAACCTGCGACCGTACCAGTCGCGCGGCTCCGGACTGAGCGCCTAGAACCTCGGGACGGACTTTAAATTTCATATATTTCTGTGCATATTAGTTTCTTTTTTCCCAGTAAAACTATTCTTGCTGTTGCTTCTTTGTCTTTTATATTCTTTATTTCTTAACTGTCGTCAGTTATTCTAGATAATAGGAAATATTACTCATGAGAGCAAACTACCAATTATCAGTCAGCAGTTGCCCAGTCTCAACATTTCAAATGAAATTCAACTTTTTTTCGTCAATGCACCATCGTCAGCGGAAGTGCATACGCTTCCCAGCGTCCTATACCGAACACTATTTGGATAGAAAAGACACAGTTTCCGTCAGGCAACGTTCCATTCACCATTCCTCTGAACACGTAAACACTGTACTAAGGTTGCAGCTTTCGTATCATTCTACTCATGGTGTGCGATGTAATGAAATGGTTAGCAAACTGGCCTCATACTCGGAAACATGGTGGCTCAAGTCCCTGTCTGGCCATGTAGATTAAGGTATATCGTTGTGTCCTAAATCCTTTAAGGAAAATACTGGGACAGTCCTTTTGAAAAAGTTATGTCGATTTCGTTTCCCACCCCTCCCCAATCAGAGCGTGTTTTCCAACGCTACTAAGCTCCTTATTTCCCTTTTTAGCGAGAGCCGTTTTTTTCGTCTCTCCAAATTCAAAAAGAGTTCAAATGGCTCCAAGCACTATGGGACATAACATCTGAGGTCATCAGTCTCCTAGACGTAGAACTACTTAAACGTAACTAACTTAAAGACATCACACACAACCCTGCCCTGGGCAGCATTCGAACCTGCGACCGTAGCAGCCGCGTGGTTCTGGACTGGAGCGCCTAGAACCGCTCGGCCACAGCGGCCGGCAACCTCTCTCCGAATCATGCACCTTTTTAACGTATGAGTCTAGGGAGCGGAATGAGAGCATACAACCTGTCTACGTTTAGCTATGTCGCTGACGCCATCAACCGACACACGTAATGAGCAATGCGCAGGATATGAGGTTTGGTTGAGGTACTGGCAGTTCACCCTGAACATACAGAAAATGAAAATGGCTCTGAACACTATGGCACTTAACTTCTGAGGTCATCAGTTCCCTAGAGCTTAGAGCTACTGAAACCTACCTAACCTTAGGACATCACACATATCCGTGCCCGAATCAGGATTCTAACCTGCGACCGTAGCGGTCGCGCGGTTCTAGACTGAAGCGCCTAGAACCGCTCGGCCACTCCGGCCGGCTGAACATACAGAGAACTTCAAAAAATAATCTATATGTTATTATGGCAGGCCAAGTAATTTTTATTGAATTCTGCTCTATATTTCAAAGTCACACAGATACACGACACTAGTTTTGAACATAGCCACGAAACCTCCATAAAAAATAGTCGGGACGTTCTACGAATGGTTCAACAACAGAAAACCGTTCCTTTGTCGATGACCCTTTGGCGAACCACTGTGTGAACGTCCTCGTCGTTAGAAAATGTCTTTCCCCTCAGATGTTCTTTCAGCTTGCCGAAAACATGGAACAGTGTAAGATCTGCCCTACCAGACTAGCATCACCCACGCCTTGGTCAAATAGTGGGCACCATTTCACTATGGTAACGTGACGTAGCATTTATTCCACATTCTGCCAGAATTCCACGGTGAATCTGTGAGAAATTTAGAGGTTTCAGCCACAAGAATCGTACTGTCCCGTGAACTTGAACTTTGGGGTACGTTTCCAGTAGCCGCACCATTTCAATCGCACATTGTGAGGTCCTGTTGTCTATACGGCAGCAGAATTATGTCTGCGGGAAACGCCGAACGTACTCTCTTCTGAAAATGAACCGCTCTTCTTGGCCAATGGTCTGAGCGTGGAACAGCATGTTTTAAGTATCCACGTAAAAAAAAACTAACGTGCAGCGTTTAAATAGGAGAAGAGGTGCATTACTGTTCGATGACGCTGTTGGTGGTAAATCAATGGAAACAGTAACTGCCGACAGATACGTAGGAATAACCATGCGGGATGACCTGAACGAGGATGAGCACATAAAACAAATGGTAGGAAAAGTACATGCCAGGTTGAGATTCACTCGGAGAAATTAAATTCATCCACGAAATAAGTGGCTTACAAGACACTTGTTCGATTAATTCTTGAGTACTTTTTATCAGTCTGGGACCAATACAAAGGGAGATTAACAGAAGAGACAGAGAACAGCCAAAGAAAAGCGAAGCCAGAGGATAGTTTGCTCGATGCGACAGCGTTGCGGAGATGATAAACTTCAGTGACAGACACTACAAGAGAGGCGTATTGCGTAAAGTAGATGTTTACTGCTGAGAGCGAACATTCCAAGAGGAGTCCAGCAACTTCTCTCTTCCTTGTACGTCCACGACGAAAAATTAGAGCTTATACGGAGCTACACAACTGGCCATTAAAATTGCTACACCAAGAAGTAATGTAGATGATAAATGGGTATTAATTGGAAAAATATATTGTGCTAGAACTGACATGTGATTACATTTTCACGCAATTTGGGTGCATAGATCCTGAGAAATCAGTACCCAGAATAACCACCTCTGGGCGTAATAACGGCCTTGATACGCCTGGGCATTGAGGCAAACAGAGCTTGGATGGAGTGTACAGGTACAGCTGCCCATGCAGCTTCAACACCATACCACAGTTCATCAAGAGTAGTGACTGGCGTATTGTGACGAGCCAGTTGCTCGGCCACCATTGACCAGGTGTTTTCAATTGGAAGAGATCTGGAGAATGTGCTGGCCAAGGCAGCAGTCGAATGTATGGTTTCGCAGGAATCCAATGTAGGGTAGAGCCACGGGTCGTAACACATCTAAAATGTAACGTCCGTTGTTCGAAGTGCCGTCATTGCGGACAAGAGGTGACCGAGACGTGTAACCAATGACACACCATACCATCACGCAGGGTGATACGCCGGGTGATACGCCAGTATGGCGATGAGGAATGCACGCTTCCAATGTCCGTTCACCGCGATGTCGCCAAACACGGATGCGACCATCATGATGCTGTAAATAGAACCTGGATTCATCAGAAAAAAATGACGTTTTGCCATTCGTGCACCCAGGTTCGTCGTTGAGTACACCATCGCAGGAGCACCTGTCTGTGATGCAGCGTCAAAGGTAACCGCAGCCATGGTCTCCGAGCTGATAGTCCATGCTGTTGCAAACGTCGTCGAACTGTTCGTGCAGATAGTTGTTGTCTTGCAAATGTTCCCATCTGTCGACTTAGGGATCAATACGTGGCTGCACGATCCGTTACAGCCATGCGGATGAGATGCCTGTCATCTCGACTGCTAGTGATACGAGGCCGTTGAGATCCAGCACGGCGTTCCATATCACCCTCCTGAACCCACCGATTCCATATTCTGCTTACAGTCATTGGATCTCGACCAACGCGAGCTGCAATGTCGCGATACGATAAGCCACAATCGCTATGGGCTACAATCCGACCTGTACCAAAGTCGGAAACGTGATGGTACGCATTTCTGCTCCTTACACGAGGCATCACAACAACGTTTCACCAGGTAACACCGGTTAATTGCTGTTTGTGTATGAGAAATCGGCTGGAAACTTTCCTCATTTCAGCACGTTGTAGGTGTCGCCACCGGCGCCAACGTTGTGTGAATGCTCTGAAACGCTAACCATTTGCATCTACATCTCTACATCTACATCCATACTCCGCAAGCCACCTGACGGTGTGTGGCGGAGGGTACCCTGAGTACCTCTATCGGTTCTCCCTTCTATTCCAGTCTCGTATTGTACGTGGAAAGAAGGATTGTCGGTATGCTTCTGTGTGGGCTCTAATCTCTCTGATTTTATCCTCATGGTCTCTTCGCGAGATATACGTAGGAGGGAGCAATATATTGCTTGACTCTTCGGTGAAGGTATGTTCTCGAAACTTTAACAAAAGCCCGTACCGAGCTACTGAGCGTCTCTCCTGCAGAGTCTTCCACTGGAGTTTATCTATCATCTCCGTAACGCTTTCGCAATTACTAAATGATCCTGTAACGAAGCGCGCTGCTCTCCGTTGGATCTTCTCCATCTCTTCTATCAACCCTACCTGGTGCGGATCCCACACTGCTGAGCAGTATTCAAGCATTGGGCGAAGAAGCGTACTGTAACCTACTTCCTTCGTTGTCGGATTGCATTTCCTTAGAATTCTTCCAATGAATCTCAGTCTGGCATCTGCTTTACCGACGATCAACTTTATATGATCATTCCATTTTAAATCAGTCCTAATGCATATCACAGCATCTTCTTCCTGTCGGTTAAATTTCGCGTCTGTAGCGCGTCATCTTCGTGGCGTAGCAATTTTAATGGCCAGTAGTGTACATCGACAGTCATTCTTCCCATGCGTCAGTCGTGAATGGAACGGGAAAAAGACGGTGGTGCCAGAAGTATCCTCCGCCAAGCACCATCTAAGGTGGCTTACGACGTAGTGGTATGGGTACGTCATGCCTAGGAAATAGTCGTACTAATGTGGCTGTACAGGGTAGGAGATGAGACGGCCTTCTCTGCTGTGCCGCAGGTTCAAGACGAGCGACGGGCTGATCCGGCAGGAGCAGGGAGTGGTGAAGAACCAGGGCACGGAGAACGAGGCGCTAGAGGTGCGCGGCACCATCACGTGGAAGGGCGCCGACGGCAAGGACTACAGCATCAACTTCGTCGCCGACGAGAACGGCTTCCAGCCGCAGTACACGCAGTAGGTGCTCACACCCTCCAGGCCGCCAGACTGACCCGCCCACGACGACCGGCACCGCGGCGCTGGGGTGCGTGGCGGGCTGAGCGGGCGGAAGCCGCGGGGAGCTGCCGACAGAGTTCCTTCCATCTCGCACGACGAGGGGCTGCCAGCAATCTCATCTAACGCTCCATCTTCTTTCCTCTCTTCTACCCTAAACTGTACATAATTGTTCAAAGTGTCAATAAAAGTGATTATCAGTTAAAGTTTTCTTCATATTTATCAGTGGTCATCAGCAAATGACCAGCAAACCCCTACCCTCGGCTTTAAAGAATCGATCTCCCGCGCATACAATGTCCTAGCTACATAACTTTGTGCTGTGCTGTCTCCTAAATGCGTTGCCGTTACAGTTAATAGTAAAGAATAATAAATTGTGATATAGTAAGCGAGAAACATTTTCCCTTCCACCATTGTGTGATGTGTACTAGCGAGAGAATGTTTTATAAAGATATGAAATTATGTGTAAAGTTTATTGGAAGTCTCAATGAAATTTCGGGAATACTTATGTCTAGGTAAAATATGTGATTAACATTACAAGGTCACAGGTTAATTAAGCGCGAGATAAGCCATTGCAAATTGTGAAATGCTCGTACACTAATAAATTGTGTAACCACCAATTTTTTGGTGAAAGCATGCAAAAGTGCCTGCATTTTGTTGCACAGGTGACAGCAGACAGTTTCTCGGATGGATTTCATGCCTCTTGACTTGGTGCGTCAACTCAGGAGCGGTTAATGCTGTTGTGTCTAATGACGTTCTAGTGGTCGATTGGAGACAGGCGTTCAAGCAGGCCAGGGTGACATGGTTCTAATGGCTCTGAGCACTATGGGACTTTACATCTGAGGTCATCAGTCACCTAGGCTTAGAACTACTTAAACTTAACTAACCTAAGGACATCACACACATCCATGCCCGAGGCAAGATTCGAACCTGCGACTGTAGCAGCAGCGCGGTTCCGGAGTGACGTGCCTAGAGCCGCTCGGCCACCAACGCCGGCCAGGGTAACATGTTGACACTCTGTAGTGCACGTTGGGCTATAACAGCGGTACCAAAAAAAATTGTTCAAATGGCTCTGAGCACTATAGGACTTTACATCTGAGGTCATCAGTCCCCAAGAACTTAGAACTACTTAAACCTAACCAAGCGAAGGAAATCACACACATCCATGCCCGAGGCAGAATACGAACATGCGACCTTAGCGGTCACGCGGTTCCAGACTGAAGCGCTTAGAACCGCTCGGTCACTGCGGCCGGCCAGTGGTGCCTGGACGTGCGTTATCCTGTTGAAAAACACCCCTGGAATGCTGTTCGTGAATGGCACCACAACAGGTCGAATCACCAGACTGACGTAGAAAGTCGCAGTCACGTGAGTGGGATAACCACGACAGAGTATTCATGCTATCATACGAAATCGTACACCAGACCATAAATCCAGTCATAGGTCCAGAATGTCTAGCACGGAGACAGATTGGTTACAGGCCCCCAATTGGGCTCCTTCTAGTCAACACACGGCCATCACTGGCACCGAGGCAGAAACCAGATTTCATTAGAAATCACAGCAGTCATCCATCTTACCCTTCAATTTGCTATCCTTGACTTCACTTAAGTCGCAAACGGCACAAACGGCGGTGGTTTGGAGTCAGCAGCGTGCACGCTACAGACCGACTGGCTTGGAGTTATCTTTGAAGTAACCGATTTGTTGCAGTTCATTACGCCATTGCGGTGCCAACAGTTGCTCAGGTTGCTACCGCAGATGTAATACGATGCGCCAGAGCCATTCACCGAACACTATGGTCTTCCAAGTGGCCGTCCATAGCCTGGTCTTCTTGCGACCGCCGGTATTCTCGTGAACACCGCCGCCAGTAATCATGTACAGTGACTATATCTGACTATATCCCAACCAAGGCTTTCTGCAATATCGCAGAAGGAACATCCAGCTCCTCGTTACCCTATAACACAACGTCGTTCAAACTCTGTGAGGTGCTGATAACGGCGTTTTCTGCCGCCTTAGAGGCGTTCTTGAATAACATCAACTCACCACGTCCAATCTCAAAGTTACCTAAGACTCACGACTGTTACAGGGTGTATTTAAGATAAATCTGATTTCCATCCTCATAGTGGCACTACTAGCGCCGCTATTATACGACTGGCACGAAATCTCAATAGACATCATCTTTCAGAAGTGGAAACACTCTTACCATCTTCTCCTAGGTGCTGCGAATTTTTTCCCGCCAGTGTATCTTTTCTCTCGCTGTAGTACAAAGGAGAAAAAGGACGAAAAAACCAATACGTTATCGGGACGGGACGGAAATGGGTAGATATGGTGTACATGCACAGACAAAGAAATGATTTCAATTTCAGAAAAACTGAACGATTTATTCAAGACGAAGAGCTTCACAAACTGAGAGAGTCAATGACTCGGTAGTCCACATCTGACCCCTACGTAAACAATTATTCGGCTTGGTATCGATTGACAGAGCAGCTGGATGTTCTACTGAGAAATATCGTGGCAAATTTTGCCCGACTGGCGCGTTAGATCATCAAAATCCAGAGATGATTGGAGGGCCCTGCCCATAATGCTCCAAACGCTTTTAACTGGAGACAGATCCAGCGACCTTGTTGGGCAAGATAGGGTTTGGAGAACACGAAGACAAGCAGCGGAAAGCCCTCAGCCTTTGCCACTGAGCATTATGTTGTGAAACGTAAGCCCAGGACGGCTACCATGAAGGGCAACAAAACAGGGCGCAGAATATCGTCGTCGTACCGCTGTTTTGTAAGGGTGCCGTGGATGCCTTGCTTTGGAAAGAGATGGCACCCAAGACCATCACACGAGTTGTTGGTCAGTATGATGGACGACAGCTAGGTTTGTATCCCAACGTTGGCCGGGGCTCAGTTCGAAGTGGGACTCATAAATCAAGACAATACTACTCCAGTCAATGAGATAGCAGGCCGAATGTGCCCGACACCATTGCAGATGTGCTTATTAATATCCAGAGGTCAGTGGTCGTCGGTACAATGGACGTCGTGAGCTCAGCCACCATTCTGTGAGCCGCCTATTGATGGTTGGGGTTGTTTTGGGGGAAGAGACCAAACTGCGAGGTCATCGGTCTCATCGAATTAGGGAAGGACGGGGAAGGAAGTCGGCCGTCTCCTTTCAAAGGAAACATCCCGGCATTTGCCTGGAGTGATTTAGTGAAATCACGGAAAACCTATATCAGGACGGCCGGACGCGGGATTGAACCGTCGTCCTCCCGAATTCTATTGATGGTCTTTGTGCTCACTGAAGTCGGATCAATGATAATGCTGAATGCCTCTCTGACGATTGCTCTGTCCGGACGTCTCTCTAGGTCGAGGGCTTCCTTCTTGGCGCTGTGTTCGGCCATGCTTCAACATTACTGCCATCATAGCCGAATAGTGAAATCGTTGCTATTTAAATGTCGAGCGATTCGCCAATTACTCCAACCGGCTTCTTTAACTCCAACTATGCATCCTCTCTCAGATGCTGACATGAGTGTATAGTAATCCCGCGCCTATCTGTGAGGCATAGGTACTGTGCAACTGGGAATATGGAATGAAATTCGCGAAGGTTTTACGCTCTGGTCTCGACGTATCCCCTGTTTACTATCTTTGCCAGCTGCACGGTGAAACTACGCTGCAGCGTCACCCATTCATATATCAGCCGCCAGCGTTAAGAGTTTTGCATTTTCCGTCGATATCTGTATGAATATCAATTTGTGACCAATTTGCACTATCCCTTAATGGTGCTACACCTTTTTTTCTATTGTCTTGGCGTGAACTTGACTTATTGTGTACTTTGCTTAGAGCCCTCCATCACCGAAGAAAATCTTAGCAGTGAAGTAGTGTGGTCGTACCAGTCTCTTGTAAGGAACAAGTGCGGCAAGGTGGATCGATGTGAAGGCCTGACAGCCGGCCGCTGTGGCCGAGCGATTCTAGGCGCTTCGGGAATGGCGAACAGGAGCTGAAGTGTTTCGACGTGCTCGAGACCACACCGAGACTGAAGTAGCCGTACTTTATGTTCTGGCGCATCAGAATATTCAACATGTCTACAAAAGGTAGTGTGCCACTGACAACAATGTAACACGGCGTAATATTCTAAACAACAGGGGCTGCACACAAGTATCTCATCTTCCAATTAAAATCGGTCTCAAAGCCGACAGGAATTGCTGTTTTCAGTGAATACGGGTCTAGATGGACACGTCTCCGAGTGGACACTGCGAAGGGAACTGCTTAGAATGGACACTTGAAATGAAGTACCTCGCAAGAGTTCATTGTCCCACAGCGGCGTACAAAGCTATATTTCTTCATTGGGCTAAACAATACAGAAACTGGACAGTGATTGGAGGCTTGAAAGTAGCCCGACTAGTCGTGATTTTGCTTTTGAAATGATGCAAGACGTCGAGTGTACCGACTGCCCAATGTGGTAAGAGCTTGCCATTTACAATACAATAAAGACTAGTGAGACAATGTGGTGGCGCTAGTCACGAGACGCTGTGCGCGGAGACGCAGTTTCGTATCATTTTAATCGAAACCTCCGGAGGGCTCCAGTAGAAACACTATTGAGAAAATTTAATAAACCGTCATTTGAAGCCAACAGACATTTCGATTAAGACCACGAAGATACGAGAAATTAGGAGTCATACGAAAGCATGGAGATAGTCGTTTTTCCCTCGCTCTATTTGCAAGTGGAAGAGGAAAGGAAATGAGTAGTAGTGAAACGGGGTACCCTTCGCCACGCGCCGAATGGTTACTTGTGGAGTATGTATGCAGATGTACATGTAGAACGGGAAATTAGAGCTCCGATAATGATTGGGTTTATGACTTAGTTGGTGACCTGGACATGACAGTACCTCAGACTTGTGGCAGCAACTTGCAATTTGTTGTTATGGCGTAATGATCGACAATGCCCTAATAATGCTGTAAACCGAATTAACGCGGGTCTGAGGATGACACTGCCGACGGCTGAATTTGGGCATTTTGTCTGTCTACTGGAAGATGAGGACTGGGAAGAAGAAGTTGGTGGATCTAATCAGTGAAATCATAGTAGGTGTGTGATGACACACTATTCAATGATTCCCCTGCCTCGAGATGACTGGGTGTTTGTGTTGTCCTCATCATTTCATCATCATTCATGAAAATAGCGAGATTGGACTGAGCAAAGGTTGGGAATTTGTACGGGCGCTGATAACCGCGGAGTTGAGCGCCGCACAAACCAAACATCATCTTCGGTGATGGCAAACTACACTCCTGGAAATGGAAAAAAGAACACATTGACACCGGTGTGTCAGACCCACCATACTTGCTCCGAACACTGCGAGAGGGCTGTACAAGCAATGATCACACGCACGGCACAGCGGACACACAAGGAACCGCGGTGTTGGCCGTCGAATGGCGCTAGCTGCATTTGTGCACCGCCGCCTTCAGTGTCAGCCAGTTTGCCGTGGCATACAGAGCTCCATCGCAGTCTTTAACACTGGTAGCTTGCCGCGACAGCGTGGACGTGAACCGTATGTGCAGTTGACGGACTTTGAGCGAGGGCGAGGCCGAATTGCTCAACACGTGGGGCGTGAGGTCTCCACAGTACATCGATGTTGTCGCCAGTGGTCGGCGGAAGGTACACGTGCCCGTCGACCTGGGACCGGACCGCAGCGACGCACGGATGCACGCCAAGAACGTAGGATCCTACGCACTGCCGTAGGGGACCGCACCGCCACTTCCCAGCAAATTAGGGTCACTGTTGCTCCTGGGGTATCGGCGAGGACCATTCGCAACCGTCTCCATGAAGCTGGGCTACGGTCTTGCACACCGTTAGGCCGTCTTCCGCTCACGCCCCAACATCGTGCAGCCCGCCTCCAGTGGTGTCGCGACAGGCGTGAATGGAGGGACGAATGGAGACGTGTCGTCTTCAGCGGTGAGAGTCGCTTCTGCCTTGTTGCAAATGATCGTCGTATGCGTCTTTGGCGCCGTGCAGGTGTGCGCCACAATCAGGACTGCATACGACCGAGGCACACAGGGCCAACACCCGGCATCATGGCGTGGGGAGCGATCTCCTACACTGGCCGTACACCTCTGGTGATCGTCGAGGGGACACGGAACAGTGCACGGTACATCCAAACCGTCATCGAACCCATCGTTCTACCATTCCTAGACCGGCAAGGGAACTTGCTGTTCCAACAGGACAATGCACGTCCGCATGTATCCTGTGCCACCCAACGTGCTCTAGAAGGTTAAGTCAACTACCCTGGCCAGCAAGATCTCCGGATCTGTCCCCCATTGAGCATGTTTGGGACTGGATGAAGCGTCGTCTCACGCGGTCTGCACGTCCAGCACGAACGCTGGTCCAACTGAGGCGCCAGGTGGAAATGGCATGGCAAGCCGTTCCACAGGACTACATCCAGCATCTCTACGATCGTCTCCATGGGAGAATAGCAGCCTGCATTGCTGCGAAAGGTGGATATACACTGTACTAGTGCCGACATTGTGCATGCTCTGTTGCCTGTGTCTATGTGCTTGTGGTTCTGTCAGTGTGATGTATCTGACCCCAGGAATGTGTCAATAAAGTTTCCCCTTCCTGGGACAATGAATTCACATTGTTCTTATTTCAATTTCCAGGAGTTTATTGAACAAATTGTACAAGCTTCGGTTAATAATAAAGTCAACATTATGGCTTTCTCACTCATTGCTCTTTTTGCCTGCATGCCGTTCACAGTCCATTCTATATAGAGACATTTATATATGTCTGTCTCGCATTCACGGCTCCATATTGGCAATTGGCGGCCAAAACTGGAACTAATATTTTCCAGCGTAAGTCGGTTCTGCATCAACACATTAGGGTATCTACCAGATTTCGCAGCCATGCGGTGATTACAAATCACATCGGATCGCTGTGAGTAGCTGCACTTTAATTGTAGCCACTGATGCAGTCAGTCTCCAGACCGTATGGTCCTACCGTTGAGAAGCCATGTTGTGTCGGTTTAATTTGCAAGGGGGACCCTCGATAGGTCGCCCACAGGGTGAAACAAGGATGGTAATAAAGGACCACGTAGTTTGTGTTGGGTGCCAACTCTCAGTAGCTTCCGAGAAAACGAGTGTTACATTTTTCAGTCGCAGTTTTATCAGTGTGCTCACCCAGTGTTATGTTAAATGAGTCCAGTACTGTAGTGGTCAACAGCTCAGTTTTCAATTTTTGCATCCCGTGTTCAAACCCAAACACAAGTCTTTTTCTCATTTTGTTCTCTCTGTTATTGCATAAGTACGTGACATAAATATTTTTGTGAAATCGTGAAATACAGTTGTATTGCACACAATAGAAATAAACTTTTCTAATCTTATTAAAAATAGATTTTATCGTCAGAAATCTTAGACAATCTTATTTCATTTACAGTAACTGAAAATGAAGTAGTAGTATTTCAATTTTTGCTTTCATCTCTACTTTTATACTTCAAGATATGTTGTGTACCCTCCATGGCGATATCTACCACAAAACCATTCAAAGAATATAAATTTGGAGCACCATGAGCAACGTGCGAAGGCTCATAACGTGCAGTCACTTTCTCTCTCTCTCTCTCTCTCTCTCTCTCTCTCTCTCTTTTTTCTGTGGATGTCCTTAGGACCGTTGCTTAATACCTCGTGATATGGTGATAATTTCGCTCAAAAGCAGGAGTCTACAACTGATGGTTCAAGGCGTCTATTTTAATTGCATCAGTCCTCTTGCGATTTCCCTTTCCTCTGTGATGAAAAGAGGGCACTACAGTAATCAGAGAACGTAATTCCTCACGTGTCGGTAAAAGTATACGTCGTCACAAGGTTGACACGTTAGTAGAATTGCTTTTGATGGACACCTGGGTATTCCTATATCAGTGACAAATAGAACAATTAGAATTCATATGTTTTTCAGTTACAGTTAATAGTGGTAGATTATATAAATTTTGTGATGATGAAACACTTACTTCCTCTGTCAATAATTCCACTGTATATCAAGATGTCGAAAAAATATTCATGTTCCAAAGAAAGATAAAGAAAAATAAGCAATATTAGGTTGGAAATAAACACGGGGCACCGAAGTCTTTAAAACGGCGCCCTTAACCACTGTGTAACCAACTCTCTTACCCTGACACTGAACGAGCAGACTGATGAGTCACTCTGAAATTTTAACATTTTCTCGGAAACTATTGAGAGTTGGTACCAAATCGTAAAGAGGTGTTCCTTTATTTTCTCCCTTCTTTCACCCTGGTAAGTTTCGTCTGTGTCAGAGGGCGACCTATGAAGAATTCCGCTTGTGAGTGCTGCAGACACCAGAAGGGTCGATAAAAGATAACCGGTTAATGATTTTGTTGATAGCCAGTTGCAAGAATCATATCATCACGGATTACGGCAACAGTTCGTAATTGCAATTGATCCGATGCAGCTGTGGACTTATGCCGCCGCTAAGGTCTGCCATGTTCTACTTTCAAGAACGGTCTATTAGTAACTCTTTGTATTGCCCTCAATTAAGTGCTTTATTTCTTAAATCTTTGTCCTTCGATTACTTATGTCTTTTTTCTTGATTGATCGAGCGTTGTCTACCGCTCCAGTAATAACGCTCTTGTATCTAGGCACTTTTGCCGTCTGTTTCAATGAGCTATTTACCTTGGTCAATCTGTGAGCTTCATTGTTAGTATGTTTGTTATTCCTAACAAAAATATACATATTAAATTGAGGCTATAGTCGACTCTTTGTCCTTAAACTATTCCTCTATCATTTTGAACTGAAGGTCGAATCAGGCGTACACAAGTGATAAATTTGCTTTTTTAGTTAATGTCAGGGAAACGAGAAAGGCAGTGGGTGCTCGTTTGCAAACCACACAACTGGGAATGCGGTTTCAGCGTTTCACATGTGACTCTCGGGTCGTACACGGTCAAATACGTATTATAAAGAAAACCGACAGTTTATATCGCAATTAATAATTAATTAGTTGCCACCTGTAATGGCTGTTTTTGTTTTACTGCTTGAGAACATCGCTATCGCTCCAATACGACTTCAAAATTATTAACAAACACCTGTTGCCATTGGTAGGATTTCCTACCCTGGCATCTGAGTTGTCAGCGCAACGGAATGTCGTACCTCACGGTTCAAATGGCTCTGAGCACTATGCGACTTAATTTCTGAGGTCATCAGTCGCCTAGAACTTAGAACTAATTAAACCTAACTAACCTAAGGACATCACACACATCCATGCCCGAGGCAGGATTCGAACCTGCGACCGTAGCGGTCGCTCGGTTCCAGACTGTAGCGCCTAGAACCGCACGGCCACTCCGGCCGGCGTACCTAACTGCCCGGGATCGATTTCCGGTTGTGTCGGAGATTTTTCTCCGCCAAGGAACTGGGTGTTGTGTTGTCCTTATCATCATCATTTCACCCCCCCCTCGACACGCAAGTCGCCGAAGTGGAGTCAACTCGAAACACCAGATGAATGGTCTACCCGACGGAAGGCTCTGGCCACAAGGCATTTCCGTTTCCATTGGTAGCAGGACTGCCAAGGAGTTAGCAGATTCAATCTTTACTAAGGCTCATTAGAAAGTGTCTTGTTAAGACTTATTACAGGAAAAATATTAGTTGCTAATAACTCACCACGTGGATCAGGAGAGCGGCAGAAAATGGGTGTCCAGGCGTTGCAGAGATCAACCTTCTATGGGATGTATGTATTACCTTTCACAAAATGGGCATCATCGACAGTCAAGAAAAGATCAAAACAAACCATTCACTTGCACCATGATTAACGAATAAAAATGGTGGGTTACATTGATCACAAAGACTCGCACCTTCAAGATCGAAGATGAACTCCTTAAGAGTTACAGGCCGTGTAGAATATTCAGCTAGGTATCCACTCTAAAGGAAAGCATATAGAATCATATTGGTGTAAGGAGATGATGAGAAGTGATAGACTGTGATGGCGTGCAACCGACAGCTTAGAGCTTATCGTAGAATTAGCAATCCTTTAACGTGCAGCTGTAGATAGTGCAATAATATGTTTTATAGGCACGGAAAAAACAAACATCCAGATGCTGAATTTGTCCAGTGGTTCTAGGTGGTATGAACTGCAATGTCACACACACTTTTCAAGAGCGATACTTTGCAACAAATGAGTAAGATTTTTATACGCAGATCAAGAATCAAGCAAAAGCAAGCTATTTTGACCAGCTGGTGGCCAAAAGCAGTGCTCATACCATAGCTGTAGTTGTGTTACACCCATTTACCCACTCTTGCTTACTGTAAAGCATTTGTTCCCTAGTGCCCTTGCAAGATCACGCACACAAGAAAGAAAGGTAGAGGGCAGAGCACCTCCAGCTTCTCGCAGCACAGTGAATAACTTTCCAGCCAATCTACCATGCAGATTAACAGTAGACATAATTTTATACGGATACGCTAAGGCACAGATGTTAGGTGATTTTGATAAAAATCTCCTGATACGTTTAATTTCCAGGATTCCTCTTCAAATCCCGATTGGTCAGATTCCTTCCTGGTTTATGGGATAAGTTTGTCGGGGCGATTCCGCAGGTTTCTGTGCATCGACAAAGACGCTTTGTTTGAAATTTCATTATCTTACGTCCTCCAATTCCGTAGCACTGTTTGAAATTATGCAACAACCCACTGCTTTCCTTGAAATCGCTGTCATGTATGTCGCGTGTAATTTCCTTTTCATAACGTAGTAGGACAATATTACTGACATCCCGTAAATTGTCTCGAGCATCCTTGAAACCAGTTTTTGTAAGAAGTGCGCCTTGTCCTCCCTTGGATATCCGTAGTTTTTCTTATACACTACACGGTCATATTGCTGCGTGTTTATTCGTAATCTATTATTATTTATTTATTTTTTTTACTATGCTGTGGATGACGTTCCATGTTTGTCCTTTACTACGTTTCACTGGAGACGGGATTTGTGGCTTCGTGTTCGACAAGGATGATGAAATACACTTGTTGCAGTATCACTTTCATTTGCTACGCACGTATCCTCATGATTATACTCCTCATGAACATTGCACGCTCAGCCGAGCGTACACGACACGACACATTCCACTGACTCATCTTGCACAAACGCTGATATTTCATCTGCCACTTCTTTCTCAATATGCGAAATTTCTTGGGTTCTTTTCTGACGAAATGTCAACTACTGCAACTGTTGTAGACATAATGCAATGTTTGCTTTGTTTATCGAGGCCATTGCTCTGTTCTGTATTAACACCGCAAGCTCTGTAGCACTGTTGTGAGTCGCTCGTCGACTACGCAGTTCAACGTTCTCTAGCCTCGCTCACCATCAAATACCTACAGGCCTGCCCCATGTTGCTATTAGCAACCAATATTGTAGTTGCATGGTAGACAATATGTGGGGCGTCGAATGTCGCAAACATAATTGGCCTTTTGCGACTCGCACTAATGGAGTTGCTTGTAAGTCTTCTGGAATAAACAGGTGTTCCTGCTTAAACAATGTCCCCATTAGTGTAGAAAATCCTCCATCAGTTCAAAAAAATATAAACTGCATCAAAACAAATAGCTTGCTTACTGAGCATGAGAACCAGACAAAAGCCACAGGAGCAAGTAACACTGGAATTCATCCAAATCTAACAATCCTTCATTGCAGTATAAAAACAAAATACAGCAGTCGAAATTGAATTGTACATTAATTTGCATCACAAAACACCGGTAAAGAGTTACAGAAATCCAGACTATAACATTATCATCGCAGGACAGGGGAAGTTATACTTGTAGGACTTCCTTAAAGGAAACTCAAACTGCGACACGACCTCTTAACATTAGTACCATTCTGAAAAATCGGTTATTGAACTAACAGATATTGGTGTGTACAAAGAAGAATAATCGTTCTTTGTGTACAAGTAATAATGTAATAGCCTTTTTAAAAAAATCAGCTGAGGTTCTCGACAAAGCTGCAGTGCCTAAAATCAAGATAATCTCATGTGGGGATTTAAATACAAATATACGAATATCATAGACGAAGTCTGTTGCACAGTTTTATCACGACACAACTAGCCAACAGTGCCACAAGGATAACGAAAACATCAGCATTAGTAATCCATATCGTAGTTACAGACATGGAAAGAGAGCACCCTGTTTTACATAAAAGATGCTGGACTCTGATCATTTATGCCAGTTAATAAAAGTAGAAGTTTCGTTGGAAAAACCCTTCAGAATGCAGACCTACAAAAGATCTGTCTAAAAATCCAAATTTTCGACATTTTTCAGGGACATTGTCAGACCAAAGGTGAGATGAAGTTTATGTATAAAACAATATAGATACAAGTTTCTCTACAGACATTCCTATAAAGCAGCCTTTCCAAATTCCAAAAAAAAGACACTTCGTAACAGTAGTATAAGAAAGTCCTTCCAGACTATTAAATAGCTCAGCTCTAGAAGAGAACACCATAGTGAGCTAGAGTTGCTAAACTACACACATCAAAAAAGTTTTGTATCTTCTCGGTTCCGAGAGTTACTGAACCTGTAAAGAATGTTGGAATAGAGATCAACATAAACATCATTTCCGCCCTTTTTTCTGCTCATGAAAACCACACATTGCACGTTGTACCACCATACAGCGAGACCTTCAGAGATAGTGGTCCAGATTGCTGTATATACCGATATCTCTAATACCCAGTAGCACGTCCTCTTGTATTGATGCATGCCTGTATTCGTCATGGCATACTATCCACAAGTTCATAAAGATTGTTAAAACAAGCAACGCGAAACCAAACAAACTAAAAATATTAATTTTAATTTTAATAGGCCTTCTGAAGAAGGTTGGGTTATCCCGACTGAAACCTAGGTAAATTCTATGTAAACGGTGCAACTGAGGATGCTCATTATTAAAGTTAAAATTAATATTTGCACAGTTTCTGACAGGGCCTCGAAATGTTGAAGGTATGTAAAAATTGAAAATAGCTAACGGGTAAAAAGCAGGTGTAGGTACATGATCCACAGAAACTAGGGAGACGTGAATAAATATTTTTCATATAAAGTTGACAAACTACAAGAAAAATGTCGCATCTCAAATGATGTTCCAGAAAAGATTACACAGCAAGTGCAATAACGTTATCAGCCACCTCAGGTTATACAGTCAGAGAAACAGCACAAAAATTCAAGAACAAGAGTCAGTAGGTCACCATTTGTGCTAGAGAAATGCATTATCTATACATTAGCTTCATTAAATGGTAGAATAAACTAGCCTTTCAGCTCAGGTAACTGTCCAGAGTATCTACGAGAGGCACGATTCGTGTCTCATTAAAGAATGATGGTGCAGAAGACATGAAAAACCTATAATCCAATTTTTCTGCTGTCATGATTCTCAAAATTAATAGAATCCATTGTGAAAGACAAATGAATAACTTGGGTAAATATTACCTCCTCAGTGAATCACAGTTCGGTTTCTAGAATAGCAGAAATACAGAATCAACAATTGTAGACCTTACAAAAGAGAAGGCTTATTTTAAGATGTATTGAAGGCCTTTGATACTATTAATCGTAAAACTCCACTAGAAAAACTATACATTATGAATACGACGAATTGGCAGTAACTGGTTCCGATCGTATCTGAAAAACAGGGTGCAATGTATAAATGTTGTACAAGTTTCAAATAAAAGCAAATTTTTTGTGAAACATTTATCAATGTCCAAGTATATTACCACAGGAGCTTCTTAGGATCTATGTTATTTTAGATACACATCAATGACTTTCCAGACAATGTTAGACGCAGGGGAAAATTGTTTGTGATGATGACTGCAGATTTGTAATCAAATGTAAAACACTGTAACTGCTAATTCTGAAGCAAATGAAAGCCTAAAACATATGACACAGAAATGTTTTAAAATACAGTCTATACTAACAATAAATCTGTAAAACAGAGTTCCAGAACTACTGGACCGATTTTCTTGGCGGTTTCGCGGCCAATTTGAACATCGTTTGAGTTATCGCATAGGTGTTAGTTAATGAAAATACAATCATCGAACAAACGATATCGCTATTTAAAGGTTTACTAAAACTTTCTTATCTACCTGTCTTGAATATGGTAATCTGTAGAACTACCATATGTAATTTTATGGGGTTTTCATCAGTAACTTCAAAGTACATTGGAGAGCCGTACGGGGTATATTTAATGAAAATCGAATCATGGCAAAAAATATATTCACTATAAAAATGCATGTATTTATGTATGTATGTATGTATCTGTCTATCTATCTATCTATCTATATTCCCGCTTCCAAAACTACTGCACCAGACTTGGTACACATGTCACCTACTGTCAGGAAAGACTCGCTGTGAGGGTGAGAACCACTTTCCTTTCAAAGTGGGTGGGACGCGCGAATAAACAGATTTTATTTATCCATATTTGAAAATGAGAGCGCGTAGTGACTTTCAACAAACATAATACACAATTTCAAACCTTTACGAAACTTTTTCTCGCTGACGTACCCCTCAAAATAATCGAATGAAAAATGTTTATCGCTTACAACATTGCC
Organism: Schistocerca gregaria; assembly: GCF_023897955.1. Lineage (NCBI taxonomy): Eukaryota > Metazoa > Arthropoda > Insecta > Orthoptera > Acrididae > Schistocerca > Schistocerca gregaria. The sequence continues at coordinate 290,147,365 of NC_064927.1, forward strand.
ACCGATCATTTCCGCATCAAGAATTATGTTTAAAATTTCTTTTTTCCTTACTGTTGATTGTGTTCGTGACACATTTTGCAGACAACGTTCATGTACACCACCGAATGTATCCGCAAAATTAAATCACTGCACGACACATAGTTTAGCATATATGACGTTATAAACACTGAGATCCGTGCATAGGAGCCGCATCATCCATGACGTTGAAACATATTATTACTAACCCGCTGAGCAGATTTCGATGAGATTTGGTAAGGAGTAAGCTTGACACGTGAGGAAGGAAATAGGCTAATTTAGAAAGTGTGTTGTGCAAGATACTTGTTGATCTGAAAGCTAATACGCGAATAACGGAAAAATGTTATTCTTTGTAAAAGTTAATTACTCTTTGATTCTTGAACTTTAACATGTATGTTAAAATGCCTTTATTGGTTGATGTGTACTACGTGATTAGTGACTTGCAACAAAATTTACATACAATTTCATACATTTACGGAGCTGTACTCCCAAAAAACTCCAACCAGCCATGATCGCTAGTTAAGTATCTACTTAGACGACCGGTTTCGGTAAGACGGTGTTACCATCTTCGGATCTTCAACTTTATAATTCATACTTTCTCCACCATATGAACTGTAATGCTGAAAATCCGAAGATGGTAACATAGTCTTACCGAAATCGGTAGTCTAAATAAGTGCCTTACTAGCGATCTTTGAAATTTTTCGGAGTTCATTACACTACAGATCGACCCCGCTCTGGTAATGCCCGTAATATATATTTTATGAAACTTTTTCTCGCTAATGACCCTCACAAAATGATGATAGGTGAAAAGTTTATCGCTTATTACATTTTCACTGTTCATGCAGTAGAACTGTCGCATCAGGCAGAACGTCATGACGTTTAGATTTATTACTTCTCTGCTACTAACTCCAGTCGCAACACATTTAACAGAGAGTAACCACATATTCCTCTGAATGTACGTACACGTTTACATGACTGTAGCAGGTGGTTATAATTTAGAGCAGCTGCTCCCCGAGGTCCATTATGGGCTGTAACTATCATATGGCAGCGAAACTTGGTAGGTAGGTTAATGCGTTAATGCGGAACGGATTTACGCTGGGAAAAAAAATTAGTTACAATTTTGGCTACCAGGTGCAAATCTTATGCTGTACAGCATCTCGCCGACGCCTTCGGTGCTCATATTGAACAAACTGTGTAAGCGACAGTTAATAATAAAATCAACATTATGTCTTCCTCACATCCCTCGCCTTTTCTGTTCAAGTGCAGTTCTCAAGCAATTACATACGGAAACATTTCTATATGTCTTTCTTGTATTCACAGTGCCAGATTTGTATCTGGTGGCCAAAAGTGGAACTAATACTTTTTTCGGGGTAAATCGATACCATATTAGCGCATAAGACTACCTCCCAAGTTTCGCTACCGTGCTTTGATTAGAGCGCACACTAGACCTCTGTGAGTACCTGCACTATAATTACAACCACTTGGTGCTACACGTCGTTCAGGAGATGATGGAAGGCGGAGATGGACAGTGAGAGGGGGAAGAGGAGATGCGCATAGTAAGGAAAGAGAAAGAGATGGACAGGGAGAAGAGGAAAGAGGAGATAGACATAGTAGGAAAAGAGGAGAATTTGTATAGGGAGAGAGGGAGAAGATGGACAGAGAGTGGGAGGTGAAGAAAGTGGACTGAGAGATGGAGGAGAACGAGATGGACAGAGAGAGGGGGAAGGAGCGAATGGACTAATAGATTTCAAATAAATACATGTAACCTCCCCACTACATTTTCTTCTGTATGAAATTTAGTCCAACGTTACCTCCCACTCAATTAAAAATCTACATACTACCAAAACTATGTACATCTAACAGATACCATCACAAGTCAGCACAGCACCACTAAAATATGTCCATCACACTTCAACTAAGAATGTATCAGACTGCACAGAAGCAAAGACTGTGCTACTACAAAACCAAAGATTGTTTAACAGCAACGTAACTTGTTCTATGTCTGACATGCACATCGATAACATACAAAATCAAAAAGACATGTGCACCTTACATACTGTAATGTCAACGCCAATATTTTATGTCGCCAGTGTATTCGACAGTGCTCGAGATTTATGAAGTTATGAATATTTTTCCAGAAATGACTTTTAGGCCTATATGTGAGAACTGAAAAAGACTTACTGTTACATTGTGATTTATTGTTATATTGTGAAATGTCCAACAACAACAGTAAATCACATAACAAAAGATAATACCACTAAAAGAATGTATTGGCATTGTATTGTCTGTGGAATGTTTCCTTCTTCTGTTGTCCTCTATGATCTATGAAGCGCATGAGATCGAAGATCAGCTGAGGTCTGTTCTTCTAAATATTGTAAAAGGTCGTCATAGGTGATCAAAAGAAAACTGTATCGTACAATTTACTAAGTAGAATTCTGGTATACGGAGTTTTATTTATAACTAGATAACCAACTACGAATATTTTAATTTTTGTGTCCACAGATTGACTCCCTAGATGCCATCCACAATGGAATCCGAAAATATCGATCACGTGTAACACAACTTGCGTTTTTCCATGTGTATACGGTACTTATCGAATTTGTTTGCCGCCATTACGTGAGCGTATGGAGCGGCAATTTCAAACTACAGAAGTAGTCAGACTTTAATTCTTTCGATCGATATTACAATATTTGAACTTCGAGGACAAGAACCAAAAGGAATTAATTATTTTTTATTCTAACAGTGAAAATAACATTCAGTAGAACAGTCTTAGACTCTGCGTAAATGAAATAATTTTTATGGCTGGTGTGTAAGATTAATTTTTCTCAGAATAATTTATCAGTGACTTTAAAAAAAATATTTACTACACCAGTGTTGTTATTGGTAGAGGTTGTGGTGTGATATATTATTTGGTACATACATTCATTTGTAGTGATGAGGTATTACAAAATAATTCATTATAGTCGGGCTCAGCAGCACATAAATAAGAATTATCAGATATTATTTATTTCTTTCATACAATACTGCTACTCTTGCTGCTACATTTTCATACGTTTTACAATAACACGTACTCAACCCCACAACAACTTTAAACAGAACCAAAAACCAATTACAATACATACCAGTTCAATATTCGCAAACAAAACACAAATGTGTACTCACACAGAAAGCTTAAAGTTAATATCAATTTTTCCAGTCATTTAAAGGAAGCAGAAAATAGACAGTTTAATCAACACAGAGAATGGTCGACACTATGCTGTAATATATACAGGATGGACAGCAAAACCAAACACTAGGCCGGGCCAGTTACATATAAGAAGATCATCCACTTAATCACCCCGTCCCATCTAATTCCCATAATCGACAACTGGAATGTATTTCAGCAAAATATGCTTAGGTCTTGGAGCAGCACACCCATTAGGACAACAGTAAACAGGAAAACACTGAAGGTGAATCAGAACCAAAATTCTAGCGACAATCCACACGGTGTTTTCGTCATGCAGCACAGGCACGATACTCTTCTTGTGCACTGTCGTCCGAGAGCAAACACCATAGGTAGTATACACTTGTGCATCGTCAGCACGGCCTCCACTGACGTCAAGACGCCAGTCGCCCTCCACCCATCCAGAACGGCAGGTCTAATTTCATCATCACCGTCCCTACCAGAGCTGTTAGTGAGAGGGTGAAGAATATTTTTAGATTCTTCGGTTAATACTGGTTCTTGATATTTCAGACGTAGACTTTCGTAGGATAATTTGCGTCTGTCTTCAAGGGGCTATCAAGTCAGTTTTTCAATATTTTTGTGATGCCTGCCCCTGCATCAAAAAAACTTGCGATTTCATGCCAGCTTGTTTTGAAAATTCGCTCAGTATCCCCGGTTAGAGTTATTTGGACGGGTTGCTCACACTTAAGTAATATTCTAAGATCAGGCGCACAAGGGACTTATAAGTAAGCAAATTTGTAGACCGTATTTTCCCAGTATTCTGAAAATGGACCGGAATCTTCCGTCCACCTTATCTGCAACTGAAGTTATATGACCATTAAATTTCATATCTTTACAGACTGTTACAATTCAATTCAATTCACCCGATCAGGCCCAGAGGACCGCGCGCCACCACAGTTAGAGCTCTCCATCCGTCTCTGTCTTCTGCTATCTGTCTCCAGTTTTCCGTGACTCCCAGCTGCAACAGGTCTTCTCTCACTCCATCGATCCACCTCTTTCTAGGTCCTCCCACTGGTCTGCTGCCTGACGGGATCCAGTCCATTGTGATTTTGGGCCATCTTGTTGCCTCCGTTCTAACAACATGTCCAGCCCATTGCAGTCTTTCGCTTCTCATCACTCCCAAGATGTTAGGCTCCTTGGACAGCTCTTATAATTCAGTGTTATGTCATCTTCTCCATTCTCCAGTAGTCTGATCTCTGACTGGTCCAAATATTTTCCTGAGGACTTTCCTTTCAAATGGTAGCAGTCGCTTAAGGTCTTGTTTTCGAGTACTCCAGGTTTGAGAACCATAAAGTAGTACTGGCATTATTAATGTCTTATACAACCGTAGCTTTAGTTGTTGAGAGACACTTCTACATTTTAATATAGGGTCTAGAGAGTGATAGTATCTGTTTCCCGCCTACAGTCGTGCTTTTATCTCTGCTTCAGTTGATGTTACTTCTGTAAAAAATGATCCAAGGTATTTGAACTCTTTCACATGTTTATACCTGGTGTTGTTCACAATTAAATCTTGAGAGTTCTGGATCTTTCTTCCTATGGTCATATACTCTGTCTTTTCAGAGCTAATTTGTAGACCGATCCTAGCTGCCAGTTACAAACTGTTACACTGTTACAAACTGTTATGATTCTAACTGTAAGTCACTGATGTTGTAGTCGTAAGATACTACCTATTTTTATTTTGTTTTGCGAAGTGCGTAATTTTACCTTTGTGTATATTTAAAGCAAGTTGCCAATATTTGCACAACTTTTAAATCCTATCCGGATCTTATTCAATATTTCTACAGTCGTTTTCTCGAGAAGTCTGAGGTTCCTTTTTTAGTATTGACTGCCAGCTAGTTAGTACTGTATATGACAGAATAATAAGGCTTCCTATGTACTATCATGCGGCACAGATCTAAAGCCAATTGTACTTCTGGCTATGACTCTCCCTCAAAAATAACGTACTGTGTTCTCTCTACCAGTCACAATTTTCCTTGATATCCTATATAATCATGCCTTTTTTAAACGATCGTTAGTGTGATACCGGGAGTCAATAAATAACATATCCACATAGAAAAACGCAAGTTGGGTTTCGCGTGATCGATATTTTCGTAATCCTTGGTGGATGGCATCAAGGGGGTCAATCTGTCAGAGATAACTAATCATCATCTGCAATTTGCATGAAAATCCTATGAGAGGAAATGGCCATCGTATGCACTTTAATAATTTTCAGATGCCTTGACACGCATTTTATTATTCCCAAATGTCTCCTTACGTGTTTCGACATTTCCTCATTTTCAAAGACTATAAAGTGAAATACAAAATTGTTATCGGACTATAAGCAATATGTTACAATTTCACCACTGAAAAGAGACATAATATAGTGAGTAGAAAATGATTCTTTTTTAGCTTACCAAATGCCAGGTCATAACATCAATCGTAGGAAATCGTCAAGCGTGTACTTTGTATCTCGTCGACATACTTAACAGCGAGGCAAGTGCAAACTGCTATCAAGGAACGAGACTAAAACCAATTGGATTAAACTGCTAAGCGACACTAGATATATAGAGCACGATGCATTTTTATGTCGATAACTAAGTTTTTCGTCATTGCATCGTACAAAACAATTCCCATCATTAAAGAATTCATGGAAATTCATTTACAGTGTTATACAAAAGGTAATTTTTGTACAGAAAAATGTGTAACAGCTTAGAAAGGGCAAAAATGGTACAATGGAAGAAGCATCTGGGCGGCTCGAAAGTATAATGAAACAAATTATCTGTTAACAAGCATAATTTTAACTAATTACCAGTATAAAATAGTTGCACCAGTAAGATTTTAGAAATACTATTATATAATTTTACAAAATATTAAAATATCAGTCGAGGAATGCAGCATTTACTTTTGAAGAATAGGCGCACCCATGCACTGGCATCTTCGGCAAAAAAGCAAAACTCAGCGAAATAGTGAGCAAATGCATAAGCGCCACACAGGAAGGAAATTGAATCAAACTGAGTACATGTATCCTTGGAAACGCCATATGTCAGTATCAATAGTATATTACAACCATACGGATTGCCTTACCGAATTAAGACTCTCAAAACCACTAGATATCAGTTTGACCAGAACTCCACCCAAATTAACGATGATATAAAATCATGCAACACTGGTGATAAAATAATGGTACGCTGACAGTTTAGCTACCTTACATAATTGGTTCCTATTTTCACTTATTAAATAATACAATATTTCTTAGGAATCCAAGACAACTCTTACAGAATAGATATAACCATGCAAAAAACATGTGCTGCAATTGAACGTATGATAAATTATCACGATTAAAATCGAAGAAATTAAAAGGAGTAGAGGGGACAGGAAAGGGAGTGGGAAGAATAATAGGTTAAAACTGGCACATTTAAAATAACATATATACAGTAAGACATTGTGCTTGTATTTGCCCTTAGTTAGTTGAGAGGGTTGGAGAGAGATCCAGCCGACGTTTTGTGACCGTGATTACAGCTAAAGAACACGACTAGATTATCACGAAAGATAGGAAACTCTTACCACTGCATAAATTAGTTTTTGAAATTCCAAAAACATCCAGAGTTGGTTTATTATTCCGAATAGATTGAGAAAATTGTTTGAAAGTAGATGACAAAGATTTATAATAATTAATGATTTCTGTCTCGTTCCTCTTCACTCTTTCTTTTCCTAATACGACTTCGATGGCCTTTTAATTTTTTTCTCTTATGTTCATCGCAAATTTTCAGTGATCCGTAACAACCACAATTTAGCTACACTTATTTCAGGTGTAGTCAGTCCATCGGTGACTGTATTTACACAGAGTATGCCTGGTGCAAATTCGCCCTTTTAGCACTTTTTACAGAATAATATGATCTGATTGTTGTGGCTGACAATAAAAGCTATGCGTGCTGTCTACTCGCAAAATAGGCGTCCAGCGACTCCAACTGTAGGAACCATTCTGGATCTTCCGGAATCCTTCGTGCCGATTGTTCTGAAACTCACGATAGTCTCAGTTTTTATTCTACTCACTGCATTAGGATCTACATTACAACTGCTTTCATTCAATTTGATATTCTTCATTACACAGAACCTCATCTGAGGGTGACTGTCTCAATTCGTCAATCATCCCTAGCACATGGGGCCAATTGGTTTCAATATGCATTATCACACACCAGTGTTACTACCGTATGAGATATACAGCACACCAGCTCATCAGTGCAAGGTGCATACACCTGGGGTTTATCAGCACTGGAAGACAAGCAAGAAGGCATTCCGAAAAATGGTTCAAATGGCTCTGAGCACTATGGGACTTAACATCTATGGTCATCAGTCCCCTATAACTTAGAACTACTTAAACCTAACTAACCTAAGGACATCACACAACACCCAGCCATCACGAGGCAGAGAAAATCCCTGACCCCGCCGGGAATCGAACCCGGGAACCCGGGCGTGGGAAGCGAGAACGCTACCACACGACCAAGAGATGCGGGTGAAGGCATTCAGAAGGAATGGTTGATCATGTTTTCCTGTATGTATTCTCACCTTAGTCCAGATCTCCTACCGATTTGAATTTTCTCCGCGAGACATGTTCTGAAAAATGATTAATTTTATCTTTTTCACACCTAACTAATTCATAGCAACACCCATGGCTCGTTTTTCTGATGATATGTACGTTACCTGTACGTGATCCCTGTGATGTGATAGTATTTTAAAAAAGCAGGCAGACATAAGAATATTGGGTTCCTTCATGTGACAGTATTGGTGGCACTGACTGGCACTGCAGCTGAATTTTAATGTTGCAAAAACGTACGCAGAGGGGCAATGTTGATTTATTTGCGTAGTGGACAGTAGGGGTAACAGATTTTTGTTGGACACAGGTTATGAGGAGTGTGACAATATGCAGCCACCAGGTTCAGCAATGTTAAGTTTGCAGGTTGGCGCAGAAAAATTCCCGGAAAATATGGAAGTACTGCCCTTTATTTCACAGGTTAGGACTAGATGTCCTGTATAAGCAACACGTTAAAATTCACCTTGAGCAGTACATGATAGAAATTGGGGGCATAGCGTTCCATCTGGGGGAAATTGTTGGCAGTGACATGTATTTCATGTCATTTTCAAATCACTCTTAATTATAAGTAAAAAGCAGCTACATTCTGTCATTTTACTGAAGGATCCACGCTACAGAGACACCTTTTAAAATCGTATCCTGAACTTTGCTCTATATCAGATATAGAGCAAAGTGCAGATAATCTCTTAAAAGGTGTCACTGTAGTGTGGATCCTTCAGTAAAATGACAGAATGTAGCTGCTTTTTACTTGTAATTAAGAGTTATTTGAGAATGACATGAAATACAGTTGTTACAATGACGCTTAGTCGATATTATCTAATCGCGTGATTAAATAAACATAGCAATACAGCGTAATATGACAGAGGTTACGTTTATTAACTAACACTTGTATATGTGTAGTGTGCCCCATCATCTACAACCTGTTTGAAGAAATTCATTTACTAACAATTATGTGATGGTATTACTGAGGAAGGTATCAATCCATAGGGTGCACTTTTTGTAATTGTACTGACGAAGAATTCAAATATAGCAAAGAAGTATTGATTCTGCTGCGAATGTAGATGCCTCAATAGGCTTATGATTACATATGTGTATTCATTACTGAATATAATCAAACCCCTTGACAACTTGATATGATGCAGATATTTTTCAATTTAGATCTAAAAAGTGACTCTCGTCAACTGGATGTGGTATCAGAAGACTGATCAAAAATTGTACTTACTGTTTCCTGATGTCATTCAACTGACAAGTGTTGTTTGGATTAAAAAATGCACCAGCCACAATTTAACATTATTGGTGTCGTGTACGTAAGCAATGAAGGAATTAAACATGAAATAGTGTATGACAACACCATTCTATTCGCGAGGAATATGAATGAGCATGTGCAATAGTCGAGGGAAGTTATTGAGTGATTACTTACAACACACCTAACTCTTGAAATTTAAGGTTATTTTGTACCACAAGAAGTCAATTATTTGGGATATGTCATCAGCCAATATGGAGAAAGAACAGATCCAAGATCAGTAAACAGTATTTGGCATTAATTAATACGCAGTTATTCAAGGAACTATGGTCATGTTTCGTGTTAGCATTGTAGAAAATTTGTTCTAGGATTTTCAGAAACAGCACAACGTACAATACACTTACTAAAGGAAGGTGCGAATTCCATTGAACAACAGAAACTGAAAGTGCATTTGAAAAAGTGAAGGAATTGCTGACAAATAGTCCAGTATATATCTTTTCTTCCCAGATGACGAGAAAGAATTCGTATTATCTTGGGATGCTACTATCTATGCAGTATTCCGTTTCAAATCTTCAAATGTGTGTGAATTCCTAAGGGACCAAACTGCTGAGGTCATCTGTCCGTAGACTTACACACTGCTTAAATTAACTTACTCTAAGAACAACACACACACGCTCATGCCCGTGGGAGGACTCAAACCTCCGGCGGAAGGGGCCGCACAATCAGTGACATGGCGTCTCTAATCGCCTGGTAGTAGTCAGTGTTTTACGTCAAGAGGCACGGGGCAAGGAACATCCAGCCTCTTACGTGTCGATGCAGTTGAACAAAGCACAGAGTATGTTAAGTTTAATGTAAAGTGTGAACACTTCCACTGCTATTTGTATGGGAGAAAAATAACGTATTAACAGACCACACAGTTTAAAAGATTAAGCGAGTACACTTGCGCAATGCACACTAGAATTGGACGAGTTTGACTTCGAATCTGTTTGTAATCCTGGTAAGAAACAGAGTGATGCAGATGGCCTTAGCAACGAAATTGATGTAGTATGGATAGTAGGTCGTAGCATTGTAAATTAGCAGATGGTGCAAGCTGCTGATGTGAATTGCAAGCTATTTTCAAGACGATCACAGTTCATTGTTGTTGATGGTATATTATACAAGACAACAAGTCGTGGATCTCATGTTGTTGTTCCTATTACACTCTAAAAAGAAGTGTTAAAATAGGCACATGACCACCAGTCACGGGGAATAGAGTAGTCAATCGTTACTGACAGTGAGACATAAGAGTGGTAGATGAAAGACTGTGCCATGTACACAAGATGCGGACTCAAGTCATCAATGTGTACCACGAGAGACGTTGCTGGGGCTAGAAAACCATTCTAACTGACAGGGATGGCCACTAGGAGCCACACATCAAGAGGAAACCGAAACATTCTGTTACTGATTTTTTTCTCACACTATTTAGGTCTGATCACTATTGTGAATCAGCAAGCCAACACACTAGCATACGCAACTTTGAACAATTCGTTCCTAAAGTTCAGGGTTCTGAAAATGGTAATCGTGGATCAGGGCACCAACTTTATGTTGAAATTGATTAAGCAGTTGTGTCATGGGTTGCACATTCACAATCTGATAAGGCGTCTCTTACGTCACAGGCCTCTGGAAAAACATAGTATTTACATAGAACAACAAGGAAAAAATTAAGCCATTATGTGGGCAGCCAATACAACATTGGGATACTTTGTGGCACATGTGGTAGTGGCATATAATTCTAAAACCCATTGCGCATATTGGAGAAAAAAATTCCTTTATTCCCACATATATTTAGCAATAACTTAACACTACACTCATGAATTGTGTAGACATGAACAGCACGGAATAACTAATAAAAGCTAAGTCAAAGAATAACTATATCACTACACATAAATTAACACTTCACGGAATGTTTACGAAACACTGTACACTTGTAGGGATCGATTGTCAGAAATAGGTCACTACATGACTCCCTCCTTTAATGCTAACGATACCGCAGATTAAATTTCACACGCCCTCCAGCTCTTGTAACTACTTCTTTCGTGAAACAGGGCGGTGCGTCACGTGTGTCAGTGGTTGTGTCAGGGAGTGGTGTAGTAGTCCTCGACGTCGGTCTTGGTGTTGCAGTGACTGGTGTTCGCTGAGCGTTGTGGTGTTCATGGGGTACAGGAACGCATCTTGTAGCTACTCCTGTCTTCTCTGGTTTTTGTTCAGTGGTAGCTGTGGTGTCTGTTGCGTCCAGAAATGCAGGCTTGGCTCTGACCACTATGGGACTTAACATCTATGGTCATCAGTCCCCTAGAACTTAGAACTACTTAAACCTAACTAACCTAAGGACATCACACAACACCCAGTGATCGATGTAGGCTTGATACGGTCCACTGCAACTGTGGTGGGAGTACCTTTAATCATTATGCGGGAAGTATTGGTATCCCTACTGACTACCACATATGGTCCGTCATATGGTGGCTGCAGTGGTTTACGCACAGTATCATTGCGTAAAAATATATGCGTGCACTTGTTTATCTCCGCAAAAACGAACGAGTGTTTCCAGGCTGGTTTCTATGCATTGTTGGTCTCAATTGGCGTATATGCTCTCTTAATCTTGTGGCGAATTCTGAGGTTGTGATTGTATCATCTGCCATGTTGTGCAGAAATTCTCCAGGTAGGCGTAACGTTTATCCATACACCAGTCCTGCTACTGTTGCCTTCATATCACTTTTGAATGACGTTTGTAGACCCAAAAGTACGATAGGTAGTGTCTCTGTCCAATTCGGTGTTGCGTGACATCTCAGTGCTGCCTTTAACTGTCGATGAAGACGCTCAACCATGCCATTTGATGCGGGATGGTATGCCGTGGTGGGTATGCGTTTCGTGCCTAATAACGTAGTCAATGCTTTGAAAACGTAGGCTTCATATTGTCGTCCTTGATCAGTTGCAATTCTCAGTGGAACTCCAAACCGGGCAATCCAACCACGAAAAAATGTTTGAGCTATAGTTTCTGCAGTGATGTCCTCCATTGGAAATGCCTCAGGCCACCTAGTAAATCTGTCAATCACCGTGAGGCAATAACTGCAGCCTTCAGATGTCGAGAGTGGGCCGATGATGTCAACATGCACATGGTCAAAACGCTGATTTGGTGGAAGAAATGTGCCTAATGGTGCCCTGACATGCTCTGTGATTTTATTCCTCTGGCACGCCAAGCACTGCTTCACAAATGTTTTACAGTCTGTGTGCATACATGGCCATACAAATTTTTGTTTGACCAATCTGAGTGTGGCTCTTACACCTGGGTGTGACAGATTGTGCATTGATGCAATTGCCTCTGTTCTGACTTGCTGTGGCACAAATGGACGTATCTTTCCTCTTGCTACGTCGCAGTACAACTCCATGCTTGCTTCAGGAAATGTCACTAGCTGTATCTCCAATCCTTTCTCTTGTTGCAATAGATCACGCAACTCACTATCACATTGTTGCGCATGCGCGAGGGCGTCGTAATCAATGGCCTTTGTCACTTCTTCCACCTGTGCGATGTCATCTGCTACTGTGGACACTGCTTCTATGCGAGAAAGTGCATCAGCTGGAACATTTAGCTTCCCTTCCACATACACAATGCTGGTCGTGAACTCGCTGATATAATCTAAGTGTCACAGCTGCCTGGACGATGCTTTCTCTGGCTTTACCTTAAAGGCATAGGTAAGCGGTTTATGATCTGTGTAAATCGTGAATTGTCGCCCTTCTAATGTGTGTCTGAATTTTTGTACTGCCGCATAAGATGCGTACAGCTCACGGTCATATGTTGCCCAACGTTGTTGAGATGGTGACAACTTATGACTATAAAATGCAATGGGCTTCCATAACTGATCAATTTGATGCTGAAGTACGGCAACAACGGCAGTGGACGAAGCATCAACCATGAGAGCGAGTGGAGCATGCGCGACCGGGTGTGCTAATTGTGCGGCCTCTGCTATAGCTTTTCTTATAGCGTGAAACGCGGTGTCCAGTGCACACTGTGGTTAGGTTTAGATGCGCCTTTAAGTAGTTCATTCAATGGTGCAGTTATCAGTGCATCATTGCAAATGAAGCGTTGGTAGAAATTCACTACTCCAATGAATCGTCGTAATTCTCTGACTGTGACAGGGCGGGGGTATTTGTTTATGGCCTCTACTTTACTGTGCGGCGGTCGAATACCCTGGCATTCACCAAATATCCTAGAAAGTGGACCACTACACACATGAATGAATTGTGTAAACATGAACAGCACGGAATAACTAACAAAAGCTAAGTCAAAGAATAACTACATCACTGCACCTAAATTAATCCTTCACGGAATGTTTATGAAGCACTGTACACTTGTAGGGATCGATTGTCAGAAACAGGTCACTACACCATGAATGAACAGGTCTATCAGCGTACGACAGGGCCGGCCAGAAATCCTGCACGCGTGCGGTGCTCCTGCACATGTGCAACTTCCGGGTCACAGCGTGCACGCCGCAGCCGTCAGCGTTCATGTAGTGCATGTTTCTACGCACAGATTTCGCTCCTCTGCTACACAAAGTGTGTTATCGATACTTCATATGTATATCACAACCTGGGCTGTATCTGTAAGATCTGTTGCTTCATCGAGCGCAACAGAGAAAGCAACAAAGTATTTCGCCTTATTTATTAGCCGCCTGGGCAGATCGCCGGCCATAGCACTGATACGTCTTGTCACTGTTTGTTTGGCTAGACTGATTTCTTGAAGCCTGCTAACGTTCGTGGGACACACAAGTTCTGCAGCATCAATCAGACACCCTTTCACAAACTCCCCTTCGGAAAAGGGTTTCCCAGATTGAGCAAATGTTAATGCGATTTTAAAACTTGCTCGCAGTGAAGATTTAGTGTGGTTGTCATTCTGGAAAATTGAAAACAGTACATTGTACAGCGTACAGTAAAACAGACATAAATTTAACAAAATAAACTAAGAGTTCAAGAAGTATCAGTAAAATCGAGTTGATGTGTCTCATCCATTTTCTGAAAGACATTTAATTTGGCTTGCCGTTCTTCACTGTTGAGTACACTACACTCGTCTTTGTGATATGTATTGTAATGTCTTTCAATTGAAAACTTACGCCGGACGCCTATTATTCGGCGGCACAGCAAACACTGTGAGTTTTCACCAATGGCTACAAAAAAGAATTGCAGTTCCCAGTCATTTCTAAACGACTGAGAACATAGATCTCCCGTTCTTTGCTTTTCCACAGTACTTGACATTTCTCAGTACTTCTCTGTTAAGGTTACGGTCACCAGGGATAAACGAGTCTGGATATGTTGCGCTCTTGCTTGTACCACAGGGAAGTGGAGCCACCGCCGTTCATTTAGCGCACATGTCTAATAGCAGATGTCGCTGTCGCTCGCTGTCGCACACGTGCGCACATGTGCAGCACTTCCGCACGTCTGCACACTGTGCAGCGTTAGGCCGGCCCTGGCGTACGAGGTAGCGTATGATAGAAAAATGCAATCGGCATTCGAGGTGATGAAACCAAAATCAGGGAAAAATGGTGAGCCAGTCACCCAAATTTCGCGAAAACATTGACAGAACTGCGGAGCGACTGCAAAAGACCAATACCAAGTACCTTGAGCATCAACAGAGACTAGGACAACACAAAGCAAAAGTGCCAGTCTATCGTATGGCTAACAAGGGGAGGCCACAACGTTTGGAACGCGGATTTACTGTAAACTTCGTACACTCCTAGTACACCATGAGGACAACAGAATGTGTAAGCAGTAGCGCGTAGCGCGTACTGCTCAAGCGTGGCTGAGAAAATCGCAAGATAATTTCGGTCGTCAAATAAATCTTTCCTTATATCTTCATTTCTTTTTCTATCTTCCCAGTACATCCTTCCACTGTCCGTCCACGGCAGCCGAGTAGTGGCCGGCATGCGGCATGGTAGCTCAGCGTGTTCTGTCAGAGGCTGCTCGCCTTCTGTAATAAAAAAACTGAGTGAAGGAATCAACGATCAACTTGAACGCATGTCTTGTGACTTCCGCCCACACCAAACGCAACGAACAATACCGAACAAAATGGAAAAAAATGTGGTCAGCGCGACGGAATGTCCTAAGGGCCTGGGTTAGATTCTCGGCTGGGTCGGAGATTTTCTTATCATCATCATTTCATCCCCATCGACGGGCAAGTTGCCGAAGTGGCATCAAATGGAAACACTTGCACCAGGCGAACTCTATACCCGACGAGAGGCCCTAGTCACACGACATTTACATCTTTTTACTTGGTTTATTAAATGTCGGCTGGGTTTCTTTCCTGGCTTTATTCTGGAAACTCTTCAAAATTGTTCCACGAATGTAAATACTGCTTGGACCAGGGCATCGCTATATTCGTTAGTGATCTCGCATCCTAAATTTTTAAAATGTTATACTTGCTTCAGAATTTTGTTATCCAAGACTATTTTAGATCTTACCAGTTGTCTGCCCTGAAATGACATCACTTTCGTGTTATCTACTGAGAATGTTAGGTTGTAATTTCGAGATATCCTGCTACACTCATAGACTTCCATCTCATGGTCATCTTCATTTTCTGTAATCAGAGTTATGTCATCTTTATACAAAAATTACATTTAGTCTGGTGTCACGATATAAAATAACATTTATGTTCAACGTTTTCCATTTGCTGAATATATACAGGGTGGTAGATTGATCGTGGCCGGACCAAATATCTCACGAAATAAGCGTCAAACGAATAAACTACAAAGAACGAAATTTGTCTAATTTGAACGGGCAAACCACATGGTTG
Source organism: Schistocerca gregaria (assembly GCF_023897955.1). Classification (NCBI taxonomy): domain Eukaryota; kingdom Metazoa; phylum Arthropoda; class Insecta; order Orthoptera; family Acrididae; genus Schistocerca; species Schistocerca gregaria. The sequence goes on from NC_064927.1 coordinate 290,163,236, forward strand.
TCCCGCTAGATGGCGCTGCCATAGGTCAAACAGATATGAACTGCGTTTCTTTAAATAGGAACCCCCATTTTTATTACATATTCGTGTAGTACGTAAAGAAATATAAATGTTTTAGTTGGACCACTTTTTTCGCTTTGTGATAGATAGCTCTGTAATAGTCACAAACATATGGCTAACAAATTTAGACGAACAGTTGGTAAGACGTAGGTTTTTTAAAATTAAAATACAGAACGTAGGTACGTTTGAACATTTTATTTCGGTTGTTCCAATATGATACATGTACCTTTGTGAAATTATCATTTCTGAGAACGCATGCTGTTACAGCGTGATTACCTGCAAATACCACATTAATGCAATAAATGTTCAAAATGATGTCCGTCAACCTCAATGCATTTGGCAATACGTGTGACGACATTCCTCTCAACAGCGAGTAGTTCGCCTTCCGTAATGTTCGCACATGCATTGACAATGCGCTGACGCATGTTGTCAGGCGTTGTCGGTGGATCACGATAGCAAATATCCTTCAACTTTCCCCACAGAAAGAAATCCGGGGCCTTCAGATCCGGTAAACGTGCCGGCCATGGTATGGTGCTTCGACGACCAATCCACCTGTCATGAAATATGCTATTCAATACCGCTTCAACCGCACGTGAGCTATGTGCCTCACATCAATCATGTTGGAAGTACTTCGCCATTCTGCCATGCAGTGAAACATCTTGTAGTAACATCGGTAGAATATTACGTAGGAAATCAGCATACATTGCACCATTTAGATTTCCATCGATAAAATGGGGGGCAATTATTCTTCCTCCCATAATGCCGCACCATACATTAAGCCGCCAAGGTCGCTGATGTTCAACTCGTCGCAGCCATAGTGGATTTTCCGTTGCCCAATAGTGGATATTATGCCGGTTTACGTTACAGCTGTTGGTGAATGACGCTTCGTCGCTAAATAGAACGCGTGCAAAACGTCTGTCATCATCCCGTAATTTCTCTTGTGCCCAGTGGCAGAACTGTACACGACGTTCAAAGTCGTCGCCATGCAATTCCTCGTGCACTGAAATACGGTACGGGTGCAATCGATGTTGATTAGCATTCTCAACGCCGACGTTTTTGAGATTCCCGATTGTCGCACAATTTGTCTGCTACTGATGTGCGGATTAGCCGAGACAGCAGCTGAAACACCTACCTGGGCATCATCATTTGTTGCAGGTCGTGGTTGACGTTTCACATGTGGCTGAACACTTCCTGTTTCCTTAAATAACGTAACTATCCGGCCAACAGTCCGGAAACATAGATGATGTCGTCCAGGGTACCGAGCAGCATACATAGCACAAGCCCGTTGGGTTAAAAAATCTTTCAAATGGCTCTGAGCACTATGGGACTTAACGTCTAAGGTCATCAGTCCCCTAGAACGTAGAACTACTTAAACCTAACTAACCTAAGGGCATCACACACATCCATGCCCGAGGCAGGATTCGAATCTGAGACCGCAGTGGTCGTGCAGTTCCAGACTGTAGCGCCTAGAAGCGCTCGTCCACTCTGGCCGGCCACGTCCGTTGGGTATTTTGATCACAATATCCATACATCAACACGATATCGACCTTTTCCGCAATTGGTAAACGATCCATTATAACACAGGTAATGTATCACGAACCAAATACCGTCCGCACTGGCGGAATGTTATGTGATAACACGTACTCATACGTTTGTGACTATTACAGCGCCATCTATCGCAAAGCGAAAAAAGTGGTGCAACTAAAACATTCATATTTCTTTACGTACTACACGAATATGTAATAAAAATGGGGGTTCCTATTTTAAAAAACGCAGTTGATATCCGTTTGACCTATGGCACCGCCATCTAGTGGGCCAACCATAGCGACATCTGGTTTCTCCCTTCAAGCTGGAAGAGTTTCGTTCTTTGTAGTTTTTTCGTTTGATACTTATTTCGTGAGATATATATACGGCAGCAAAGTAACATTCGATTATTGTGAGATGAAAATGTTAAAGAGTTGTCAAGAACGTGGAGAAGGGACAGCACAGTAGAGCTCACGGGTGTCTGCAATGCAACATCTCATATATATGTACATTTGAGGTAGTGCACTGCGGATACCCGTAAGCCCTATATACTGATGAGTGTTGAAGTAATACAGCGTCATCGTCGTATTCCTTTTTTGTGTTCATTGGCTTTGTTGTCATATTTTCCATACAAAACAATTTCAGTTCAAATGGCTCTGAACACTATGGGACTTAACATCCATGGTCATCAGTCCCCTAGAACTTAGAACTAATTAACCTAACTAACCTAAGGAAATCACACAACACCCAGCCATCACGAGGCAGAGAAAATCCTTGACCCCGCCGGGAATCGAACCCGGGAACCCGGGCGCGGGAAGCGAGAACGCTTCCGCACGACCACGAGATGCGGGCACAATTTCAGTGTTTGTAATTAGACTCATCATAGCATTTATGAGGTGAGATGGATAACCTCATTCACCCATGATATTGCACAGAATTTCTCTTTTCACATTCTCGAAAGCTTTTTCAAAATGCACAGTGGGTTTAGCTACTGAACTCTCGCCTCAGTTTTGTACCTTGTTGCGTGGTAAAATCATTGTCAATAGTTGATCGTCCTTTTCTAAAGCCTCATTGTTCATCAGATATTAACTTTTCCGTGATATTTTTAAGTATTGCATTCAGGATTTTCCCATATAATTTATAGGCTGAATCGAGGAGCCTTGTACCACAATAGTTACTCATGTATTTTTATCGCCTTTTTAAAGAAAGGTATTACTTTGGCTCTTAGTCAGTCTTCTGCTACCATCTTATTTCTCTAACTTTGATTAAATATGTGAAGAAGTCTTGAATGTAGGATAACGCTCTATATTTCCACAGTTCCATATTAACACCATAAACATCTGTGGCTTTCCTACTTCATTTTTTTTAATTCTGACTCCTCTGAATCCCCTGTGTCATCCATGTGACCCCCATTGCTATTCCTGTCACGTCAGAAACCTTAAATATACTCTTTCCGCCTTTCTCATTGCACTCTTAATGTTAGCACCCTTGCTTTTAATTTCAACAAGGGTTGTTTTAACTTTTTTTTTTATAGACGCTAAGTCTTTCCTCCTGACGATCATCCCTTTGTCGATTTCTTCACATTTTTCCTACAAGCATTTCACTTTGGCTACCCTGCACTTCCCATTTATTTCATGCCTAAGTGATTTATATTGCTGTATTCCTGTCTTTCCCTAAACGATTACTTGTTCTGAAAACAGTTTCTTAGAAGAGCCGTCATTCTGCATGTTTGAGTAATACTACGTATATTAAGTGGTTTTTAAATGTTTACAAGCTACCAGGATGTCTTTGTAATACTAACAGAGCACTTAGATGTATGTTAATAGTAGTTTCATGCCATTTAAATTTAGGTATAAAACCTTTGTATAGCTATTGTTGCTATTCCTTTCAGTTTTCGTTATTAAATTTATAGTGCCAGTATAGATATTTTTGTCAAAATAATTTGTAAAATCTCAAATACACTTTTTAAACGTGGGTTTGCATATTTATAATTATGCCACAACACCAAAATAAATCGTTAATATTGCTGTGTTGTTTCTCTCTCTTACTCAAACGTATTGCTAATTGTTTTACATGCATATCAGTCAACAGTGGGATTGAAAACCCCGCTGTTGAACTTGTATTTGTACGGAAAGAAAGCTTCTGAGATGAGGTGTTTTATTATCTTGATCGCTTGTGCGTACACTGGATTACTAGTTTCGACAGGACTAAGCTGTCGTCTTCAGATCCACAGAGTACAAGTTGTGGAGTCATGCTGTGTGGTAAACTGCCCGTTTGTTTGTGTTCTCTCGAAACGGGCTCGTAATAAAAAGAGAGCTGGACATTAAAAATATATCTGTGCCTTCACGGTACGACGGAATCGTATAAGTGTGGCACACCAAAAAGTCCTGCATGTGTCTGGGCTGCATAAACAATACGAAGCCGGCAGCCAACCCAGACACGTGCGGCACTTCTCGATGTGCCACACTTGTACGATTCCGTCGTGCCGCGAAGACCCAGCTGTATTTTTAATGTTCTACTCTCTTTCTATAACGAGTCCGTCTAGATGGTACGAAAACGAAGGCGCTGTTTATGTCACAGCGGGATGCGATAACCTATACTCTGTGGATCTGAAGATGGCAGCTTCGTCCTGTAGAAACAAGTAATCCAGTGTACACACACGCGATAGGTGCAATAAAAAAGGTTTCTTTACACTGAATTAATTGCGCGGTCAGATGAATTTGAGATCAAGACTGGTGTTAAACAGGGAGATGGATTGTCTCCATTGTTATTCAATATAGCACTGGACGAAGTGATCAGGCAGTGGAGAGCAATAAACGTGGAAATGGGAATACCAAAGACCCATGTGGGGGACAAAAAGGACAACAGGGATCAAGCGGACTGCCTAGCCTCTGCAGACGACATAGCAATAGTAACTGAGACGGAAGAAGACGCAAAGACACAGCTCGACAACTTAAGTAAGGTAGCCAGGAAGGTGGGACTGAGGATCACATATAACAAGACAAAGACATTAAATACCACTGAAAACTGCGAAACACCGGGAGGCACTGTGAAAATGGTGGACAAATTTAAATACCTGGGAGAATTTATAACAGGAAGGAACAGAAGGAAGGAGGGAATAACGGAGAGGATAAAGAAGTTGAGGTCAGTCTTCTGTATGACGAGAGAGATATACAATAAAAAGAATATATCCACAGAGGCAAAGATAAGCCACTACAAGGCAACGGTGAGCAATGCAGTATTATATGCTGCTGAGACGATGACACTAAAAAGAAATGGGTCAGAACAACTAGAGAAAGAAGAGAGAAAAATACTGAGGAAAATACTAGGTCACAAAAGAGGTGGAGAGAGGTGGATGCGAAGACCTAGAGAAGAATTGTACCGGAACATGAGAACAATATCCGGGGAAATCAGACTCAAAAAGGCAAGATTTTATGGACATGTAGTTAGGATGAGTATGGGCAGAATGAAGAAGAGAAGAAGAGAGTTTGGGAAACAACAGGGAGGACAAAAGGGAAAGACAGGAACCAAGTGGGTTGTTGAAGTTCAGAAGGACTGGTTGGAATTGAAGATCAAGGTCAAAGGAAAGGAAAATTGGAGGAACAAATATACACCGACCAATTTGCCAGAGATCAAGGACAGAGAAGAATACAGGAAAAGATTAGAGTGTCACCAGTGGAGTCGACACGAGAAAAGGTCACTGAAGATGTCGGAAGAAGAGCGGGAGGGAAGAAGAGAAAGAATGAAGAGGTTCTGGGAGAAGAAGAGAAAAATGCAGTCCACGAAGGGGCTACCCGTGGTCCTACAGAGGCCGTAACGCAAGAAGAAGAAGAAGAATTAATTGATCGTTTTCCGGCTCACAATATCAGGTAATTATTCTATCTCTCTGTTCTCATATTCTCTCATCACTTAATGTTACGTACTGTGAGTCCGTCATTCACCTTTCAGCTAGCTAAATGGCCTTTAGATGCCAAATGGCAATTGAATAAGTAAACAGTGAAGTTGGAAGTCGCTTTCACCAGTGTCCATATCTTCTGGCATCCAAACTTCGATTCGTTATTACACTATTAGATTCCAGAAATCTGCGAAACATTAGCAAAATCTAAATTTAAAAATGAAAGTCATATTCTCTGTAATGTTTCCATTGTACATGACAAAGCTCAGAATAATGTATACTTACAGGAGGAGAGAATATTAACAGTGGTTACGTGTAGGAAGCGTAAGGTTTACGTTTGTAGTCTGTGTTCGTACGAACATAAGAGGTAATGAGGGGTCGTAACTACGGTGTTATAGGGTATAAAGTCTGCTTCCCGGAACGTATAATTTTAAGGAAATAGTAATTGTATTCCTGCTCCTGTAGTGGCTCTAAATAAATGCTACCACACCTGGCACTGAGGTTCGTCCCGTATTCTTAACAGTGGGAACCACGCGTTCACGTCTTCCGTGTCCGGCTACGGCGCTCTCTGCTCTATTGACAACGAGCCAAACGATGCGGATGCCTCAAGGGCAAACTGCACGGAGAACGCTGGGCTTCCAGCTTTGAAACGGTGACTTATGATCCGTAAAGAAATATGCGGAACCTTGGGTCCACAGTCTATAGGATGTTCATACACACGCCGACAATATCGGTAAACGCATATCAAGTTGGTGTAGTGTGAGCCATTCGTATTCACGCAGCTACGAACAGGATGTAATCTGGCGCTATCAACTATGAAAACAAATTATTAACATATTTATTTTAACCATATGCATTTCCCAAAATTTGGTTCAAAAATTGTTCAAATGGCTCTGAGCACTATGGAACTCAACTGCTGTGGTCATTAGTCCCCTAGAACTTAGAACTACTTAAACCTAACTAACCTAAGGACATCACACACATCCATGCCCGAGGCAGGATTCGAACCTGCGACCGTAGCAGTCGCACGTTTCCGGACTGCGCGCCTAGAACCGCGAGACCACCGCGGCCGGCAGGTTAAAAAAGGTTCAAATGGCTCTGAGCACTGTGGGACTTAACATCTGAGGACATCAGTCCCCTAGATTTAGAGCTATTAAACCCAACGAACCTAAGGACATCACACACATCCATGCCCGAGGCAGGATTCGAACCTGCGACCGTAGCAGTCGCACGCTTCCGGAATGCGCGCCTAGAACCGCGAGACCACCGCGGCCGGCAGGTTAAAAAAGGTTCAAATGGCTCTGAGCACTATGGGACTTAACATCTGAGGACATCAGTCCCCTAGATTTAGAGCTATTAAACCTAACGAACCTAAGGACATCACACACATCCATGCCCGAGGCAGGATTCGAACCTGCGACCGTAGCAGCAGCGCGGTTCTGGGCTGAAGCGCCTAGAACCTCTCGGTCACAATGGCCGGCTCAAAATTTGGTAATACATCACAACGTCGCGAGGACTCATACAACAACAGAAAAATAAGTGTCTCTTGTATTACGTAGACCAAATAACATTACAACCTGTGTGAATGTAGGCTTTTCCGGCATATACTACCGATGAAAAGCTCTCGGATTTGCAGACGTGCTGCAGCGTATTCGACGAAAGATAATGAGTTTGACATTCGGAGAAATTTTATATTTACGATGCCGCCCGGTTAGAAACATGTCGGTTGCGTCAACACGATCACACTAAATACTTTTCTGATGCCCAATCTCCTCTTTGATTTCCTGTTATCTTCGCTGCTCTGACAAAACAAAGGACTTGCGTGTGCGACTCGAGATTTTTCCCATTTTCTTGGTTCAAGAGAGTGCCTTGCTCCTCACAGACCAGCTACAGCGTTTACGTCTGATGGACGTACACTGTTCTTCAAAACTTAAGACCAAGCTATAAACAGTAAGATAACATAGGTTTATTAACTACTCGGTGGAAATGAAGAGAAGTGCGGGAGCTTGATTCCAGAGGTCTCCCAGTTGTGCAAAAAACCTGATGGCAGATGTCAGAGTGACTATGGCACCAAATGAGGCCGGTCTCAGAAAACGAGACGATAGAAGCAACGGGAAAAGACAGTGTATGAATCAGCGAGCAAATACGGTTCTCTGTGGTGGTTCTCTTCATAACAACATGGCCCGGAGACACATCCGGATGATTTCATACGAGGACGAATCATCAGGAAACTGAAAGAAAGACAAAATCTGCCGAGGTTATCCAAGGAGTTAAATATTGCTCACAGAACTGTGAACTTAGGGAGCATCATGCACCACAGACACTCTGTGCGAAGGAGAGAAACTGGTTGACATGACCAACTACGGTAGCAGATGACGATCAAATTATGTAATTCACACATCAAAAGTTTTGCATCACTTCAGTTCCGAGAGTTCAGGAACCTTTACAGAAAATTAGAATAGAGATCAACATAAATATCATTTCCGCCCTTTTTATTGTTCATGAAAACCACACATTGCATGTTGTACCATCATACAGCGAGACCTTCAGAGGTGGTGTTCCAGATTGCTGCACACACCGGTACCTCTAACACCGAGTAGCACGTCATCTTGCATTGATGCATGCCTATATTCGTTGTGGCAGGGCATATTCGTTGTGGGCAAGGCACTGTTGGTTCCGATTGTCCCACTCTTCAACGGCGATTCGGCGTAGATCCCTCAATGGTTGGTGAGTCACGGTGTCCATAAACAGCCCGTTTCAATCTACCCAGGCATGTTCGTTAGGGTTTATGTCTGGAGAATATGCTGGACACTCTAGTCGAGCGATGTCGTTAAGAAGGAAGTCATTCACGAGAGTGATGTTGCGCACCGCGACTTTCTGTGACTGCACGAAAAGCATTATTCAACAGGATGGCGTTGCTGTCACGGTTCCTCCGAGACATAATCCGTAGGTAGCTTGTAACTAATGCTCTGCTGCCACTTTACTGTAGTCCGCGCACCCTCACACCGACTAGGCGACACAGAAATTGCTTTGCGATTGCATATTACAGGCTCCCTGCTGACGTTTTTCGAAGAGACCAGGAAGCGGTAATAGCCCGTGAGCGGTCTGAACGAGGCATGTCATCGACAGTTCCTGTCTCTCTGTATCTCCTCCATGTCCGAACAACATCGCTTTGATTCACTCCGAGACACCTGGACACTTCCCTTGTAGAGAGCCCTTTCTGGCCCGAAGTAACAATGCGGACGCGATCAATGCTCGGTATTGACTGTCTAGGCATGGTTGAGCTACAGACAACACGAGCCGTGTACTTCCTTTCTGGTGAATTGACTGGAATTGATTGGCTGTTGGTCATCCTTCGTCTAATAGGCGCTGCTCATGGATGGTTGTTTACATTTTTGGGCAGGTTTAGTGACATCTCTGAATAGTCAAAGGGACTGTGTCTGTGATACAATATCCACAGTCAACGTCTATCTTCAGGAGTTCTAGGAACTAGGGTGTTGCAAAACTTTTTTTGATGTGTCTATGGAAAAAGGGACAAACGTCTAACAGCGGGTGCAGTTGCAACTACATTTAACAGCACTGCATGGGGATATGTCTCTTGCTGGTGGTCAGTGCGTTGTACTGCCGCACGTGGGCAGCAACATTTGTGGTAGTCTCTAAAGCATAGCGACTGAACCAACAACGAGTGAGGTCGCCTGGTCTTCTCGCAAGAGAGCAGGCTCAGTCTTAGTGATTCTAAACGTACCCTCATATGGCGAGAAGTGGGAGCACTTAATGTACCCACAACCACTGTCTAACATAATGTTTTTGATGGGCCAGGTATTATTGCGTGGCTAGGAATAATATTGGATGGGTGTACTGACATCCTAAAGGCCGGCCGAAGTGGCCGAGCGGTTCTAGGCGCTTCAATCTGGAACCGCGCGACCGCTACGGTCGCAGGTTCGTCGTTTGCTTTTGTTCTACAGTATTCCTTTTAATGTGTTAACCGGCTTTCGGCTAACAAGGCCATCTTCAGACATTTAGTGATTATTATTACCAAAGAATTTACAATGTTCGTAGACAACATTGGAAGAGAATCTACACATCTAGATTGAATCAGACGTGTACCGAAAATAACATCTTTGACAATGTGGTGGTAATGCAATATAAAAAGTAAAAAATTTGAAGAGTAAATAAATATAAATAGAGTAAAGGGGAAAACACCTTAACACAAAAAAACAGCAAGCCTACATAACAGTTTATATTAACAAACAAAACCAATAAAATAAAAAATAAATTAGTACCCTGTTCCTATTTTGTGTTAATGTTTGCCGGCCGCGGTGGTCTCGCGGTTCTAGGCGCGCAGTCCGGAACCGTGCGACTGCTACGGTCGCAGGTTCGAATCCTGCCTCGGGCATGGATGTGTGTGCTGTCCTTAGGTTAGTTAGGTTTAAGTAGTTCTAAGTTCTAGGGGACTGATGACCACAGCAGTTGAGTCCCATAGTGCTCAGAGCCATTTAAACCATTTTTTGTGTTAATGTTTTTTCTTGTTTACTCCATTTTTATCTATTTACTGATCAACTTTTTACTTTTTGCAATGAATTACCCCCACACAGTCATAGACGTTATTTACTCTACGTTTTTGCTTCAATCTAGATGTGTAACTTCTCTTTCAATGTTGTCAGTAGTCAGTAAATGTCTGAAGATGGCCTCGTACGCTGAAAACTGATTAATACAATAAAAGTAACACTACAGAAGAAAAGCAGACTAGCGTTTTTCATTCATTACAGTGTTGTTCTACCATATATTCCTTTCCTCTCCGACTCTGCGGAGAATCTCCACATTCCTTACCTTATCATTCCACCTAATTTTCAACTTTCTTCTGTAGTATCATATCTCAATTTCTTCGATTTCCCTCTGTTCCGGTGTTCCCACATTTCATGTTTCACTACCATTCAATGCTGTGCTCCAAACATACATTCTCAGAAACTTCTTCCTCAAATTAAGGCCTATATTGGCCAGGAATACCCTGTTTGCTAGTCTGCCTTTGATGTCCTCTTTGCTCCGTACGTCATTGGTTATTTTGCTGGCTGTGCAGTAGAAGTCCTTGTTTTGTCCACTTATTAGTTTCGTCTACTGTTAAGTTTCTTGCTGTTCTCATTTTTGCTACCTCTCATTACTTTCGCCTTCCTCCGATTTACTCTCAATCCATATTCTCTACTCGTTAGACTGTTCATTTCATTGAACAGAGCCTGTAATTGTTCTTCACTTTCACCGAGATCAGCAATTCATCAACGAATCTTATCACTGATATTAAAATTTATGTCACATATTAAGGTCTACAGTCCCTTGGCGAAGTAAAAAAGTGACGCTTGTAATCAGTGAAATCAAAAGAAACGGTCACTTATGTCACATATTTTGATACTCACTAACTACTTCATTAAAACATACGTGGTACTTCACTTAACGTAGAATCATGAAATTTGATAAGGAGAAAGGTTTTAGAGTACACACAGATGAAAAAAATCAGATTATTGTTGATCTGTAATAATATCATGCGAAAAAATGTTTCTCTGTTTGTTTTCGGACAGACAACTTGAAATTAAATCGTTGTCGGAAGTGGAACACCCAGTATCGATATCTAGCCAGTATCAGTGTCGATAAAAGGCAAAAATCATCGAGAATCTGTATTCTCGAAGTGAATGAACTGTGTATATACATGATTAAGTTTGTACGGAACCCTCAATATGCGAGTGCTACCCGCACCCCCTCACTTTTTTATGGATGACAACGCTCGACCGCTTCGATCAGCGCACGTGAACGAGAGTATATTTGGAAAATTGGCTGGCCTGCCCATTCCCCCGATTTAAATCCCACTGAGCACATGTGGAAAACAGTGTGGAAAACTGTTGCAGTACGTGCAAAAGGACGAACGGCCATCCAGCATTTGCCACTAGCGCTTGTGGAGGAATGGAACTCCATACCACAAGAGACCCTAACCAGCTTTGTGGGCAGCATGTGAGCACGTCGCACAGCATACATTGCTGTCAGCAGTGATCACACGCCATATTAAGAGTCACGTTCCGCCTTTTGTAATGTCCAGGGAATCATCGTTAACATCGGTGTCACTGAAATTTTTGCTTTTGAATAAAAGTGTCATTTCCGTCCGCCTAGTTTCATATTTATTTCAGTTACCTTCTTTACTGTACTACCCCGTAGCAGTTCTTTGTAGGCATGGTCCCAGTTTCATAGAGCCATGTTACTTGGCGCACCTTGCGACAGTTAGCCTGCATTCATCCCTAAGCTTCGCCCCCCAGTGTAAAAAATGGTTCAAATGGCTCTGAGCACTATGGGACTCAACTTCTGAGGTCATCAGTTCCCTAGAACTTAGAACTACTTAAACCTACCTAACCTAAGGACATCACACACATCCATGCCCGAGACAGGATTCGAACCTGCGACCGTAGCGGTTGCAAGGCTCCTGACTGAGCGCCTAGAACCGATGGGCCACTCCGGCTGGCCCACCAGTGTAGTAGAGTCGTATTCTGATTGTGAAATTTCCACTTCAACCGTTACTAGGTAATTCCGCGGCGAAGTTTGTGTTTCAAACCGTACAGGATTCAGTTACTACAGGCCATTCATGGTAGTGGTGAACAAGAATGCGTACAGTCTTGTGAATTCATTCTGGGAGTGGAGTTGGCAGCTAAGAATTTCCTTTCATGTTTAGTTTTCAGCTGTGAAAGTACCTTCTGTTTAAGAGGAAATGTGACCGGCACAACGTAATGATTTCGAGAACACGACAGTGTTATAGTTGAGCGTGAGAGAGAGGGGGAGAGAGAGAGCGAGTGGGACAATCGAAAGCTTCGTGCGTTTGGTTCCGCTTTAGGAGAAAAGACCTACGATCCGTTCTCTTCTGCCGAAAAGACGGTTTTAGGGATCATGTAATATGATTCGTTACTCCTTTGACTGTCCGCAGCTCGTGGTCGTGCGGTAGCGTTCTCGCTTTCCACGCCCGGGTTCGATTCCCGGCGGGGTCAGAGATTTTCTCCGTCTCGTGATGACTGGGTGTTATGAGATGTCCTTAGGTTAGTTAGGTTTAAGTAGTTCTAAGTTCTAGGGGACTGATGACCATAGATGTTAAGTCCCATAGTGCTCAGAGCCATTTGAACGATTTAGTCCTGTGACTAGAGCCTCCCATCAGGTAGACCGTTCGTCGGGTGCAAGTCTTTCGATTTGACGCCACTTCGGCGACTTGCGCGTCGATGGGGATGAAACGATGATGATTAGGACAACACAACAACCAGTCCCTGAGTGGAGAAAATCTCCGTCCCAGTCGGGAATCGAACACGGGCCCTTAGGACTGACATCTGCCGCGCTGACCACTCAGCTACCGGGAACGGACAATGAGTTAGTGATCGGACATCATCCGCAACTGCAAGAACACTGAAAATTTAATTTTTCAACAGGACGAAGTAAGACTGCAGCAACATTTTATATTGAGCATCTCTTAAAACCGAACTGCTACAACGACAGATCGAACTTTTTTGGATACGTGGTCGTTAAGTTCGACCATTAATATCCGACGTCGTCTGACCTCACGGCATATGATTTTTGTTGTTCTGGATGTTCGTTAATTGTTGCGCCTCTGTGTCTCACCTTACAACTTTGAGTGTGTAGCAAAATACATGCTTCCAAAAATATCATCTAAAAAGCATCATGCGTCTGATGGAGAGCACATTGAACATTTGTGAAAGGTAAAAGCAAATCTGTTCCTAAATGTAACTGTGAAAAGTGCCATAAGGCTATACGGGCACGCATGGAAAAGATATAACCTGGTAAAATCGGATGCTCTTTTCAAATAAAAGTATTGTAGTTCTTTTCACGAGTTTAAACTTATTCCAGGAGCGTACAGCGTTTTGTGACTTCACATACTCTCGTATCACTAATGTCTCCTGTTTGCGTTGCACTTGGAGGAAGTGTATTTGCACCTTCGTACTGCGCGTTGCTCTTGGGGTACTCAGATTTCCCATAACACCCACTACACTCACAAATCCTCGTACAACGTAAAGGTAGAATTCATCGTGTTTGTTATTGTGTTTTTGTTCATTTTAAAGACACCATGTACGTGAAAGTTTTCCTGTAATGTTGGGAGATTTCTGTTGTGACTGTTCATTCTGATAATTTTTATCTACTCTTTCATTTTAGATGATTCATGGCCACGATTTATTTGTTGTTCAGTTAGGTGGATTTCTATTTTCAGTCTTCCAGATCTTGTGTGTTTCTTGTATCTAGAAATGAAATATAAGGAGCCCTCTTAATGAATAAGAAAATAATACATGACCAAATAAAAATAAGTAAAACTCATTGATCATGTTGGCCACTAAATCAATAACAAAAAGAGTTGTAGGACATAACCAGAGTAAATAATTCTCAAAGTCCCCCCAACACAGACACTTAATGCTATTTTTTAAGCAACAATGTCATTAGGGATGCCCTCCACTTAAAATATCTCCCTTTCCCAGAACAGAACCCATCACGCACAATTACAGAAGCAATCACATAACAAAACAGGCGAATATCAAGTACAGACAGACACTGCAACACAAATAAAAGACGACCGAGAATCACACAGTGACACTTGGCAACAGCAGTGACAGTAACAAACACACACACACACACACACACAGACAAGCGAGCGCACAAGCATGCAGTGAATGTCAGGTGTTCAAGTGAAATGTGCTGGAAAACGCTGAAAATAGGGTACCCTGCCATACGCAGGGCAACTAAGTACAACCTCCGGGACGCCACATGTGGAATAACAAGATCACAAAATCGAAAGTAAATTTATTTTAACTTGCAGTCCAAAAAGTAATTTCTTGCTAAAGAATAAGAGAATAACGAAGAAACTGTGAAATGGCAACATATATGTAAACGTTATATAATGTATTTATGATCTCCATAAAACTGACATGTATTACAGGCCACTGAAGATACTTTATAAATAAAAAAGAACCGAACGATTGTGGCACAAAACAAACAAAAAAATGGTTCAAATGGCTCTGAGCACTATGGGACTCAACTGCTGTGGTCATCAGTCCCCTAGAACTTAGAACTACTTAAACGTAACTAACCTTAGGACATCACACACATCCATGCCCGAGGCAGGATTCGAACCTGCGACCGTAGCAGTCGCACGGCTGCGGACTGCACGCCTAGAACCGCGAGACCACCGCGGCCGGCAAAAACAAACAACTTTCTATTTAGTTGCATAAGCAGATCGATCTCCATGAATCATACTATGGAAGTTACTAAGGAACGACAGAAAACAAAAAATAATAAGGGGGAAAGTTACTTATCATAGGCAAGTACCACAAAGATCTAATACTAGTAGAGTAGCTGCAAGTGGGGTTTTTGGTATTTTAAGTTTTGATTAATATCAAGACACATAATAATGAAGAGTTAATGTCGTGGCGATAATGTGAAGGGTTGGCAATGTACCTGAGAAATCTCGAGCAGTTTACATCTGCAGATAAAATTTACACACTACATTATGAATCAATACCTCCAGATTATGAAAATCTCGAAATCATTTTTTCTTATTTTTAGGTGATCATAACAGGAAGCTATAGTACTAGCAAGCATGCTACGGAGGATCAATACACTCTGTGATCAAAAGTGTCAGAACACGTGAAAATGACAAGTTCGTGGCGCTCTCCATCGCAATGATGGAATTCAGTACGGTGTTCGTCCAGCCTTGATGACAGCTTCCACTCTCGCAGGCATACGTTCAATCAGATGCTGGAACGTTTCTTGGGGAATGGTAGCCCATTCTTCACGGAGTGCTGCGCTGCGGAGAGTTATCGATGTCGGTCGGTGAGGCCTGACACGAAGATGGCGTTCCAAAATATCCCAAAGGTGTTCAATAGGATTCACGTCAGGACTTTGTGCAGGCCAGTACATTACAGGGTAGTTATTGTCGTGTAACCACTCCGCCACACGGCGTGCATTCTTAACAGGTGCTTGATCGTATTGAAAGATGCAATCGCCATCCCCGAATTGCTCTTCAACAGTGGGAAGCAAGAAGGAGCTTAAAACATCAATGTAGGCCTGTGGAGAAATTAGTGCCACCCAAAACAACAAAGGGGTGCAAGCCCCCTACATGAAAAATAGGACCACACCATAACACCACAGCTTCGGAATTTTACTGTTGGCACTACACACGCTGGTAGATGACGTTCACCAGGCATTCGCCATACCCACACCCTGCCATCGGATCGCCACATTGTGTACCATGATTCATCACGCCAAGCAACGTTTTCCCACTGTTCAATCGTCCAATGTTTACGCTCCTTACACCAAGCGAGGCGTCGTTTGGCATTTATTCGCGTGATGTGTGGCTCATGAGCAACCGCTCGACCATGAAATCGAAGTGTTCTCACCTTCCACCTAACTCTCATAGTACTTGCAGTCGATCGTGATGCAGTTTCGAATTCCTGTGTGATGATGTGGTTATATGTCTGCCTATCACACATTACGATCCTCTTCAACTGTCGGCGGTCTCTGTCAGTGAACAGCCGAGGTCGGCCTGTACGCTTTTGGGCTATAGGTGTCCCTTCACGTTTCCACTTCACTATCACATCGGAAACAGTGGACATAGGGACGTTTAGGAATTTTAAAATCTCGCGTACAGACGTATAACACAGGTGGCACCCAATCACCTGACCACGTACGAAGTCCGTAAGTTGCGCAGAGCGCCTCATTCTGCTGTCTCACGATGCCTAGTGACTACTGAGGTCGTTGATATGGAGTACCTGGCAGTAGGTAACAGCACAATGCACCTAATATGAAAAACGTATGTTTTTGGGGGTGTCCGGATGCTTTTGATCCCATAGTGTAGGCGTGGTGAACAATTTGGTTCCAGAAAACTGAACGAAGATTAAATATATGGCACCATAAAAGAAAAACAGAAAAAAACTGATCCTTAAAAATATTTCAGTGTGTAATAAATCTCTAATTTGCTGCATGTCACTGTTCTTAATTGATCATTTTTCGGAACACTTCTAGTAAACGCACTTGGTAGCCATTTCGAAAATCTGCTGCAGAAAAATCTGTGAAAATGAGACGCAGCAGTACAGTCAAATGCAGTACAAAACCTAAAAAAATACTGATGGCTATTCCTCGTTTTACTACGACACAACATTTAGTTCGATCTGGGCTGTGACACTTGTCTCAAAGAAGCGAAATGCTCTTTCATTTATTTCTTGAAATCTCTAATGCAAATTCATTCGAGATATCGAACTCAGATTTAAAAGATGCCTAAGAAACGCGTGTATAAAATTCACGGTACGTTTCAGCAGGATCTCTGCAAGAGCGATGTAAAATCTGCAGAGTGCTTAAGGAAGAACTTTACGCCGCAACTTAGTAAAGTGGCTTTTGGCGTCAGCGCATGTTGGGATAAAAATTCTGTTATGTGCTTCTACATCGAAGATCTACTCCGTAGATATTCCCACTCTCTGCACGGCAGCAGTGTTAGTACCTTATACCATAGACAGATACAGAGCGCGCACGCCTGTAAGTCTACAATGTTAAGGTTTGAAACTAAAATGTAAGTCACGCAACACAGACCAAAAACCCGAGAGTCTGTCATTACGTAGTATGCGAATTGCAGCCTACATTCAATGTTTTTGTCATTTGCAACTAAATCAAGCATTAATCTTAACAACTGGGCGACTTGTCGTATTGCCGTTATACATGTTACAGTTGACCGAATTTCTCCAAATTTTTCTATATTACTGCGATGGTATCGTTTTTACAATTGGCCAGATGGAAGCGTAATAGTTCGGAACGTAGTACTGATACATTTTTTTTTATTTTTACAAGCGAGAGAATTTCAAGTCTTCAGTGAATTCTTGGATTTGTTTCACTGTGAGCGATTGAATTCACTATTTGCAAATGTGTACAATAAAACACAACAATTTTGCAGGAAACGTTTCCTCAATAATAAGTGATGTTATAAATTACATATATTTCTATCCCTAACCTCCGATTTTTAAACAAAATGGGCGTTTATGTTTTGTGACTTCTGCATAATTCAATACGGATATCGAAACAACAGCAAGATAAGAAAGATTAGAAAACAATCATTACAGAGAAAACTTTTGTATTAAATCACATATCAAATTTCTCCTTTCTCAAAATCAGTGACTGACGTACCCTCCTATCGCGAGAGGTGGAACACGTAATGCAATCAGGAACATTGTCTAACATGATCGTTTTGGTGGACCAGGTGTTATAGAGTGGGGAAGCATAGTGTTGCACGAACCCACTGACCTCCAAATTTTTGGACGTTAATATGATTCTGTACTCTTTCTCTATGTGTGTTTCTTCAATGGCGCATTCGCCCTTGACATCATTTTTAAGGATGACAACGCGTGACCGCATGGAATAACATGGTGCAGGAGCACTTGGAACGCCGTTGCTCCGACTTAAATCCCATCGAAAACGTGTGGGAAGTGTTGGGGAGATGTGTTGGAGGACGTTCACTTGTATCAGCGACCATCTAGCAGCTGTCAACGGCGTTAGTAGAGGAATGGAATGCTCTGCCACATGGAATACCTACCCCCCCCCCCCCCCCCCCCCCCAGGGGAGCACATTGCAGAACATACATTACTGTCCATGAAATTACTGTCTGAATAAAACTGCCTTTTCTGTTCGTCTCACCGCTAATTTCTTTCATTTAACTTCTGCACAATACTGTGGCAGTTCTTTCTATGTATGGTCCCAGATTCATCGAGCTATGTATCTTCGTAGAGACACATCACGCAAAAGTTACTCTCGTCCTTTAGTTTTGCGCGCCGCGGCATTATCATCCTTGTCATTCGATTCGCTTTACTGAGACACAAATAATAACTCTCAAATAAAAGATCATTTGCATCTGCTTGGTAACTATGTTACTACATAGCTTCAGTCCTGAAATTCACTGACTTGTAAGGGAACATTCCCTAGTGCCAATAACCGGTCTTGATTCGTTGGTTGATTTGCGGGAGCGGACCAAACAGTGACGTCATCGGTACCATCGGATTTGGGAAGTATGGGGAAGAAAGGCGTCCGTGCCCTTTCAAAGGAACCATCCCGGCATTTGCCTGAAGCGGTTTTGGGGAATCATTGAAAACCTAAATCAGGATGGCCGGATGCGGGTTTGAAACGTCGGCCTCCCGAATGCGAGTCCAGTGTGCTACACACTACGCCACCGCGCTCCGTAATAAATAAACGATTTTCATTAATGTCGACGGGTGTGTAGAGGGGACAAAATATTGCAATACTTATTTTCTAGTTTATGTCCTATCTCACTTTTAAGGAGTAAAACACAATCCGAAAGGTATTTTGGCATATCAGGTTTTTCAGGTAATATCTTCGAAACGATGATATATAAAAACGGTTGATATGTAATTAACGTTCTTTAAAACTATCTAATCGAATTAATAGGGCCCGCATCTCGTGGTCGTGAGGTAGCGTTCTCGCTTCCCGCGCCCGGGTTCGGGGGTTCGATTCCCGGCGGGGTCCGGGATTTCCTCTGCCTCGTGATGGCTGGGTGTTGTGTGTTGTCCTTAGGTTAGTTAGGTTTAAGTAGTTCTAAGTTCTAGGGGACTGATGACCATAGATGTTAAGTCCCATAGTGCTCAGAGCCATTTTTTTAATTAATCGAATTTTGCAGTAATTTGAAGTTTGAAAAATACTTGCACCATCATTAATTAATTTTGCGAAATGAAACCGTTTATTACAACATAGCCTAAATTAAAGAACGTTTCAAGCTACATTCATCCACGTGCAATAAAGATTGTTTCTGAAATACCATTTTTGGAAAATGAGCTGTACACAATGTGCTGTCAGAGTATCTTCAACACACCTAATTAAAAGATCTAAACATTCATTATTAGTCTAGTTATTTATTTTACTCACAGTTGTTTCGGACTGTCCGCCTCCGTAGTTCAGCGGTAACGCTACCGCCTACAAAGCAAGGGGCTCGGGTTCGATTCCAAACGGGGGACTGGGTGTTGTGTGTCTTTCATTATCACTGACACGCAAGTTGCCGACTTGGCGTCAACTAAAATGACTTCCAATACGGCGGCCGAACCCCGAAGGCGATATCCCGGCCAATTTGATTTTTTTTTTTAGGTTTTAAATGGTTATTTTACGTTTTACGTTCATTTTTTTTTGTTTACCATTTCACGTAGGTGGATTTTGCTAACTAAAAATAATAAGTAATTTATTATTTTGAGACAAAATAATAGTAATAATAATAATAATAATCTATACATAAATGCTTAGAACATAACGTTTACCATGCACATAAAATGAACAAAATTTCTTCACATAATATACACGACAAAAAAAACAATATTGAACGAAATTAAATAGGATTTCAACTTGTCGCAGATGATCCTCTAAATATCCTGATTTGTATCTGGCATATTTCAATACGTTGGTAAGCCGTGGTGAAGAGAACTGATTATGCACTCGTGACAACAGCTTAATTACGTTGTTTCTCAAACGGAGACAGACATCATAATGATTCAACACCAGTAGATCTTAAAATATTCTCTCAAGGTTCTTCCAACATAAAAAAACCGTATACATCTCACGACTTTGTCTGTGCAATCCAGCCATTTGCGATCACCAGATGAACAAGTTTCTTGTTCTCAGCTACGATGGTCAAAACAGTTGTATCGCATTGACCACTTGACTTTTCATAGATTTAAAAGAAGCTAATTACGAGTTTGCACCGAGAATACGAGAATCTCTTTTTGGAACCCCAAATGTCCTTGTTTCTATATCTAGTAAACAAACGTCTGACGGGGTGACAAGATATTTGAAAGATGTTTTCCTTACTAGTGAAGGAGAAAAACACGAGAATATATTACTTAAATTCTTGGGGTTGGCTAAATGGTTCAAATGGCTCTGAGCACTATGGGACTTGACTTCTAAGGTCATCAGTCCCCTAGAACTTGGAACTACTTAAACCTAACTAACCTAAGGACATCACACACATCCATGCCCGAGGCAGGATTCGAGCCTGTGACCGTAGCGGTCGCGCGGTTCCAGACTGTAGCGCCTAGAACCGCTCGGCCACCCCGTCCGGCTCTTTGGATTGGCATTGTGAGAGAACCGCACAGAGCATTGTACCAGAGCATTGTACCTGAGGGCAAGGAACTTGTTGATCTGGAGATCGCAAAGCGCTCGGCGTCACAGGTACAGTAATGAGTTGCATACGGCTTTCGACGTTGGAACAACTTTGTGAGAATATTTTCAAATCTTATTGTCTTGAATGATTATGATGCCAGACTCCACTTCGGAAACAATATAATTAAGCTGCAGTCAGTAGCACATTGTCAGTTCTCTTCACAAAGGCTTACCGTTGTGTTGAAATACGCCAGGTACAAATCAGGATATTTGGAGCGTCCCTCGTGACAACTTGAAATCCTGTTGAATTTTGTTTTATATTGTTTCCTGTGTCGTGTATATTATGTTCAAATGGCTCTGGGCACTATGGGAATTAACTTCTGAGGCAATCAGTCTCCTAGAACTTAGAACTACTTAAACCTAACTAACCTAAGGACATCACACACATCCATGCCCGAGGCAGCATTCGAACCTGCGACCGTAGCGGTCGTGCGGTTCCAGACTGTAGCGCCTAGAACCACTTGGCCGCAAAGGCCGGCGTCTATTATACAAAAATATTTCGTTTATTTATGTTCGTAGTATAAGAAAACATTATGTTTTTAAGGATTTATTTACACATTATCATTATGGTAATGATTCTGTGTCATAATAATGAGTTGTTTATTATTTTGAATTAACAAAATATACCTACGTGAAATGGTAAACAAGGAAATAAACATAAATCCTAATAATTAATTTAAAACAAATATAAGTGAAATAAATAACTAAAGTAGTAATAAATTTTTGAATATTTTGATTACGTATGTTGAACATACTATTACAAGACGTTTTGAAAGGCTTATTATCCACCAACAATACTTCAGAAACCAGTTTTATTACACATGGATGTACGTAACTTGAAGGATTCTTTAATTTATGTTGTAACAAACGTCCATTTCTCAAAAGTAATTAATGGTGGTGCGATATTTTGCAAAATTTATAATTATTACAGAATTCGGTTATACAGTTTTCAAGAACGTTAATTGTATATCAGCTTTTATATAAAAAACATTTCTTATATACGTAACATCATCGTTTCGAAGATATTCGCTCCAAACCTGACATGCCGAGTTACCTTTCAAGTTGTATTTTACCCCTTAAAAATGAAACTGGACACGAACAAAAACTACTTTTGCCTTATTTTCCCTCTCTCCAAAACCATCATGTTTCATCAAGTTCGTCATTGGCACTTGGGAATTTTCCCTTGTTTATCTAGAAAAATGTGCTAGTAAATTTATTTTTGTTTCTAAAATTACTTGTGGAACGAAATATTACTCCCTTCCACATATCTTTGGATGCAATTTAACACTGTACAAGCTTATACTGTTACGAAGGTTCTGTAAAAAAAATTAATTGAACAGCCGTCTGCAAATGGGTGCCAGCAGTAGTCAGCTTATCCATATGTTGGCTTCAGTATAATGACGTCATGTGCGGTCTGTATCATCTGTGTCTAAGGTTAATACAGATAATATTCTGTTTGAACAGCGCGACGCATCTGCTATTATGACAGGATAAATTATATCATTGACTGTTTAAAAATGCAAACGAAATGGTAAATTTAATGATATGAAAGTTAAGGGGGGTAGGACGTCAAACGGGACGACATGGAGCACGAGAGACACCACAGGACATTTTAATTTCCACTGTCTGTACTTTTAAAAATAAATTCATAAAACTTTGCCAGAATGACCAGAAAGGATTCATGATTTACACTTATAGTGGTGGAAGATCAAATATATGTAAGAAAATAATTTATTTTTTTACATTTGTATTTCACGTATTTTTCACTTACCATTGGCTTCATTTGTTGCTATAGGCACACTTTTCTTCATAAGTAAGGGAGATTCTTCCATGAATATTGCACAGCATGCAAACCATACCTACAGGTGTATGAAACTCTAGAATTTTCCAAATCTATTAAAAACTGTGGTAAAAGTTGAGATAATTAACTATAAAAGTTGAGTTTTTTCTAAACATGAAGTTTAAAATATAACAGCACATTCATTTTTTCATAAATTAAGTAATTTCTAGAGTTTCATACACCTGTAAGTATGGTTGTATGCTGTGTAAAATTCATCGAAGAATCTCTCTCACTTAGGAAGAAACGTGTACCTATAGCAACAAACGCAGAAGTGAAAAAATGATCAATTATCACAAGTAAAAGGATATTTTGTTATGTTTTTGACCTTCCACTGTTATGATTGTGAAACCTGAATCTTTCCTGGTCATGCTGACAAAGTTTTATGAATTTATTCGTAAAAGTTTAGACAGTGGAAATTAAAAAGTCCTGTGGTGTCTCTCCTGCACCAAGACCGCCCGTTTGACGTCCTACCCCCCTTAAATGATATTACTCTAGTTTTCTTTAAGAGAACGCCACAGTGGTGTCTAGACTTGTTTGGTGTCTCTAGAAAGTGCAAACAAGGCTCCAAAATTCCGACACTTGACGCCGTACCCACACTGGCGTTTGCCGAAACAATTACTGCGCCGTTGTGAATTGTTTGAGCTACGGCGACTCCACACCTGGACAGAGTGTGTGTGTGTATGTGCATTATGTCACCGGCGCACGTATTCACGCATGTGCGCCGCGGCCGCCGCCGGCAACCTGCAAATGGCAAGTGCGGCTGTTTTGCAACCGCGAGTGACGCTCTGCCGAGCCCGGCGCGGGGCCTCCGGTGAGAGGACGGGAGCCACCTCACCCCGCCCCGCCTCACCTCACCGCACCTCACCTCAGGCTGCTCATCTGCCCGCGCCCGCGGCTGTGTGGGTGTGCTGCGCGCCTTTGTGTTGGTGCATGACACGCGCCGGGGAGGGGGCATGCGCGACCCTATATAAACCTGTCCGCGGACCCAGTCCTCAATCACAGCAGCGACAACTCCTGCCTACAGCCAGACGCACGTCCAGCACACAGCCACCAACGCCCACCATGAAGCTGGTGAGTATCTCGGAGAAAGTGCCGATTCTCGGAAACTGCTGCGACCGCCGCATCTTCACAGCCCTCTGCCGCGTTTGGCATTTACTGTCGCCGGTGGTAAAATTGGAGTTCTTGGACAGCATCTTATGCCTCTTCAAAATTCTCCGTTACTTGTCGGTTCAACCCCTCTTTTCGGATCTTCTTCAGGACGCTTCTGATCTCCAGCCACTGGGAGACACCAGAAGATTCTTGAAGAATGTTTAGCAGAGCGATCGGAACCTCTGATAACCGAACAATTTTGAACAGCACTGAGACGCGGCCTACCTCTGATTTCAGCATTACTGCTGATGAAATCGGCATTTCTAGGCAGTGCGCTGTTTCTAGTCAAAGTTGTCCAATACTCGAAGTTTTGAATGGGGATCTTCTTCTGCGATGTTCTGGTGTCCAACAACTCGAAGAAATCATAGGACTTCTCGAGATTATCCCAGTAGAGGGATCGAAACAATGGTAATTGGATGAGCCGGCCGAAGTGGCCGTGCGGTTTTAGGCGCTACAGACTGGAACCGAGAGACCGCTACGGTCGCAGGTTCGAATCCTGCCTCGGGCATGGATGTGTGTGATGTCCTTAGGTTAGTTAGGTTTAAGTAGTTCTAAGTTCTAGGCGACTGAAGACCTCAGAAGTTAAGTCGCATAGTGCTCAGAGCCATTTCAATCACTTGACAAATTTGAAAAGGGCTGTAATGCGGCCAGCCTCTTATTTTAGCATTTAATACAACTTCTGGTAAAATCAGATTTGTTAGGCAGAGTCATAATTCTCGTCAAATGTCTCCATTATTCGACACTTCGATGTGTCTGCTGCGATCCTCTTCAGGAGTCTTCTGTCATCCAGCCGCTCAGAGACACCAGAAGACTCTCGCAGAATATCTCAGGAGAAGGTCGAAATGGTGGCTTTTCTGGACAAGTCGAGGACTATGACTTCGCCTTCCTCTGATTTTAGAATTTACTTTAACTGCTGATAATATTGGTCAGGCAGCGTCACATTCCTCTTCAAACTCCTCCAATATCGTGGCGACCCCTATTCTGGGATCATCTTCAAGAGTCTTCTGACGCTAAACCGCTCGAAGATATCAGAAGACTGCTGAGGAATGTCTAAGCAGAGGGGTCGAAACGATCGTAATTGGACATGTTTCAACAGAGATGTAACGCAGCCTTACTCAGATTTTATCGTCAATCACAGCGACCATTTTCAACGCTCTCTTTCGGCAACTACGACTGCAAAACAGCGCAGGAGTGGCGAAGAACGCAGGTCGTTTGACGGGCCTTCGGTGATCAGCTAAGGGATACATTAATTACAGCACTGAACTTGTATTCAGGTGAATACAAGTCAAATTCCCGTCCAAGAATTCACCATTAGATTTCCATAGATTCACTAAATCACTCAACATCAATACCAGGACGGTTCCTCGGCCAAAATCCTGTCCCATACATTGAAGTGACTTTAAATTCATATTTCCCGGTCTTCATATTTGAGATGAGCATTCGAATTAGTATGGGGATCTGGTGGTTTACATATTTCTCAGCTTTTCGTCTTCCGTGCGGCCTACTGGAAGATAGGTCCGTAGGTGCTGCAGGTCTCGCAGACTGGTGTTAGACTTTCAATTTGTAGACTCCTTACCCGTTTGTTTGTTAATGTTCAGGACTCGAGCCCGTTGTGATCCAGCGGATAGAGCACTAGATTCGGCTATAGATGTCCCGGGTTCAATGGCCCCAGGATGGCCGCAGATCAACTCAGCCTGCTGAGTAAAAACCAACCGGTGCGATAGGCCCGCCACCTTCCCTTAGTGCCGCGGCGACTAAAAGTTGTACTCCATCTGTTTTCAATCAGGCCAATCACCTGATCACAGGCTTGGCCCACAGAGTTTAACTTATTTCATTCAGACATCGGACTGATTATCGAGAAGCAGGCTCACATCCGTAAATACGATCATGTTAAGATTCCATACACATCGACGGTACTCAATGAAGTAATTTTGTGGACTCCGAGCTTCAGCGCAACCAAACACCTCGCAGTACAAACCTGCTTTGTCGTTCCGTGGCGTGCGGTAGCGTTCTCGCTTCCCACGCCCGGGTTCCCGGGTTCGATTCCCGGCGGGGTCAGGTATTTTCTCTGCCTCGTGATGTCTGGGTGTTGTGTGATGTCCTTAGGTTAGTTAGGTTTGAGTAGTTCTTAGTTCTAGGGGACTGATGAACATAGATGTTAAGTCCCATAGTGCTCAGAGCCATTTGAACCATTTTTTCGTTCTGTGGCAACAGTGTCCAAATTCGTTCAATCCGTGCGAAAAGTACACCGCCTAATCTAAGCGTCTGTGGACACGGAACGCTCAAGAACATGTCGAGCCTTTGGCGGTTAATATGACACCATCAACAGCGTAGTCCATTCATTCGAGCAGTTGGTTAGGTGCCTTCACAAAGCGATTAGCTCACGTTCCAAATTTTTGTTGCCACATAAGTACCGAAAATGATCTTCAGCCATTGAACCCAGGATGTTATGGTCTAACTAAGAAGAAATAGGCCTATAGCAAGCGCAAAAGCAAGATGGTAATAATATTGATCGCAATGTGTCATTGCTCACTCTAGATGTGACTGCCTTCAATGCATGGTTTGTAAAGACACTTAAGTTCGCTCACAATGTGCCAGCTCCAAAAACAGTTCGTATTTGGTTGTCGATTTTTTCATGTCGCACAAAATTGTTTGACTTTTGCTAGCGATGGTATCAACCGCGTGCCCGGACGAATACGTAATGGCATTACTGAAGATGTAATAAAGGTGGAAAATCTGCATGCGATTTTCCGAATTATCGGAACCATTCCTCAATTGTATTTTCATTAAATACGGTATGTGGAACTATTTCGATTAATGGTCCAAAAATATAATAATAACTATGATTCAGGTCGACGTTGATATGTTAATGTTTTCAACTTTTTTCCGTATTTGAGAGGACGATCATCATATCGGCAGTCAGGAAATTAACAGAGAAACCAGTTCCACAGAACCCCTGGCGTCTCACGCCTAGAGTCCACTTAGGGCCATCGAAGGGTTCGCCGCTGCTCCCTATGATTCCAACATTCAGGAGTGCCTCACTGCGATAAAACGTAAATTGTGAAAAGCGAACCACATTTTTTTCCCCTCAATAGTTAACGTTCCGCCGATATGATGGTTAGATACGAAATGGTACCGCAGATTGGAGAAGAAGCTGGAGATATCAAATGAGAATTTCTTCCAGAAAATTCCGACTCACACCCCACTCCTATTGCAGAAGACAAAGATTAATTTTTATTTTTTTTTATTTTTCGACTTGTTAGGATTACGTGAGGTGAATATGAGGATGGTTAAATGATGGAGCAAACACCTTCCCAACTTAATTCGAGAATCATGTCTAATGGCCTCTCTGCTCAAACTGGTGGTCGTACAACGGCTTCGATGCTGAACTTGCATTCGGGATGTCCTCGGTTCAAATCTACCTCCAGTCAACCATATAAGTTTTCCGAATGATACATTTGCATTAAGTGAGTTAGGAAAACCATGCACAACCCAAATGTCGATAGCAAGAAGAAGAATTCGAAAGCTGTTGATTTGCACACCAGATCAATGCTTCAAGCACTGCATCATGTTGCTTGAAAGTAAATCGATTTCTTCAATAACAGCGAATTTTCCATGTTTAGTTCTGTGCAGAAGTATCATAGGCATGGGATGACTTGAAAAATTCATGGAAAATTCTACCATGATGGTCTCAGAAAGAGTCGAATAGTCTTCCTCCAGTTACATCACTCTCATCTGTGTTACGTTCCTCAGTAAAGTTTACACAATAAAACGGGAATAAATTGTGCAGCTATTCCATAACACCCATTACTGCAAATCTGACCTTACTTTCAGCTTTTGTTATCTCTCACAATGGTTTTGGTCCTCTGCCACCTCTCTCTCTCTCTCTCTCTCTCTCTCACACACACACACACACACACACACACACACACACACTTACTCAGTCTCTCTGTCCCTGTCTCTCTCCCGTAAAATAATAAATCACAAACGATTGGATCAATGTCACCGTCTGTGATTCTAAGAATAAGTCAATAATTAGGAAATTTGCACTATTATTGTCCTTGCGTCAGTTGTCGCTGTTAATTTAAGCAGCAGAGTTGTGTCATTAATAAATCCCGAAATGATACAGAAAACACTGCTCTTCTGTCAACTTTTAATTGCCAGTCTCACTCTAAACTACACAAGTAGTGAACGGCAACTAACACTAAAGTTAACGTAAACCACTGAGAACTCAGTTTTACTCCTGTTGTAGATGAATGCGAGATCTAACTGCAAGCAGTGATAAATTTCGTCTATAGGAAGAACAGACGCACCAGTTTGCATCACAGTCAAGGAGAAGACAAAAAGAGCCATTATAATTACGAAGTTAAGTGATATACGCTTGATGCTGGTGAATGTTGTAACGTTCAGTTCGGTTGACACTCGATTCCCCATTCACTCAAAAACGGCAATGAATGTATTATGACTAGCTACTGACTTTCAGGCCCTGCATGATTACAGCGGAAAACTAAAGCAACAGTAAACGTACGTGGACCTTCAATATTCTACAACTACAGGTCCCTGTGAGTAATGTAAGTGCGAATAAAGTGCACACATTTGTGCGTGCTGACTCATGCGCTGAGATGAGCAGATAATGAGGTTCGCCTTTAAGGTTCGGTATGACATTTCAGAAACCCAGCCTTAGAAGAACGTGAGGAGACCTTACACGGACGCTAATCGCCTTGCGTTAAGGCGTCTGCCATAATATCTGACCGATCACGGAAAGACATCACGACAGAGTCGTTGCGCGTCCGGGTAATCCACCAGTACATGGTAGCTTGCTGCTACGTCTGGAACGAATGGCGTGGTAGATGTGATGTCGAGCACGACCACAGGCGTCGTAAGAATGTTACCCTTCGGTTGCGTTGACGTTCTGTAGTCTCCTACGCATGGATATATATTTCAGTATTTACTTTAGTCATTTTGCAACTCAAAAAATCAGACAGACAAAGAAATAAACAGGTCGGAAATCACTATTAAAAGTTACAAAATGTGTAGTGTTTCTTTGGAAGTAATAAAATATTACACTAAAGAGAAACGAAATAGAAACAGTGCTGGGATAAAAAGTATTAACCATATACCATTGGAAATCGATGCCGTGTCGTACGTATCCGAGTTCCACGTTGATTCTGGAGCTACTTGCAGCTAAATCCACTGCATTACGTAGTGTTCATGTAAGAATCTCTACTGTGAGCATTAGCAAGTTGTCGAATAGATGTGGCAGTAGAATGCAAAAGATGCATATATTCACCGCAGGGCTCTGACGGCAGATCTTCGTGTGGCAGCCTCCACATTAGGCCCGAAGTAACGGGTGATCAAGAAGTCAGTATAAACCTGAAAACTGAATAAATCACAGAATAATGTAGATAGAGAGGTACAAATTGACGAACATGCTTGGAAAGACATGGAGTTTAATTACAACCAAAAAAATACAAACGTTCAAAAGCTGCCCGACAGATGGCGCTTCATCTGATCAGAATAGCAATAATTAGCATAACAAAGTAAGACAAAGCAAAAATGATGTTCTTTACAGGAAATGCTCAATATGTCGACTATCATTCCTCAAAAATAGCTGTTGTCGCGTAAAAATGTTGTGAACAGCACTGTAAAGCATGTCCGGAATTATGGTGAGGCATTGGCGTCGGATGTACCTTTCAGCATCCCTAGGGATGTCGGTCGAGCACGATACACTTGCGACTTCAGGCAACCCCACAGCCAATAATCGCACTGACTGGGGTCTGGGCACCTGGGAGGCCAAGCATGACGAAAGTGGCGGCTGAGCACACGATCATCACCAAATGACGCACGCAAGAGATCTTTTACGCGTCTAGCAGTACTTGGTTTTTTTGTTGTTGTTGTTCTAATAAAACTTCACGTCATTCCAAGCATTGTGTCAATTTTTACCTTTCTATTTACATTATTCCGTGGTTTATTAAGTTTTTGATCACCCGGTACATAACGAAAGTACTAACACGCTTGATATGATGAAGCTGCAACCTACACTTGGCCATAACGCATGAAGTCAGTATGGGTCTAGAACTACAGACTCAACAAGGGGACTGAATTAATGCATCGAGGGAACTGATTTAACGCGTATTCAATGAAAATCAGTCTCGACACATCGATTAAATCGCCGTTCACCATATTGTGCCTACATAAATGGCAATGTAATCGCTTACAAATTTTGCCTGGAGTGCTTACATGTTGGCTCATTAGCAAAGCTGCAGCATACTTTTAGTGCAAATGAGTGAGCGCATCTTCTTTTTTTGCAGATCCTGATCCTGAGTGCTGTAGTCGTGGCGGTGCTGGCTGTCCCCCAGAGCGGAAAGGACGCCACCATCGTCGAGCTGACCAACGACAATGACGGACTCGGCCAGTACAACTTCGCGTACGTCCTCGTGCCATGACTCATTATGTGCCGCTCTGCTGCCGCATTCATTATAAGCATTCGACACCATTACATGTACGTCTCTTGTGGTAGGAACGAGTAGGCGAACCTCCACTACTCTTACCTGGAATTACTTGAAATAGGACGAAATCCTCCCCAGGCCAGTTTGGCATCAGCCTTTTGGTTCCCTACGAATAATAACTGATATGATCATCTCTTTTTTAATATAATTATCGTATGCACTTCTTCGTTATTAGTGATTTTAGGATCCTTCGTCAAACGATTGATTTTGAGTAGTTTTAGTTAAAAACCAGATAAATCATCGCAAATTCTCAGCAATTCAGGTATGTTTACTAAGGCCAAACAATAATTTTCATGTGATCAAATTTATTTCTGTAGTTTCCCAAATTTCAGCACAGTTAGTTGGATAAGTCATTAAGGCATTTGAGTCCTATTCGGTGGCGTCTCCAAATCAGTTCAATGCCGGGATGCTTCCGTTAATACGCCATGGCTGGTACTTCCTATCCACCAACACACATTTACATTCTTGCTACGCTTGAAATACATGCTGAGCTAATTCTTGAGCGTTGCTGAATGGAGGTTGGTATGCAAGTTTGCGTCTTCCCATCGCATATGTGCTAGGCAAATCAGGGGGCTGGTTAGAATAGTCAAGGATCCGTACATATATCTCAAGGCGTTTGTGGTGTGAACTGAAACGGGGGATCTTCCACTAAACTGGTGCAATATGCCATTTGGTCCTCTGGTTTACCGTTCTAGCCACATACTGAGGAGCGTTCAGTCTCCCTTAAGTAACTACCAAATCAGTTCTTGTCTTATATCGAATAGCTCCCAGCACCATGGTTCCAGGAGTTCGACTTTCACGAGTCTGAGAATCACTGTTTCCTGTAACTTCTCATCAGGCTGCTTATGGAGATGTTCGCCTTTGTCTGACCATCACAAACAGACGTGATACCCGTCGCTGAACGCCACAGAACGTCATTCAAAGTCTCAGCTGATTTTCGCTCTTCACCATGCAAGTATCTCTACTCATTGCATCACCGCCAACTATCTATGTGATCTTTTGATAAGAAATTCATATATTTCTCATGCCAATGAATCGGCATTTCTCAAAGGTTGAAAGGCAACTGTAAGCTACATATTAACTTCCCCTGAGAATGCTTCGATGCAATTCCCACCTGAAAAGTTCCTATAATATTACACACACGCAAGAGCGACTTGTAGGAAAGGCATTTTGCTATGCTGAAAATAAGCTTACGTAATGAAGATATTCCAGCCAACATACCCCACAGACATGGGAATACTGGAGTATCAGTACGGAAGCGTTCGGTCAAGGTGCTCAAACTATCATAGTTCCCCACCGTGTGAAAACTACTAGACATGAAGGATGTAGACACACATCAATGGCTAGACCATCTTTCTAAGTTTCTGACTCACATTACAGGTAGTCAACTGGCGCACTGTAAGTGACGCAGAAAACGCTGACGTCTCCGTGTAATTCATTGAAATCGGGGACATGAAAGTCTCTTCCATTGGGCTGCATATATGCATACGCGAAATAATTCCATTCGACAATAAAGAGCGAATGATTTATCCACACGTTCTGAGACGTGTGACCCCTAGTGCATCTACGCTACCCCCTGATGCGTATTACGAATCTAAAATTCAAGAGATGCTCTGTCCATTGATAGGTGTAATTGTTCTGTACGTCTTGTAGTTGTGTATTGTGTGTCTGTGTGAATGAGGAGTCAGAGAGAGAGACAGAGGGAGAGAGAGAGTGAGGGACAGAGTGAGCGAAAGAAAGAGAGAGAGAGCACATCTACAAGGGCTATTCGGAAATTAAGGAACGATCGGTCGCGAAATTGGAAACACAGTCAAAATCAAAAGTTAGCTACATCTTCCACCTACTTCTCTACACAGTCGCCGCTCGAACTTACACTTCTGTCGTAGCGTTGTACCAATTTTCTAATTCCGATAGAAGGGACCCTCCTGCATTTTTCCACGCTGGGCTGCAACTCGTAGTCTTCATAGCCAGCGGTTCTTTTGAGCAGATATGAAAATCAGAGAGGCGCCAAGTTTGGGTTGTGTGGTGGGTGATCAAACACTTCCCATCGAAAAGCTATAGGAGCGTCCTCGTTGCCCTTGCGGTGTGCGACCGAGGGCTGTCAGGAAGAAGGAAATGCAGGAACGTTGTGTGGGATGCATGAAAACAGGCGAAATCTCTCGTCAGCCACCCGTACTTGACGGGAGTAACTGTTTTGTAGGCATCTTGACGCGATCACTGTACGATCAGGACTGAGAAGAACGACGTGACGCTATCTATGGGCATAACGGAGCCACTGCATAACACACCTGTGCAAAGCTTCATCGGATTTTCACTGTGATTTCCAGTTCACCACTGTTCGCTCATTACATTCCGAATAGCCTTCGTATTACTACCATTCGCCAAAGTGACAATAGTCGCCAGTGAGATAGTGACAACGCAGACCTTATTGTCTGCTTCGTCGCACATGATCAACCGTCGCCAGCTGCAGCTCTGCCT
Source organism: Schistocerca gregaria (assembly GCF_023897955.1). Lineage (NCBI taxonomy): Eukaryota > Metazoa > Arthropoda > Insecta > Orthoptera > Acrididae > Schistocerca > Schistocerca gregaria. The sequence goes on from NC_064927.1 coordinate 290,195,907, forward strand.
TGCCCCGCAGGTACCGCACCAGTGACGGCATCGCGCGGCAGGAGCAGGGCGCGCTGAAGAACGCCGGCTCCGAGAACGAAGCCATCGAGGTCCAGGGCAGCTACACCTACAAGGGCGTCGACGGCAAGGACTACACCGTCACCTTCGTCGCCAACGAGAACGGCTACCAGCCACGCGTGCAGTCGTAAGCCGGACCGGGACCTGACCTGACGACGGTACAACCAACTCTACAAAGAGTGGCCAGTTCGCTTTTCCTACGCCGACTTCGCTTCAGTGCCAACAAACCGACATCGGCTTCTACACATACCTATATGTTTTACAAACATATCACATGATATTCTTCATATTTTGTGAAGTTATTTGCCATCAAATAAATTTTATTTTATAATTTCTGCATTTTTTTTGTCAAATCTATAAATAGCCCTTACTCCACACAACACCGTGTGCTTTGCTGAAACTGAAATCTACAATTCATCTGAAGACTGAACTTCGGCTAAGAATTTGAAAATTTGAAATCTGACTCCATTAAAAAAATGGATGTTAGCTTCAGTACAGATGCCAAATTCTTACTGACATATGTTTTGCTACAGAGATCGTCCAGGTTATTAATCGGATCCAGTGTTCCCTGCCGAGCATATCGGTGTCATGTTTAAGACACTGAATTACTGGAGAGATCCTCATCTGGTCATCCAGAATTATGTTTTCTGTGATTTCTCTATATTAAGGCCAATGTTCATTCATTCAGATGTTCACTGCGTCCCATAAATCCCACCAAAAAAGAGAACCTTCACGAATATGGGACAAGTTAGGACGTACATTAATACAAGACAAAAGCCTCATAGCAACTTAAACTGTACATGCAGTATTTTAACATTAACTCTCACTATATTTCTTGTGCCGACTTCGTTTGATCCAGTAAATCAGTAAGAAAACTGCCGCTTTGGAAAAATATGTCTGTTGTTCATCTGGTATTAGTAGCGTAATGTTTACTTGATTAAAATCCTATTTTTCAAAGAAAACATTTTCACGCTAGAGCTTATGCGCTGCTAAATAAGTACCTACTCCCCTCAATAACATTAGCTGATCTCACGTGCCTGCCTATTTGGCTTAGTGTGTCTCAACACATAGATTAATCTCCCCCTCAAATACCCCAATATACAAGGACTTGGCGTGCTTACAGTGTTGCTGCCGAGCAGTACATGCAGTCGGGTGTGGACGGCTACATCGTGCTACTGAGGTAGCTATACACTGTACGGTGTGCAGATTGTGCAACAAATTTAATAATTTTTAACATGTTTCACGCCCACAGATGTGAAAAAACGTAGAACGGCATCTACTTCACACTTTTAAGTGTCGACATTTCTGTTTTTGCTTTCTAAAGTACTCTACGTTCTTCTTCGTGGTTCATGTTATCCCCACACCAAATTTCATCGAAATTGATTCGGTTGTTTCGTTGTGAATACGTAACAGAGGTTTTTTTGCAAATATAACAGCAAATTATGAGTATATAGCTAAACACACTGAGGATTATACAATGGTTGTATCCGTTATGCTAAATTGTATAATGTACAACGTATCATTCAATAGAGGAGTTTTCACAAAAATGATAACGTTCAAAAGTCAAAGAATAAATAGTTTTCCCAAACAGTAAAATTATTTTTCTAATTCGTGTAATATTCTACAAATATCTTTCTAAAGTAGCCTATATTTTTCCTCGTTATTCCAACAATCTTCATACCACATATAATAAACATTGGTTCAGCTGTTTAGTTGTTGAAAGATATCAGATAAATACACTTTCACATTTGTAAAACTTTAAATTACGATATCTGTTTTTTCGTGATCCAGTTTTGACGAAATGAAACCTATACGTTGCCCCTAGCTACACTCAAGTCACCCGTGAAAACCCCTTGAAAATTCGTCTAGTAGCTTTCGGCTTTTTGAAACAGAAAAACAAGACGATTTCAGATAAAACTTTAAATGATGACATCTTTTTTCTTTTTCGGTCCGATTTTGATGAAATAAAGCCTATACGACGTCACAAACTATGCACAAGTTACCTGTGAAAACCCAATTACAGTTTTGTTGTTTGTATGATGAATCCATAAAAAGATCAGTAAGTACTGAGCCGTACTTACAATACATTATTACTTGCTATACATCTTTATAACACACATTGCTACTTACAAGGCAACTAACAGAAATTTTAAATCAATGAACGCTAATATTTAGATAGTTCATAGAAAAGGTGGATAATGGAATATGTTTTCCTGGTAGGCATCCCAATGGGCACGGCGGTAGTCGTAGATGGACTTCGGAGGCAGGAGGATGGCCATGGGCAGAACAGATAGAAGGATAGGGAGGAGGTCACTACAAATGGGACCGAGGACGTCTGTGGCATTCCGACCAGGGAGGTTGGGGGAAGTGAGAATGACATCCAGGGTGGAGTTACTTTCAGGACAGGTGTATTGTGGAAGAGGAACAAGGTCACTGTGGAGGGTGGAAAGGAACTGATGCCACTGCCGAAGGGTAGTAGGGTCATGACTGTGGATGTTGAGGTCAGCAGGTGGAGAAGGTATGGCCAACATGGGAAACGAAGTCGTAGGGGAGAGGAGCTACAGGTGGACAGAAATAGTGGTACAGGTGATGGAGGAAAAAAAGATGCGAAGAGAAGGTATTCGGTTGGGTCATTGAGTAGTGGTTGATGCTGGACAGGGAGATGCTTGAGGTGGCCTATAGCGACCCCACCTCATTCGAGGAGATCGGGGTTGTCAGTGAAGGAGATAGGGAGAGGTGTAGACAACATGGTGAGGTTGGAGGAAGGTTCCATTAAAGTTGAAAGAGTATGCATGAAAAGGTGTTTGTAGGCAGGGAGGGAGCGAATGTTTAGGTATAGGAGATGATACTGTTGACGCACAAGGAAGTGGAAGGGAGGAAGGGAATGGGGGGGGGGAGGAGAGTGGAGCTCAAATGAGAGTGTCTAGGCAGGTGAAGGTAAAGTAGGCCTGGTTGTGGGAGTAGGTGGCATAGGTATTCAAATGGAAGACAGAGCAAGTGGCAAGGGAGATCTGCTGAAGGCTGTGAGGGCATTGGAAGGGGTGGATATTCTATAGGACAATGGTCAGGAAACAGATGATGCCTTCAGTCATACGGGGAGAGTGGAGGGTATTGTTGGGGTGGATGGGCTGTTCGATGAGGTGAAAGGGGACAGTGAGCTCAGGGTTGGTGGGAGTGTTTTTGGCTTTGCATTTGGCAGAGTAAGTGGGGTGGAGTTCGTTGCAGGTGTTGCAGGAAGTAGGAGAGGTAAGGTTAAGACACTGTTTAAGGATGTGGAAGGCTTTATAATGGGGGCAAGTGGGGGAGGGGGTGGAGGCTCTTTCAGTTGTGGGTGAGATGCTAGTTGTAGAGGAGAGAGTGTTGGCAGCATTACGATAGAGGAGGGGAACGAGATGGGTCAGTGGGGTGGTGGTGGTTAAATATCAGGACTCCCTGAGTGAGGAGGTTGAGGAGGCGGACTCGGTAAAGACAGGCATGAGGAAGGTAGAGCCTGAGTTGTAAATACGGTGGTCCAAGTGGATTTCCAGCACAGGGTGGACACTCATTTCTGTCAACACCTCTGCCTCTGTGATCACAGGTCTAAGTTTTGTGATCATGAGGGTTGGCAGACAGTGAGGGGGTTGGGACTGATGAGGAGAGGAGGAAGTAAGGAAAGAGGTGAGGGATCCGTGGGGCCAAAGGTGTTGCAGGGAAGTTGCTGGAGGAGATCTGTGTGAGAGGGGGAGGGACAATAAATTGGGTGATGAGGGCACTGCAGATGTAGTTACATATTTTGAGACTTGTTACTTAAAATCCGTCTTGATTGCAAATTTTTTTATTCATATGACCGGTTTCGGTTAATTCAGAACCATCTTCAGATCTGATATTTCAGATCCATGACGTAGCATGTGAAAATTGCTGGTGACGTAGCATGTGAAAATTGCTGGATTTGGACGGGTTACTCCCATAACTGAAATATCAGATCTGAAGATGGTTCTTAATTAACCGAATCCGGTCATATGAATAAAAAAATTTGCAATCAAGATGGATTTTAAGTAACATTATAAAATCACTGACATTATGTCTGTTTTTGCAAAGATTTTGAGAGTGAGGATGCAGGCATCTAGGAGTTTTGGATTGCGGTTGGCCAGGATGAAGGTATACAGGGCTGGGGAGGTTGGAGGAGGGTAGGTGTCCATGGGGGGATCAGAAAGAAGAGGGATTTTTAGAGGAGGGGGTGGGGGCGAGGTCCCCTCCTGGGCACTTAGGAGCTTTTGGGGGGGGGCTGGGAGGAGGGGTGAGAGACTGGTTGGATTAGGAGGTGGTGGGACGCAGGCCCCTCTTGTGAGGCAGCAATGCTGTGAATGAAGGCTGGGCGCTCTGTGGTGATGACTGTGGCGCTGTGGGTAGTGACTCTAGTGGGGGAAGCAGTGATGGTTGTAGTCGGGCAGATGGGGACTGGGAGAAAGTCTTCTTGGAGGCTGATAATGGCGGGAGAGGAGCAGGATCAGGAACACGGTCAGGGTCATGGCAGGGGAGGGCCATACAAAGGAAAGTGGGAGAGATGGAAGAGGAGGAGACTTTGAGGAGGGAAGGTGGACGAAGGAAGCCCAAAGGAGGTACTCCATTGGTAAGGGGACAGGGAGGTGTAAATGGTAGTGATGGTGGGGTTTCTATGGTGGAACGCGGTGCCTACTGGCGACAGGAGTCGCCGAAGCGGGGAAAGAACTAAAACGGGGGTCGTCGGCGGCGGTGGCGAGCACTGGGCGGCAGGCGGTGGCGGGGGCGGCTGGTGGGTGGGTGGACGGACGGACGGTAGGGGGGTGGGGAGGGGGGTGGAGTTGGGGGCTCTTCCAAAAACGTTTATTGCACCCTGAGAGTAGCCCAGGCGGCGAAATCTTCTGATTTGTAAGTGATGGGATCCAATAGGCCAATTCCATTCCTTTTCGTAGGCATTTCCGAAATTCCGCTGAAAAAAATGCAGGATTTCTTGTGGGTTCAGCCCCTATACACTAGTTTCATGAAGTTCCGATAAATGGCTGCGCTATAGTCTGTAACGCAGACGCGCTCCAAGCTGAGATCTACCATGGAGTTTTTTTTGGCAGGAAACCACAGGGTCGCAGATAACCGTAGGCATTTACTGAATGTCTACTGACACCTGAAAGTGAAGAAAAGCACGGTGAGTCGTTGAGCGAAGTATCATTCGGCACAAAGTCGCGTAAATCTGTCTGAACTCCCGTGTGGCGACCAGCCGCACATTGCTGTGACTTCCGCAATGTTGGAGCATGCAGACACTCTCCCTTGATGTGATTGATGAATCACTGTCGGTGCTCAACTTGAAGTGTCTGTTTACTCAAATGTGCATGCCTGCTGGTTTTCTCGTCGCCTAACAGAAGATCATAAAGAGCAACGAAAGATCATCACTGCAGAATTACTTGCGCGTTACGAAGCTGATCGTGACAATCATGAAACATGACGGGTTCATCACTTCGAACCGGAAACGAAACAGTAATCCATAGAGGCGTCACACTACCTCTCCTCCAAAGAAAGATTTCAAAGCCGTACCCTCAGCCGGTAAGGGCATGGTGCCGGTCTTCTGGCGTCTGAACAGGCTATTCTGTTTGATGTCCTCCCTCATGGTGCAACGATGAACTCTGAAATGTATTGTGCTACTATCAGGAAACTGAAGAAAAACTTCCGCTTGTCCATCGCCACAAAAATGCAAACGAACTTCTTCATGACAACACAAGTCTGCGCATCCAAGCGGAACTCATAAAACTTTGTTGGACTGTTCTTCCTAATCCACCCCACAACGACTCACCTTTCGACTTCCTTCTGTTTAGCCCAATAAAGGACGCACTGACTGGGAAGCGATATAAGGATGTTATTTGTGCAGCAAGACGTTGCCTCTGACGTCGACAGTTATGAGTGGCACCATGCGTGCATACAGGTCCTCACAGTAAGGTGGTGTCGCATTGAACTGAGATTATGTTGTAAAATAAGTTTTAGTAGCCAAAAGAGTGGGAAATAATATGATGTATAGGAATCTAGAATAAAACCAACCTGCTTTCACAAAAAGGTGTTGCATTACTCATCGAAGGCTCCTCATATACCTGTCTATGTCCTCCGCAAATCATGGCCCGGTGCATGGCTAGGATGAGTGGGGCAAGGAGGGGCAGGGGGCTCGTTTCAGTATCAGCGTTTGTCCTATTCCATTCGCGTATTGAATAAGGGGATAATGAATGCCTGTATGCCCTTGTAAGCGCTCCAATTGTCATATCTCTTTCTTATGATTTGTACTCGAGACATACGAAGATCACAGCACACTGGTCGCTTAGTCTTCCTCGAAAAGAGATTTGATTTTACCCAGAAGGCATTCACGAAAATTAAATTTTCTTCCAAAGGTTTACGTTTAAGTTTTCGAGTATTTCTGTTACACATTTATACGAGTGATAACGTCGCTTTACGATCCTGGCGGCATGTCTGTAACTATGATGTCGGTTCTCGGGTCTCCTCGATATGGTCTCCAAACGCTTGCAAAAATTGGTTCACTAGCCCATTGTACTCAATTTCCATCACAGATGTCCAGAATCCTTCCGATAGTTATATGACTTCCATTTTTCTTCTCGATTACTGACTGATTTTACGCAACCACTCCAGCCCATCTCACCTTTTAGCATGTCGCCCAAATATCCAAGTGTGTCCAAGACCACCAATAAATCCATAATCGGATAATATCTTGTTCTTTTTCTTTGCTGTAGACTTTTGAAATGAGGTGTTTGCATGACAAAGTTAAAAATTATATGGGTAGATCGGATATCTAAAGAAGAGGTACTGTATCTAATTGTATCGTGCAGCTGTGATAAAAGGGATAGGTTGGCAGCACGCGAGGTGTCAAGGAATAGCCAGTCTTGTAATAAAGGGAAGTGTGTTTGTGTGTGTGCATGTGCGTGTGTGAGGGGAGGACAGGGGAACGGAGGAGAGAAAAAAAATCGTGAGGTTTGTCTGGACGAAGCAGGTTCAGATGACGTAGACTGAACTAGTTCCACATGGATGAAGAGGCTGGCACAGGATACACTAGCGGCGAGAGCTAAGTCAAACCAGTTTTCGATTTGAACAACAGGTATTATTTTGAATTTGTCGATGCTTAAAGAGAGCTGCAGAAATTTTGTCGGTCTCCAAACGCTTGCAGAAATTGGTTCACTAGCCCATTGTACTCAATTTCCATCACAGATGCCCAGAATCCTTCCGATAGTTATATAACTTCCATTTTCTTCTCGATTACTGACTGATTTTACGCAACCACTACAGCCCATCTCACCTTTTAGCATGTCGCCCAAATATCCAAGTGTGTCCAAGACCACCAATAAATCCATAATCGGATAATATCTTGTTCTTTTTCTTTGCTGTAGACTTTTGAAATGAGGTGTTTGCATGACAAAGTTAAAAATTATATGGGTAGATCGGATATCTAAAGAAGAGGTACTGTATCTAATTGTATCGTGCAGCTGTGATAAAAGGGATAGGTTGGCAGCACGCGAGGTGTCAAGGAATAGCCAGTCTTGTAATAAAGGGAAGTGTGTTTGTGTGTGTGCATGTGCGTGTGTGAGGGGAGGACAGGGGAACGGAGGAGAGAAAAAAAATCGTGAGGTTTGTCTGGACGAAGCAGGTTCAGATGACGTAGACTGAACTAGTTCCACATGGATGAAGAGGCTGGCACAGGATACACTAGCGGCGAGAGCTAAGTCAAACCAGTTTTCGATTTGAACAACAGGTATTATTTTGAATTTGTCGATGCTTAAAGAGAGCTGCAGAAATTTTGTCCTTTTACACTTTTTTCCAGTCGTATGACGGCCACGGAAACAACAGCTGATGCTGATTCTGTGTGATAAATTGTCCATGTACACTCTAAGACAGAAAGAAACGACACACCATGGAAGATTCGTCTGAATGGGACGGAAATCGATAGATGTGTTGTAGATGTACAGTCAAACATATCATTATTTTTTTAAAAAAACTGGATGATTTATTCAAGAGAAAGAGTTTCAAAAATTGAGCAAGTTGTAACACTCCCGGGGACCCTTAAACTGGTTGTCGTTTCTGCTTTTCTTGACCGTGCGCCCTGTCCACACGACGTACCTGATAATCCCGCGGCGGTCGTATTGTCCTGCTCCACACTGCTGTTGGCTTGCCTGAAATTATCCATCGAAATATGCAAGCTAGGTTAGGGGAGCCACTCAACGTTAAAACACAACACTGTTCGACGTCTGGTATGAACAACCATATTCTGAAACGATTAAAGAAAATCGCAGGTTGCACTGTTTACATTCTAATTCATAAGTGTTTATCCCAATTAATGTATGGTTACCAGTCCACAACATCACTCAGACGAGCCTACGCGTAACCGACACGACGCGGGTGATTGTTGATGATGCGGAAGCCCACTTATCGAACGAAAGTTCTTACGCTCGTCACACATGCAGATATCTGGTAATTGTCCTCCTTGACACTAGTAATGATATAACACTGTTCCTGACGTTAATTTTTCAGTTTTTTAGTTCTCACTTGTACGAGCGTGCTCGTAATCGTCGCGGCGCGGCTGATTGTTGATAATGCGGAAACACGATTATCGAACGCACTTGACTGCACTCTTTTATGGTGACTAATTTCTACTGATTCACATCAGTTCATTCTGGGAGACCGAAAACGGCGCGGATGATTGATACAGTACAGTACGACACGCAACGAGAGGATGCACAAATACGTTATCGGCGGCACTGCTCATTTTTAATTACATCTTGACGCACTTTCTTCTAAACCATTTGCATATTTTATCACTTTACTGCAATAGCACTTGAAGCAACACTTCAACTTCGATAGTAACAATGCCTTTGACATGCAGTGCTACCCACAACACAACAGTTCTGTGTCCCGCGCTCGACTCTGCAAACGCACTGCCCGCAAAGATACTCCACAAATAAGCCAGCGATATGACAATACGCTTACAAAGTCAATAAAGCGCTGTCCGCCTCTGGCGCTAATGCAAGCGGTTATGTGGCTTCGCACTGATTGATAGAGTTGTTGGATGTCCTCCTAAGGGATATCATGCCAAATTCTGTCCAACTGGCGCATTAGGTCGTCAAAATCCCGAGCTGGTTAGAGAGCCTGCGCATAAACCTTCACACGTTCTCAATTTTGGAAGAGTTCCGATGAATTTGTTGGCCAAGGTAGAAATTGGCAAGCATAAAGACAAACAGTAGAAACTCTCGCCGTGTGAGGGCGCGCATTATCTCGCTGAAATGAAGGCTCACGATGACTTGGAGCGAAGGGCAGCAAAACAGGGAATAGAATATTGTCGACGTACTGCTGTGCTGTAAGAGTGTCGCGCATGAAAACCAAAGGGGTCGTGCTACGAAAAGAAATGGTATCGTAGACCATCGGCCTTGTTGTTGGGCAGTATGCTAGAAGACAATCAGGTTGGTATTCCACTGCCATCCGAGGCGTTTCTAGGCACATTTTCTCTGCTCGTCAGGACTCAGTTCGAAGCTGCATTTACCACTGAAGACAATTCTACTCGAGTCAAAGTCGAAGACGTGTCTCGACACACCCTGGACAGCCTGTACAACCGTCGCCATACAGGCCGAAACCAGGAGTGATTATCTGGGGTGCTATTTCATTTCATACCAGGACCCCTTTGGTTGTCAACCGCGACACTCTTACAACAAGGTGATACGTCGAAGTTATTCTACGCCCTGTTTTGTTGCCCTTCGTGGCAAGCCATCCTGGGCTTATATTTCAGCAAGATAACGGCCACCTGTATAAGACAGGATTTATACTGCTTGTCTTCGTGTTTGCCAAATCGTCCTTTATCCAACAAGAACGCCGACCTCACTCAGCTGAGAACGTTTTTAGCACCATGGGCAACCACCTCGGGATTTTGACGAACTGACATATGACAGAACGCTACATTGCTTAGAGGGGCATGTCTCAGAAAAGCGTTGGACACATCATAACAGTTGCACTTGACAAGCATGAGGTCTCATGTCGATGGGTTATAAGACTGTTGACAGCAGAAAACAGACACTAGAGACAGACGTCGGACGAAAAAAATTGTTCAAATCGCTCTGGGCACTATGGGACTTAACATCTGAGGTCATCAGTCCCATAGACGTAGAACTAATCTAAGAACATTACACTCATCCATGCCCGAGGCAGGTTTCGAACCTGCGACCGCAGCAACAGCGCGGTTAAGGTCTGAAGCGCCTATAACCGCTCTGCCACAGCGGGTTTGGTTGCAGCACGCAATTTATTAAGATCTCGTCGGCAGTCCTTTCCACCAGAATTGCAAAACTCTGAATTTGCGTTTCACTGAATAACTGAAAAATCAACGAGCGTGCCCGGAGTCGAGTTCGGCTGTAAATATCGACACGAGACCAATAATAGCTTATAGTATGATTATTACAGCTAGTACACATAACAAAAAAACCATCAACAGCTGAAGGAGACCAGATACTGTGCTTGAGTTGAAACTGACTCGTCGTTTGGACGCCCTAAACAACACTATTAACCATAGAATATTACGCAATGAAGAATGGAATATTTTGTTACTAACTAGAGGGAGGCATTATAGGCGAATACTTACGCAAGCAGCCCACCTGCTTGACTGAGTGGTAACGTGATTGCCTACCGTGCAGAGGGCCCGGGTTCGATTCCCGGTCTGGTTTAAGATATTTCTCTTCCCCACATAGGAAGTGTGTCATTCTGCGCATACCGCAGGTATGTAGGGGGTGCACCATTGTGCTGATCAATGGTGATCGGCTGTAGTTCGTCGATCGGTAGTAACAGGAACTGTTCTAACGTGTCCGGATAAAATTTTTCCTTTATAGTTTTCTGTGCGAATAAAAGTAGGCCATCACACCATCTCCTATCACTCTATCGTACACTACGTCATACCGCAAATTAAAACTCACGTGTAAAGCGTCTGTTTCCGGAGCCCCAAATCCTAATATTGTTGCTATTACATTCCCAGAAATGTGGAACGTTGCTTCATGTGAACAGAAATTTTTTCAGGTAGTCATTGTCAGCATCTATAGGCGCTAAAGTGGTACACGCGAATGTATACCATAGAGGGCAATTGTTTGGTTGCAACATTTGGACCGTTTGCATTTCTTGCGTGAAAAGCTGTAACCGCTTATGTAACACTTGATGGACAGTTGATCTTCATGCACGACGAATTGAGTTCTGAGACTTTCGTTAAATTGCAGCTTTCACTTTGTCAACACATGGCTGAGACACGAGAGCACGTCTCCTTCGGCGAAGGTCATTGACATTGCCTGTCTCTTTAAAATTTCGAATCATCTCATTATGCTTGTTTCTGCAGGTGGTGCCCTCTCATACTGGCGTAGTTAAGTTGTCACATACATGGACTCTACATACCTGACGACATATTGTGCCTTCCTATCGGCATTTTGATGTACTTCAAGTCATGTTCGCAACAAAGTACAACCCAAAAACTTTGAGTCCTGCTAAACGTTTTAGAGCAAAGCACAATTCTCTAATAGTTTCCAAATTACGATTTTTGTAATGTTAGTGGAACTTTATATACATCCTACAAAAAAATCATATCCTAAAACAACTCAGTTCAGCCAAATTTGCACTTCGAATCATAGTAGATCTTGTGGAGAGGCAAATCAGTAAGTTAACATATTTTCATTCAGTAATGACATACGGAATAATTTTCTAGGGTAACTTATCTTTAAGAGAGACTTCTTATTACTCAAAAACATATGGTAAAAATAACGTGGTACTCATCCATGGTCATCCTGTAGATATATGTTTTATGAGTTAGGCATTTTTACTACTGCTCCACATAATATTTATTCCTTCGTGCAGTATATTGTAAATAACCCATGATAATTCAAAAGGAACAATTACATAACTTACATTATTACAGTATCAGAAGAAAAAATGGCATTCGTTAGTCCACGCTAATTTTGTCTTTAACTCAAAAAGGAGAGTTCAATGTTGCCATTAAAATTTTAGATCATTTACGCGTGGGTATAAAATATTTGACAGACAACCAAGTTAGATTTGAAAAGAACCTGAAAAACTTGAGAACTTCTATTTCCTAGAAGAATTTACTAGGTCTACAACTTCGCTTCCGCCGTTTTTCTCGAAGTTCGGGGCTTTATTTTGAAAAACCTACAAAGAAATTATGATTCATAGCATTGCCTAACACTGGTCACTACGTTCTCCCATCTTTCGGATAGCATACGAATCACGTGGCGGAAGAACTGGGCGTCTTTTGTCAGGATCCATGAATCGATTCAATTTTCCTGTTGTTCATATGATCGAAAGTGCTGGCCAGCCGGACTGTATGCAACTGATCGAAAAAGGTGGTAGTCAGAGAGAGCAACTTATGGAAAGTACGGCGGGAGGGATGTGACTTCTCAATTCTGCGTTTCCATGTATAATTTGACGGGTTTTGCGACGTGGGGTCGAGCACTGACCTGCTGTAAAATTACCTTTACGTGTCTATCGCTGTATTTTGGCCGTTTGTGTTTCAGTGCTGGGCTCGAACGCATCAATTACTTTCGATAATGATGTCCTGTGAATGTCTTCGTCTGTTTCAGTAGCTACGAAAATGTTCCGTCTTCCCCCGCCATGCCGGTCTTCGACATCAAAATCACCGTTCTTCAGGAGTTGAAAACATTCTCTGCACGTGCCCGTAGTAATAGTTCCCTCACCATTGATCTCACCCAGCATTTTAAGAGCCACAGTCGCAGATTTCTTCATGTTAAAGCAGAAAATTAACACTTCCCGCAAATGGCGAGAAATGGGTACGTAAGTTGACGTACCTAATCGAGATTAACCTGATGATGCAATCACAGTTCGACTAATACTTTTATGGCATTATGTTTACAGATGCCTGAGTTTATTGTGTTACACCTATGACCAACCACCTGAACCCCACTTGCCGCTACTGCAGTCTATTGCAAAACGGCGGAAGCAAAGTTGTGGACTTGTATATGTACAGGGTGTTCGGAAATCGTCGCTACAAACTTATAGAACTTGTAGAGGGGAATGAGTACATAACATTATGAATAGGAACCCAGGTCCGGAAACGTATCATTTCCAATCTACGTCAGTTTTAGTTCAGATGTTTAAGTTATCCACTTCTGGTTGAGGAACTAAATTGTGACCCAGTACTGTTATTAGTTAACAATTAGAAACGAAACATAACGAAACAACATGGGCGCCTCATCGAGCCAGTGTTGTAATGCATCAGTACTCTTTTGCACGTACAGTATGCTGGGTTCTTTTTTGTTTTGAAATAATGTAAACATGTTATGTTTAAGTGTTAATACAAACAAATGTGCTTAAATGATAAATGAATGTTTTGTTAGCTAAAAATCGTACTCTGTCACGCCTAATTCAGTTCCTCAAGAAGAAGAGGATGAATTAAAAACGTTGCAGAGCAGAAACGGTACGTTTCCAGACATGGGTTCCTATTAAATTTGTGGCGGGAGTTCCCGAACACCCTGAATGTAATACGGAAATTGTGATGAGCACGAATTACGTCAACAGACACAAGGATAATATTAGTGCAAATTTCCTAATTATTCACTTATTCTTAGAGTCACAGACGATGACATTGATTCAATCGTTTGTGATTTATTATTTTACGGGAGAGAGAGAGACATTGTGTGTTTGTGTGTGTGTGTGTGTGTGTGTATGTGTGTGTGTGAACAAACGATCAGTGAAACACAAAACAACACAAAAATAATCAACCAACTGATCTTTAGCGTGCAGATGTACATAGAATCCTACAAAAGTTAAAGGTTGCAATAATGATTTCCTGAGGATGTGAACCCAAGGCTATTGAGTATGGAACATGTATACCGAAACTACTTCTTGTATTTTAACGACTGTTTCTATCTGAATGTACAGGCAGGTTCACAAGAAAGTTACGCAGATATCTGTATGAAATAAAAGACACTATTATAAGTATATGTTTAGATGAAAATAACCCTTCTTACTAATTGCACAATTACCTAATAGTTAACCTAGTTGCTGCCATTATCGATCATAGATTTGCGCCTTAGCCCTCTCTCTGGTTTATCATCCTTGTCTCCAACCTCTAAGTATCGTTTGACCCACTTCGCAACGAATGTTTTTGACTTCCTAAGAATTTTAGCGGCAGCTCTATGTGAAAGCTTTGGCCCGTTTGGATGATTTACAAGGAACTGTCTCGTGACGCTTCAGACATTTTACACTCATTTTAAACTGCAACCGTGAAAACGAAACATTCAACTGTCTTACTGTTTATTTGCACACTGTGCAAAAGCGCATTGATTACAGATTCGAGACCACTGCCAGAGATACCTCTGCGAACGTTACATTTAAAATTATGGAGTTCACTTTCTTGTGGAACCTGCCGTGTGTATAGAATAGAATATTTCATTGACCTTAAAACATTGTAATCGATCAATTGAATGTTGTCCAAGGAGAGACAAAAATGAAATGATCGTTCGGCATCGTTGGCCGCGCCGCCAAGTGAAAGTCTTATTTCCGTCGACGCCACCTTGGGCGACTTTGATTGCCGTTGATGACAATGAAATGATGATGAGGACAACACAACGCTCAGTCCATGAGCGGAGAAAATCTCCAGCTCGGCATGGAATCGAAGCTGGGCCCTCTGCATGGTAGGCAAGCACGTTAACACTCAGCTAATTGGGCGGACCCAAGTAGAGATAATTTTGTATTTGGCGATGGGTGCGTGGTTCAAAGGCCGAAAACCAAATAAATAAATTAAAGAAAAGTTATGTTTAAATAAGCGCTGAAGTAGAACCAGGTTCTACGTCTACAGAAGCGAGTGCCGTACCTCAAGGTTAGACACACAGACCGTCACTCTAATACTCTTGCCATGCACGGCTCGACAGAGATAGCGAAACACTTTACATTAGGAAGCAGTTCAGAATCCTACCAAGGATGCGCTTTACGTCCGGTAGCACTACGTGTACTGTTTTCGATTACTACTTCCAAGCTGCTACTAACTGTAGAAGGATATCTAACCACTGCTTCACTACAGTCGTCTCCGGCTCCCCTGGGCCACCTGAGAAAATCCTGCAACCATAACATATATGTGTTAAAAGAGATTCATACGCTTTCACAATACCATATCTTCTACATGACAGAAGTCAGGAACTTGGGGGTCAATATTAACTTACACCTAGGACTGCAAACGTTTTATTATCAAATGAATCATTCGATTTTACAGGGGTATGTCATTTACATCCGTACACCAACAACCGTGGGTACTTTTCTCAGTTACTTTTGAAATCGAAGTTTTCATTTGACTTTCATACGTAAGTCGTCCCTCCACCAAATGCTCGACGAACATTGAGGCGATAGTCAGACTCGCCCCATACTGATGTCAGCATATCTGAAGGTACAGCAGTCACTGCTATTGCTGCACGGATGTCAGCTACAGTTTTTGGAAGCGGAGACCTATAGAAGTTTCTCACAGGCACCACGTAAAAATAGCCATATCTTAAAAAAAAAACTTGGTGCCTAGTGGTGCAATGAGAGATCCGTACTCATTCAGTGGATCAACCGTTGAGGCAACTCACCGTCAATAAATGCTCTTACATGCAGGTGCCATTCGGTGATGCTTCGTCCTGTTGAAATTTT
This sequence comes from Schistocerca gregaria, assembly GCF_023897955.1. NCBI lineage: Eukaryota > Metazoa > Arthropoda > Insecta > Orthoptera > Acrididae > Schistocerca > Schistocerca gregaria. Next base: position 290,211,636 of record NC_064927.1, read on the forward strand.
CGACATGTTCTGACAATCCTGGAATAAGTCATATCTCCAATATAGGCAGAACATTATTCCTGTTGAACTACCCCTCCCTTACATTCACAAGTAGAACATGAAAATGAGGAACTCTTTTGAGACTAAAGATGCCCCCAAAAAAGCACCACCAAGCTTTAGCATCAGGTCCCTTACTCAACACAAGAAAAAGATGTCTAGTAAACATGGGCTCTAAAATGGATACCTTAAGAGCTATGGGCAATTGTTCATCTTAGATAATACAAAATACCTCTCTTCTGGTTCAGCTCTTTGTTTTCCATGTTTTGGGAGAAGGTAGTATGGAACAAACAAGAAAAAATAGCATAGTAAACAAGGCTCTGAAATGCATATCGGAAGAGCTATGAGCACGTGTTCATCTTCGATAAAATGAAATACATCTCTTATACTTCAAGCTCTTTGATTTGCACATTTTGGGAACAAGTAGTACGGAGCAAAACAAGTAAAAGAGTCTAGTAAACGTGGACTAGAGAATGCATATCTTAAGAGCTACAAGCACTAGTTCAGTAGAACAGTTGTATTTTACACTAGCGAAGACGGACAAGCATTTACACTTTTAAAGCACGCATTTTATACCCCATGTTTGATGGATATTTTATTCTTGGTTTGGTCCATTTTACCTTCTCCCAAAATATGGAAACCAGTAGACCAGATCTGTCTCATAGTATTGCAGATAAACAAGTGCCCTTGAGATGTACATTTTATAACGCATGTTTACTGGATATTAGTTTCTTGTTTTGCTGAAAGTACACTACTGGCCATTAAAATTGCTACATCAAAAATAAATGCAGATGATAAACGGGTAATCGTTGGACACATATATTATACTAGAACTGACATGTTATTACATTTTCACGCAATTTGGGTGCATGGATCCTGAGAAATCAGTACCCAGAACAACCACCTCTGGTCTTAATAACGGCCTTGATACGCCTGGTCATTGAGTCAAACAGTGCTTGGATGGCGTCTATAGCGTACAGCTGCCCGTGCAGCTTCAACACGATACCACAGTTCATCAAGAGTAGTGGCTGGCGTATTGTGAGGAGCCAGTTGCTCGGCCACCATTGACGAGACGTTATCAATTGGTGAGAGATCTGGAGAATGTGCTGGCCAGGGCAGCAGTCGAACATTTTCTGTATCCAGAAAGCCTCGTACAGGACCTGCAACATGCAGTCGTGAATTATCCTGCTAAAATGTAGGGTTTTGCAGGGATCGCATGAAGGATAGAGCCACGGGTCGTAACATATCTGAAATGTAACTTCTACTGTTTAAAGTGCCGTCAATACGAACAAGACGTGACCGAGACGTGTAACCAATGGCACCTCATACCATCACGCCGGATGGTACGCCAGTATGGCGTTGTCGAATACACACTTTCAATGTGCGTTCACCGCGATGTCGCCAAACACGGATGCGACCATCATGATGCTCTAAACAGAACCTGGATTCATCCGAAAAAATGCCGTTTTGCCATTCGTGCACCCACTTTCGTCGTTGAGTACACCATCGCAGGCGCTCCTGTCTGTGATGCAGCGTCAATGGTAACCGCAGCCATGGTCTCCGAGCTGATAGTCCGTGCTGCTTCATACGTCGTCGAACTGTGGTGCAGATGGTTGTTGTCTTGCAAACGTCGCCATCTGTTAGGGATCGAGACGTAGCTGCACGATCCATTCCAGCCATGCGGATAAGATGCCTGTCATCTCGACTGCTAGTGATACGAGGCCGTTGGTATCCAGCACGGCGTTCCATATTACCCTCCTGAACCCACCGACTCCATATTCTGCTAACAGTCATTGGATCTCGACCAACTCGAGCTGCAGCGTCGCGATACGATAAACCGCAATCGCGATAGGCTACAATCCGACCTTTACCAAAGTCGGAACCTTGATAGTACGCATTTCTCCTCCTTACACGAGGCATCACGAAAACGTTTCACCAGGCAACGCCGGGCAACTGCTGTTTGTGTTTGAAAAATTGGTTGGAAACTTTCCTCATGTCAGCACATTCTAGGTGTCGCCACCGGCGCCAACCTTGTGCGGATGGTCTGAAAACCTCTTCATTTGCATATCACAGCATCTTCTTCCTGTCGGTTAAATTTCGCGTCTGCAGCACGTCATCTTCGTGGTGTAGCAATTTTAATGGCCAGTAGTGTACACACAGTGTGCTAGCGAGACTGCTGGTAACACTTTGGAGTTCACGAGTGATTCCATCCGCTAATTTCATGCGATTTATTACTACGACACCCCAACGGTGCCTCTCCGTCAGTACATAAGGTCTTCCTGGTCTAGATTTAGCTGCGGACCTCTCTTCGCTTTGTCATCTCGTAATCACATCAGCAACAGTGGACTTGGGTAGCTTTAGAAGGGCTGAAATGTTCCTGATGGCTTTGTTACTCAGGTGGGAGCCAATGACCAGCCGCGTTCGACGTCATTGGGCTGACCAGCCTATTCAGCGGTTAGTGCTTCTCTGCTAACAACGCAAAACTCCTTGCCTCCTTTCATACTGGCAGTCCGGCCTCTTGTGAATGGTGTCCGTACACTTTTTATCAGATATTGTACATTGCTGCTGCGCTCCTCATATTCTTGTTGAGTCGATTCACATTTCCTCTTAAACGGAACGAACTTAGCCTCATCATTTAACACTGCAAAAAAATTTCCAGTCTCGAATGACAACATGAAACACTTTCCTACTACCAAAAAGTATTCATTTCAGCACTGAGATCTGATGTCGGCTTCCTTACGCCAACTGAACGTTTTCCCAAAAATGATTCAAATGGCTCTGAACACTATGCGACTCAACAGCTGAGGTCATCAGTCCCCTAGAACTTAGAACTACTTACACCTAAGTGGTCACGCGGTTCCAGACTGAAGCGCCTAGAACCGCTCGGCCACACTGGCCGGCGAGGGTTTTCCCGCTATGCCCATAGCAATTACAATTTTCCACCTCCATGCTCAGAATCAAACAATCACCATCACGACGGGCGTGTGGCAGTTGAATTCTACATAGTTTGAAACACCAACAATAAGGTATAAAAAATTTCTTGAGCTAATTGCTATAAGTTTTATGTTAGTCAGTCAGGGAGAGAGATAGCAAGTTGGTTGGCTGAAGACGAAAACAGCTCAATGTGTAAACTCCTCTTAGAAAAATTAATGATTTACTGTGCTGATAAACCTCTTATGTTATTTGATTTTCAAACAGCTGAACATAACTAAACGTACTCAGAAATTTCTCTCTTTACTTATTCTGATCAACAGTAAACTGACACACAATATTTTTAGCGCAACGCAATATGACTTTCAGTGATCCCAACAAAAGAATGGCCCTGACTAACAATAACTTATACATTTCATGAATCACTTACCTCACAAAAATCTTCTTTACTCGAACTACTGCAATTCAAATGGTTCAAATGGCTCGGAGCACTATGGGACTTAACTTCAGAGGTCATCAGTTCCCTAGTACTTAGAACTACTTAAACTTACCTAACCTAAGGACATCACACACATCAATGCCCGAGGCAGGATTCGAACCTGCGACCGTAGCGGTCGCGCGGTTCCAGACTGTAGCGCCTAGAACCGCTCGGTCACCCCGGCCGGTCTACAGCAATACAGCGAGCGCCAGTACTGCCAGCTAAATAAAAGATTCTAACTACCGAAGGTACTAACTACTGATACGCATAGTTAGCAAATGCAAGATTTTCATAGAGAACAAACAATGTATTCACCTTAATAGTGTTCAAAAAATGTTCAAATGTGTGTGAAATCTTATGGGACTTAACTGCTAAGGTCATCAGTCCCTAAGCTTACACACTACTTAACCTCAATTATCCTAAGTACAAACACACACACACACCCATGCCCTAGGGAGGACTCGAACCTCCTCCGGGAGCAGCCGCACAGTCCACGACTGCAGCGCCTGAGACCGCACGGCTAATCCCGCGCGGCCCAACGTTGCCGCAAACGACACCAGACAGACACGTTTGGAATCTCGCGTCTGGCACGAGGATCCAACAAAAATATGGAAGCAATACTCGAAATGCGTGCCTAAAGGTACTTGCTGATGCTAGCCAAGCCTGCACCTGTGCAGTGTCCTCAGTGCGTTACAAGTGTCAGTCGTGGTCAGCACAGAGTTCTGTGTAGTCGCGAGTGCATTATGTCGGGCCTAAGTGAATGCGAACATGAGCAAATTATTGGTGCTCGTATGGCGGGTGCTTCCGTAACCAAGGGAACCAAAGTGTTTGGTGTTTCAAGAGGTACCGTACGAAAGAGTTACAGCACATACAGGGAAGGTGGAAAAACATCATCCGCTAAGCCACAACACAGACGAAAGAGTGCGTTGAGTGATGGGTGGTAAACGGTCATACAAGAAGATTGCGACCAAAAATAAGAAGCCATCAGCTACAAAGTCACGGCAGAACTGAATGTCGCACTCACAAACACTGTCATCAACAACATTACAGGGAGGGAGCTCTGCGAGCTGGAATTCCAAAATTCGTCACCAAGGACGGAAGTTATCGTAACTGGAAAACATGGAGCTGAATCGGTAAAACCTGGGCTGTGATGCAATGGAAGAAAGTCATTAAGACGGATGAGTTTTGTTTCACACTGTTGCCAATTTCTAGCCGAGCTTGCGACTCAAGAGTGAAACATGGTGGGGATTTGGTGATGATATGGGCAGCCTATCGTGTATTCCACGGACCCAAGGTCACTTGCAGGGTCTCAGGATTATGTGATCATTTTGACTAATCAAGTCCATCCGATAGTACAACGTTTATTCGCCAACGATGATGTCTTCCAAGGTTACACAGTCCTTGTTCACACATCTCACATCGTCCAGGGCCAGTTTTGTGAGCACAAGGATGGATGGTCTTATCTCCAAATGTTCAAATGTGTGTGAAATCTTATGTGACTAACTGCTAAGGTCATCAGTCCGTAAGCTTACACACTACTTAATCTAAATTATCCTAAGGACAAACACACACACCCATGCCCGAGGGAGGACTCGAACCTCCGCCGGGACCAGCCGCACAGTCTACGACTGCAGCGCCCAGATAGCTCTGCTAATCCTGCGCGGCGGTCTCATCTGCCACCGTCATCATAGACACCAGATGTCTTTTGCCTCCTGACATTGTCCCTATTCAGCAGGAAGAATGATACAAGGTCCCTTTGAATACCATGCAGGTCCACTATTTATCCATTCCGATACGACTGGAAGCTACGAGGGATATCCAGAAAGTAACTTCCGATCAGTCAAGAAATGGAAACCACTGTGAAAATCTAATAAAGAGTTTGCACATATGTATTTGACAGTGTCTCTAGCACGCCTGTCGGTTACATCACATCGCTCTTTTCACTTCTGAGGGCATGGTGAGCACATAAAGGTGCGTAGAAAATAGTGTCTCCCGCCAAGTATGACGGTCTGTTGAGAGATTTCGCCTGATGTTATGCAGCCCACATTACAGGTCAGATTTCTCGAAGTGTGTACTGAAATACACTGAATGAAATGTTGTTGTTGTCTTAAGTCCTGAGACCGGTTTGATGCAGCTCTCCGTGCTACTCTATCCTGTGCAAGCTTCTTCATCTCCCAGTACTTACTGCAACCAAAATTCCTTCTGAATCTACTCCCCAATTCTATTCAATACCTCCTCATTAGTTACGTGATGTACTCATCTAATCTTCAGAATTCTTCTGTAGAACCATATTTCGAAAGCTTCTATTCTCTTCTTGTCCGAACTATTTATCGTCCATGTTTCACTTCCATACATGGCTACACTCCATGCAAATACTTTCAGAAACGACTTCCTGACACTTAAATCAATACTCGATATTAACAAATTTCTCTTCTTCAGAAACGCTTTCCTTGCCATTACCAGTCTACATTTTATATCCTCTCTACTTCGACAATCATCAGTTACTTTGCTCCCCAAATAGCAAAACCACTTTACTACTTTAAGTGTCTCAGTTCCTAATCTAATTCCCTCAGCATCACCCGACTTAATTCGACTACATTCCATTATCCTCGTTTTGCTTTTGTTGATGTTCATCTTATACCCTCATTTCAAGACACTCTCCATTCCGTTCAACTGCTCTTCCAAGTCCTTTGCTGTCTCTGACAGAATTACAATGTGGTCGGCGAACCTCAAAGTTTTTATTTCTGCTCCACGGATTTTAATATCTAGTCGGAACTTTTACTTTGTTTCCTGTACTGCTTGCTCAATATGCAGATTGAATAGCATCGGGGGGAAGCTGCAACCCTGTCTCACTCCCTTCCCAACCACTGCCTCCCTATCATGTCCCTCGACTCTTATAACATCCATTTGGTTTCTATACAAATTGTAAATAGCCTTTGCTCCCTGTATATTACCCTTGCCACCTTCAGAATTTGAAAGAGAGTATTCCAGTCAACATTGTCAAATGCTTTCTCTAAGTCTACAAATGCTAGAAATGTAGGTTTGCCTTTCCTTAGTCTAGCTTCTAAGATACGTCGTAGGGTCAGAGTTGCCTCACGTGTTCCAACATTTCTACGGAATCCAAACTGATCTTCCCCGAGGTCGGCTTCTACCAGTTTTTCCATTCATCTGTAAACAATTCGTATAAGTATTTTGCAGCTGTGACTTATTAAACTGATAGTTCGGAAATTTTCAATTTGTCAACACCTGCTTTCTTTGGGATTTGAATTATTAGATTCTTCTTGGGAATTTCGCCTGTCTCATACATCTTGCTCACCAGATGGTAGAGTTTGGTCAGGACTGTCTCTCCCAAGGCTGTCAGTAGTTCTAATGGAATGCTGTCTGCTCCCGGGGCCTGAAAACCAATTTACGCCAAAACAAAACGAACAGATATTCGTAGAACGTCTTAGTAATAACTACACAACGAAATGCAACAAAATATCCTGAGTCTAGTCAGAACTGTTTTGAAGAACTACTCCCGGGGCCTTGTTTCAACTTAGGTCTTTCAGTGCTCAGTCAAACTCTGCACGCAGTATCATATCTCCCATTTCATCTTCATCTACCTGCTCTACCATTTCCATAATATTATCCTCAAGAACATCGCCCCTGTATAGATCCTCTATATACTCCTTCCACCTTTCTGCTTTCCCTTCTTTGCTTTGAACTGGGTTTCTATCTCTTGATACTCATGTAAGTGGTTCTCTTTTCTCCAAAGGTCTCTTTAATTTTCCTGTAGGCAGTATCTATCTTACCCCTCGTGAGATAAGCCTCTGCATCCTTACAATTGTCCTCTAGCCATACCTGCTTAGTCATTTTGCACTTCCTGTCAATTTCATTTTTGAGACGTCTGTATTCCTTTTTGCCTGCTTCACTTGCTGCATTTTTGTATTTTATCCTTTCATCCATGAGATTCAGTATCTCTTCTGTTACCCACGAATTTCTAATAGTCCTCGTCTTTTTACCTACTTGATCTTCCGCTGCCTTCACTATTTCATTCCTCAAAGCTACCCATTCTTCTTCTACTGTATTTCTTTCACCCATTCGCCCGGGTTCACGGGTTCGATTCCCGGCGGGGTCAGGGATTTTCTCTGCCTCGTGATGGCTGGGTGTTGTGTGATGTCCTTAGGTTAGTTAGGTTTAAGTAGTTCTAAGTTCTAGGGGACAGATGACCATAGATGTTAAGTTCCATAGTGCTCAGAGCCATTTGAACCATCTTGAACCAAGTGTTAGCTATGATTAAGTTATGATCTGTGCAAAATTCTACCAAGCGGCTTCCTCTTTCATTTCTTAGCTCCAATCCATATTCACCTACTATGTTTCCTTTTCTTCCTTTTCCTGCTGACGAATTCCAGTCACCCACGTCTGTTGAATTTTCGTCTCCCTTCACTACCTGAATAATTTCTTTTATCTCATCATACATTTCATCCATTTCTTCATCATCTGCAGAGCTAGTTGGCATATAGATTTGTACTACTGTAGTCGTCGTGGGTTTCGTGTCTGTCTTGGCCACAATAATGCATTCACTATGCTGTTTGTAGTAGGTCACCCGCACTCCAATTTTTTTATTCATTATTAAATCTACTCCTGTATTACCCCTATTCGATTTTGTATTTATAACCCTGTATTCACCTGACCAAAAGTCTTGTTCCTCCTGCCACCGAACTTCACTAATTCCCATTATATCTAACTTTAACCTAACTATTTCCCTTTTTAAATTTTCTAACCTATATGCCCGATTAAGGGATCTGACGTTCCACGCTCCTACTTTGTGACAATTCTCGGTCGCAATCTGCAGGGACAATCAAAATGCTCCTGCAGCGTTTTCGATGGGAAGTGTTTGATCGCCCGCACTACAGCCCGTAACTCGCTTCCTCTGTGTTTCGTCTCAGATCACATTAACGTCTGGATATGAACACAACATTTTCGTCCAGCTATAGATGAGCGTAGAGAATTGGCGGGAAGCGTTGGTACAACGCTACGACAAATGTCTAAGTCGGAGTGGTGACTGTGTCGAGCAGTGACTGGAAACTGTAGCTAAGTGTTGCAGATAAAATATTCCTGATTTTCAAAGTAGTTTCCATTTCGCGATCACTCGGAACTTATCTTCCGAATAGCCCTAGTATACTGAATGTCGTTGTATTAGCCACGGAGACGTCTTCCGTTTTTACTGTATTGCTGTGCCCGTGTTATTCAGAATTACCATGCAAAGTTCATTCGATGGAACATGCACTTCAGTGACTGCAGACACTATAAAATACATGAAATGTGTTCGCAGTAGCGAATATGGACAACTGTCAGCTGTATAATGGAATGATAATGAAGAAAATTTTGTACCGGACCTGGACTCGGGCCTTATTTCCCGCTTATCACAGAAATATACATTAGGGACGTACGATTACAGGTTGTAGAAACGTGGTTAGCAACATGTGGAAGTTTATGGTGAGGCACCAGTCGCGATAAGCGAGAAATACGGGATCGAGTCCCGGTCCGGCGCAAGTTTTCATCGTCGACATTCCATTATACAACTGATGGTTGTCCATATCCGCAGTTGCAAATACATTTCATGTCGCGTTTTTGGTGTTTCCACACCCTGTAAATTCTGTAGATTTGCAAAACTTTGTTGAATGCGCCCTATCGATAAAAGAGTACACGGGCGGCGACCTGTGCATTTCCCGTTACATAAACACCCAGTGTCTTGAACCTTCCAGGTGCCGACATCGAAATCCTTGAGCTGTAGGAGGTTAAATGCAGTGCTCTCAACGACACTCACACCACATAGTTGTAAATGCAGCTTTTGAAATGGAGAACAGAACCCATCTCTTGCTGGTGTGTTATTACCATCCCGTGATGAACGAGCGAGCTAAATGCACGAGCGTGATCCCTACCGGCATGAATATGAAACCTTAACTAATAACTGGTTCCATGATAAATAACTGGTTCCATGATAAACCTTTACCCTGCTTCCCCCACTTTCCGTCGTCATACATGTAGAAGATATTGTCTTGTGAAACGGATGAATATCTTTGAACCTCTCTGTATGTTAACGCTTATGTTTCTTCTTACCATTGCTCTGTCTACAACACGGATGTCGTGAGAAAATGTGTTGAAAAATTGAAATTTTCCCATCTGTATTCGGTGTTAATCACGTCTTCATTCCTTATCCCACACTGAGCCGTGTGCTGCGTAAATTACAACATAAGAAAGTAGCTAGGCACCCATGCTTCACTCGCGTAGATTGTATGTTCCACACAGATTTTTTCTTTTGTTTTCTTTAATTGAATTTTTACGTTGTTCACAAATTATAGCATCTTCTAACTTTGCACACTAATTAAGGCCATAGAAGTATGGACTTTTATGAATTTACTACTGACCAAAAGCCGATTCTGATGGTTGGAATCGGAAGTCTTTGTTAATCCTGCCTTTTGAGTTCTTGTGGTGACATTTTCCTAAAAACTTTCGTCCCCTACGTTACCGTCTTAAGTACTGAATTTCAAAAAACACTGAAATATTTATTTTTTATTTCCAATCTAGAAGCCAAATACAAATATTTTAGCTTTAAAAATATTTTCATAATGAAAAATTTTTATAAAAATTTTCCTTCCCTGTTTCTTTCCCTTAGGAGTTGAATTTCCAAAAACACCGCAACACGTGTTTTTTTTTAATTGCTGAACAAGGATTAAAGAACCGGTGGTAATAGACGCATCTTCGAAAAAGTTTTAGTAGTTCTTCAATAATGATTCATTTCCAAAATAAAGTTTCACTCACTATACTATCCTCTTATTGGCTGAATTTTCAAAAATGCTGACGGGTGTATTTTTTTTATTTCTGACCCAGAAACGAAATACCAATTTTCGTAGTTCTAGCTTCAAAACTGCTTTAATAGCGACGTATTATGAAAAAACCGTCCATCGACTGCTCCATCCCCTTAAGAATGGAATTTCCGACAATCCCACATTAAACGGTACCTGCAGTATAAAATTATCATCCTCTCCAAATTGCGGGTTTTCATCGTTAGCCGACTGAGCTGTAAATGAGTGAGACCATATTTCACCCTCTTCGGGCTTGAATTTCCAAAGACACTGAAACATGTACTTTTTATTTCTAATCGAGAAGTCAAATACCAATTTTCATAGATATAGCTTTAAAAATGCTTCAGAAGTTCACCCTCATAGGGGTTCAATTTCCAAAAATGCTGAAACACGTGTTTCTTAATTTCTGACCTAGAAACTAAAAACCAACTTTCGTCCGTCTAGCTCCAAAGTTTCCTTAATAGTGACATATTTTCAAAAAGCTGCCCCCCCCCCCCAAATTCGAAAAAATCAGTTCTTAAACGACAACTACAGTATAAGACCAACACCTATCCATATTTCAAGTTTTCTGTACTTACCGATTTGGGCCGGGTGATAATGAGTCAGTCAGTAAGTTAGGACATTTCCTTTTATGTCTACAGATGATATATGGTCCGTCAGTAGATCGCTAAAACCCTTATTTCTGCATTTCCTCTATTGAAACTCAGGCCCACCTGCGTTGACATTCTTGAAGGTCCAAACTCCTCGCAACTGTAAATTAGGGTCAGGAAATGCCAAGGACCTGTTGTGTTCTGCACCCGCTTGAGTATGCATTTTTATTTGCCCACCTTACGCAACGTCGTATCTTAAGGGGAGACGTCATCACCCGCTAAAGCGACAAATGGAAATTAGCTGCGTTGCAATGGCTATCGTCCAACCGTTCTTTACTCGTTTATAAAAGGTCTGGCTACACGCGAGTAACATTTTCTTCGCACAAGGAAAAGCAATACTCATCGGTTCAGCTAAAAAATATAGTAACCAAACTGGCAGGACGGAAAAATGTACATGTGTCTGATTCTTTCGACATACGAGACGCTCTTAGACACAATATATATTATCAGCAGGGACATAAAATTTACAACAGGTCGGGCAGTATATAACCAAATTTTCCTTATTGTACGTAAATAGCCATACCATGCTGCTTCAACGCTATGCCACACTTAATCAGTCGTAGTGACTGACAAGCCTTTCAGTCTCAGAGCAGCATTAGAGCATATGTTTTCAATGGGTGTGAGATCTGGAGACCATACTCTTTACCGAATTAGGTCAATATAGCGAGAGGAATATTTCTTCTTAAGTTATCTTGCTGAAACATTAAGGAGCTCTCGAAAGTAGAGCACAAACAGTGGGCTTTAACACGTCAGAAATGTAGCCGCTGCGGTCCAAATTACAGGCTATGTGAACAAAGGCTATGTGAACCAAAGATGATCATGTCAGTTACATCCCCTACCATCATGCCAGTTACAGGGCCAGTGTAACGATGGCTATTACAGTTTAATGACGCTCGTCCCTTTCGGAGCCCCTACACAGGGATGTGTCCATTCTGATGCTCTACTCAACCGAGAAACGACTGAAAAGATGACGCGGTGTCACTGCTGTGCCTCGCTAAACTGTTGTAGCAACTTACGTCGCACTGTGTTGAAATACTTGTCATACTGCCAACAAATCCATTTCCTAACAAGGAACGTGATATTGCTGTATGACACTGCATGACGGTGCGAAATATTTGCCTGTGCTCTGTGGTGCTAGCAGGGGGTATGGCCGTCCTGACTCTATCGACTCCATATTCGCATACAGCCGTGGGACTTCGACTAACGCGAAAGTGTTAATGGGCCACGACCCTGCAGCTATCTATTCCGACACTTGCTGTACACGTTTTGCTTCTTACACGGATCATAACACGATGCTGTCACAAATAACCAACAATATTTCTTGGTATACAGAATGTAGACGGCATTAATCCGCCCTGTTTTGCGCTATTGTGCTGAAATGCTGGTCTTTCGTGTATCGTATGTCGTCTTTCGTATGTCGTGCATTTTATGGCAGTTTCGCATTTGTCGCATGCTGCCATCAGGGTGTTGCAGTTTTAACGGTCAGCAATGTACAAGCATGACTTCGACAGTAAAACTAATCGGTGGGTCAGCTGCTAGTAGGGCCGACGTTTCATGACTGTTACACAGTTTGTCGCGTTACTGCTTTCAGCATTGAAATACAACATTGCCATTTCCGACTCTGTAGGGCGAAATGTTAGTAAATAGAGTATCCAAGGCATACTCTTGCTTAAATTGAACCTAAACGTCTGCTTAAAATCTTCTCGATTTTCTTTCCGTGTCAATTCGAATAAAACCACTAGCCATATAATGGTGAAAACTAAGCCACCGAAATCTAATATTAGCCAGGAGGAACGACGTGGCTTACGCTTACTACGTGAGGTTGAGGCGTTGGTTGTATTACCAGCTGACAAAGAAAATGCCACTATCGTTTTAAACACTGAAAACTACCACCTGAAGACGCTACATTTATCAGAAGATGATGAGTACCGAAAGCTTCGTAGCGATCCGACACAGGGCATCGTCATGCAAACAGGCAAGTTATTAAAGGACTCTGGTTTCCCAGACGAAGTGGTGAAGAAATTAATGCGCCGTCGCGTCAGACCTTCCAGCCTTTATGGATTGCCGAAGATATGTAAGGAAAAGGTCCCTCTAAGGACAATTGTTAGTGCAATCTGCATACCCATCTACACACCGGCAAAACGTCTTCTAGGTCTGTTAGCATCAAAACTGGGACATAATGAACACCGTCTTGTAAACCGACAGATATTTGTTGAAGCACTCAAGAAAATAAAAATAGCCCAAACTACGAAATGTCAGGATGTCGTGTCGCTTTCTATGAGCGTGCCAGTACAAGACACTCTGGAGTTTTTGGCCCAACAGTTTCCAACCGGAATCACCAAGTAGTTCCGTCGTGTTCTAACAACAACGTACTTCTTGTACCGTGACGAATATTATGAAATGATGGATGGCACAGCGATGGGCTCACCATTGTCTCTAGCAGTCGCGAATTTCCTCATGAACCACTTTGAGGAGCAGGCTCTGAAATCTGCAGCGTTGCGTTCGTCTTGCTTCCTAGGATGACCCCTTCCTTGATATGGCCTCACGGTGAAAAACACTGCAGCAGTTCGTCGATCACATAAACAGTGTCCACCCAACCATTAAATTTACCATCGAAATGGAGAAGGATTGCTATCTACCGTTCTTGGACGCTTTAGTGGAGCGCAAAGCGGGCTTGGTCATTCAGTGTACGGGAAACCAGCGCATACTGATCGATAGTTGAACGCCGATAGTTTTCACCACTCTGTACACAAGGTCGCGGTCCTGAACTCGTTAATACACAGAGAAAAAGTTAGTCCTGACGACGACCACCTACAATCTGAACTGCAGAACTTGAGGCATGAGTTCACAGAGAATTGTTATAGCAAGAGAGACACTGCAAAGGCTTTAAGGTGCCACTGAAGACAGACGCCTTAATGCCTTACTGTGGTGCGACGAGCAGCATGTTATGTCGTGTGCTACAGAGACATGGCTTGAGACGAGTGTTCCGGCCCGTCTCAGGATACGAGATACGCTGTACCCTGTAAAAGACGACCCAGATCCTGTGCCCGGTGTGTAAGGCGTCCCTTGTGAATGCGGTAGCGTCTATACAACGTGTTCCCGTAAGAGCGTGCAAATTGAGGCAGAGAACGTGTGGTCGGAGATAATAGGAATAAAACCACATTACTGCGTACTTTTTTACTTACATTAGTTACAGTTAACTGCAAATGCCATCACTGACACAATGAAGCATGAAATTAGCGAGCAAGATTCTGACGCACCCTGACAAATATCCCTGTCGTGTTTCGAATCACATCAGAGGCAGCTAGCTATAGCTCTGGCATTCGTCGATCGAGAGAGATAAACACTTGTCGTGACGGATGATGCCTGTTAAGAAATCGTTAACTGCACACCTTTCAGCATCGAGAACTTTGCATCGTACTTCCACATGACGCAAGTCAGTGAGTTCTGCGGAGCTGTACCGGTAATGCTCCATCGTATTGTGCTGTACGTCTCTGAGTAGCACTGAATAATGAATGGGGTCTGCCGTTGATTCATAGCACGTTCTGTCATGAGACAATGTAAATACAAGGGAGCCACGTTATGGGCAAGTAATAAAATCTGCATCATGACTTCCTGGTGATCCGATTCGTCCTCCTTGTTTTCTTGAAGGAATTAATGAACGTACATGCAAATAAACAGCACAGTAGGAGTCAGCTTGTACGCATGTTAATTGTAAATGAGCTGCAAAACAGTAATGCTAGACAAAGCGGTAGACAAGTTTACTTCCACATCTCCTTAAGCTGTATTCTCCGATCCGAGGTTCCCTGCGTCAAATTGTTCAGTGGAGCATTCTCTATGTCCTGTTAAATTTTTGCACGCTCTTACGGAAACACTCTGTATAGGTCAGACAATTCGCACAGTTACAGAGCTTTGCACCGAGCACAAGCGACGTATTAAACAAAGGGAGCTAGGAAAGTCGGCAGTAGCTGAGCATTGCCTGGAAAACGGACACAAAATAGAACAAGAGAGTCTTGGCTCATGCGTCTGCATACAGCGATTCCATTATAAAAGAGACGGCTGAGATTAGAATGAACAGCAACAGTTTTAATAGAGACCAGAGCTACACATTCAGTAGAGCGTGGGGGCAGGCTTTGGATGTCGAAAGGAAGCAACGACAAATGCTTGACGCTTGTAGGGAGGCGGGAGCGGCAGTTCAAACGTGGCGCCGGCCCCTCGCGCCACCTGACGTCACTCGGGCCCGTGGCGCGTCTGGCCTGCTATGAGCTGCCCAATCACATTCCGAGTACGCGTCATATCAGGCGTCTCTGATTTGTGCCAGAGGCCTCAATCGTGGCTATATAAGCAGTAAACCGTGCTAGTATCAGCTGATCCGCCCCATCCTCTGTTATGCCAGCATTGCTTGGATTTCCGCCCCTCCCAGAGTCTATAAAACACTCCAAATCCTCGAACGCCATGCACTCCCCCTCACCTTCCACATCCGCCTTCCGTCCACCACGCGCATCCTCTACGACCTCATCCCCTTCCCCCCACCTCCTCCTATTCCTTGAACACATATTGTCCGCCGCTTTGATCCCCCTCACCGCCCCAAGTGTCTCCCTTCACCCCTGACCATTGTCGCGCCTTTACCATTCTATCTCAAACTCTTTCCATCTGCACACCATCCACCTCCTTTCCCAACGCAACTTCCACCATCTACCCCTCCCAGATGATGAGCTTCACCCTGACGTCTACCCTTCGTACCAACTCTTCCTCCTGCCTCCTCCTCAGGGCTCCCTCTCCTCCCCCTCCCTTCTCCTGAGCGGCTTTCCCCTCCTACTCCTCCTCTCATGTCTTTTGCTCCCCTTCAGTGTCTCTGCACTCCCTCCTGCCTTGTCTTCCCTCTTCCTCTCCTGCCCCACCTGTTTCCTGCCTATTGGTGCACCTGCTGATGCCCCCTACTCTTTTCATCCCACACCCTCCTCCCCCTGCTACACCTTGTCTCCCTCTCCTTCTCTATCCTCTCAGACCTCTCCCTCGGCAGATCCCACATGGACGTTTTATTCTTCATCATGTGTGCTCCGAGTGGGTTTAAAGTGTGTTGTTCTGGAGTGTTTTTAATACTATGGCTAACTTTTCACCTGTGCATGTGACTTCAGTGTCTTTTTTGTGTTCTATGAATCGCCAACTGTGTGTTTTAACTGTATGTCGACTTTTTTAACTGTCCCTCCATGAATGTCTCCATGTCAGTGTATTTTTATCTCCATTATCTCCCCTTACTCCGTTTTATGTCCCCCTTTTTTATCGCCTTATTTGTAACGTTTTATTCATGTATTAGTTGTTATATTACTCGGCTGAAGAGCGGAGGATTGTGCCGCTGACAGCCCTCCCCTGCCCATATGGGGCAGGGGAATGAAATCGCAATAAAAAAAACAACAAAAAAACTAGCTCTGGCAGTGAGTGGCTTTATTCCTGACGACGATGGCGGAAATGGCCATCTAAAGCTTGAGAATTTTATTCGAATTGACATGGCTAGAAGAAAACGGAGAAGATTTTATTCAGATATCCCACTGCGAAAGACTCTTTACTATTTTCCCAGATAACTTTCTCTCGATAATTTGCTGTTCCATAATGTTGCAACCTGCAATACTACACTGATTTTGTCGAATCTCATTACCCTATCATACTCAACTCAGTAGATGGCAACTGATTTGCTGGCTACCTCGGTCTGGTATGTCGCTTTCTTGTGCACCCGCTCGCTCCATTCCCATAGGAGCTCGTGAATAAGCGACGGATGTGCTCTTATTTCTTCAATTACATACCTACTCTGTAACCCACACTTAGGTGCTTGGCAGAGGCTTTGTTAACATCTCATCCGTCAGGCTCGAAAATGCGGATGTTACCATGTCAAGGGAAAGTAGCATGTTGGCCGAAATCAGTTAGGCGTTAAACTACACTGCACATCTGAGAATGGGTCGATGGAACAAAAATATTAGAAATACTGGCCAATGCGGTATAAAAGGACGATAAAATTTGTTGTACAGCCAATGTTTACGGATTTTCTCCAAAAAACGAGAATATGTAAAATTCTGGAAAAAAAAAGAAACAAGTATGGTGACTGCCATAGTTTCGTAGGAATGTGATAATTACTGCTGGCTGTATATATATATATATATATGAGGTCATCAGTCCCCTAGAACTTAGAACTACTTAAGCGTAACTAACCTAAGGACATCACACACATCCATGCCCGAGGCAGGATTCAAACCAGCAACCGTAGCGATCGCGCGGTTCCAGACTGTAGGGCCCAGACTGTAGCGCTCGGCCACCCTGGCCAGCAAATCGATATTACAATGGCGTTTGCTTTCTCCGCAAGTGCGATGATTTTTAACGTAAGACCCCTCGATGTTTCTAATTCATTACCCATCTTCAAAATGGTTCAAATAGCTCTGAACACTGTGGGACTTAACTTCTGAGGTCAGCAGTCTCCTAGAACTTAGAACTACTTAAACCTAACTAACCTAAGGACATCACACACATCCATTCCCGAGGCAGGATTCGAACCTGCGACCGTGCTGGTCGCGCGGTTCCAGACTGTAGCGCCTAGAACCGCTCGGCCACTCCAGCTGGCTACACATCTTCATCGAAAAATATTCGGAGGTGTCAGATTTTTCGGCGAAGCTCGCCTCATCCGACATCGCACAGTCTCCCCAGAGCTTAACTATCCAGCACGGCGTTTCTCGGTCACAGTGTTTTCGCGAGGCGTTGTGGTATATATCAGTAGAAAAACATAGAAACCTGAAACATGAATTCTTCAGTGAAACCAACTTCCTACAGGAGCCGCTGGAACGTCACTGTAAATGTCAGAACGAAGCGCGTGGTTCGCGCATGTAACAACTGGAGCCAATATGGTTTTGCACACAAACGATTGCGCGAGGCAGTTGACTGCGATATGTGCAGTTCTCTGCTCACATGTGTCATGTGTTTCTTTAGGCTCCTGACGTATGACTCCCTCACACAATCTAAATCTGCACATTGTTCTAACAGTCCAGTTTTCTTCATAGCACAGAAGCAAGCAGACCCAAGTAGTGTGTTGCACCACGTATTGTTTTGTTCTCTGGAGCTCCTACCTGACATTTTATAAGAAACAGTCGCTGGGCCGTCAGAACTGGCTATAATTTAGCGAATTCAAGTACGCAAAATGCACATGTCGCAGTGTGCATGTTCTGACACGCCTGCCCTCTAGCGGTGCGCTTTGCAAATAAAATACGGCGCTTATTATATGACCACTGATATGTCTCAGTTTTCTGCATGTATTCTAAATACCCAGAAGTAATTTTTTATAACCCCTCATTGTTCTTGTTCTTAGCGCTATTATACGTTTCACAACATTCGATCACCATCACCAGCCTCCCTTTCTGAATAGTTTGATGCGGTCTGCTACGAATTCATCTCTTGTGACAAACTCTTCTCAGAGCAGCTCTCTCACTCTATGTGTTCAATTATGTCTTGGATGTAGTCCAATCTCTATCTTCCCCTATACTTTCCTCCAATACCATGAAAGTTATTCTCTACTGTTGTGATACATGTCCTATCATACTGTCCCTTCTTTTGTTAGCGTTTTATACATGTTACTTTCTTCGACAATTATGCAGAAAACTTCCTCATTCTTTATCACACCAATCCATCTAATTTTCAACATCGTTCTATATCACTACATCTCAAATGCTTCGATTCTCCTGTTTTAGAGTTTTCGCACACTCCACAATTCACTACTGCACAATAGGGTGCTTCAACTGTACATTCTCAGAAATTTCTTCCTCAAATGAAGGCCTATGTTTGATAATGTAGATAACTTTTGGTCAGTAATGCCCTCTCTGTCGGTGCTAGTTTTTTTTTTATACCCACCTTGTTTCGCCGCCATGAGTTAATGTTAACAAAATCTGCTACAGCTGTACATCAGTTATCACCCTCGGTTTCGTTCAGTGAACAACAGCGACTGATACTACCGACATTCTTCGTAAAAAAATTCTCATAGAAGTCTGCGAAAATTGCATACGAAGTGTGCTGACTGTGTCTTCTAATGAAGTTCACTGAACGAAATCTGTCCTGACGTAACAAACGCATCCTAACACAACTGTGGTGGCTCTTATTTCTTCAATTACATGCCTACTCTGTAACCCACACTTAGGTGCTTGGCAGAGGCTTCATCGAAGCACCTTCAGATTCTTTTTCTATCGTTCTATTCTCGAATACCAGGCGGGAAAATCGAACAGTTAAATTTTTACGTGCGAGCTCTAGTTTCTCTTATTCTGCCGCAATGATCATTTCTTCCTGTGAGTCGCCTAGATGCAAAACTGTCCATGTTCTCCATAACCGGTTTTGAGAAAAAGTGGAAAAACTGTTTTCACTGGGTAAATACACGTTGCCCTACGCTGTATGTTGTATACATAAGTATGGATTAGTACAAAATCATTTGGGCTATTGAAAAAAATCGGGAACTCAATGCATGTAAGATATAAGCAAAATAAAAATGGACTTGGACAGTTTTGCATCTGACTTTGCAGATGGCCACTTTTGCGTGCAGCTGAAATGGACATGGACAGTTTTGAACCTGACTAGTTGTACATGAGGAAAGGATATGGGTTGAACATAAAACTGTGTATTTAGTTTTAATTTCTTTTAATATTTCTGAAGGTACATGGTGTAACAACTGACAAACTGCAATCCACTTAATACATCATATCTGGAACAATGTCTTCATCTTCTCCTGCTAGGCATTATGATTCAATTGATGCCCCTGACCCGCTGGAACCTAGTAATGTCATGTACCATGACAGGGATTCACGTTCCCTCCAGCACTCACCATAGTGTTCGGAGTGCAGCTCGAGTTTATGTGTCCTACGTGTTTCCCACGTTTGCGTACGGACGCTGGTAGGTTGATTTCAGAATTATAATTAGGCTCCCCTTGGACTTTTATAGCATTCTGAGAATCACAGATGATGATCATTCATTTTACTTTTGTTATCTGGAAGGGGAATGATGCTGCGGGTTTAGAGATGTTTTGAATGGCTCCTTTCCAGTCAACTACCTTCCACTCTCTTCCTAGAATGTGAAGGGTCCCACACTGTTCCAAGATGGTATGGTACTCCGATGGCTGAACTATCGCTTCTCGTTTCCGCAGTTGCCTTTCGATGAGTCCAAAGCCTCTATCAGGAGGCATGAATGAATGTCCAGTTACGGGATGAATAACTTCTATTTTGTTTACACCTGGCGCATGTTTCTACATCCAGTGACACAGCATTGAGACAACTATTGTGTTCTTATTTTGCCCAGGGTATCCAACGGTAATTGATCTCAAAGTTTGTATGTTGCTCATGTAAACGGTGGTAAAGAGCTAAACATATTTCACTTGACGCCTTCTTACTTTCATGTTCAAGAAAAGTGTACATGAAGACATTATTAGTTGTTAACTTTGATTTAGAGGATCCTACTACAATGGCAAAATTGTATAGGTATAATTGCCTGCTGTAATAGTGTTGTGTACATAGTTCCGCGTAGTCAGCGCATACACAACTAGAGCGCCCCCCGCTAAGCACAACAGCGGAGGCGCAGCGCTCATCCATCTCTGCACTACGAGATGGTGCTGCCATAGAGACAGACCAAATTCTGCTTCCATCGATCCGCGTATTAATATGTAACGCAGCCAATGAGATTGTTGCTAACGTAGAACCTTTTCTCCTCGCAGATCTCACTCGCGCAGTGATACATGAATGCGCGAGATATTATAACGAGTGTACAGACCTCCGATTAGTCAGTCTGCATTAGTCTGCACCAGTCTGTACCAGTCTGCATTAGTCTACATTTGTCTGTACCAGTCTATAGTCAAGTTTCAGTCTGCGCCTAATAAGATTACCATATTCCTGTACATAGCCATGAAGATAAATGTATAGACACTTTTGTCATGTATCAGAGATATATGTGAGAATAAGATTAACGTACCAATACCAAAGGAACTTCAGATTGTCAATTGGAAATAGCATCCAGAACCAAGTTAAGTAATTTTTTGCTGGTTATTATTTTAATAAATGTGTGTGAAAATTAATCAAGTTCTATTTAAAGTTGGTCACCGTCAATCTGCTACTCTAAGTGTGCAAGTGGCATTTCTATCGTCTGACCTAATGGCAGAAGATAAACATGCCACGATAAGACCACGAGACATATTGCTGACACTCGCCTACTTCGTTAGAGTGACAAGTCAAATAATCTGATGGTGTGTGTACTGAAGGTCTTACAGTACATACACCACAAATAGACATTCTGATCAAGTATTTTTGGCAAGGGTAAATTCTTTTGGCAGTCAAAGAACATTGTCAGAAGGTTGCCTTGCTTTTTCTTTAGCAATGAATAGAAACTGTTTGCTTTAAGGTTATGAAGTCTCTTTCGACCCGTAAGTTGAGCTTTCTAAACGTCACACTTTTCAGTTTTGATGTGCTCCAAAAGTCTGAGGCACATGGAACAAACATCTGTTTTTGGAGACCCAAATCTAATGTGAAATTTTGTATTAAATGTGTTCCTAGAAAATTCTGCGTGACTCGCTTTTCAGGATTAGCCACGGAATTGTAATGTCACCACATCTTTCTAATGTTGAAAGTTGCAGGTAAATACACGCAACAGCTTTTCTTACTGCAGTAATGTGATCCAGGTGGAACATACCTTTTTATATGAGCAATTACTTCCTGTAGTTTGTGATTATTCTTCATCGTCTGGCGATCACCTCCTCTTCTCTCCTTAGCAATATCTCCAGTCTTGAGGTGACGGGGTGTTGTTTTGCACTCTTGCTTTTGAAACAAAGAGTGTTCAAAAATGTTTCACGAGATACTTTCACTTTCACTGAGCCACCAGGTACTTTTTTTGGTACAAAATAAGAGATTGTCTGTCCTATGTTGATTTGTCTTTCTCCCCTACAACGAGATCCGGAAGGTGTCTTGATACTCATGTATTTCAGAAGGAAATTATCTTGGTAAACTTTATCACACTTTGCATAATAGCTGGTATTAAAAGACTTAATATCTGTCATTGTCAGGCTAGCACAGTCCCATCCGATTCGATGACCACATTTTGGATACTCAGGAAGTCCTTTTGACGAATATCTGAAATCACACATATAAACAAAAAGTTATTCATAGATCAATGTTAGGTCATATCAATAATAATAGTCGACACACGTATTTAGTATTTTCACACAAATACGATTAATAGGGTATACATTTTGTCTTAACACCCTAAACTGTTATTCTAATGTTCAGATTTCCAACATTTACTGCATGATGTAAAGACAAAAATAATACATATCTCTTCAATAGTGCCACATTTCGTTTCCACTGGTCTTCAAGGTGTACCTGCTCCCTAAAACGGTCAGATTGTCTTTCTGTTATGCCTTGATTATGTTCCATAATTTATAATTTATTTAGATGAAAAATGTGGGTAACTTTCAGAATAAACAGCTTTAAGAGACCACGCAAGTACAATGTTTACATTCTTATGGTAGCCATCTTGCATTACAGTCACACGACCCCAGTCTTCAATGCGATTTGTCAAAAGGGACAAGGCAAGTTTTGCACCCAACTTACTGATGGACAGTTTTGAATCTAACCACACTTTTCGTGAGCTGTTTTCCATAGGACATGGAGAGCTTTGAGCATAAATAGCACTTCAAGCATGTATAAAATGTCATGCTCTACAATCCAGAGTTGCCAACTCAATTTTTTTTAAAAAGTTGACATGGACAGTTTTGTATCTAAGCGACTTCTGTGTAGATGAGAGTCAACAAAATGTTTTCGTATTCGGAGGAGATGTTGGTGATTGAAATTTCGTGAAAAGCTCTTGCCGGTACGAAAAACGCCTTTGTTTTAATTATTGTCTCTCCAATTCGGTATGATATCCGTGATATTCTCTCCC
The DNA here is from genome assembly GCF_023897955.1 of Schistocerca gregaria. Lineage (NCBI taxonomy): Eukaryota > Metazoa > Arthropoda > Insecta > Orthoptera > Acrididae > Schistocerca > Schistocerca gregaria. The sequence continues at coordinate 290,234,519 of NC_064927.1, forward strand.
CTATATCTGAACTTTTTCGATGTCATCAATGCTAATTGTTAAAGATCCTCACATGGCACAACAGTACTCTACCGAAGGACGGACAAGCTTAGTGCAGGCAGTCCCTTTTGTAGATCTGTTGCATCTTTTAAGTGCTCTGCCGATAGAACTTAGTGATTGGTTTGCCTTCTTCACAACGTTGTGTATGGGGTCGTTCCAGTTTAAGTTATTTCTAATTGTAATCACTATGTGTTTAGTTGTATTGTTAGCCTTTAAATTTGTGTGATTTATCGTGTAACTGAAATTTAACGGATTCCTTTTAGTACTTAACTGGATGACATCACTCATTTTATTGTTTACAGTCAATTGCCATTTTTCGCACTGTACGGATATCGTCTAAAACATTTTGCAGTTCTTTTTTATCTTCTTGGGACATTCCTAGCCGGTGAACGACAGCATATGAATCGTTTATATAGTTTATTAACATTAATATGAATTAGTTGTGTAGCATAAATTTTCCAAATTATGTGTTAATTTGCTTCCAAGGTAGCAAAATTTCTTAACTTCGTCTACTTCGTAGTCACTAATTTTAATGTTACCTTTCTCGCTAACGTCATTTCTATTATCCCTCATCATTTTCATCGTACTTATTGTTAGGTTTAATCTCAATCAATTTCCTTTATTCATTAAACTGCTCATTCCATTAAACATGCCCTCTGCTTCTGCTTTTCACTGAGGGCAGCCAATGTTTTTAGCGTATATTATCATTGATATCCTCACCCTCTATGTTAATCCCACTCTGTAACCTTTCGGCCAATTTAATGAAAGTGAAATGATGTTTACTACAGATCTGTCCATGGACTACGCCGGAAAATTGCTGTCTAAGACGACCTACTCAAAATAATTGTGATTGTTGCTGCAGGTTTGTTTACGTGACAGATATGATTCGTTAGTGGTAATCACCGTTTACTTCCATTAATTTGATCGATTTTGACGAAAGTGGAGGAATCTGTAAAAAAGATCGAGTCATATAATCTTATGTTTGAGATGGGTCCGCCCATGTAATATTGTCAAAGCTGTCCAGGTTAAATTTACTGCTGTTTACTCAATGTTCATTTCATACCTGTAAAGTACTGACGTAGAATTTCAATCATACCATGCAGTACTACATGGATCAGAAACCTGAGACGCAGGGTCAGCTGGAGAACAGATACACTAGCTGACGAATCCTTAAAAACGTTCCTTCGGAGTAGGAGATGCGAGGCACTCTTCCAGAACCTAGAAATAAACACAGGATATTTGGCTACGCAAATGTCCTTGCGGGACCCGCGCTGACGAAGCATGCAAATGAAGGACCCGCTCGCTCAACAACAGTTTTAGTGGCACTGAATTCCTCTACCAGTAAATATCCTTCATCCCTGTCGTTAGAAAAACTGAGAAATGAATATTGTACATAAATAGACACGATTTTGAAACGCTGTTGAAACAGTGTACGGCCTTACTTCTTCTCTGGCATTAATAAATTCTTACAGTGCACAGTAAGGTCATTCCTGCTTCCAAAATTCCGCTTGTAATATCTTGTCATTGGAATTAACGCGTCAAAATACTAAATAGCGGACAATACCTCCTTTTTTTACGGACTGCTACGTAACATTGTAGCCACACGAAGTGTTTGAAACCACTTCTTTATGAATGAAATCACGGGTTCTGAGAAGCAAGGTAGATAACGAACTGCCTGCGGAGTAAAACTGTGTGCCACCTGTGACTGAAACCTGGAATCTTTTCTTCCACGGTAAACCTTGCCTCTCGTGACAGGCAAGGTTTCGGGCCAGCAAACAGGTTTAACCATCCAGGAAGTGGTAAAAGAGCGTGCACACCCAGCTACAGAATGAACGATAGATTCTGAAAGTAGATCACCAGAGTTTAACGGCCAGTCGATATCCTAATTGATGGATGTGGAGGAAGAGCTCAGAAAGAGCGTATTGCGTAGTCTTGAACCTTATTTAAATAAACAACTTGTCATCCGCTACAGATGATTTACTGCACTGGGAAAATCCTAGATGGGAATTTTAATTCTGTTCCTCAAGAATATGAGAACATGATCTATTTAGTGCGCCACCTCTTACGGTGGAAATACAAAGAAATTTTGGATAGAAAGCCATTTTATTTAAGGCCGCTATTTGTTAAAGGATTTATTCTCTATGTCAAGGAGAAAGTGTTCAATACTTGTTTCCATAAATATCTCGGCAGAGTACAAGTGAACATTTACTAAAATCCTTCTTGCTTTTCGATCGTGTCACGTAAAACACTCCAGTCGCAAGTAGTGCTCCTCATGTGGACAGAGTATTTTGGAGGGGTTCGACAAAAATATGGAAGCACCGCACAAATTGCACGCATGAACATAAATGCAGATGCTAGCTAAGTCTAAAAGTTGCGTTGCTGTATTTGGCCACGAAAGCACTCTGTGCAATGTTGCCAAAATGCTGCGAATGACAGGAGGGGTCAGAACAGCGTACTGTGTAGTTATCAGTGCATTATATGTCGGAGCTAAGTGAATTGGAACGTGTGCAAATTGTTGGTGCTCATATTTCGGTTGCTTCCGTACGCAAGGAAGCAGAAGTGTTTGGTGTTCCAGGAGGTACGGTATCGAAGATTTCTATTGCGTAAAAGGAAAGCGAACAAACATCATCCGCTTAGCCACAACGCGGACGGAAAGGTGTGTTGAGTGATCGTGGCCGTGCGGGATTAGCCGAGCGGTCTGGGACGCTCCAGTCGTGGACTGTGAGGCTGATCCCGGCGGAGGTTCGAGTCCTCCCTCGGGCATGGGTGTGTGTGTTTGTCCTTAGAGTAATTTAGGTTAAGTAGTTTGTAAGTTAGGGACTGATGACCTTAGAAGTTAAGTCCCGTAAGATTTCACATACATTTGAACTTTTTTTTTTTTTTTTTTTTTTTTGGCTGGTAGTGACCGACAGTCACTGGGGAGGGTTGCGCTGAAAAATAAGATGACAGGTGCTGAAGTCACTGCAGAACTGAATGTCGCACTCGCGAACCCTCTCAGCCCCAAAACAACGCGAAGGGAGCTCCATAAGCAAGGAACTGCAGGATGAGCTACAATTCCAAAAACACTCATCATGATGAAAAAGCCCGTAACACGAAAACGTGATGCCGAAACTGTAAAACCTGGACTGTGGAGCAGTGGGGAATGTCATTCGGTCAGATGAGATTTGTTTCACATTGTTTACAGTGTCTTGCCAAGTTTACGTCCCAGGAGTGACACATGGCGTGGGTTAGGTGATGATGTGGGCGGTCATATACTGCAGTATTACAAGCACATGGGCAAGAAATTGTAAGTGACTAGGGTCGCTGCTGTCTAATGCGCAGACAGACATGCCTCAACAATTATTTTTTTTTTTAATAAATCGTGTTGGACATTACGCTGCGTGATTGTGAAAGACAAAAACAAGTAAAATGGCGCCGTTTCGACCGATATTGCACAAGTCGTCTTTAGGGCAATTAGTCGCTCTCAAGAGGCTCGCTGCGAAGACGGTAGAAACGTCGGAATTTTATTAGTTTCAGTGTTCCATAACGGCCTAACGCCCGAACGATTTTATTCAAATTGACATAAGTCGTGGAAGCCTCCGAACTTATATATCACACGTCTACCTCCAGTCACTACATGTCACAAGTTTCAAAGGTTGCCAGGGCTGCAATAATGCATTTAATGGTGATTCAAGTACAAGATACTGAGTCAGACATAATTCTGATTTCAGAGGGATCTCTCTCTGAATATTCCATCTACCATTACACTGACTGTATATTAATAGATCTGTTCGACAAGTTATTACCTACCAGCATTTTTTAAGATCTATGTAAGGCATTCTGTTCAAATCACAATTTATCTTGGAGAAACTTAACTGTTATGGCTTTTCGATGTACAATTACTGAGTGGTTCACTTTATATTTAACTGATACAAAGCTAAGGGTTTGGTAGCTCTCATAACGCATCTTCTGGGCGGAGACAAATTACCACTGACGCTCCAAAAAGGTTCAATCCTTCTCGCATTGCTACAGAAGAAACAGTGCTCCTATTATATGTAAATAACCCATCCGACATCGATAAAGCAGGAATGGTGCTCTTTGATGATAATACAAGCTTCATAATCAAGTACAACAGAGCTACAAAACCAGAAGGAGCAATAAATGAAATATTCAAAACCTTTATTGACTGGTTCTCGGTGAATAGCCTACAGCTTACCTTAGGACACAAAGCGTTCATTAATTTCAGTACGAGACAAGACATATCATCACTATCACTATCAATACAGCAACGAAGAAAGAAATGTAAAACTTATTCTTTAATATTCCTGGGTGTCCATGTTAAACAGAATTTTCATATTATAGGTCTTCTAAAAACCTTGAGTTAAGCAACATTTTATCGAACTCTAATTATTTATTTGGCTGATGAATTCATTGGAAAGTTATTCTACTCTGCATAGTTCTTGTTGATGATGAGGAAATAACCCGTATAGTCACAGGTGTTGTCATGTTAATATCTGGTGTCCAGTCTCTAACTTCATTAAGGAAACTGTTTTAAAGACTATACATACTAACATCAGCTTCATATACATTTACTGTGACGTGATATTATGAAGAATCAGGCAAAATTTTAAAATGATAGTGGCATTCATAGAAATAGACCCTATTCACAACTACAGCCATACAATCATTTGATCATCTCTGTGGTAAAGGAAAGGTACTGGCAGATAAAAAAGTTTTAAAAACAAATTGAAGTCGTTTCTGCTAGGTATCCCCTTGTATTCCACAGATAAATTTCTTAGTAGATATTATTTTGATTGTTATAGATTAAGATATTTTACAAAGCTACCAGTTATACAGGGTGAGTCTGTAGGAAAGCCACATGTTTTGAGGGGTTATAGTGATTCTGAAAAAAACTTCATATGGTCACATGCCCTGTTGCGACTAGTTTCCGAGATGGAACATATTTAATGGCTCTGAGCACTATGGGCCTTAACTTCTGAGGTCAGCAGTCCCCTAGAACTTAGAACTACTTAAACCTAACTAACCTAAGGACATCACACATATCCATGCCCGAGGCAGGAGTCGAACCTGCGACCGCAGCGGTCGCGCGGGTCCAGACTGTAGCGCCTAGAACCGCTCGGTTACTCCTGCCGGCGAACATATTTAATGTATATTGTTATTTATTTTCTGTATTTTTATTCAAACATTATCATTGTTTACAAGGTACCACAATAGAGAAGAGTAAGTTGAGGCGAACAATTTAATGTCGGACATTTGTGGTCCATCAAGTCAGGAAACTACCTCAAATTTGCCTACAAAAACTGTGTAAGCATCAGCCCACGTGAGTCGCGTGCGATTTTCAATAAACTCGCACAGTTTTCGCATATATTACGCTGCCAGACAAAAAAATTAATACCTCTGGAAAGACGATGTTGATTCTGACGTAAAGATAGGATATGCCACCTGGGGAACAGTAGATGTACTGATAATGGTTTCACCGTCGTCCACCAACAGACAGTAAAGTAGCATAGCTACCAGAGGCCCATCTGAGTCTGCGCTGTAATGGAGAACGCTCACAGCCAGAAGAGAAGCGTGGTGCAAGCGTGTGAAAAAAAGCAGCCAACCACGCTACGGAGACGCATTCGTGCTTCCTTCAGCCGACTGAACAAGTTTGAAAGGGGTCAAATTGTGGCTTTCCGAGTGACGGGATTGTGCTTTTGGAGAACTGCCAAGCAAGCTGGAGACGCTACGTCAGTTGTGCGACGATGCCGGTGTCAGTGGTCACATGGAAAATTCCTGCACCCGTAGAAGAGGTTCTGGACGTCCACACAACACAGACGCCTGTATCATCGTATTGTAAGGGCAACAGTGGCAGATCGTCCTGTACCGTAACACAGATGTGTCAACACGAACTTTTACGAATTAGCTCCAGCCCATCTTCCACTTTTGCTACATCATCGACGTGCTCGGCTGGCATGGTGCCGTCATAGGATCACTTGGAAGGTGGAATGATGGTCTTGCTCTTCAACGATGAAAGCAGATTCTGCCTGCACGCAAGTGAAGGTCGTTTCACGTGCGACGTAGGCCAGGTGAGCGCCGTTTCGTAGGTTGCATTGGGCCGAGACACAGTGGCCAAACCGCGTGCATTACGATCTCGGGTGCGATAAGCTACAACTCTCGTCCACCTTTTGTGCTTCTGGAGGGGACGCTAACCAGCGCTCGGTAAGTTCAGAATGCTGTTAGACCCGTTCTTCTGCCGTTCTTGCAACAGGAAGGTGATGTGTTGCTCCAACAGAATAATGCTCTCCCACACACTGCCCATGAAATTCAACGAGCTCTGTAAGAGGTGCAACAACTTCCCTGGCCAGCACAATCTCCGTAGTTGTTCCCAATCGAGCATTTATGGGATATGATGGGACGATTAGTGACTCGTGCCTCATGTAAACCGACAACATTTGCAGTACTACGTGAACAGGTCGAGCAGACGTGGAATAACGTCTCCCAGAACAGTATTCGCCATCTGTACGATCAACTGGATGACTCTGGCAACAGCACGTACTAATATGGGTGTCTCAGTATGGACTGATATCTGGTACCTCAGAACCGCTTGTGCTGTTCCTCTGTAAATGTAATCATTTCACGTACTCCATATGCTCTGTTGCATCAATAAATCTTGAGTGAACTGGAAACCTGTAAAAGGGTGCACTAATTTTTTACTGGCAGTGTATTAGACCCAGAGATAAATGAATAGGAGATTTTTTGTAGGAAATTTATTGTAGTTTAATTTTGTACTGCGACACCTCTTCCCTGAACGTTGTGGTTTCCGAGTTATTCAAGAAAACAGAACGAAAGTGGTATTAGATGTGTTCTATCTGGGAAACCATTCGAAACAGGATGTTTGTTCAGAATTACTAATACTTTACTCCTCAAAGCATGTACCTTTCCTCCTTACTCATCCTGTATAAATGTCCAGCACGTACCCATGTCATCACAGAAAAAAATTGCCTTATTTGCTCGAATCGTCATGAATGCGATCCACAGAATATAAAAAAAATTAAACACCGCCTCTACCTGCTCGAACTTTGAAAGTAGATTACCTGGGCTCATGAACAGCGATTTACGCGCATCCCACGACACGTCATTGCGGCAATGAAAAGCAAGGATAGCAAACATTCCCATATAATTGTTCGCCGCTGTAATTCATGAGGGAAGAATAGGCAGGGTCAGGCACGTAACGACAGCCCCGAAAAATCTTTGGGCCTGGACAACACTTTTCTAGAGAATATTTGAACCAGACGACACCTGTAAACCTAAGTTACGACGTACTTTCATGTGATTTCCTATTCGAGCTCCGTAGCCCAGGGAAGAAAACAAATTTTCACTTATCAGTCCGACACGTAACAAAAGTCAAATTGGCATGAAGTGTATTACATGTTTACGCAAATGATTAGCATTTCAGCGACACCACGCAAACTAGGTAGGAGTGACACCAGCTACTTTGGTGCAGAAAGGAAGATTACACAGTTAAATGTTGTGTTAGCACTTCACGTAAGAAGGAGAGACGTTCACCAGATCGTGTTCGAAGTCGTTAGCTGCATGGCATTCCGCCATGTTGCGGCTCCCCCTACTGTCGTGCAAATACGGAATTGATGGGTTCTGAAGAGCCATTCTCAACGCCATGCACGATCTCTACGACTATACGCGACTAGCGCCCGAGAGGACAGACATGTACTTTCCTCAGTTGTGCAAAATCGTACAGCCATGACCTGTTTAGTGACATACGATATTAACTACTGCTTCCCAACATATTTATTCTCTAATAATACTTGACATCAAAAATATTCTTTTTCAAATCGACTGCTCAGTTCATGGAATCAGTACTAGAAATACGAATAATTTGCACACAGATTTAAAGCGACTTGCATTAGTCAGAAAAGTGTCCATTACTCATTTCAGTAACTTGCCAGCAGTCATAAAAATGTAACTGCTAATAAAATTCATTTCAAGAGCAGACTGAAGAATTTAGTGGTAGTCAATCCTTTCTACTCCGTTGGTGAATTTCTTTGTAATACTAACGGATGTGTATATGTTAGTAATAATATTAAATTATGAGAGTATTATGCACAATCTTAAGTCTGTAGAAATTCAGTGATGTAATTCGATGATAGTTTTAAGAAAGTATTTTAAAACGACATTTCTATGCTACAATAGCCTAAGATTTATCATATGCACCTTAGTGCACTGAACATTTAAATGTTTTGTGACAGGTTTGCCTTGTAAATGAAATTATTTTCTTTTTTTTTATTAATCTACATCCATGAGCACCATTCCACTTGGGATATCTGGAAGGTGCTTCAACACATTTGATTTTCTTTTTAAATACTTGTGTGTTCTGGTTTTCTGAGATGCGACATGCTCTACATCCTGGAGGATCTCCTTACTACGGATCTGTTGGAACTAAAGTACATCTAATCTGATCACACACCTTGAGTCAGGAAATTGACTTGTTTTCAGTTACAAACGTATTATACGGACACTATGTTTACGCTTGGAGGGCCACGGATTGTTGCCACAGAGACCATTATTGAAGCATCCCTAGATGCGAACAAATAGAGGCGTGGCGACAATCGTGCTCCAACTACAACACTGGAGTGGCAACACATTGTCGTCTCCTTAGAAGAGCTCCAGTTCTATGAGCAACCTCACGATAGACGTATTCGTGAGTAGAAGCTCCAGCGATTGCACTGCCAGATTGCATTAGTCATCAGCCATCACCATAACGGCCCAGCACCTGGCACGATGCTAAGGGGCCCCATTGGGTGAACAACACGATCACCTGTGGTTTACTGACTTCTTAAGGTTGGTATCTGTGTTGTACCTTCGAGGTCTTCGTCATGCTGTTATTCAGAAAGACAACACACCAATGTCTGTTGACCTCGCTGTCCTGACCTACCTCGATGTAGAGACTGTTCGACTGTCGTTCTAGCCAGCGTGCTCTCCAGAAACCGCGCTCACTGGAAATGTCTGCTCACGGGTTCCCTGGCGCAGAATGGCACGCCATCATCGGCTAGCTTCTTCTACGATAGACTATGACATCAGAGTTGACACAAAAATAAATTACGTAGCTGTACCTAATACCCAAATTCATATCGACTCCATGTCCAGCGGCCGGCCGGTGTGGCCGTGAGGTTCTAGGCGCTTCAGTCTGGAACCGCGTGACCGCTACGGTCGCAGGTTCTAATCCTGCCTCTGGCATGGATGTGTATGATGTCCTTAGGTTAGTTAGGTTTCAGTAGTTCTAAGTTCTACGGGACTGATGACCACAGATGTTAAGTCCCATAGTGCTCAGAGCCATTTGAACCACTTTTGATGTCCAGCGACGTTAGAACTATTGCCTCTGCTAAATTTCGTGTCCTTGTACCAAAATATAACCTACAAATTTAGTGTTCTTACTACAGTGTATACGCGAATTAAGTACCTTTTTTCTATTTACAAGCTTTCCAGGAGTTTTAATTTTAACGGTGTAGCTCGCAAAGGTAAATAGCAGCAGTATAACCGTTCCGGTTATTGAGTTACCAACGAAATCTAAACTACCCCAACAACGAGGCAAACATCTTCACGATAGTCTCATAAGTACTTCCTGGCCTGTGAAACCAGTCGACTTAATTTCCGGATGTCCATTTATGCCAAATTTTTGTCTCGATACAATTCTAATGAAAAAAAAAGTTCAGAAACTGACACTACTCGTTTACCTCTACATGACTTCTGCAGTTCACACGTAAGTACCTAGCAGAGGGTTCATCAAATCACCTTCAGACGATTTCTCTACCGTTAAACTCTCCAACAGCGTGCGGAATAATTGGACACATAAATATCTCCGTGTGAGCTTCCTGTTTTATGACAATGGTCTTTTTTCCTTATACACGTGAACGTCAACAAACTATTTTCGCATTCTGAGGAGGCAGTCGGTGATTAAAGTTCGTGGAAATCTCTCGTGATATCGGAAACGCCTTTATTTTAACCACTTCCGCCCAACTCACATATCATACCCGTGAAACCCTGTCGTATTTCGCCATAACACAAAACGAGCCTCCCATCTTGAACTTTTTCGATGTCGTCCGTCGATCATATCTGGTAAGGATCCCACGCCGCGCAGCAATACTTGAGAAGAGGACGGGCAAGCGTAATGTAAGCAGTGTCTTTAACAGATCTGTTGCACCTTCTGAGTGTTGTTCCAACAAGATTCAGTCTTTGGTTCACCTTTCCCTTAACATTTTCTACACGACGATTCCAATTTAAGTTGTTCGTAACTGCAATCCTAAAGTAACAGCCTTCAGATCAGTCGGATTCATCGTGTACTCTAAATTTAACTAATTCCTTTTAGAGGTCATGTGGATGGTTTCACACTGATGGCTTCACACTGATTACTTAAAGTCTATTGCTACTTTTTGCACTATGCAGATATTTTGACTGAATAATTTTGCAATTGGTTTTGATCCTCTGATGACTTTACTGGACGATAAACGACAGCATCATCTGCAAACAAGCTAAGAGGGATGCTCAGATTGTCTCCTGTATCGTTCGTGTAGATCAGGAACAGCAGAAGGCCTGTAACGCGTCCTTGGGAAAAGCCAGATACCACTTCTGTTCTAGTCGACGACTTTCGGTCAGTTACTACGAACTTTGACCCCTCTGATAGAAAATCGCGTATCCAGTCGCACAACTGAGACGATACTCTTGTCGGTACGCAGTGTGATTAGAAGTCGCTCGTGAGAAGCCTTCTGTAAACCTAAAAGGTGTACAACTTTGCTTCCTCCGTTTGCCGATAGGTGGCGACAACGGTAAGCAGCAGTCGAAAGAAACAGATCGCAGACCTCGGTCAACATAACCTCATTCAAACACTAGTCGATTTGTTGTGTCTGCATCGTGATGTTGTTCTTGATTGAAAATGTCAGTTTACGAGCCTAATTCTCGCCATTTTCGGAAGAAAACAGCGGCTGAGTCTCATCGAATGCACATGTTAAGGACGCTATTAGTCAAAGAGCGTGTCGTGAGTGGTTTCAACGCTTCAAGAACGGTGATTTTAACGTCGTAGACCGGCATAGTGGTGGAAGAGAGAATGTTTTCGAAGATCCAGAATTGGAGACATTGCTGAGTGAAGACTCCCGTCAAACTTAAGAAGAATTGGCACGATTAGTAGGAGTGACACAGCAAGCCATTTCAAAACGTGTCAAGGCTATGGGCATGATTCAGAAAGAAGGAACTTGGGTCCCGTGTGAACTGAATCCAAGAGACGTTGAACGACATATGTGTGTTTGTGAACAGCTGCTTCAGAGGCAAAAACGGAAGGAATTTCTGCGTCTCATTGTAACCGGGGACAAAAAATTGATTCATTACGATAACCAAATAAAAGCAAAAAATCATGGGATATCCCAGATACGCTTCCATGTCGACGGCCAAACCGAATATTCACGGCTCCCAGATTATGCTCTGCATTTGGTGGTAACAGCTCGGCGTCGTGTACTATGAGGTGTTAAAACCAAGTGAAACAATCAAAGGTGCTCGTTAGCGAACGCAATTAATGCGTTTGAGCAGAGCATTAAAAGACAAAGGGTCGCAATAATCGACAGGCACGATAAAGTGATTTTGCAGCACGACAACGCTAGACCCCACATTACAAAAGAGGTCAAAACGCACTTGTAAACGTTAAAATGGGAAGTCCTACCTCACTCGCCGTATTCTTCAGACATTGCTCCCTCTGACTATCACCTGTTTAGATCAATGGCGCATGGCCTGGCTGACCAACAATTCCGATCTCATGAAGAAGTCACAAATTGGATCGATTCGTGGATCGCTTCAAAACATGAACAATTTTTCGACGCGGGATTCATACATTGCCCGAAAGATGGGAGAAAGTAGTGGCCAGAGATGGAAAATACTTTGAATGATACATGTGTAACTAATTTGTTTCATTAAAGCCTCAAATGTTGTGGAAAAAACAGCGGAAGCAAAGTTGCACACGTTGTAGAAATATGAAATCAATCTGAGATCCCCTGTCGATAGCACTCATTACATCGTGTGAGTAAGGAGCTAGTTATGTTTCACAACACCTTCGAGGTAATTCACGATGTTCGAACACAGTATATGTCAAAAATTCTACTTCAGATACGTGATTTTGGTCAGCAATTTTGCGGATTACTCCTATTTCCTTTAGTGAGTATTCATGTGACTTGTGGAACTTTCAAGTCCGTAGGCAGGAATGCTTCCTCGACCGAGCAGTTGTTTTTGAATGCTCCTTATCGCATATTTGATGCGTGGTGGCATAGAAGATATGAAAAGCCAATCAAAAGCAGCTAAAAATTAATTAGACATGGTGACTAATAGAGACTAGACTTTGTGTCACAAAGAATGCTAGCAGTTCCTCGTTCCCACTGTTGACAAAGAACACGTATTCTACGTCAGCCAAAGCACGTACGGGATTCCACTAAAATGATCTCACCAAGCGGCGCTCGCAGTGCATGCGTTCTCACCGCCAGCATCCAAAAGCGACGCGGGGATTCGCCACTGCTGGTCTCCTCGGGTGACGTAATGTTCGTGACTCCGCATCCTGAGCGCAGCGCCGCTCTTCCCTGTTTACAGGCCACTCACACGATGCGGCGCCTCTGCTGGACCTCCTTCTCTTGCAGTCTTCCCTATTCCTCGCTTGGGGTCAGTTTCTATTAGTTGTTTGCCCACCATTGTTTACTATTTTGCTTTCTATGGCAGCGTGCCATTCGAAGGAAGAGTTAAGAAAAGTTGTAAACCCTCCTATGTCCTATTAAGATTTTTCATCTTTTGACCACCCGAATACCACATTTATTCGGTACAGCTTCATTTACTCTGGTCTTTATCGTTGACCTGTGTTCCTTCATTCTCATACTTTGCGGTCTTCTTCGTTCTTGTGTATTAATTATTTACCCTGGGTGTAACTCTGTCTTGGACACATGAGGCACTCTGAATATTTTATTTGGAAGTTACCCTATTGTAACTCTCGCGTTCCGTTATTCTCCTTCCTTCCAGATCCCTTTGTACATCTTAGATTCAGCGTACTTCATTGCTCTTGTTTACGAGAAACTGCATTATGTGATCCATCCTAAGGCCGTGTCCGAAGAACGTGGTCCTTTCCTTTGCCGATAATGTCCGAAATTCTATCGGTTTTCGTATACAGCTATCAATTAACTTATCGCCACCTCCTGAACTCTGATGTTCCAATATCCTCTTGACAATGCTTCGTCCTACATTTCCTATACCGTTCTTACGAGGCTCAGAGTTACTGCTTTGTTAAGGCTTCAGGGGGTGTTGATTTTGTACTGATGGAAAAATTCTCCTTGTTATACTTCATAGTGAGTTTATGCACTAAATTCATTTGCTTATTCGTGCTCATTTTCTGTCCAGCTTCTTCTACCCGTTGTCTTAGTTATTCATATCGGCCTTCTGAATTTTCCCTCCTTCTAATGTCATCCATCAAAGATAGTCGTGATACACTTTATTCCTTATCTTCCCGATAGAGGTCTGTAAATCTACTTTATTTTTCAATCTCCGGAGCTCTTTCATTTGACTTGCAGCCTCTTCTAGTAATTCCGACAATGTCCCTACGCCCTCTGCAAAATAGCAGGTAATCTGTCTGTACCCTTTCTTCTCGCATCCCTATAGTATTCTGCACACTGCTTTCATTTCTCGTCATCTTTCCCTGACCACCTTATCTAGGACACAGTTAAGGAACAAGGGGGAAATTCGTCTCCTTGGCTGACTAAAGATTTCACCTCAAAGACTGAAAACTTTTCTATAAGTTTGATCTTGGTGTCATGTTGTTTAAGGTTTGTTTAATCAATTTACAGGATTAGCTGTCCAAAATCATCTACTCAAAATTTTGGAACTGTCTTGATCCATCCACTGAATCACAAGTTTCCTTGGAATGCGAGCACGAAATTCTTGCTTGTACGTTTTTTATACGCGACAACCATTTTCAGATTCCAGATGTACATCTCTCATGATAAGGCTCCTCGCCAATCTGTGCATTCATTTGCTTTTGCCAGTGCTTTCAGAAACACTTTTAATAAACGCTCAAATATTGCCGGTATTAATGACATTGCTCTGCAGTACCCAGACAGCAACGTATCTCCCTTTTTCTATACTGGATACATTAGTACCGACGTAAACCCTCCTGAAAGCTGGTCTTCTTCTAAAAATTTAATTTTATATGACTTTTTGTTACAGGTAATTTATTTGGATATGTTACGTCGCCCATTTAGCCACAGAACATGAAGTCCAACTTATTATCGAGTTGATTGTCGTCATTTTTTTCTGTTTCCAGTCGCTCCTTAGTTGCTTCAAAATTTGTGGAATTTTGTCCCGCCTATACATCTAATTGAAGGCAGATCGTTTCTTGCCATATGGGTTTCGCTTCTTTTATTTGTGAAGCACCTTCAGTGGCTTGTAATGCATGTTTCTTTTTGTACATATAATAAATATATTATGTGGTGGTTACAACATGTTACCATGTTTTTCTCTTGTTTTTCAGGTTAGCACGAAATTATCGTTCAGTGTTAGTTACGATTTACAGCACTTTTAGCCCAAGTGTGTGGTCCCGGAGATGTGTTCATTAGTCTCCATACTCCAGCTGGCCGATTTCCAGCATTCTTTCATCCACATTTGTTACAACATGCAGCTTACATCACTTGCACTTTACACGTGAGTATGTGTGTGTGTGTGTGTCTGTGTATGTGTGTGAGAGGGGGAGAGAGAGAGTGAGTGAGAGAGAGAGAGAGAGAGAGAGAGAGAGAGAGAGAGAGAGGCCAATTTTTTTATTCTGGCTATGTTTCGGATCTCTAGTTGTTATTGGTTTAGTAGCTAACATGGTCAGAGAGTTATTGCTTACATGGATTTGGTCATTGCAAGTGATCTTTGTACCATATGTGAAAGTTTTCTTGCAATGTCAGGAGCTTCTTCTTGTGATTATTCACTCTAATAACTGTAATGTCTTGTTCCATGTTGGATGATTCATGGCCGTGTTTCATCAGAGGTTCGACGAAGTTAGAATGGCTATTTTCATATTTTCAACATAGTAACATATAAGAAGTTACGTACAAATCGAACTACTGACTAAAAGTAACGCACAGAGCTAGGTGACGGTAAACTCGCATTCAGTAAGAAGTTTTGTTTAAGGAACTGAGAAAAAATTAAAAAATAATCCAAAATTACGGCGGACCGAAACGCATTTCTACAGCTTCCAAACAGATGCTACTATACGACAAAACGATAGATGCTGGGAAAACAGTGAGATTATTAGTGCCCATAAACAAAGGAACACAAAAAGAATGTTTAAATGAAACGCACCCAAAATCGTTTCTCAGAAATGTGTCAGTGTCGTAGTCTGATTGATGCAAAAGGATGAAGAGGTACGTTACTCAAAATCGTAAATCTAGATAATCAAAAAGTTGACATGCGAGGGAAAATTTTAATAATAATATTGTGCTTTAAAGTTTTTTATTTTCACGCAGGAATTTGGATAACCTGTATCAAACGATTCGAGCAGGCATTTCTGTTCTGCATATTCAGTACTGCGCTGTTTGCAGTCACCTGCTATGAAGGTAATAACTCGCTGTCAGTTTATGTAAGTAGACTATTACGGCAGAAGGTTGGGAAAGAGAACATAATAAAGCAGTTTAGTCGCTCACACGATCATTATCCGCTCGTTGTCTTATTACGACACCCGTTGGACCTCTCCAGCATCATACCTCACTGTAGATATACACCTACATTCCTGAGAAAACTCACTTGTCCAACTACAAGGCTACAAGCTAAGCGTCAAGCGCTGGGGATTCCCACTCCGTAGATTTCACGTCGTGCACTTTGCCCCACGGCACAGTCTTGTGCTTTTTCCTTATCCTTTTATATATTTTTTTATTTTTATTTTTTTTTCAGTAAAGTTCTTACGTACTTAATCTTACTCGCTGCACAGATGACAGCTAAGGTAAGCGATGAAGTCTGAATCATCCCTACGAATGGAAAATGTTTACATCTACGAGCAGGTTCTTGTTATTACCACATGAGGTACGCTAAAAGATATAAACACCAAACTTTTCTTCCTGTGGCTGTACGTTTCTAGGAATAAACGTAATGGCACGCTGGTTAGTGTGAAACTAATGCTTTGCCTTTAAAATTATGCGCATTTTGTGCACGTCCATTTCTGTCATCAAATTTTCTCTTAGAGCACGCAGATTATTTTCAGACTTTTTAACTGATCTTTATTTGTTGTATTTCTTATAACATATTTCGAAACCTTTTACAGCTTCATTCTGAGGCGCTTAGCCATAAAAGACTTCGAAATCGACTGCAAATAGATAACAAACACATACGAGTGGAAAATACTTTGTGTGTTTAAAAAAATATTTTGAATCTGAATCTGTATTACGAAGCGGCATGGACACATGAATATTGTCACAAAATGTTTTTAGACGTGCTGATAACAATGAAATGCGCCATGGGAAAAAAATAACACGAGAAATGCCTCTCGTTTGTGGTCTTCCGATGCAAAATTCTCCACCATAAAGTGGATCAGAAAGTTTTGCGTAGTTGATAGACAGACTGTGGCTGGAACCATAGTATACATATTGATGAACAATATTAGGAAAAAGTTAGATGGGTACTCATCGTAAAGATGACCCGTTGAGTTGCAGACAGGCAAAACGAAAAGACTCTCACACATCATAGATTTCGGTCAAAGCGTTGTGGCCGAGCGGTTCTAGCGCTTCAGTCTGGAACCGCGCGATCACTACGGTCGCAGGTTCGAATCCTGCCTTGGGCATGGATGTGTGTGATGTCCTTAGGTTAGTTAGGTTTAAGTAGTTCTAAGTTCTAGGGGACTGATGACCTCAGATGCTAAGTCCCACAGTGCTCAGAGACATTTTTTTCGGCCAAAGCTTTCTCCAGCAAAAAGAACACATATACATTCCCAGAAGCAAGCACACGTCATGCGCGTATGATAAATACCACCACCAGCTCCGTCCGCAACGTTTAATGACAGGAATATTTATGACCTTTATAGAACACGTCATAATTAACAAAATAGAGTCAACCAGTAATCTTGTAAAGGTTTAGATATGCAGATGGCATACTGTAGCTGGTAGATGAATCAAGCAGAAAAACTGACAAATTAGATAAAGACATAAACTTTAATCTTGGAAAGATAAATTATACAACGGAGAAAGAGGAAGAGAGACAAATTTCTTGGTTATTACCATAAAGCTTCAGAAGAATCAACTTATATTCAGCATACACAAAAAACCCACATCAAATCACCCAAACTCACACAAACAAGGAACACTTAGGTACATGGTCTACAGGCTAGAGACAGACTACTAACGAAACAAAAAGAACGAATATCATAATACAACCACAAACAACGGATACACAAGGATAAAATTCAACAGTAACAAACATACCTGACACAAGAACAGGAAAAACGCGAAGTGAAAAAGAAAACAAAAGATTGTACAATAACAAGCATCAAGAATTACACATATCGAGTATCTATATATAAAAATTGCACACCAGACCAATAATTCGGTTCAAAAATGCTTTCCTAATGTAACAGAACAAACAGATCCTTGTGAGATATCACGAATCTGCGAATTAAAACGTAATATACGTTATGAGAAGACGGCCAGTGATCTCTTCAGTACGGATTCACATCAGGCTCGAATATACGGAAATGGGCGAAATGCCGTGAGTAATGAGGGTAATGGGCAAGGAGCGCTGCATCAGTAGTGTGTGGATGAGTTGACAATTTGGGTCTGACGGGAGGCGTGGTAGGTTAGTCAATGGAATTGCGATGACCACAGTGTCCGGATAGCATAGTGGTCAAAGCAATTGCCTGGAAAGCAGGAGACCTGGGTTCCTCCCCTACCAAACGATTCAGCCATGCTGAAAAGCTGCATCTCCGCTGACGTTGCACAAATTACGCCCAATTTGCTACAACGACTGTGGGAAGAAATTGATTACCCTCGCGATGTTTGCCGCGCCACAAATGGTAGCCACATCGAGCCAAAATGAGACTTCACACATTTACGTGAAACTTGAGGTTCTTTGCTACAAAATGAGACATCCACTGATCCTGTAAGTTATCCCAATACATTTTTACATCATTCCAAAGTTGTACAGTCGTTTTTTACTCAAACTGTACTGTTTTTAATCGATAAGTGCCAAAATGTAAACACGTGCTATGTATACGGTTCCTTTTAACTTCAGAGTGACCATGGAAGCTGATTTATAAATAAAAGAAAAATGATTCTGGTGAAAAATGCTTATTAATTCAGAAAGCTTAAAAAGGAAAACCCAATAATAATTTATTTTCTCTTCACGTGTGACGCGTTTCACCTGTACTAGGCATCATCAGACTTACAACTGGTGTAAGTATAATCTGCTATTAAATGCAATAACAAATGAATAAATTAACAATAACAAGAAGAATACATACACCGACCGGACTGTGCACCACAGATCCACGTTTGTGTTTCAGGTGGTGGCTATGAACTCTGACTTCACGTTCAATTACATTCCAGACGTGTTCGATCGGGTTCAGATCTGATAAGTTGGGGAGCCAGCAGATCAATTGGCATTTGAATCTCTCCATCACACTCTGGTGACACGGCGCATTATCTTATCGAAAAATGCCATTTTCGTCGTAAAACATGATTGTCATTAAGGAGTGTCCGTAGTCTACAACCAGTGTACGATATTCCTTGGCATTCATGGTGACTTGCACAAGTTCCACTGGACCCATGGGTGCCTATGCGAATGTTCTCCAGGACATGGTGCCGTGCTCAACTTGTCTCCGTCCCGCTATACAACTCTTACCTGCTCCACCTGAAGACAACGGATTCGTGCCCTCCCATAGACTTGATTAAGAAGGCATCGGGATTCACCAACCCATGCAACGCTCTGCCACTGCGCCAACTACCAGTGCTGATGGTCATTTTCTCATTTTAGTCGTAGTTGCCAATGTCGTGGTATAACATTGGTACAAGCATGGGTCGTTGTCTGCGGAGGCCCATCGTTAGTTCATTGCACTGTGTGTTCAGACA
Organism: Schistocerca gregaria; assembly: GCF_023897955.1. Lineage (NCBI taxonomy): Eukaryota > Metazoa > Arthropoda > Insecta > Orthoptera > Acrididae > Schistocerca > Schistocerca gregaria. The sequence continues at coordinate 290,253,661 of NC_064927.1, forward strand.
CACTTGTACTCTGCCCAGCACTGAAGTCTGATGTCAGTTTCGCCACAGTTCGACGCCTGCCCCGTTTCACGAGTGTGCCCAGCCTACAACGTCCGACATGTGTAATGAGGGATGGCCGCCCAACCTCACGGTGTCTGGACGTGGTTCGACGCTTGTTTCGCCACGTGTTGAAGTTTCGCGCTGGTCTCGCCACGTCCTTGAAGACACTCACAATGGCACGCCTCGAACACCCGACATTTCGTGCAGTTTCAGAAACGATGGAGCCGAGCCTCCAGGCCATAAAAATCTGCCCTTGGTCAAACTCAGATAGATCATGCACCTTTCCCATTATACACACAGAAAGCTCGCTCTTTGTTTCTATATGCACAGTACATGTGTCCGATTAGTGGTCATTCCTCCACAGGTGACGCTGCTATGGCCTGGACGGGTTTATATCGATAGTAGATCGGTGGTCATGTTCTGGCTGAATAGTGTAGCCATACAGCGCTTAAGGCAGTGTCAAATTATAAAACAAAAGACTTCTTCGACAACTATTGCAAATGTACTTTGCCTGGATAAGCTCATACTCGCAAGTTATCAATCCAGAAGAATTTTATAGAATAGTCGTTACCCATTTCTAAGTTCTCACAATTCGAACAACCTCGCAGTGCCCAAGTGCTTAACAACTTCAGTGTTTTCATTGCAGGACTCACCATATGAACTGCCAGCAGTCATACAGGTTTTCTTATGGAGCTTTTATATTATTGCAAACAATTGTCAGCCTCACCACATGTGGAGCACATGCTCAAGTAATTTTGAGCCATGTTGCACATGGGCAGCAGACGGTTGTAAGCTCCTCATGCAGGCACACAGCCACAGTGTGCACACCACATCTCAATGCCACTCTCCCCACCCCCTTCGTGGCAATCTCGTGGCAAGGGGTATCGACATTCAGTACATCTCCTCCCTCCCCCCCCCCCTCCCATCATAACTGCACCAGTTAATTCTGTCAAGATTTACTTCTCCTAAATATATGTTGGAGTGATTGTGACAGAACTCTTTGCTGTGTGGCTGTGTTGGCTGAACATTTATCTCTAATGTCCTGGCCCACACCTCCACTATGTGACACTAAGACACTACAGTCATGGTGCTATAGTCCCTTTCTGACGGAAAATTCAAAAATGAAACGTGGTGGACACTGGAAAATTCTAAATATTGTCATTAAATTCAAAATAGGCCAGTTGCACTGTGTATAAAATAGTGGGAAATTTTAAAGAATTTGGGGTGGGGGAAAGATGTAAAAATTAAACATTGCAGAAGCCGGAAAAAATCAAGAAAATCAAAGATGGTGTTGTTCAGAAATTAAAAAGAACTAAGCGATTTTTCTTAAAAAATCAAACTAGGTCAGTCGTGCTTTTTACCCCACGCTCATAATCTCTATCTCCAACCAATCAGTGCATACTGTAAAAATGCTCTCAATTGCATTGCTTCAAAGGTACACATCAAGTGTCAACCATTTTTCTCCTTATCTTTAATCAATCAAGATGATAGAAACAGACCAATTGCAATTACATTAAACATGTAATGGTAAAAGGTAGATGGTAAACGTGAAATGCTTAACACTAAACGGCAAACTGTAAACACTAAATTCTAATGCTAAACAGTAATCAGTAAAAGCTAAATGGTAAACACGATAAGCTTAACAGGAAATACTAAACGCTAAACAGTAAACGCTAAATGACTAATGGTAAAAGCTAAACTAATGGTAAAAGCTAAACGGGAAAAGCTAAATGGTAAACACTAAATGCCTAACAGTAAGTACTAAACGCTATTTCAGCAAGCAAGTATGATCACAAATCGCTACAAAAATTTATGATACACAAAAATGGTGTCAAGTTATGTTATTTCCGTGAATGTAAAAATTGTGACACAAGCATAACTCAGGTATAATATTAAAATGATTCCCAGATAAAAGTTACACATGACTTATAGATAAACACCTATGTCTCTACTTCTTACACAAAAATGACTTACATTTTTATTCTCTCTTAGAAAGTTTCACACACACACACACACACACACACACACACACACACAAAATTGTATTAATATTACCTTTTTAATTTTTAATATATTATTGAGGAATAAAAGCAATAACAAACAATGTATAAAAACTATTTTACTTTATATAAATTTTCAGAGGGAACTTTCACAGTCTATTCTGCGGAAATATGTGAATTTAATGCGCATTCTACACCGTCACCCACTCTTTTTACGGTGTGGACCATTGCAGACGGTAGTTACTTGAATTTCCATTAGACAATATAGATTTCACTGTTGTATCTGCATTAATAAAATCGAAGTGGCAGTGAATGTTTAGAACATGGCTGCACTATAGCAACGGTTACAGAATTGCTGGTACAATAGGAAGCCAACCAGTTGCAATAAATGGTGGTTTTGAAATAATCTTTACCATGGTTTCTACGGACTTACGCCAGTCTTCCTCAGAAGGACCAACAAACTTCACATTAGCAATCATTCAGTAAAGCTGTCTCCACATGAAATTTATCGGCAGCATTCTGTATGTCGTCATGTAAAAATTAAGGCGCCTAGAATCAAGCACTTGCCACATCAGTAAAACCAGTCTCTTAAAATAACAGATCATGTTAGTAGCTACATGCCGTTGCCCACACAGACATACCTCAGGTATAATATTGAAATGATTCCAAGGTAAAAGTTACGCATTATTTACGAACACACACACATATATCTGTACGTCTTACACAAATATACCTTACATTCTTGTTCTGTCTCTCATCCACACAGTTGCTGTTGGTTCTAATCTGGCATCATATACTGTATCACACTTTTTTCTACTGGTTTATTAAAACATGATGTTGCCACTCTACCCCATGTCTCCGGCGTAATTTTCGCTCAGGGCTCTACTTCATCTCCATCACCATTATTATCTTCTTCTTCTTCGTCTTTTGCTTTCATAAATATTTTAGAACAATTTCTTCATCTAGGCATGTCTCATTCCCCTATCAGAATATTTCTTTATCTTCTAGTACTTTAGAAACTGACCTAAATGCTCTTTCCAGTGCAGATTCAAGAGCATCAGCTTGCTTTTGTTTCCGCAGTGCCAAAGTCTAACATTTAACATTAGTCTTTCGTTCAATCGAATTTGCGAGGAAAAGAGACATGTTCCCCCGACTACAAAAACGGCAACCTGTCTCTCTAGAAGCAGGGAGGTTGAATTTTTAACAAATGACAGACTCAAAACAGTTTTTAAAATATTAATATTTATTTCTATTATCGCAAGAAGGGCGAAGCTTACTCACAAAAAAATTAGGCGGGGATTCTCTCACCACCCTCCCACCCCATAAATTCCATGCGAATCAGAGTCAGGATTCCAAGAACAAAGTCTGAAGTGGATTCAGCAAAATTTATTGTGAATCCGAGCCCACACATGCGTACACTATACTTTGAAAAAAAAAATGCATCATGGTGAACCTTCAATTTTTATTTACAAACCACATGAAATCTAAGAGAGACAATGATACCACCGTGAAAGAAAGTGTATATGAAAAAATATTTTTGTCCAAGGTGATGAGCGCAACTCTATATAGGAGACATAGTGTGAGATATCTTTGTCAGTTGTTCTTTGGATCTTAAGCAATTGAAAGTGTAACACAGATCAACTGTCTCATACTGCTGATTGTACATAAGCTGTACTTATTGCAAAGCACAGTTGTTGAACAAACATTGCGTTCTGGGTAATGATCCAAAGCGTTGTCCTGGTAGTATTCATTTTGTATGCTGTTGTATGCTATCAGCGTATGTTGGAAAATATTGTTGCCCACCCTGTCGTTAACGATGGTGATGAGTGCAATGATATGTATTTAACACGCATATGTAAGCTACTTTTGTCAATTGTTGTTTGGACGTTTAGAGAGTAACAGTTCCAGTGTAGGTCAGTTCTCTCATACTATTTATAATACCCAGTATCTAGGCAAGCCTTACTTTTTTGCATCCCATAGTTGTTGACTCAAATCAAGCGTTGCCCACTTTCTTTACGCGCCACTGCAAAAATTGAAAAAAAATATATAAATAAAACAAAAAAAGAGTGCAATGGTTGTCAGATTTCTGCAGTGAACTCTAAGCGGCGCTTTAGGTGGTGTAAAGAGTGTTGTCATTGGACAGTGGACGACTAGAGACGAATAATTTGGAATGGAGTATGCTACACGTCGTCACTGAAGTACGTAGGTGATTAAAGTATAACAGTCGTGGCTGTTTTCAGGGTTAAGGCTTGGTTCCTTTATTGGAGTTAACGAATGCAGGATACGAAGACTTAATAGAGTATTGTATATTGCGTACTGTAGAGGAGCAGTTCGGAGACAATGAATATTCTTTTTCACCATTATAATGCACCCTTACATAAAATATCATCTTTGAAACAATGATATGTGAACAACAATATTCACGAAAAGGACTGGCCTACCTCGAGAGCCGGCCTGAAGCCGATGGAATACTTGTAGGATGTGTTAGAAAGCTGTCTTCATGACCGTCCAACATGGCTGGTTTCGGATATTGCGGATGAATGGGGTTCCTTTTCTCCACAGACATTCAAAAGTTTCATTAAAAGTAATCCCAACAGAATACAAGCCATCATAAAGGAAAATGGTGGCCACGTCATGCATTAACATTTACAATTCTACAATTTTGTTTTGTTAGGATAATTTGCTGTAAATTGAATCAATCCAAAGCGACAGCCAATAATATCTAATGAATATCTAAGGTTTATGATGCCTGTTAAAGAAACTGGAGTAAAAGAGTGGAAATTGCGTACGGCGCCATTCTGTCGATTGTGAGACACCCACAAAAACTGTTCATTTGTAAACAGTCCAATTACTTTTTGATCTGGATTAAAGGCACACACTGGATTACGGGCGAGAAGTCGTAATCGCTTCTGCAGAAGGACTGACAATATTAGTCCAATAAAGGAGACACTTTTATGCCTACACTGTATAGCGTGAGATGATAAGCACACAAAACAGTCATATGCGAGACAGCTTTGTCTCTCCCAAGGCCGTAGCAACTGCTGAGAGAGAGCTCAGACACCATCGTACTTAAGATATGGGCACTATCATTTTAAGTATCAACGTGCACTCGTTAAAAAATATTTTACCACAATTTCATGTTTAACGCTAAGCTGTTTTGCGGAGAATCATTCTCTGTCTGCTTAATTGTTTTCTCCTCCAAAACACACACGTCAGCAAGGTGATAGAGATTGCGTTTATGGGAATATCTTAAACAGGGGTCCTCATTCCTTGGGAAATTAGTGTTGTAAAGTACGAAAAAGCTTGCTGACTAATGCCTTCTAATCACGTTTGTGCCTGCTGTTTCAGCAGGTAGGCGTATTATAAAAGCTGGAAAACACTCTCCAGGATCCTTTCCTTTTATGCTGAACGTTTAGAAACTCAAAGTGGCAGTCATTGTCTTCGCAAAAAAATGTAAGAAGAACAGGCTCTGCTGGCAGTAAGATTCTACACGTTTTGATTACTTGCTGTAATACAAGAAAACAGTGATTCTTTGTTAATGAGCTTGAGGAGTCTGTTGGCATTGGAGAAAAAGCGACAGCATCCGTCAGATTCTGTTCACAAAGCTATGGAAGAATAAGAGATGTTTAAATCTCTAAAAGAAGACTGTTGTTTTATTTGTAACCGTACTAGGCTCACACATATAAAATAGCTGGTGATCTAAAAGCTTTTACAGAAGTGAGTGAGCGACTAACAAAATCGTTAAAGAAAGACTGATTTACCGATTCCAAACATTATGCTATTTTTGAAGAGGAAACGGAAGTTGCACATTTAACGCAAAAAGAATTTGTTTGCATTGTGTTTCCATTTCTCCTTGTAAATACGTTTTACGTTCGACAGCGTTGTCAAATTTACACGCTTTCCCACCCATCACCCACCGATTCTAGTTTCTCTTACGCAACTTTACTTTATTTTTCCCTCCAATTTCAGACGATAATCGATACTTCTTGAAGTTCCATTTCGATAAATAATATTTCATTATCATGTGAATTATCGCACACAGCTTCTAAAGCCAACAAGAACAGTGATCACTCTACCAGTTAATTTTTGTTGATATCTATTATCGAATTGTCAAAAACCGTCTTCCAGTCGTGAGCGTCATCATCATCTTCTTCATCCTCTTCTTCTTCTTCTTCTTCTTCTTCTTCCCCATCATAATCATCATCATTTTCCTCATCGTAATCATCCACTTGTTCTTCTCCATCTTCTGCTTTCCTAAACGCAGTGTTTTTTGATGTCTTTCTCTGTCTTCTTTCTGAATAGTTGCCCCAATCTCTGAAAAGCAGGTCTGGTGGGAAGTGAACGTGCACGCTTCTTGAGCCATGTCTACCTCTTTTTCTGCCTGAAGTATTCACACCTTCGTTTGCTCTGACAAAACCTGGTGAGAATTTTTTTTTTGTATCCATAATTAGGCACAGCTGCATTATGTTCTGAAACTGAGAATAACAGAGTATTTTACCGTTTCCGAGCACTGCGCTGTTTTCGAAGTTAACGATACGTACAATTGTATTTCTTATATAGAACTGTTTTTGTTCCGGAATAAGAAGCTCATTGAACATAATTTACTCATAACTGCGTTTACTATACTGGTAGACTCGGCCTGTCGGAGGCCCGATATGTCTAACGTAAATGAGGCCCCCAGCCTGTTTAGAAATTGATGTATTTGTAGCGTACATTTTGTAAAAAGTCAGTGATATAGATGTAACGCTGCAAAAAAAGTTTAAAGTATGTGCGTTATGCTCTAGTAACAGTACTACATAAACTTAAAGATATAGGTAAGAAACTTAGAACACGAATCAGCATTTAGCGCGGCAACCATCAAGTAGAGTACAAAGAAATAATGAAGAATATAATAAGAAAATTATCTTTTGTTTTATATGCCTGGAAACAAAACTTCTATAATTATATTAGTTACTTTGTAGCCTTAGTATGAGCTAGTAGTTAATATTGATTTTATTTTACGGAAACTGTCGATAACATTGTTAAAATTTATTTCCTTTGAATCTTTTCTTTCAGTTGACAAAATGGGCAGGTTGGCTAGTACTTCTTAATTTACTGCAGAGAAAACATAATTTTTTATTAGTTTCTGTTTATACGACTGAGACATAGATGGACAACAGGTATCTGGCGTGCTAACGCTCTCTGGCGTAGGGACGGTGGAGGTCACAGAGGTTGGTGTGGAGTCTAGGAGAGGAAGGCGCAAGAGGCACACCGTACTTATTTTTCAGTTAGATCGCAGGAAATTCAAGAAAACCAGATGGCATTGTTAAGAAATTTAAAGAAAATTAGTAGAAAATTTAAAAAAATCCAACTAGTGCAACTGTGCTGTATGCTCCAACCCCATTAGTTCGCCGGGTACGAGGTATCGACATCGCCACACGGCTCATATGGGTAACAGAAGAAATACTTCAATTGATCGATGAAAGAAGGAAGTATAAAAAAAGTTCCGTGAAAGACAGAAATACAGCAATATAAATGACTTAGGAATGAATTAAATACGAAAAGCACGGCAGCCCAGACGAAATGGCTGCAAGAGAGATGCGAAGAAATCGAAAAAGAAATTATTGTTGGGAGGACTGAATCAGCATATAGAAAAATTGGAACAACGTTCGGTGAAATTTGTAATTATGGATGGTACATTAAAAGTGCAGCGGCAGTTCCACAGTTAAACGCAGAGGAGAGAGCGGATAGGTGGAAAAAGTACAATGAAGGCCTTTATGGGTGGGGGAACGTGTTTGATGACATGGTAGAAGAAGAAACTGGAATCGATATGGAAGACATAGGGAATCCAGTATTGATCACCTTTTTAAAAAAGATGTGAATCACTTGAAATTTAATAAGGCAGAAGAGATAGATAACATTCTACCGGAATTTCCAACAATATCAATGAGGGGTGCCAACCAAAGGACTTCTCAATTTCGTGTGTAGACTCTTTGAGACTGGTGACGTACCGTCAGACTTTCGGAAAAATACCATCCACACAGTTCCGAAGATAGCAAGGGCAGAGAATTGTCACACAATCAGCTTAACAGCTCATGCATCCCAGCTGCTGTCGAGAATAATATACAGAAGAATGGAAATGAAAACTGAGGATCTGTTAGATGGCGATCAGTTTGGTATTAGGAGAGGTAGAGGCAAGGGAGGCAGTCCTGACACTGCGCTTGATAATGGAAGAAAGATTGAAGAGACATGTTCACTGGATTTAAAATGGTGCAAGGCGTCCAAAATTCTGCTAAAAATCTTTTTAAACTACAGGGAAAGACGGGAAATACATAATAAGCACAAAACCCTTGGGGGGACAATCAGAATTGAAGACCAAAAATGAAGCGCCTGATTTAAAAAGTGTGTAAGACAGGAATGCAGTCTTTCTCCGCACAATGTTCACCCTGTTCATCGAAGAAGCAATTAATGGAAATAGAAGATAGTTTCAAGAGTTGGATTAAAACTCGTGAAAGGATCTCATTAATAAGACTCGCTGATGACATTGCTATCCTCAATGAAAGTGAAGAAGAATTACAGGATCTGTTGAATGGAATAATCAGTGTAATGGTGGTGGTAAGTTCCTATGGGACCAAACTGCTGAAGACATCGGTCCCTAGGCTTACAAACTATTTAATCTAACTTAAGCTAACTTACGCTAAGAACAACACACATATCCATGCCCGAGGGAGGACTCGAACCTCCGACTGGGGGAGCCACGCGAACCGTGGCACGACGCCTGAGACCGCACGGCTACCCCTTGCGACTCAGTGTAATGAGTACAGAAATTGTCAGAGAGTAAATCAAAGTAAGACGAAGGTAATGAGTTTATCGATACAATTGAGGTAAAAATTGGTGACCCTGAAGTGGATAAGGTAAAAAATTTGTGATACTTTGGAAGCAAAATAACACACGACGGACGAAGCTTCTTACATGAAAAGCAGATTAGAACAAGCGAAAAAGTTTACTAGTATCTTTATGATCGTATATTAATACCTGTTGTAATAAAATCTACTACTCCTAGAATTGATGAAAGAAGTGTGCTAAGTGTTACGAAAAATAGCAGTATCTACTAAAGCTCCTCCCTGAGCAATAACGGTCGCTAGTGGGGCATAAGCTGTTAATCCTGCAACATCATCATTACCTACTATAGAAGTCATAATTTGAGGAAGTAATTTCTGGGAGTGTATGTTTGTCGTACAGCATGAAATGGAAATATTTGAAGCGCTGTAAGAGAACCGGAATTGAAGAGAATCGAAGCGTTTCAAATGTGGTGCTATAGAAGAATGCTGAGAATTAGGTGGACTGATAAGAAATTAGATTCTCTGCTGAATCGCCGTTGAACGGAATATACGGAGAATACTGGCTAGAAAAAGGGACAGATGAGGGAATAACATACGTGATGCTCTGAAGAGAACAATTGGAGAGTAAAAACGGTTGTGGAATACAGAGATTGCAACATACCCAACAAATAATAATGAACGTTTGGCGCAAGTGCTAATATGGGATGAAGTCTTTGTCACAGTAAAGGAATTCATGAGGGGAGAGGGGCATCGAACGAGTCAGAAAACTGATGATGCAAGAAAAAAGAAAGGATAGAGGCTATTTTAATCTCATCTCGCGGATCAACGTTAGACTAACGAAATTTTTCTATTTTAGAAGCGCAGCAGTGCAGAGAGTTCTTTTGAAACCGTCTGTGAATGTTTCCGTGTAAACCTGCGGAACAATACGTCGCGTAACTCGTCTCGCGGGCCATATAGCTCTAAAACGATCGTCACAAAGGACTAGATAGCTAACGTCGGCGTGGCGCTCTAGGAGCTTTATGTCGTCATTTGCTGCTATTTCGCTTTGAGGATCCACTTCGTCACGAGAAACACAAAATGAACTCAGCAATATTTCGGCAACGTGACACATAAAGTAGAACCAATAACAAGCAAGACCGCACTCTACGTCACAAACAGAAACGGCTAGACGCCATATTCTATTTACCGTTTTCAGTTAAAGCCCTTGTTTGGTGGATCTTATCTCATAACTTACACCCTATGATTATATGCTGTTTCTAAATACCAGAACATTGAGCGTATCTCGACAACACATCATTATTGGTACGATTTGTTGTAAAAGAATGACGGGAAAGGTCACGTTGTTGGTTAAAGAACTATCGTATTGTAGTTCACGTGTTATGAAAATACGCGTTTTTAAGATTGATCAAGAACGTGTCCTTCTTGGTAGGATTTGTTATAGTTAATTGGAGTTATTAACATATTTACAACTGGAGCTTTCAGAAGGGCGTAACATGATATACAAGGTCGCTCATCGCAGAATTTCATCGTAGCGTAATTTGTAGGGGTGCTACGTTATGATGCAGTGAGTAGCCGGTTCGCTCTCTCCTATATTCAGCAAAAATATTTTCACCTCCATGTTTTTAATAGGTTGTGGGTATTTCTTATTAATTGAAATAATTTCCGTTATACTGGATGTTATGTAAATGTAAGTGCACACTCTGTCAGGAGTGAGTTTGTTCGATTTTACGAAATTCTGTAACAGTCATATGAAGTTATATGTTGCAGAGATATATTTACTCTTAAGTTTATCTAAAGGTCACCATTCGAAGCGAGGTTTCTTGCTCACCAGATGGATACCATCTACTACTTATCCCTTCTAAATACAAACCCATTCACACCTCATCCTGTCTTGATGCTCCCTTTCTTAACTTATATCAGAGGTTCTCCAACATTGGAATAGCACCTTAGGATTCAACGAAATGGGGATAATCATGCCTGTGATGATGATGATGACGATGATTATGTTCTTTTGTGGGACGCTCAACATCGTGGACATCAGCACCCGTACAAGTTCCCAATCTTTCCATTTCGAATCTCGTCACGTCTTGAATGATGATGAGATGATTAGGACAACACAAACACCCAGTCTCCGGGTGGAGGAAATCCCCGACCCGGCCGGGAATCGAACTCGACCACTAGAACAATAGCTAAGGACATAATCCTGCCTGAACCTAAGGCATAGGTGATACATCAATCATGTTAAGTTGTATGCTCCACATACATGGTACATGGCACAAATCTTAATTCAATGCTTCGACCTGTATTCATTATCATAGAACTAGTAGTAAAATTGAAGAGGTCTCTGGAGAAAAGAGAACCACTTGTACGAATATCAAGAGTTCAGATGGAAACCCGGTTCTAAGCAAAGAAGGGAAAGCAGAAAGGTGGAAGAAGTATATAGAGGGTCTATACAAGGGCGATGTACTTGAGGACAATATTATGGAAAAGAAGAGGATGTAGATGAAGATGAAATGGGAGATATGATACTGCGTGAAGAGTTTGAGTGAGCACTGAATGACCTAAGTCGAAACAAGGCCCCGGGAGTAAACAACATTCCGTTAGAGCTACTGACAGCCTTGGGAGAGCCAGTCCTGACAAAACCCTACCATCTGGTGAGCAAGATGCATGAGACAGGCGAAATACCCTCAGACTTCAAGAAGAATATAATAATTCCAATCCCAAAGAAAGCAGGTGTTGACAAATGTGAAAATTACCGAACTATCAGTTTAATAAGTCACAGCTGCAAAATATTAACGCAAATTCTGTACAGACGAATGGAAAAACTGGTAGAATTCGACCTCGGGGAAGGTTACTTTGGATTCCGCGGAAATATTGGAGCACGTGAGGTAATACTGACCCTACGACTTATAAGATAGATTAAGGAAAGGCAAACCTACGTTTCTAGCATCTGTAGACTTAGAGAAAGCTTTTGACAATGTTGACTGGAATACTCTGTTTCAAAATCTGAAGGTGGTAGGGGTAAAATACAGGGAGCGAAAGGCTATTTACAATTTGTACAGAAACCAGATGGCAGTTATAAGAGTCGATGGACGTGAAAGAGAACAGTGGTTGGGGAGGGAACGAGACAGGGTTGTAGCCTCTGCCCGATGTTATTCAATCTCTATTTGGAGCAAACAGTAAAGGAAACAAAAGAAAAATTAGGAGTAGGAATTAAAATCCATGGAGAAATAATTAAAACTTTGAGGTTCGCCGATGACATTGTAATTCTGTCAGAGACAGCAAAGGACTTGGAAGAGCAGTTGGACGGAATAGAGAATGTCTTGAAAGGAGGATATAAGATGAACATCAACAAAAGCAAAACGAGAATAATGGAATGTAGTTGAATTATGTCGGCTGATGCTGAGGGAATTATTTTAGGAAATGAGACACTTAAAGTAGTCAAAGAGTTTTGCTATTTGGGGAGCAAAATAACTGATGATGGTCGAAGTAGAGAGGATATAAAATGTAGACTGGCAATGGCAAGGAAAGCGTTTCTGAAGAAGAGAAATTTGTTAACATCGAGTATAGATTTAAGTGTCATGAAGTCGTTTTTGAAATTATTTGTATGGAGTGTAGCCATGTATGGAAGTGAAACGTGGACAATAAATAGTTTAGAAAACAAGAGAATAGAAGCTTTCGAAATGTGGTGCTACAGAAGAATGCTGGGTGGATCACATAACTAATGAGGAGGTATTGAATAGAATTGGGGAGAAGAGAAATTTGTGGCACAACTTGACTAGAAGAAGGGATCGGTTGGTAGGACATGTTCTGAGGCTTCAAGGGATCACGAATTTAGTATTGGAGGGCAGCATGGAGGGTATAAATCGTAGAGGGAGACCAAGAGATGAATACACTATGCAGATTCAGAAGGATGTAGGTTGCAGTAGGTGCTGGGAGATGAAGAAGCTTGCACAGGATAGAGTAGCATGGAGAGCTGCTTCAAACTAGTCTCAGGATTGAAGACCACAACAACAACAGAACAATTATAGTCTGATGTCCTTACTGAATGGACACGTATCTTCCATTTTTGTCTTAATAAATGTTATGGATATTGAAAAATGGTTCAAATGGCCCTGAGCACTATGGGACTTAACATCTATGGTCATCAGTCCCCTAGAACTTAGAACTACTTAAACCTAACTAACCTAAGGACATCACACAACACCCAGTCATCACGAGGCAGAGAAAATCCCTGACCCCGCCGGGAATCGAACCCGAGAGTCCGGACATGGATATTGAAGTTTTTATTAATGTATACTACAGCGAGAACAACACTAGTGTAGACACTGTGGAGGAAATGATGGTTTTGATATAGCTTATCAGATATATTACGCGCCCGAGCGGTTCTAGGCGCTTCAGTCCGGAACCGCGAGCCTGCTACGGTCGCAGGTTCGAATCCTGCCTCGGGAATGTATGTGTGTGTTGTCAGGTTAGTTAGGTTTAAGTAGTTTTAAGTTCTACGAGACTGATGACCTCAGATGTTAAGTCCCATAGTGCTCAGAGCCATTTGACACAAATATTACGCGAGTCCATTTTCGTAAGCAAATTCTGTGATTTGCGAGTCAGATAAACCCGCAACTGCCGCTGGAGAGTGATGAGAGCGGAAAATCGCATTAACCAGCTCGCACCGTACTGCCCACGACGCTACATCTAGTGTCGCCGGATGTCCAGACCGCGTCCACGTCAGTTTCAGCTACCTCGTCCCGTGTGACGACGTCTGCAGCGTGGGTGTATTCTAGTCCACGGCTACGTGTGGGACTCCGTGCGACGTCACAGGCTCCCGCAGATTTGGCGAAAGGCTTCCAGCGTGTGCAGTGCTCCGGCGGTGTGGGTGACACGGCGCCAGCCGCCACGTACCCTCGGGCAGCTCACGCAGCCTCTGGCGTCCTTTGTCGCTGCGGCAGGCTGTGCACTTTGCACTCTGCACCTCCGCCTTACGTAAGCGCCGGCCGGCGTTTCTCTCCGGGCGCTGGAGCTCCTGCCCGAGGGCCCTTTTCACGGCCGTCCGCGGCGCGCCGTCGCCCTGCAATTACCCCCCATCTCCACGCCCACCGCCGCGCGAACGCAAAGAGCGAACCCAGCGAGACAATACGTCGATTACAGTCAATCTGCCTTCCAGGGTAAGCTTTCCGGAAAGGCTGGCTCTTACGAACTTTTACAAAAGCAGTAAGCGTTTCTTTTCACGAAGGCAGTTTGCTACCTTTCAACTTCCGTCCAGTTTGTTTTCGCAATATTCTAGAAAATTTTAGAATAGGTAATATATAAACGATAGCGTAACGATTTAACTACAAATAACGTCTTTTCAAAGTCAAAGACTGGATTCCTCATGAGTTCCGAATTGAAAAGACTGTTTACACGTAAAGAAAAAATGTGATTGATATAAAAGTTTTCTGGGTATGGCACCGCGTCGTAGTGTATAAAACCACTGCTGGAGAAAACCAACGTTTCGGCCACGGTTGCAGCGGCCTTCTTCTGGGTAACCGTACCCAGAAAACTGACTCTGGCTGCGGAACCCTACGCAATTAAAGAATGTGATTGATTCATTAGACAATACGAAGTCAAAACATTGTGACCACCTACGAAACAGTCTGTTTGCAAAACAACTCAGTATCAATTTTCCGTGATATGGATTCGACATGTCCTTTGTAGGTCTACCGAAAAGGCCCCCAATTCTACATCTACATCCATACCCTGCGAACCACTCTGAAGTGCATGGCAGAGTGTATGTCTGACTCTACCATTTCCTCAGGCCTTTTTCCCATTCTATTCACGTATGGAGCGTGGGAAAAATGACTGTTTAATTGTCTCCGTGCGTGCTATAATTAATCTAATCTTGTCCTCACGATCGCTCGCAAGTAACACACCGCGTCTTGTACTCGTCCACCGCGACGTTCGCGTCACAGCACCATGTACGACACCTGAAGATGGGCGTATAAGAGCCCGAAACCGGTCGTGTTCTAAATAAAATAACCTTACAAATGTAGCAGTATTTTCAACCCCTGGAATACGTAGGGGGCTCAAGTATATACGTAGAATCATTTAAAGCCGGTTGTTGAAGCTTTGTTAGTAGACTTTCTCTTCAACAGTCTGCCAGTTCAGTTCTTTCAATATCTCGTTGACACTCTCTCGCAGGTCAAATGTGCCTATTCGTGCAGCCCTTCTCTGTATGAGTTCAATATCCCCTGTTAGTGCTGCTTGTTATAGGTCCCACAAACTTCAGAACATCCTAGAATGGATCACATGAGTGATTTGTAAGCAATCTCCTTTGTACACTGATTGCATTTCCCAGTATTCTATCAATAAACCGAAATCTGCTATCTGGTTTACCGACGACTGAACTTGTGTGATTGTTTCATTTCACGTCCCTACCAAACTGTTACACCCAAGTATTTGTATGAGTTTACAGATTCCTACTGTGACTCAGTGATAATATACGTATTCATAAGATACTATGCTTTTTCGTTTTGTGAAAAGCACAGTTTTATATTTCCGAACATTCAAAGCAAGTTGCCAATCGAAGTTGCCAATCTTTGCATTACTTTGAAATCTTATTAAGGTCTGTCTGAATATTTGTACACCTTTGTTCAGCCTGTTCTTCTTTGTAGATAACTACAAATCTGATGTAGTCCGCAAGATCATTAATCATGAATGCAGGCGACAGAACACACTTCCCTGCGGTAGGCCCGAAGTTACTGCCACATCTGTCGATGATCCTCCACTGAAGATAACATGCTGCGTCTTCCCCACCGAGAAATCCTCAATCCACTCACAAATTTCGTATGATACTCCATACGTTCATACTTTTGATAATATGCGTAGTTGTGGTGCTGAGTCAAAGTCTTTACGGAAATCTAGAAATACTGTGTCTACCTGACTAACATGATCAACGACTTTTAGGATGTCAAATGAGAAAATTGAGAGTTCGGTTTCATATTATCCGTGTTTTCGAAATCCATGTTGGTTGGAATGAGGCCGGTCATTCTGTTCGAGATGTCCCACTATGTTTGAGCTCTGAATACGGCCGAAGATTCTACAACAAATGGATGTCAAGGATATTGGACGATAGTTTTGTGCATCACTTCTGCTACCCTCAGATGTGGTCTGTGCTTTCTTCCCCACAATTACGGGCCGGTGGTCTAGCGTGCGGTAGCATCTCACATGTGTCCCATGGGATTCAGATCACACGTCTTTGATGGCCAAAACGTCGTGAGTTCACTGTCATTCTCCTCAAGCTGCTGCAGCTCGAGCCACACGGATAGTTGTTCAGCTGGAAATTGTCATCGCTGTGGAGAGGGCATCACATGTGAATCGATGCGAGTGGTCCTTCGATTACTACCACAGGTCCCTGGAAATCGATGCAGAGTTAGGTAGTGGACATGAGATCGTAGTATATTGTGTAACAAATCGCAATGGAGCAGCGAACTGGAAATCGCTAGATCCTGGAATTCTCCAGATCGTGCACCATTGCAACGTTTTGTTCCGTACGAACTGTGCTACTTCACCAGGGCTATTTTATGGTTGCAATGGGTCAACTTTCCTCGAAATTCCTTATCATCAGCAGAACTTTTGCTGTACGAGCATTATTACTTCCGAAGATCTCGCGAAGTCTACGAACAGTCTCTGCATAGTACTCGCCGGTTCTAGAGTGCTGTAAAAATGAAAACCAAATTTTATCACTCAATTTGGTAATTGCGTAGTATGTGGAAGAACAGCGTGATTCATGTTAGTTTTTTTTTAATTTATCTGTTTTACTTTACTTTTATTTCTACATATCTAAAGATGGTTCGCCAAACAAAAAAGTCAGTTTTTACCACATTGACTTGCAGCTGGTTGGCGAGTGAAGCTCGAAATCGCTTAACCAGAACTTCACTAGCATGCATGATAGGCCAGAACTCCCAGTGCGGCTCGGAAAACTGTGCAGGAGCGCCTCAGAAATTGGTTGTGATACTGAATGTCCATAGAGAGTGGTTTGCCTTGACCGCAGCGGTTTCCCGCTCCGCTGTTACGCAGTAGGGGCGCATCAGTCATTTGGACACGCGGTGATCCAGTGCCCGCCTGACACAGATGCAATCTCCGCTGGAAAGGACCAACGATCTTCATTAAACATGCCACTGAGTGAGGCCAATGCAGTACTAAATGCCTTTGCCAGAATTTCACGACAAACAGCAGCCGCGAGAAAAGTAGTTGCTAAATTTTATACTCGCCCCAGTAACAACAGAAGTTACAAGTAATATCACGAACAAAAGAGAGATAATTCCGATGTCTCAGGTAGGGACATGTTTAATATAGTTGATTTATCCCATGGCACACAATTACAAAATCTTACTGTGTGGAAGATGGTAAAAAGTCGTATAAAGCATCAATAATTCGAAACTTATTGTTAGTAAAGCGTTTCTACGCTGTACAATAAACATTTAGCTTTAACACTAGAAATAAAATTACTGACAGAACAATGCCCTTGTTCACGGACAGTTGGCGCTTCTAATGTACCATGAAACTGTTCCGTGGAGAATTGCACTTTAATCCAGTTATAATTACAAATTTCTAATGTGACAGTCTTCCACATTACTAAACAGGTAACCTTCTGTATCACCAAATAGCTAAAAAAAAAAGAAAAAAAAGAAAAAGCCAGACTCTATTTGTATTGGTGAGACAGCAGAGCCCACGGCATGCAAATTACCCACATTCATGCACTACTTGAGAATGAGTGCACGTACACAACTTCAAACCTTTTAGTTACTTTTACTCGTTGACGCACTTCACTAAATAATTAAAGGAAAAAGTTTATCACTTACTGCATTTTCGATTCTCATGAAGTTCAATATTTTTATTTATTGCTCCTTTACTACTAATTCTATTCGTAAAAGCTTTTGCAGGCAGTATCCAAATGTACTACAGACTGTATCTCCAAAAATATATCTTTGTACGACATATATTTCATGGGATATGTCGTCGTGAATATTGCGATTCGCGAATAACTATCTTTTCATAAACCGAAGCACAAATTACTATAACGTTGTTTATCGTCAAAAATTTAACATATTAACTCATTGGTAAAGTAATAAGACTTTTGAATCTGTTTTTCACATGGGCGATTGATTCTTTAAAGAATCGTGGTTGGGGATTCAGGTTCCTCAAATACGTGCGAGGGCTACCCGGAAATAAAGCACAAGCGATCGTAACTGGGAGGAGCGTTCAATAAATAAAGTAACGCATTTTTTTCTAGGCCAGTTTCTGTTGAAAAGATGCGAAACTTGCTGAGGGATATTGTGGAATATTTCCTCTTCAGCCTATACATAGTGGTACATTGATAGTGACCGGGACAAATATCTCACGAAATAACCATCAAACGAAAAAACTACAAACAACGAAACTCGTCTAGCTTGAAGGGGGAAACCAGATGGCACGATGGTTGTACCGCTAGATGGCGCTTCCATAGGTCAGACGGAAATCAACGGCGTTTTCTTTTAAATAGGAACCCCCATTTTTTATTACATATTCGTGTAGTACGCAAAGAAATAAGAACGTTTTAGTTGGACCACTTTTTTCCATTTGTGACAGATGGCTCTGTATAGTCACAACGTATAAGTACATGGTATGATGTAACATTCCGCCAGTGCGAACGGTATTTGCTTCTTGATACGTTAAAATGGAGCGTTTACCAATCGCGGGAAAGGTCGATATCGTGTTGATGTATGGCTATTGTGATCAAAATGCCCAACGGGCGTGTGCTATGTATGCTGCTCGGTATCCTGGACGACATCATCCAAGCGTCCGGACCGTTCGCCGGATAATTACGTTATTTAAGGAAACGGGAAGTGTTCAGCCACATTTGAAGCGTCAACCACGACTTGAGACAATTGATGATGCCCAAGTAGGTGTTTTAGCTGCTGTCGCGGCTAATCCGCACATCAGTGGCAGACAAATTAAGCGAGAATCGGGAAACTCAAAAACGTCGGTGTTGAGAATGCTACATCAACATCGACTGCACCGTACCATATTTCTATGCACCAGGAATTGCATGGCGACGACTCTGAACGTCGTGTACAGTTCTGTCACTGGGCACAAGAGAAATTCTGGGACGATGACATATTTTTTGCACGCGTTCTATTTAGCGACGAAGCGTCATTCACCAACAGCTGTAACGTAAACCGGCATAATATGCACTATTGGGCAACGGAAAATCCACGATGGTTTAGACAAGTGGAACATCAGCGAACTTGGCGGGTTAATGTATGGTGCGGCATTATGAGAGGAAGGATAATTGCCCCCCATTTTATCGATGGCAAACTACATGGCGCAGTGTATGCTGATTTCCTACGTAATTTTTTACCGAATGTTACTACAAGACGTTTGACTGCATGGCAGAATGGCGATGTACTTCCAAAATGATGGATGTCCGGCGCATAGCTCGCACGTGGTTGAAGCGGTATTGAATAGTATATTTCATGACAGGTGGTCGTCGAAGCATCATACCATGATCCGCAAGTTCACAGGATTTTTTTCTGTGGGGAAAGTCGAAGGATATTTGCTATCGTGAGCATCCCGTGCCCGGGTTCCCGGCTTCGTTTTCGGCGGGGTCAGGGATTTTGTCTGCCTCGTGATGACTGGGTGTTGTGTGATGTCCTTAGGTTAGTTAGGTTTGAGTAGTTCTAAGTCCCATAGTGCTCAGAGCCATTTGAACCATTTGCTATCGTGATCCACCTACAAACGCCTGACAACATGCGTCAGCGCATTGTCAATGCATGTGCGAACATTACGGAAGGCGAATTACTCGCTTTTGAGAGGAATGTCGTAACACGTATTGCCAAATGCATTGAAGTCGACGGACATCATTTTCAGCATTTATTGCAGTGATGTGATATTTACAGGTAATCACGCTGTAACAGATTGCGTCCTCGGAAATGAAAAGTTCACAAAGGTACATGTATCACATTGGAACAACCGAAATAAAATGTTCAGACGTACCTACGTTCTGTATTTTAATTTAAAAACCTACCTGTTACCAACTGTTTGTCTAAAATTGTGAGCCATATGTTTGTGACTATTACAGCGCCATTTATCACAAAGTGGAAAAAGTGGTCCAACTAAAGCGTTCATATTTCTTTACGCACTACACGAATGTGTCATAAAAAATGGAGGTTCCTATTGTTAAATAAACGCAGTTGATATCCGTTTGACCTTTGGCAGCGCCATCTAGCGGGCCAACCAAAGCGCCATCTACCGGGCCAACCAAAGCGCCATCTGGTTTCAAAAAATGGTTCAAATGGCTCTGAGCACTATGGGACTCAACTTCTGAGGTCATTAGTCCCCTAGAACTTAGAACTAGTTAAACATAACTAACCTAAGGACATCACACACATCCATGCGCGAGACAGGAATCGAACCTGTGACCGTAGCGGTCTCGCGTTTCCGGACTGCAGCTCCTAAAACCACACGGGCACTACGGCCAGCCATCTGGTTTCCCCCTTCAAGCTAGATAAGTTTCGTTCTTTGTAGTTTTTTCGTTTGACGCTTATTTCGTGAGATATTTGGCCCGGTCACGATCACTGGACCACCCTGTATAATTTCACAAAGATCCGATAGGTCACGACACCTGTAAGTAGGCTGTTTAGGTTTTTATGTTGGTAATGCCACTTAGTGCTCTGTATGAAAACCGCAGTGTGCAGTCTGTGGCTGGTCGGAATAATTGTTGCAATATTCGTTTGTGTAGTGTTAGGCAGCTGGATGTGAACAGCGCGTAGCGTTGGGCAGTTGGAGGTGAGCCGCCAGCGGTGGTGGATATGGGGAGAGAGATGCCAGAGTTTTGAGAGCTGACGATCTGGACGTGTGTCCGTCAGGAAAAGGAAATTTCTAAGATTGGATGTCATGAAGTGTAATATATATTATTATTTTTGAAGACTATTAAGGTAAATACATCGCTTGTTCTCTATCAAAATCATTCATTTGCTAACTATGCCGATCAGTAGTTAGTGCCCTCAGTAGTTAGAATCTTTTATTTAGCTGGCAGTATTGGCGCTCGCTGTATTGCAGTAGTTAGAGTAACGAAGATTTTTGTGAGGTAAGTGATTCATGAAAGGTGTAGGTTATTGTTAGTCAGGGCTATTCTTTTGTAGGGATTACTGGAAGTCAGAGTGCGCTGTGCTAAAAAATATTGTGTGTCAGTTTACTGATGATCAGAATAAGTAAAGAGAGAAATGTCTGAGTACGTTCAGTTTTGCTAAGCTGTTTGAAAATCAAATAACGTAAGAGTATTTCCAGCACTGTCGTTCTTTAGATTCAAAGGGGAAGTTTCACACTATACGTAGCCTTTAAAATGGCGTTAGTGGCGGAGGTACGTTCCAAGCGGAGAGCTGTAATTGAGTTTCATTTGGCTGAAAACCAGAGCATCGCAGATATTCTAAGGCACTTGCAGGACTCTATGGCGACCTGGCAGTGAACAAAAGCACTGTGAGTCTTTTGGCAAGGCGCTTGCCACCAACACCAGGTCGCCCAAACAGCTGTGACTCCTACAATGTTCGAACGTGTGGACACTCTCATTCGAGGTGATCGACGGATTACAGTCAACCACTTCGTTGCAGAACTGGATATCGCTTTGGTAGTGCTGACACTCTAGTCCACCAATTCGGGTACTCAAAGGTATGCGCCCGCTGAGTTCCTCGCCGCCTACCAGAACACAATAAAGAGCAAAGAAGGGCCACCTGTGCGGAATTTCTTGGGCGTTACGAGGCTAATCGTGCCAATTTTTTGTCGAGCTTTGTCACAGGCGATGAAACATGCGTTCATCACTTCGGACGGGAAACAAAACGGCAATCAATGGAGTGGCGCCACACCACCTCTCCTCCGAAGAAAATGAACAAATGCGGACCCTCAGCCGTACAATCATGGCGACGGTCTTCTGGGACCGGGACTCACAAGTAAGACAGATCGTGGTGCTTACGTCACTGCACGTGTCTACATCTACGTCTACATCTACACCCTTACTCCGCAAGCCACCTGACGGTGTGGGGCGGAGGGTACCCTGAGTACCTCTATGGGTTCTTAGAAAGAAGGATTGTCGGTATGCCTCTGTGTGGGCTCTAATCTCTCTGATTTTATCGTCATGGTCTCTTCGCGAGATATACGTAGGAGGGAGCAATATACTGCTTGACTCCTCGGTGAAGGTATGTTCTCGAAACTTTAACAAAAGCCCGTACCGAGCTACTGAGCGCCTCTCCTGCAGTCTTCCACTGGAGTTTCTCTATCATCTCCGCAACGCTTTCGCGATTACTAAATGATCCTGTAACGAAGCGCGCTGCTCTCCGTTGGTTCTTCTCTATCACTTCTATCAACCCTATCTGGTACGGATCCCACACTGCTGAGCAGTATTCAAGCAGTGGTCGAACAAGCGTACTGTAACCTACTTCCTTTGTTTTCGGATTGCATTTCCTTAGGATTCTTCCAATGAATCTCAGTCTGGCATCTGCTTTACCGACGATCAACTTTATATGATCATTCCATTTTAAATCACTCCTAATGCCTACTCCCAGATAATTTATGGAATTAACTGCTTCCAGTTGCTGACCTGCTATTTTGTAGCTAAATGATAAGGGATCTATCTTTCTATGTATTCGCAGCACATTACACTTGTCTACATTGAGATTCAATTGCCATTCCCTGCACCATACGTCAATTCGCTGCAGATCCTCCTGCATTTCAGTACAATTTTCCATTGTTACAACCTCTCGATACACCACAGCATCATCTGCAAAAAGCCTCAGTGAACTTCCGATGTCATCCACCAGGTCATTTATGTATATTGTGAATAGCAACGGTCCTATGACACTCCCCTGCGGCATACCTGAAATCACTCTTACTTCGGAAGACTTCTCTCCATTGAGAATGACATGCTGCGTTCTGTTATCTAGGAACTCTTCAATCCAATCACACAATTGGTCTGATAGTCCATATGCTCTTACTTTGTTCATTAAACGACTGTGGGGAACTGTATCGAACGCCTTGCGGAAGACAATAAACACGGCATCTACCTGTGAACCCGTGTCTATGGCCCTCTGAGTCTCGTGGACGAATAGCGCGACCTGGGTTTCACACGACCGTCTTTTTCGAAACCCATGAGGATTCCTATAGAGTATATTTCTAGCTTCCAGTAAAGTCATTATACTCGCACATAATACGTGTTCCAAATTTCTACAATTGATCGACGTTAGAGATATAGGTCTACAGTTCTGCACCTTTGTTCTACGTCCCTTCTTGAAAACGGGGATGACCTGTGCCCTTTTCCAATCCTTTGGAACGCTACGCTCTTCTAGAGACCTACGGTACACCGCTGCAAGAAGGGGGACAAGTTCCTTCGCGTACTCTGTGTAAAATCGAACTGGTATCCCATCAGGTCCAGCGGCCTTTCCTCTTTTGAGCGATTTTAATTGTTTCTCTATCCCTCTGTCGTCTATTTCAATAGCTACCATTTTGTCATCTGTGCGGCAATCTAGAGATGGAACTACAGTGCCGTCTTCCTCTGTGAAACAGCTTTGGAAAAAGACATTTAGTATTTCGGCCTTTAGTCTGTCATCCTCTGCTTCAGTACCATTTTGGTCACAAAGTGTCTGGACATTTTGTTTTGATCCACCTACCGCATTGGCATAAGACCAAAATTTCTTAGGATTTTCTGCCAAGTCAGTACATAGAACTTTACTTTCGAATTCATTGAACGCCTCTCGCATAGCCCTCCTCACACTACATTTCGTTTCGCGTAATTTTTGTTTGTCTGCAAGGCTTTGGCTATGTTTATGTTTGCTGTGAAATTCCCTTTGCTTCCGCAGCAGTTTTCTAACTCGGTTGTTGTACCACGGTGGCTCTTTTCCATCTCTTACGATCTTGCTTGGCACATACTCATCTAACGCATATTGTACGATGGTTTTGAACTTTGTCCACTGATCCTCAACACTATCTGTACTTGAGACAAATATTTTGCGTTGAGCCGTCAGGTACTCTGTAATCTGCTTTTATTCACTTTTGCTAAACAGAAAAATCTTCCTACCTTTCTTAATATTTCTATTTCGGCAGAAATCATCGATGCAGTAACCGCTTTATGATCGCTGATTCCCTGTTGCGCGTTATCTGTCTTAAATATTTCAGGTCTGTTTGTCACCGGAAGGTCTAATATCTTATCGCCACGAGTCGGCTCTCTGTTTAACTGCTCAAGGTAGTTTTCAGATAAAGCACTTAATAAAATTTCACTGGATTCTTTGTCCCAGCCACCCGTTATGAACGTTTGAGTCTCCCAGTCTATATATGGCAAATTAAAATCTCCACCCAGAACTATAACATAGTGGGGAAATCTACTAGAAATATTTTCCAAATCATCCTTCAGGTGCTCAGCGACAACAGCTGCTGAGCCAGGGGGCCTATAGAGAAATCCAATTACCATGTCTGATCCTGCTTTAACCATTACCTTCACCGAAATTATTTCGCATTTTGGATCTCCGTCAATTTCCTTCGATACTATTGCACTTCTTATCTCTATAAACACTCCTCCCCATTCACTGTCCAGCCTGTCTCTACGGTATACATTCCAGTCTGAGTTTAGGATTTCATTACTGTTTACGTCTGGTTTCAGCCAACTTTCTGTCCCTAGTACTATATGGGCATTGTGACCGTTTATGAATGAGACCAGCTCTGGGACCTTTTTATAGACGCTCCTGCAGTTTACTATTAGCACATTAATATTGTTATTCCCTGTTGCATTTTGCCTACTCCTACCTTGCTGCGTCTCAGGAGGCGTCTTGTCGGGCCTAGGGAGGGTATTCACTAACCTAAAAAACCCAAATGTGCACTCCATGCGTACTCCGCTACCCTTTGTAGCCGCTTCCGGCGTGTAGTGCACGCCTGACCTATTCAGGGGGAACCTACATTTCTCCATCCGATAGCGGAGGTCGAGAAATTGGCACCCCAGATCTCCGCAGAATCGTCTGAGCCTCTGGTTTAAGCCTTCCACTCGGCTCCAAACCAGAGGACCGCGATCGGTTCTGGGAACGATACTACAAATAGTTAGCTCTGATTCCACCCTGCGAGCGAGGCTTTGGTGAAGACCAATTCCACCAACCACCTGTACGAACTGAGGATGACCTCTGAACCCAGACGGAAGGAGTCATTGGTGCCGACATGAGCTACAATTTGCAGTCGGGTGCTCCCAGCGCTCTCTATCGCCGCCGGCATGGACTCCTCCACATCTCGGATGAGACTCCCCCGTCAAGCAGACAGAGTGAACACTGGGCCTTCTTCCCCGCCACCAACACGTTCAGCTGTTCGCGAACAGTGACCAGCTCCTCCTGCGTCCGTACACAGCAGTCACACATCCTATCCATCCTAAGAAATCAATTTACTGTAGAGAGTTAATCGACTGTTAACTAGACTACTAATTCACTAAAGGCGGCTGATTGTTGACTAACCAGTGGTTGCTAGCCACTTCTTGTAGAAAACAATGAAAATAGCGCTACCTGTCTCCAGACTGCATTGAAAACAAACACTAGCACTACTGGCACTATGGTTGACTAAAGGGTCTCTCTCTCTGACTGTATTCAAAACAAACACGAAATCTATGGAACACTATTACTAGCACTCGACAATTAAAGCTTCCTAAAAGCAAAAACACACGGAAGAAGAAGTGACAAGTAAGAAAAATAGAGTTAATACTTAAATTAAGGTAGCTCGCTGCACAGCAGACGTGAAGCAGACGGCAGTCACGACAAAACTGGCAGGTATTACGAGTGCAACCTGCTGTCTCCGGTGGGGAGCGAGTAACCGTTTCGCACGAGTTTAAAATGGTTCAAATGGCTCTGAGCACTATGGGACTTAACATCCGAGGTCATCAGTCCCCTATAACTTAGAACTACTTAAACCTAACTAACCTAAGGACATGACACACATCTATGCCCGAGGCAGGATCGAACCTGCGACCCTCGGGGTCGCGTGGTTCCAGACTGAAGCGCCTGGAACCGCTCGGCCACATCGGCCGGCTCACACGAGTTTATTTAAATGCATACAAGTTCTCGATAGCACATGACAAAATTAAGATCTTTAGCGGGTTCTTTTTCCATTACATACTGATTTCACGTGAGCTCTGCACGGAGTCGAGCGTTGGCGAAGTGTGACGGACAAGCCGACTAGTGTGACATCACAAGTTCGTTGCAGGGCCTGTATATCTCGTTGGCCCTGTCTAGCATTCAGAATGGGTTATTTTGTGTGATGTCCTTTTTCATGGTGCAACGATCGACTCTGAAGTGTATTGTTCTACCCTCAGGAAATTGTAGAATCAACTTCAGCAAGTTCGTCGCCACAAAAACGCAAATGAACTTCTCCTTTTCCGTGACAACGCAAGGCCTCACACAAGTCCGCGCACCCGACAGAAGCTCACAAAACTTTGCCGTACTGTTCTTCTTCCTCCACCCTACAGCACGGATCTCGCACCGAGCGAGGTGGCGCAGTGGTTAGCACATTGGACTCGCATTCGGGAGGACGATGGTTCAATCCTGCGTTCGACCATCCTGATTTAGATTTTCCGTGATTTACCTAAATCGCTTCAGGTCAATGCCGGGATGGTTCCTTTCACAAGGTACGGCTGACGTCCTTCCCCATCCTTCCCTAATCCGATGAGACCGATGACCTCGCTGTTCGGTCTCTTCCCCCGAATCAACCCAACCCTCACACCACCGGATCTCGCACCTTCTTACTTGTATCTGTTTGGCCCAATGAAGGATGAACTGTGTGGGAAGCACTACATGGATAACGGGGAGGTTATTGATGGAACAAGACACTGGCTCCGACGTCGGCCAGTAGAGCATAACACGCGAGCAATCAGTTCCTCCCAGTAAAGTGGCGCAAGGCCGTCGAATTAAACGTACATTATGTTAAAATCTTAAAGTTTAGTAGTCAAAAGAATGGGGAATAGTACAGTGTATTGGGATCCTTAATTAACCAACCTGCCTTCTGAAAAAAATTCGTTGCTTTGCTTACTGAATGCCCCTCGTATTTTATTAACTGACGTACATCTCTTTAGGCACATTTATTTTAGAGTGATTCTTCCTCTTTACCAAGTTACTACTAAACATAGCGTCCACTTTCCGCTGTCGTCGAATCCAACTCAACAATCCTTGTTGGAAAATTTCAAGTGTGCACTACCGTATTCACTTCTTCACCGTCACTTTCTCCCAGTCAGCGTTTTTTGTACGTAGTTGGACCAAACAGATGTATCAGAGCGGGAGTCTGAGCATACCGTATATGGGGGATGTCGTAACAGCGTGGTTTCCTCGTCGTAGGGCTATTCCGTTCACTGGGTTCGTCCGTTTGAAATAAGAAATGTTGCAACAGTCCGCTGGTTCCTCACAAAGTACGTTTTGCCTTCAGTGTATGTCAGTATCTCTGCGTGGCCACATGTGGATGTAGTAAGGCTGTTTTCTGCCTGATACACTGTTTGATCATCTGGGGTCGTGGGTGCAGTTACATAAACACGACTCTTTGGGTATCCCCACAAAAAGAATGTGCTGGAGTTAAATTGGACAACTGCGGGGGACCACGCCGTCCTAACTATCATCCAGCAAATCTATTTTTCGGTTGTTGCATAACACCGCTCGCTGCATCTGCATACGTCATGTAATGTCCAGATGATGCCAGAGTCAAGGGAATGCAGATGAATGGCGTCCCACTTTATTCAGCGATGAATCGTAATAGACGAAGACCAACAAGAAGTGAGGACATGGAAGTATTCACCTACCACACGTACCCTGGCGTATGTATCGAGCTTTTACTATCGGTAATGTCAGTCTAGACACTAAATGCCGGATGTGGATGCAGCACCACGGGCAGCAAGTGATGTTGCACTACCCTGCATTACAATCATCTGCGAAGAACAAACTCTAGACGTAAGTGAATTGTGATGGATTATTGCCGTAACTAAAGAATACAACCTAACAAATTAAAGGGTACCATGCACAGAATCGTGAAATTTTAAACTCTCTTATCACTTATGTAAGAAAACAAGTTATTTGGTGTATGTATCAATAAATATTGCTGGCTTATTCCACAAGGTCTGATTTACCGCATCTTTCGAAATGTCTGCTCACGGGGCTGTTTCTCCCCGAACACGTGAAGCTATTTCCGTTCAATCAGATTATTGGTTTAAATTGTGTTTTTCTGTAAAATTCCAGAGAACACGTTTTCTTCGTTTCCTTTCAGCTGGACCGTACCTACAAGGAAAAAGCCAAGCGCTTCATGGTCCGAGGAAGATACGAAACTAGCACTAACAAGGGTTATAGGCAGCTGCTCTGGATAAAGTGCCAGCAATGTGCTACGTGGTTTCACGAAGTGTGTGTGGGCGCAAAAGGAAGAAAAATGTTTAGTTGCGGTAAATTCTTGGGATTTTGACGCTGAAATACACTGAACGGTATAGCCTCTTGACTCTTGACTGGGTGGAATAGACCCACTATCTTTGTGCACTCGTATTATGATTTCTGCCGTCTTCAGATGTTTGTTCCATACTTTGATCCCGTAAAGGAATAACGACATTCTATACACTGGACTGCAGTCACTAAAAAAATAACGTTTTTGTATCACATTCGTCGTATTATGTAGCCTCAAAGATGAAATGAGCATAATAGCCTTGCTGTACCCTGTGCTTTGTAGCCAAACGTGCGGGAGGCTGCGCTCTGCCAAGATCAATTTGGATCATCATCAGATACTTGGCATCGCAGACACTTGCATACAAAAGCTGACGCGCCTAACTTGTACACCTCAAATAACGTTTGACTCACTAAAAGTGTAATCTTCATCATGTTGAGCACCACACCTGACAATGTTAATGATTAATAAAGATGACTTCAGCTGTATTATTATACATTTTTGTGTTGGTTTTCATTAATCATTAACATTGTCAGCTGTGGTGCCCAACATGATCAAGATTATTTACTGTCTGTCTGACCAGGCAAAACGGACAGCCCTTGCTTTTCAACGAACAAGAGTAAGACTGGCAACCTGAAGTTGTTCAACAAACCAGACCGGCCATAACAAAATTAATGTATTACACATACAGCCATGTGGTTTTTATTAATCATTAAAGATACCTTTAACCTTTTTTCAGCAAGGCGAATGTTAGAAATAAAAAACCAACGTGTTTTCATAATCTCATCAATGGCCAGCATACAGCATGCTCTAGTCTGAAAGTAGAGAAAATACAAAACAGCGCCCAGCTCCCTATCCATTCTTTGTCTGAAGATGTACACATCAACAGACTTCGGTCAAGAGATCATCCCACTGTTACTGTCGCACACCTGGAACGAGATGACTTCGGTGTGGTAGGAGTTGGCGTAGAGAGTGGGGAACGGCTTTATTGACACGTGTCAGAGATATCCAGCGCATATCCGAAAAACAGCCATGGTTTGATATTCCAAGTAGAGTGTGGACCGCGCTAAAGAGGATAAGAACGAAGTATGTAAGATGTGCAGACATAACGTATAAATGGAACGACGTTACATTTCCTGAGTGTGACTACGATGCTGAATCAAAAACGATGCGACACATCGTTGAGGAATACTCTAGTAGAAAGTACCATGGCCAGACTGCTGATTTCCTGTAGAGATCACCGATTACACTAGAAACCTGGATATACGTCCGTAATGTCATAAGTAACTTGGATATACGTCCGTGATGTGCATCTTATTTTTTAATAAACTGACTAGAACTGTCCATAACTTTTATTTGTATTTTTGTTGAACATTTACGGATTTTTTACTGTACTGGCGTTGTTTAAAAAATGTGATTTGTGTCATACGCTAAGTAAAAAATCGGACTACAGGCATCAGCTTTAAGTTTTTAAATGGAATTCAGTTATGATTTGCACCACAATAGCAGAAATCCGTTAGCTAATTTCTATCAAATATACACTCCTGGAAATGGAAAAAAGAACACATTGACACCGTTGTGTCAGACCCACCATACTTGCTCCGGACACTGCGAGAGGGCTGTACAAGCAATGATCACACGCACGGCACAGCGGACACACCAGGAACCGCGGTGTTGGCTGTCGAACGGCGCTAGCTGCGCAGCATTTGTGCACCGCCGCCGTCAGTGTCAGCCAGTTTGTCGTGGCATACGGAGCTCCATCGCAGTCTCTAACACTGGTAGCATGCCGCGACAGCGTGGACGTGAACCGTATGTGCAGTTGACGGACTTTGAGCGAGGGCGTATAGTGGGCATGCGGGAGGCCGGGTGGACGTACCGCCAAATTGCTCACCACGTGGGGCGTGAGGTCTCCACAGTACATCGATGTTGTCGCCAGTGGTCGGCGGAAGGTGCACATGCCCGTCGACCTGGGACCGGACCACAGCGACACACGGATGCACACCAAGACCGTAGGATCCTACGCAGTGCCGTAGGGGACCGCACCGCCACTTCCCAGCAAATTAGGGACACTGTTGCTCCTGGGGTATCTGCGAGGACCATTCGCAACCGTCTCCATGAAGCTGGGCTACGGTCCCGCACACCGTTAGGCCGTCTTCCGCTCACGCCCCAACATCGTGCAGCCTGCCTCCAGTGGTGTCGCGACAGGCGTGAATGGAGGGACGAATGGAGACGTGTCGTCTTCAGCGATGAGAGTCGCTTCTGCCTTGGTGCCAATGATGGTCGTATGCGTGTTTGGCGTCGTGCAGGTGAGCGCCACAATCAGGACTGCATACGACCAAGGCACACAGGGCCAACACCCGGCATCATGGTGTGGGGAGCGATCTCCTACACTGGCCGTACACCTCTGGTGATCATCGAGGGGACACTGAATAGTGCATGGTACATCCAAACCGTCATCGAACCCATCGTTCTACCATTCCTAGACCGGCAAGGGAACTTGCTGTTCCAACAGGACAATGCACGTCCGCATATATCCCATGCCACCCAACGTGCTCTAGAAGGTGTAAGTCAACTACACTGGCCAGCAAGATCTCCGGATGTGTCCCCCATTGAGCATGTTTGGGACTGGATGAAGCGTCGTCTCACGCGGTCTGCACGTCCAGCACGAACGCTGGTCCAACTGAGGCGCCAGGTGGAAATGGCATGGCAAGACGTTCCACAGGGCTACATCCAGCATCTCTACGATCGTCTCCATGGGAGAATAGCAGCCTGCATTGCTACGAAAGGAGAGATATACACTGTACTAGTGCCGACATTGTGCATGCTCTGTGCCTGTGTCTATGTGCCTGTGGTTCTGTCAGTGTGATCATGTAATGTATCTGACCCCAGGAATGTGTCAATAAAGTTTCCCCTTCCTGGGACAATGAATTCACGGTGTTCTTATTTCAATTTCCAGGAGTGTAGTTACAGAGGTAGAGTTTTAGAGGTGGATTCGACTTGTACGTAAGTGAATGTGGTCGGGTCTGTCTTCTAGTGTGCAAACGTTCATTTAAGTAAGGCACTCAAATTAGGGCCAATTTTCCTGAGCGCGCTGACCAATAATGCTTGTAAACGACCTGTGGACGATATGTGAAGTTGCTGGAATCACTGAGTGATCGGATTCCTCGATGCACTGTTTGATCATCTGGGGTCATGAGTGCAGTTACATTAACACGATTCTTTGGAGATCCCCACAAAAAGAAATGTGCTGGAGTTAATCGTGCTACTGTGGGGGCCATTTCTGGGGACCACGCCACCCTAACCACCTTCCAGGAAATCTGTTGTTCTGTTCTTGCATAACATCACTGGCAGAATGAGCAAGGTGGCCGTCGAGTTGCATTAACATACGGCAGATGGTGGCAGAGTCAGGAGAGTGCAGGTGAATAGCATTCAGCGATGAATCGTAATAGAGGAAGACCAAGGAAGTGAGGATATGGAAGTTTTCATCTCATGCAGGTACTCTGGCGTATGCGCCGAGCTTTTACTATCCGCAGTGTCAGTCTAGACATTTACAGCTTATTAGAAAACTTATAATGAAAACCACTACTTAAATTTTGTTCATACTGGCCTATTTAGGCCTAAAATTATACAAATTCAAGGTGGCGGGGATCAGAACAACCGTCCTCCCGATGCGAGTACAGTGTCTTACAGCTTCATGCTGCCCCATCTCGCACTCTGTCTGCCACTGGAGTATTATGAGTATCTGCGGAATACTGTTGCACGTAGGGGAAGGTTGCTATCGACGAGCCACCTAAACAAAATGTGTATGAGCAATAAAATCCTCGGATGTTGCATTTTATTTTCTGTGTAACTTCAACATTATTTTTGCATGTCACTATAGAATACACACAGGCTATTAATAGTCACCGTTAATGTGTCATCTGCTCATTAAGCGGCACCAGTTTCCTTCACTGTGCGTTTTCCTTGAATGGACCACTGTATAATAACTGTTAAATCTAATAACCGTTTATATTCGCCGTTAGTATGTTTACCTTTTTTGCCATTGTCAGTCTGCATTTTATATCAATTTTACTTCTGCCGCTGTCAAGTATTTTGGTGCACCCACCGGAAAACTCGTCTATTACTTTCAGCGTCTCATCTCCTAACCTAATTCCCTCAGCATTACATGACTTAGTGCAATAGCATGTATACCACTCTTTCAGCCCGCAGCATATGGATCTTTACACTCGACACAGAGAGGCCCAAACGCGTTGCAAACCTTCAATGACAAGTCGACACTGTCAAAGAAAATATGCAAAGCGACCCTCGCAAAAGGACGGTCGTACTCTGCCGCCCACACGTTGCTGTCGGTTTCAAGCCTTCTCTTAGATAGACATCTGGCATCACTGCTAGGGTAAGCTGTGGATAGCAGGGACGACGTCACGAGCTGCCATAAAGTTCTTCATATTGCTATTGCAGCGATGTTACACATCTCTGTGATCGTTCACTCACTTTCGGGATTGGTGCTAAGCAATCCTGCTAAATTCTCATGATATTGAATTTTCATATTGCTCAAGTAATCTGTACAGTCACCGAGTTTATAATGACATGATCCTAGTAAGGGCCACGCTTAAATTGCTACGGGTATTGTACTTCGCGTTGTGAAATGTCTGCCTTAACTGTCATCAGGGTAACGAAGAGAGATGAATGCGGCAGTCTCATGGTAGCTCTTTGACGTCATTCTCACCTTATGAACAGACGTCACAGAGATTTCTTTTTTCTTTCAAATAACCAGAACGGCATTCAATAACAAAATGCTAAGAACACTTTTGTACTGTACGAACTAAATGGCCGGTCTATTATTATTTTCAATAGTCAGTCTTCCTCTGTAACGCAATATAATTCATTTATTATTACTTTGTTAATATTACTGTTGTTATTGTAATTCGTTCACTAGCAAGAGCTTTCGTATCGTTATTTGGTACCTACGCACACGGCCAGTGGATCTGGAAAAATGGAATATTGGTTGCTTCGCCGTGCAGAATACTTTGCATTTAAAGTTGACGTCTCTTGTTCGGGGCAACAGAAAAACACAAAAAAGAAAAGACGAAAATGGAAGAGCGGTGACGCAGGCGCAACTCTGCAATAATTTCTGTTGATTTATAAATTTGCGGCCGCGCGGGATTAGCCGAGCAGTCTATGGCGCTGCAGTCGTGGACTGTGGTGCTGGTACTTGGGGAGATTTCGAGTCATCCCTCGAGCATGGGTGTGTGTGTTTGTCCTTAGGATAATTTAGGTTAAGTAGTGTGTAAGCTTAGGGACTGATGACCTTAGCAGTTAAGTCCCATAGGATTTCACACACATTTGAACATTTTTTATGAATTTGCGTCGCAGTATACTGCTCAATATATGTAGTATGGACTCTGCCATTGCTACATATAACTACGAATTTGTGACAACGACCATTGTTTACTCTTGACTCAGCTGCTGGTTATAGTGTTACAACTGGAAGACTATGTTTGATATATTTTTGCTGTTGTTTGAATGAGTTGTGTCAGTGTATAAATTAAAGTTTTCTTCTTTTTTGTTTACACACCTAAGTAAATTGATACGAATATTCCGGGGAATCAAGTGCTTGTTTCACTCGTGACATTCGATTTCGAATACAATTCGTAATCCTACTGGTAACCTCGATCTAATATCTCATGGGAGCAGGCGCTACACGAATACCAAACAACAACGCAAAATCAAATTCAAATGGCTCTGAGCACTATGGGACTTAACATCTGAGGTCATCAGTCCCCTAGACTTAGAACTACTTAAACCTAACTAATATATGGACATCACACACATCCATGCCCGAGGCAGGATTCGAACCTGCGACTATAGCGGTCGCTCGGTTCCAGACTGAAGCGCCTAGAACCGCTCGGCCACACCGGCCGGCTGAGTAACAACGCAAAAAAGGTCACCGACAATACTCGAAGGAACCGTCAGCGACATGTAGTGACATGGAGTTGGATTCTTTTCGTCATATAGGGACCAAATGATATCTTGCGAACCATGGATGAAGGGTATCAGATGGTTGCCATATTTCTCGACTTCCGGAAAGCGTTTGACTCGGTGCCCCACTGCAGACTCATAACTAAGGTACGAGCATATGGGACTGGTTCCCAAGTTTGTGAGTGGCTCGAAGACTTCTTAAGTAATAGAACCCAGTAAGTTGTCCTTGATGGTGAGTGTTCATCACAGGTGAGGGTATCATCTGGAGTGCCCCAGGGAAGTGTGGTAGGTCCACTGTTGTTTTCTATCTATATAAATGATGTTTTGGATAGGGTGGATAGCAATGTGCGGCTGTTTGCTGATGGTGCTGTGGTGTACGGGAAGGTGTCGTCGTTGAGTGACTGTAGCAGGATACAAGATGACTTGGACAGGATTTGTGATTAGCTAAAGAATGGCAGCTAACTCTAAATATAGAAAAATGTAAATTAATGCAGATGAATAGGAAAAAGAATCCCGTAATGTTTGAATACTCCAGTAGTAGTGCAGCGCTTGACACAGTCACGTCGATTAAATATTTGGGCGTAACATTGCAGAGCGATATGACGTGGGACAAGCATGTAATGGCAGTTGTGGGGAAGGCGGATAGTCGTCTTCGGTTCATTGGTAGAATTTTGGGAATATGTTGTTCATCTGTAAAGTAGACCGCTTATAAAACACTAATACGACCTATTCTTGAGTACTGCTCGAGTGTTTGGGATCCCTATCAGGTCGGATTGAGGGAGGACATAGAAGCAATTCAGAGGCGGGCTGCTATATTTGTTACTGGTAGGTTTGATCATCACTCGAGTGTTACGGAAATGCTTCAGAAACTCGGGTGCAAGTCTCTGGAGGGAAGGAGGCGTTCTTTTTGTGAATCGCTACTGAGGAAATTTAGAGAACCAGCATTTGAGGCTGACTGCAGTACAATTTTGCTGCCTGCAACTTATATTTCGCGGAAAGACCACAAAGATAAGATACGAGAGATTAGGGTTCGTACAGAGGCATATAGGCAGTCATTTTTCCCTCTTTCTGTTTGGGAGTGGAACAGGGAGAAAAGATGCTAGTTGTGGTACAAGGTACCCTCCGCCACGCACCGTATGGTGATTGCGGAGTATGTATGTAGATGTAGATGTAGAAACAAGAGAGAAACATCACGAAAGCAGTAGAAAACGTATAAAGGCGCAGAACTGAACATTGCTCGCATCTGTAGTTTACTTTCCTGTCTTAACGAACATAATTTTCAGTTCCTCTCTTTTGATCTTCAAATCAATTGATTACTGCGAATAATTACGTAACTGGGTTTCTTCTTGCTTCCATCCCTACCAACATATTTCTTCATGCTCGAGGTAGTAGTAAAATTCTGTTTGTACATGGTACAAGACTATACATATAAGACACTCGATTTCGAGGTGAGAAGTGTCTGATATTTTACAATATCATGATGTGTGTGGTAAGGTTGATTTCCAATTAATTTTTATTCCATTGAAATAAACTTTGCGAATTGTCATTGTTAAGTGTTTTTTTTTCGTTTTTACTTTGGAGAAGTTCCCGTCAGATCACTGAAGTTAAGTGCTGTCGGGTCTGGCTAGCACTGGGATGGGTGACCGTCCATACTGCCGAACGCTGTTGGCAAGTGGGGTGCACTCAGCCCTTGTGAGGCAAACTAAGGAGCTACTCGACTGAGATGTAACGGCTCCGGTCGCGGAGACTGACAACGGCTGACCACATGCCACTTCATCCAGTGTCGCCTATCGGTTGAGGATGACACGGCGGTCAGTCGGTACCATTGGGTCTTCTGAGGCCTGTTCGGAGGGAGTAATCGCGATAGAAAATTAAATACCTCGATGTTTCTCGTTCTGCATGATGCACGAGCAAAACTAGTATCACTGCTGCCCCTATGTTGAAATTAAGTAACAGCGTAGTCAATGGCCTCCTTCCATGTCGGAAAGCCTCAAAAATGGACAAGTTTTGATTAAATGCAAATGAATGCATTAAATATAGACAGCCTAAAAGGCAACATTAAGAACTATCAGAACATAAGGTAGCATTAAAAACAAACGCGCGTGGGTCCTACCTCTCAGAGGCCTTATAACATGCCCCTGGCACAGCCAAGAACTATCAACAACGTTGCAAATATCCAGCAACTTTATGTTAGAGCATTTAATTTCGCTTTTGGTCCTGAATTTGTTCCACTTAATTCACTTAACATTCCCTTTCTAATTCGATTGCTCATGCTAAATAATCCTCACTTGTGATGAGACACTGAGACAGAAATTTTAATTTTTATGCTACAGTAATGCAGTTCCCCAAATAAGTTCTTAAATTTGAATAAAAGTGCCTTCAGTTACAACTTTTTCGCGTTTTATTAAATTATAAGATGCATTTCGGACGCTGTGGATCCATCTTCAGGTGCAAATCGTCTAATACATATGTACATTTGCTCTTGAGCGAACTAAAATGCGTTTTCCGAACGGAGGAGGAACCTTTTGAGGTCAACATACGTTCATTTTATCGT
Organism: Schistocerca gregaria; assembly: GCF_023897955.1. Taxonomy (NCBI): domain Eukaryota; kingdom Metazoa; phylum Arthropoda; class Insecta; order Orthoptera; family Acrididae; genus Schistocerca; species Schistocerca gregaria. The sequence goes on from NC_064927.1 coordinate 290,290,488, forward strand.
CACACATCACGTCACTCAAGGCGCACAGTTGTTTACACTGTAGATAATTTGTTCGCAAAGTTAAGCATTGTCATTTATCTTACTGTAATGAACTTCAGTAATACGATTTGCTTGAATTGTTGGCTAGCGATCACAGAAAGCATTTTCCTAGGCACCCTGTATTAGACGAGTGGTTAGAACACAACACAAGACTGTGTGGATACATCCAGCAGCTCACGTACATGTTCAGTGACATACATGGGCTTGGAACGAAAATAATTCTAGCGTTTGGAGTTCCCGCAAGCTATTGAAGTGTATGGCCTCCTTTATCTGGGGGTATCATAAGAGGCAGTGCAAGTTATCTGGCGAAAGAAGTTGCGGTCACTGGCGGGGTACAGTGGCCGGATGGCGTGGAGTGGGGGGGGGGGGGGGGGGTGGAAGGAATTTCTTGACTGTTAATGCTAGCGACACACACACAGATCGGGGATTTTCCGTGGTTACTTGGAGACTCTGGTGCCTCCTGGGATAGTGGATGCATGAGCGGAAAGGTGTCGAATGGTCGCGGTTGGGCAGTATTCCCAGGGTTGGGTTTGCACCGAAGTCTGCACCGGTGGCCATTGGAGTCCACTGCTGCAGCGGAGCTGCCGGCAGCTCCTGCAGAGAGAAACGTAGCACCTAATCCAAAATTTCTAAGGTGACTTGTCTACAGATAGCACGTGAAAGCTGCTCTCTATGACTGCATTTTATCGTATAGTGGCAGAGGTGTCGTGTCCTTTGTTAGTTGGCGACTGGACATGTGAATTTCTTTTGTTTTTGCTGCACCGTGAACATTGCTCAGTCTCATTTGGCTGGCGGCACGTGTATATACACTCCGCATCTATTTACGAGCCTTATAGTGACATCGCACACTAACACTGCGAGAGTTAAATGTCTTTTTATTCTGGCTGGGAGCCCAGACAGATCCTTTTCCTACCTTTAGTGTGCATGCAGGATTGTATTTTGTCACTAAATTTTTCCTGATATGCCCACTACGGTTAAAGGAAACTTCAGAATAACCTTACCGATGAGAACGTTGCAGAAGGAGTGGTGGATTTCCTATTCTTCTAGAAATGTCACATACTCTGTAATAATTACGCAATAGTTTATGTCGTGTTACATGTCTTCATTCCACCTGGGAACTCTAACTAACCGATACTGACATTGCTCGTGTATAAGCTGTAGTTTTGAAAGTTTAGTTCTGATTTGCCCAGAGAGAATAGGGGGACGGGATGGGAGCTATTGGTTCTTAAACCGTTAGCAACACTTATCCGAAAAGTCGTCCACAGATTTCCACTAGTGGACGTGTAGGTATCTGCGAGTTACGACTCGTTTGCTGTAGCAGGATGTCCCTTCCCTTCATGATTTCGTAGCAGTGCATTTCGTACCAACCATTAGGTCAGAAATGATTCTACCTATAACTGCGCAAATTCTTCAGTCATTACCGAGCTGGGAACAGTATACACCGCTATACTCCACACGCTGGAGTCTTGTTAGCTACTTGTGGGGGGGGGGGGGGGGGAGTTGTTTAAGATACTGTCCACAATTCAATATACGTATTTTCTAGCGCTGTGCTCTTTCTTGTACACACAGTATCTTGGGTTGCAAGAATCAGAATTTTGTTATGACCATTATTTCCACCAATACGATAACGAGCTCGTTTTGACACCGCCCAGATGACTTTAAAAGTGTTTATGTATGATCTGTGGTATTTCTGCTCGGTATTTCCACCAGGGTAACCTTACGGATATGATGGCTGCACGCAATGCGCCTAGATACACTACTGGCCATTAAAATTGCTGCAACATGAAGAAATCCAGATGATAAACGGGTATTTGTTGGACAAATATATCATACTAGAACTGACATGTGATTACATTTTCACGCAATTTGGGTGCATAGATCCTGAGAAACCAGTACCCAGAACAACCACCTCTGGCCGTAATAACGGCCTTGATACGCGTGGGCATTGAGTCAAACAGAGCTTGGATGGCGTGTACAGGTACAGCTGCCCATGCAGCTTCAACACGATACCACAGTTCAAGAGTAGTGACTGGCATACTGTGACGAGCCAGTTGCTCGGCCACCATTGACCAGACGTTTTCAATTGGTGAGAGATCAGGAGAATTTGCCAGGCAAGGGCAGCAGTCAAACATTTTCTGTATCCAGAAAGGCCCGTACAGGACTTGCAACATGCGATCGTGCAACATCCTGCTGAAATGTAGGGTTTTGCAGGGATCGAATGAAGGGTAGAACCACGGGTCGTTACACGTCTGAAATGTAACGTCGACTGTTCAAAGGGCCGTCAATGCGAACAAGAGGTGACCGAGAGGTGTAACCAATGGCACCCTATACGATCACGCCAGGTGATACGCCAGTATGGCGATGACGAATACACGCTTCCAATTTGCGTTCACCGCGATGTCACCAAACACGGATACGACCATCATGATGCTGTAAACAGAACCTGGATTTATCCGAAAAAATGACGTTTTGCCATTCGTGCACCCAGGTTGGTCGTTGAGTGCACCATCGCAGGGGCTCCTGTCTGTGATGCAGCGTCAAGGGTAACCGCAGCCATGGTCTCTGAGCTGATAGTCCCTGCTGCTGCAAACGTCGTCGAACTGTTCGTGCAGATGGTTGTTGTCTAGCTAACGTCCCCATCTGTTGACTCAGGGATAGAGACGTGGCTGAACGATCCGTTACAGCCATACGGATAAGATGCTCGTCACCTCGACTGCTAATACGAGGCCGCTGGGATCCAGCACGGCGTTCCGTATTACCCTCCTGGAGCCACTAATTCCATATTCTGCTAACAGTCATTGGATCTCGATCAACGCGAGCAGCGATGTCGCGATACGATAAACCGCAATCGCGATAGGCTACAATCCGACCTTTATCAAAGTCGGAAACGTGATGGTACGCATTTCTCCTCCTTACACGAGGCATCACAACAACGTTACACCAGGCAACGCCGGTCAACTTCTGTTTGTGTATGCGCTATCGGTTGGAAGCTTTCCTCATGTCAGCACGTTGTAGGTTTCGCCACCGGCGCGAACCTTGTGTGAATGCTCTGAGAAGCTAATCATTGGCATATCACACTATTTTCTTCCAGTTGGTTAAATTTCGCATCTGTAGCACGTCATCTTCGTGCTGTAGCAATTTTAATGGCTAGTAGTGTATGTGGTCAGACCAACGTTTTGAAGAAACGTTTAATAACTCACAACAATAAAATTTAGAAACGATGTCACGCTCTTTAGTTGCGTATCTTTTAGGGCCGTGCTACGGTTACGCAGTACGTTTTGTTGGAAATATCTAAATTTTGCTATGACATCACACACACACACACACACACACACACACACACACACACACACACAACTAATGTAGTGGTAGCTTAGCAATGATAAGTAATTCGAGACCATGCTGCATTGTGGTTGGCTGAGAGCATCATGACATAGACGCGACGCGATGCGACTCGACCCAACTCGTTGTTGACGTCACATCGGCAGCAGTGGAACTGGAATTGTGTAAGTGGAGAAAATTTTGGATGAATAAAAAAAAATGTGGAAAAATACCTGAATTGCGGAAAACACTGAAAAAATACACAAAAGTGGGTGAAACATACGTAGAATTATGGAAGCGTGTACTTATAACTCTGCCTGGGTGTAGTCTCTGCTGGTGCCTTTAATGACGAAAATCGCGTAATATTTGTTATTAACAAATAGACTTCAGGATGCGTAATTTAAGGTAACGGCAATAATATGTTATTGACAGACACAGCCCGATACTCACCCTACGCTGAACAGCTTCGGAGTGAGTCCCACCCAGTCAAGTATCGCAGTGGAAAATAAGTAAAATTGTGGAAAGTGTGGAAAAATGCGAAAAATTACAGAAACAAAAGACATTTTGCGCAAAGCACGAGAAACGCTGAGTTGCCCATACCACCCGCTGCCTATACTAACTGCCATCCCTTGTACATCACGATGATATTTTGTTTTGGCATTTTTGTAGTGATTTTTTTTAATATTTTTAGATCTTTTACCTCTTTTCAACCAGGGTCAAACAATATACAAAGTGTGACGGGCATAATTGTAGATATGTGTACTGGTGACTGAGGACAGTGTACTGAGCAGCATTAAATCAGTATTTACATTTGCAGACTAAGTCATATACTTTTAGGTTGGTAGTACCTCTAAGTACATGTAACAGACACAAGCCACAAGCATCTCAGGATGCGTCAGGACTAACAATCGAGGGAGAACTTACACAAAGGAGGAAACTGTTTTCCCTTCAGTATTATCAGTTTTTCCCGTCGTACAGTGTCCATCTCCACGTCTGTGTTTATCCGCTATAACCGAAGTTCCCTATAATCTATGCTGCGAATTACCTGTTTTACCACTTCGTCTTTTACAGATCAAATAACACTGTACCAAACTGTCCCTGCATCTGGCAAGAGCTTCCCGTGGCACCTTTCTCAGCGAGTTACAATATTTATGCTCCCGTTTTAAGAGTTCTAGGTTTTATCTGATGACAGCAGTGAATGGAAGGTTATAATAATTGACAATATGTAAATCGATCTAGATGGCAACTTTCGTAAAAATTTATGAGTGGAGACTCATTCAACGAATTTATTGCCTTTGTATAAAATAACAACAATTTGCCACTCAACACATTACCAAGGATGTCCAAGTGTCCGTTGCAGTCCTATACCTATATCTAAATACTAGCCATGGTTTGGTGTAGGGAGGAGGGTGCTTCACACTACTACTACTAGTGACTCCCGTTAACGCTTCACTCGCAGATGGAGGGGAAAAACTACTGTCTACATGCCTCTGTGCGAGCGCTAATTTCTCTCCTCTAGTTTCTGCTGTCCTTACAAAGATTGTACATTATCTCACATTGAATCTGGCCAGCAGCCGGCTGGCATTGAGCCTAAGTTTCCGCCAATCGCGAGATGGGACGAGTAACACGACCACGCTGGTAATTATCTAAGTTTGGCTATCTGCAGAATCTGGCAACACAGTAGACTACGGCAGTTCTTGGAGGATGTCTTCTGTTCGAGGTATTAAGTAATAGCTACGCCTTTGGTCTATCGGTAAATTGCGTGTCGTTTGAATGCAGTGTCTGGCATTAAGTCCTCTAGTAGTCCAATTTTTTATCGCGTCCTTCTCCTGGGTGCTGTAGTCATGAGCGTAATGGTAGCGAATCTACGATGTATCTCACTTGCAGACACGCCCGCAATAACAGTTCCATCATAACGTGTAGGCTTTCTTGGCAGACTGACGGCCGTTGAACGCCACACGCACCAGAGCTCTCCAAGACCCATTTGCCGGCAACCAGCACCAGCTGCGGTGGCAGTGCTGCGCTTCCTCGCCATTTGTCGAAAGCGTCCTTTTATCCATCATTGCTTTGGATATTGTAAGACGATTTATTGTTGTTGATTGATGTTCCACAAAAAAGTCTACGATTTGCATATCACGCTCGAGACCGATAGACGCAGGCGACCCATTTTAATATGATGGGTGTTGGTTTACACCAATATGTAGGATATGAGTATGGCCTAAAATTAATTTTATAGCTGGTAATCGTATTTATTATGATGATGACGAACGAATTGTCGCCAATGTGAATGGCTGGTGGCCAATACTAAACAGAAACATACACATCTCTTCTTTGCCTATACAGCAGGTTTGTCAGTGAAGTCGGTAAGGAGCTGGCTGCATGGTCTTCAACGGATAAAATAATTAGAAGTCGGTGGGAAAAGCATAATACACTCCTGGAAATTGAAATAAGAACACCGTGAATTCATTGTACCAGGAAGGGGAAACTTTATTGACACATTCCTGGGGTCAGATGCATCACATGATCACACTGACAGAACCACATAGACACAGGCAACAGAGCATGCACAATGTCGGCACTAGTACAGTGTATATCCACCTTTCGCAGCAATGGAGGATGCTATTCTCCCATGGAGACGATCGTAGAGATACTGGATGTAGTCCTGTGGAACGGCTTGCCATGCCATTTCCACCTGGCGCCTCAGTTGGACCAGCGTTCGTGCTGGACGTGCAGACCGCGTGAGACGACGCTTCATCCAGTCCCAAACATGCTCAATGGGGAACAGATCCGTAGATCTTGCTGGCCAGGGTAGTTGACTTACACCTTCTAGAGCACGTTGGGTGGCACGGGATACATGCGGACGTGCATTGTCCTGTTGGAACAGCAAGTTCCCTTGCCGGTCTAGGAATGGTAGAACGATGGGTTCGATGACGGTTTGGATGTACCGTGCACTATTCAGTGTCCCCTCGACGATCACCAGAGGTGTACGGCCAGTGTTGGAGATCGCTCCCCACACCATGATGCCGGGTGTTGGGCCTGTGTGCCTCGGTCGTATGCAGTCCTGATTGTGGCGCTCACCTGCACGGCGCCAAACACGCATACGACCATCATTGCCACCAAGGCAGAAGCAACTCTCATCGCTGAAGACGACACGTCTCCTTTCGTCCCTCCATTCACGCCTGTCGCGACACCACTGGAGGCGGGCTGCACGATGTTGGGGCGTGAGCGGAAGACGGCCTAACGGTGTGCGGGACCGTAGCCCAGCTTCATGGAGACGGTTGCGAATGGTCCTCGCCGATACCCCAGGAGCAACAGTGTCCCTAATTTGCTGGGAAATGGCGGTGCGGTCTCCTACGGCACTGCGTAGGATCCTACGGTCTTGGCGTGCATCCGTGCGTCGCTGCGGTCCCATCTCAGGTCGACGGGCACGTGCACCTTCCGCCGATCACTGGCGACAACATCGATGTACTGTGGAGACCTCACGCCCCACGTGTTGAGCAATTCGGCGGTACGTCCACCCGGCCTCCCGCATGCCCACTAATGCCCTCGCTCAAAGTCCGTCAACTGCACATACGGTTCACGTCCACGCTGTCGCGGCATGCTACCAGTGTTAGAGACTGCGATGGAGCTCCGTATGCCACGGCAAACTGGCTGACACTGACGGCGGCGGTGCACAAATGCTGCGCAGCTAGCGCCATTCGACGGCCAACACCGCGGTTCCTGGTGTGTCCGCTGTGCCGTACGTGTGATCATTGTTTGTACAGCCCTCTCGCAGTGTCCGGAGCAAGTATGGTGGGTCTGACACACCGGTGTCAATGTGTTCTTTTTTCAATTTCCAGGAGTGTATATTGTGCTTAACAGGTGGTACAGGAGTCTTCATAGTCAGGAGGAATATAATTACATACAGACAGCTATAGAGGCATCACATAGGCCATACTTTATCTAAGCGCCTTGTTAGAGGTTGGTTCCTATCAACTGAAGGCAATACTACTTTCCTATTTGACGTCCCGAGCAAGAGTGACCGAGCGCACGCTAGAGACTCGTTGCAAGCCGCGGAGCGGCGCTAGTCTCGGCTCCAGAGTACAGCGATAGTAGTACGGACTGCGGTCGATAACTGCACTCCCTAACAAGTGAGGTATCGAACGTTGATATCACAGTATTAAAACACTTCGTCCTCTGTCTTTTTTATGCTTTAAATGTCGTTTCTTTTCCTTTTAGAGGCGATGCTACATATAATTTCTGCTCAGGAATTCGTATGTTGTTGGCAAGCCACAGTGAGTAGCTGTGATTTACTGTTGTTTGATTCCTTACGGTAAATGTATCCGATAAACTTTGTGAATTCCTTGCAGTGCCGGCATATCGCAAATTTTGAGGTCCATGTATGGGTTCATGGAGAACTTAACGCTGCTTTTAAAATGCTAACGCCAATGTCAGCAAACGTCTACAGGGGATGCCTAATTTCTGTTACACAGATAGCACATAGGAGCTATATTATCAGTATGTTCACTTCTTAACTGTCACCCTAACACTTGGGTTCTACGTAACGAACGAAACTCAAATTCGTAAATTTCATGGTCGATTTCATCGCTTCAGAGACGTTTCAACTGTAAAACAGCTTGGTATTCGCAAAGTAGGCGTCTATGACCATTAACACATATTATTGAGTGGATCTTGCGGAAAGTCTTAATGTGCAAAGGTTTCCTGACATTTCTTCTAGTAATTTGCAGCTCCATTAAATAAAGCGCAAAATAAGGACCCTGAGTCTACTAGTCTCCATAGAGATTAAGACAACACACACAGATGTTGCATAGCAGCATTCTTCTGTAGCCACCGGGCTAACCAACGCTTCTGTCAACAGGTCTCTTTCACTGCGATATCACTCGCTACGCCTCATAAGACAACGGCACAGATAAAAACACGACGTCAGCGATATGAACTTTAATTTTATCCATATTTTGCTTCTGTAAACATGACTGCGCTCAAACACAGGAAGTATGAATAAAACAGCGTTTAGTCACAATTGCATCATCAGGTGTGAAGTGTCGACGGTTAAGGTTTTGCCACGAATCCACCTCCCTCCTAGTTCTCATGTATTGTTAGAGCTCCGACAAGATACCGCCGACGACATTTTCGTTAATTATTAAGCATATATCAGCTAATATTGGAATAAAATTCAGAGCCTGATGCTGCCGAGAGAAGAAGGCTGTAGATAAGATATTAACTAACTTTTTCCCCTTGCAAGATGGTAAATAAGAAAAACCAGTTGTAAAATGCTTGTAATCCTTGCATACTGTCATGGCCTGTGCGGCTGGTCTCTGCGGAGGTTCGAGTCCTCCCTCGGGCATGGGTGTGTGTTTGTCCTTAGGATAATTTAGGTTAAGTAGTGTGTAAGCTTATGGAGACCTCAGCAGTTAAGTCCCATAAGATTTCACACACATTTGAACATTTTTTTGAATCCTTACATATGATGTTTTACTCTTGCAGTGCTCTACTGAGTAATTTGTTTAGGAACCATAGCTTTAAAATAGGGTGTGCAACAATTACATCGCACATCTGTTAATGTAACCTGGTAAGGGTGTCAGAGTGACAAACAAAGCCCATAATGTAGTTTTATAATCTTGCTGGGCACACTTCGTAGCACTGAATTTCTTCCTGCATGCGAAAATGTTATAACACGCCCCTTATTAAGCAGAAGACTTTTTTCCAAAAACTAATAACATAATGCTGGACTTCTTACCAGTCGAGTAGATCGTCACACTAGTTTTACCTGAACTCAGATTTACTAACGCTCATTTCATGGAAACACGAGTAAGAACCGAAATTTGCAGACAACGTAAGACGAATTAGGACTCACACAGATAGACACTTTCTTATCTCTCTCTCTCTCTCTCTCTCAAGCAAAGGCAAGATTTTTGACCAGCTATTGGCCTAAAGCAATGGTCATACTATGTTACGTTATGTTATGTTAACCGGGGACCTAGAAACGACGGAGAGGCTCCATCCCCGCCACAGCCGCAGTGGTACGCAATCCCACGAAGACTACTGCAGTCCACTTCACCCCTCCGCCGCCCCACACCGAACCCAGGGTTATGGTCATACCATAGTTCTCTCACATCCATTTTCCCACTCTTGCTTGCTGCGACATTAATGTCCCCTGTTGACCTAGCAAGAGGGTAGAGCACCTCCAACTTCTCACAGGACAATAAATAACTTCCCAGCCAATTTACCATTCAGACCAACAGTAGGCATAATTGTATACTAATGCGTTAAGACTTTGATGTCAGTTGATATTGATACAACTCTTCGATACCTCAAATTTCCACGGTTCCTTTAACATGCATCCGTCTTCAAATCCCGATTGTTCGGAGTCCAAAACAAATTCCTTACTGATCGAGGGGATGTCTGTTTACCTCACCTACAAATTCTCGAGCCGATTCCGCAGTGTGCAGTGCATCTTCTGTTGTCGCTTTGTTCGAAATTTCTTTATCTTACGTCTATCAGTTTTGTAGCATCCACTGTTTGATCACTGCAATCTAGGTCGCGCACTATTTGATGTTCGTAATGTCGTATGTCACTAACGTGCCTGTTCTGTAAATTGTATAGAGCATTCTTAAGACAAGCGTGCGCCTTGTCCTTCCTTGAATATCCGTGTTTTTCTTTATGAACTACACGGTCATACTGCTGAAGACTTATTGGAAACCTGCTCGTATTTTTTTTTCTTTTTACTTCACTGGTGATGGTCTTCACGTACGTAATTATGTTTACTACCCCCCTCTTATTTACGTGCGGCTGGCAATGGGAATTTTGGCTCCTTTTCCGACAACGATGATGAACTATATGACTCGACACCTGTTTCAATAGCACTTTCACTTGCAAATCACGTATCTTCATCGTTGCACTCCTTATGTACTTCCTCCACACAGTTGAGAGTGTGCGGCACCATATATTCCACTGATTCATCTTGCAGAAACGCTGATATTTTATCTGCCACTTCTTTCTCACTCTACGAAATTCCTTGGTTTCCTTTCTGACGAAATGTCAACTTCGGCATCTGTTGTTTACATATAAAGCAATATTTTTTTTAATCGTTGCTATTGCTCTGTTTTGTATCAACACCACTAGCACTGTTGTGAGTTACTCGTCGACTACGCAGTTCAGCTAAGCTCCAAAGAGCATCATACTGTGTCCACCATCGGATATCTCCAGTCCCGGCCCCTGTTCTCTCTTTTTATTATTATTTTTATTGTTATTTATTGAGTCATCAGTCTTCTGACTGGTTTGATGTGGCCAGCCACGAATTCCCTTCCTATCCCAACCTATTCCTTTTAGGGTAGCTCTTGCAACCTACGTCCTTTATTATCTGATGGTTATATTCCAATCCTGTCTTCCTCCACAGTTTTCACTCTATACAGTTCCCTCCAGTACCATGGAAGTCAGTCCTTGACGTTATAACAGATGTCCTATCATTCTGGGATGAAATTTTCCACTCTGCAGCGGAGTTTGCGATGATATGAAACTTCCTAGCAGATTAAAACTGTGTGCCAGACGGAGACTCGAACTCGGGACCTTTGCCTTTCGCGGGCAAGCGCTCTACCAACTAAGCTACCCTAGCACGAAACACGCCCCGTCCTCACAGCTTCAATTCCGACAGTACTACATCTCCTCCCTTCCAAACTTCACAGAAGCTCTCCTGCGTAACTTGCAGAATCAGCACTCCTGAAACAAAGATATTGCGGAGACATGGTTTTTCCAGCTCCTGGGGGATGTTTCCAGAATGAAATTTTCACTCTGCAGCGGAATGTGCGCTAATATGAACCTTCCTGACAGATTATAACTGTCTGCCGAACGGAGACTCGAACTCGGGACCTATGCCTTTTGCGGGCAAGTGCTCTAAAACCTGAGCTACCCAAGCACAACTCACGCCCCGTCCTCACAGCTTCAATTCCGCCAGTACCTCGTCTCCTACCTTCGAAACTTCACCTTGAATTTTTATTCCACTCCTAAACCTTTCTTTTATTTCCCTCATTACTTCTTCAATGTACCGATTGAACAGTATGGGTGAAAGATGATTTCCCTATCTTACACCCTTTTTGATACAAGCACTTCGTTCTAGATCGTCTACTTTTATTATTCCTTCTTCGTTTTCCTACGTATATATTACCCGCCTCTCCCTATAGCTTACCCATATGATTATCAGAATTGCGAACACTTTGCACCATTTTACATTATCTTTCTCGGTCGAGAAATCCCATAATTGTGTTTTGATTTTTCTTTGGTCTTGCTTCCATTATCAATCGCAAGTCAGATTTGCCTCTCTGATTCCTTTGCCTTTCCTAAATCCAAACTGATCGTCATCTAACACATTCTCAATTTTCTTTTCCATTCTTCTGTATATTATTCTTGTCAGTAACTTGGATGCATGAGCTGTTAAGCTGATTGTGCTGTAGTTCTCGCACTTGTCAGCTCTTGCAGTCTTCGGAATTGTGTGGATGATATTTTTCAGTAAGTCTGACGATATATTGCCAGACCCACAAATTCCACACACCAACGTGAATAGTCATATTGTTGCAACTTCGAGAATGATTTTAGAAATTCTGCTGTAATGTTATCGATACCTTCTACGTTATTTGATCTTAAGTCCTCCAAAACTCTCTTAAATTTTGATTCTAATACGGGATCCCTTATCTCTTCTAAATTTACTCCTGTTTCTTCTTCTACCAAATCAGACAAATCTTCTCCCTTTCTCCCTCATAGAGGCTTTCAATGTACTCTTTTACCCTATCCGCTCTCTCCTCTGCATTTAACAATGGAATTCCCGTGGCACTCTTAATGTTACCACTCTTGCTTTTCATTTCACCGACGGTTGTTTTGACTTTCCTATATGCTGAGTCACCGATTCCGACTATCATTTCTTTTACGATTTCTTCACATTTTTCATGCATCCATTTCGTCTTCGCTTCCCTGCACTTCCTATTGATTTCATTCCTCAGTAACTTGTATTTCTGTATTCCTGACTTTCCCTGAACATTTTTGTACATCCTTCTTTCATCGATCAGCTTAAGTATTTCTTCTGTTACCCACGGTTTCTTTACAGTTTAGTTTTTGTACCTACGTTTTTCTTTACAACTTCTGTGATCACCCTTTTTAGAGATATCCATTCCCCTTCAACTGAACTTCCTACTGGACCATTCTTCATTGCTGTACCTACAGCCTTCAAATATATCTCGTCATTCCTTAGTACTTCCGCATCCCACTTTTTTGCATATTGATACTTCCTGATTAATCTCCTAAACTTCAGCCTACTCTTCATCACTAGTACTTTGTGACCTGAGTCTATATCTGCTCCTGGGTACGAATTACAATTCAGAATCTGATTTCAGAATCTCTGTCTGACAGTGATGTAATCTAACTGAAATCTTCCCGTATCACCCGGCCTTTTCCAAGTATACCTCCTTCGTTTGTGATTCCTGAACAGAGCATTCGCTGTTACTAGCTAAAATTTGTTACAGAAATAATTAGTCTTTCTCCTCTCTCATTTGCTAGTCCCAAACCCTCATTCTCCTGTAATCTTTTCTTCTGCCCCTGCAACTGCATTCCAGTTCCCCATGACTATTAGATTTTCATCGCCCTTTGCGTATTGTATTATCATTTCAATATCCTCGTATACTTTCTCTCTTATCTTACATCGTTGTCGGTGTTGGTTTTCTGTCGAGTCTGATAAGAATAACCCTATCACTGAATCGTTCACAGTAACAAACTCTCTGCCCTACTTCCCTACTCAACGAACCCTACTCCCGATGTACCATTTTCTACTGCTGTTGGTATTACCCTATATTCATCTGATCAGAAGTCCTTGTCTTCTTTCAGTTTCACCTCACTGACCCTTACTACATCTAGATCGAGCCTTTGCATTTCCCTTTTCAGATTTTCTAGCTTTCTAACCACATTCAAGCTGCTGACATGCCACGAGCCGACTCGTAGAACGTTATCCTTTCGTTGATTATTCAATTTTTTCTCATGGTCATCTCCTCCTTGGCAGTCCGCTCCCGTAGATCCGAATGGAGGACTATTCCAAAACCTTTCGTCAATGGAGAGATCATCATGGCACTTTTTCGATTACAGGCCAGATGTCCTGTGGATACTCGTTATGTATCTTTAATACGGTGGTTTCCATTGCCTTTTGCATCCTCAAGCCGTTGATCACTGCTGATTCCTCCGTCTTTAGGGGCAGTTTCCCGCCCCAAGGGCAAGGGAATGCCCTGAATCTGTCTGCTCCCCCGTCCTCTCTGATAGGCCGCCGACAGAATGAGGGTGACTTCCTATGCCGGAAGTCTTCGGCCGTCAATGCTGATTATTAATCAGAATTTAAGCGGTGGCAGGTTTCGAACCCGGGACAAAGAGCGTTCTGTTTACGTACCAAAGACGCTACCCCTAGGCCACTGATACTGTTTCCTTTAGCGATTAATATTGTGGTTGCATGGCAGACAATATGTAGCACAGCAAATGTCGTAAACATCATTGGTCTTTTGTGACCTCAGACTCAAGGGTGTTTCGTAAGTGTACATGTAATTACACCCTTCTATGTGTGTGTGCTACGATGTGGGTACCCCACTGCCAGAGTAGGGCAGATGTGATTATATTCTGCGCGCATCGCGTTGCCCAAAATGCGTACTAATGCAGGAAATTCACTTTAAAGATGTCTAGGCCACTTTATTTAAATAATTAATAATGTATGTCTGTGAATTGTTTTTGTCTCATGCTATAGATCAATTTCGACTGCTTAATCACTGTCAAGTGAACATGAACTGATGATCGTACGTATAACAAAAAAAAACGTACATTATTTCAACAGAAACAAAACATGAGAGAATCCTCCAAGAACATCGGAATTTCGTAAATCACAGTTAAAAGCAAAATTCAGATTCGCAATGATGTTGGCCTAGCTAGTATTACACTTTTCAGGATTCCAGTTTTCTCGCGTTTGTTTCTTCTTGGTGGTATCATGCAATATATAAACCGTTGATTCCATATCCAAGAATAAATGACAAATTGTACTTGAAATCGAGGGAACAGTTTAACTAGCCAATAGTTTGGAAAGGAAGATTTTCTTTCAAATAAATTTACAGTCTCAGCAGAAAAGAACGGTTCATTTTAATTGGTTAATATTTGCCGTGGACCCAAGCGTGAAAGCTTTTGTATAAATAGAAGCCAGACTTATTCAGTAAACAAGAAATAATAAAGTAAACGAACTGTGAGACAGTTAATAACATAGAAATAAAACAAAATCAAGTAACTAAAGCAACTCACTATAACAAATAACATATTACTTTACAGCGTCTATGTACTTCAATTCACTTGACATCTTACGTCTATAAAGGTCTATAATCTTTTCATTTCACGCTCACGAAAGTTCACATTTTGATTTACACTCGCATTGAGTAGCATTTTGCGCAACTAGTTTGAGAAAAATTCTTGGACTCGTTCTGACGATTTTCAAATGCGCGTACCTACTGCCTTAACAGTTTACTACCAGTCCCAAACCGTTTCAGTTTGGAAATTCCGCTGCTCGAATGCAACTTCCCTCTTGCTCGATGAAGTAGCCACAGAGCTGCAAAATGCGAAGAGTAACACAGTAAGCAGTTACATTTCTGATTAAACCATTGTTTGTTGTACTCCCCTTGTGTTTTGTTCAGTCTTGCCACCAGTGGTCAATGGTAAATAAAATAAACCTTTCTCGTCTTGCTTCGTAACATACCTCTTCTCAGTATAGCAGCGTTCCAACTGTAATACAAGGCTATTCAAAAAGAAGGAACAGATTTCAAACACTTATTGCTTCCAAACTACAAAAGATTGAAACACAATTCCAACTTGCTGGAAAGAGAAAAGTTCAAATTTTTATCCATTCAATGTGAGCACCATGTGTTATACGACAAATATAAAAACGGCGGCTCTTTTCCTGCCATTCCGGAAGCAGCTGGTCTCTCGCTATCGAATTCACAGTTTCAGATTGGCAATATCGCAGACTTAATGTGTCAGGTATAGGGGTGTAAAAACGCGGGTTTTTACGTGACCCCGCAGATAAAAGTAAGTAGGTGTGAGGTCTGGAGACCTGCGATGCCACCCGTGATGAAGTTCATCTTCTGCTCCCCCTTTTCCAATTCGACGTCCTAGAATGGTGTCATTCTGGTAACGGCGGACATTCTTTGAGAAATTCTCTAAGCACATCCGACGTTACCGGAATGACACCATCAGCTTAGATTGTGCGATAATTGAGGCACTGGTCGGCTTTTACTGCCTTCGGGATTTTGTTGATAATGTTTTTCGAAAGTCAGATGGTATATCGCCAGTCTCATACATTCTTCACACCAACGTAGATAGTCTTGTTGTTACCACTCCCCCAATGATTTTAGAAATTCCGATAGAATGGTATCCATCCCTTCTGCCTCATTTGATCTTAAGTCTTCCAGAGCTCTTCTAAATTAGGATTCTAAAACTGAATCCTCATCCTGTTTCTTGTTGTATCACGTCATCAGATAAGTCTTTCCCCTCGTAGAGCCATTCAGTGTATTCTATCAACGTATCCTCTCTCTGCGTTTAACAGTGGAATTCCCATACCACCCAAACTCTTAATTTCACCGAAGGTTGTTTTGACTTTCCTAGATGTCGAATCCGTCATTCTGATAATGACTCCTTTTTTCTTCCCTTCACATTTTTATGCAGCCAATTTGCCTTAGCTTCCCTGCACTTCCTATTTATTTCGTTCCTTAGTGACTTGCGTATTCCTGAATTTCCCTGAACATTTTTACATTTTCTTCTTTCATCTATCAGCTGAAGTATTTCATCTGTTATCCATGGTTTCTTCACAGTTGTCTTCCTTGTACCTACGGTTTTCTTTCCAACTTCTATGATTGCCCTCTTTACAGATGTCCATTCCTTCTAAACTGTACTGCCTACTGATATTCATTATCGCAGTGTCTGTAGCCCCAGACAACTTCAAACGTATCTCTTCATTTCTCTTTCCGTATCCCACTTCTTTGCCCACTGATTTTTCCTGAGTAATCACTTAAACTTCAGCCTACTCTTCATCGCTACTAAATTGTGATCTGAGTCTGTATCTGCTCCTCAGTATGACTGTTCTTCCGTATCCCACTTATTTGCGCACTGAAGCTTCTTGTCTAGTCTCTTTAACTTTAATGTACTCTTCATTATTACTAAATTATCGGAAAATTTGGAAATTGGTGGTAAGGTCTTATGGGACCAAACTGCTGAGGTCATCGGTTCCTAAGCTTACACACTTTACAATCTAACTCAAACTAACTTACGCTAAGGACGACACACACATCCATACCCGAGGGAGGACTCGAACCCCCGACGGGGGGAGCCGCGCGGACCGTGAAAAGACGCCCTAGACCACGCGGCTTCTAAATTGTGGCTTGAGTGTATATCTGCTCTTGGGTATGCCTCAAAATCCAATACATGATTTCAGAATCTCTGCCTGACCATGATGTAATCTAACTGAGGTCTTCCCGTATCTCTCGGCCGTTTCCAAGTATATCTCTGCCTCTTGTGATTCTGGAATAGATTACTCGCTATTACTAACTGATATTTATTGCAGAACTCGATTAGTCTTTCTCCTCTCCCGTTTCTACTACCAAGTCCATATTCTCCCGTAACCCTTCCTACTACCCCTTCCCGTACAAGTGCA
Source organism: Schistocerca gregaria (assembly GCF_023897955.1). NCBI lineage: Eukaryota > Metazoa > Arthropoda > Insecta > Orthoptera > Acrididae > Schistocerca > Schistocerca gregaria. Next base: position 290,307,553 of record NC_064927.1, read on the forward strand.
TACCAGTCCCTCATGACTATTATATTTTCATTCCCTGTATGCCATGTTAATATTCTATACGGTGCCTCTTGAAGCACCAAACACTTCGTCTCCCTTGATTGCGGAAGCTCCCACCAACGAGCACCAACCATTTACCAACGTTCGAGTTCTCTTGGCTCCGACATTTCGCATCCACAACTACGCACAAGACTGCTTTGACCACGACGGACACTTCCAACATTTCGATCATCGCACAATTGCCACTGGTGGTCAAATACAACAGTGTAACCTGCAGTCTTGCTCCATCTGCATCTATGTTCAAGCGATCACTTTTTGCGATGTGTTCATATTTTTGTTCAATCAATTTGCTATAAATAATAACGTTTTACAAATTCTATGTAAACTACTCTCTTCAGCAACATTAGTGTGGCGACATGTCAACAACCTAAATAACCACATTTTGCTGACGGACCGCTGCTAGAGGTGCAGGAAGAAAGTTAACAAGGTTATGGAGGGTACCGATAGCGATGTGGAGCCGTGCCGGCTGCAGTGTCATAGCCAGCTGTGCTAGGTTCCTGGGATGAGGATTCATGGCCCTATGGGGGTAGTCCTACAATTCTCGATTGGGTTTAAACCGAACAGTTTGGTAGCCAGGGGAGTACGGTAAATTCATCCTGGTGCTCTTCAAACGGCACAGATACACTGCGGGCCGTGTGACACGTTGCATTGTCCTGCTGGTAGATGCCATCGTGCGAGGAAGAACAAGCTGCATGTAGGGGTAGACGGGTCCCCAAAGATAGATGCTTCCTTGTGTTGACCCATTGTGTCTTCCAGGATGACGAGATCACACAGGGAATACCACGAAAACATTCTCTAGACCACAACCTTTAATTCTCGAGTCTGTACCCTTCCGCCTGTTGTTGCAGGGCCGTACACGCCAACGGTCTTGCGTCCGAAGGAGCATAACTGATTCATCTGAAAAGGCCACCTGACGTTACTCAATGGAAATCCAGTTTCACTTCTGGCGTGCAAATTGCAGGCTTAGTCGGCGACGAATAGCAGTCAGCATGGGCACACGAACTAATCGCCTGCTGCGGAACCGTCTTTGAGGAAACACTGCTAGTAGCCGCTTCGTTCATCTGGACAGTCAGTGCTCAGTTGTTGTAAATCTTTCGCCCGTGCACATCTTCGCAGGCATCGTACACTCCTGTCATCTGTGGTCCTTGATGAACCACAGTTGCCTCGGTGTCTGTTTTGGATAGCGCCATTTACCATGCACGTATATTTTAACAACAGCAGCACACGAACAGTTTGTAAATTTAGCCGTTTCGGAAAGTCTTCCACCCTCTTCCCGAAAGCCTTTGTCCGTGTCCTTTTCGACATCATATAAATCTCTCCGTTTCCACACTATGACAACGACTGCACTGTTTTCAGCGTCCCCCCACACCATTTATATCTCTTTCATGCACAGGGGTATGAGACAAATTTCGACCCTCACCGCACAAGACTTTTATTTGTTGAACAAATGTATAAAAATTTGGTTAAAAGTTATATAATTACAATAGAATTAAATCGTTAATAGACATTATGATGTACACTCCTGGAAATGGAAAAAAGAACACATTGACACCGGTGTGTCAGACCCACCATGCTTGCTCCGGACACTGCGAGACGGCTGTACAAGCAATGATCACACGCACGGCACAGCGGACACACCAGGAACCGCGGTGTTGGCCGTCTAATGGCGCTAGCTGCGCAGCATTTGTGCACCGCCGCCGTCAGTGTCAGCCAGTTTGCCGTGGCATACGGAGCTCCATCGCAGTCTTTAACACTGGTAGCATGCCGCGACAGCGTGAACGTGAACAGTGCAGTTGACGGACTTTGAGCGAGGGCGTATAGTGGGCATGCGGGAGGCCGGGTGGACGTACCGCCGAATTGCTCAACACGTGGGGCGTGAGGTCTCCACAGTACATCGATGTTGTCGCCAGTGATCGGCGGAAGGTGCACGTGCCCGTCGACCTGGGACCGGACCGCAGCGACGCACGGATGCACGCCAAGACCGTAGGATCCTACGCAGTGCCGTAGGGGACCGCACCGCCACTTCCCAGCAAATTAGGGACACTGTTGCTCCTGGGGTATCGGCGAGGACTATTCGCAACCGTCTCCATGAAGCTGGGCTACGGTCCTGCACACCGTTAGGCCGTCTTCCGCTCACGCCCCAACATCGTGCAGCCCGCCTCCAGTGGTGTCGCGACAGGCGTGAATGGAGGGACGAATGGAGACGTGTCGTCTTCAGCGACGAGAGTCGCTTCTGCCTTGGTGCCAATGATGGTCGTATGCGTGTTTGGCGCCGTGCAGGTGAGCGCCACAATCAGGACTGCATACGACCGAGGCACACAGGCCCAACACCCGGCATCATGGTGTGGGGAGCGATCTCCAACACTGGCCGTACACCTCTGGTGATCGTCGAGGGGACACTGAATAGTGCACGGTACATCCAAACCGTCATCGAACCCATCGTTCTACCATTCCTAGACCGGCAAGGGAACTTGCTGTTCCAACAGACAATGCACGTCCGCATGTATCCCGTGCCACGCAACGTGCTCTAGAAGGTGTAAGTCAACTACCCTGGCCAGCAAGATCTCCGGATCTGTCCCCCATTGAGCATGTTTGGGACTGGATGAAGCGTCGTCTCACGCGGTCTGCACGTCCCGCACGAACGCTGGTCCAACTGAGGCACCAGGTGGAAATGGCATGGCAAGCCGTTCCACAGGACTACATCCAGCATCTCTACGATCGTCTCCATGGGAGAATAGCAGCCTGCATTGCTGCGAAAGGTGGATATACACTGTACTAGTGCCGACATTGTGCATGCTCTGTTGCCTGTGTCTATGTGCCTGTGGTTCTGTCAGTGTGATCATGTGATGCATCTGACCCCAGGAATGTGTCAATAAAGTTTCCCCTTCCTGTGACAATGAATTCACGGTGTTCTTATTTCAATTTCCAGGAGTGTATTTCAAAAAAGTCTTTCGAAAACAATGGTGGTACATTATGTGTACCACCTCTCTTCTAGTTATATCGTAGTATTGGATACAAGATCCGTTCTTGTAGAAATAGAGGAACCTGCCACTCGTAACACTTCAAAAAGTGTGGTAGTCTTGGAAGCAATATTTGTTTCTTCCTAAGCAGAGAGGTACCTGGCACATGCAACACATCAATTCGGTTCTTATCTTCTTTTCCTTGGTGCTGCAGTTTGCATATCTTCGTCGTGTAGTTCTTTGTGGCTGGTGTGCTGTACTTTCTGTTCTCACACTTTTGGCCACATGAAGTTTCTTTTTTCAAATATCTACTGGATTACTCAAGCACCTGCATCTCTACCTTGGAGCAACCAGGGCGTTGCTCACAGCACTTCTGGACACTTTCCTCCGAAAGCTCTTCATCGTCATTCCTATTTTCATTGTAATCAACTACCAGTAGAGGGCAAAGCAGCTTTGTCACAGTTCCATCCTTTTCTATCCGCTGTACTTCTGTTGTGGTTCTTGGGTCATGAAATCTTGACAACAATTGCATTGCTCTTTTGTCCTTCCACTTAACAAAACACAGTCCAGTGTCACATGTAGCTCAGTCGTATTCACCACGCTTCAACTCTTTATCTTGTTTCAGCTAAGACAGATTCGTTTTTGATATATTGACATGCATGTATTGGTTTCCTTCTCAGGTCCTCCATCAGCTGTACATTGGTGAAATAACTGTCAAAGAAAACTCTATGTTTTTTTCCCTTCAACACCAGTCAGCAGCTCTTTTACTACCCTCTCTCCAAGACATTTTTCGATTGTGTTGCCTATTTTACCATTATAAATGTCGAATTTTACTGCATGACCAGACTTACTTGCTAACATCCACACTATATAGCCTCTTTTGATTGGTTTTATTAGGTAAGTAATATTCCAAGTATGAGCTATCTTTGAATTTGATCATCGGCTCATCTACATCTATATCTTCACGTGGATGATAGGCTCTTGTGAAATTGTCACCCATCGTATACGGTTGTAGCTTGTACAGCTTATCATAACCCTCCTCACCCTGCTTTGGCAAGCAGCTGTTGTCATTTAGATGCAAATGAGACAAAAGCTACCCAAAACGATTAACAGTTATCATTGAAAAAATATAGGTATCATGAAGATCAGGCGCAGAGTTCCAGTAATCCCTGTAACTTGCCGTGGTTTTATGCCCATGAGAATGTCCAAGCCCAGAAATGCTTCCATCTCAATACATATTGTGTGTTTGTAAGGTTTCCCATTTCTCTGGTACTCCTGTTCAGCATAAGGATTAGTCTGCATAACAATCCACATCAGATATGAACAATTTGAACACATTATAGGGAGTGGAATCCTCTACGTCTCTCACACGCGCAGCAAGAACAGTTACTCACGAAAAAGCTGGAGGTTGTTGGGGTTTTTCTGTTTTCCCCCACTGGGGAGTCCGTTTACGTGATGTTATATCTGTGGGAGTTGCATTTTCATCACCTGTATTATGTGTTGGTACTTTCTTTGGATCAGCAGTTGAATTGGATACAGTTCCACCAGAACAGTAACATGACAAGTACATTGTTTGATTGCGTATTTTCTCAGGTGAATCACTTTCGTCTGAAGAGCTTGTTTCTGAAATTACCATTCCTGAGTGTGGTACACAGTAATCTGGGACGTCACCACTAAACTTCCATCTTCGTCCGACGGACTCTGGCCTAAAGGTATTTCAGTTTGGAGTTTTGGTATTATCTCACCATCTTACAATACTTCCCTAAAGGAGTTCATTATAAACTGGAACTGAAAATAACGCCTCAAATTACGTATATGAACTTCATTTACACTGCCAGGCAACTTTATTACAAAAAATGTGTAACACTACTCGATATTCAAAGCAGTATCTCACATAGTGGAGAACGTTGATGAGTGATGGTATGTATTTTGGATTCTGAATTATTCACGAAATACTCGTCTTCTATAGAAGAAATCTAAGAACAGTGAATTCTAGAATCATGCTGAATGTATAGCAAACATTAGCTAACCTGTAATAAACAGCTGAATCAACAACGTATCACCTAAAGGTGGAAACTATTATTACGCACTTGATCGCACTGAGCAAAAACCATCAACACTGCGTACACTGCAGGAAACAACAATCGTCACAGACGGACTGCATGGAGCAACGCTACTTCTAACCTCTCTCTGTCACAGTGGGAACTACCAAATTACGTACAGTTGGTGGTTCAGAAAACACACCTTCATGCTAGCAAGTCAGGATCTCACAAATAGGTGGAACATTTTTTTGTACCACCTTGCATTGAAGCAAGGACCCCCTCGTCGCTTTATACCTTTGTGGCGCCACCTGCCGTCTGTGAGTGGTTATCGCACGTTGGCGTTGAACATGGGCGGTGGTCACGTTACTGTGACGAATTTGTATGGGCAACAAAGGTTTTGTATTATTTTCTCTTATCCCCACCAGTTGCGTAATTTATGAAGAACACATCTATAGGATGTTTCTGCCGCACCTGTAAAGATCCAGTACAGCACTCTAATGTACTCCGTAGGCGTTTGTTCGAAGAGAATGACGTGCCCGGAGGATATTTTGCGCATAAGTGAAGACAAAGGGCTGCGTCGTGTTGGCCGTCTCACGCCTTCGTTACACAATAAGGCTCCACTCACCGGCTCGTTTCCGTCTCTGCATTGTAAGGCATAGGCGTCGCAGTGTGTCACGAAGCTCAGTGAATTCGACATCACGCAGTAGGCATTGCACACTGTAGCGCATAGAAACTCATTCTGTCTTCAGTCACAGTTTCGTCGCCCGACTCAGGAATCCGGTATCATCTGAATATAAAGGAGGAATTCCGATTGCCAAAGGTAAGCAATCAGCTGATTTATCATTTTTCAAGCTTAGTATTGCTTCCTACCGAAACAAAATGCAATTGTTTTTTATTTTTGTGTGGGCTTTCAAATAAACCTTTTTTTAGAATTTCATCTGCAATGTGTCTTTATTTAAGTTTTTGTGTTTGGTTTGTACATTGACTGCATTTCTTCTTAAACGGGATTAGCATTATAAGGCAGGCTGCACAGTTTCTCTGTCACTTAATGTTTCCCCGTATGTTTCATTCACTCAGTAGTATAATGTTAACAGCCATAGACGCTCATATTGATAAGGAAGGAAAGGTTCAAGATTTAACGATCAGATACATGGGATCGTTGACATAATCCTTACATTTGAAGACATTCATGTTACCGCAATAAGCTGCTTTCAGTAAATAATACATGACTAAATATTAGTTTCGTTAGTAAGTACAATTTTCAAGTCAATCTACATAACAGAAAGAATACTAAAAGGCAATATGGAAGTGTACATTTATTTTTGTGTGTATGACAATCATTACAATAATTTGTAGAAAACTGCAAACGTAAAAATACACCATAATAATAAAACCTTGGTAAGATAAGTTAACACGTAAAATGTAACATCCAAGTTAACATTTGTCTTGGCAAGAAAATTTACATCAACACATCACATTGGTATAGAAAACGAACCCACATTAAATCACTCGGCTACCGTTGTTCAGTCCATCAACGTCATAAAATGAAAGTGAAAGCCTTATTTAAGAAAGCCTGATCTGCACACAGTAGTCACGATACATTTATATGGAATGGAAATGAAGTCCCATACTACTCGACAGAGTCTAGGGGAACGATGCGGGAGACCCGGAGCGACGTAATGATCTAATGGAGGAGGTATATGCCGTTGCTTTCTTCTGACCGTAATGAGGATGAATGATGATGACGACACAACAACGTTCAGTCATCTCGGGGCAGGTGAAATTCCCTGACCCCGGCGGGAGTCGAACCCGGGACCGCGTGGTTGGGAAGCGAGAACGCTACCGTGAGACCACGAACGGCGGACATACATTGATACAAAATGATTAAATACAATCTGTACAGTTTTCATAGTTTCTCCATATTACATGTCAACAAAGGTCTGTCACAGTTCTACGAATTAATCAGTAGCTGTAACATTTGCAAATAGGGCTTCTGCTAGCAAGTGTGACAACAGAGATATTATAAGCACGTGAATTTCATAGCAGATATTGCCTACCGACTGTAATACCGCATGATCTCCGTCTCAGAAACCAACATATCATTTTTGCCGTGACTTGTATGTCGTGAGAGAATTAATATGTCACTACCTTTGCGAAACGTTCAATGCGATAAAAACCAAACAGCGTGAAACAAGTTGAACTAATCCGGTCATGTCAATATTATGTACTTCCATTAAGCACGATTGAATATTACAAATATACTGTATCTTAACAGTTTCTCTTTATAATAAAACAATTTTGTTGTAACATGTATACAGAAAAATTAGTTATTTTCGCACTTATCACAAAAGCAAAGTGTCAAGAGTGTGAAGTAAAGGAACGGCCACAAAATATATCCCAACCCATTCTATAAAAAGCTATAATGGGCTCTGAAAAGAACTTTCTGTAGTGACAGCCTGCAATAAACACCCAGGGTATAACAATAGGGTGAACACCCGCATCTCGGGAACATATTTATAGAATAAAAAACCGCTTCTTAATTTATTGCACGACCGGTTTTTAAGCATAAAGCTTCATCTTCAAGTGTCACCAGCTGACGTTGGTACCACCTGAAGATCAAGCATTATGCTTCGAAACTGGTCTTATAATAAATTAAGAAATTGCCGGTAACTGAAGCGGATTTTTTATTATATAATCAAGTAGTAACAACCAACTGTATTAAATATATTTTATGCATGGTCTTATCTCATTAACTTCTTTGTGTCACAGGATGATTTCACAAAAATGCTTTACCTTACAGCTTGCTAGAATATTTCACTTTATGTATCCTGACTTTATTTCACTTTCATTGCAAGGCAGGTAACTGATGAATACCTGATCATTTCGAATTTGGCACAAGCTTATACGACATACTACTATTCTTAATACTTTAACGGTGTTAACATCGTTGTTGTTATTGTCTTCAGTCCTGAGACTGGTTTGATGCAGCTCTCCATGCTACTCTATCCTGTGCAAGCTTCTTCATCTCCCAGTACCTACTGCACCCTACATCCTTCTGAATATGCTTAGTGTATTCATCTCTTGGTCTCCCTCTACGATTTTTACCCTTCACGCTACCCTCCAATACAAAATTGATGATCCCTTGATGCCTCAGAACATGTCCTACCAACCGATCACTTCTTCTGGTCAAGTTTTTCCACAAACTCCTCTTCTCCCCAATTCATACCTTCACATTAGACACACATCAGAGATATAGACTGCTCTGCACAACAGACATATTGTGGCAGTAGTATCAGCCAACTTTATCGATCCGTTTTGCAGGGGCTTACATGCAGGTAGAATAGCTGAGCAGAGAGGAGGGTGAGGTGAGAAGATCAACAGTGAGAGATAGGGAGAATGAGATGGACAGAGAAAGGAGCAAGAGATGATGGATGGTAGAGATGATGGGCGCAGAGAGGAAGATGAGTGGATGAACAAAGTTAAAGGGAATATGATATGGGCAGAGACAGTGGGGAGGAGAAGATGGAAAGAGAGAGAAGAGAGGAGGGTACAGACACAGTAAGTGTGGAGTGCCAAAAAATGGGCAAATAAAGGGAAAAGATGAAATGGGAAGAGAGTGGGGGCAAGGATGGGACAGACAGGGAGATGAGAGAGGAAGAGGAGGACATAAATAGGGGGGAGGAAGAGATATGTGCACAAAATATGTGTTGAACGTGTAAGTGACCGGGGGTTGCAGGATAAAGGCTAGTTATCGCATAAATTTAAAAATTTGAAATGCTCTCATAATTCACTCATTAAGAAGTACAATCTCATGTTAAACATTTAACACAATAGGTTGAGTGTTAATATTAAAAACAATTTATATTTGTTGAGGCAGTATAACTTATGCTACAGAAATTACACAGACTATACTCATCTAGTGTTAGTTCAGGAGCTATGACATCATAAACGTTGAGTTGAGTATGTAGCTTTTCAGTATTTGACACTTAGCACTATTTCCCAAAAAGGTCTTACATGAACATGTAAATGGGCTATCAATGTTTTGATTTATCGGTTTAGGTTTTGACTTCTTCATTCGTCTATTCGAGTAATTCAAACCAGTAAAACTAACATAATTAGTCCAGAATGAGATTTTCACTCTGCAGCGGAGTGTGCGCTGATATGAAACTTCCTGGCAGATTAAAACTGTGTGCCCGACCGAGACTCGAACTCGGGACCTTTTGCCTTTCGCGGGCAAGTGCTCTACCAACTGAGCTACCGAAGCACGACTCACGTCCGGTACTCACAGCTTTACTTCTGCCAGTATCCATCTCCTACCTTCCAAACTTTACAGAAGCTCTTCTGCGAAACTTGCAGAACTAGCACTCCTGAAAGAAAGGATACTGCGGAGACATGGCTTAGCCACAGCCTGGGGGATGTTTCCAGAATGAGATTTTCACTCTGCAGCGGAGTGTGCGCTGATATGAAACTTCCTGGCAGATTAAAACTGTGTGCCCGACCGAGACTCGAACTCGGGACCTTTTGCCTTTCGCGGGCAAGTGCTCTACCAACTGAGCTACCGAAGCACGACTCACGTCCGGTACTCACAGCTTCACTTCTGCCAGTATCCATCTCCTACCTTCCAAACTTTACAGAAGCTCTTCTGCGAAACTTGCAGAACTAGCACTCCTGAAAGAAAGGATACTGCGGAGACATGGCTTAGCCACAGCCTGGGGGATGTTTCCAGAATGAGATTTTCACTCTGCAGCGGAGTGTGCGCTGACCTTTTTATTTGATGAATGAAACAACAACTAAGAAGCGATATAAAATGGCACAAATGATAAATACATTTGAAAGACGCGCTGCTAGGTTGATAACAGATCCATACAGCCATGTGAAACTTTAACAGAGTTGCTCAGTCAATCTAAATGGAAATCTTTGAAATAACGGCACTCTTGTTCAGTAATTTTAAAAAACCAGCTGTCGAGGATGAATGTAGAATCATTCTGGTTGAATTTTCTCATTATGAGAATATGTATGGGCCATCTGTTTTAATTGTTAAAAACCATTCAAAAGCCGAGATCGCACAAAATATTTTTTATTCAAGACAACCGGCTTCAATAGTCTTAGCTGTCGTCTTCAGGTCTTAAATATTTTTTGTAGTAAAATATGTTCATTTTATTACAAAAATATGTTTAAGACCTGAAAGTGACCGCTAAGACTGTTGAAACCAGTTGTCTTGAACAAAAAATATTTTGTACGATCTTGGCTGTCGAATGATTTTTAACGATCATTCTGGTGCCTTTGCTCATATCTCGCATAAGGAAAATAAGAATAAGCGAAGAGAGATTAGTCTTACTTGATCAGAACTCGAATGTAATACGGCAAAAATCTCCAGTACTGGTGTGAAGTGCTTTCTGGCATTATCTGTACAGTGGCTGGTAGAGTATGTAGATAGATGCAGATATTGAAGGGATGTAAAGAGGTAATGTCAAATAAATAAATACATTGCATGACAAAAACGTGAAACATCCAGAAGATATGACCGGATGTCAACGTAACTTTGTGCACGTATCTACCATCGGCGGGTATGTATATGATGGCCCGCCCGGTTAGCCGTGCGGTCTAATGCACTGCTTCCCGGGCATGAAGGTGTGCCGGTCCCCGGCACGAATCCGCCCGGCGGTTTAGTGTCGAGATCCGGTGTGCTGGCCAGTCTGTGGATGATTTTTAAGGCGGTTTTCCATCTGCCTCGGCGAATGCGGACTGATTCCCCATATTCAGCCTCAGTTACACTATGTCGGCGATTGCTGCGCGAACACTTTCTCCACGTAGGCGTACACCATAACTACTCTACGACGCAAACATTGGGGTTACTCTCGTCTGGTGTGAGACGTTCCCGGGGGTGTACACTAGGGGCCGAACCGCACAATAACCCTGGGTTCGGTGTGGGGCGGCGGTGGGGTGAGTCGACTGCTGTAGCCTGTAGTGAACCACTCAGGGCTACGGCGGGGACGAAGCCTCTCCGTCGTTTCTAGGTCCCCAGTTCCACACAATAAAATACAATACAATGTATATGATTAGTGTTGCAGTTCCATGTGTCCAGGCAGAGTGGCACCAAAGCGCGTTAGTGTTGTTCGTGGTAGTGTTGTTACCAGATCTCTTAGAGCATATAAGAGGCTGAAACAACGTCATGTGCTGAGTCGTCACTATGAAGGACACGGACAGGTCACATGCACGTGTGAGGCAGTGTTATTAGCACCGGACAGAGTTTGGTGGGGGTCTCATTGCGGATGACCATTTGACCAGCTGGTCGAATTGTGCAATATCCAGATTTGCAGGGCATTTGCATGTGATGATGACCCAATTTAGAACTGCATTCGAACATGAGGGTAGATGTACTCGTCATCGACCATGTCTGACCATTCCAAAGGATGAGAGGACTGCCGCATTGTGCACCAAGAACATCGTAAGCCTTCACATTTCCGCCTGCCATCCATGAACAAGTAATGGCTCCTTACAACATTCTGTGTCATTCCACACCACTGGTCGCATACTATCAGCATCTTGACTTTGGAAATATTGTCTCCTACGTAGACCTCCTTTAACAGCAGAAACGGCTGCATCTGGAGTGGTACCTTCGCTGGGAAGCATTGACTGCTGATGAATGGCTTTGCAATTGTGTTCATGGATGAACTGTGGTTCTGCAATACGTAGGATGATTGTCGTCGGCGACTATGGTGGCATCGTTCTTCCAGTGTTTTGGAAAGGCCCAGTGACGTCATGGTACGTTGAGCCATTGGATACGACTTCATGTCACCATTGGCAGTGACTGAAGGAAATCTGACAGCACAACTTTACACCATGGATATCCTGCGACCTCATGTGTTGCCTCTCAGTCTAGAGCATCGTGGTACATTTTTCAACAGGACAATGCTTGTCTACACGTGCCATATGTCTATATGAACTGTCTGCATGATACTGAGGTACTCTTGTGGCCAGTAATCCCCAATTTTTCCCTGACTGAATATGTGTTGTACCAGCTCGACTTCGTCTACGTCCGACTGCCAGTATCTGGGATATCAAGGACCAGTTGCAACAAATGATTCAAATGGCTTTGAGCAGTATGGGAGTTAACTTCTAAAGTCATCAGTCCCCTAGAACTTAGAACTACTTAAACCTAACTAAGGACATCAGACACATCCATGCCCGAGGCAGGATTCGAACCTGCGACCATAGCGGTCGCACGGTTCCAGACTGTATCGCCTAGAACCGCTCTGCCATCCCGGCCGGCTCCAGTTGCAACAGTTGTGGACCAGTTTGCCTCAGGAGAGGATATAAAAGGTTTGTGACATCGTTCCCAATTTATACTGGCCAGACGGATGCAACGTCATACTGGTAATTGCGCTGATACTGCCACCTTCGTTGTAAATTTGACTCGATTTTGTAATCAGTAAAATAACATCACGTACTTTCTCAAGCTGTGAAGTTTCATTTCATTTCCTGACAGCCCCCCGCCCCCCTTCAGAGTGCGATATTTTTTTCATCGGGTAGTGAATAAACAGAAAATTTTGTGCATTATTTGCGAGGCGAACCTTATATTTTCGTGTAGGATGCAAGCAGATAAGTGTGCAGGGTCACATTTACATGCAGGTTGTCTACGCTGCGTCGGCAGCTCGTCGTTTAGTTCCGCAGCTCGTGGTCTATCGGCTATTGTTGCTGCTTCTGGATCACGGGGTCACGGGTTCGAGTCCCGGCTGGGTCGGGAATCGCTCAGTTGAGCGCCCCACAAACAAATGTCATCATCATCGTGGTCTAGTGGCTACTAACGCTGCCTTTAGATCACTGGGTCCCGATTCGACACCCTGCCGGGTTGGAGTTTTTCTTCTCTCCGGTAGAAGGTGTTTGTTGCCCTAACCATCTACATCATAAACACTGATGCATAAGCTGTTGAATCTCGGGACAACCATTTTTAGTAAATTTTATTCGTTAACGAGATACTAGGGTAAACGTAAAATATGTCTTAATAAATGTATGTTTAAAACGTTTTCTTAGTAAGTGTACTACTACATATTGATTTTTACATGAAGACAAATTTCAGTTCTTTGTAAAAAAAATGAAGTTATTCATAGCGATATAAATAAATCGCGTTTGAATATCGTAGAGATTTATACTGTTTTCATTTTTTTAATCATCAATTCATTAGCTGCATAGCAAAATTATACACATTTAAATAATAAATTTAAGTGCTGTATATAAGCCTTTAATTCAAAAGTTGCTCCAAAAAGCTATTTTTTGCCGGCTATTTATAAAATTTTCCATTGTAAGGCCAGTAGCACAGGTTCAACCAACCAACATCCTAAATACGGATGTGTCTGCGCTGTAAACTCTTTGGTGGTGCACCAAAATCTATTAATATTACTTTTAACAAAGTTACTATAGAAGTTGTGGTGAACATAGGTCACGAGGAATAAAATTATGCAGTACATTAAAAAATGTATTTTCTTATGTAACTCTCATCTATCAGTTATGCTATAAACTATTAGTCATCGTTCAAAAACTTCAGCAAATTTCTCTTACACTAAAATTTATTAATAGATGAAGTGGAAGATTGCTAACAGGATAATGAAAATTTGAGTTTCTGAATAACATATATTTTTAGCCAAAAGAAATCACCATATAGGTCTTCATTTGGATTGCTTTCATTTCTTTAAATGATTCTGTAAACTGGACAATTTTGAAAAATTTAATACAGTTTCAAGTTCGGTTTGGAAATCCCTATGAGTATCCGAAAACCGTATTATTCTTGCGAAGGGAGCGCCTCAAGTGCATGAAAACCGCTTGGAGTGGCCGCGCGATTAGAGGCGCCGTGTCACGGATTATGCGGCCCTCCCGCCGCAGGTTCGAGTCCTCCCTCGGGCATGGGTGTGTGTGTGTGAGTGTGTGTGTGTGTGTGTATTTTTCTTGGCATAAGTTAATTTAAATAGTGTGTAAGACTGGGGACCTTCCGGGCGGCCACCGGTCGCCGGCACGAACCCGCCTGGCGGATTTGTGTCGAGCTCCGGTGAGTCGGCCAGTCTGTGGATAGTTTTTAGGCGGTTTTCCATCTGTCTCGGCGAATGCGGGTTGGTTTCCTTATTCCGCTTCAGCTACACTGTGTCGGCGATTGCTGCGCGAACAAGTTCTCCACGTACGCGTACACAAACGTTACTCTACCGCGCAAACATGGGGGTTACAATGTCTAGTGGGAGACACTCCCTTGGGCGTCCATCGGGGGCCGAACCGCACAATAACCCTGGGTTCGGTGTGGGGCGACAGAGGGGTGAGGTGGACTACGACAGTTGCTGCGGGCCACTACGGCTGCGGTGGGGATGGAGCCTCTCCGTCGTTCCTAGGTCCCCGGTTAACGTAAGACAAGACTGGGGACCGATGACCTCAGCAGTTTGGTCCCTTATAAATTCACACATTTGAACATTTTTAAGCGCATAAAGAGTCAATTTTCCTTGGATGCAGTCCACTGTCTTCACACCGGCCGCGATGGCCAAGCGGTTCTAGGTGCTACAGTCCGGAACCACGCGACTGCTCCGGTCGCAGGTTCGAATCCTGCCTCGCGTATGGATGTGTGTGATGTCCTTAGGTTAGTTAGGTTTAGGTATTTCTAAGTTCTAGGGGACTGATGACCTCAGATGTTCAGTGCCATAGTGCTCAGAGTCAATTGAACCATTTGAACTGACTTCACACTTCCGTCGAGTCCTCGCGGACTGTGTACGCTTCCGCGTTCCAGGTGACCGCCGATCGTGTCCGGGTGAACAGCGCGGCACCACTGAGGACGATGCTGCGGATGCTGCGCTCCAGGCTGCAGCTGCCGGCGCAGCTGCTGGTGATGCTCGTCGTGTTGACGTTGTTCCTGCTGCTCACACTGTGTCTATTGCTGCTGCTACTGCTGCTGACAATGTCTATAACCATGATAACCGTCTCCATAGGGCGCAGGTACGTCGTGTCACTGGGCCTCGGGAAATTGTTCAAACAAAATTTCAAGCGACCAGTGCACAGTGAGAACACAACGGACAAAAATTAATCAGTCAAGAAATATTACAAATGCATTAATAATTACGGCATTTTATGTTCACTGTGAAATATGATTATGTAATTCCTGAAGAATAATAAATTAATATCAATTTAAGGATCAATTGTTTCTCGCGAAATGCTTCTAGTGGACGCTATAATGTTTATTTGTTATGTTTATATTACAAGTAGCTTGTCTGTTTTCACGCTAGTGCAAAAATAAACGCGAACACCCCTGACAAACGGTTTTATTTATACACTACTGGCCATTAAAGTTGCTATACGATGAACAAATGCAGATGATAAACTGGTATTCATTGGACAAATATATTATACTAGAACTGACATGTGATTACATTTTTACGCAGTTTGGGTGCATAGATCTTGAGAAATCAGTACCCAGAACAACCACCTCAGGCAGTGATAACGGCCTTCATACGACGGGGCATTGAGTCAAACAGAGCTTGGATGACGTGTATATGGTACAGCTGCCCATGTAGCTTCAACACGATACCACAGTTCATCAAGAGTAGTGACTGGCGTATTGTGACGAGCCAGTTGCTCGGCCACCGCTGACCAGACGTTTTCAGTTGGCGAGAGATCTGGAGAATGTGCTGTCCAGGGCAGCAGTCGATGATTTTCTTTATCCAGAAAGACCCGTAGAGGACCTGCAACATGCGGTCGTGCATTATCCTGCTAAAATGCAGGGTTTCGCAGGGATCGAATGAACGGTAGAGCCACGGGTCGTAACACATCTGAAATGTAACATCCACTGTTCAAAGTGCCGTCAATTCGAACAAGAGGTGACCGAGACGTGTAACCAATGGCACCCATACCATCACGCCAGGTGATACTCCAGTATGGCGACGACGAATACACGCTTCCAATGTGCGTTCACAGCGATGTCGCCAAACACGGATGTGACCATCATGATGTTGTAAACAGAACCTGGATTCATCCGAAAAAATGACGTTTTGCCATTCGTGCACCCAGATTCGTCGTTGAGTACACCATCACAGGCGCTCCTGTCTGTGATGCAGCGTCAAGGTTAACCGGAGCCATGGTCTCCGAGATGATATTCCATGCTGCTGCAAACGTCGTCGAACTGTTCGTGCAGATGGTTGTTGTCTTGCAAACGTCCCCATCTGTTGACTCAGAGATCGAGACGTGGCTGTACGATCCGTTACAGCCATGCGGATAAGATGCCTGTCATCTCGACTGCTAGTGATACGAGGCCGTTGGGATGCTGCAGGGCGTTACGTATTACCCTGCTGAAACCACCGATTCCATATTCTGCTAACAGTCATTGGATCTCGACCAACTCGAGCAGCGATGCCGCGATACGATAAACCGCAACCGCGATAGGCTACAATCCGACCTTTATCATAGTCGGAAACGTGATGGTAAACATTTCTCCTCCTTAGACGAGGCATCACAACAACGTTTCACCAGGCAACGCCAGTCAAATGCTGTTTGTGTATGAGAAATCGGTTGGAAACTTTCCTCATGTCAGCACGTTGTAGGAGTCGCCACCGGCGCCAACCTTGTGTGAATGCTCTGAACACCTAATCATTTGCATATCACAGCATCTTCTTCTTGTCGGTTAAATTTCGCGTCTGTAGCGATTCATCTTCGTGGTGTATCAGTTTTAATGGCCAGTAGGGTAAATTATGGGGTAAGTATATTGTATACGATCATAATAACACAGTCACACTTCTATGACAGTATGCTCTAGACAGTAGTTTCAGTATTTCATATATCCTTCTCTCGCTACAGTTTTAAAATCGTGCATAGAGAAAATCACAGAGATGATGTATCTTACCTTCCAGATTACTTCCACTAGTCTCAGTTTATCAACATATATTCTCAGTAACATATTTAAAACGCCGTCTCTGCCTCTTGCAGGTATTTTTAGACACTGCATATAATTCTGTTATGGGGTCGTAGGGTTTGCCCTAAATTATGTTCTTACCGACGTCGCTCTAGTCTTGAGCCACGTGGACGAACTGGTAGGTTGGATGACGTTATAAAATATGTACACAGTGGGCAGACGGACACTGTGGGACGTTTTCTTTCTTTTTTTTCGGTCACCAGTCTTCTGAGTGGTTTGATGCGGCCGGCCACGGCCAACCTCTTATTAAATTAAGTGACCTCTTACTATATTAAGTGACTGACAATTGGATTAGCTAATACTCTAGAAGCACACTTATTTAGATAGACTACGTTTAATACCCAAGCCACACAGTTGTAACACAACCCCCATATCGCACCTGTAGGGATCGTGAGGGCAAGATTAGATTAATACGGAGGCGTTTAAACAGTCATTCTTCCCCCGGGGGCCTACGTGTATGGAACTTGAAACAACCATTATACCTGGAACAGTGGGAGGTATTCTCTTCAAAGTGGTTTACAGACAACAGATGTAGAGGTAGAATGTCATGAAATTGTGTGTAGCGAAACGCGATGTTGGAATTGTTCCAGTACAACGTGGCACAACGGGTTGGCGTACTCTGGATCAGGTGGTCGAGCAGCTGCTGGGGTATAGCCTCCCATTCTTGCGCCAGTGCCTGTCGGAGCTCCTGAAGTGTCCTAGGGGTTTGAAGACGTGGAGCGATACGTCGACCGAGAGCACCCCAGACGTGCTCAATGGGGTTGAGGTCTGGAGAACAGGCAGGCCACTCCATTCGCGTGATCTTCTGTTTCAAGGTACTTCTCCACGATGGTAACTCGCTACGGCCGTGCGTTATCATCTATCAGGAGGAAGGTCGGACCCAGTGCACCCCTGAAAAGGCGGACATACTGGTGCAAAATGACGTCCCGATACACCTGACCTGTTACAGTTCCTCTGTCAGTGACATGCAGGGGTGTATCATCATCCCACCCCACACCATCAAACCACGACCTCTACACAGGTCCCTTTCAAGGACATTAAGGCGTTGGTATCTGGTTCCTGGTTCACGCCAGATGAAAACCCGGCGAGAATCACTGTTCAGACTATACCTGGACTCGGCCTTGAACATAACCTGGGACCACTGTTCCAATGACCATGTAATGTGTTCTTGACACCATGCTTTACGGACTCTCCTGTGACCAGGGGTCAGTGGAATGCACCTTGCAGGTATCCAGGCGAATAAACCATGTCTGTTCAGTCGTCTGTAGACTCTGTGTCTGGAGACAACTGTTCCACTGGCTACGGTAAGCTCCCGAACAAGTCTACCTACAGTAGTCTGTGGCCGTCTGCGGGCACTGATGGTGAGATATCGGTATTCTTGTGGTGTTGTACACTGTGGACGTCCCATACTGTAGCGCCTGGACATGTTTCTTGTGTGCTGGAATCGTTGCCATAATCTTGAGATCACGCTTTGTGGCACACCTGCGGTGTTTGACCAGCTTCCAGTCGCCCTAGTATTCTACCCGTCATAACGTATCAGTATGTGTTCTTTGAGCCATTTACAACACACAGTCACCATTAGCACGTCTGAAAACCTCTGCACACTTACTCGGTGAACTGTACTCTGACATGCACCAACACACCTATGCTTATGTTGACCACTGCCAGCGCCACCATGCGACAACTGCAGGTCAAATGCACAGCATGGTCATACCTCGAGGTGATTTAAACCCGCAAACCGCCAACCAGAGAGTTGTTTCACCATGTATCAGCATTATCCTTAATTTATGAGCATGAGTGTAGACAGCTAGCAGAAGGCCTTAGTTCAGTTGAAAATCACAGAATTCAGTCGACATGTTTTATGTGCCTGCGTAAATTACCGATTACAGAAAAAAGAAAAGATTAATCAGTCGGAATATTATGACCACCTACATAATAATCGGTATGTGCACCTTCTGCAAGGACAACAGCGGCGACTCGTCGTGGGACGGAAGCAACGACGCCTTGATGGGTGCTGGAGGGAGTTGGCGCCACATCTACACACACAAGACACCTAATTCCCGTAAATTCGGGGACGGGGGCGATGAGAAATGACGCCACGTTCAATCATATTCCAGATGCGTTCGATCAGATTCATATTTGGTAAGTTCGGCCGTTATCACATCAATTGGAAATCGCCTCTGTGTTCCTCGACCCATCCCTGACCTTCTGACTTGGTGTGTTATCTTGCTGAAAAATGCCACTGCCGTCGGGAAACATGATCGTCATTAAGGAGCGTACGTGGTCTGCAACCAATGTACGATACTCTTGGCCGTCGTGGTGCCTTGTACGAGCTCCCCTGGACCCATGGACGTCCACACGAATGTTCTCCAGAGGATAATGGAGCCGCCGCCAGCTTGTCTCCGTCCTGCAGTACAGACGCCAAAGAGCTTTTCCTCTGAAAGACAACGCATTCGCGCCCTGCCATCGGCATGATGTAAAAGTTTCGGGATTCTCATCACACTACGCAATATTCTGACACTGTGTCAAAGACCAGTGCCGATGGTCACGTGCCCATTTCAGTCGCAGTTGCCGATGTCATGGTGTTAGCATTGACACATGCATGGGTCGTCGGCAGCAGCGGCCCATCTTCAAGAGTGTTTAGTGCACTGTGTGTGTTGCGGGCTTTCAAACTGAAAAATGTGACGAGTGGTGATGGTGTGGCCCGCAACTACGTATCCTCTGACTCAAAGTTGAAATATTAAAAGTTTTGGCTGGTATCGTTGTTTAGGGGCTGGGATATGTAGTTGCTGCGTTACAAGCCAAATACTGCTGAGTCTACAGTACACAATATGAATATACACATGAATAGAATGGTCGAAGGTTCCTATCACTCGGTAATTGCGAATTTTGAACGTAATGTAGAGGTTTATAAATGAAAGATTGCAATTAAATAAAATCTGCAGGTACTATCTTAACAATTTTACAGGGTGAGTACAATAGTAGAAGTACTTTTGAGAATGCGGTATATTTCTGTAAAACACTTATTGGTGTCGATGGTCCAGCAATGAAATAAAATACAAGTTGAATAACAGGGAAACAAAAAAACTCCTACTGCACGTAATTGGTCATGAACAACAACATAGTTGGCGAGATATTCACTTCTAAACGCACACTACGTCTTCGCTGTAGAAGCCACGGAAATCTCACAAGTCCACAAGTCGGCACTCTGAAGTATTTCTATCTGCTGCGACCATGCGCAAACCGCTCCAAAGTCCCTCTGGCGACCGTACATCCCTCGTGCCGTACTGTCCCGGACTGCGTGTACTCTCTCGAAACGATGCTCTTCTTCCACCTCCATACGTCTTCCTACGTGTTCTTTTTTGGAAACAATCGCTGTGATTGGCTAGAGCGCTCAAGCTCTGTCTCCAAGCCAACGTACACCCACAAACATAGAGAAACACATTCGAAATTCTGGATTTACATTTAAATAACTTGAAATTAAATAAACATTCTTACAGCTGGACCATAAACACGCTCTAACATACATATTTAATTACAAAAACAAATCAAATAAACATATATCAAAGGAATAGCAAGCAAAAGTAGGCCAGTAGCCTAATATCTCTGGGTTTTCTAAAACACAGTAAATAATTGACCAATTTCTTCATGAATAGCATATATTGGATATAAACAAAGACATAGATGAATAAATATATTTATAAGCATGCTGCTACCGTTTTTTGTGTAACTGTGGAGTACTTACGGCCTGACGCGATCGATAGTAATCGGCCACTTTGACCTCCAATAACTCATGTACCATTTACGTGAGATGCCTGTAACTCATACCAATTTAGGTTTTACACTAATAGCTTTCTAAAGACACATCGATCGCAGAAATCAGACGAGGCCTTCAATTTTGGAAACTCGTCGCTGGGTGTTACTTGTATAATTTACAGACAGATATTACACTTTAAACTAATAAAGATATTGAAAATCTGACTACACCATCAGAGTCGTCGTGCATATAATGGTAACGTACATGTTTCTTTTTAAGGTGTCATGATTCCTCTGGCTACTATTAATTTCTATACGAACTGTGAAATGTCTGCAATGACGGTTTCACAAAGTCCGCCATCTTTGGCACTCCCCGCATACAAGTCTCTTTCATCAACGCAGCGTCACCAAGGAATTCCCAGCCATGTTCTCGGCTTGGACCACGCCCTGGGGCTACCCCTCATGTCCGGCTAACGTTCGGCACCACTTATTTCCTGCCGTACTTAGAATATGTTCAGGGCGCCACAATTCGCCCGTTGCCTTACAGTGCTCAGACACTCTTGTACTCTGGTCAGCATTGAAAGTTGGTGTTGACTGCGGCACAGTTCGCCGCCTGTCCTGTTTTATCAGTATGCCCAGTCTGCGACATCTGACAGCTGTAAAGAGTGGTCGCTGCCGAATCGCACGACGCCTCGGCGTGGTTTCACCTCGGCTTCGCCACTTGTTGAAGACACTCACCACAGTACTCCTCGAACACGCGACATGTCGTCCAGTTTCCGAAACGCTAGTACCGCGCCTCTGGGCCATCAAACTCAAGACAGATCGCGCGCCTTCCCCGGTCTACACATGTACAGCAAGCTCGCTGATACTGCATGCACTGTGCATGTGTCTAACTCGCAACCATTCCTCGCCAGGTGACGCTGCTATCGCCTGGACGGGTTTATGTCGATCGTAGGTCGGTGGTCATAATGTTCTGGAACACGTATTATGTTCGAGTATAATGACTTAACTGGAGACTAGAAATCTAGTCTGTAGGAATCAGCATGGGTTTCGAAAAAGACGGTCGTGTGAAACCCAGCTCGCGCTATTCGCCCACGAGACTCAGAAGGCCATAGAGACGGGTTCACAGGTAGATGCCGTGTTTCTCGACTTCCGCAAGGCGTTCGATACAGTTCCCCACAGTTGTTTAATGAACAAAGTAAGAGCATTTGCACTATCAGACCAATTGTGTGATTGGATTGAGGAGTTCCTAGATAACAGAACGCAGCATGTCATTCTCAATGGAGAGGTCTTCCGAAGTAAGAGTGATTTCATGTGCGCCGCAGGGGAGTGTCATAGGACCGTTGCTATTCACAATATACATAAATGACCTGGTGGATGACATCGGAAGTTCACTGAGGCTTTTTGCGGATGATGCTGTGGTGTATCGAGAGGTTGTAACAATAGAAAATTGTACTGAAATGCAGGAGGATCTCCAGCGAATTGACGCATGGTGCAGGGAATAGCAATTGAATCTCAATGTAGACAAGTGTAATGTGCTGCGAATACATAGAAAGATAGATCCCTTATCATTTAGCTACAAAATAGCAGGTCAGCAACTGGAAGCAGTTAATTCCAAAAATTATCTGGGAGTAGGCATTAGGAGTGATTTAAAATGGAATGATCATATAAAGTTGATCGTCGGTAAAGCAGATGCCAGACTGAGATTCATTGGAAGAATCCTAAGGAAATGCAATCTGAAAACAAAGGAAGTAGGTTACAGTATGCTTGTTCGCCCACTGCTTGAATACTGCTCAACAGTGTGGGATCCGTACCAGATAGGGTTGATAGAAGAGATAGAGAAGATCCAACGGAGAGCAGCGCGCTTCGTTACAGGATCATTTAGTAATCGCGAAAGCGTTACGGAGATGATAGATAAACTCCAGTGGGAGACTCTACAGGAGAGGCGCTCACTAGCTCGGTGTTGGCTTTTGTTAAAGTTTCGAGAACATACCTTCACCGAAGAGTCAAGCAGTATATTGCTCCCTCCTCCGTGTATCTCGCGAAGAGACCATGAGAATAAAATCAGAGAGATTAGAGCCCACACAGAATCATACCGACAATCCTTCTTTCCAAGAACAATACGAGACTGGAATAGAAGGGAGCACCGATAGAGGTACTCAGGGTACCCTCCACCACACACCGTCAGGTGGCTTGCGGAGTATGGATGTAGATATAGATGTAGATCAGTGTATATAGAGTACCAAAGTGGAGTGAGCGTTTAAAAAAAATCATCAGACAAGAGTAGGGAAAGTTTTAGTCCAGACATCTTGATGGCAATGGATATCTTCTTCACCTTTAATGACCCCTATCATCCGCCAGGTTGTTCGTTAAACAAGTTTTTAGCAGGAACACGAA
This sequence comes from Schistocerca gregaria, assembly GCF_023897955.1. NCBI lineage: Eukaryota > Metazoa > Arthropoda > Insecta > Orthoptera > Acrididae > Schistocerca > Schistocerca gregaria. Next base: position 290,330,700 of record NC_064927.1, read on the forward strand.
TGAATAAATATTAGTGGCTCTTGTCACAGATTGGAAACAACGAAATAAACTAAGTAAATTAGCCAATCAAGAGACACAACTCTGCGGCCGTGAATATTGGATGATGGGAATTCAACGGCACCGCATCAGACGAATGACAAAGCACAACGCTTTCTCACTGAAAGAGAGGTAATCGTATTGTAACTCTCGCCGCAAAGATGCTGGTGTACCTGATCAATGAAAATTATGTTTGCCCTTAGACCAAACACACACATACAACCTCTGCAAGGCAACAGCCAGGGGATCCAGATCCGCACTATCACCTAAATGAAGTTACAGACGACCAGTTGCCATGCAGTGAAAGTGAAAAATATTTTGATTCTCAACAATCGGCTATCACACATCCCTATTTTAGCCAAGGCCAATTGTTGGACCTGTTTTAGCTCAGTTCAAATGGCTCTGAGCACTATGGGACTTAACTTCTGAGGTTATCAGTCCCCTATAACTTAGAACTACTTAAACCTAACTAACCTAAGGACATTACACACATCCATGCGCGAGGCAAGATTCGAACCTGCGACCGGAGCAGTCGCGTGGTTCCGGACTGTAGCGCCTAGAACCGCTCGGCCAACCGGACGGCCTCAGTTATTGTTTTGTTAATCAGTTCAGTTCTTACTTGCGTTGGCGTTATGTTCGCACTAATGTAATAGCCTAATTACCTATCAACAGTAGTTTAATGTTACCACTGAATTCGTTATTTGGAGTCTGGTAGAACTTTCGGGTTACAATATCTCAGTATTTCACGAGGCAGCGGAGCGGTAAATATCATTGTAAATAACGTCAAATTAAAATCAGCGCATAAAAATACACTTGTACTAGGTCTACAACTTTGCTTCCGCCGGTTCTTCTCGAAGTTAGGGGCTTTATTGTGAAAAACTTACAATAAAATTATGATTCATAGCATTGCCCATCGCTGACCACTACATTCTCCCATCTTTCGAATAGCGTACGAATGCCATGGCGGAAGAACTCGGCGTATTTAGTGGGGATCTACGAATGGAATAAGTTTTACACTTGTTCATACGATTGGAAGTGCTGGTCAGTCAGACTGTATGCCACTGATCGAAAAAGGTGCTAGTCAGAGAGAGCAACGTATGGAAAATACGGCGGGATTAGATTAGAGATTAGATTAGATTAGATTAGATTAATACTTGTTCCATAGATCATGAATACGACACTTCGTAATGATGTGGAACGTGTCAGGTTAATAAAAGATGTCTGTACAAGAAATTACATTACACAAAATATTGCATGACACTAATGATTAATTTTTTTTTACTTAGTTTATATCTAAAAATTCAGCCAATGAGTAGAAGGAGTTGTCATCTAGAAATTCTTTTAATTTATTTTTAAATGTTAGTTGGCTATCTGTCAGCCTTTTGATGCTGTTTGGTAGGTGCCCAAAGACTTTTGTGGCAGCATAATTTACCCCTTTCTGTGCCAAAGTCAGATTTAACCCTGCATAGTGAAGATCATCCTTTCTCCTGGTGTTATAGGTATGCACACTGCTATTACTTTTGAATTGGGTTGGATTATTATCAACAAATTTCATAAGGGAATATATATACTGTGAGGTTACTGTGAGGATCCCTAGATCCTTAAATAGATGTCTGCAGGATGACCGTGGGAGGGCTCCAGCAATTATTCTGATTACACGTTTTTGTGCAATGAATACTTTTCTACTCAACGATGAATTACCCCAGAATATGATGCCATACGAAAGCAGTGAATGAAAGTAGGCATAGTAAGCTAATTTACTGAGATTCTTATCACCAAAATTTGCAATAACCCTAATAGCATACGTAGCTGAACTCAGACGTTTCAGCAGACCATCAATGTGTTGCTTCCAGTTTAACCTCTCATCAATAGAGGGATAGGACTTCTCATTTCAAAGTTTCCGTGTATATTTTGACTGAATTTGCGACATGCGGTCGAGCACTGACCCGCTGCGAAATTACCCTTACGTGACTATCGCTGTACTGCGGCGTTTGTGTTTCAGTGCTGGGCTCGAAAGCATATGTTGCTTTCGATGATGATGTCCTGTGACTGTCTCCGTCTGTTTCAGTAGCTATGAAAATGTTTTGTCCTCTACCGCCATGCCGGTCTTCGATGTCAAAATCACCGTTCTCAAGGCGTTGAAAACGTTTCTGCACGTTCTTCCGCTAATAGTTCCCTCACCATTGGTCTTACACAGCATATAAGAGCCACAGCCGCAGATTTCTTCACGTTAAAGCAGAAAATTAAAACTTCCCGCAAATGACGAGAAATGGGTACGTAAGTTGACGTACTTAATCGGGAATAACCTTATGATGCAATTACAAACGGACAAATATTTTTATGGTGTTATGTTTAAAGATGCCTAAGGTTACTGTTTTACACATATGACCAACCACCTGAACCCCACTTGCCGCTACTGTCGTCTATTGCAAAACGGCGGAAGCAAAGCTGTAAACCTAATATTTGTCTGTGTCGCTCAAAATATCATTAAGAACCCAAATGATAAAATAGCGTCCAATCTCGTCAGCCGGACAGAACACAGTTATGAAAACCAGTTAGGATACGGAACAATGGGGAGGGGTTTGTGGAGAGAGGAAGGGATGAGTAAAGACAGCACAGTTTATAGTTCGTTTCTCAAAGATTTTTTAACCGGATTGCTTGCATTCGTCGGAGCCCACTGTGCTCTGAATTCCTCCCTCTCCCTTTCGTCAAAAATCTATTTACGCTCTTGTAATACTGCACTAACTGATGCCAGCAATTAAATATTAAAATGTACATGCAGTCATGCACTATCAAATGGCTAAACATCCACAATCAAAGGAAAAATTAAGCAATGTCAGCACTCAATCTTTTGTTGTGATGCATTTTGTTTTATTTGAAAGCAATATACAACGACCAATTTTTTTCAAATTCTCGACCGACTTGGGCTAGCTCTGTATATTGGGCCGCTAAGCTAGCAATCCCAGAATTTAAGAGACGAGGTGGTTTGAATCCGTCCGCCAGCAACCTCAAAAATGGTATTTCTGTGGTTTCCCATTTTCTGTTTAGGCAAATGCCAGGTTTGGTCGCTTATCACAGGCCACAGTCAATTCCTTCCTCATAAAAGATGCAGTCCCTCTGCCTATATGAAAAGAACTGCTGTGAAGCAGCTCTAAAATCCATATGATAAATAAATAATTCCAAATTCTCCTCATTTAGGCACATAATTTTATCCGCCAGGACTTTTTTTTAATGCAGAAAATGATCCTTTTTACATTGCAAGAAGTGAGATATGCATACTTAAATGAGAAAATTTGGAAAACTTAAGGTTGAATGATTCCGAATCCTTTGCATTTTCGCCACCAAAAATTGCTCTTGCTTCTCTGTCGAACAAACATCACTTTACTCTAAAAGCCCTGTCAGAAATAATCACGGTGTCCTAAAAAATTTGTGCTAGTCCTTTTATTGATATCTTCCTCAATTCATATCCAGACTAAAAGAGTGTAAAATGACCTTGGAGGGTGAAGGGAGAGTGGAGCATGCCTGCTTGTTACTGGTTTGCCAAAATAAAGCACTTCTGAGCAACGAGATTGTATCTCCGCTTGATGAAAAGTTCGAGAGCATTGTCGAATAAAATAATTTATCGTTCTTTATGGAAATTTTAAGAATAAATGAAAAACATGACTCTTTTCAAAGTCCTCTTTAAAAATCGGACCCACCCTTTCACAAAATCCTGGTCACGTTCTTGCCGTCTGTACAAAAATTCCCCAGACTGAATTTATTCAGGCGGCCGGAGTGGCCGATCGGTTCTAGACGCTACAGTCTGGAACTGCGCTACCGCTATGGTCGCAGGTTCGAATCATACCTCGGGCATGGATGTGTGTGATGTCCTTAGGTTAGTTAGGTTTAAGCAGTTCTAGGGGACTGATGACCTCAGATGTTAAGTCCCATAGTGCTCAGAGGCATTTTTTTTTTTATTTTATTCCGCGGTATAAGCGACATCGTTGCACAACTACGGTGGCAGCTTGAACTAACAACTGTAAACGACAAAATGTACATTCGACCAGCGAGTTGTGAACAGACATTTTTAAGTAGTGGACGTGCCGTCATAGTATGTGTGAACGCCGTAGAGTCACAGATCACAAAGGAGCAACATGTCAAAATTAGGTAATTGTTCAACATATTCTACAGAATATTTCGAAGAAAAGTATGTGCAACGTTTTTCTCGAATTCCTCTGAAAATGAGTGCCGCCACTAGCCATTTGATTGACCTGTTGATTTCAACATAATGACGTCATGCACGGTTTGTATCATCTATAGTTTATATCATTTGTCACAGACTAAGCAGAAGACCCATAGACCACAAATACATCCATCTGTAATGATGTATGAAATCATGTAAGGAGCGAAAAAATATCGACAGTATTGAAAAGATACTGTCCTGAGGAAATGACAACAATCATGGAGAACTCTGGGGTAACCGCCAACACGCACACGGTGTATTCTCCACGTCTACGCCGACGTATTTATTTCACGTGGGAAGGCACATCGCCAGCTTCAAACCCATAGTTCAAATGGCTCTGAGCACTATGGGACTTAACATCTGTGGTAATCAGTCCCCTAGAACTTAGAACTACTTAAACCTAACTAACCTAAGGACATCACACACATCCATGCCCGAAGCAGGATTCGAACCTGGCATACCTAATCACCACTTTTTCCCCCTTTCCCTATCTTTTCCATCTCGAGATTGAATGCTCAGTTCACGGTTATGAGCTGTGGAAATAACAATCGGTCCCATGAGATGTTAAGAGTTCGCCGGTGCAGCAGAACATTATTGGTTTTCTGCTGAACGTATCTGTCGGAGGTTTGTGTGCATCTATCACACGACGTTCGCGAAAGGGAAAAAAATTTCGAAGATTTACTAAAGTATGACGACAAACTTTTATACACTTACGTATGTTATTATGATCGTTTGACGCGCCACTCTATAAATTGCGTCTTCACATCCTAAGCAGCATACACACTGGAGGAATCCTATAAGTGCTGAAGAGAAGCTAGCGGTGACATTAAGACAAGTATTAAATTTTATAAAAATAAAATATTTAACCTCTGAAATAGAAACATAAATAAGAGGTAATAAGCAGACAGGTATCATCAACATTGCGTTTGTAGAAAACGACATACAAAATTTTCCAAAGAAAAGAAGGTTTCTACTTATTCATAAATGCCAGTAGCTATCTATAGTATATCTACATCACAGAAAAGCGTTCTGTAGGTGCTTTAAGTATGTATTTGTAGATAGCTATATAATAGTATATATTTGTAGGTAAGTCAGTTAATTTAAATTGTAAGATGTCAGTTTACTTGTACTTATCAGTGCAGAAACTGAAATTAGAACATTCCAATTTGTGTACTATCAGTCGATATGCTTTTCAGTACAGAAATTGGAATTAGAACATGCCTATGTGCATACGTACCGGTATTACTGGGAATTGTTCAATATACTTGTAAGTAGAGAAACTGTAATCAGTGCAGAAATTAAAATTAGAATATGTCAAGATATTTATGAGTCAGTATATGCACGTATCAGTAGATATAGTATCATTATGAAATTTGCATAAGAAATTTTTATAAGAAAGCCAAAATATGGGAGAAAATCATCCTGTAGAGGATAAATTGCATCTGGTACATTGGGCGGAGAGTAGAGACTCGTTATCTGCAGTTGGATAACCTGGTGGATTGGGGCAGGACAGAGTTTCATAATTAGGTGGAACTTGCAGGTTGGAGAACTGTGGTGGCGTCAAAGAAGGTAGAATGTATTGGCTTCAGCAAAGAGGAAAGAAAGGCTGAGAACCTGCAAAAGGTAAGTGTGAATAGCAACCAGAGTTTTGAGGCTGAGTGTCAGAAGGTGGAATCTGCATGCCTCGTTTTGTAACTTTGTGCAGTTCTTTTATATGCAGAAGGACTGACATGAAGAATATATGATCAGCACCTTCTTGCTTTTGTGAACTCTTACTGAGGTGAACCAGGAACAGTTTCTGAAATGCAGTGATTTTGCCTGTTGCTGGAAATGTATCAGAAGTTGATGGCAAACTGGCGGGTGAGGAGGATATGCTTCATGTCGATCCTCTTCATGGAGATAGGGATGGTGAGATAAGAGGGGCTTTGTTTGTGTTGGCAGCAGGGTTCCCACTGACCTCCACTATAGTTGGTGATAGCGCGGTTGGATCCTTACTTCTTCCTCATCTCCTCATCTCAGTTGTACCTGATGTGGTATTGAAGTGGAATGAACATTAATCTTATTAGACAATGTCAAAATAGGTGATTAATATGGTAACCTATCGAGGTACACAGCAGCCAAGAATTTATGAAAAATTGGAAACCTCAGTATTATTAAAGATGGTCACTAATGGAAACCCAACAAAAAATGATTTTTTCTGCAGCATTCTGTGGAAAGTATAGTGCATCCCATCACACATGCTTTCTCCTCTTCTTTGCAGCATCCCCTGATTTGCCTTCACTCAGTATTCTCATATACTAGTCAGTCTCACATGCACTTCCACTTTGTCTTCAAACTCTTCACTGTAATACATATAAGAAAATAAAGTACATACAATAATTATGAGTAATTCATATATAGATACAGGTCAAACTAATGGATATCTACATACTCATAATAAATGAGAAAAGAAAAGGAAATGTATAAATGAGAAACACTTAAGAACTGGATGATATAAAAGAGATACAGCTGTACGTTTGAATTTGAATCAAGTTTTTAATGTTCTTGCTTTACACAAACAAGAAGAAAATAAAGTGGAAAACATAGATACATAGTTGTACGTATTTTTGATAAGGGGAAAAACCAAAAACTGGAAGTGATAGTACAAGTAAAACTCTTGTCGCCTTCTGAGCAGTCTTCTTTTGTGTTTTTCTCTTTCTAGGTAATTCCCCCCCCCCCCCCCCAAAAAAAAAAAAAAACCATGCACCTAGCAGTTGGTAGGGAGGCTTGCGTGCCTCAGTGATACAGGGGTATCTGTTGAGAGGCCAGACAAACGTGTGGTTCCTGAAGAGGGGCAGCAGCCTTTTCAGTAGTTGCAGGGCAACAGTCTGGATGATTGACTGATCTGGCCTTGTAACACTAACCAAAACAGCCTTGCTGTGCTGGTACTGCGAACGGCTGAAAGCAAGGGGAAACTACAGCAGTAATTTTTCCTGAGGGCATGCAGCTTTACTGTATGGATAAATGATGATGGCGTCCTCTTGGGTAAATTATTCTGGAGGTAAAATGGTCCCCCATTCGGATCTATGGACGGGGATTACTCAAGAGGACATCATTATCAGAAGAAAGAAAACTGGTGTTCTATGGATCGGAGTGTGAAATGTCAGATCCCTTAATCGGGCAGGTAGGTTAGAAAATTTAAAAAGGGAAATGGATAGGTTAAAGTTAGATATAGTGGAAATTAGTGAAGTTCGGTGGCAGGAGAAACAAGACTTTTGGTCCGGCGAATACAGGGCTATAAATACAAAATCAAATAGGGGTAATGCAGGAGTAGGCTTAGTAAAGAATAAAAGAATAGGAGTGCAGGTAAGCTACTACAAACAGCATAGTGAACGCATTATTGTGGCAAAGATAGATAAGAAGCACATGCCTACTACAGTAGTACAAGTTTATATGCCAACTAGCTCTGCAGATGATGAAGAAATTGATGAAATGTATGATGAGATAAAAGAAATTATGCAGGTAGTGAAGGGAAACAAAATTTAACAGTCATGGGTGATTGGAATTCAAGAGTGGGAAATTGGAGAGAAGGAAACATAGTAGGTGAATATGGATTGGGGCTAAGAAATGAAAGAGAAAGCCACCTGGTAGACTTTTGCACATTGCATAACTTAATCATAGTTAATTGCTTGAAGAATCATGAAAGAAAGTTGTATACATGAAAGAATCCTGGAGATACTAGAAGGTATCAGGTAGGTTATATAATGGTAAGACAGAGATTTAGCAACCAGGTTTTAAATTGTGAGACATTTCCAGGGGCAGATGTGGACTCTGACCACAATCTATTGTTTATGAACTGTAGATTAAAACTGAAGAAACTGCAAAAAGGTGAGAATTTAAGGAGATGAGACCTGGATAAACTGACTAAACCAGAGGTTGTACAGAGTTTCAGGGAGAGCATAAGGGAACAATTGACAGGAATGGGGGAAATAAATACAATAGAAGAAGAATGGGTAGCTCTGAAGGATGAAGTAGTGAAGGCAGCAGAGGATCAAGTAGGTAGAAAGATGAGGGCTAGTAGAAATCCTTGGGTAACAGAAGAAATATTGAATTTAATTGATGAAAGGAGAAAATATAAAAATACAGTAAATGAAGCAGACAAAAAGGAATACAAATGTCTCAAAAATGAGTTCGACAGGAACTGCAAAATGGCTAAGCAGGGATGGCTAGACGGCAAATGTAAGGATGTAGAGGCTTATTCTTGGGGAGGGGGGTGAGGGGGGGGGGATAGATAGATACTGCCTACAGGAAAATTAAAGAGACCTTTAGAGAAAAGAGAGCCACTTGTATGAATATCAAGAGCTCAGATGGAAACCCAGTTCTAGGCAAAGAAGGGAAAGCAGAAAGGTGGAAGGAGTATATAGAGGGTGTATACAAGGGCGATGTACTTGAGGACATTGTTATGGAAATGGAAGAGGATGTAGATGAAGATGAAATGGGGTATATGATACTGCGTAAAGTGTTTGACAGAGCACTGAAAGACCTGAGTCAAAACAAGGTCCTGGGAGTAGACAACATGCCATTAGAACTACTGACGGGCTTGGCAGAGCCAGTCCTGACAAAACTCTACCATCTGGTGAGCAAGATGTATGAAAAAGGCGAAATACCCACAGACTTCAAGAAGAATATAATAATTCCAATCCCAAAGACAGCAGGTGTTGTCAGATGTGAAAATTACTGAACTATCAGTTTAATAAGTCACAGCTGCAAAATACTAACATGAATTCTTTACAGTCAAATGGTAAAACTGGCAGAAGCCGACCTCGGGGAAGATCAGTTTGGATTCCGTAGTAATGTTGGAACACGTGAGGCAACACTGACCTTACGGTTTATCTTAGAAGATAGACTAAGGAAAGGCAAACCTACATTTCTAGCATTTGTTGACTTAGAGAAAGCTTTTGACAATGGTGACTGGAATACTCTCTTTCAAATTCTAGAGGTGGCAGGGATAAAATACAGGAAGCGCAAGGCTATTTACAATATGCACAGAAACCAGATGGCAGTTATAAAGAGTCGAGGGGCATGAAAGGGAAGCAGTGGTTGCTAAGGTAGTGAGACAGGGTAGTAACCTCTCTCCAATGTTATTCAATCTGTATATTGAGCAAGCAGTGAAGGAAACAAAAGAAAAATTTGGAGTAGGTATTAAAATCCATGGAGAAGAAACAAAAACATTGAGGTTCGCTGATGACATTGTAATTCTGTCAGAGACAGTGAAGGACTTGGAAGAGCATTTGAATGGAATGGACAGTGTCTTGAAATTAGGATATAAGATGAACATCAACAAAAGCAAAACAAGGATAATGGAATGTAGTCGAATTAAGTCGGGTGATGCTAAGAGAATTAGATTAGGAAATGAGACATTTAAAGTAGTAAAGGAGTTTTGCTATTTCGGGAGCAAAATAAGTGATGATGGTTGAAGAAGAAAGGATATAAAAAGTAGACTGACAATGGCAAGGAAAGCGTTTCTGAAGAAGAGAAATTTGTTAACATCGAGTATAGATTTAAGTGTCAGGAAGTTGTTTCTGAAAGTAATTGTATGGATTGTAGCCATGTATGGAAGTGACACATGAACATAAATAGTTTGGACAAGAAGAGAATAGAAGCTTTCGAAATGTGCTACAGAAGTTTAGATGGGTAGATCACATAACTAATGAGGAGGTATTGAATAGAATTGGGGAGAAGAGGAGTTTGTGGCACAACTTGACAAGAAGAAGGGACCGGTTGGTAGGACTTGTTCTGAGGCATCAAGGGATCACAAATTTAGCATTGGAGGGCAGTGTGGAGGGTAAAAATTGTAGAGGGAGACCAAGAGATGAATACACTGAGCAGATTCACAAGGATGTAGGTTGCAGTAAGTACTGGGAGATGAAGAAACTTGCACAGGATAGAGTAGCATGGAGAGCTGCATCAAACCAGTCTCAGGACTGAAGACCACAACAACAACAACAGCTACACTCCTGGAAATTGAAATAAGAACACCGTGAATTCATTGTCCAAGGAAGGGGAAACTTTATTGACACATTCCTGGGGTCAGATACATCACATGATCACACTGACAGAACCACAGGCACATAGACACAGGCAACAGAACATGCACAATGTCAGCACTAGTACAGTGTATATCCACCTTCCGCAGCAATGCAGGCTGCTATTCTCCCATGGAGACGATCGCAGAGATGCTGGATGTAGTCCTGTGGAACGGCTTGCCATGCCATTTCCACCTGGCGCCTCAGTTGGACCAGCGTTCGTGCTGGACGTGCAGACCGCGTGAGACGACGCTTCATCCAGTCCCAATCATGCTCAATGGGGGACAGATCCGGAGATCTTGCTGGCCAGGGTAGTTGACTTACACCTTCTAGAGCACGTTGGGTGGCACGGGATACATGCGGACGTGCATTGTCCTGTTGGAACAGCAAGTTTCCTTGCCGGTCTAGGAATGGTAGAATGATGGGTGTCCCCTTGACGATCACCAGAGGTGTACGGCCAGTGTAGGAGATCGCTCCCCACACCATGATGCCGGGTGTTGGCCCTGTGTGCCTCGGTCGTATGCAGACCTGATTGTGGCACTCACCTGCATGGCGCCAAACACGCATACAACCATCATTGGCACCAAGGCAGAAGCGACTCTCATCGCTGAAGACGACACGTCTCCATTCGTCCCTCCATCCACGCCTGTCGCGACACCACTGGAGGCGGGCTGCACGATGTTGGGGCGTGAGCGGAAGACAGCCTAACGTTGTGCGGGACCGTAGCCCAGCTTCATGGAGACGGTTGCGAATGGTCCTCGCCGATACCCCAGGAGAAACAGTGTCCCTAATTTGCTGGGAAGTGGCGGTGCGGTCCCCTACGGCACTGCATAGGATCCTACGGTCTTGGCGTGCATCCGTGCGTCGCTGCGGTCCGGTCCCAGGTCGACGGGCAAGTGCACCTTCCGCCGACCACTGGCGACAACATCGATGTACTGTGGAGACCTCACGCCCCACGTGTTGAGCAATTCGGCGGTACGTCCACCCGGCCTCCCGCATGCCCACTATACGCCCTCGCTCAAAGTCCGTCAACTGCACATACGGTTCACGTCCACACTGTCACGGCATGCTACCAGTGTTAAAGACTGCGATGGAGCTCCGTATGCCACGGCAAACTGGCTGACACTGACGGCGGCGGTGCACAAATGCTGCGCAGCTAGCGCCATTCGACGGCCAACACCGCGGTTCCTGGTGTGCCCGCTGTGCCGTACGTGTGATTATTGCTTGTACAGACCTCTCGCAGTGTCCGGAGCAAGTATGGTGGGTCTGACACACCAGTGTCAATGTGTTCTTTTTTCCATTTCCAGGAGTGTATTATGGTTGTTGTGTGTCAAAACACGTGTTTTCCTTTGCAGGTACTTTTCCACTCAGTTGATCTTGTTGTAATTGCAGTACGAATTTGATATTTCTGACAATGGTTTACATGTTTTAGTATTCTTTGCCTACATTAAATAGGTACAATGCTATTATAATTAGTATTTTATATGCATTTATAAATAAAAGATGCTTGTTGATCTACATTTATTATTTTTTTCCCGGTGTGTTGAGTTCAGAATGAGCACTTATTTCTAAACACCACAGGGCTTGAAAAACCAAAAACCTATATGTTTGGGAACCAACCTATGTACAGTATGCTTTTACTATCTGCATAATATTAAAAACACCTTAGTTAGGTCATATGTTTGTCTTCATTCAAACTAAAGTTGTTTTGTCTTCTTTCATTAACAGAGAGGAGTCAAAATGGATGGATATGCTTTGAAAATTTTTGAGGTCCTATAAAAACTTATGAGATTCCAAAAATTATTGCTCACTGTTCTTGGCAATATGTTACGTGAACACAAGATAATACATACCTACCTAAAGGGGATGATGAAAAGTTGAACTACAAGTTAGTCAGTTTACATACATACATCAAAAGTAAATAAAATACTTAGGTAGGTATATGAAACATAACTTACCTAAATCATCCTTGTGTTCTTGGAGCACTCTTTCCATGGAACTTCATCTTCTGTCAGTATCCCTTTGGCTGCCTCCAACCAGCACCGCTCTTACACTATGCGATCTTTATATGACCCCATCCTCCAGCCCATGGAGCAATGTGGTCATAAATTAACTGTATTAATTTATCAGTGTCCATATTCCATAGTTTGGCAACATCAAATGAGCATGGTTTGGATACCATCAATCCATGTGGTGCACTGTCTGGGTCTCAAAAATGGTTCAGATGGCTCTGAGCACTATGGGACTTAACAGCTGAGGTCATCAGTCCCCTAGAACTTAGAACTACTTAAACCTAACTAACACATCCATGTCCGAGGCAGGATTCGAACCTGCGACCATAGCGGTCGTGCGGTTCCTGTCTGCAGCGCCTACAACCGCTCGGCCACTGACTGGGTCTCCCCATGGCTTTCTCTGTGATGCCCCCTCCGCAAGTTGGAAATCCCAGTGACTTACGAACAGTTTGCTACTCCAACCTTAAAATTGTGCTTCTGTGTATGTGTGGGTTTTTACATTTATGCCAATGTGTTTGTAATGCTCCATCTGAATACACAACATATTCCATGTGCCCTATGTTGATGCAAATCACATCATGAATACACCATGTGTGAGTGAACACTAAGGTGATGAGTGTGTACATGTCCATTGACATGAAAAGCTCTACAGAGCAACACTAGAGCCGCTGACAAAACTCTTTCATTGAGTACACGCTATATAGGAGTGACTACTATGCAATTTCATCATTTTCTTTGATGCAACATTCTGATGATGTTGTGAATGTGTAGTGTTTCGAGAATTTCTGCATAAATTCTAGAACCACTCAGCCTTCTTCTGTGTCAAACACACATTATTTTAAATGTGAGGGTGGGATCATAGAATCCTAGCTACTGTGCGTCACGTGTCTCTGTGTGCAGGTTTCAAGAAGAATGTAGAGGTGGCGGTCGAACAGCAATGACGAGTACTTGTTGAGTGATCCATGGAAGTTTTAGTGAAAGTGTACGGAAGAACCATACAGCTTCTATGTTATTCTGTGCTAATTGTCAGTGACCATTGTTATAATAACAAGAACAGTTGAGAAGATACCGGTACTCTTGAGAAAAACTTTTGTCTTAGCTTTGTTGAAGGGAAGATGTGTATTATGGTTGATGTTGAGACTGGACATGGTATTTAAGCGAACTTTCTCTTATATGTAAAATAGCTTGTTTTTTATGTTTTGAGACACAGGAGACTTACTAAACAGTGCTGAAAGTGCAAATTTGTTACTGCGCATGGAGTCCAAACATACCAACGGCGTTGCCGAAAGAGCACAGTTTTAGAAGAGAAGGTCTATTAAAAAAGCCATCACAAGCCATTAGAACGTGGCGACCACTGAGAAAGGACTGAAAAAACAGGAACTCTAAGACCAAAAAATGAGGAAAGAAGCTGTTGTATGTTGCCATAGCAACTAAACCAAATACGACAAAGAATTTACTCCTAGACAATGGAACATGTTCAAGTATTTAAAGGAGCAAAATTTTGAATTGAGAAATAGAGAAGAATATTCCAGTGTATTTCACTAAGAAGAAATAGGCCTAGAACATTTTGATTAAGAAGATCCGATGCAGTGGGTGTAGAGCTCTCATATACATTGCGGGGATGCAGACTCGGAAGCCATCATCCAACGCCACCGGCATCCACTCACCGACGCAGAACATATTCTCCGCTGGGTGAGCGTAAAACAGAACCTTATTGTTTTAGTACAAAGTGGTACAAACTGTTCAGTGAACTTTATTAGAGTAGTTACCATCCTTAAAGTTAGTTAAATGCTTACAAGATCTAAAGCTTGCAAGAATATGGATAACATACAACAAGTCGAGGAAACTAAAGAACCAGCTATGGCCATGAGAGTTAGTAAAGAAGTGCCAGACTGGGCTGAGGTAGTAAACTTATTCAAAGCCCAAAGTGCAGCTATAAATGTGACTCCAAGTGAAAAAATACGTTCAGTACATTCTCAGCTAAATGCCCAGAGTGCAGCTTTAAATGCTCAAAATGCAACTCTAAGTGAAAAACTAGACTCAGTACATTCTCAATTGAATAACCAGACTGAAAGTTTAAATAGTCAAACGACAAATATAGATTTGTTAAATACCAAAGTTGACTCACAGTGCAAAGAATTTAGTAATCTATGAGAAGGCATAGATGCTTTAAAGACTGAATTCGACGCCTTAAATAGTAAGGTAGAGAATTTAAAATTAGATTTAAAGAATGAATTGACTAGTACCTTGACTATTCACATAAATCAAATGTTTACTGGTTTTAGTCAGAAACAGAATGATAATTTTCAGAATTCGACAATAAGGTTAGAACTGAATATTGAAGACAAATGTAATAGTGTAGAATCAGAGCTTAATGAAAAGTTAGGATCCTTTGAAAATGTGTGCAATATTAAATTTAATGCTGTAAAGCAACGGTTGAATACTTTGAAAGAAGAGTGTCGATAAGCAGGATAATTTAATGCCAATAATTCGATTGCAAATTACAGGTGTTAATACACTATTAGATAATGTGGAAAGGAACTTCAAAGAGAAATTAGCGAACTCTAACATCATAAATGTAAATAGTTTGGAGGAGCAGGCCAAAGAAATTATAGATCGAAAAGTTACTGAGAGAGTAACACCCAGAAACATATCTCCTTTTCTATCTTCTGAACTTAGTGATACCAAGAAAGGTATAGATGACCTGTGGAAAGAATTCAAGCTTATCCAGGATAAAGAAGACATAAGGGTAACTTCACCTAATGTGGTACTAGCTAGTGAAGTGATGACTGATCTGCAATGGCAGGCTAATTCAGGTTTATCCAGGCAATTCCCTAAGTTTAAGTCAGACGGGGATGTAAATCCAACACATTTCTTGAAAGAATATTGAGAATTTTTCTTCTTGTGGAGACTACCAAAAGAAGTTTAAAGAGAAATACTGGTCTCTTATATCTCAGCAACCATATCTATCCCCCCCTCCCCTCTTTCCATATTCACGAACTTCTATCGCTAAAGTCCTTCCTTGTTTCTGTGGTTTCTAATAACTTTATCTTTAGATAAGAATCAGACTACACGAACACACATCCACATGCACACAAAAATACATTTAGATACAAACATTGAAATTACAGACTATAAAGCCTGTCACGATGTGAGAATCATCAGGTTTTGTAGGGGAAAGAATATGTGTACACAGGTAAATCTGCACACATATGTTTATAAAAACTATGACGATTCCACATCACATATGTATATAAGAACTATGATGGTTCTACATCATTTTTTAATATAAAGAAAGAATTGTGACAAAGTACTCAGGCAAAAAGAGGGAGACAAAAGCATGTGAGTTGTGGGATAACTATAAAGCAGTAGTGAGCAGAAGATAGACAAGGAAGAGACATGGGCAAAGAAAGAAGAAAGCAGGAGTGGCATTAGTCATGCTGATCATTAGGAAATGTCAGTTTAATAAATGCTCTGACAAACTGTAGGATAGTGGGACTTGAATAGCATATATAGACATGTCTGAAAGAACAGACACCATATCCATATAAGTATATAGTTCTGGCAATACCGGCCATGACCTCCTTCTTCTGTGCAGATGCACATATACTCCCCGAACTCTTATGGACTTTTAAGAATGTCTTCCATGATTAATGAGTGTGGTGGGATGGAACACTACAAATGTAAATTGTGGACATACAAGATAAGAACGTGGGTCTCGCAGGAGGCATGTGTGAGATAGTCCCTGCTGTCCCACTATCCTTTGTTCCCTCGGTGGCTCAGATGGAAAGAGCATCTGCCATGTAAGTAGGAGTTCCCAGGTTCGAGTCCCAGTTGGGGCACACATTTTCACCTGTCCCCGTTGATATATATCAATGCCTGTTAGCAGCTGAAGGTATTAATTTCATTCTAATTTCGTTCTCAGCGGCTGCAGGTCATTAATGGTGTCTGTTCTTTCGGACATGTCCAAAAGAACAGACACCATATTCATATAAGTATACATTACAAAATGGTGGATGAATGACATAAAAAGTCAGAAGAGTATAATGAAATATCTGATGAGGTTACAAAAGGACAGAAGCATTTTTCAAAAAGACAGAAAAGAATTTTGTGGCAGTCACATTCATTAATAAACAGCAAGACTGAAAGAATGATGCGTGATCCAAAAAGATTGACGAACAATTTAAGGAGCATAGCATTTCGAGAGTTGGCTCTTCGCTAATGACCAGGCCCTAATGGCAGGCGACTGGAGTATGTGTTCAGAAAACTTCACAAAGAATACTCAAAGTTAGGTTGATCCAAAAAAATAAATAAGTAAATTACTTTAAAAAAACATGCATAGCAGTGCATGAAGTTCAGCAAGACAATCTGGATGGAAGATCCTATAAAATTAAAAAATGTCTGTACAATTAAATATTTGGGCATTACTTTTAAAGCATATGGAAGAACACAAGATATCACAAATAAAATTCAGTGAAGAAAAAGAGCAATTGGTCAACCTAATTCCTTACTTTGGAGTGACAAAATTATACAGAAAATGAAGATCTTGCTGTATCAGTCAGTTGTTGAAAGTATCACCACATATGCAACTGAAATATGAGAGCTAACCATAATTTAAAGGAGAAAAATAAACTGATGTCCCTTGAAACACATTTTTGGTGACTTCATCACATCTCCAAACTGGAACATGGCCATCCTGATTTATGGTTTCCATGATTTCCTTAATTTACTTGAGGCAAATGCCGGGATGGTTCCTTTAAAAAAAAAGGCACGGCTGATTCCCTTCCCCACATTTCCTTAATCCAATAGAACCAATGACCTGTTTGCTCCCCTCCCCCAATCAACCAACCAACCAACCAATCAACCAACTGGAACACATCAGAAACGAAAAAAAAATGGGAAATTAAAGAAGAAAAAGACCCTATTCTTGATGCTAAAATAGCAAAATATTAAGTTGATATGGCCATCTCCAACAAATGGATGATAACACATGGCCAAAGACAATCTATGAACGTGTACCAGCTGAGCAAAATAATTCTGGAAGGCCATCTAGAAAATAGGTGCAAGTTGCTGAAGGTGCATTGAATTCTTTGCTTCCATGTAGACAAAATGACACTGTGACAACAGGAAATGTTTTCCGTCACCAGTTAGGAAAGGCCTCTTCCCAAAGGTATAAAATAGGAGCACAAGGGAGAGGAGAGATTATGTATGTCTCCTGATTAATTTTTAGTGTTTTTATTTCTTTCTCTTGTTTGGTTGCTTTCTTTCCCCTGTTCAACTGGGTTCTCACACCCAATTAAAGTGCATGATGGCTGATGTGGCAGTGACACCATGCACTACTGTTTGCATGAGCTCCTGCATGGTTTCAGTATAGCATCAGCTGAGATTGTTCAGAATGACAATGGTGTTGTCATTCAGCTTTCAGCGTTATAATGGAGTGAATATTCCAATAAAAAGAAACAAAGCATAGGTATTGGATTTGGAAGTGGGTTTTGCCAGATTTTCTTTCATTGAACCAGATACTTTTGAGTGTATTTCAGTCCATGTTATCCACAGTTTATCCACTTTACACTCACATAAACAAATTAAAATGTGCTAGCTAAATTCCCATGAACCAATTACTTGCATACAGAACTTTCGTCAAGGTCTTTTGTCCCCCTCTTTGTCATGACCTTCTTGCAGCATGGATAATCCTCGCAGTAGGTCTCATTATAGCTCTTAATGTTTGCTGGTGCAATGTCATCATTATCTAAGGCTTAGGGGGAACTGTTGACACAAGTTTGTTGTAGCAGTTAAGGAGTGAGTCACCCCAATCTTCTTCCTGGATGATTGTTAGAGAATCAAATTTCTTTCTTGATCTGATGAGTAAGGTAGGTGTTAATGCTGAAGAGTGATTCAAATACTGTTCCTGGAAATCCAAAGGTTGACGTTTTAATTCTATTAGGTACATCTAAATCTACATCTACTTAGATAATCCCAAAGCCATGGTATGGTGCATGACGGAGGGTACCCTGTACCACAACTTGTCCTTTCCTTTCCTGTTCCACTTGCAAATAGAGCAAGGGAGAAAGCTCTGTAAGAGCCCTAATTTCTTGTATCTTATCTTCCTGATGCTTATGTGCAAAGTATGTTGGCAGCAGTAGAATCGTTCAGCAATCAGCTTCAAATGCCAGTTCTCTTAATCTTCTCGTTAGGTTTCTTGAAAAGAATGTCGTCTTACCTCCTGGGTTTCCCATTTGAGTTCCCAAAGCATCTCTGTAATGCTAACATGTTGTCTGAACCTACTGGTAACAAATCTAGCAGCCCACCTCTGAATTGCTTCAATGTTTTTCTGCAATCTGACCTGGAACAGATCTCAAACACCCAAGCAGTACTCAGGAATAGGTCACACCAGCATCCTATCTGTGGTCTCCCCTATGAGTGAACCACTATTTCTTAAAATACTCCCAATAAATTGCAGTCAACCATTCGCCTTCTTTACCACAGTCCTCACATGCTCGTTCCAACTCATATTGCTTTGCAACATTACACCCAGATATTTAAACAACTTGACAGCATCAAGCAGACGCTAGTAATATTGTATCTGAAATGACAGGTTTGATCTTCCTACTTATCTACATTAACTTACATTTTCCCACATTTAAGACTAACTGCCATTCATCACACCAACTGGAAGTCATCTTGTATCTTCCTACAGTCACTCAACTTTGTACAGCATGGCATCATCAGCAAACAACCACAGACTGCTGCTCGCCCTGTCTGCCAAATTATTTATGTGATAAAATAACAACAGCGATCATATCACACTTCCCTGGTGCACTCCTGACAATACCCTTGTCTCTGATCAACACTCACCATCGAAGACAACATACTGGGTTCTACTATTTAAGAAGTCTTGTATCTGTGGACTTATTCCACACGCTCATACCTTTGTTAACAGATTGCAATGGGGCATCATGTCAAATGCTATCTGGAAATCTAGAAATAAGGAATCTGCCTGTTGCCCTTCACCATTGTTCATTGTTCTGAGCTCCCAGTGCCATACAACCATTTATTATTATTGTTATTATTATTCTGAAAATGTACGTTATGCATCAATGTTCTTTCCATGCTTGCCTTTTTTTATGGCACATATCATTTATGTAAATCCATGTCGAAAGTAATTAAAGGGATGACATACCAATGAACACAACAGCAATACACATGTTATTTTTGAAAATTACAGAAATATACTTCTCTAATCCATAATGAATCAACACAATTTCTGATTTGACATTATAGATTGTCCCGTGAAGTGCATCCTCAAACAATTTTAATATGCTACCACCAAACTGCAGCCCAGAGCAAAGTAGACCAGTCTGTGCTGCAAGATGCAGCTGAACTTAAAATACCCAATTTCAATTGCCACTTTGCAACCTGGGTCATCTGGATCCTCCCCTTCACCACCAGATTTTCTGTACTGTGTACGGGGGTTTATCCTTACAATGTATTCTCTGTTCCCAAAAACTTTCTGCCTTCAACATACAAGGTTTGTTCAAAAAATCTCAGAACTCTGTTCACAAATTTTTTCTACACTTACCTTTTACTTATTGTGCATGGTCTCCTTTGAAAAACTTTCCTCCAGAATTGATATTCTGCTCCCAGTGCTGTTTTCACTTCCAGAGGCAGTCTTGATACACCTCTTGCTGGATCGTGTGAAGTGCCATCTGTGAATTTTCTTTTATCTCATCTGTCATTGCAAACCTTTGTCCTTTCAATGGGGTTTTCAACTTTGGAAATAAAAAAAGTCCGTAGGGGCCAGTTCTTGAAATGACAGAGGATGAAGCAGCACAGTGATTTCGTTTTTTGTGCAATAGTCTTGCACCAGCAGGGATGAATGTGTGGGTTGATTATCATGATGCAAGGGGCTATGATTTGTCTCACCCAATTTCAGACCCCTTCCTTCTCACACACTCTAGCAGATATTGCAACATGTCCTGATAGTATCATCAATTAACAGTTTGTCCCTGTGACATGATTTCATAATGAACTAATCCTTCAAAGTCAAAGAAAATTATCAGCTTGGCTTTGACATTTGACTGGACCTGACAAGCTCTTTTTGGTCTTAGAGAATCTTTCATGACCCATTGTGAGGACTGAACCTTTGTCTCAACATCATGACCATAGACCCCAAGTCTCATCACCAGTTATAATTCTCTTAAGGAACATCTTGTTCTTATTTGCATGATTCAAAAGCTCTTCATAGATTGTCAGGTGAAGTCTTTCTGGCCTTGACTCATGAGCTGTGGGATGAACTTGGTGGCAAAATAATGCATTCCATGATGCTGTGTGAGTATTTCATGTTATGATCCAACTGAAATGTTACATTCTTCTGCAATCTTTCGGACAGTCAGTCTTCGGTTGGCATGCGCAATTTCATTGACATTCCTGACATGAGCATCACTGGTAGACAAGAAGGGCATCTTGAACGAGGGTCATCCTTAACTTCTGTCTGGCCATTTTTAAACCATGTGAACTATTTGTAACAATGAGTATGGTTTAAGTGTTCATCACCACAGAGATTCCAGAAAATTAGACAATTCGTGGTATGTGCCAGAATGGATGGACTTCCTCTTTCAGAAACTAAACCATACTACTTTGTTAGGCAGATAGAAGATAACTCCTAGGCTGCTTTTCTTGAAAATTTGAGAAATGGATCTACATTGAGTAAGGCTGATACTGGAACACAATTGCAGGTATCATTACTTCACTCTTCCTCTATTCTAGGAGACATACCTGTCACAACCCCTCTCTGCAGTGTTTTAAAATAGGAGTTAGGTGATTATTTTTCACAAAGATTACTCCAGAGAGATGAATTCTAAGCAAACTTGAAGTGTCAGGGAGTGTCTAACATTCTCTGCATACAGAAAGGACCTAAGGGCAAACAGGTGGACACTGGATTTCATCTACATCTACATCTACATGGATACTCTGCAAATCACATTTAGGTACCTGGCAGATGGTTCATCTAATCACCTTCACAATAATTCTCTATTATTTCAATCTCGTACAGCATGCAGAAAAAATGAACACCTATGTCTTTCCATGTGAGCTCTTATTTCTCTTATTTTATTATGTAGGTCAGTGTCAACAAAATATTTTCACATTTGGAGGAGAAAGTTGGTGACTGGAATTTCGGGAGAAGATTCCACCGCAATGAAAGTCACCTTTGTTTTAACAATGTCCACCCCAAATGCTGTATCATGTTAATGACACTCTCTCCCCTGTTTTACATTAATACAAAACATGTTGCCCTTCTTTGAACTTTCATTATGTACTCCGCAGTCTTGTCTGTTAAGGCTCTCTCACGGCACAGCAGCATTCTAAAAGAGGATGGACATGTGTAGTGTAGGCAGTCTCTTTAGTAGATCTGTTACATTTTCTAAGTGTCCTTCCAATAAAACACAGTCTTTGGTTAGCCCTCCCCATAACATTTTCTATGTTTTCATTTCAACTTAAGTAGTTTGTAATTGTAATTCCTAGGTATTTAGTTGAATTTACAGCCTTTAGATTTGACTGGTTTATTGTGTAATTGAACTTTAATGGGTACCTTCTAGCATTCATATGGATGATCACACACTTTTTGTTATTTAGGATAAACTGCCAATTTTTGCACAATGCAGATATCTTTTCTAAATCATTTTTCACTTTGTTTTGATCTGATGACTGTACTAGTCAATAAATGACAGCACCACCTGCAAATAACCTAAGATGACTGCTCAGATTATGTCCTAAATTGTTTATGCAGATAAGGAACAGCAAAGAGCCTGTAACGCTATCTTGGGGAACACAGGAAATCTCGTCTGTTTTACTTGATGACTTTCCATCAATTATCATGAACTGTGACCTCTCTGGCAGGAATATTTCCTAAAAAGGTGAAAGTTGTGGCATGTAAATGCAGTGCTCAACCATACAATTCACCACCTCAATGCTTTTGCTGCTACCAATTTAATCAGAGTAATATAGAGCTGATTATGAATAAAAATAAACTAACTGACCCCAAACATGTTGCTAGTGCTTTCAACAATTATTTCTCAAATATAGCACAGCAGTTAATAAATACACACCATGACAAACTGCCAACCAGTCACTCAGATCAAAAAATTCGTCTAAACACATTATTCCTGTATCCAGCAACACCTGAGGAACTGTCAAGAATTCTAAAAGAATTACCTAATAAATATTTAGTGGGTGTCGATGAGATACCAGATGCTATTATCAAAACTAGTGCAACATTTATTGTGGAACCACTAACAGACATAGAAAATTCATCTTTTGAGAGTGGTGTATCTCCAAATAATATAAAAACTGAAAAAGTAACAACTTTGCACAATAAGGGTGCAAAACGTAATATTGCTAATTATAGACCAGTTTCAGTTTTGTCAGGCTTCAGCAAAATTATGGAAAAATGCCTTACAAGATTTCTTAAATAAAGGGAGGCTGATAAATGACTCCCAACATGGGTTCAGAGCTGGAAAGTCAACACAGTCAGCAATTTTTGCCTTCTTAAATGAAGTATTAAAAGCAGTGGATGATAAACAACATGTATCTGGGATATTTCTGGATCTAAGTAAAGCCTTTCATGTAATTGATCATGGCATTCTCTTGTGTAAATTAAGTAATTATGGAATTAGAGGCCAGTCTGAGAAGTGGATCCAGTCGTACCTCAGTCAGCAGATTACATAAATAAAACACAAAGATAGTGAAACACAAAAAATTTCTAATTTTTACAGTGATGAGCAGAAAAATCAAGTATGGGGTCTAACGAGGGTCAGTTCTAGGACCTGTCCTATTTCTGCTATATGCGCATGACTTGGCTAGTAAAATACATGATGGAACCATTGTACTGTTTGCAGAAGACACCAATATTCTAATTAAATCACAGAATGAGGAAAATCTGCAAGAGGCTGCAGTATCAGTTATGCGTACCTTGACACACTGGTTCAAGACCAAAAGGCTCATCATAAATTCTGAAAAAACTGTGGCAGTTAACTTTCATACTATCAAAGAAAAAATGTGTTGAAGGTCAATCATAAAATTTCTAGGCATACATGTTCAGGCAGATCTGAAGTGTGAGGTACACCTAAACAATTTAAATAAGAGACTGAATTCACTAGCATATTAGGATCCTCACTCAAAATACAAGCTGCTCATCAGTGCTGACAATGTATCATTGCAATATACAGTCACTACTTACATACGGAACAATTGTTTGAGAGAGTTCCACAAATACTATAAAAACATTTAAAATGCAGAAAAAGATTATCAATTACTAACAAAGAGATAGAGGGGCTGGCCAGTACTTACCTCAGCTCAGTACAGCCGATAGAAACACAAAAAACAACCTAGCTTTCGGAATAAATGTTCCTTCATCAGGGAGGAGAGAGGGGAAAGAAAGGGAAGAAGTGGATTTAGTTACTCACAACCCAGGTTATGAAGCAACAGGGATAGTAAAACAGGGAATGTAGCAAGGATGTAGGCACGGTTGTCAGAGGGAAGCCAAAGATATTCTACTGTAGGTACTGTGCCAGCTTCAAACCAAAGAGGATGCATACAGAAGTAAAGAGGTGTGTAGTATAAAGATGTAGGATGAAAAGATGCATGAATGGCTAAAGAGGAAAGGGAAAGAGGAGAAGACTGAAAAGTAAATGGGAGTGAGGTTGTTTAACGTAGGTTCAGTCCAGGGGGATGGCGGGATGAAAGGATGTGCTGGAGTGCAAGTTCCCATCTCCGCAGTTCAGAGGGACTGGTGTTGGGTGGGAGAAGCCAAATGGCACATATGGTGTAGCAGGTTCCTAGGTCCCTAGAATTATGCTGGAGGGCATGCTCCGCTACTGGGTATTGGACATCTCCTAGGCGGACAGTTCGTCTGTGTCCGTTCATGCGCTCAGCCAGTTTAGTTGTTGTCATACCAATCTAAAAGGCTGTGCAGTGCAGGCATGTCAGCTGATAAATGACATGTGTAGTTTCACACGTGGCCCTGCCTTGAATTGTGTATGTTTTACCAGTAGCGGGGCTGGAGTAGGTGGTTGTGGGGGGATGCATGGGGCAGGTTTTGCAGCGGGGTCGGTTACAGGGGTAGGAACCGCTGGGTAGAGAAGGTAGTCTGGGAATATTGTAGGGTTTAACAAGGATGTTACAGAGGTTAGGGGGACAACGAAAGGCAACTCTGGGTGGTGTGGGGAGAATTTTGTCAAGGGATGATCTCATTTCAGGGGTTGACTTGAGAAAGTCATATCCCTGGCGGAGTAATTTATTGATGTATTCGAGGCCAGGATAATATTGGGTGACAAGGGGGATGCTTCTGTGTGGTCTGAGGGCAGGAATATTGTTGTTGGACGGGGAGGAAGGTATTGCTCGGAAGATCTGTTTGTGGACAAATTCTGCAGGATAGTTGTGGGAGAGGAAAGCACTGGTCAGGTTATTGGTGTAATTGTTGAGGGATTCATCACTGGAGCAGATACGTTTGCCACGAATACCTAGGCTGTAGGAAAGGGAGCGTTTGATGTGGAATGGATGGCAGCTATCAAAGTGAAGGTACTGTTGTTTGTTGGTGGGTTTGATATGGACAGAGGTGTGGATGGGAGCTTCAACAAGATGAAGGTCAACATGCAGGAAGGTGGCTTGGGTTTTGGAGAAGGACCAGGTGAAATTCAGATTCGAAAACGAGTTGAGGTTACGGAGGAAATTAAGTAGTGTTTCTTCACCATGAGTCCAGACCACAAAGATGTCATCTATAAACCTATACCAGGGCAGGGGAAGCAGCTGTTGGGTCTTCAGGAAAGCCTCCTCCATGCGTCCCATGAAGAGGTTGGCATAGGACGGAGCCATCCTGGTTCCCATGGCAGTTCCCCTGATTTGTTTGTAGGTCTGGCCTTCAAAAGTGAAGTAATTATGGGTGAGGATGAAGTTGGTAAGTGTGATAAGGAACGAGGTTTTTGGAAGATCTTTGGGTGGGTGTTGGGAGTGGTAGTGCTCAAGGGCAGAGAGACCATGGGTGTGTGGGATGTTTGTGTAAAGAGATGTAGCATCTATGGTGACAAGAAAGGTTTCAGGTGGGAGAGGAGTGGGAATGGATTTGAGGCGTTCTGGGAAGTGGTTTGTGTCCTTGATGTAGGATGGGAGTCTGCGGGTAATAGGTTGGAGGTGTTGGTCTACCAGAGCTGAGATACGTTCTGTTGGGGCTTTGAAGCCTGCTACAATGGGACAGACACAGACGAACTGTCCGCCTAGGAGATGTACAATACCCAGTAGCAGAGCATGCCCTCCAGCATAATTCTAGGGACCTAGGAACCTGCTACACCATATGTGCCATTTGGCTTCTCCCACCCAACACCAGTCCCTCTGAACTGCGGAGATGGGAACTTGCACTCCAGCACATCCTTTCATCCCGCCATCCCCCTGGACTGAACCTACGTTAAACAACCTCACTCCCATTTACTTTTCAGTCTTCTCCTCTTTTCCTTTCCTCTTTAGCCATTCATGCATCTTTTCATCCTACATCTTTATACTATACACCTCTTTACTTCTGTATGCATCCTCTTTGGTTTGAAGCTGGCACAGTACCTACAGTAGAATATCTTTGGCTTCCCTCTGACAACCATGCCTCCATCCTTGCTACCTTCCCTGTTTTCCTTTCCCTGTTGCTTCATAACCTGGGTTGTGAGTAACTAAATCCACTTTCCCTTCTTCCCTTTCTTTCCCCTCTCTCCTCCCTGATGAAGGAACATATATTCCAAAAGCTAGGAACTTAAATTTTCGGTTGTTTTTTGTGTTTCTATCAGCTGTACTGAGCCCCTCTATCTCTTTGTTAGTAATTGTTTCACATCTTTATATGAGATTTTCCATTAATTAGTTAGAAAAAGATTATCAGGCTGATAAAAAAAAGCTAAATGTAAGGATTCCTGTAGACCCCTTTTTAAAACTCTGAAAATAGTGCAACTGCCTTGCTTCTATGTATACAAAATAGTAATTTTCACAAAAGAGAGCATCTTAAAAAAGGAAAATCTCCTCTAACACAACTATGATATACACACATATGAAACTAGTCAAAAGATGAACCTACACAGGAACATAGTAAATACAAACTTATGCAAAAGAGGAGCGTATCATTCTGGAGCTACGTTATATAACCATATTCCTTCTTACCTAAAATGCATACCAACATTAAATGCATTTAAAATAAAGTTAAAACAGTTCTTGCTTGACCACTGCTTCTATTCTTTATCTGAGTTTATGGAACATCATAATAAGTAAATCTCATTTACCAAATTTCACCAACTGTAAATTCATAATATAGCTTACATTGTGCTTATCATGTCATCTCACTTAATAACTGCTATTATCACATGTAGAAGTAATGAAGTACACCAATGTACATTATTATGCATTTTTAATATGTCAACAATGTAGTCAAAATGACTACAGTATTGTAAACTAACTAGGTTTACCACTGTCCTATATCACATGTACAATGTATGAAACTGATTCATGGACCAATAAATAAATAAATTGAAATAATATTCAGGATTTGAAATACTTACTACCTGTAGTATCTTGAAGAAAATTGGAAGTATGAACAGCCTTATTCCACAGCACTGAGATAAAGATTCACAACCTCTACAACAGGCATACCCCCTGCCTTGAGCCAATAATAAACTGTCAGACCCTCCTGTCATCTGAGGAGAGACTAACATAACCCACTAGACCCATCTTCTAGTGCAGACAAAGACCTTTCATCTGTATCCAGCATCTCAGGATAAGAGAATCCCTTTGGATACACTCCTCCTGCAAACCAGTACCAGGAAATCAGTTCTTCTCAAATGAAACAAGGAACGCAAATATCAGATCACTGGATGGCCCAGTCATCTTCCAAAACAGAAATGTGGTACACAAAACCCCATCAAAAATTCAAACTTCCTGAAGAGAAGGGGAAGGGATGGAAAAAACAGATATAAAGAGATCTAAGTAATACTATTGAAACAAGCAAGTTGGCCATTAATAGGGGTAACTCACTCTAAATCTTCCTCCTAATATTTTAGTTTGCCAAATAGTATTTTGTTGTCCATTCAGTCAAAGGCTTTGGGAAGGTCACAAAATATGTGTGACCTAATAATTTATATTGGTGAGCTGTGCCAGGACTACTTTTGTAGGATACTGAACAGATTTTACTGTGCAAACCACCACACAGTGTACCTTGTATCACTACTAATCATTTTGATTCCTGTTCCACTCGCTATTAGAGCAAGAGAAAAACTCTGTAGATGGCACAAGATGAAACTGAACCTATCTAATCCTTGCTAGTCACAATCCCACATGCCTAATTCTTCTACAGTGAAACTGTAAGGGATATCATTGTTGTCTGTATGAAGTAAAGCAACTAACTTCAACTTGTCCTTCAACTGGATGGCCCAGTCATCTTCCAAAACAGAAATGTGGTACACAAAACCCCATCAAAAATTCAAACTTCCTGAAGAGAAGGGGAAGGGATGGAAAAAACAGATATAAAGAGATCTAAGTAATACTATTGAAACAAGCAAGTTGGCCATTAATAGGGGTAACTCACTCTAAATCTTCCTCCTAATATTTTAGTTTGCCAAATAGTATTTTGTTGTCCATTCAGTCAAAGGCTTTGGGAAGGTCACAAAATATGTGTGACCTAATAATTTATATTGGTGAGCTGTGCCAGGACTACTTTTGTAGGATACTGAACAGATTTTACTGTGCAAACCACCACACAGTGTACCTTGTATCACTACTAATCATTTTGATTCCTGTTCCACTCGCTATTAGAGCAAGAGAAAAACTCTGTAGATGGCACAAGATGAAACTGAACCTATCTAATCCTTGCTAGTCACAATCCCACATGCCTAATTCTTCTACAGTGAAACTGTAAGGGATATCATTGTTGTCTGTATGAAGTAAAGCAACTAACTTCAACTTGTCCTTTTCTGTCTGTAGAAGTCACAGCCGGCAGATGGACATCCTGACACAATTTGATAATGCTAGATGTTTAGTAAAAGTTGCACAAATTTAGAGAGGCCGTAGGGTAATGTTTGTGCAATGGCCCAACACTCAGTTTTTAGTTAAAAGGTATTGTTGAACACTGGTATAGAAGCAGTAACAATTAGTCCACTTTTTAACATATTAACAATTTGTCACACATATTTTTCACTTAGAAATGTACATCAAGATCCTTAAAAGTTAATACAGTAATTATGACACCCTTTCATTTTTTGGGGGAATTTTTAACACACACATTTTTTTCAGTGCAAATATGGGGAATAGGACAGTAGAAGCAGTTTGTAGGAAATCCATTAATGAATTACTCATTTGTCTATTCAGTAAGGGGGCACCAATGCACTTTAGTGTTCCACATGGTAACTCTCTCTTCTATTGATGTCACCCTTTACAGTTCCAGGCTAGCATTAGCAACACAGTGCCACACTTACAATGACCTGTGTGACACCAACCACTATCCCATCACCTTCTCAGCCATATGTTTCTGATCAGAGTGTTGCCACACTAGTCATTGGAACAAGTAGATTTGTAGTTGCACACCTCTGCAGCCCAATTCATGCCAAACTCGTACGAGATATTATGAATACGATGGTAAGTGTAAAAATGGGTACCCATCTTATCTGGATACCCTAAATTCAAGTAGGTTCCCTTATGGTCCCAAAGATCTACCCAACACATTTAAATATAGATGATGAGTCCTACAATGGCACAGATAACACTTGTTGACTGCCATCTTAATGCTACTTAAATCAGTTAGTTATTAAGTCATCAAGTACCTGTACAGTGGCAGCCCCCTGACCACACAGGAATCAAGCTGTTGGTGTCTGCTCTAGAAACTTCCCATATATGCCAAGGAATATGTGCCCATCATGACTAGGATAGGGGACTGCAGACAACAGTTACCCCACCAGGTAGTGGCTGCTGTTGCTGGATCGTGCTCTTGGGGAGAGCCCCCCTTCGGAGTGGATGGTACCAAGGTGGATGACCCACAAATGAAATGGTTCAAACTTTATCCTGCAGGTGGGCACATGAATTACTACAGTGCAGAATGTGTCCTTCCCTGACTATGTCATAAGAGGAAGGAGGGGCTGAGAGACAAGGGAAGAAATATCTTCGCAATAGTTAGTTTGCTTTCAGATTGATGGGGATTCATATTTGGCCAAAAGCCATTATTCTTTGTTTAACACACAGAGAACAGGTTTGGGAAAGTAGCAGCGGTCTCAGAAATGAAAAGTTGTTCAGTTCTGATTAAATGGGCACCCCTGCTGAGTCATACCTGCTGTTAGCCTCTGACAAGCCTGGTACCATTATGGTAACTATTGCCCCCATAACAGTCTTTATATGGTACAGAGTATCTCTTTCACCATGATCTTGTTTTTACAGACTGATAATGAATTATGTGTCATTTTGGAGTCAACATCTCTTTTGGCCTTTGAAGGTGACTTGTTGCCTGAAAAGGTCAAAGTGATGATGTATCGATGTGAAGTGAAACTATATGTTCCCTGTCCTATGCAGTGCTTCAAATGCATGAGATTTGGTCATGTTTCTTCACTTTTTGACACCAGCCCTGTCTGTATGGGTTGTGCATGTCATTTGCACATGAATGCTCCTTGTGTCTCTCCTCCTATCTATATCCACTTCAAAGAGCACCATTTCTCTGGTTCATCAAAATGCAAATTTCTTCCAAAGAGAAAACAAAAGCCAAAAATACAAAACTCTTGACCAACTCAAGAGTCAGGGGGCCATAAAGAAATATGATAGTTTGCATCCTGTATGTGTCGTGATATTTACTACAGTTATGACGATGTCATCCTCTCTTGCTCTTCGTGCCTTCTATGGCAGGTCCTTGGAGTCATTCAACAAATCCTGCTCCCTGGTGGTTGGGGGCCTCCTACTACAGTTTCCCCCACACTCGCTTTGGGATTGGTGATGCCCCATAAACCAGGGACATAGATCCTCAACCCCCAGCAAGAGAAGCAACACCCTCCTCCGGCGGCTCTCCCAAGGAAATTATTCCTCGTGATGCTTCCTTCCAGGGATACTGTTGCTCTGCAACTAGATACAAATCAATGGCTGAAGGAGTCATAGGTTGCTGCTCATAGCCCTTTGTATCCACCCCAATAGCTGAGTGCTGAGCATGACGGATTGCCGTCCTACGGGCCTGGGTTTGATTCCAGGCTGGGTTGGGGATTTTCTCCACTCAGGGACTGGGTGTTGTATTGTCTTCATCATCATTTCATCCCCACCTGGCATGCAGGTTGCCCAATGTGGGGTCGAATGTAATAAGACCTGCACCAAAGCGGCCAGACCTGCCCCATAAGGGGCTTCCCAGCCAATGACACCAAACGCTCATTTCATAGCAATTCGTGTTCTTTCTCTGTCCCTAAAATTGAGGCAAACAAGCCCTCACAGTCATCAAACCAACTGAGGAGAAGAGACAGAAAGAAGACCTCCAAGGCAAAGGAGGTTCCAGTGGTCTCAATGCCACTGGACCCTGCAAGTTCTGACTACTTGAGGCACCAGTGACTTGATCCAGAAACAATGTCTCTTGATGCTGTATCTTTGCAAATGGTGGTGGCAGGTGATCCTGGGGCATGACCTGCCTCTTTGTTCCTTCACATCCCCACAGGATACTGATAGCACAATCCTCCAGTTGAACTGTAGTGGTTTTTTCCACCACTTGGCACATCTATGGTGTGTCTTACATGTTTACCCCACTTTCTGCATTTCTTTCCAGGAAGCTTGGTTCACAGAGATGCAAACCCCTGCCCACCTCAGCTACTGGAGCTATTTTAAGAATTGAGTTGACTATAACAGATCATTGGGCAGAATTTGCACATACATTCTAAACTGTATACATGGCAGACATATGCCACCTACAGGATGCAGGACGCTGTGGTTGTTCATGTGAGGACATTCTGGATTTTACAGTCTGTAATGTGTATTTTTCTCCTGATGGTGAAGCATCTCCATCCACATTGTCTACTTCAATTTCTCAGCTCCCCCAACCCTTCCTCATTTTGGGTGATTTTAATGGCGACAACCTGTTGTGGAGTGGAATTATTACCACAGGCTCTCAACAAAGCTGACTGGGATGCCTTCATCTCTGCCCCCCTCTGCCTCCCCCAAACACCCTGCCATGTGGAGATATTGATGCGGCTGTCAGAGCACTACTGCAGCCATTCTATTGGCAACACACTTAGTGAGACCCTATTCCTCAGGATCTGCCCC
This sequence comes from Schistocerca gregaria, assembly GCF_023897955.1. Classification (NCBI taxonomy): domain Eukaryota; kingdom Metazoa; phylum Arthropoda; class Insecta; order Orthoptera; family Acrididae; genus Schistocerca; species Schistocerca gregaria. Next base: position 290,362,325 of record NC_064927.1, read on the forward strand.
CGTCAGAAGACAGTACCTAGGTGGACTTCAGAAATTGCAGTGACCATTAGAGATTGCAGACTGGCCTTCAAACCCCGTAAACAACATCCACCAATGGAGCACCTCACTGCCTTTAAATGGTTCTGTGTCCAAGTCTGCCACCTAATAATATTACAGAAACAAGGTTTCTAGGAACAATATGTCACTACCATTGGATCACATACCACTCCTTCACAGGTATGGGCAAAAGTTCAATGCCTCTATGGACAGCAGTCATCCACAGGTGTATCTGAGTCTCCCTGAATGCTGTTGCCTACACTAATTCAGATGCTGTCACTGAACATTTTGCTCTGGATTATGCTCAAGTCTCTACCTCTGAGAACCATCAGCCTGCATTTCATGTCCTCGAAAAGCAGGTGGAGCAAGTTCACTTAACTTTCACTAAACGCCACCTGGAGCCATATGTCACTCCACTCAGCAAACAGGAATTCCTTACTGTCATAGCCCTTTGCCTTTACACGGCTCCAGATCAGACCACATCCACAGCCAAATGCTCAAACATGTACCAGTGGTTTGGCAACATCACATTCTTGTCATTTTCAACTGTGTCTAGAGTGAGGGTGAGTTCCCATCTCAATGACGAGAAAGTGTGAGCACCGTAGTACTGAAACTAGATAAACAACCCCCTTGAGAGGGATAGCTATCGCTCAATTAAACTCACTGATGTTCTCTTCAAGTAGCTAAAATGTATGGTGAGTCAGCGCTGTGTTTGTACTTTCTGTCTCAGGGCCTTTTGGCTCCATCTCAGAGTGGTTTTTACCAGAACTGTTCTACTGCTTACAATTTGGCCTGCCTGGAGTCTGCCATGTAGTCAGAATTTACCAGCATCAACACCTTATCACTATCTTCTTGGACTTGAAAAAGGCTTATGATACTACATGGCAGTGCCACATCCTCATTGACCTACATAAGTGGAGACTCTGGCCCCATTCCCAATTTATGTCTTGTCACATCATACTTTCCTGCTTCAAGTTGATGATTCCCACTATAACTCCCACAATTATACTAGCGAATGGGGTCCTGCAGTGATCTGTATTGAATGTACTCCAGTTTCTAGTGGCTACAGTATCACCCTCTCTGAATGTTGGTTTTTGCAATTGCTATTGATCCTCAACAGTGGGTGTTGCTGCACTACTTTGGCTCTTCTGGGCTCTCACCCATGACTTCTGGTTCCCCCCCCCCCCTCCCCCCCCCAAAGATGAGTGTCATGTACTTCTGTCATCATCATATCGTTCATCACAACCAGAATTCTACTTCAATAACTACTTACTAAATAAGATGGAATCTCATTGCTTTTTGGGACTGGTCTTCAATGCCCAGCTGATGTGGCTTCCCGATCTACATCAATGTAAGCAGATGTACTGGTCCCACCTTAACATTTTTTGCTGACTCAGTAACAACCACCAGGATGAAGCCTGCTCAACATTTTTGCGACTTTACAAAACTCTGATCCTCTCCTGTCTCGATTACAAGAATCTATCATACAGCTCAGTATCACCTTCAGCATTGCGGATGCTGGATTCGATACATCACTGTGGAAGCCGACTAGCAACAGGTACCTTTTGGAGCAGTCCTGTGAACAGCCTATTCATGGAGATCATGTGCTCAATTATGTGCTCCTCAACTAGGTGATACACATTCAATGCTCCACTCAGCATCTGAATTATCATATCCTTTCCTGTGGTAGGGCAATCCACCTTCCACAACCAAGGCCCAGCACTGGAGTCATGATCAAGTTCCCATACAGAGCACACATAGTCTTTGTTCTGACCTCCAATTCCCCCACAGTCACCTCTTATCAGGGGACAATCATGTAACCCTCCCCAAATGGCCTACACGCCATCCTGTGGTCTGCCTCCACCTGTCCTTTGGACTGAAAGACTCTGTAGACACCATTGATTTTCACTGCCTCTTCCCATCTGTCTTTGATGCTTTTCTGGATTTGGAAGTGATATACAGCGAACATTTTATGGATGACAGGAAAACCAGTTTTGCCTACTTAATGCAAAGTGCAGTGTAATATGCTACCTGCCGAATGGGTGCTATGTATTCACTGCAGAATAGTGGCCATCAGTTGAGCCCTCCATCTGTTCATTCTTACGCCAGCAAGACATACACTCCTGGAAATTGAAATAAGAACACCGTGAATTCATTGTCCCAGGAAGGGGAAACTTTATTGACACATTCCTGGGGTCAGATACATCACATGATCACACTGACAGAACCACAGGCACATAGACACAGGCAACAGAGCATGCACAATGTCGGCACTAGTACAGTGTATATCCACCTTTCGCAGCAATGCAGGCTGCTATTCTCCCATGGAGACGATCGTAGAGATGCTGGATGTAGTCCTGTGGAACGGCTTGCCATGCCATTTCCACCTGGCGCCTCAGTTGGACCAGCGTTCGTGCTGGACGTGCAGACCGCGTGAGACGACGCTTCATCCAGTCCCAAACATGCTCAATGGGGGACAGATCCGGAGATCTTGCTGGCCAGGGTAGTTGACTTACACCTTCTAGAGCACGTTGGGTGGCACGGGATACATGCGGACGTGCATTGTCCTGTTGGAACAGCAAGTTTCCTTGCCGGTCTAGGAATGGTAGAATGATGGGTTCGATGACGGTTTGGATGTACCGTGCACTATTCAGTGTCCCCTCGACGATCACCAGAGGTGTATGGCCAGTGTAGGAGATCACTCCCCACACCATGATGCCAGGTGTTGGCCCTGTGTGCCTCGGTCGTATGCAGTCCTGATTGTGGCGCTCACCTGCACGGCGCCAAACACGCATATGACCATCATTGACACCAAGGCAGAAGCGACTCTCATCGCTGAAGACGACACGTCTCCATTCGTCCCTCCATTCACGCCTGTCGCGACACCACTGGAGGCGGGCTGCACGATATTGGGGCGTGAGCGGAAGACGGCCTAACGGTGTGCGGGACCATAGCCCAGCTTCATGGAGACGATTGCGAATGGTCCTTGCCGATACCCCAGGAGCAAAAGTGTCCCTAATTTGCTGGGAAGTGGCGGTGTGGTCCCCTACGGCACTGCGTAGTATCCTACAGTCTTGGCGTTCATCCGTGCGTCACTGCGGTCCGGTCCCAGGTCGACGGGCACGTTCACCTTCCGCCGACCACTGGCGACAACATCGATGTACTGTGGAGACCTCACGCCCCACGTGTTGACAAATTCGGCGGTACGTCCACCCGGCCTCCCGCATGCCCACTATAAGCCCTCGCTCAAAGTCCGTCAACTGCACATACGGTTCACGTCCACGATGTCGCGGCATGCAACCAGTGTTAAAGACTGCGATGGAGCACCGTATGCCACGGCAAACTGGCTGACACTGACGGCGGCGGTGCACAAATGCTGCGCAGCTAGCGCCATTCGACGGCCAACACCTCGGTTCCTGGTGTGTCCGCTGTGCCGTGCGTGTGATCATTGCTTGTACAGCCCTCTCGCAGTGTCCGGAGCAAGTATGGTGGGTCTGACACACCGGTGTCAATGTGTTCGTTTTTCCATTTCCAGGAGTGTATTTAATTGGCTGTAACTCCCTCAATACTCTTCAGGCTACTGCCCAGTGCTACCATCAACTCTCTAGGATCTACTTTCTGACCTCCACCAAACTGGACAGTCAGTCATCTTTGTCTGGTCTGCAGGTCATATTGGGATCCCAGGGAGTGACTAGGTGGCTAACTTGGCTATCAGGATGCTGGTTTCAGTGATGTGAGTATCAGAACCAGATCTTAAGTCGACTCTACATCATCAATTGTTGGAGGTTTGGTACATGGGTTGGTGCACCCTCATTTCTCCAAACAAACTAAAAACAATAAAGGGAACCATGACCGTGTGGCAGTCTTCTGTTCATGCTTCTTGCAGGGAATCTACTGTTCTCTGTTGGCTTTGCAGTGGCCATTCTTGGCTGACCTATGACCATATCCTATGATGTGAGAATCTACCCCACTATCAGTGTGGTGCCTGTCTGATGGTGGTCCATATCCTACTGAACTGTCCTGATTTGGCCCCTGAAAGTGAAACCTTGAACTTGTCGATACACTATCTCCGGGTCTAGTGGACAATGCCAAAGTGGCTGACCTCACAACTCACCCACTTTACACCACCTTTCCCCCTCCCCCCTCTACTTGATTCTTAGTTACAATTGGGTTTATCATGATTTGTGTGCTGTTTCATTCTCCTCTGAGAACATTTTCTGCCTTGACACATGTAAGACAGAGGGGCTGATGACCTCATAGTTTGGTCCACTTAACCCTACTGCTACAATTAATCTACTTAATCAATTAGAAAAAAGGGTGGTCTTTCAAGAATACATATCCCTCAACCTGATCTAGGCAAAGGGCTCCAAAGAAGGATAAAAAGTTATGTTTTCTTATGTCCATAATAATTTCTTTGAATACCATATTCTACTCAATGAATGTAGCATTCCTACAGTGTAAATGATTGCTCTACTTTGAGCCGCTGTGATGTTGTATGCAGAAATGGGACTGATCTGAAATGATTATGTAGTGTCACTCCTGTGTCCAGTGTTGTCATTAGGTCAGCCACTGTCAGCAGGCATGGCTCTCTGGAAAACACAGATGTTTCATTTAAATGACAGCCATGGGATCACAACCAATGCAAGTAGCAGTGTCACATAGTGATGTACTTCGGGCAAGTGAGAGACTGTTTGTTTACTCTTAGGACAATGTATCTTTGACTTGTTGTATCGTATGTTCTGTGACTATAAAATAAAGTGTTGTTAGAGTGCTAATCGCTGCTCTACTGTGATTCACGACGTAACAATTTGGTGCCAAAACCCGGGATAGACTTTGCCCGAAACAATTTTCACGATTGCCGTTGTTAACCCTGAATTCTGGACGCACGTCACGCGGCAATGCTACGAGGGGGCTTACTGCAGCGATTTGTCACACAACGCAAGCTCTTCGACGACAACCCCGTGCATACACGGCTAAGTTCAATTGAATTACCACGCAACATGTTTGCAGTGCCATTTATAAGGGAACTGATTTCATTATTGCCGCTGTGTACTTCTATTGTAGCTGTTCGATTGGCGCTTTAACGATCCTACGCTACGCCTGTAGATTGTTTATGTCTAGTGCTGCCATCTAGCGACCGTCAATTGAACTACTTCGACTAGCGATCCAAAGATAACGCCTTACTAGGACCAGCTGATCGCTAGCCGACAGTGCTTTAAACTTTGGAGTAATCGGACGGAATGGACAAACCAGAAACACAGCTACACTGTCTAAAGAGAAAACGTATGAAAGAAAGAGCAAACATTACGCGACTCGTAGCGGAAGTTGCAAAGTTGTAAGACACATCGGAAATGGTGGATTATAAATGTTATTGTACAATGAAAGATTGAGAAGCGTTCTGAACCGCCTTGTTAAATTAGATGAGGATATTCACGATTTGTTATGCGATGACGAATACGAAGAAGATATTCCTAAATGCGAAGATTATATAGACACCGCGAAAGTCATAATTTCTCAATTGTCTCACGAAATAGAGAAACAGGTTGCGAAATCTGTAGCAGACATAAAGATTCCCGACAATCCACCGGTACAATCTGTAACAATGATTGTTCCCATAGCTTCAGTAAAACTTCCGCCGATCAAACTTGAGCCTTTTTCAGGCGATATCGAGACATGGGCACGATTCTGGGAGCAGTTTGAGCAGTCGGTTGACAAAGATCCGACGGTAACTGCATCTTTCTTCGAGGCTATCTCTTGGGAGAACCAAAGCATTTAGTGGACGGTATTGCGGCGACGGCCGAGACGTACGCAGAAACGAAGAGGATTCTCCAAGCGCGTTATGGCAACAAGGATCGAGTAATTCAAGCCCACTTAGATTATCTCGAAGCCATAAAACCAATTAAGCTGTCCACCCCAGGGGAACTTAATTCATCATTCATTGAATGTCAGCGACTTATTCAAGCTCTCCGGGCACTTGGGGAAGACGTTAACGGATACGGCCGAGTCCTCGCGCCGAAAATTTTACGCGCTGTTCCTGATGACATATGCCGCCGCTGGATAATTCACGCCAAGCGTACAGGAATAACAGAAGGGGACATTTTGCAACTGATGGAGTTTCCGAACGAGGAAGTCGACGGGGCGCTTACCACGCAGAAGATACGCAGTGAATTTTCCAGCACTTCTAGTAACCTTCCCACAGCGTCCGCTCTTCAGGTGCACGCGAAATCTAAAACATCGACTCCGAATGATACCAGCGTAAAGGAACAATTCTGCGTCTTTTGCGAATCTTGCGGTCATTGGGTGCAAGACTGTAAGAACATCGTACGCGTTAATGATAGAATAGATAAATTGAAACTAGCAAACAGATGCTTTCTTTGTCTTCAACGTGGGCACAAAGTGTCAAATTGCAAAAATAAAGAAAAGGCTCGGTGTGTTAACTGTAAAAGACTGCATCATAAGTCCATTTGTGAGGAACGAAAGGATATTAGGGGTCCTGCGCGTCAGACAAACGTTACTTCCGTGGGAAAGGTATCTGTCGCTCCCCACGGATATACGTACATTCAGACAGCTCAAGTATGCGTCTCAGGACCTACAGGATTGATCAGGACAACGCGATGTCTACTGGACGCAGGTAGTCCAGCTTCATAGCAAAATCGCTGATTGATGATCTGAAACTGCAAACGGTAGACCGACAAGAACTAACCGTTTGTTCCTTTGAATCAAACCCTACACGCCCACGCCACCGCAGGCTTGTTCAGTTTAATATGAAGGGGCTTTGGAAGAATTCTTCAGTGCCACTTACTGCCTCCGAAAGTACTCACGTTATTTCTCACCAGCCTTCAGTTCCACAACATATAAAAGGTTTACCGGATACCCATAAGATTACGCTAGCAGATCCGAAAACCGATTCAACAGAAGATCTTCCAGTGGAGATTCTTGTAGGAGGCGATTTTTATTGGAAGATAGTGAAGCACAATTCGCCCATATGCATCTCTGAAACCTCAGTGTTAGTTCCTTCTCTGTTTGGCTGGATACTTAGTGGTAACAATTCACAAGCCTGTGTGCATGCAACCATGGTAAATTTAGCTCAGACTGACCGATCTCCTCTGCACTCAGACAATGACTTCAGACGCTTTTGGGACTTGGGAACTATAGGGATTACTGCCGATCAGGATCTACGTGTGAACAACAAGGATACGAGACTTCTTGAAGCGTTTAGAGCATCTTTCTCTATAAAGGATCATCGAGCACTGGTTACACTTCCCAAAAGGTAACATACAGTGCTTTCGAGTAACAGAACTATCGCGGAAAAACGATTCAAGCACCTTAGGGAAAGATTTCAACGCCAAGAGACCTTTAAGCAAATGTATTTCGATCTTATGCTAGACTACATTATGAAGGGGCAAGTAGAAGCCGCTCCCACCCAACTCTCAGGAAAGGAGCTATTTTATCTCCCTCATCATGCAGTGAGGAAGGCGAAATACGGAACCACTAAGTGGAGAATAGTCTTTGACGCTTCATCTCTCGAAAACAATGCACCTTCTCTGAATGAGGTATTTGAAGTAGGACCGAACCTATTACCCGAGATTCTGGAAATTTTACTGCGTTTCAGACTATATTCTACGGCTATCGTTGCGGACATCACACAGGCTTTCCTTCAATTAACCGTGAACGAAAATGACAAAGACTTGACCAGATTTTTCTGGTTCAAAATTAGCCAGGATCAAACAGGAAATCTTCAAACGACGGTTGAACTAACAGAATACCGTTTTAACAGACTTCCATTCGGCCTGACCTCTAGCCCATTTTTACTTTCTGCAACACTAAGAGAACTTGCCGACAAGTGTATGACAGCATTTCCCACCGTAGCGCCACTTATAAACAAGACTGCATACATGGACGACTTTGTGATCTCAGTAGAAGGTGATAATTTGGTTATAACTATATATTATGAACTTGTAACCCTAATGAAATTAATCAGTCTCCCCTTATCAAAATGGGCTACCAACTGTGAACAACTCCACACTATCTGGAGGCCAGAAGGGCGAGAGCTCCACACCCAGACTTAAGTTTTAGGTGTAGACTGGAACACCGCAGGTGACTACTTCTGTAACGACCCTAGCGAAATCATCAGAAGGCTGTCAGAAGAGCCAGCCACCAGACGACTTCTTTTACAATCTACAGCTAAATTCTATGACCCACTCGGACTGTTTTCCCCTGTTTCTCTTGTTGGGAAATTGCTATTCCAGGACACATGGTGCCGAGGAATTGGCTGGGATGAACTTATGCCCTGGGATAGGGGCACGATGGCGCACTTGGATATCTAGCTTACCTTCATTGTCACATATACGTGTCCCTAGATGGATACCTACAGCTCATGGAAGAGACTCTCAGCTGCACGTATTCTGTGACGCCTCAGAAAAGGCATATGGAGCAGCTTTGTACATTCGTACTGTCTTAGATGATGACGTTGTAACCCATTTAGCCTGCAGCAAGAACAGACTTGCTCCTATTAAGAAGGTGACATTGCCTCGACTCGAACTTTTAGCGGCAGTAGTTGGGACCAGACTATTGTGTTACTTTTGCCGCGCAAGAGATTTTAAAATTGCCCATGCGATATTGTGGACGGATTCTACAATAACACTACGTTGGATTTGCTGTGATCCTAACAGATGGAAGACCTTTGTTTGTAATCAGGTAACTGAGATACAAACACACACGACTCCCACGCAATGGAAACACTGCCCAGGACCAGATAATCCTGCTGACCACCTCCCACGTGGACTCCTCGTCTACCAAATGAATTCTCTGGATATTTGGTGGCATGGCCCGCCTTGGCTTACACACCCTCCTGAATGCTGGCCAAATGATACTCCAACGATGGTACGACTTCCTCCCAAAGAAAAGAGGAAGAAAACCCAGAGCCAAGTTTTGTCAATATCTACGCCAGCCAGCCTTTTGAACTTACTTAAATTCAGCTCATACTGGAAGCTCATTCGTATCACAGCATGGACTCTCCGCTTCCTACACAACATTCGTCAGAAGAATAAATCTTCAGGAGAACTTACAGCCACCGATTTATCAGCTGCCAAAATGTATTGGATTCGAGTGGGCCAGAGAGATTCCTTCCGCAGCGAATTAAATGCACTTCAGAATAACTTACCACTGCCGAAACAGTCAAAAATCGCACTATACAATCCTTTCCTAGAAGGTGGACTGATACGTCCCTAGAGGTCGACTGCAGTTCATTAGCCTAAATATGGGACAAAAACATCATGTACTCCTTGACGGTTCCCGCCACTTCACACAATTGATTATTCGAGAGACACACACTCGCCTTCATCACTTTGGTGTTCATTCTGTACTATCCGAACTGCAAACCGAATTTTGGATCCTTAGAGCTCGTCAGGCCATCAAAAGAATCCTACACTCATGCCTCACATGTAAGATCTTGAAGAATCCACGAGGGCAACAGATCGAAGCACCGCTGCCACCTGAACGAGTTTCACCTGCCAAACCATTTGCTGTAACCGGAATAGACTTTGCTGGTCCACTATTCATCAAAGTGGGGAAGGAAACACACAAGTCATATATCACTCTTTTCACATGTGCTACCACACGAGATGTACACCTTGAACTCTGTACAGACTTGTTAATGGACAAGTTTCTTATGACACTTCAGCGATTTGCGGGAAGATGCGGACTACCCCACACGATATATACAGATAGCGTGAAAACATTCCACGCCAAAAATATGGAACTAGCCCAACTTTGGAAGGCATTAACCACCACAAAAACTCATCAGTTCCTCGCCCACCATGGTATTACTTGGAAATTCATTGTCTCCCGGGCGGCTTGGTGGGGAGGAAGGTGGGAAAGAATGGTGGGCACTATAAAGTGTTCATTGTCTCCCAGGCGGCTTGGTGGGGAGGAAGGTGGGAAAGAATGGTGGGCACTATAAAGTGTTGCCTACGGAAGGTATTGGGACTCACAAAGCTCACTGAGGAACAACTGAACACCATCTTGATAAGTATTGAAGCCACGGTGAACTCCAGGACCATCACACCAGGAAATGATTGTGATGCACTCACACCTTCCCATTTTCTGACGGGAGAAAAACTTACGACTATTCCGATGGGACCAGAGCCTTCAGTGAACACCAATTTAACAAAGGAATTCCGACTGAGACAGCAACTCTGTGACAGTTTTTGGAACCGCTGGATTAAAGAATACCTATTGGAGCTCCGGAACTACCATGAAGTTAAATGCCCATTGGGACGAGTCATCCCCTTTCGCCCTGGCGACATCATGCTGATCCAAGAGGACCTTGTCCGCGACATATGTGGAAGAAGGCCAGGATATAAAAGGTACTACCAGGAAGAGACGGCAGGGTAAGGACAATAATACTCCTGACACCAGAAGGTCACATCATTAGTCGTCCTGTGCTGCTGGCCGTACCTTTAGAGGTTGATCAGGGTGGGGAGGATGTCACAGAGTGATGTACTTCAGGCAAGTGAGAGACTGTTTATTTACTCTTAGGACAATGTATCTTTGACTTGTTGTATTGTATGTTCTGTGATTATGAAATAAAGTCTCCAACTTTTCTCTGATTAGGTGCCAGCATCTAAGAGGTAACCTATTAAGACAATGTCACATCAAAGATCATCATCAGGTTTTCATGATGTAGTTGCAAGTCTGAATCTGCCAACGAAAATGTTGTGTGTTTGGTACAAACACTTGCCAATAAAGGGACCATGTGAGGCTATTAGGTATTTTACTAGCTCTATAGATAGTTTCTCAATGTTACAGTAGGTTGAAACAGCATTTCTTTTTGTGGACTTTTGATAGTCTGTAAAATGTTTGAGGTGTGGATGCATAAGGGCAAAGTTTATGTACACCATTTTCCTGAAAGCATTTTGGATTTCTTTGGTCTTACTCTTCATTTTGTCATTTGGGCCATCTACTATTACTCAGTAGATCTTATCCTGGAGTAGGATATAAACTTTCTTCTTACATTCCTGAAGCGTTACCAGAGCTGACACATTCACTTTGCCTGCTCGGAAGATGATGAGGGCCTTTGTGAGTTTGCAGCATGTTTTGCACTATAGTAAAAGGTTGCCTTTGCACTTCCATGTGACACACACAGGAAATATGGTGCAAAACGTGTCATTCACTTACATGGGCCATTCTGTTGATGCCTAGTAACAAAATGATTTCAAGGGATTAAAATGGTGTTCATTTTCATGTTATTCTATAATAATAGTTTTTAGCTTCTTCACAGCAAGCTTGTTATGCATTTTGATATGCTCAAGCACATGAGCATAGTGCGAAGTCCATATGCTGTACTCCCCCTTAATCGCATTTTTCTATAAGGGGGGGGGGGGGGGGGTCAAATAAAAATGAGAGAATGAAAAAAGCAAGTAAACTGTTTATTATTCCAAAAGTAAATGCCATAACTGTTAATAAATTTATCCCACTATAAGTCAAGATGATCAGAGCCTCCATGGAAAAATAATTGCAGTTGCCTGCAGAATCATGATTGTACCCAGGTGTGCACCTCTTTATCCAAAGCAAATCAATGGTCACAAATATCTTCCTCCAGGTCTCCAAAAATACGGAAATCGTGTAGGGAGACACAGGGACTGTGTAGAGGATGTGTATGGGCTTCTCAGTGAAACTTCTGTTGTATTGTCGAAATGGCATAATTGTGTTGCAGTAAAATTGCCGCCCATATTTTTCCAAGGTTGTTTAGAGTATGCTGCAGAAATTTCACAGGGAATTCCTTAAACATCCTTCATACAGTCAATAAAATTCTTCTGAGCTGTTGACGGCATTGTCAATATATAAAGTTGTCAGATTTTTTTTTTTTTTTTTTTTTTTTTTTTTTTTTTTTTTTTTTTTGCCACTATTTCACGTGGCTGTGCTCAGGGCTTGTGCTGAGCTGAGTCACTCATCTAGATACCAACAATGAACATTAATAGTCTGAACAAAAAATAAATGTAACAGCAGAGAACCTCAAGAACAGAATAATTTACTAAGAAATGTGAAAAGCTTAATAAAAATAACATTAACAATTGGTGAGCACCGATGAAACATTCCCTACCCATTTTTCTCTCAAAATATGAATAACAAGGGCAAGAGAAGGTAAAGTTGAGAGCAAAAGAATTTGCTCCAAATAATAATGATGATGATGACATTCTAAAAGCTCAAAGATGGGAGTTCTACTGAGGTGGTGCTGACAGAAGAAACTTGTGGTCACATCAGAATTAGTGCAAAACAATTTGGCCTCATAAGAAGATTAATGAGCAGGCTGAAAATTTTCAGAGTGTCCAAAAAATATATTGAAACCAGCCTAATTTCAAAAAAATTCTTTCAGTGTAGCAAATGGGTTTTATTTTAAAAATGAATAGAAAATATTTTGTGGATACAGTACATATCTTGCACCATTAACTCTAAGGCTTTCGCTTTCAGTTATCAATTCTGATTTTATTGCACCATGCAATGGGTCTAACAATTTGTTGTCATTAAATTTCCGCCAGGTTGCAACTTGAATTGGTTAAATTACAAAACTAGGATTTCAGACAAACAGGAAATAAGGAATTTTTGTTGGTCATTATTAACCTGTCAAAAAGTACTGACCTATGTTGGAGAAATTTATAACAAAATTAATTTTATTGAATTCTTGATACAAACAACTGCAGTATTACATACATAGTATCCAATGACTGCTATCTAAATTGGCGGCCTTATGATACTATAAACAGCTCTCCAATTTGTTTACAGAGTGCAAAATGGTCCCAAAAGTAATGACAATATTCACATAAAAATACATATAAAAATAAAGTAATCACAATAATTATTGCTATTTAATGGTCCCTTAAGGGACCAATTAAATTTAAAATAATTCTTGATTAAAATGTTCTGCATTTACCATATATGGTAAAATGTCAAACTTTCAAAAATGTCATTTTTTTTAGTTGGCAAAAAATTATCTCACATGGATATTAAACATCATACAACATAAAATACATTATTTACATGAATACTTCATTGTTATCTCTTACAGAATTGCCTCACTGCAGTTTCATTTATGTGTAAGGAGTCGATAGCAAAACACGGAATACATATGACTATAAAAATATTTCCATTTTGGAGTAACAGCTGATTACAGAAAACATAAAACTTTACAAGTGTTTTTTACAAAGTGCATATTATAAAATATTTTCATTAACAGCTTTTTGGTTCTTCTCCCATGTTTAGGAACTGCAAATCTTAAAATTAAAAACTACTTTACAGTTTCTTGTACTTCTAATCAACTGGTTTGTTGATAAGTAAATTCAAAAGTTCAAAACTGGTTTTTTCATTAGTAATTCAAACATAGTACTTAGTTATTTCTATGTGCTGACAGGTTTCAAACTTAATATTACAACTGGTGTATTATGCTCAAAGATAGCCATTACCCTCCAGATAGTCTTGCCAATAGCAATTCCTAATAGCAGCTGCCATCAAATATAATGTCCATCAATTTCAGGATTAATTCTTGGAATGTGTTTTGGAATAGTTCTGCTCGTAACAAAGGCAAAGGTGGTTGTGTCTATTTACACGAAATACTGTTTGCTCTCCAGTCACACACAAACTATTATTGTCAGCAACAGTGTTAGTTTGCTGATATAACAATATTTTATGTGGTTAGTTGTAAGTTTATCTGCTTAATAATACAGAAGCAAGTATTTGGAAACAGCTGGGAAAAATAAATCAGTATACTATTTCATAAAAATATCTCAAGGGAAAGCTACAATGATTAATACAAAGATTGGGACTTTTGTGGGTTATGAATGAAATATTAGCACATATAAAATATATAAAAATGAGTAAATCAAGAAACTAAATTGTTTGAGGTGGTGGTGATCGAGTTGGGGGCAATGGAGGTGGAGGTGGTGGTGGTGGTGGTGGTGGTGGTGGTGGTGGTGGTGGTGGTGGGACTGTTTATCTACAGATAAATAAAATACATAAAAATGCTTTACACAGATCCTCTGAAACTTTAACCAACATACTAACATTAACTTATTACATTACCACTAATTACACTGTGATTTCCTTACAAGAAAACACCTTTTATGTAGTCTTTTTGCTTCCCCCCTTTCTTTGGAGTAACTGTCAAGCAAGGGTATGGATAAAATTAGACAAAATAACTTCTTGGGAAATTAAAAGTTTAGTGAGCATAGAATGGAACTACTAATGAATCTACAAATTACAGTACATAGGTTTAACATGTATTGTCACAGACACTGGAATATGGCAATATTTTAGGAATGAATACTGCAGTGCCACTTGAAGTCATTTAACAGTAATGATCCAATCATCTTATGAAACTAATTAGCAAAATAATCATAATTTTGTCCATTTTGGAAGAATGACAAGTGTCACTGCACAATAATCTGTAAAGGACAACATAAAATAGTACATGAGCTATTGTGTTACAGTTTTCAAGTCCACTAACAAATATTTTATAGGGACAAGAATTAATTATTTTACTAATCATATCAGGAAGGGAGTGGGGGAACTTAATTGTTCATCATCTTCTCAAGGATGTCCTGGAGTAAACACAGCCTAATGGAACAGTTAAAAAATAGTGAAAGACTGGATACATCATAATATTAGTCACTACTGTTGTGGTCGAACAAGAACAATATCTTCATCTTCTTCAGAATCTGTCTCACTGTCTTCTCGGTTGATCAGTTTGTCATAGTAGGGTCGTATACCATCATCATCTATCTTGGCATCACTTCTGGAATCTGAAAGATAACAAACTATATAAGTAGATAACTCTTTTTGGTGTAATACACTAAATGATGGAGTGAGTCAATCATCTTCGCATTCCCTACAGAGAGAAACATACTCCTACTGTCTGCACATATGATCAAACTCGAGTAGTCAATTTTTTCTTTCTTCATATAAGATATATTTTATATAAAATAAACAGTATGTATATTTTCTGACAGCTTCCATTCTTTTGCCATAGAGTAAAACTATTGCACACTTTGTCAACTGCGTTCATTTGGGACGTAGGCATTACACGACTTGATGTATGAAACTGACTATAAAAACCATACAATTACAGTTTCTCCAGTAATGTTGTGACTTAAAGTTAACACATGCACTAGATAAGTTAGATATGAACTAGGGACATTTTACAGTTTAGCAAAATTTTCATTTTTGGGATTAGTAATTAAATAATAATCTTTGGGTAGATGCAGACTGGAAATGACCACTACTGCAAAAATATTGCAAAATTTTAGACACAGTAATGTAGAAATTATTAGACAGTTAATGACACATTCTGAAAAACTATAAAGTACTTTGTTAACTAATTCTAGCTAACTTCCCTTACAGTGATCATAATGTAAAGATGTAAAATATAGTGCCACATTTTATCAACCATTGTAAAACTGATTCCTTAATTGTGACACACTACCAATTAAATTTGTTACAATTCAGTGGATTCTGTGAAAGCAGATGAGGAGTCATGTTGTATATCTTAAAAATTTATAAAATTTATGTGGCCACATTAATAAATATCAGTCAAGACAATATTAATTATTAGCCTTTTGTATTACCTGTGAAAGGAGCGCGAAAAATTTCATTTTCTTTCTCATCATCATCGTCATCATCAAACATTGAAACTCTCTCTGATGCAAGCTGCATGAAACTGTACTTATCATACTGTGTTCGCCTTCTACGCTGCCAGGTAGCATAACAACAAGTTGCCAATATGACAATGAGGAGGCACACGGCTCCTAAATAGAAAGAGAGAGAAAAAAAGTAAATTAGTCAAGTCCAAAATTAATAATTAACATGTAATATAAGACTATTTATGAAACTAAAGGTTGGTCAACAAAGTAACACTATTGTAATGTTAAGAATGGATCAGCCTGCATCTAACAGAATTCATCATAATACTGCTAGACATAAACAAATTTGGAACATTAGGATGGTGAGTCGCAGACAACAAAAAGACTGTCACAAATAAAGCTTTTGGTCATTAAGGCCTTCATCAAAAATAGACGAGACACACACACACACACACACACACACACACACACACACACACACACACACAAACACAAGACCGCAGTCTCAGACAACTGAAACCACACTGCTTATCTGCGACTCAGCATCTCCGCTTTATGGTGAGTAGCAACTTTCCTTTTCATAATATTTTTACATTCTATCCTGAATTTTCCATTGTTTGAACATTAGGATGGGATAATTATAAATGCGTGCAACTGGTACCTTATGTGACTATGCGTGATATCAGTGGTTGAACTTGCCGATAAATATGGTCTGATCACTGTCCTAAAACAGTACTCCATGAAGCTGGCACAATTTGAAATACATCTCCATTTCATAATGTTGATCAGAGGTATTTTCTTTTTTCCCACTGTGGTGGGAGGCTCTAAATCGAAATTTCACTATCTACTTCAATAGACATTCACAGTTGCCGATAAGGAAGTGCTTTTAAATTTATTGATAATAACTTGCGTTTCGTACCATTTAAGCATTATCAACAAATAAATTTAATGGCTGCTACCACAACTTTCATCTTTCTCAACTTGAGATCATGTGAAGGATTAACAGAGTAATGGTGTAATATAATGTGAAGTACTCAGTTTCTTTTACCCATAGTTTTATACTGAATCATTCTGTATACTGATTACTGCCTTGAGTGGATTCATTTAGAAATACACATCTGTTTGCAAGATAATAGTCTTCTGTTGGTTCAGTGCCAGAAGGTATGGTAGGAAGGCAAACTAGAGTTTAGTATACTATTGACAAAAAGGTTGTTAGAGATGAAACCGAAGCTCCCATAAGGAAAGACAATCAAAGTTAACTGGCAGTGTGCTTTTCATTAACATCACTGCATTCACTTTAATCTATTTAGGAAACCCACAGGAACCTAAATAAGAGTCCAATGTGGTAATCACTAAATCACCTCACTCAGTTTCAGAAATGAAAGAAATGCTCTTGATGATGTCAGTCCCAATAACAGCTACAACCTTTGCTGTGTGTTACTTCTTTCACTTCTAGCAAAATTTTTAACATGAAAAATGCTGAGATGCACCATGATTCAGAGACCACGTTAAACTATAACTTGCTGGGTTGGTCTGTTCAAACGTTAAGAGGAAAGCAATGAGATACCACCTCCAATCTGTGATGTCAACCCACCTTCAAGTTGAAGACAGCTTCAACATTAATCTTTGATGTGTATCATACTTGGAGAATTCCATTTGGATGGGATGAGCAGCAATCTTTAACAGCATATACAAAATTGCCCCCTACCTCAGGAAGGTTTGAATTCCATGCACACATGATCACCTAACAGAAGTCTGGCAGATTTGACTCTGACACTTTCAAATTCTTCTTCTTGTTGTTTGTCGTCTCATGGTCTTTTCCTTCCCCCCTGAAGCCATTTGCTTCTTGGTCAACCTGTACGTCTTACCTGTTTAATTTCATAGTAGCCATCATGGCTAGCTTTAGAAAATCAAGAAAGTGAAATAAATGGAAAACTGAATAGGATCATTTGGTGTGAAGTCAACCAATTAAAAATGTTCTGTCACCCACCCAACCTCCAAAACATCATAGTCAATCACTATGCCACTTCCAGTCCCACCTCCTTGCCACAGGGATCATTTCACTGTGGAAGACCCAGGTGCATGACCTGCCCGGATTTCCTGTTTGAAGCCTGTCACAGGCTTATCCTACCTCAACAGAGGCTGGACCACCTGTGAAGAGCAGTCATGTCATATAACAGCTCTGCTGCAATCATTGCACATCTTTTTATGTTGGTGCGACCACTAACCAGATGTCCCCCAGGATGAAAAGTCATTGCCAAACTGTGGCCAAGAGCAAAGCAGACCACCCGGTGGCATAACATGCAGCTGAACATAACATAATTGATTTCAATGGCTGCTTCAATACCCAAGTCCTCTGGATCCTATCCTTCTTCACCAGCTTTTCTGAATTGCCCTGATGGGAATTATTCTCACAACACATTCTTACCTCCCAAAATGATTCCAACCACAACCTAAGGTAACCTGGTGTCTCCACTCCCTTCACCCAACAGTTTCCACCCCCTCTGTCCTATCTTCACTTCCCTACTCTCGTCTCCTACCCTCATTGTGTGCTACCCTCTGCCAACACACTTGCTCTTCTTTCCCCTTCCCCATTCCACTCCTGTTTTGCTTCCCATTTCCCCCCCTTCCTCCCCACGTCTCTGCCCCACAGCCTCTGCACACTGCACCTGTTGGCAGTCTAGTCCCTGTGCGCTCTGCCAGAGTCCTCCTCTCCTGCCACCTATACCCTACTATCCCTCCTCCTTCCCCAACTCCTCCAGATTGTTGCTTCTGTGCTGCACGATAGTTGCTTCAGAATAAAATCAATCTCGGTTGTAAAATTATTTAATGTCAATGACATGTTTCATCCTTTTGGAGCATCATCTGGTTGTGTAAACGTAGCTCTGTACATGAGCCATCAGTCATAAAACCATGTATGATGTAAAATAGACACCAAAGTAACCAGATATATAATCCATTCATCATATATCCAGTTACTTTGGTGTCTGTTTAACATTATATTTGGTTTTGTGACTGATGGGTCATGTATCCAGCTATTTTCACACAATCTGATGATGCCCCAAGAGGGTGAATTGAGTCACTGACTTTAAATAATTTCACAACTGAGACGGCTTTTGTTCTGAAAAACTTCTCAACTGGTTGCTGTAACAATGAGGCTTGATGGAGTGGGAACATTTTTACATTATAGTTGGGTTCCAGTTCGAGTTGCCAGAGATGGCAGTCACATCTGTGTGAGGTGTTATTGTTTGTGTGAATGAATGTGTGCATTTACTTTACTGCAAAAGGTTTTGGCCAGAAGCTATGTGTAAGGGTCTTTTGTTCTGCCTGTCTGCAACTCAATATGTCCTCTTTATGGAGTGGACATTTCATTTTTAAGTTATTAATTTTTAAAGTTTCAATAATTGTGTGATATTTGTCACTGAAAGCTTAAAAGAACCATATCTCAAACTATTTTATTTTCAGAGCTGAAATTTCTCTCATTTTGGCTAAATTTTATCAACATAGAAGTTTTTTTTAATTATTGAAATTTCAAAGATGGAATGTGTTTAGTGTTGATAAGAATTTGCATCAGTCCTACACTATCTGTTAATGTGTGTGCCAAAATTCATGAGTGTATACCTATTGGAACATACTGAAATAAATTTTATTTTATTGCAATTTGTTTTGCCAACATTACCACAACTGTACATGATTTACATGCTCGTTTACAAAACTAAAGTTGAAATTAATTTTTTGTACTAATCAAGTACATACTGATTTATCATGTTAACAACTCAGTACGTCATGCCATATAGTTAACATAAATAATCTAAGGAATATTACATCTTATTT
This sequence comes from Schistocerca gregaria, assembly GCF_023897955.1. NCBI lineage: Eukaryota > Metazoa > Arthropoda > Insecta > Orthoptera > Acrididae > Schistocerca > Schistocerca gregaria. The sequence continues at coordinate 290,381,827 of NC_064927.1, forward strand.
CATTTTACATATTTTAATTCAGTTGTTGCATGTGTGTTTCACAAGCCATGCATTGACATAACAATTTTTTTGAAACACTAGTAGTGGCATTTTACACAGAATGCAGTAAGTTTCATTGCAGTTTGAGGAATGTAGCACTCAACATTGCTGTACTGAATTACACTGCTTGTAAATCATTCAGTGACACGAGATAAGAATCAAATTAACTTTTCTAACTTTTGTTATCATCTTAAAGATTTTGGATGAATTTAAGCAGAACAGTGTTTTTCTGCTACTTCATATGGAAATGGAGTTTGTGATAGTGTTAACAGCACAGTAAAAGGGCTTGCAGGCAAAGCTAGCAAACCCCTGTAAGTAACAAAATATTAACTCCTTACCAATTGCTTGAGTGGGGTTAAACAAAATATTCCATTGGTCACTTTTTTCTATGTGACAAATGATAAACATGCTGGAAAACAGAAGAGCTTACTACACTTTCTTTACATGTAACAAGAGCCATATTGACCATCATACACCTGCTCCAAGAGCCTCTTTCATTTCTTTCTGTTGAGTTCACTGTTTGTTCTTTAGGTGTTGATGTTCATCCTAACTGTGTCTTACCTGATATTATCTCATCACCTAATTCTGGATCTTCCTGTGCTCTCAGTCCATCTACAGCCCTACCAAATGTTATTTTGGGTTGTTTATTTTCTGTCATTCTTTCTATATGGCCTGCCCAGTTCAACCTTCTCTTCTTTAGCACTTTGACAATGTTACATATTTTTACATCTCTCTTAAGTCTACACTTTTTCTTATCATTCACCCCATGTCATTTTCATCAGATACTGGCCCAAAAATGTTTCTTAACATGTGTCCAATGTTATCGGGTGTCCAGCCAGATCCGATCGTCGAAGTTCCACGATATTTCTGCGAATAACCATTCCGCCATCATCAGGTAGTGCTGATGGAATGATCTGTCTGCGCTGTGTCCATGGTATTTATGACCGCAGGGTCCTGAGTCGTATACCCGCACGGTCGGCCGGCGGGGCGCCGCGTGGTGGGAGGGGTGGGGGTAGCTGTAGCCACGCCCGGTGGTAGGCGCAGTCCATCTCCGTCTGCCGTGGCAGAAGGATCTCAAGTTCTGTTCATCAGAGATCGAGTGTGCTCTATGTACCAAGGTGTTGAGCATTCCATTAAGCTGCGCCGGATGGTGGCAGCTGGATGCATGTAGGTACAGGTCAGTGTGTGTGGGCTTTCGATACACACTGTGACCCAGTGAGTCATCAGAACTACGTTCCACTAGGACATCAAGAAAGGGTAGTTTTCCATCTTTCTCAGTCTCCATGGTGAACTGAATGTTACTGTGGACTGAATTTAGATCTGTAGCTCTCCCTGTCCATGTGGCCAGATGACAAACGTGTCATCCACATAGCGAAAGAACATACAGGTTTCAGTTTGGCGGCTTCCAGTGCCTCCTCTTCTAAACTCTCCATGAACAGGTTGGCCACCAATGGGGAGGGCAGGCTCCCCATTGCTACTCCCGTTCTGCTCGTAGTATTGACCGTTGAAGACAAAGTATGTCGATGTTAACACATGTCTGAACAGTTGTGTCAGATCAGGCCTCAATTTCTCACTGATTAAGTGGAGAGAATCTTCCAGCGGGACACTTGTGAATAATGAGACGGCATCGAAGCTGACCATGATGTCAGATTCCTGTAGTGTCATCTCCTTCAGGCAACCAATGAAGTCCGTCGAGTTCCGGATATGGTGCGCACATTTCCCCACATAAGGTCTTAACATGCTTGCTAAGTGCTGTGACAAGTGATACGTCGGTAACCCTATGTAGCTGGCTATGGGTCGCATCCCTTCTTTGTGCGTTTTTGGAGACCATATATCCTCGGAGATACCGCTGAACATTGCCAAAGTCTTTTGATGTCCTTGTCCTTGAGCACGCCATTTTTCAGCAAGGTGGCAGTGCTTTGTTGTATCTTCCTGGTCAGGTCTAAGTTGATTTTCCGATGTGCTGGATCGTCTATCAATTGCAGCATTTTCTGTTCGTAGTCGCGTCTCTCAAGGATGGTTGGCAGGAAGAATGACTACCTCCTTATTGTCTCTGAGGGCTCGTAGTGCTGCTCTTTCTGCTCCCGAGATGTTGCTTCTGGCTGGTTTTGACCTTGAAACAATCCTGCAAGTTTCCCTTCTGATTTCTTCTGCTTTGTCATCTGGTAAGCCACGGACTGTGTGTTATACTGAAGAGATTATTTCATTGAACGGCACATACGTAGGTGTCGGTGCGAAATTGAGTCCTTTTTCAAGTACAGCTGTAGCTGCGTCGTCGAGTGGTTTACCTGTGAGGTTAATCACAGTCCACCTAGTGGGCACTATCTCATGTTTCGGTTTGCCAGGTAGTCGAGCAAACTTGGTGATCTGCTTCTCCGTGGATTTACGGTGGGTCCAGTCTGCCTGGGCCCAGGTAACACCGTCCACCCATTCCTAAGTGTGATCCTGGATTAAGGAGGATAATCATAGGTGAAGATGCAGCAGCTCCTTGGTGTTCTTGTCCAGTTGTAGACGGGTGTAGCGAATCCTCTCCCTGACCAGGGGCAGACTGGCTCTTCGCTTAATGCGATTCGCTGCAGGCGTGCATATGTAAAGCATCATTTTGACGAAAGTAGGTATGGTGTTTTCATCCCTACACCTTAGTAAAAAGGCGAGAGAACTTAGCAGACGTCCTTTCTGGTTCCAAAGCTTATCCAGTTTCTTCACCAGTTGGTACATAGCATCCCCGTAGAGGTTGGTGATATGTGATCTGAGGCCTTCCCGGTGAATGTGCTGTATCCAAGGTTCTTGGTTGTCCAGTTAAAGTTCCACGATATATCGGCGAAAAACCGTTCCGCCATCATCAGGTAGTGCTGATGGAATGATCTGTCTGCGATGTGTCCGTGGGGTCCCGAGTCGTACCCCGGCACGGGCGGCCGGCGGGGCACCGCGTGGTGGGAGGGGTGGGGGTAGCTGCAGCCACGCTAGGTGGTAGGCGCACTTCATCTCCGTCTGCCGTGGCAGAAAGATCTCGCGTCTGCTCGCACTGTTGTTCTTTGATGGTGTTTAATAATGGTTTCCAGGCCTTGCTAAGTTGAATCCCCATTGTCCGTGTTGATGAGGTTATCTGTTACTTGAATTTCTATGGCATCCTTGTAGATACTGTCCCAGTAGGCACTTGTGGCAGTCAGGATTTTTGTCTCTTCGAATTTCGCTGTGTGTCCGGTTTCAATGCAGTGTTCTGATAGAGCCGAATGGCTGGGTTGGCGTAAGCGGGTGTGACGTTCGTGATCTTTGCATCGCTCCTCAACTGTGCAAACTGTTTGGCCAATATAGGATTTACCACAGCCGCACGGGATTTTGTATACGCCCGCTTTCTTAAGCCCTACGTCATCTTTTGCCATTCCTAGTAGGTCACGAATCTTTGCTGGTGGCCAGAAGACTGTGTCAATCTTGCGTCACCTTCCAGCCACCAGCAAACATTCGTGACCCACTAGGAATGGCAAAAGATGACGTAGGGCTTAAGAAAGCGGGCGGCTGTGGCAAATCCTATATCGGCCAAACAGTTCGCACGGTCGAGGGCCAAGCCTGATAATGCTCTCCTTCCGCATTTGATCCCTTGTGGATTAGTTTTACTACATTTTTTATCATTCTTCTCTAACAATAAGACAAGGTTAAATAAAATAGCTGATAGGACATTTCATTGTCTCCATCCAGTGAACACCTTAAAATTTTCAGTTTCCGCTACAGAAGTCTTTATATGACAAAGTTTTGTCTATGCACATTTTAAATAATCTGGTTATCTTTGATGGTATTTGAAATTTCTTCATTATACTTTTTGCAGAGTCTATCAGTTTATGCTACTGTAGGTCTTTTTGAAATGTAAAAATAATATGTGAACATCTACATTGAATTCACATTTCATCTCAGTTATTTGTGTTAGAGTGAATAACTGATCTAATGTGGATCTATTCTACAACTAGATCTTCAGTTACAGGGATCAGTCTGTTTAATAGTCACCTCACTAGGATTTTGTAAGTGACATCCAGTAAAGCAATACCTCTGCAGTTACTGCACACAAAGAGATCATTCTTGTTAAACATGGGGCATATAACTGTGGTTTTCCTGTCTATTGGTGTGGTTTCTGTCTTCCAAATTGCTTCTATTAAAGACAGTATTTCTAATTCAAGTCGTGGTCCTCCATTCTTTAATACCTTAGTTCATATCTGGTCTTCACTCAAAGCCTTGTTATTCTTAGGTGCTTTATTTCATTTACTGATGGGATAGTGACTTGTACATCAGCTGTATCAGGTTCTTCAATTTTGAAGTAAAACCGTGGATCATTGCAGCTGAGTAGCTATGAAAAGTATGCCTTCCATTTTTTTGTGTGTCACTCTTGTGGGTTAGTATTTTCTCATGCTGACTCTTTATAAATTGTTCCCTTCTAGTAAATTTGACAAAAGATTTTTTTAAAATGTTTTGATAAATCTTCCTTGACCTATGATGTTTAAAATCATCCTCTGCTTCTCTTATCATATTGTTGTAGTATTCCCTTGTCTTAGAGTTCAGTGTGTTTTCTGACAGATTTTGTAGTAGCTTTCCTTTAGTGCCATATTGTTCCTTTCTTAAATCCAAGATGTCATTGCATTTTTTCCCTCCACCAAATTTTTTTGGCACTTCATGTTAAATCAAATTTTGTTAGGTCATATCCTTTTTCCTATAACTTTGAAAGTTACTTCTTGAATATTGTTCTTCAGGTGTCTCCATCTGCTTTTGACATCTTGTTGTTACCTAATGGTCAGTCTAGAGCATGACAAAAACATTTTATGAAGTGATAGCAATCACAGGGACAAGTTAAAGCAAAAGTTGTTTCTAATTTTAAGCATTTGATGTTCTAATAATCAAGTGAGTATAGGTGCCTTTCGAACACATTACAGGATTTGTTGGTTGCTTATGACAACAAACTGCAGATAGCTTGTGTGCTAACAAGAGATGAAAAAGAAGAATTAAACCCGTTTATTTATGCTTTCTTGTGGACTAACTCCTCCTTTTTCAGACCCTAGAAGACCAGATAAATTGACTCTTAGTTCAGACCTCATCTTAGTCCAAAACATGCCATAACTGCCCCTGAAGGACATGCAGAATATCTAATAAAAAGATACAAAAAACTTAACAGATTATATTCGAAAAGTAAGTGTTGTTACATCAATACTCCACCAGTACTGCTTGAGAAGACTAGATTGTGTCATTCAAAAGAAGCCTGAAATATATAAGATGTAGTATTTGCATCACCATGGTGTTTTTCTTGTTGAAGATGAGTAGGATATTTCTGATTGCAAGGCACTCACAAGTAACACACTGTTAAATAATAACTACACCAATGTTTTGTTATTAATATTAATGCATCTGTAAAAAGGCACAATTCAGTAAATTTTTGTAGTGTTTATTGAGCATGTGTTAGTTGACGTAAAAATATTTCCACAGTTATTGGAAAGCCGAAACTGATTTTAAATTTAAATGTGCAATTCTGATCATGTAATAGATTGTCACCAAACGAAAGACAAAAATGATGTGATAGTCTTAATTGATTTTTGCTATTTAAGGATTCCATTAAAACTTACCACTAACTCCAGAGTCATACTGCCTATGCACTAAATACTGCATTTAACAGTAAAATAAAATCTGTTTTAGTACATTCTCTCTGGAATACCATCACAATCTGACACACAAACATTTGAAAAATAATATGACTAATGCACATTTTTCTCAAAACAAAACAAAAATTCCTATTTTGAAATTTTAAAAATTAAAAAAATGGTTTGGAAAATTGAGCATTTTTATGAATGATCAAAAGTAGTACATATTCTTGAAGCTTATAAAAAAAAGGCCAAAATGGTACAAATTTTAGGTTTGTACATCAGTTTTTAGAATGTAGCCATTTTAGGGTTTCAAAACATTACAAAAATCATATAACTTTGGAAACTTTAAAAATTAATTACTCAAAACTGAGTGATTCAAAAATTTTAATTTGGGGTTTTTCATGCGGACGACATTGATGGTCAATGTACCAAAAAATTATCAAAATATAAGATATCAAGAACCAGACCACTGGTTTTTCCTCACAGATTGATCCAATAATAAATGCAGTCTACAGTCTTATAGCATTTTATTATGCCAACATACATTTAGAAGTGACAGCATCATCGTTAGGACTTTCTGTTAAGCAACAACAGAAAACCCTGATCAGACAAAACTATGACTTCGAAATGTACACTGGCATAACACAATGCTATAAAGGCAGCAGAAGGAAGGTTTAACATCCTGCTGACATTGAGGCCATTAGAGACAAAGCACAAGTCAGATTGTTTCAAGGTCTGAAAATTGGCTGTACGCTTTCAAAGGAGCCATCCTGTCATTTGCCAAGAGTGACTTAGGGAAATTGCGAAAAACCTAAATCTGATGGGCTGGATGTGGATTTGAACCAGTGTCCTCCCGAATGTGAGTGCTGTGTGCCAACCACTGCACCATGTTGATCCTTATGGGTTATAAAATACATATCTTACAAGTTATGAGCTCTTGTTCATCTTTGCCACTGTGAAACACCTCTTGTACTGCAAGCTCTTTGTACAATGAATGACCTACAGAATACAGTGAAAAAAAAAAAAAAAAAAAAAAGTAGCAACACATTCGTCTGTTGTGTCCATGGATACAGGTAGCAGTAAACATCTGTTAGTGTTATTCCTGTAAACCGTGTTCACAGTTCTTGGTAAGTACAGTGCATACATTAGTTCTAATAGAAGCAATTTGTGTTTTGATGAGTTGAGGAAGCATTTTTACACTGTAGTTTTATCTCTGTACTTACTAGTGTAATAGAAGCCCATTATTCCGCATGGGAATGGCAGGCATGATCTTTTGTTATAGTCTGGCAAATGGAAGCAACTGTTCAGTCCATGTTCCAAATGCTGAAAAATATCAAGAACACAGCCTATCACCTGCAAAATTATTTTGCTGTTCTTTCTGGTGATTACGAGACCTCGCACCCATACCTCTACCAACAGCAGATTGTGACAGATATTGCACCATTCATACTCTTGTTGTGAAGAAGCACGTATTGCAATGAGTGGAAGACGATCATGGAACTATTGTGTGTAGAATTTCATGATTTATCGGGGTTAGTCATCCTTCAGTCTGATCAGTCCTGAACAACTGCTATAACTGTATCATATACAGCATGCCCTAGCCCTATGGCCAAGAAGAAGGGCCTCCCAGAATGCAGTTCAACCAATGCCTGTTAATAACATGTGGTGAAGATCCACTTTTCACAACAAAGATACTGTTCACAAAGAAGGATGGTTTCATGTGAGACAGAATTGTCAATTTTCAAAACCAACTTGTGGGCTAATGCAAATCTACATACAGTTGAAGAAGCAAGGCATCAGCACCTATTTTCAGTCAATGTATGGGCAAAAATTATTGGCAACAGACTAACAAAACTTTACCACACTACCAAACAGGTTCACTGGTGCATGGTCTCTTTGGTTCCTATCAAACGATTTGCCTGTACTGCTGGAAGAGGTGCTAGTCCAACATCAGCTGGAGATGTCGTTCACACATGATGGAGAGTCAGACAAATTTCTCTCAAAAGACACAGAAAACCTTACACAGACATTTAAAGAGCACTGGATTGGTCTGGGGGTCCAGTACATTGGCAAGCTTATTTCCCGCATCTTAATCTCTTGTATGTTCGGTTGTTGGGACACTTGAAACTTTTAGTGTATTTAAGTCTCATTAATGATGTAAAAAACTACAGGAACATGTCATCAACACCAGACAGCATGCCTTACTATGAATGAACACCATATTGCCATCCCCCTCTTTAACAATTTTAATATCTAAGCTGCCACTCACTTTCTCCCTTTTCACTAACAAAATTTATTTCCCCATTTGTGAAACCAAGAAGTAAATTTATTTGAATGTAGCTGTACAGTATAAAGGCTCATTTTTAAAGTGCCAGACAACAAATCCAAAGGGGTCTGGTTCAATCCCTGAACAGTCCTAGGATTTTTATTTGCCATTTGTCCCATCTTTCACCTCTGTTTATCTCTAAGAAATGCTGAGTTGCATCATAGTTCAGACTTCACATTAAATTGCATCACAAGAAGGGGACTATGCCTAGTAAAGCACTGTGGTGTTCAAACCAGTCATTGGGTTGTTAGCAGCTTTTGTTTTAAAATCTGTGCAGTATCATCTGTTCATTGATTATGGAGTATTTTCAATAATCTTCAATAAAAGGATATTCACAAAACACTTACCAGCCACAACAACAAAGGCAAGCCGTGGCATGCCAAGTACACGGGCATCCCTTTCTATATGGAACATCAAAGCTGATGGTGTGTGCATCTCCCCTGACTCTGGAAGCTGAAGAAGGCGAGCCGCTGACAGGTAACCAGGAGCAGAAGCTGCTACTTCCAACTCAGGTTCAGTGTTTCTGAATGGAAGCGGTCTCCAGAAATGACCAAATTCTGTTGTTCTTGTAACAAACAGATTTCCTGCCACTCTAATCTCTGCATGAGCCACTGGTGAATTAGCATTGTCTGTCACATAACCTGAAAAAACAGTATTGTTACAGTTTTGGTTAATTAATAGTTATTTCTGACCATGTTATTAGATACATCATTAGTATATGTAGAACCATTCTTCAAATGCTAACTACACCAGTCTAACACAGGAATGAAAAAGATGAAGGGTACTTTTATCCTTACTAATAATATTAATAATTACAAGAAAGGGATTAAAAAAGTATGGATTAACGCATAACTCTTTGTTCTTTACTGAAAATGAAATACATTCTGTCCTGTCTTAGGGCTTGCTGTACATGGTACTCAGAAATTGCTTAAAAACGCCGAAGCCTGCTCATATTGTTCTGCACTGAGGCAACCTTGTAAAAGCATGTGAGGTTATGTTGGTCATAAGCAAAGAACATTACAATTATTCAGTTATGTTAAATCAATTTACTAAAATATCTCTGATAACTGCGCTTATAAAAGAGTGTGATGGTTTTATTTTGTAATATATATCCTCGCCATAAGCAGAAAAAGAATTATCATTAACAGTGAATGAAAAATAATAGCTCCAGCAAGGTTGTAGTGCGTTCACATTTATCGATCTGGCTTGCATGGCAGTCAGGAGGAGCAGCTATAAATTCTTGTTAGCTCATTCTGATTAAGTTTTCTATGGGTTTCCAAAATCACCTGAGGCAATGATTGTGCTCAAAGAAGATATACAATTATTTTAATATTTCTTCTTTCAATTTTGATGTCAACACCAAAAAGGGAAACAATGGAATATCTCTGCCAGTACTGCACATACAAGAGTCTTACAGAAGCTATAATATGTTTGCAGCGAAAATAAATGTACAGCAATTAGCTACTGACCCAATGCAAATATGGAAGTGCCATCAATGTTCAACCAAGTATGCAAATCATACAAACTGTTTTCAGTGAAATGGAAAATTATGCAGTTCTGATGGAGGAAACTGAAATAAGGACAATCACATCCTTATACCAGTATCCAGGTACCAGCTGAATTTAAAGGTTGATTCATATAATTGATTTGTTGAGGCTGTAAATAATAGGTCCAAAGTGTCAATGGCTCATGGTTGTCAGACATCTCCCATCATGACACAGAACTTATTGTTCAGTGTATCAAATAGAATATTATTCTAAGAAGATCAACAATGAATGGCACTGACTGACACTACATACTTGAACACGGGCCTTGTAAATCTGTAATGTTTTTAGAATAGGAACCAAAACCAAACCCTTTAATGTCACACATCTACCCTTTCATCAAAAACCAGTGTAAGAGTAACAAATTAAAAATCTCCACACAGAGAGATGATCACCAGCTCTCTGTCTTCAAATATGATATACAGGGGGAAAAAAAGACAGAGCAAGCAACACACACACACAGGTTTGGAGATCCAATGAAGAACTGCTTAAACTAGCTGGATGAGCCCTTGGTAGTGATCAATGCAAAAGCAAGACAATTGAATGGGCAGGCTATGTTTTCAGAATGGTAGAATAATCAGTCAGATGTATGACAGGAAGATGGAATTCTCCACACCACTGGATTATCAAGAAGTAGGTGACCTCAGAGTGCAGACTGATGGGTATCACTGGGCGGAAAGGAGCAGTGCGAAAGAGAGAAAACAGAAGACAGACACTGAGAATGGCATAGGATTGTTACATCTCACAGAAGTCAATGAAGTGAGTGACTATGATCAGCAAGCTACCAGAAGTGCCTTAGCTGAAATATTAGAAGTGTGTGTAACATAAAGAGTGAAGTTAAAACATAATTATAGTAGGAAAGTTCTGTGAGAATGCAAATATTTTAGGAGTGATGGAGGCCACTCGTCGAAAAGCAGAAGTGCTGAGTCCTTGAGAAAACACAGAAAAAAGAAAGAAAACTATCTAGCTTTTGGAATAAACAATTTCAAGCTAGAGTACACATATTGCTCCTCCATAGCACGATCTGGAATTGCAGTTCAGGAGCTGGACTAAGGTGGGGTGGAGTGGATAGAGGGGAAGACAGGCAGGAGTCAGGAAGAGGAGTTGGGTTGGGTAGCTAATGATTTGGAGGAAGACAGCAGGCCCGCTGGCTAGGAATGTAGGTGGGACAGGTGTCAGGTTCACAGGCTAGCCATGTGGACATGAATGTCAGAGCCAGTGGGGAGTGGCTCACAATGAAGGTGACATAGACTCATGAATTGGGAAGGGGAGGGAGAACAGAGGAAGGGAAAACTGTTGGGTGGAGGGTGTGGAAATAGTTGGTTAACAGAGAGAGTTGCAGCGGAGCAACAGATGTGTTGCGCGGATAATTCCCATCTGTGTGGTTCAGAGGAACTGGTAGAGGAGGGAAGGATCCAGATCACCCACATTGTCAGGCAACCACTGAAACTGAGGATTTTGAGCTCAGCTGCATTTTGTGCCAATGGCTCATCACATTGTTCATGGGCACAGTTTGATGGTGGACAGTCTTTCTGGTAGGCAGCTGGTTTGTTGTCATACAGTAATAGAAACCTGTGCATTGAGTGCAGCAGATTTGGTGTATGACATGGCTGCTCTTACAGGTGGCCCAGCCTTTGATTGGTTAGGGACTGGAGTACGAAGTGCTGGGAGGGTGGACTGGGCATGTTTGCATCTGGCTCTACCAGAGGGATATAATCCCTAGGACAAGCAGCTGAGAGTAGGAGTGGCATCAGGTTGGACTAGGATATTATGTAGGTTAGGTGTGTGATGAAGCACCACTTTGGGAGGGGTGGAAAGTAATTTAAGTAGGATGTCCCTCATATGAGAACATGATGAAAGATAATCAAAGCCCTGGCAAAGAATATGGTTCGCTGCTCCATTCCATGATGATACTGGGTGATGAGGTGGGTGCTCGTTTGCAGCTGATTCTTTGTGGGAGGAGGGGATGGGGGATTAGGGGTATGTGGGGATATGGCGCAGAGAATCTGTTTGCAAGCTATGTCTGAGGGATAGTGCCTGTCTGTGAAGGCCTGCGTGAGACCTCCAACATACTGTGCAATGGAGTTCTTGCTGCAGATAAGCCATCACCAGGACACCAAGGTGTATGGCAGGGAATTTTTTAGCATGGAAGGATGACAGCTGTAAAAATGTAGGTGCTGTTGGTGGTTAGTGGGGAAGAATGATGAGGTCAAGTTAGAGGTAAGGAATTCCTGGAAGGTGACCAGGAAGTGGTTATGTAGGTGGGGGTGGAGGGTCATGGTTGGATGGTGGCGTAGACTGGGAGAGGCAAGATTCAATGTTGAGATTAGGTTGGCTCTGGTTGTAGGGATTTGTGACAAAGAAGTGTTTAAATGTAGGCATCGGAAGAAGGAGTTAGGTCTTTTGACAAGTCCAACATGATTAAACTTTTGTGTGGGGTTGACAGTGAGGCCTTTGGAAATGACTGGAACTTCTGTGATATTGAAGCTTTTGGCCAAAAGGTTGACAACAGTGTTTTGGGTTTGTTTGGGTTCTGGATTTTGTAGAGGTTTGGGAGGTTGCGGCAAATTGAAAAGGTCAGCTAAGTGTGGTCATGAGAAGTTGAGGGTGTTCACTGTGAGTCTGATGGGTGTTGCTGGATAGTGGTGCTCCAAGGTGGGATAGGATGTTAACAGGATGGACAATTTGTGGAGGTGGTGTCTGCAAAGCTCTTCCAGGTGTCATGGGGCAATGGTTTCAGTTTTGTAGATATGGTGTATGTGATTAGGAATGCATAGCAATATTATCTTACAGAGAGAGCAGAGGTGTTTTGGGAAGCCTATGCCTTGGAGATGAGTTTCTGTACAACCTGGTTTAGTGGTATGTGAAAAGGTGGAAATCATTATGAAAGGAGGGGATGGATACAAAAATTGGAATTTTTATGGTTAGTACATTGGAGAGCTGTGGTTTTCATAGAATAAGCAGCATTTGAGGAACAGGTCAGGGACTGGGTTTTAACTGGGGAAAGGGATGCTGTCCTGCATGGATGCTGATGCGTCTATTTGGGCTAGGGTGGCACTAGGAAAACAGCAAAAGAGTGCATTGAGGCCAACAGGATAATTCTTCACATGAAGTTATTTGATTGCACATAAGTTGTCAATATGCATGGAAAGAAAAAAGAAAGAATAAAATTCTGACATGAGCAATGTTTGACAAGTAGTGGATGGATTCATAAATGAATTGTGGTGGTTAGTTGCTCTAAATGTGATCTGGTGGATGGTCAGTTTGTAAAATAGTATGTCGTAATGGCTGTGATCGATACTACAGCATGTCACAAAAGTTTCGCACAACCATGTTGATCAGAACTGGTGAAGTGTTTGTGCAACAAAGGCGAGAGAGAAACTGAATGAAAAGATGCAGATGGACAATATAGGACAGACACAGTGGATTGAAACAGTGAGATAGTAACATAGGGCACATATCCCTGTAGACGACCCTGTGCAAGACCTGCCTAGTCCATGCTCTGACACCACCAAATACAGTCCTGTCACAGGCTTATTCTACCCCGTCAGTAACTGGGCCATCTGTGAAAGCAGCAATGTCCTACACCAGTTCTGTTTCAATCACTGAACAGCTTTTTATGTTTATATGACACCAAACCAGCTGTCCATCAGAATGAAACATAGTTGACCACCCAGTGGCACAACATGCAGCTGGGCAGCTTCCAGTTCCTCTGAACTATGCAGATGAGAGTTATCCTTGCAACACATCCTTCACTCCTGTAACCTCCTCTGTTAACCCAGAGCCTTCATCCAACAGTTTCCCCTACTCTGATCTGCCATACCCTCCCAATTCATGTCTCCACATCACCTTCATTGTGCATTGCTCCTCATTAGCTCTGACACCAATACACACATGCCTACACTATGCAGCTTCCACCCATACCACATGCATTCCTAACCAACAAACTCTTGCCTGCCTCCAAGCTACTTGCTACCCCCCTCCCCCCAACCACTCTTCCTGCCCCCCCCCCCCGCTCCACCCAATTAATTCACCTGAAAAAAAAAAAAAAAAAAAAAGGCCCACCCCGCCTTTGTCCACCTGCTGCATTGCAATCCTAGCATTATGCACCCAGCCAGCACTACATAGCAAGTATTCTTTCTTTTCTGTGTATCTCTTATGATGACGCATGATGCGATGACACTTTTTGGTGAGTGGTCTCCTATGCTGCTGAAGTATTTGTAAAGTTAAAACATAACATGTGATTTTATGCTTAAATTTACATTCTTAAACATTTTATGTTTTTGACTTGTAATTAACACTATTTTCACGAGCTGCAACATGGTTGTGAATGGAACAGTGATCTGAAAATGTAGAGTAAATTTATTTTATTTCACGTCTATGGCCACAAACTTGTAGGTCCTCATACTACAAGTTTCAGTCAGCAATGAACATAAAACAGATCTGAAGATGGTCATCGCTGACCAAAACCGGTAGTCTGAGGACCTACAAGATTGTGACAATAGACATAAAATAAAAAAAAAAAATTAACACTAATATCGCTGCAATGAGCTGATACCTTCAATAATCAGTAGCCTGTTCACCTACCACAAGATTCTCTAAACATTTGCTGCACTAACTGTAATAAGAGTTTCTCAGCAAGAACATGTTCCACATTTTAAAAGAAATAAAATATACCAGACAGTCCAGATATGAGTGGAGCAGACAGCAGGGCCAGTAATCCTGCTCGATTTTCATCCCAGACACCAGGTAGCCGTGATACATGTGGTTTACGGTAACAATCAATGTACACATCCATCTGTGTCACACCAGCATTTCGCCAACTATATTCCTGCAACATTAATGTCAAATTCTGCATTATTCAAAGTAATATGCATTACAAGCAGCATTGTTACTTACAAAATGTCAACAGATACTTTTTCTAGCGCAGATGTATGGCAATTTATACTAAATGCAAAAATTTGTATTACATTTTTTCCCCTCTCACTCCTCGAAAATTGCGCTGTGTAAAAAAAATACTGAAGTCATTGTATAGCCCAACCAAGTGAAGTGGTTACCTGGAGCAACAACAGTGCTTGGTTGGCCAAAATTTTGCCAGAGTGACCCAAATAACCAGTAAAGAAATGGAACAGTGTGCACACGCGCACGCAGTTGTTTCATCAAAAATGCAGCTTGTGTTGTTCACAGGTGTACTAATCAAACTGATCATAATCTAAGGTTTAAAGGAATCGCATTTCATTTGAAAATGGAGCTGTTCAAACAATACAGGGTGTACATAAAGTCCAGGAACACTTTCAATTATTTATTGCACCTGAACCAAACATTGTACAGATATCACACATATGTCTTTTTGAAGTTTGGTAATTTGCCAATAGTTAATGCTAGTTGCAAACACGGTGACTTCAGGTGCGGAGTGAGCTTTCTGTGTATTGAAGTTCGACAAAAACAAGTGTGCTACAGCTGTGCAACAAATATTTAGAACCAAGTATGGTAAGAAGCCACCAGCAAGGAAGGCCGTTCACCACTGGTACAAAAAATTCATTACAACAGATTCCTTGTGCCTGGCAAAGAAAAGCAGACGTCCCAGTGTGAGTGAAGTGAATGTGGAGCACGTACGAGAGACATTCATAAGGAGGGCAAAGAAATAAGTGTATTGTCCATCCGGTGAACTCAAAATGGCTCCAATCACAGTGTGGAAAGTCCTGCAACAGAAGCTGTATTTGAAACCATTCAAATTGGAGCTAGTACAGAAGCTCAATGACAATAACAAAGACAAGCATTTTGAGTTTTGTTTGCAGTTGCAACAACTGAATGAGGATGGGGATGGCATTTTTGATCACTTAATGTTTAGCAACGAAGCCACTTTTCACACTAATGGGAGAGTGAACAGGCATAACTGTCGAATCTGGGGTACAAAGAATCCACACGAGTGCACTGAATTTGAGCGTGATTCCCCGAAAGCAAATGTTTTTTGTGCCTTGTCATGTCGAAAACTCTACAGGCCATTCTTCTTCACTGGGAGCACTGTCGCTGGATATTCCTACTCGGACATGTAGCAGCAATGGTTGATGCCTCAAATGCAATTGGACTCTAAGTTCATCTTTCAGCTCCACCCCATTTCCATCGTGAAGTTCATGGGTACCTGAACACGGAGCTGCCACATTGATGGATCAGCCGTGTTACAGAAAGCGACAGCTGTTTCATGAAATCCCCCGCCCCAATCACCAGCTCTCACTCCATGTGACTTTTTTCTGTGGGGACACATTGGAGATCTACCACGTGATGTAGCAGAGCTCCGGGGAGAATACAGGAAGCAACTGCCACAGTCAACAACGCCATGCTGGGACAGGCATGGCACGAATTTGATTAATGTATTGACGTCAGCTGGGTCACTCATGGTTCAGATATCAAATGTTTGTAAAAACATGTTTCAGCGTTTCTCTTCAAAATACAATATGTATGATATCTGTACAATGTTTAGTTCTTGTGCAATAAATAACTGAAAGTGTTCCTGGACTTTATGTACACCCTGCATTTGTATACATGAATTATGGTTGCTCTGTTTACTTTTATTGCAGTAGTTTATGAGGGCTGTTCAATAAAGAATGATAAAAATTTTTTTTGACAACATAACTTTACTCATCCTCATAATTTTGATGGTCCTTCTCAAAGTAGTCTCCTATGAATGTGATGCACTTGTCCCAGCGTTTCTGCCAGTCTTCAAATACATGCTGGAAACCATTTTTTGAAAGGTCCTTCAAAATCACCTCTGCAGCCTTCACTGATAGATAATGCCTCCCATGAAGGCATTTCTTCATGTTAGGGAATAGACAAAAGTCACATGGGGCTAAATCTGATCCGAACTATAGAAAAGGTGAGGGATGCTCCTCACTTTGATTTTTGCGAGATATTCAACAACAACATTGGCAATATATGGCCCAGCTACAATATTGGCAATATATGGCCGCGCATTATCGTGGTATAACATCCAGACTGCATCATGGAAATATTGATGGACTTGCAATGTTTTCAGGTCAACCCTGTAGTATTTTCCAGTTACTGATGTGTGTGCAGGTACAACATGCTGATAAGCCATTCCGTGAGTATCAAATAATAAGATGACCATAACTTTCCCAGCAGAAGCAACCACTTTTGCTTTTTTGCAGGTTGGTTACAAGGGAGATTTCCACACTGAGCTTTGCTGTTTGCACTCAGGATCAAAATGATGTAGCCAAGTTTCATCAGCAGTGATTACATTTGAAAGAAACTCTGGATCTTCCTCTAACATCAACTTCAACTGCAAGCAGATCTGCATGAGAATGCCCTCCTATTTGGGATTCAACAGTTTTGGAAGCCATCGCACGCAAACACCTGTCATGTTATTTTTCTGTCAACAATGTGTGGGTGACACTCAATGAAATGTTCAGTATTTCAAAAAGTGATCTTGAGGTAATTCGTTAATCCTCTCTCACAATGACAGCAACAGTGTTCATGATTTCTTCCACAAGAACACTAACTGGGTCCACCTTCCTTTGATTGTTGCCCTTCTTTAAACCACCTTCGAGCTGTGCTGTAGGGAAGAACAGACTCTCCATAGGCCTCCTGTAACATTGGATAGGTCTCAGCTGAAGATTTGAGACAAAAGCAGAATTTCAAAGCCGCAAACTGTTGTTCATGTGTTACCCCATTGCGGCGGTAGGTGATACTGTCTGCCTCTCACAGGTGGGAACCAGGAGTCCCAACAATGAAAGTACTATGGTGTGTTTGTTGCACATTAAGCTAACGGCAGGAACCAGGAGTCCCAACAATGAAAGTACTATGGCATGTTTGTTGCACATTAAGCTAACAGACTATCATAATTATGACCGTAAAAAAATTATGATCATTCTTTATTGAACAGCCCTTGTATTTCTGTCATTTAACTTTAAACTGTACAATCTGACGGCATGTCAAAATATACGGAAGTTTGATCAGCATCCCCTATCTGGCCAAGAAAGTATTGGTTATCAGTGTGCCACCTTATTACAAAGCACTGAAATTCCACAAGTTTTCTTGATAATTTTTCAGTAGTTGCTGCAAAGTGAAGTTCACTTCCAGACTGAAAAACTCGGTGTGTCAAAAAAAAGACTACTACAGTTGTGTCCAAGCTTAAAATTATTCCTTTTTTGCACTTGAGCACTTTCAACTGCCTTAATTTTTAAAATTTCAGCATTCACAGGCAGACATTTCTCATGTTGTTCCTTAACAAACTCGTTTTAAATTACTTCAAGAGCATAATATTGTCCACATTCAAAGAATTTGTCTTTTTACAGTTACCACTGTCTGAGACTGCTTTCATCAATGCCGCATTGCAGATCTGCAGCACGATTAGAACTTTTTTCTGAAAAAGAAAAACTGCCCTCTTGACTTAGACTGTAAGGATGAAGTATATCAGTTTCTTCAAATATAGTCTTAAACTGTCCTACCTGTTTGCTTAATGCAGGACTTTCAGTAGGATTCACGTCTTAATTTATACATTCCAGATTTCTCGTGAATACTAGTACCAGTAGCCATATCATGTTTGTATGTTGTTTATTATTGGTGTAAACTTACTGTGGTGCTGCAATTTTTCATTGTGTTTACTTGAGTTTATGAGGGTGACAATTAAACTTTACCTGCATCATACCAGGTTGAGAGTTCCACTCAGCTGCTGTCACAACAGCACTTGTGGGGTTTCCATTTGGTCCTGTAGTGCAATTTGCATGGCCTGCTGCAGGATTTCTGGATGCGTACAGGAGACCCAAATCATGCAAAGCCTGTTGAAAAACAAAAAGTATGAATAATCTGTAGTGTAACATATCACATAGGGGAAGTGATATGTTGTGTGGCATCTATCAAACAAATGAATCGTCACCATAAAAGTTTTATTTAATTAATGAGCTAGTGTGGTATGCTGTTCAGAAGTTTGTTTTCTTTATTTGAATTTATTCTGGAGTGGATGGATACAGGGTATCTACAAGTTGGGAAGACAATAGTACTCTTACTACATGTCGCAGTACCTGCCATTTGGGCAGTCTATTCCGTGTTACCGGGTTCTGTCTTGGAGGTATGGTGCTCTTCGTGGAAGCAGAACTGCTCTGACAATCAAAAAGAACAGCAGAAATGGAATGAATCTCAATTAATATCAAATGAAATTGTAATTGACACAGCTTGTTTGTCAGAAAGTATTGTATTAGTTGCTTGAGTACTGTAAGGAATCGGTCAATATATGAATGTTAAAGAAAGAGATCTCTACATAATTTATTGGTTGAGAGAGACCTTTTTACCTTCCAGCACAGAAGAATCTGCAGAAGGAGAAAAAGTCTACATCAACAAAGACATACATGGTTACTCTGATCTGGCAGTCAGAATGCAGAATTTTTAATCAATAATGATAGTAAATTCATTTATGAAAATATTACATCACCTAACATACAGACTGGGTAGACCACTTGAGATCTTTCAGTAATGTAACCATTAAAGTAACATGGTTTCTCTTGAGAAGTTCTTTTACATTTCGCTACAAACTTTTACTTAGATGTAACTATGGACAAAATTTACGGCTCAAGTCTAATCATGGAATGTAAATTGCTGAGTGATGAAAGCATGAACAGAATGCTATGCAAATGAGCTTAGGTACTTAGAACACTATGTGAAGCATTTAAACTTTCACTTATAGTTTGGCCAGCTTAAAAGGAAAGGTAAAATAAAAGACAACAAGAATTATAGACAGGAAAACCGTGCTTATCTTTTTAATCAGCCTCAACATGGCTTCCTTGAACGAAAGCTTTATGAAGGTACCTTTCTCCAGTTTATGCTATCGTTTTTGTAGGGTGATTAAAGAAGCAGTATAACTACATGTACAAAGGATACTATGAAAGTTATGCAATACAGCTTTATTTACTAATTTTTGGGCAAATTAATTTCTGCCATACTGAATACACCTGTCTATCTTCCAATCCCAATCCCTAAACCAGTTCTCCCAAGTTTCTGTAGCGAATAAGGCAACAATCGGCCTCCTGCGACT
Organism: Schistocerca gregaria; assembly: GCF_023897955.1. Lineage (NCBI taxonomy): Eukaryota > Metazoa > Arthropoda > Insecta > Orthoptera > Acrididae > Schistocerca > Schistocerca gregaria. The sequence goes on from NC_064927.1 coordinate 290,401,399, forward strand.
TATTGTAGCGTTGTAGTGTAAACCAGTAATGAAATTGGTTTGTCATCTGTAGATTCAACTTAGAACATAGCTAAATAAATAACTGGGGGCTGTGCATATTATGGATAATTTTTGCAGTTTGATTAGAAGTTATCTCCCCCCCCCCCCCTTCCCCCAATGAGACTTGGGGCCATCAGCATTATTAAGAATGTGGCAACCATGTACAACATACATAACTTGCCAATCATTAGTGCTTGATGCACATAGACCACTCGAAGAGGATCAGGTTTACTAGTTATAGTTATGATCAACAGGAAGCAAGAAGAGACCCAGCTGCATGCAACATTAATTACACTTTGTAATTGTTAAACTATGTAGCAAACATATAAAAAACATACAGATATTTCAAGAGCTCTATTAAAAATGCCTTATTGGCTCATGTAATTTATATGTAAAATTATGTTCACTTATAATGGGATGCACCAACAATCATCTACACAAAACTGGAAGAAAAATATTTGGCCTCAGCTTGGGATTTGGTATTTGTCTCACAATGGGTTCTACAGAAGTATAAAACCTGTGCTGTCCTCTCTTGACTGGGTAAGCAAATGAACATGCGAGGGTGGTTCAACAAGTTTGGTAAAAAAAGAAAGAATTTTTTTCTTTTTTTTACTTGTCACCTTACTTCTCAACATATTCTCCTCTGAGATATACGCACTTAGTCCAGAGATCCTTCAGTGACCGCAACTATCACTTCCTCATTTGACAAAGTTTCAAGTTAGAGAGCAGGAAGAAGTCATTTGGAGCTAAATCTGGTGAATAGGGTGGCGGAGGAACCAATTCAAAGCTCAATTCAGACATTTTCACCAGTGTTACTGCTGATGAGTGAGATAGTGCATTATCCTGGTGAAAGAACACGTTTTTTTGCATGTTAACCTTGGCCTTTTTTCAGCCAATCAAAGTTTCAGATAATCCAATAATGAAGCATAATAGGGTCCAGTTATGCTTCAGCCTTTTCCCAGTTAATCTATGAGGATTTTTTCTTGAGAATCCCATAAAACAGTTGCCCTAACTTTACCAGCTGATAAATTGGTCTTTGCCTTCTTCAATGCACTTTCACCAGCCAATGGCCATCATTTTGACCACTGTTTTTACTTTGGTATGCAATGATGGATCCAGGTTTCATCAACAGTCACAAATCAGTCACAAAAGGTCTTTCAGATTGTGATTACCAGACATACTGTTGAAATGCACTTTTGTTCAGCTGTGAGCATTTGCAGTACCCAAGTCTCACACATCCTCTTTGTAGCCAAATCTCCATACAGGATATTATACTCGCACTCAGTTGAGATGCCTATAGTTTCATTTGGTGGTCTTGCATTATCACATCATGGATGTTGTCAATAGTTTCCTTTGTGGCGACCTCAACTGGATGCCATAGTGCATTATTCCATTCTTTCACAGAAATTCGCCAGACTTACCGAACCACTCTCATAATATTACTGTACGAAATACTCATTAGGAGTTGAGCCACATGTTGGCTACATCCAGCAATCACAGTCTCAAATGCGATTGCCTGCACGCTCAAAATAAGCAGTCAAAGAGCAGTAGTCACATAGTCAACAAACAGCTTTAAATAATTGCATATTTGCTCTCCCTTTGATTTATCCAATGATATAACTTTCTTCAAAGTGGTACTAAAAAGCTATGAATACTTAGTCACTTATTAATTTTAAAAAAATGTTTTTACTATATGGCCAGTAACAGCAAGTAACATTAAGCTAAATGTATTCAGCTCTTAAAGAAACAATATAATTTATCTATCAGATCTGAGTTCACTTATTTCACTTATATTTTTAACTTCAATCTTAAGAGCTGTAGAAATTTAAAACATGAGGTACGGATGTGAGTCAGTGCTTGTATGGGAGTGCATAATAAGTTGAACTGTGTTGTAAAATACAAGGAATACTGAACAGCATGGCTTACTGATTTATCGAGAAAGCAAGAAGTAAGAGAGTAGGGAAAATCTAAGTTTGGACTGAAGTACCTTCTGCCACACACTGTATGCTGACTTGTGCAGTCTATACATATTACTGAAATTAAGTCCCCCACAGTACTTTTCTGTATTTATCTGAAGGTTGATCACAGGAACTGCTGTTGGGATTTTGATAGGGTTTTTGCTAATAGGTAGACTAATCAATGAGGAAGGTTCATGTATATAGTTTTCCATCATTATGCCAGAGAAGATAAATAGTGCTGCTCGGGTGACATCATGGGGCTGGTCACTTGTTTTTACCTAGGTGATAACAATTTTATCTTCCATCAGGATAATGGTGCTAAGCATAATACCATAAATACTACACAGAGTTCCTGTACAACACCCCAAAACAGCTTCAGACAGTCCAGTCTCCTAATTTACAAATGTAGAGTCTGAACTAAGAGCAATCTTATTACAAATAAAAGCAATACAATGAAACAATTTCCGAAAGCTTGGGGCTGAGGAAACTTTGAAATTGATGGAATCAATTAATAAAAACACAGTTTTCAATGATTCATTTCACTTGATGTTAGCAGAATAATTTAATTACAGAAACTACTTCAAAAAAGAGGGGGACTGGGTGAAGATCACACTATGTATCTGACAAAATTATTCAATTTGATAGATAAAAAATTTACTCACCAAGCTGCAGCAGAACACACACATAAAGGACTGTTGTAACTGGCAAGCTTTTGGAGCCAGTGGCCTCCTTTTCAGGCAGAACAGTTGAAGGGGAAGAAAAAAGGATGAAGAAGTAAAAGGACTGGAGAGGTCTAGGAAAAGGGGTAGAGTTCAGGAAAATCACCCAGAAATGCGAGTCGGGTTGGGGGGGGGGGGGGGGGGGCACTTACTACATGTGATGAGAAGGTCCCGTACAGTAAGTCTCTCCTGACCGGTGGTTCTGTGTGACTTTCCCAAAATCTACCTCTTTTCCTAAACCTCTCCTGTCCTTTTCCTTCACCTTTCTTCCTTCCCCTTCAACCCTTCTGCCTCAAGACAGAGCCACTGGCTCCAAAGCTTGTCAATTACAACAGTCTCTGCCACCACTTGGTAAGTAGTTTTTTTATCTATCCAAATAAATAATTTTGTCAATAATTGATTGTTTTTGGTGTTATACTATGTATCTGAATACATATTGCATGTCTAAAATGGATGACTGCTTTGAAGTTATACTGTGTTTGAAAAAATGTTTCATTTTAATTATTTCATCTGATTATTATATAAAAATACTATATCAGCTATAATCTGCAGCACTTGTTCTTCTTAACACAGTTATTTGTATCCTAAACAAACTCCAAACCCAAAACATCTAGGTGGCTGAATACACATTACAGCAGAGAATGTGATTACATAAAAATACTTATTGTGATACATTGAAATGATTTTAATCTTAACACATACGCAAAACTATGTTCAACCCATAAAGTGACTTTCATGTTGTATTAGTCATACCTACACTAAATAGTAGCCAGAAAAGTAGAGCATGTTACCAAGTGATGTCTTGAAATGTTACATTATTCTTTGAAAACAAGGTTGTTGTATTTATATGTTTGAAAATAAAACACTAGGCTCAAATATGATGTTACATTTTATTTCCTGGGACATTTGTGAAATAACCACACACACAGTGTCACCCTCTTTGTTCCCCTCAATATGCACTGCACTAAGTTCAGTACAGTTCCTTACTACTGCCAAATGAACACACAAATCAAATCAAATGAACAAATTTTACTTGTGTATTCTCTATTGTAAGCCTATCAGATTTCATGCATGCTACTCACTGTGAACTGAGAGCCATGTTTGCATTCTGCAAGTTGTCTGATCTTTTCATTTGTACTCAGACTCTTGGTGCCAGAGAATTGTAATGTCAGAAGAGTGCTTACATTCACAGGGCAAAATGCTTCAGATTTACATGTAACAGAATTTCAGTGTTGTGAGTTATACCTCCAAGTACCAATATGAGACAAAAGATACACTTCTTCTTCTTCTTCTTTTCTTTTTTCTTTCTTTCTTTTTTACAGTGAGTCATTATCAATATGATGTTCCTGGTCACATGAGCCATGGACATAAATATAAATTACAACACACAATTAAAACTGTTGTGAAGACCTGTGTACATATTCTCAAGTACAATTAATTACATGATGGTCCACTGAGGCCAGATTTGTATGAGTACATTATCCCATCAATTGGTATTAATTGATTATTTTAAAATATCATAATTTGTTTACATTATTATTTTCAAATACATAACAAAAATTAAGGCAGGTACCACTTCAAGACTAGCATTTCCTTTAAATAGTGAAAAGAAATTTAATATAGGCTTAAATCTTTTTTAAATATGAACCTGTGAAACAGCAATTCTTCAAACTGGTTTATGTGTTATCCAGTTACAGCTGTATGTTGGCTTTTACTGATGTATCTTTATATGGAACAAGGTATGTAATTCATCCTGCAGAAAAAACATAATCTTACCTTTTTATCCAAGGGAGAAAGTTCTCCTGATGCAGAAGGTACAGAAACATGTACTGAACTAGCACGTAAGTTGATCACCAGTGCTGGGTTTACACTCTCCAACCATTTCATCAGCAAATGTGTCTCAGGCTGCAGGATGTGTTTTGGCAGTTCACCTACAAGGAAAACATATAAATCTTTATTTGAAAACTGAAACCTCATGAAACTGACATTATATTTCAGAAGATGATTTTCCTTGAATCTATAAATGATGAATTTGAGTAACATAAATAATTCCATATAATGGAAAGTTCAGGAGACCATCTGGCCACAGTGGCCAGAGAAGATGGTCACATGTTTGTGAGTTGCACTTGTTTGAGTGTGTGCAGGGTGGGGATGGGGGGGGGGGGGGGGGGCACGTGCCTGTGCTCTGAGTGTTGTAGGGGTGAGTACAGAAATGGATTCAGGGGAGAGGTTCTGGGAAGGTCGCAAAGCTTTAAACAAAGATAGGAGGTTGTGCTGGACTTCCAGGATGGGACCACTCTGGCACAGTCTATTGTTGGAGGAATCAGACATTCAGCAGAGGCTTTCTGCCAGGAAGTCACTCCAATTAACAATGGCAATGGTGGAATCTTTGTCTGTAGGTAGGACAATTAGATGAGGATCTTTTTTGAGGTTGTAAATGACTGTCCTTTCTTCTGCTGAAAGACTGATGTTTTTAGGAAGGGACTTAGGTAATGATGATGGGGCCAGATTGGAGGTAAGGAATTCCTGGAAGGTGTCCAAGAGTTGGTCAGGTGTGAGGGGTTGAGGATAATGATTGAATGGAGGTGTGAAATGGGAGAGGCAGGATTCAGGATTGGGAATGTGGTGGCTTGGGTGGAATGACTGATGGAACAGAAGTGTTTCCATTGCAGGGATCAGGAGTAGGCATCTGACAGGTCCACTGTTGTTAAATTTGGTTATAGGGCTGAAGGTGAGATTTTTGGATAGGACTGAAACTTCTGTGGGGCTCAAGATTTTGGTGTAAAGGTTAACAACAGTATTCCATGGTTATTTAGGCACTCTAAATTTACTGGACTGTTGGTACAGAGTTTTGGGTAAGGTGGCAAGTTGACAAGGTCAGGTACGCAGAGTCTGGCTGCTGAAAGGGTTGACGGGGTGGAACACTGTGGATCCGATAGGAGTTGCATAGTGGTGACTCAAGGTGGCAGCAGGAGGATGTCAGAAGGTTTGACAAAATATATAAGTGGTGACTGGAATGCTCTTCCAGGTGTTGGAGAACAAGGACTTCAGTTTCAGAGATGTTCTGAGATGCCTGTGCCATGGAGATATGTTTTTGCAGTACCAGGTTTGTGAGGCATAGGGACTGGTAGGATCCAAAAAAAAGTGAAGATCACTGCAAAAGGAGCGGTGGAATCCACAGAAAGTAATTTTTATTGTTAGGCTATCTGGAATTTTTATGATTAGGCTATCTGGAAGGACTCTATGGTTTAGGCAGCATTTACCCAGAGAAAAGTATAATTTTCTATACTGATGTAGAAAGATGGAGTAGGGATCCTAATGTTACTTAAAAACCGTCTTGATTGCAAATATTATTATTCATATGAACCGAAACCGGTCATATGAATAAAAATTTGCAATCAAGACGGTTTTTAAGTAACATTATAATTTCACTGATTGCTGTTGTCCCAAAAGACATTATGTCTGTTTTTGCGGAGTAGGGATCCACTGTAGCAGAGATGGCATTTCAGAAATGGGAAATGATGTACAAAATGTGCAAATGAATGCATTAGGTGGTTGGGAGGAGAGCTGGATCACAGAAAAAGATGCATAGAAATACAAGCTGACATGCCAAAATACGCACAAATTCCCCACACCACTAGATTCTCTGTATTCTGCAGGTGGTAGTTATCATTACAACACATTCGCCACTCTCGAAATTATCCAGATCTTAACCTAGGATAACCTACTATCCCCACAATCCTTAACCCAACAGTTTCTGCCCCATATGTCCTATCACCTTCTCAGAACTTAATCCCCTCACCCTCAATGGGCACCGTTCTTTGTCAGTGCACCCACCAGTCTTTTTCCTTCTCTGTTCCTCTCCATTCCTGCTCCACCCCTTCCTTCTCCTCCTCCACAGCCCCTGACACTGCACCTGCCAGCCTTGTCCTGCCACCATCTACTGCCTCCATGCTCTGACAGACAGTGCTCTTCTCTGCCCCCGCCCATACCTAGTCCTCTCCCTTCACTGTTCCACTCCAGATTTCTGTTTTCATTCAATGCAATGGTTTGCAGTCTGGCAGCTGTGGCCAAAGATAACAGTCACGTGTGCATGAAGTATGCCTACTTGTGGGGATGTGTGTGCTTCCCTCTATGTTCTGGAGAAGGCTTTGGCTGAAAGCTCAGTGTGACCATTGTGCCTGTTCATAGCTCAATGTGTAATCTTTACAGTGAGTAGCAATAAATCCTCTTCAAAATGGTTGATATTCCAATGTCAACTTTGAATTGTTCAATTTTGCCAAACAGCTTTTCTTTCAGTCCACTACCCTGACATGCTTTCCTTCCGTACTATACTCTAAAGTATTACTTTACTCAGTGTTGTGAGTTAACGGGTATAGTCCAAAATCAGACAATGGAGATGAATTTGGGGGAGACATGATGTTGCAATAAATGCAAATGATACAGGATTGGGTTCCAAAGTTGAGTCTGTTGAAACTGATATGAGATCCAAAACTAATTATGTCAAAACCAATATAGGTGACATAAAGTTAAAAATGGATTCTGTTAAAACTGATATGAGTGACGTAAATGTAAAAATTGATTCAGTTCAATCTGAAATAGCTTTGACTGTGAAAGACGAAGAAGGTAAAATTGCTAGTGGAATCGAGGGATTGGTAGACAGAAAATTAAAAACCATTCGGGATGAAATGGACAAAATTTCTGATGAAGTTGGTGTACTTAAATCTAAGGTAGATCAAGCTGAGAGAAATTTCAGTGATGAGATGGAGAAGTTGCAGGCAGATCTGGGAGGCAACTTACAATTGTATGAGTAGGCAAGATGCTCTAATGGCTGAGGCAACAGAGGCTATTAGCAACTTATCCATTCGAATAGGGAAAGGGGAGAAAGTAGATAGAAGTAGATAAAATAAAGGAACAAGTAGAATCTGCCACAAAAATTGAAAATGATGAAGTTAAAAAGCAAATCAATGAAATAAAAAGTGAACTGAATTCTTTAGCTGCACATCAAATCTCTACAGTGATCAGTGTTCTGTGGATGAACTTGGGAAGGGTCATATGTTTTGGAAATGAAGAGAAATTTCACCCAGTAAATTTTCTAGTAGCATGCAAGGATGGTTTTATAAGGGCAATGTCTGATGAGGCGAACATAAAATTCGTGAAAAGAGATTTGGAAGGTGAGCCGCAATCATGAGCGAATATTCATAGTGATGCGCTCACTACCTACAAAATATTTGAAAGCAGTTTCCTGAACACGTTCTGGAGTGAAGCAAAGCAAACATGACTCTATAATGAGTTTCTGAATGGGCCAACATTTAAATATGGGAGCAGGTTGATGCAAGTATCTTGTAAATGTGAACTTCCGAGAATAATGCAAGTGAAATGTTCACTAGAAGTACTTACTGAAATTATGACATTGAAAAGGCGGTTACCAGAAAATTTGCAGTGGGGTCTAGTGCACAGTTCTAGCAACTCAACAGACAAATTTTTGGACTTTGTAGAAAAATTAGAATGGGTGTTGAAAATTAAACTGCCAAGTAAGCAGACAATTAGTTTTCAGAGTGGAGATCTTAACTACAGTCTGAGTAATAATTATAAAAGACATCTGGCAAGTTATCAACCAACCCCAAGAACGTAGATTTGAGGGACCGGTACATGTCAAAATGAACCAGTGTAACGGAAGATCGGGGAACTAAGTTTCGCCACATCTCAGGTCCGGAGATGGCAAAGTAAACTGGCGATGAATAGGACACGACTAAATAGAAATGTGAAGGTGTTAATAAATCAGCAGAAAGTTGTCAGTATTTTGAAATGAAATTAGTAAGAGATGAGAATCAAATAGGTAAATTTTCAAATCAGATGGTACGCAAAAGATGTAATCCTATGATAATGAAAGATAACGATAAAGGCAATGACGACGAATTATGGTTAAATGGTTTGTTTTCTGAATGTGAGACAAAAGAGTGTGTGAATGTTAATACAATGAAAGATTCTATGTGCCAAAAGGAGGCTGAGGTGGAGCTGAATTTGGTGGAGTTAGAGTTACAAAAAATTCTAAAGATGTACTAACAATGGGTAATAATTATAGTGATGAAGGTGGTGATGTTTCAGGTGATATTGTGATGGCAAAAGTTGTTGAGGAGTTTAATAAGGGCAGCATAGCATTAGTCTTGCCAGCTGTTGATGAATTTGTGCGTGTATCACGGATCTGCAATTAATGTGGCGGAGGAGCATGTAGGAGAGAAAAAGGTATTATGCTCAGGTTTAAATCAAAACACAGTGGAATTTCATGGTACTGTTGATTCTGAAACTGCATGACACTGTAGCTATAATTTACATGATGTAACAGCAGGGACGAGAAATAGAGAATGATTTATTGAGGGAACAGTGTTTAGAGCAAAAAGAAATGATTAATGTTCAGCCTATCATTGAGACAAAAATAAATGACGAGAAAGTAGATGCGCTGCTAGATTCTGGAAGTAATGTGTTGGCAGTATTGGAAGGTTTTGTACATAGGGTAAAAAATAAGAAATTAGTATTACTACCTGTAAATAGGGTAAAAATTAAAACAGCAGTTGGCGGTTTAAGTAAGCCGATAAGGCAGGGGAAAGTGGGTTAATAAATATGTGTATCTGTGTTTCGATTATAAAATTATTTGGAGGGGTTATTTGCAATGTCTTGTTTCAGGATTTATTGTAGTTTGTTTGGTGTCTCGTCGCATAAGGTTTTTTTTTTGGCACAAGGTCTAGTTTAGATGCACATTTGGGTGCGAGGTGGTCACAGAACTCAATTATTTGGTGAATGGTATCAAGTAAAAAATCAGTGCACAGTATGCCTATAAATTAGGTTTTTGGGGGTATATAAGGGATTTCTTTATGTGTATGTGTGTGTTGGGCTTAAGTTTTTGGATGGTTTTATGTTTGTTGTAATTTCTGAATTATAAGTTATGGTCATGTCAATTTGGGTGCGTGGAGTTTGGAGAAATTTGGAAAATGAAAATTAATAATGCTTACCTAGGAAGACAGATGTATGTTTATCTGCTTATCTGAGAATATTTTGGGAGAATAATTTAATGTCGTATGGAGTATCAATTTGTGTACGCAGTTTCACTGCACAGAATTAAACAAGGGGGGCGAGATTTGTTCATATTTGTTGTTAGTTTTGAGTCTAAGGGGGTTATTTAAATTAAATGAAAATATTAATTTACTGATGAATTTGACTGGGAATCTGTTGCATGATGCCTGTCTCTAGTGGGACTTGAATAACATGTCAGAATCATTGAAGAATTTACAAGCATCTTGCAAACTCTCTATATCAATTGTTTACTGTGTACTTTAGATCTGTTTGTATCGATTCCACTGGGGGGAAGTGTTCCGTGCAGATCATGGGTGGTTTCGGAAAGTGTCTGTTTTCTGGTATCTACACCCGATTTGAATGTCAACAGATTTGTTCCCACAAAATGATGGCGATGGAATGCGGAGCCATACAGAATTTTGGTAGCGTATTCAGCTTCGAATCTGTGGATCGTTGGTGAAGACTTCGTTGTGTCGAAAAGGTTCTGAGAAAGTGAGTGCAGTGGTGCTGATACTTCTGTGGCATTTTAATACAGTCGATTTTGATAAATGTATAGTTTTATTTGACATTTGATTAATATGCCAAAATTCTTAATTTATGCTAGATAAAAGTTCCTTTAAATTTAAAGCATGCTGCATCAACACCACTACAAATAATTACACTATTTATCTGGTGCTTAGGAATTTATGTTATTGTATTATGAATTTGTGTCTTGTAAATTCTTAATACTTCTTAACATACATGGCACGACAACATGTTACGAACTGGAGGTGTGTGAGTTAACGAGCATTTCACTGGAATAGGTTTCTGTCGTCCTCCCAGTCTCTGTAATATTCTTGTCAGACCCTATGCTCCTTCTACATCCATTTCCTTACCTTATGGCTCCAACCCCTGTGACCATCCCCACTGCAAGACTTGCCCTAAGCACCCTCCTACCACCAACTATAATAGCCCTGTAACTGGCAAAACATATACTATCAAAGGGAGGGCCACCTGTGAAACAACACACACCATATACCAGCTGTTATGTAGACTGTTCAGCCTTCTACATTGACATGACTACCACAAAATTATCAATTAGGATGAATGGGCATACGCAGAGGGAGTATACTGGCAACTCTCATTATCTTGTTGCACAAAATGCTCTACAACATGACATTCGTGACCTCAGCACCTGTTTCACCACATGTGCCATCTGGGATCTTTCCCCAGGCACCAGTTTCTCAAAGCTCCTCACCTGAGAACTAGCACTACAACATGTCCTTGGTTTTTGCCACCCACCTGGCCTTCATTTATGTCAATTTCTTCTGTCTCAGCATTTCTTCACTGTAACTACTCCTTGCTTCACTCCATTTTAGTTTCCTGCATCTTTCCCGTCTATTTCTCACCACTCCCCTCCCACCTCTGTTATGTACAATGAACTTAGCTTTTCACTCTTATTAACTCATGCATGATGTTTAAGCATATTACCCTGTCTTCCACCTTTAAATTCTCAGGTTTTACAATCTCATCTGTTGCAGTTCCCAACAATAAAGCTTTCTTTCTCATCCCGTATGACAAGCCTCCCCTTACCCGTGGTTCTGGGTGAATTTCCTGAAATCTACCCTTTTTCTTTGACCTTTCTAGTCATTTTCCTTCACCCCTATTCCTACCCCTTCAACTCTCTGCATGATGAGGGAGCCACTGGCTCCGAAAGCTTGCCAATTACAACCATCTTCTATGTAAGTGTTCTGCTGCTGCTTGGTGAATAGATTTTTTATCTATCCATTTAAATTTCTTTCTTTATTTGTCACATTTTGTGTGGAACACATATGAAACAATTACATGAAGTAGATGGAATTAATTGTTCTAGATATAGCTTGTCAATTATTAACAATAAAAGTATAGATAAATTACCTACAAAAAATAGTCATACATAAATATTCAGTATTTAAGTTTGGTAAAGAACACATAGCACTGAAACTTAAAGTGAGCTAGCAGATGTTTTTTGCTTAAGTCATACAGCTCATCCTCTTCACAACAAATGTCTCAGTTTTTTCAAAAATTTACTATTTAAAAAGTTAGTAATAATTAAACTTTTTTCTTCCAGAATATTCAATTCTTAACGGTGATTATTTCCAAAATTCAATCCCATAGTTTTGTATCACTGATTTTTTTTTAATTCCAAAAATATGAACTTTTACTACTAAAACTTTTTAGTTTATTGATTATTCTACTGAGTAAATTTCATTTTGTAACAGCTTCTAGTGAGCTATGGGAATCGCCAAAGAAGTAGACATTGTTTCCACAACGTAGTTCCTATAATTTTTCAATTTTCCCATTAGCTGATGCATAGTTAAAGAAAATTGCTTTTTTCTTCATTACAATTTTGTGCATTCTGATTTTGCAATGTTATTGGTTAGTGATACTATATATAAAATATAATAACTAATTCTGAATTTTATTTTACAGTTGTCTATAAATAGGCATGCCTTTGGGAGTATGCACTTAGTAACCTACTTCATAACATCTCTTGGTCACTACCAATCAACATGTATATTAATTTATGATTTATTCAGTGTCCAATAGCCAAATTGTACAATACCAAGTGTAATTCAGTCCTTGGTAACCTCATGCAATAAGTTATTTTTGTATCTAAATAATACAAATAATGAGGTGAATATGCACAGTGACTGTATAACTGCCTTTGTCATTATGATGTTTGATAGACAGAACTTGACTGTGAAAGGTTAGCATAAAAATAATGTCACTATGTCAAAATTCCATAGTGTAAGTGCTACCCTGTGATATATGAACTTCTGAAATTATTAACTGCAAGTTGAACATTTGTATTTTAATGGCGTTAATAAATGTGAAGAGATTGCAAGAAACAAGACATCGATTAACAGCAGTGCTACTTCACAGGTCAGTACGCTTACAAGCTCAATTACTTCTCAGCTGTCTCATTAGGAATTTGTAGACAGAATAATGGTGACTCCTTTTTCTAGAAGATTTTATCTGCAATCACATTCAATTTCAGAATATTATTGGCAGCTGCAGAGTGTGTAGTTAGTGTGTTACTGCTTAACCACAATAAGACGAACAAGACGTATGTACTGGAAAAAAATTTAAAAGATTGATTAAAGGTGTGCTGCTGAGCGTTCAGCCAAGTTGCTGCTTCCATTTTATGCACAAAATATTTTGACAGTCAGGACAGTCATCTTCTTTAGGTGCTGAAAGTTGTGTTCTTAGGCAGTGAGACAGATAAAAGTACATCTCATAGCACCTAAAGATGATGACTGAGTTGTCTGTCAATTATTGCATGCATAAAATGGAAACAACAATTTGGCTGAACACCCAGAAGCATGTCGTTAACCAAAAACATCAAGAAAACCTGAGAGATCGCATTAAAGGTTGACGCAACACAAGATTACTGTGCTATTAACATTTGTCGTATTTAGTCAGTAAGCTCACATTACTTACACTATGCAGGAAAGCGATATGAATAGCTGCAGATTATGTGCTGGCATATGCCTTTGACAGCACACCAGACGGCACTAAGAAACACTGTATAGCAGGCACTGAGCTAAGTGTGCCTATGACAAGAGAAAACCAAGACATGCCACCAGGCTATGCGCTAATAACGCCTCTTGGGCAGGGTGCATATAGACCACCACTGCCAACCGGGCTGGCTCAGTCTTTCAATCTCAGTACCTCAGTACATCGCATCAGGATTCAATTCACGTTGCACCTCAATATGTCGCACTATGCTCTAGTCTTCCACAATGATAGTCATCGCCTTACACCTCAGCTAGCTGTGAGGCAATATTAGTCATTGTATGTAGTTGTGATATGGACACAGACAATATTTAAGAATTAGCATATACTAGTTGATTGCTGTCAATCTTCAGACTGGACAGCACTGAAGTTACGTACTCAATTTGTTCCTGTAATGAAGTGTATTTTAACCATGTGCACATTTTGTGTTGTAGTGAGAGGAAACCAGCCACCAACCTACCATAGCACCCTCATTCATCCAGGAACCATAAAACATTACAAAAGGGCACAACAACAACAAGTGGTGATTATTCTGATCAACAAGTTTTGTTTGCTTTTCATGTGCTCTAGGTTGCTGCATGGGAGCTGTCATTACAGCGATTCTGTTTGCTCATTGGTTCTCAGTATTGCGTGTATTACAGGAGGGGAACTGCAGAACTAATCTATTTCTTTTTTCAGAGTTTTTGCACATTGCTTTTCTCTGTCTTTTCCTATTTTGCTGTAATTTGTTAGTGTTAAAATGGATACCCTGCCCCCTCCACCATTGCCCTGCACCTCAGCTACAGACTGTTCCAGCTCGGGAACTAAATCAAATTTCTCAGTTTCAGGACCAGCAAATCACCACATAGCTGTTTACTTACAGTAATTGCTTCCAACAAGTGCCCCCAAACAACATTCTACCAATTTGGCACTTCTGTGAAAAACAAAAGGAATGGCTCAAATATCTTACCCAGTTCCAAGCCCACTTTGAAGTTCACCGAATTAAAGGTACTGTGGAATCTCATTATTTCCTGCCCATCATGGAAACCCCAGATTTCAGTTGTTTCGCCACCATCAATGGTATACCAGCTTACAGCGTCTTACTAGGTAATGTAAACTCAAGTGTGGTTGTGGCAACTTTTATAGTGACATGATGATCCTGATGTGATCACATACGATGTGCCTGATAGCCGAATTAGAGAACAGATTCTCAAGTATTCATATCCTTTGCTCCATCAAGTATTGCAAATATTAGAACAATTTGATTCCACTGCCATTTTGATCAGGTCCTGATCTGTGGGATCGAGTAAACTCTTGCCCACGACCACTCCACTCAGCCGCCACAGTGAGCGTGCACATTGATGCACAGACAGCCTACTAAACAAGTAGTCAGGCCTGTAAATCTAGTGAATTCTTGCCCTCACTGTTTTGCTTGCCATAAGTGACAACACAACATGCTGCTTCTAGTACACAGCCCCATGGGTTTCCAATCTGCACCAGGTGGCATGGAACTCAATGACCACTAGATGTCTCTGCAGCAGTCGCCACTGTAAGCTGTGGTGCAGGCACTCCTGGCCCGAGTCTAATGTGAGGGCGCCACTATGAAGCACATGGTCCCAGTGGCCATTAGCAACATACCCTGTCATGTATTTAGGTGGCTGCCTCTCACTCAGCAATGCAGGCTGGTATTCGCATTGAGTCGGTTGATATCTCACTTACAGACATTGTGTTTATGTTGTGCTTACTTCCCGTTTACTAGTGGACGTTTTTTTTTATTTTGTGGGGTTATCTCTTGTGACCCTGTTGCTTAATACTTTGTTGTTGACCTTGGTGTCTTGCTCAGTTGTCTGTCGTCGTGCTTGTCCTTCCATTCCCGTTTGTCCATGCTGTTCATTCGCGGGCCGCTCCCGTTTGGAGCCACCAAGTTTTCATTCGCAGCAACCCTGCGATCTTTCCTGTCCCAGTTACAACACTGCTCATGTGGAAAGAAATGCCATGTCCAGACAGTTTGCTTGCAATGGCAAAAGAACACCATTTCTGCCAACTCTTGCAGCAACAGGTCTCATGCACATTCTGTGAATGCATCGTTTTCAAAACCTACTAAAGGATCTAGCAGCAATTCAAGTAAGGTTGTGCCCTCATCTTGCCTCAGTGCATTGCAATGCTATTCCAACAAATCATTTGTAACACTACAAATTGCTGGCCATCGGGTTGGCTTTCAAACTGATATGGGTGCTTCTGTAACTTTGCTTAATTGTGCCACGTTCAAACAGTTAAGCTCACCACGCCTTTCAAAATCTAGCATGCACCTCACTGTATACAACAGACAGGAAATTCCAGTACTTGTACAGTGTAGTTTGCCTGCCACTTACAAATCTCACACAAGGACAGTGAAATTTACAATGTTGCTATCAAGAAACAGTGAAAATATTTTTGGCTTAGACTTGTTTGGCCTTAGCATCCAAGACACCATACTTTCAATGACTGCTTTTAATCCAAAAGACAGTGTAGCCTAAGTTTTTCCGGGCTCTACCCATTCAGATTGCTTCAAGAGACAGAGTAGCCAATGAATTAAAAGAACTGCTGCAACCTTTTCCATTGAACTACAGAAAAATTGCACAGGCCATGGAAGCAGACCCTGATCTAAAGATTTTGTTGCATTACATTTACACATCTTGGTCTCACTCACTGAACAGTTTTCAGAATGCAGTATTGTGCCGATACTTTGCTCATCGGCATAAGCTTTCAGTACAACAAGGTGTGATCTTAGTACAATCTGACAGTGGACAATTGTGTGTGCTCATTCCCACAGTGCTGCTACAGGATGTGTTACAACTGCTTCATCAAGGACACTGGGGAATGTTTGCATTAAACAGTTAGTGCACCAGTACTACTTGCAGGGCATGGATGCCCACATTCAGCAGATGACATAAAAGTGTCGCACTTGCATGGAAAACTAATCCGCTCCATCACAGACATTCTCAGCTTGGTCTAAGACTCAATCCCTATGGCAACAAGTGCACATAGACTTTGCAGGACAATTTTGGAACACTAGTTGGCTCATAGTGGTAGACTCTTTTAGCAAGTTTCCATTTGCGGTGCCTATGAACTCTACCATATCAAATAGCACTGTTCAAGTTTTGTCCTCAATTTTTTGCATTGAAGGATTGCCGGAAGTCATTGTTACAGACAATGGTCCTCAGTTCATGTCACATTACTTTAAACAGTTTTGTGAATAAAATGGCATCCATCCTCTAACAAACTCAGTTTCACCCGCAGTCCAATTGAGAAGCAGAATGCTTCATATGCACTTTTAAACAACAGATGGACAAGCTTCGCACCTTCCACACATGGGAACAGGTGCTGCAACTTTTTCTCGCCTCCTGTTACTCCCACCCATGTGACAGACCATCACCGGTGGGGGCAAGGCAAGACCCAGAAATGCATCGGTACATATATGTATCTAATTGCAGGTCCTGATGGTTTGCAGTGTTGTCACCAGAATCAAATTTGCATTTGCCGTTTGCCCCATGATTCAGCTGCATTTTTTCCCCCAGATGCATGCCCTCATGGGACCACATGGCCTTTGCATCTGCCCACTGGTGCCGTCATGGCACCCCACAATAAGCCAATGGCCATCGCACTAACGCCGCTCTCAGACCTGATGGACCAGGACCTGCCATCGCCATTGCCATCACTGCACCAGGAGAGGCCCTCAGGACTGTACGTGTATCCAGGGCAGTGTTTTTAAGAGGACTTCCTCTGCTCTCACAAGCCAGATGGCAGGATACGGCTGGGAGTACACCACCCTCCACAGCTATGGCTCCCGGCTCCATTGTCGTTCATATCTCCAGTACACGACAATGGTATGGTGTTTCTGTGGGGGGGATTGTGTAGGCGCACGCCTTCGCCAGCACACTGGTTAACACTAAGAAACATAGAACAGCAGGCGCTGAATTAGATGCACCTATGACAAGAGAAGACCAAGACACGATCCCATGCTACACACTGATAACGTCACTTGGGGGCACCGTACATACATCACATTGGTACTCAGTTCACTTTGCACCTCAATACGTTGCATGTGCTCTAGTCTTCCACAGTGATGGTCATTGCCTTGCACCTTAGTTACCTGTGAAGGAATATTAGTCATTGTATGTAGTTGTGATATGGACATGGACAAGATTTAAGAATTAATACATGTTATTTCACAGCTGTTAACCACAGAACTTCAGATTGGACATCACTAAAGTTAAGTACTCAATTCGTTTCTATAATAAAGTGTATTTTAACCACGTGTGTACTTGTGTTGTAGTGAGTGGGAACTGGTCACTCACCAATTATACCACCCTCTCCTTGTCCAGCCAGCAACCACAAAAAAAATGCAAAAGGGCACAACCACAACAGATTATACTATCTGTATTGCCTAGATAGTTACATATAAAAACTATTGTAGTTAAATTTTCAACATTTCTGTGTTTCAGTTTTTGTGAATCAACTTACGAGCAACTTTACAACAACCTGTCAATTACCTGTAGGAAAATCCTTATCAATTTCTACACCATGTGAGTTTTTACTATTTGCACTCCCAGAGATAATTTCAGAGGAATCAGTTACATTTTCCAGTAAAGAATCTGGGTTAACCGCTGGCATGATCATCACTCTGGCATTCTGAAATTTATGAAACAGTAAAGTCATTCCAAAGGGAGTTAATGATACTCTCTTTAAGAAATAAATAACATTACATATTAATTACAATACACACAAAGAATACTATCAATTAGAATAAAGAAGTTGGAGGAAAATTCTTTTCTGGAAATATACCATACGGATTCCAGCAAGTTCCACTGACGAATCTTGACAACAGTGGGGTGTGGACTTTTTTGATTCCCTTAACCATCTAGCTTGACACCTGATAGTAACAGTGTGCAAGGTTTACAAGGACAAAACAATGAATGTTTAATTCAGGATGTTAGAATAAAGAAGACAGAGAGAGACAAATAGGATCAATTTCTAAATTCTGTCATTAGTTCTCACTGGATGTCAATGATTCTCTCTTTCTTTATCTAAAATCATTCTCTGCTGAACTGTAACCTTCTTATTTCTATCATCTCATACAACAAATTACTCAGTACTGACAAGAATGCAAAAATACTTATTTACAATAAAACAACTGCTTTTGTTTTTATTCTTGCTTATTTTTTACTTTTGTATCAGAGCTGCATTTTCCTCCTACAAATTTCCACCACAGCAAATACACTTTTTATTTGATACCCATCCAATTTTGAAGATATTACACCATTAGTCACCAAATTTGATAACAATCAACTGCTCTCTATGACACATACACTAAACAGACAGACAGCATACACGTGAGATTGCTCTTCTTACGCAGACACAAGTACAGGTTTCTACCATACTCAAGAGTCACTTTCTGAGTTCTAAACAGAAATCAAAACCAAGTAACACTAACACTGAAAAACAGTTTTATTCAGAGTGTCCCAGGACGAATGATGATTAGTCAAGGCTACAACTGGCGTCTTTGTGATGTGGATCAAGGGTGAGAACACTCTACTCACATTTCTCCAGACCTCAATACCTTCTTTCCCAATTGCTTCACCTGGTCCATCTCAATCCAACAAGCCACCTTCCTTGATGTTGACGTACACCTCAAAGATGGCTAGATCAGTACCTCTGTCCATATCAAACCTACCAACCACCAGCAATACTTTCACCTCGACAGCTGCCACCCATTTCATACCAAGGAGTTCCTTTCATACAGCCTAGCCACCCAAGGCCATCGCATCTGCAGTGATGAGCAGTGCCTCTCATAATACACCGATGGTCTCACTGAGTCCTTTACAGATTGTAATCAACCTTGTACAAGAACAGGTCTCCCAAGCCTAATGTTTCACGTCACACACCCCCTCCCAAAGCCCCACCATCCAGCCACAGACAAGCATTCTCCACATGACTCAGTATAATTCAGGACTGGAACAACTGAATTCTTTGAAAGGGTTTTGACTAGCTGTCATCATGCCCTGAAATGAGAAATGTCCTCTACCCACTGTCCACGTCGTCCCCCCCCCCCTCCCCCCTCCCCAAGTGGTACTCCGCCGCCCACCAAACCTATAAAATATCCTCGTCCATCCTTATGCAACCCCTGCTCCCAACCTCTTGCCTCATATTCCTGTAATAGACCTAGATGCAAGACATGTTCCATACATCCTCCCACCATCACCTACTCCAGCCCTGTCACAAAAGTCACCTTTCCCATCAAAGGCGTGGATACCTGTGAAACCATTCATGTGATCTACAAAGTAATCTGCAACCACTGTGCTGCATTCTACATGGGCATGACAACAGACAAGCTGTCTGTGCGCATCAATGGCCACTGACAAACTGTGGCCAAAAAACAATGGGACCCCCCTATCGCTGAGCACGCCACCAAACACAGCGTTCTTCATTTCAGTAACTGATTCACACCCTGTGTCACCTGTATCCTTGACACCAACACCAGCGTTTCTAAATTGCACAGGCGGGAACTCTCTTTGCAATATATGTTATGTTCCCAAAACCCTCCAGGCCTCAAACTTCATTAGTCTTTGTCCTTACCCATCTAGCTTCTTCCCTGTTCCCATTCCAGCACTACACAGCCCTTCATTCCACCAATGCACCCAGTCCTTTTACTTCTCTCCTTCTCCACTACATTGCCCCCCCCCCCCCCCCCCTGCCTCACCATCTGTCTTACTTCCCAACTGCATCTAACTGCCTTACCCTCTCTCCACCTCATCCCTGCATGCTCGCACAGCACCACTTTGTCACCCCCCAAACTTACCCTGCTATCTCTCCCCCTCCCCACACCAGCCTCTTCCTTAGCCCCACCCGGTTGCCTCTCCCCCATCATGCACTGCTGTTTATAGTCAGGATTCAGCTGCCAGAGACTGTGATCATGCATGTGTGAGTTGTGTTTGCATGTGTGTGTGCACATGCCTGTATGTATTTGTGTGTATGTTGTCTATTTTTGACAAAGGCCTTGTTGGCTGAAAGCTTATTGTGTGACAGTCTTTTTAGCTGTGCCTAT
This sequence comes from Schistocerca gregaria, assembly GCF_023897955.1. Lineage (NCBI taxonomy): Eukaryota > Metazoa > Arthropoda > Insecta > Orthoptera > Acrididae > Schistocerca > Schistocerca gregaria. The sequence continues at coordinate 290,421,786 of NC_064927.1, forward strand.
CTGTGAGTCAGCATCTCCACTATACGGTGAGTAGTAACTATTCCCTCAAAAAGTTTATGGTAAATAATCCACTGCAGTTCAAAAGGAATAATGATGTCCATAATGATGATACCTGAAGGAAAAATGATGTTAATTACTCCACATTCAGATTACCCTTAGAATGAAAAGATGTGCATAATGCTGCAATTTAAATTTTTTATCACTTACTCAATGATACAAAATGTCTGATAGACAACAAAGTAAAATTAGGAAACAAATTGAAAAAAATTCTCCTTGTCAACTCCTTCTATTCCATAGAAGAGGAAACTGGGGTACGTAACATTTTTAGAAGCAACTTGTGAAGCATTGGGATCTGAAATTGTAAATATTTAAGGAATCATTACTTCTACAAAACTATACCTCAGATCAATATTTGTCTTTTGTGACAATCACTATAGGTCCCAGGCTGTCTTCCTTGGAACTGATGGTACCATGGAACTCCTGCCAAACTGAAGAATTCCTACACATTACAGTGGCAAATGGATAGAGACTGGTTCAGCAAACTGACATTGTTTCAAGTAACTTTTCATCTCATCAACATTTTTCTAAATTGGATTTGTATTCTACATCTACATCCATACTCCGCAAGCCACCTGACGGTGTGTGGCGCAGGGTACCCTGAGTACCTCTATCTGTTCTCCCTTCTATTCCAGTCTCGTATTGTTCGTGGAAAGAAGGATTGTTGGTATGCTACTGTGTGGGCTCTAATCTCTCTGATTTTATCCTCATGGTCGCTTTGCGAGATATATGTAGGAGGGGGCAATATACTGCTTGACTCTTCGGTGAAGGTATGTTCTCGAAACTTTAACAAAAGCCCGTACCGAGCTACTGAGCGTCTCTCCTGCAGAGTCTTCCACTGGAGTTTATCTATCATCTCCGTAACGCTTTCGCAATTACTAAATGATCCTGTAACGAAGTGTGCTGCTCTCTGTTGGATCTTCTCTGTCTCTTCTATCAACCCTATCTGGTACGGATCCCACACTGTTGAGCAGTATTCAAGCAGTGGGCGAACAAGCATACTGTAACCTACTTCCTTTGTTTTCGAATTGCATTTCCTTAGGATTCTTCCAATGAATCTCAGTCTGGCATCTGCTTTACCGCCGAGCAACTTTATATTATCATTCCATTTTAAATCACTCCTAATGCATACTCCCAGATAATTTATGGAATTGACTGCTTATAGTTGCTGACCTGCTATTTTGTAGCTAAATGATAAGGGATCTATCTTTCTATGTATTCGCAGCACATTACGCTTGTCTACATTGAGATTCAATTGCCATTCCCTGCACCATGCGTCAATTCGCTGCAGATCCTCCTGCATTTCAGTACAATTTTTCATTGTTGCAACCTCTCGATACACCACAGCATCATCTGCAAAAAGCCTCAGTGAACTTCCGATGTCATCCACCAGGTCATTTATGTATATTGTGAATAGCAACGGTCCTATGACACTCCCCTGCGGCACACCTGAAATCACTCTTACTTCGGAAGACTTCTCTCCATTGAGAATGACATGCTGCGTTCTGTTATCTAGGAACTCCTCAATCCAATTACACAATTGGTCTGATAGTCCATATGCTCTTACTTTGTTCATTAAACGACTGTGGGGAACTGTGTCAAACGCCTTGCGGAAGTCAAGAAACACGGCATCTACCTGTGAACCCGTGTCTATGGCCTTCTGAGTCTCGTGGACGAATAGCGCGAGCTGGGTTTCACACGACCGTCTTTTTCGAAACCCATGCTGATTCCTACAGAATAGATTTCTAGTCTCCAGAAAAGTCATTATACTCTTACATAATACGTGTTCCAAAATTCTCCAACTGATCGACGTTAGAAATATAGGTCTATAGTTCTGCACATCTGTTCAACGTCCCTTCTTGAAAACAGGGATGACCTGTGCCCTTTTCCAATCCTACGGAACGCTACGCTCTTCAAGAGGCCTACGGTACACCGCTGCAAGAAGGGGGGCAAGTTCCTTCACGTACTCTGTGTAAAATTGAACTGGTATCCCATCAGGTCCAGCGGCCTTTCCTCTTTTGAGCGATTTTAATTGTTTCTCTATCCCTCTGTCGTCTATTTCAATATCTACCATTTTGTCATCTGTGCGACAATCTAGAGAAGGAACTACAGTGCAGTCTTCCTCTGTGAAACAGCTTTGGAAAAAGACATTTAGTATTTCGGCCTTTAGTCTGTCATCCTCTGTTTCAGTACCATTTTGGTCACAGAGTGTCTGGACATTTTGTTTTGATCCACCTACCGCTTTGACATAGGACCAAAATTTCTTAGGATTTTCTGCCAAGTCAGTACATAGAACTTTACTTTCGAATTCATTGAACGCCTCTCACATATCCCTCCTCACACTACATTTCGCTTTGCGTAATTTTTGTTTGTCTGCAAGGCTTTGGCTATGTTTATGTTTGCTGTGAAGTTCCCTTTGTTTCCGCAGCAGTTTTCTATCTCGGTTGTTGTACCACGGTGGCTCTTTTCCATCTCTTACGATCTTGCTTAGCACATACTCATCTAACGCATATTGTACGACGGTTTTGAACTTTGTCCATTGATCCTCAACACTATCTGTACTTGCGACAAAACTTTTGTGTTGAGCCATCAAGTACTCTGAAATCTGCTTTTTTGTCACTATTGCTAAACAGAAAAATCTTCCTACCTTTTTTAATATTTCTATTTACGGTTGAAATCATCGATGCACTAATCGCTTTATGATCGCTGATTCCCTGTTCTGCATTAACTGATTCAAATAGTTCGGGTCTGTTTGTCACCAGAAGGTCTAATATGCTATCGCCACGAGTCGGTTCTCTGTTTAACTGCTCAAGGTAGTTTTCAGATAAAGCACTTAAAAAAATTTCACTAGATTCTTTTTCCCTGCCACCCGTAATGAACGTTTCTGTCTCCCAGTCTATATCCGGCAAATTAAAATCTCCACCCAGAACTATAACATGGTGGGGAAATCTACTCGAAATATTTTCCAAACTATTCTTCAGGTGCTCAGCCACAACAGCTGCTGAGCCCGGGGGCCTATAGAGACATCCAATTACCATGTCTGAGCCTGCTTTAACCGTGACCTTCACCCAAATCATTTCACAATTCGGATCTCCGTGAATTTCCTTCGATACTATTGCACTTCTTATCGCTATAAACACGCCTCCCCCTTCACTGTCCAGCCTGTCTCTGTGGTATACATTCCAATCTGAGTTTAGGATTTCATTACTGTTCACGTCTGGTTACAGCCAACTTTCTGTCCCTAGTACTATATGGGCGTTGTGACCGTTCTGGGACGTTTCTATAGACGCTCCTGCAGTTTACTATTAGCACATTAATATTGTTATTCCCTGTTGCATTTTGCCTACTCCTACCTTGCCGCGTCTCAGGAGGCGTCTTGTCGGACATAGGGAGGGAATTCTCTAACCTAAAAAACCCCCATGTGCACACCACACGTACTCCGCTACCCTTGTAGCCGCTTCCGGCGTGTAGTACACACCTGACCTATTCAGGGGGACCCTACATTTCTCCACCTGATAGCGGAGGTAGAGAAATTTTCACCCCAGATCTCCGCAGAATCGTCTGAGCCTCTGGTTTAAGCCTTCTACTTGGCTCCAAACCAGAGGACCGCTATCGGTTCTGGGGACGATACTACAAATAGTTAGCTCTGATTCCACCCCGCGAGCGAGGCTTTCCGCCTCCACCAATTCCGCCAACCGCCTGTACGAACTGAGGATGACCTCTGAACCCAGATGGCAGGAGACATTGGTGCTGACACGAGCAACAATTTGCAGTCGGGTGCACCCAGTGCCTTCCATCTCCGCCGGTAGGGCCTCCTCCACATCTCGGATGAGACCCCCCAGCAAGCAGACAGAGTGAACACTGGCCTTCTTCCCCGACCTTTTCGCTATTTCCCTAAGGGGATCCATCACCCGCCTAACGTTGGAGCACCCTATAACTAATAAACCCCTCCCCCCGTGTGCCTGCTCGGACCTTGCTGAAGGAGTAGCCACATGTCCACCCACAGGCAGAGCGGGCGATGCCACATGGCCGGCCTCCACATTTACCCTCCACCTCATGCGCCGCGAACGCCGCTGAACCCGTCACTCCCCTTGGGGAGAGGGTGGCCCAACCGTGACCGGTACCTGCGAAGATGTCTCGACAGCAGGGACAATGGGTAAAGCATGTAACACCTAGGGTGTACCTTGCGACGCACCAGACTCCCCACTGCCGCTACACTCCGATGCAGCAGCCTGAAGACAACTGACCGCGGCCATCAACACACTCAGCTGTTCGCGAAGAGTGGCCAGCTCCTCCTGCGTCCGTACACAGCAGTCACACATCCTATCCATCCTAAGGAATCAATTTACTGAAGAGACTTAATCAACTTTTAACTAGAGCTAATTCACTAAAAGCAGATGATTATTGACTAAACTGTGGTTGCTAGCCACTTCTTGTAGAAAACAATGAAAATAGCACTACCTGTCTCTGGACTGTATTCAAAACACACTACACTACTGGCACTGTGGCTGACAAAGGGACTCTCTCTCTCTCTCTCTGACTGTATTCAAAACAAATACGAAATCTATGAAACACTATTACTAGCACTCGACAATTAAAGCTTCCTAAAAGCAAAAACACACAGAAGAAGAAGTGACAAGTTAGAAAAATACAGTTAATACTTAAATTAAGACGTGAAGCAGACGGCGGTTAGGGCATGTTAAAAAAACGAGATTTAAAGCAAGTACAAAATATAGGAAGTATGGTGGTTCAAAAGTATGGCAGCTGATTTAATGTTTGAAGCACTGTCCTTTATTGTGGCAGTTATTTTAAACTTGACATTGTATTTGGTGATATACACACACCAAAAAGAGTTTTGCAGCACCTCAGTTCCGAGAGTTCCAGAGCCTGTATAGAAAATTGGAATAGAGATCAATATAAACATCATTTTCACCCTTTTTATTGTTCATGAAAACCACACAATGCATGTTGTACCACCATACACCAAGACCTCCAAATGTGGTGGTCGAGACTGCTGGACACACCGGTGCCTCTAATACCCAGTAGCATATCCTCTTGCATTAATACATGCCTGTATTCGTCATGGCATACTTTCAACAAGTTCATCAAGGCACTGTTGGTCCAGATTGCCCCACCACCCAATGACGATCAGCGTAGATCCCTTAGAGTGGTTGGTGGGTCAAATGGTTCAAATGGTTCTGAGCACTATGGGACTTAACATCTGAGGTCATCAGTCCCCTAGAACTTAGAACTACTTAAACCTAATTAACCTAAGGACATCACACACATCCATGCCTGAGGCAGGATTCAAACCTGCGACCATAGTGGTCGCACGGTTCCAGATTGAAGCACCTAGAACCGCTCGGCCATTGGTGGGTCATGTCATCCATAAACAGTCCTTTTCAATTTATCCCGAGCATGTCTGACAGAGTCCATGAATGGGGAGAACATACCGGCCACTCTAGTCAAGTGTTGTCGTTATCCTGAAGGAAGTCATTCACAAGACCTGCACGATGGGGGCACGAATTGTTGTCCAGGAAGACGAATGCCTCGTCAATGTGTGTGCACTATCAGTCAAAGGGCGGCATTCACATATCGTACAGCCGTTGGCACCTTCCATGACCACCAACAGCATATGTCGGCCCCACATAATGCTATCCCAAAACAACAGGGAACCTCCACCTTGCTGCACTCACTGGACACTGTGTCTAAGGTGTTCATGCTGACCGGGTTTTCTCCAAACACATCTCTCACAATTGTTTGGTTGAAGGCATATGCGACACTCATCGGTGAAGAGAAGGTGACGCCAATTCTGAGCAGTTCATTCGCATTTTGTTGGACCCATCTGTAAAACGCTGCATAGTGTCCTGGTTGCAAAGATGGACCTTGCCATGGACGTCGGGAGTGAAGTTGCGCATCATGCAGCCTACTGCACTCAGTTTGAATCGTAACACGATTTCCTGTGGCTGCACGAAAAGCATTATTCAACATGGTGGCATTGCTGTGAGGGTTTCTCCGAGCCATAGTCTGTAGGTAGCAGTCATCCACTGCAATAGTAGCCCTTGGGCGTCCTGAGCGAGGCATGTCATCGACAGTTCCTGTCTCTCTGTATCCTCTCCATGTCCGAACAACATCGCTTTGGTTCACTCTGAGATGCTGGACACTTCCCTTGTTGAATGCCCTCCCTGGCACAAAGTAACAATGTGGATGTGATCGAACCGCAGTATCGACCATCTATACATGGTTGAACTACAGACAACATGAGCCACGTAATTCCTTCCTGGTGGAATGACTGAAACTGATCATCTGTCGGACCCCCTCCGTTTGATAGGCACTGGTAAGCATGGTTGTTTACATCTTTGGGTGGGTTTACTGACATCTCTGAACAGTCAAAGGGACTGTGTCTGTGATACAATATCCACAGTCAGCGAGTATCTTCAGGAGTTCTGGGAACTGGGGTGATGCAAAACTTTTTTTAATGTGTGTATAAAAGGGTGTCCTTTACGCTATTCAAAATAGTTTTGAAATGTCTTTCTTCATATCGAAAGTAATCTTAGAAGGTACAACTATAATTTAGTCTTTTCATCTGTAAAATGTTTCATTAATGAATAAAAACTATTATTACTTATACTGATCAACCCATACTTGCATTTGCAACACTCAAATCATTTTTATTTTTATGAAATAACTGGTCATTAGAGCATGAATTTGTAACTTATAATTTTGGCAAACCATATTTATAAATTGAAACTCACTTGACTCCCTGGAAGAACTTCATCTGAAGTGTAAGCAGACAACAGTGAGGAAAACCCATGAGAAAGGATTTCTTGAATTGCTTCAGAAGAATCGTTAGTTGATTGCTACCATGAATGGCTTTCTGACCCACACCGTACCACACCTACACATTGAATAATTTATTTTCCTATGTTTAAAATGTTGTTATTACTACTACTACTAATAGTGATGGAGGCAGTAGAGTAGTAGTAAAATTATTGTTGGTTGCAGTGATTAGGTGGTAGTCAGGTGGAGTCAGATTTGATGAAAAATGTATATAGATGAAGCATTTTAATGGTATATGGTTTATTATTTGCTTCACTGTCTAGGAAGAGTAGAAAGAGGCTGTGGCATTTCTCTTTCAGAACTCTGTTAACTCTAGTACAAGTAATGAGTGATGATGCTGTGTTTCTCTCTGATTTACTGTTTGACCCCTTTTCAGGCAGTTAATGAAGATGGCACCATTATTATCATAAAATACTAGACCTTAAATTGTATTTTTAACTTGCTTCACCACATTACATACCATAATGCTGCAGTGGTGTTTCTTTGAGGTAATGACATTTGACAAACCTCTCACAATTTTTACAAAACTGGTCAAGGCTCCTTGTTTGTTTACAGTCCCCCTTTTCTGAAAATGCCTTCAGAAGCTGATGCACATACATCAAAGTATCATACTGAGCAAACAGCTCCAGTTTTTGGCACTTGCATTCCAGCTTTAAGCAGTGAAAGCATTGTTATCTTTTGATTTCAGCAATCTTTCACTTGATTTGCTGGTGACAGATACCAAAACTTCTGCATGAATTGGCCTTGAAAACTTAATTTAATGTAGAGCATCAAAACATAGCTCAACTTAGCAACCAACCAATATTTTTGAACTGTTTTTGCAGGACATTATAATTTTTATGGTGACAGCTGGCAAAACATTTATCAGGATACAAAGCAATGTCACCTATCTCATACACAGTGCTGTGTAAAACTGGTGAGGATGGAGTGCTCAGAATGTCAATGAGATGCTTGACATTAAATAAATCCCATGACATAGTGAAAAGCAAAATATACTCTCGTGACAGTAAACATATATAAAGACTTGATTTACCCCAAGCAAGTGTGTTGATATTGTTAACTAGTTGATGAATGGCACATGGAAAATTTATCATGTGGGCTGGATTCTCACTCAACTCAGTAAATTGTAATTTTCATGAAATTACTTTCCAATGAAAAATCCATTAGATCATACAAAGTTAATTTGCTGAAGTGTTTTCCACCACAGTAGGCTCATGCAATTCATGGTGAGAATGCACTTGTGGGTCAATAGTCATGTACCTAGATTGTCATTTTCCTATGTAATTCATTTCAAGAAAAATACACTTTCTTGATGGGTACACCACTTCTTAGCACTCCTGAAAAACAGTGTGTGTGTGTGTGTGTGTGTGTGTGTGTGTGTGTGTGTGTGTGTGTGCATAAAAGGGAGGGGGGAGGGGGGGGGGGGGTTATATTTGGTGACATTAACCTTTACCCAATTTGAAATATTGTTGCAGTATGTTTATCTCCCCCCCCCCCCCCCCCCCCCATGAACCATGGACCTTGCCGTTGGTGGGGAGGCTTGCATGCCACAGCGATACAGATGGCTGTACCGTAGGTGCAACCACAACGGAGGGGTATCTGTTGAGAGGCCAGACAAACGTGTGGTTCCTGAAGAGGGGCAGCAGCCTTTTCAGTAGTTGCAGGGGCAACAGTCTGGATGATTGACTGATCTGGCCTTGCAACATTAACCAAAACGGCCTTGCTGTGCTGGTACTGCGAACGGCTGAAAGCAAGGGGAAACTACAGCCGTAATTTTTCCCAAGGACATGCAGCTTTACTGTATGATTAAATTATGATTGCATCCTCGTGGGTAAAATATTCTGGAGGTAAAATAGTCCCCCATTCGGATCTCCGGGTGGGGACTACTCAGGAGGACGTCGTTATCAGGTGAAAGAAAACTGGTGTTCTAGGATCGGAGTGTGGAATGTCAGATCCCTTAATCGGGCAGGTAGGTTAGAAAATTTAAAAAGGGAAATGGATAGGTTAAAGTTAGATATAGTGGGAATTAGTGAAGTTCGGTGGCAGGAGGAACAAGACTTTTGGTCAGGTGTATACAGGGTTATAAATACAAAATCAAATATGGGTAATGCAGGAGTAGGTTCAATAATGAATAAAAAAATAGGATTGTGGGTAAGCTACTACAAACAGCATAGTGAACGCATTATTGTGGCCAAGATAGATACGAAGCCCACACCTACTACAGTAGTACAAGTTTATATGCCAACTAGCTCTGCAGATGATGAAGAAATTGAAGAAATGTACGATGAAATAAAAGAAATTGTTCAGATAGTGAAGGGAGACGAAAATTTAATAGTAATGGGTGACTGGAATTCGGTAGTAGGAAAAGAAAGAGAAGAAAACATAGTAGGTGAATACGGATTGGGGCTAAGAAATGAAAGAGGAAGCCGCCTAGTAGAATTTTGCACAGAGCACAACTTAATCATAGCTAACACTTGGTTTAAGAATCATGAAAGAAGGTTGTATTCGTGGAAGAACCCTGGAGATACTAAAAGGTATCAAATAGATTATATAATGGTAAGACAGAGATTTAGGAACCAGGTTTTAAGTTGTAAGACATTTCCAGGGGCAGATGTGGACTCGGACCACAATCTATTGGTTATGACCTGTAGATTAAAACTGAAGAAACTGCAAAAATGTGGGAAATTAAGGAGATGGGACCTGGATAAACTGAAAGAACCAGAGGTTGTACAGAGTTTCAGGGAGAGCATAAGGGGACAATTGACAGGAATAGGGGAAAGAAATACCGTAGAAGAAGAATGGGTAGCTCTGAGGAATGAAGTAGTGAAGGCAGCAGAGGATAAAGTAGGTAAAAAGACGAGGGCTGCTAGAAATCCTTGGGTAACAGAAGAAATATTGAATTTAATTGATGAAAGGAGAAAATATAAAAATGCACTAAATGAAGCAGGCAAAAAGGAATACAGACGTCTCAAAAATGAGATCGACAGGAAGTGCAAAATGGCTAAACAGGGATGGCTAGAGGACAAATGTAAGGATGTAGAAGCTTATCTCACTAGGGGTAAGATAGATACTGCCTACAGGAAAATTAAAGAGACCTTTGGAGAGAAGAGAACCACGTGTATGAATATCAAGAGCTCAGATGGAAACCCAGTTCTAAGCAAAGAAGGGAAGGCAGAAAGGTGGAAGGAGTATATAGAAGGTTTATACAAGGGTGATGTACTTGAGGACAATATTATGGAAATGGAAGAGGATGTAGATGAAGACGAAATGGGAGATACGATACTGCGTGAAGAGTTTGACAGAGCACTGAAAGACCTGAGTCGAAACAAGGCCCCCGGAGTAGACAACATTCCATTAGAACTACTGACGGCCTTGGGAGAGCCAGTCATGACAAAACTCTACCAGCTGGTGAGCAAGATGTATGAGACAGGCGAAATACCCTCAGACTTCAAGAAGAATATAATAATTCCAATCCCAAAGAAAGCAGGTGTTGACAGATGTGAAAATTACCGAACTATCAGTTTAATAAGTCACAGCTGCAAAATACTAACGCGAATTCTTTACAGACGAATGGAAAAACTGGTAGATGCGGACCTCGGGGAGGATCAGTTTGGATTCCGTCGAAATGTTGGAACACGTGAGGCAATACTGACCTTACGACTTAGAAGAAAGATTAAGAAAAGTCAAACCTACGTTTCTAGCATTTGTAGACTTAGAGAAAGCTTTTGACAATGTTGACTGGAATACTCTTTTTCAAATTCTAAAGGTGGCAGAGGTAAAATACAGGGAGCGAAAGGCTATTTACAATTTGTACAGAAACCAGATGGCAATCATAAAAGTCGAGGGGCATGAAAGGGAAGCAGTGGTTGGGAAAGGAGTGAGACAGGGTTGTAGCCTCTCCCCAATGTTATTCAATCTGTATATTGAGCAAGCAGTAAAGGAAACAAAAGAAAAATTTGGAGTAGGTATTAAAATTCATGGAGAAGAAGTAAAAACTTTGAGGTTCGCCGATGACATTGTAATTCTGTCAGAGACGGCAAAAGACTTGGAAGAGCAGTTGAACGGAATGGACAGTGTCTTGAAAGGAGGATATAAGATGAACATCAACAAAAGCAAAACGAGGATAATGGAATGTAGTCAAATTAAATCGGGTGATGCGGAGGGAATTAGATTAGGAAATGAGACACTTAAAGTAGTAAAGGAGTTTTGCTATTTAGGAAACAAAATAACTGATGATGGTCGAAGTAGAGAGGATATAAAATGTAGACTGGCGATGGCAAGGAAAGCGTTTCTGAAGAAGAGAAATTTGTTAATATCGAATATAGATTTATGTATCAGGAAGTCGTTTCTGAAAGTATTTGTTTGGAGTGTAGCCATGTATGGAAGTGAAACATGGACAATAACTAGTTTGGACAAGAAGAGAATAGAAGCTTTCGAAATGTAGTGCTACAGAAGAATACTGAAGATAAGGTGGATAGATCACGTAACTAATGAGGAGGTATTGAATAGGATTGGGGAGAAGAGAAGTTTGTGGCACAACTTGACTAGAAGAAGGGATCGGTTGGTAGGACATGTTTTGAGGCATCAAGGGATCACAAATTTAGTGTTGGAGGGCAGCATGGAGAGTAAAAATCGTAGAGGGAGACCGAGAGATAAGTACACTAAACAGATTCAGAAGGATGTAGGTTGCAGTAGGTACTGGGAGATGAAGCAGCTTGCACAGGATAGATTAGCATGGAGAGCTGCATCAAATCAGTCTCAGGACTGAAGACAACAACAACAATCAGACTGAAAGCACTCTTAGAAGGTACAACTTTAATTTAGTCTTTTCATCTATAAAATGTGGCATTAATGTGCAGAACATAGTATTATTTACAGCTGCCCACACATAGCAACACTCAATATTGTTTTTTAAATTTATGAAGTAACTGGTCATTAGAGTGATAACATTTTTCAAATTTGCTGCTTATAATGTTGACCTAGCACTGAAAGACCTGAGTCGAAACAAGGCCCCCGGAGTAGACAACATTCCATTAGAACTACTGACGGCCTTGGGAGAGCCAGTAATGACAAAACTCTACCAGCTGGTGAGCAAGATGTATGAGACAGGCGAAATACCCTCAGACTTCAAGAAGAATATAATAATTCCAATCCCAAAGAAAGCAGGTGCTGACAGATGTGAAAATTACCGAACTATCAGTTTAATAAGCCACGGCTGCAAAATACTAACGCGAATTCTTTACAGACGAATGGAAAAACTGGTAGATGCAGACCTCGGGGAGGATCAGTTTGGATTCCGTCGAAATGTTGGAACACGTGAGGCAATACTGACCTTACGACTTATCTTAGAAGAAAGATTAAGAAAAGGCAAACCTACGTTTCTAGCATTTGTAGACTTAGAGAAAGCTTTTGACAATGTTGACTGGAATACTCTTTTTCAAATTCTAAAGGTGGCAGGAGTAAAATACAGGGAGCGAAAGGCTATTTATAATTTGTACAGAAACCAGATGGCAGTCATAAGAGTCGAGGGGCATGAAAGGGAAGCAGTGGTTGGGAAAGGAGTGAGACAGGGTTGTAGCCTCTCCCCGATGTTATTCAATCTGTATATTGAGCAAGCAGTAAAGGAAACAAAAGAAAAATTTGGAGTAGGTATTAAAATTCATGGAGACGAAGTAAAAACTTTGAGGTTCGCCGATGACATTGTAATTCTGTCAGAGACGGCAAAGGACTTGGAAGAGCAGTTGAACGGAATGGACAGTGTCTTGAAAGGAGGATATAAGATGAACATTAACAAAAGCAAAACGAGGATAATGGAATGTAGTCAAATTAAATCGGGTGATGCTGAGGGAATTAGATTAGGAAATGAGACACTTAAAGTAGTAAAGGAGTTTTGCTATTTAGGAAGTAAAATAACTGATGATGGTCGAAGTAGAGAGGATATAAAATGTAGAATGGCAATGGCAAGGAAAGCGTTTCTGAAGAAGAGAAATTTGTTAATATCGAATATAGATTTATGTATCAGGAAGTCGTTTCTGAAAGTATTTGTTTGGAGTGTAGCCATGTATGGAAGTGAAACATGGACGATAACTAGTTTGGACAAGAAGAGAATAGAAGCTTTCGAAATGTGGTGCTACAGAAGAATACTGAAGATAAGGTGGATAGATCACGTAACTAATGAGGAGGTATTGAATAGGATTGGGGAGAAGAGAAGTTTGTGGCACAACTTGACTAGAAGAAGGGATCGGTTGGTAGGACATGTTTTGAGGCATCAAGGGATCACAAATTTAGCATTGGAGGGCAGCGTGGAGGGTAAAAATCGTAGAGGGAGACCGAGAGATGAGTACACTAAGCAGATTCAGAAGGATGTAGGTTGCAGTAGGTACTGGGAGATGAAGCAGCTTGCACAGAATAGAGTAGCATGGAGAGCTGCATCAAACCAGTCTCAGGACTGAAGACAACAACAACAACAACAACAATGTTGACCTAATGCCCAAGTTTTATTTACTCTGATTCGATTTATAACACTAAGAAATTTACTTATTGATTGTTGCAACTGAAAATCTGTTGGGTTGAAGCCATCATAAAAGAAAATAAATTAGTATGTAATTGGGAATTAAATAATCATTGCAGGCTGGATACTGATGAAACTCACTCTGACTCCCTGGAAGAGCTCCATTTGAAGTGTTAGAAGGTATCAGTGAGGAAAATTCATAAGAAAGGCTTTCTTGAATTGCTGCAGAATGTTTAATGGCGTCCTTACCCACATCATACCAGAGGTAGTGTTGGATGCTTGGGCTTTAGATATTTGATAAGGAATGAGAACAACAGGAAGTTATCTGCTAGCAATAATATAACTTTCCTTTTCTTTACACAGTTCAGTAGACTCAAACCATATGCCTCTTAAGGCTCTTATTGGTGAAGACAGTATTTGACTAATGTTTCACAGTACTGCAAAACGTTTTATATAGGAAAATTAAAATATTACTATTAAGAGGCACTTTATAGATAGAAAAATTTACAACAAAAACAGTTGTACACAAAGAGTATTCTGTAAACTTTACACACACTATAAACATTAGATTTAATAATGTCAATTACAAACTATTATTATTATTATTATTATTATTATTACATGGATGTACCTTGCCGTTGGTGGGGAGGCTTGTGTGCCTCAGCAATACAAATAGCCGTACCATAGGTGCAACCACAATGGAGGGGTATCTGTTGTGAGGCCAGACAAATGTGTGGTTCCTGAAGAGGGGCAGCAGCCTTTTCAGTAGTTGCAGGGGCAACAGTCTGGGTGTTTCACTGATCTGGCCTTGTAACACTAACCAAAACGGCCTTGCTGTGCTGGTACTGTGAATGGCTGAAAGTAAGGGGGAACTACAGCCATAATTTTTCCCGAGGGCAAGCAGCTTTACTCTATGGTTAAATGATGATGGCATACTCTTGGGTAAAATATTCCGGAGGTAAAATAGTCCCCCATTCGAATCTCCGGGCGGGGACTACTCAGGAGGATGTCATCAGGAGAAAGAAAACTGGTACAGATTGGAGCATGGAATGTCAGATCCCTTAATCGGGCAGGTCGGTTAGAAAATTTAAAAAGGGAAATGGATAGGTTAAAGTTAGATATACTGGGAATTAGTGAAGTTTGCTGGCAGGAGGAACAAGACTTTGGTCAGGCGAATACAGCATTATAAATACAAAATTAAATAGGGGCAATGCAGGAGTTGGTTTAATAATGAATAAAAAAATAGGATTGGGGATAAGCTACTACAAGCAGCATAGTGAACGCATTATTGTGGCTGCGATAGATGCAGATGTGGACTCTGATCACAATCTATTGGTTATGAACTGTAGATTAAAACTGAGGAAACTGCAAAAAGGTGAAAATTTAAGGAGATGGGACCTGGGCAAACTGACTAATCCAGAGGTTGTACAGCGTTTCAGGGAGAGCATAAGGGAACAATTCACGGAAATGGGGGAAATAAATACAGTAGAAGAAGAATGGGTAGCTCTGAGGGATGAAGTAGTGAAGGCAGCAGAGGACATAGTAGGTAAAAATACGAGGGCTAGTAGAAATCCTTGGGTAACAGAAGAAATACTGAATTTAATTGATGAAAGGAGAAAATATAAAAATGCAGTAAATGAAGCAGGGAAAAAGGAATACAAACGTCTCAAAAAAGAGATCGAGAGGAAATGCAAAATGGCTAAGCAGGCATGGCTAGAGGACAAATGTAAGGATGTAGAGAGTTATCTCACTAGGGGTAAGATAGATACTGCCTACAGGAAAATTAAAGAGACCTTTGCAGAAAAGAGAACCACTTGTATGAATATCAAGAGCTCAGATGGAAACCCAGTTCTAAGCAAACAAGGGAAAGCAGAAAGGTAGAAGAAGTATATAGAGTGTCTATTCAAGGGTGATGTACGTGAGGACAATATTATGGAAATGGAAGAGGATATAGATGAAGATGAAATGGGAGGTACGATACTGGGTGAAGAGTTTGACAGAGCACTGAAAGACCTGAGTTGAAACAAGGTCCCGGGAGTAGACAACATTCCATTAGAACTACTGACGGCCTTGGGAGAGCCAGTCCTAACAAAACTCTACCATCTGGTGAGCAAGATGTATGAGACAGGCGAAATACCCTCAGACTTCAAGAAGAATATAATAATTCCAATCCCAAAGAAAGCAGGTGCTGACAGATGTGAAAATTACCGAACAACCAGTCTAATAAGTCGCGGATGCAAAGTACTAACACGTATTCTCTACAGACGAATGGAAAAACTGGTAGAAGTTGACCTCGGGGAGGATCAGTTTGGATTCCATAGAAATGTTCGAACACGTGAGGTAATACTGACCCTACAACTTATCTTAGAAGCCTGATTAAGGAAAGGCAAACCTACGTTTCTAGCATTTGTAGACTTAGAGAAAGCTTTTGACAATGTTGACTGGAATACTCTCTTTCAAATTCTGAAGGTGGCAGGGGTAAAATACTGGGAGCGAAAGGCTATTTGCAATTTGTACAGAAACCAGTTGGCACTTATAAGAGTCAAGGGGCACGAAACGGAAGCAGTGGTTGGGAAGGGAGTGAGACAGGGTTGTAGCCTATCCCCAATGTTATTCAATCTGTATATTGAGCAAGCAGTGAAGGAAACAAAAGAAAAATTCGGAGTAGATATTAAAATCCATGGAGAAGTAATAAAAACTTCGAGGTTCACCGATGACATTGCAATTCTCTCTGAGACAGCAAAGGATTTGGAAGAGCAGTTGAACAGAATGGATAGTGTCTTGAAAGAAGGGAATAAGATGAACATCAACAAAAGCAAAACGAAGATAATGGAATGTAGTCGAATTAAGTCGGGTGATGCTGAGGGAATTAGATTAGGAAATGTGACACTTAAAGTAGTAAAGGAGTTTTGCTATTTGGGGAGCAAAATAACTGATGATGGTCAAAGTAGAGAGGATATCAAATGTAGACTGGCTGTGGCAAGGAAAGCGTTTCTGAAGAAGAGAAATTTGTTAACATCAAGTATAGATTCAAGTGTCAGGAAGTCGTTTCTGAAAGTATTTGTATGGAGTGTAGCCATGCACGGAAGTGAAACATGGACGATAACTAGCTTGGACAATAAGCAAATAGAAGCTTTCGAAATGTGGTGCTGTAGAAAAGTGCTGAAGATTAGATGGGTAGATCATATAACTAATGAGGAGGTATTGAATAGAATTGGGGAGAAGAGGAGCTTTTGGCACAACTTGACTAGAAGAAGGGATCGGTTGGTAGGACGTGTTCTGAGACATCGAGGGATCACCAATTTAGTATTGGAGGGCAGCATGTAGGGTAAAAATCGTAGAGGGAGACCAAGAGATGAATACACTAAACAGATTCAAAAGGATGTAGGTTGCAGTAGGTACTCGGAGATGAAGAAGCTTGCACAGGATAGAGTAGCATGGAGAGCTGCATCAAACCAGTCTCAGGATTGAAGACTACAACAACAACATAATAATGCACAATGTTGATAGCGATCTAAATTCTAATGAGGAGTGTTGAGTCAAGAAGGAATCAAGTCGAACTGGAAGATGGATCATTGAACGAGCCAAGAGCACTGAAAACTAAATGGGTGAGTCAGCAAAGACTGGAAAGACTCATTGGCTGACTTGTGATATGATCTGTTCTAGTCCCATTCAAAATAAAAACTGTCCCAATCCCAGGCAGGACAGCACTGGAGAATGGTCTAAAAAGATTGTCATTTTGGAACTGAGCTGGCATCTTCAACTTTTTGTGTCTATTTTGTACACATCTTTTGCATTATGAAGTACAAGGATCAGGGTTTAATATCATGATGACAATGAGTTATTATAGTCGGAGCATGAACTTGGTTGCGGGAAAGCAGTTGGTTGTGCCCCCATCACGGAAATCATCCTGGAAATCGCCTTAAACCATCTAGAAAAACCACAGAAAATCAAAATTTGGACAGGAGGAGGAGGGGAGGAGATAAGTGTTTAACGTCCCGTCGACAACGAGGTCATTAGAGACGGAGCGCAAGCTCGGGTTAGGGAAGGACGGGGAAGGAAATCGGCCGTGCCCTTTCAAAGGAACCATCCCGGCATTTGTCTGAAAGGATTTAGGGAAATCACGGAAAACCTAAATCAAGACGGCCGGAGACGGGATTGAACCGTCGTCCTCCCGAATGCGAGTCCAGTATGCAAAATTTGGACAGTCAGATGGGAAATTAACCCTGCTCCCACAGAATGAGAATCTATAGTTTTAACCACTTTGCTTTCAAGATGATGCAAACTTTACATATGTCTCTTCAATGTTTTCTCCGTCATATGGGCCTAGCAGGTTGTTCCTCAAGCTTTGGTGAAGAACTATGACTGCTGCTCAGACTACAAGTTCTCGCTGTTTATTGACTTGTTTTAATTAATAAAAAGCAACCTGCTCTTGAAATAGTTAAAACAAGCTAGACCCTTCTATGGAATGAGCAACTGATGACTCGGAAAAACAAGTGGTAGCTCTTCAGATCCGAAACTTATCACCCGTGTAGTCATTGAACAGAACACACATTCTAGGGCAGCCTGTGTAACAGTGCCCCAAGGTAGATGGTGAATTGTTGCATATGTTCTAGAGTGTTATAGTAACAACAACAATCAATAAGTAAATTTCTTAGTGTTATAAATCCAATCAGGGTAAATAAAATTTGGGATTTAGGTATACATTTTACAACATCATAAATATGCTTTGTCAACATTATAAGGAACAAATTTGAAAAATGTTATCACTCTAATGACCAGTTATTTCATAAAATTAAAAATGATAGTGAGTGTTGCAATGTGTGGGCAACTGTAAATAATATTATTTTCTGCACATTAATGCCACATTTTATAGATGAGAAGACTAAATTAAAGTTATACCTTCTAGGAGTGCTTTCAATCTGAAGATAAAACACACTGCAAAAATATTTCAAATTGGGTAAAGGTTAATGTCACCAAATATAACCCCCCCCCCCTCCCCCTCCCTTTTATGCACCCACACACACACATACACACAGACACAAACACACACACACACACACACACACACACACACTGTTTTTCAGGAGTGCTAAGAAGTGGTGTACCCATCAAGAAAATGTATTTTTCTTGAAATGAATTACATAGGAAAATGACAATCTAGGTACATGACTGTTGACCCACAAGTGCATTCTCACCATGAATTGCATGAGCCTACTGTGGTGGAAAACACTTCAGCAAATTAACTTTGTATGATCTAATGGATTTTTCATTGGAAAGTAATTTCATGAAAATTACAATTTACTGAGTTGAGTGAGAATCCAGCCCACATGATAAATTTTCCATGTGCCATTCATCAACTAGTTAATAATATCAAGACACATGCTTGGGATAAATCAAGTCTTTATATATGTTTACTGTCACGAGAGAATATTTTGCTTTTCACTATGTCATGGGATTTATTTAATGTCAAGCATCTCATTGACATTCTGAGCACTACATCATCACCAGTTTTACACAGCACTGTGTATGAGATAGGTGATATTGCTTTGGATCCTGATAAATGCTTTGCCAGCTGTCATCATAAAAATTATAATGTCCTGCAAAAACAGTTCAAAAATATTGGTTGGTTGCTAAGTTGAGCTAAGTATTGATGGTCTAAGTTTTCAAGGCCTATTCATGTAGAAATTTTGGTATCTCTCACCAGAAAATCAAATGAAAGATTGCTGAAATCAAAAGATAACAATGCTTTCACAGCTCAAATCTGGAATGCAAGTGACAAAAACTGGAGCTGTTTGCTCAGTATGATATTATGATGTATGTGCATCAGCTTCTGAAGGCATTTTCAGAAAAGGGGGACTGTAAACAAAGAACAAGCCTCGGTCGGTTTCACAGAAAGTGTGAGAGGTTTATCAAATATCATTACCTCAAAGAAACACCACTGCAGCATTATGGTATGTCATGTGGCGAAGCAAGTTAAAAATACAATTTAAAGTCTAGCATTTTATGATAATAAACTGCCTGAAAAAGGGTCAAACAGTAAATCAGAGAGAAACATAGCATCATCACTCATTACTTGTGCTAGAGCTAATAGAGTTCTGAGAGAGAAATGCCACATCCTCTTGCTGCACTTCCCAAACAGTGAAGCAAATAATAAACCATATACTATTAAAATGCTTCATCCATATAAATTTTCCATCAAATCTTTCTCCACCACACTACCACCTAATCACTGCAACCAACACTAATTTTACTACTATTACTACACTATTGCCACCATCACTATTAATAGTAGTAGTAGTAATAACACTTTCAATACAGGAAAATAACTTATTCAATGTGCAGGCTGTGTGTCTCTACTTTGGAGGCATGTTTTGTAGAGAAAAATCCTGAACTTGAAAGGCTTAATGGCATGCATATAATGTATTCATATGAAGAGATAAATGTTGAATAAATGCAGCATTCAGATCATTTCCTGCATGGTAGGATACAAAGTCATTAGGTACTCACTGTACTAAAGATGTGAACATTAGTTTCAGTCCATTAAGAGTAACTCACCTTTAAAATTCGTGAGATGTCACCACTATCTGCTGAATTTCTTTCTGACAAAAGGTGAAATGCAAATCTCAATGCAAGCTCTGTTGTAACTGGTTCAGCATAAAGTCCACCAACCAATGCCAAAGTTGGGAGTGTTTCAATCGGTTTACTACCAGAAGTCACACACGCGAGACAGATACAGTGGACCTGCAGCACGCTTCTGTATGGGCCAATGACACATCAAATTAGAAATTTATCAATGTAAGGTACAAGCAACTATAAATATAATCAAATTATGTTCAACTAATATTTTTGTTGAAGACTAAGGAAGAGATGGTGAGATCAAAGTATGCCCTGGGCCTAACCCTGGAGTTGTGGAAGAGGAAGAAAAAGAGGAATAAGAATAAGAAGAAGATTTTTGTCGCCAGTTTCAAAATCTCCTTTACATACAGAAATACTGAGTTTACAATTTTACATTTTAGTTAACGTATTTTTAAATTCCTTAACACATTTCATTTTGGTAGGACAATAAAATCATATGATTTACAAGGTGAAATTTACATTTCTAAATCAGTTTGGTTATGAAATACTGACTTCATTTAGTCATCAAACAGAAAATCAGCTGAAGAGAGCAATGCACAAGCACACAGGAATCATGGAAGCACGCGCGCGCGCGCACACGCACACGCACACGCACACGCACACGCACACGCACACGCGCACGCACACGCGCACGCGCACGCGCACGCGCACGCGCACACGCACACGCACACGCACACACACACACACACACACACACACACACACACACACACACACACACACACACACACACACACACACACACACACACAGCCTCATACTGACTGGAGAAAGTAGTTGATTAGTTATGTTGGTTGTGACAAACAACGAGTAACAGAGGGGTGTGGAGTGAGTAGAAGAAGTTTGAGGACCATTAAGAGGAACACTGAGATAAAATAGATAGTAAGAAGATAGGGGCAATGAGACAAGAAAAACAATTGATGAGCTGGCTGGAGTGGCAAATAAGAAAAGGCAGGTGGGGTGAGATGCTTTGCTTGCTCTTCTACTTTCATGGAACCCAGTCTGATCTCCCCCAGGCCCAGTGTCTACCAGTCATTCCATTCTGTTGCAAATTATTTGTGTTAATTTTTTGCTATTCTGACTTATTAAACTGATCGTTCAGTAATATTCACACCTGTCAGCACTTTACTTCTTTGGAACTGGGATTACTACATTTTTCTTGAAATATGACGGTATTCTGTCTCTCTTCTTTACTCTGAATATCGGGTGGAATAGCACTGTCATAGTTTATTCTCCTCAGGATCCTCAGCAATTCTGAGGGAATGTCATCTACACCATGTGCCTTATTTCAAATTAGGTCTTTCATTTTTGTGTCCAATTCCTCCCAAATTATCAAATCTCTCATCTCAGTTTTATCTATTTCCTCTTCTTCTTCTGTAATACTGTCTTCAGGTTTGTTTCTTTTACATAGCCCTTCAATATATTCTTTCCACATTTTCACCCATCTTTTCTCTGCTTAGTGCTGGCTTGACATCCAAGTTATTGACATTCATACTGCTACTTCTCTGTACTCCAAAGATCACTTTAATTTTTCTATATACTACATCTATAATCATGCAAGATTCTATAATTTTGCATCCCTCCTGTAGCCATTTTTTCTTGTCAACTACATAGAAAATGACTCTTTTGACCTCTCACAGCAAGTAACAGTATTTGATATATGAGAATTGTGTTTGAGCACCAGTGGCAAGGACTAAACATACCAACAGCCATTTGGAAGTTATATGCTGCACTGAAAAAAGTGAATGTAGCAAGACATCTCCTTAGTTCAGAATCTGCATTATCTTGAATGAAGTATTAGATACAAACTGTCCACTATATTATATCTGCTAGCTAATTAGGAAAATGTACAGCAAGGCAAGATCTTTAGCATTACTCAAGCATTCTGTCAACAATGAGGATGAAGCTGTATAGTCTGTCATTTTCATACAAATGAAATATCTGTTATTCCATGCTCACATCGCATTTCATGGCTGACTGTCATGTTTATAATTAATCTAGTTCTCTTCAAAACATGTTGCCACACATACATCATTGCAGGAACTTTAAACCCCGTGCAGGTCGCAAGAACCATAGACCTCGCCGTTGGTGGGGAGGCTTGCATGCCTCAGCGATACAGATAGCCATACCGTAGGTGCAACTACAACAAAGGGGTATCTGTTGAAAGGCCAGACAAATGTGTGGATCCTTTTCAGTAGTTGCAGGGGCAATAGTCTGGATGACTGATTGATCTGGCCGTGTAACATTAACCAAAATGGCCTTGCTCTGCTGGTTCTGCGAACATCTGAAAGCAAGGGGAAACTACAGCCGTAATTTTTCCCGAGGACATGCAGCTTTACTGTATGATTAAATGATGATGGCGTCATCTTGGATAAAATATTCCGGAGGTAAAATAGTCCCCCATTCGGATCTCCGGGCAGGGACTACTCAAGAGGACGTCGTTATCAGGAGAAAGAAAACTGGCGTTCTAGGATCGGAGTGTGGAATGTCAGATCCCTTAATTGGGCAGGTATGTTAGAAAATTTAAAAAGGGAAATGGATAGGTTAAAGTTAGATATAGTGGGAATTAGTGAAGTTCGGTGGCAGGAGGAACAAGACTTTTGGTCAGGTGTATACAGGGTTATAAATACAAAATCAAATAGGGGTAATGCAGGAGTAGGTTCAATAATGAATAAAAAAATAGGAGTGCAGGTAAGCTACTACAAACAGCATAGTGAACGCATTATTGTGGCCAAGATAGATGCGAAGTCCACGCCTACTACAATAGTACAAGTTTATATGCCAACTAGCTCTGCAGATGATCAAGTAATTGAAGAAATGTATGATGGAATAAAAGAAATTATTCACATAGTGAAGGGAGACGAAAATCTAATAGTCATGGTGACTGGAATTCGGTAGTAGGAAAAGAAAGAGAAGAAAACATAGTAGGTGAATATGGACTGGGTGTAAGAAATGAAACGGGTAGCCGACTGGTAGAATTTTGCACAGAGCATAGCTTAATCATAGCTAACACTTGGTTCAAGAATCATAAAAGAAGGTTGTATACATGGAAGAAGCCTGGAGATACTGACAGGTTTCAGATAGGTTACATAATGGTAAGACAGAGATTTAGGAACCAGGTTTCAAATTGTAAGACATTTCCAGGGGCAGATGTGGACTCTGATCACAATCTATTGGTTATGAACTGTAAATTAAAACTGAGGAAACTGCAAAAAGGAGGGAATTTAAGGAGATGGGACCTGGATAAACTGAAAGAACCAGAGGTTGTACAGAGTTTCAGGGAGAGCATAAGGGAACAATTGACAGGAATAGGGGAAATAAATACAGTAGAAGAAGAATGGGTAGCTCTGAAGGATGAAGTAGTGAAGGCAGCAGAGGACATAGTAGGTAAAAAGACGAGGGCTAGTAGAAATCCTTGGGTAACAGAAGTAATACTGAATTTAATTGATGAAAGGAGAAAATATAAAAATGCAGTAAATGAAGCAGGGAAAAAGGAATACAAACATCTCAAAAAAGAGATCGAGAGGAAATGCAAAATGGCTAAGCAGGCATGGCTAGAGGACAAATGTAAGGATGTAGAGGGTCATCTCACTAGGGGTAAGATAGATACTGCCCACAGGAAAATTAAAGAGACCTTTGCAGAAAAGAGAACCACTTGTATGAATATCAAGAGCTCAGATGGAAACGCAGTTCTAAGCAAACAAGGGAAAGCAGAAAGGTAGAAGAAGTATATAGAGAGTCTATTCAAGGGTGATGTACGTGAGGACAATATTATGGAAATGGAAGAGGATATAGATGAAGATGAAATGGGAGGTACGATACTGGGTGAAGAGTTTGACAGAGCACTGAAAGACCTGAGTTGAAACAAGGTCCCGGGAGTAGACAACATTCCATTAGAACTACTGACGGCCTTGGGAGAGCCAGTCCTAACAAAACTCTACCATCTGGTGAGCAAGATGTATGAGACAGGCGAAATACCCTCAGACTTCAAGAAGAATATAATAATTCCAATCCCAAAGAAAGCAGGTGCTGACAGATGTGAAAATTACCGAACAATCAGTCTAATAAGTCACGGATGCAAATACTAACACGTATTCTCTACAGACGAATGGAAAAACTGGTAGAAGTTGACCTCGGGGAAGATCAGTTTGGATTCCGTAGAAATGTTGGAACACGTGAGGTAATACCGACCCTACAACTTATCTTAGAAGCTAGATTAAGGAAAGGCAAACCTATGTTTCTAGCATTTGTAGTCTTAGAGAAAGCTTTTGACAATGTTGACTGGCATACTCTCTTTCAAATTCTGAAGATGGCAGAGGTAAAATACAGGGAGCGAAATGCTATTTACAATTTGTACAGAAAACAGTTGGCACTTATAAGAGTCGAGGGGCATGAAAGGGAAGCAGTGGTTGGGAAGGGAGTGAGACAGGACTGTAACCTCTCCCCGATGTTATTCAATCTGTATATTGAGCAAGCAGTGAAGGAAACAAAAGAAAAATTCGGAGTAGGTATTAAAATCCATGGAGCAGAAATAAAAACTTCGAGGTTCGCCGATGACATTGTAATTCTGTCAGAGACAGGCAAAGGACTTGGAAGAGCAGTTGAACGGAATGGACAGTGTCACGAATGAAGGGTATAAGATGAATATCAACAAAAGCAAAACGAGGATAATGGAATGTAGACGAATTAAGTCGGGTGATACTGAGGGAATTAGATTAGGAAATGAGACACTAACAGTTGTAATTTTGCTATTTGGGGAGCAAAATAACTGATGATGGTTGAAGTAGAGAGGATATCAAATGTAGCCTGGCAATGGCAAGGAAAGCGATTCTGAAGAAGAGGTAATTTGTTAACATTGAGTATTGATTTAGGTGTCAGGAAGTCGTTTCTGAAAGTATTTGTATCGAGTGTAGCCAGGTATGGAAATCAAACATGGACGATAAGTAGTTTGGACAAGAAGAGAATAGAAGCTTTCGAAATGTGGTGCTACAGAAGAATGCTGAAGATTAGATGGGTAGATCATATAACTAATGAGGAGGTATTGAATAGGATTGGGGATAAGAGAAGTTTGTGGCACAACTTAACTAGAAGAAGGGATCGGTTGGTAGGACATGTTCTGAGGCATCAAGGGATCACCAATTTAGTATTGGAGGGCAGCGTGTAGGGTAAAAATCATAGAGAGAGACCAAGAGATGAATACACTAAACAGATTCAGAAGGATGTAGGTTGCAGTAGGTAGTGGGAGATGAAGAAGCTTTCACATGATAGAGTAGCATGGAGAGCTGCATCAAACCAGTCTCAGGACTGTAAGACCTCAACAACAAAAACAACAACAGGCTGAAACTTCAAATCCTATTTTTTTTATAAGTACATACACCTGTTTATTTCTACAATGGTTTACATCAGTTTACAGCTTGAATATTTAGCTATTTTTCGACATAATCACCACTTCTGTTGATGCATTTTTGTAGACGTTGTGGCAGTTCTTGTATGCCCATGTCATACCAGCTCGCCGCCATGCTGTTCAGAAAGTTATGAACCTCTTCTTTCACGTCGTCGTTGGAGCTGAATGGGTAGGTGATTATGTTCCAATGAAACTGTTGCAGGAGAGCAAAGGTTTGCCGAGTAATGTCATGGAGAATGTGTGTCACCCTTGCTCAACATTCCTCTTCTCCGGTTCTGAATTGCCCATTTGAGGTTCACCCCCCCCCCCCCCCCCCCCCCGACAGTCTTACAGTACCTGTCAGCGTTAATTGTGGTCCCAGCGATTCAGCTCTGACGATGAGGTGAAAGAAGAGGTTCATAACTTTCTGAACAGCACGGCAGCGAGCTGGTATGACATGGGCATACAAAAACTGCCACCGCATCTACAAAATGCATTGACAGAAATGATGATTGTGTCAAAAAGCAGTTTAATGTTCAAGCTGTATACTAATGTAAACCATTATAGAAATAAACATGTCTATGTACTCATAAAAAAATAGGAGAACTTACTTTTGGGATTATCCTCGTACATTAATAACGACTGACTCTATAACAGGTTCATACAGTGCCTCCTGGATTCAACAATACAAGAAGTTTCATGTGGAAGATTTGCCACTCTAAGACAATGAAACACAGTGTTTATTAGAATTATATACTATTACCAAGAATGTCAATATCTTCATTAACTTACGAGTACAACTTCGAAATATCAGCATTTTCTGAATTCAAATGAAGCATCAATTTCTGAAGTCTTGTATAGCCATGGTATGAAGCTCCAGGAATTGGCTGAAGTTCAACTTTAAGCTCAGTAAGCTGTTCAGTGTACACTGTAAAATTCCTTGAAATGTGATAATATCCATTGGCGGACACCTAAAACAAATTTTAAGTAAGCCATATAATAAAACTGATTTGTACAAACAATCATGACTGTACTATGTCCTAAAAATTGTACTTACATTCAAAGTGTATGTTCCTGATGGAAGAATGAATCTGAATAAAGCATTATTCTTTGTAACAGAAACAGTTCTTGGAGATCCTGTGATTGTAACTACTGCTGTACGGACAGGATGACCATCTGGGTCAACAACACGACCTCGAATACCTGTAAAGGGTATTTAATTTAGAGACAACCTTAACTTCAAGAGGGGAAAGGAGTACATGAAGAAATATTATTTTATATTTTGACAGTAATACATCCCACCCAGTCAAAAAAACTTAAGTACCAAACTCAGTCACAGCAGAATGCAATATTTGCGGCAAGTCTGTGCAGCTACTGAAGAACATGGGTGGCTTTGCATTAACACTAACTGTTATCTTTCACATTAATACCCAAACCCTGCATGAATAATTTCTGCAAGATAAGCCACATTGAATCCTAGAAGTAACACCTTTAACCATTTGGCTGCAGTAGCTGTGCATTGCACGCAACATTTTGCACTGCTCATTGCGCCCTAGTTGGGAAATGCTTATGGCGCACTCAACATTTCTCATGCTGTTTCTCTTCTACTGACTATGGGTAAACACTGGGAGAATTAAGATTGTGTTTTTTATATTCATGTCTAATGTGATTTACTGAATGAATATATTCAAGTTCTTTCATCCATAGTTACAACTTGATACTTTCTGGGAGACAATTCTTCACAACTGCAAATACAAATCAGTGTGCTGAGTTACTTCAATCTGTATTTTAGAATTCTTTCCTTCCTGATGGAAGCTTGCTTTTTCCAAAAAAATTTATATCCCTTGAAGATGAAAATCAGTCTGTCCCTTGAACAAGGCACCAACTAAGAAAGGTAACTTCTTCAGTGCTCTCTTAAGAGCCTTACACATGAGCAACAGATTGCAGCGATCCTTTGACGCAATGTAGCCCGCAATTGGTCCCTCGCCACAACTTCGCCAGACACAAGTGTTGGGTCATGGGTCATGGAATAACTTCTAATATCATGTTGGATCTCATTTTTCACGGCGAGTGCAGCAGATAGCATGGACTGGAAGCCACACTGCCTCTCTAGCCGTCCATAACTGTGGAAGTGTTGCTAGTACAGGATATTGTGCAAAAACTGACCTCTCAAATATGTCTTATAAATGTTCCATGGGATTCATGTTGCGTGATCAAGTGAAATCATTCACTTGAACTGGCCAGAATGTTTTGCAAACCAATCCTGAAGAATTGTGGCCCAGAGACATGGCACACTGTCATCCATAAAAACTCCATTGTTTCTGCTGCAAATGGTCTCCAAGTAGTAAACATTTACAGTCAATGATCATTTCAATTGGACCCAGTTCATTCCATGTAAACATACCCACACCATTATGGAGCCACCACCAGCTGGTGCAGTGCCTTGCTGACAAGTTGGTTCCATATCTTTGTAGGGTCTGTGACACACTCGAACCTCACCATCAGCTCTTACCAAGAGAAACTGGGACTCATCTGGCCAGGTCATGGTTTTCAGTCATCTACCCATTAATGCCAAATTTCACTGTGGTGTTCTAACGAATACATTCATTATACATTCCACACTGATTCCTCGGGTTATTTCCAGCAGAGTTGCTTGTCTGTTAGCACCGGCAACTCTACATAAAGGCCGTTACTCTCAATCAATATGTAAAGACCGTCAGTCACTGTGTTGTCCATACAAGGAGGTAATGCCTGAAATTCTGTATTCTTGACACACTCTTGACACAGAGGATTTTGGAATATTGAATTCCTTAATGATTTCTGAAATGGAATGTCCCATGTATCTACATTCACCTACCATTCCATGTTCAAAGTCTGTTAATTCCTGTATGTGGCCATAATCACATCAGAAACCTTTTTCAATAGATTCGCCAGAGTAAAAATGACAGTTCTGCCAATCCACTACTGCCACCATCTGCATATGTGCGTATCACTATCCCATTACTTTCGTCACCTCAGTGTATGTGCAGAGATGTACACTGGTGAGTGCTAAATATAGGTAAAGTTGCAACTGATGAAGCATAGATAGGGCAGCAAAATATAACACCCTTTTCCTTCATACTGTCAGGTTTGTGAATCCATGGGTCCTGTGTGTGTGTTTGCTCAGCATACTGGTGCTGTGTTAACATACTAGTGACAAAATGTGGGGCTGTTCCTTTTCACCCCAACAGTGAATAAATAAGACACACTTTCAGGTTCCCCTCATGGTGCTCACCCAAGAAAAATTATAAGAAGCAGCACAAGCAAAATAACTGAAATACATGCTTCACTGTTAATGAACACTCATCACAAACACAGTTTAACAAGGTTGTCTGGTAAAGTCAGAATAGTATGTATATTGTAATGTGCATCCCCAAGCTTTTTGAAAGAGTCCAGCCTGAGTTGGCTATTACGGAATCTTGTCTTGGCATCCTTTTGTTTTTGTTCACAGGGCAGTCCGTAGTGACGAAGACTGTAAACCAAGATCTTTGTCTACCCTTGTCCTCACCAATGATGGATGACCCTCCCTTCCTTTTTAACTTTCCCCAAGGTATCCCTCTCTCCTCTTCAGCAAAAGAATTATTAGTTCCATAAGCTAAGTATTGTGTTTGTGTCTGTCACAGCACTACACATTTTATCTCCTGAAGGTGAGAGTTGGCCAGTAATTCTTTAATTAATATTCTCAACTGAATTTTTCTTTCATACAATTAAAATGATAATATATTTCCATACAACAATCTCAGGACTTTATAATTGTTTCGAAGGGTCTAGTGTTGTTGCACTGCTTAAAAGGTACGTTAAAGAAAACCTCTTGGGCCAGGAAAGCAAAATTCATCACTGATTACCAAAAAAAGTCACACGGTGGATAAGGCACAGAGCTTACACTCAGAAGAAACAGATCCTAAATCCCCTCTCAGCCATCCAAGTTTAATTTGTAGGGAGTTGCGTTAGACATTTTTGTGGTTCTTTCAACAAGTCAGTTATTGATTATTTCTACAACTCCAATTTATGTAAAAAGTTTTGACCTTTTATGTGCCTTTAAATTGTGTCAGCATCATCTCTTTTATGATTTTCACCAGCAGCTGATACAATACTGCTACGAACACAAATGATAAATGTAAGTGTTGATAGATGCCACTAACTTTACTTATACTGTTCTGTAACTGGCATATAGCAACCATGTATGTTGATTCCACGTGAAAAGAGATATCACTAATATTCAAAAGGGTTCAATTACACAAAATACCAAGCACTTTTAAAAAATAAAGAAGCTCTAGCAACCTCATTAATTGGGCAGGAAGATACCCGGATCATACTCTTTCTTTAGAAAATATGTAGAATTATGATTTACCTGCTCACTGATAATAAAAACTAGCTCTTAAGCTTGTACGGGAAGAAAAGGTTGTCTATGAAAGGTACACAGATGTTACACTGAGCAAATGCAAGACAACTTGGCACATTATAGCTCAAGAGAATCCCTCAAATTAAGCACATGAGCGAAAGCTTAAATGTATGGCAGTCGTGTTGTTGTGCCTGTCTGCAACTCAATGTCTCCTCTACATGGCACGAACCAATCTACCTTTTCCATACTACTGTCAAAATTTCCAAAGTTACACAGTGTTTAAAAATAGTTATAAATATCTACCTCAAAATTATCATCCAGTCTCAGTTACATCAAAATTTTCTAAGGTATTTGAGATACTTATGTATATCTAATTGAGTAGCTGTCTTGAGATATATAATCTTTTGAGAAACAATCAGTTTGGTTGGATTACAACAAGCCATTATCGAAATGGTCGACCAGACATTAAAACCTTGCAAAAACTGTAATATAGTGTCACTTGTCTTATGCAATTCAAGCAAAGAACTTATCTGAATTCCTTCTGACATTCTCATAGCAAAACTAGAATTTTGTGGTTTTTATGGTGTATGCAATCCAGAACAGCAGTAATAGATTTGTATATTCACAATAGAAGACAGATTGCCGTAGTTAAAAATTAATACTCCTCTCTGGCAGTAGTCAGTACTGGTGTTCCACAGCGCTCAGTTCGTAGACCCTTCTTCTTCATCATCACTATCAACAACCTGCCTCATTACATAAATCATACTGTCATATGCTGTGCTGATGACATAACTCTGCCTACCTCACATCAGAATACCTCATTTTTGGATAATAGTACACAAGAACCACTCCAATTTTCCCTCCACTTTTTCTGATCAAATAAATTACTCTGTAATTCAGAGAAAACACAACAGCTTCTTTTACAGTTGCCCAAAGCCATAGAAAAAATCTGTAAAACTGTCAGGAATGCATATTGATTCCAAACTTAACTGGGAGAACACATAAGCCAGGTGTGCAAAAAGATTTCAGGAGTCACTAGCTTCCTTGGAAATTTAGAGACATGGTAAGTATGGACTTCCTTAGGGTAATGCACTTTTGACACTTCCAATCACATATTACTTATGGCCTTCTCATTTGGTGACACACCTCTTATATTACCAAACTTTTGAAAGCACATGAAAGAGCATTATGCATAATGTGTAAAACTGGTCCCAGAGATCACTATCACCATCTCTTTACCAGGCTAAGACTACTGACAGTTGTAAATCTGTACATGCATGTTGTGTACTATTTGTAAAAAGCAGTGGGATTATAGGTGTTGTCGGGAAGAAATTCATGACAACAACACAAGAATGAAGACAGATTATGACCTATCATGGTATGGACTAACAAAAACTGGTAACACAAACAAAGTGAATTCTTTAAAAATCATCCATAAACTATCACAAAGTGCTCAGATCACATCATTAAAAATCCTTAAAGAAAGACTGTACAGTTGTTATTGGGCAACTCACTTTGCTGCGTGAAAGAGCTTTATGATCTGACTAGTGTTGAGATCACTTGGTAAAAGCAACTACACTCACCATTTACTCTGCTTATGTAGGCCTATCAATTGACAAATGTACAATGGTTATTAAAATGTAAGATAATAGCTGTAGTCACTATCTAAAGAATGTTGTTGTGTATCATTTATATTAATTTGTTAATTGTATTTAATCACTGTACATGCTATTTAAATATGAGTATGCTTCATCCTCCCACCACCACCTACTCCAGTGCAGCCACAAGCATCACCTATTCCATCAAAAGCAGGGCTACCTGTGAAACCAGTCATGTAATCTACAAGCTAAGCTGCAACCATTGTGCTGTGTTATACATGGGCATGAGAACCAATAAGCTGTCTCTCGCCAGGAGTGGCCACCAATAAACTGTGGTCAAGAAACAGCTGGACCACCCAGGTCTGAGCATGCTGCCCAACACAATGTTCTTCATTTCAATGACTGCTTCACAGCCTGTGCCATCTGGATATTCCCTACCAACATCAGCTTTTCTGAACTGAGCAGTTGGGAACTCTCCCTGGAATATATCCTACATTCCCGTAACCCTCCTGGTCTCAACCATCGTTAGTCACTGTCCTTCAACCACTTATCCCCTTCCCTATTCCCACTCCAGCACCACACAGCCTTCTATTCCACCAACAAACCCATAGTCTACTTATGTCTCTCCTTTACACCACCCCCAACACCACCCTCTGTCTAACCACCTAACTGCACAAAGCTTTTCTTCTCACCTTATCCCTTGATGTTCCAACGAACTGTCCCCCACACCTACCTTGCTACCCGTCCCCCCCTCCCTGCCCCATGCTACTCCTTACCCTCCACCACCCAGACTGCTGTTCCCATCATGTGCTGCTGCTCTCCATCTGAACACGGCAGCCAGAGTCAGTGGTCACATATGTTAATTGTGTTTTCATGCCTGTGTGTGTGTGATGTCTAATTCACAGGAAGGCCTTTTGGATAAAAGCTTACTTGTTTAGCAGTTTTTTTGTTGTGCCTGTCTACGACAGTTTCTCCACTATATGATGAGTAGCAATCTATCCATCTCATATACTGCCAATATATTTTGTTTTTGGTAGTTTAGTATGTTAACTGTGTCACTATGCTAGTACCTGTAATGTGTACTGAACACTATATGCATTGTCTTAATATTTATGGTATTTATAAATTGCTTTTATATTAACTATTTTGTATCTGTTTACCATATAGACATTCAGAAATCTCTGTTATGGTATGTACTAAAGATGAAGCTTATTTCATCTCATATGATCAATGGCAAATCAGTTCTTGATTCTTGTGTATCACTGAACAAAAAGTGAAACCTACAGACTAAATGTGAACAGAAGAGCCTAGTCCTCACACTGTGGACTCTGTAGAGACAAGCAGCCTCAATAGCACACATACACTACTGCATTGAGAGCTGGAAAGTATGTTGAAGTCATTAATAGGAGGAATAATCAATATTCTATCAATAACTCCGCTGTGTACTCTAGCTCTATGTATCATTGTTTCCTCTTCTCATAAGGCTATAATAGCTGTGATCAGAACCATCTCCTCAGATATTTACTTTTTCCCCAGAAACACCCCGTATCAGAAACTTTGGGTGGTACATTTCACATGATAAAACATAATGGAAACAGCCTGCAAAATATATCTTTGGGTAACAAATAAACATTAGTGCCAATCATGTCAGCTGTAAACAAAATGATTAGGTTTGCATACTAAATTACAATTAGTAATAACAGAATACTCAAAAATTTTAATTTCTTCATTTTATGAGACATGACCATCGCCTATTTTGTGATTTTGCAAATAAATTAAATATTTAACTAAAATATAAGGTGATAACCTTGTTGTGTTGCAGAAATGAAGCGCATTAGTGGACGTAAATTCTGCATCCAAAGTGGAGTAAGTTGAGACAGCTGGGGATTCTGACAGCATGTTATATGTGACACTACCTAAAAATAAAAATAAAATAAAATAAAATAGACGGAAAACAACTAAAATGTGATACAGTATTGATTTAATTTTGGTACAAAGAAAAATAAATCACATAAGAATCATTCTCTCTTCACAATAGAAACAAGGGAAAACATGCAAAAAATAAACTAGTCTTTACAACAGTTATTTTTTTAAAGTGAAAACTGTGACGTATGGACACAATCAAGGAGAAAAGAAATGTGGATGAACTCCAGAAAAAAACTGTCCCTCATTTTATAGATGAAGTTCCCAACTGATAAGCAAAAATAAGAGTATGGCTTATTGATCTAGTTTAATTTTTTGTTTATCTTGTGATTTTTCAGAAGGTAAGACAGTAACAATAGCAAAAGGCCAGGTGTTACTGGCTCTGGTAAGCTAAGCATGATTTCCAATGGAGCAAAGATCCATTTACAAGTGAGACAGCCAAAACATGTAATACTTGTAAATGAAACTGGCAAGCCAGAAAAAGTGGATATAGTGACTTACAAAAATGTTAAACAGGTGGAAGAAAAGTACAACCTGCAGTGTTTGTGAAAATTGCAGCACCATGAAAGAATAAGGGGAAGGCTGAAAGTAGTTAATTTGCTAATTATGGGTGAGCTCTGAAATTCCCTATAAAAGTTTGACTGAAGCATATAAATAGAACAGAATCTGGGATAAGTCATCCAGCCTCATGGAGGTGAAAAAAGCCATTAGTACACGATTAGTGAAAGAAGGACTTATCATTTCACTTAACAAAAGAAATTTACACTGAGGAACAAAAGTCTAATATCATGTCAGACCTCTTTTTACCCAGAATAGTGCAGCAAAGCAACTCCTCATGGCATGGACTCAACAAGTTGTAGTAAGTCCCCTGCAGAAATATTGGGCCACACTGCCTCTACAGCCATCTATAATTGTGAAAGTGCTTCTAGTGCAGTATTTCATGCACAAACTGACCTCACGATTATGTTCCATAAATGTGTGATGGGATTCATGTTGGGCGTTCTGGGTGGCAAAATCATTTGCTCAAAAGGTTCAGAATGTTCATCAAACCAGTCACAAAGAGTTGTCGCCCAGTGATATACACATTGTCACACATAAAAATTCCATTGTTGTTTATGAAAATGAAGTCCATCAATAGCTGCAAATGGCTACCCAATCTATTCCATGTAAATGCAGTCCACATCATTATGGAGTCACCAATAGTTCACACAGTGCCTTGTTAACAACTTGGGTCCATGTGTTTATGAGGCCCGCACCATACTTGAAGCCTTACTATCATCATGTGTGTGTGGGGTCTGCACCATACTTGAAACCTTACCATCATCATCATCATCATCACTGAAATCAGGACTCATCTGACCGGGCACAGTTTTCCAGTCATCTAGGACCAGAGCCCAGGAGAGGTACTGCAGGTGATATGCTGTTGGCAAATGTACTCGCGTCGGTCGTCTGTTGCCATAGCCCATTAACACCAAATTTCACCACATCATCCAAATCCATACATTCACCATATGTTCCACACTGATTTCTGTGATTATTTCATGCAGTGTTGCTTGACTGTTAGCACTGACAGCTCTATGCAGTCTGTGGAGAGAGGTAATGCCTGAAATTTGGTATCCTCGGCACACCATTGACACTGTGGATCTCAAAATATTGAATTCCCTAATAATTTCTAAAATGAAGTGTTCCATGCGTCTAGCTTCAACTATCATTCTGTGTTCAAAGTCTGTTAATTGTTATCGCATGGGCATACATCACACCAGAAACCTTTTCTCATGAGTCACTGGAGTATGAATGATGGCTCCACTAATGCACTGCCCTTTTATACCATGTGCAGACAATACTACTGCCATCTGTACATGTACATATCACTACCCCATGACTTTTGTACCCTCAGTGTACAATAAAAAGCCATTGTGTAAAAAATTCATTCTTACTACACAATAATATTGCTAGAATGCACACATGCATCACAAACACTAATTTCTGGGTCAATTGAAGGAAAATTAAGAAATCCATTAAAAGGAAAGACTGATTGTGAGGAAGATACTGGGAAACAGAACAACAGTGGGAACATGTAAATGACACAGGAAAACAGAAGCATACACTTATGCAGAAAACTTTAGTGACAAAATTCAAAAACAAGACTTAAAGAAGGGAAGAAGACTAAAAAATGGATTCTAGTTGACTGACAAAAAAAGATTGTTCAGTATTTTGAAAAATTAAAAAGCAAATCCAACAGGCTTAGGAAAGTGCATAAAAATTTGGAAGAAATTGGCACACACACACACAAGAATTTCAAGGCAGAACAAAATTTAGAAACAAAATTAATAGTAGCGAAGGTTTCCAAACTAGTTCCAAATACACAGGGAATAAAGTGGATAGAAGAAGAAAGGGAAGGAAAAAGTGAACAGGTGAAGGAATATTAGAGAAAGCATACAGCTAGATGTGGCTTGAATACAGAACTTAGCTGCCCTGTAATGGAAGAAGAAGAAGAAGAAGAAGAAGAGGAAGAGGAGGAGGAGGAGGAATTGTATTGCAGAACCACACAAGCGATTTCATTTTATGTTCAGAGATCACAAATTTCAAATGATATTAATGAATATCATCTAAGCAAATTACCATCTTCCAATGAAAATGAATGACTACAGGTGAAAAAGTAATTTCATATCATAATGTTACTGGCCCATGTAGGACACAATTAAAATATTTTATAGCTGATCAGGAAATGTGATATCAGTGTCAGTAACCCAAATGATAGTAATAATTGAAACAGTAATATTTTGCATTCTATCACAGTACTCAGTGACTATAAAAACATAATAACCTGACTCTACATACATAATAATCTCAGCTTCCACAATTATTAATTTTTTTCTAGACATTTGGCTACTTTTAATGTTATCTCTGTCAAGAATTTCCAATGAATTCAAGTTCTGTTGCCTCACATTACAAAGGTGGCACTGATATAGATAATTTATATCACTTGAAAAAATATGGATTGAAGCCCATATTATGCCTCACAAAAACAAATCATCCTTTTTTTTAAAAAAAAAAAATGTTTATTTGTACCAAGATAAATTTCATCCATCATCAGTTTGCATAATACATAAAAGGTGTGATCAAAAAGAAATGGGAAATTTTGCTTTTCTTAAAGAGCCTTTATTTACTCATGATCCCTCTCAGCTCTAATACACTTACACCAGCACTTGTTCCCATCTTGGAAGCACTTCTAGCACTCACTTTTCGTTAGCAATTCTGTGTTTATCTCATCAATGGTGGCAAAACAATGTCCTTTCATAGTTCTCTTCAGCCTCAGGAACAGAAAGAAGTAACAGTGTCCATATGCGGCAAATAAGGTAGCTGAGGCAACAATGGTTTTGTTTCTTGGCAAAATATCACAAACAAGCATAGAGGTGTGAGCAGGAGCAGTATCATGATGCAGTTTCCAATAGACGTTTTTGCTACAGTTCTTGTCATTGTCTTTGGATTGCTTCATGCAAATAGTGCACAACTTCCAGTTGGATTCCTTATTGACCATACAACCATAAGACAGAAACTCATGATGTACTATCCCACTTTAACTGAAGAAACAGTGAGGACAATCTCTACATGTGATCAAACTTGTTGAATTTCCTTTCATCTTAGTTCTTAAGGCAGTTTTCATTGGGACTACTGAATTTTGGTTTTTGACATCATACCCACATACCCATGTTTTGTCACCTGTTATAACCATGTTTAGAAGTTCTGGATTATTGTCCTGGAAGTTCTGGATCAATTTAGCAGTTCCTGACCAGTATCTACATGACATTGTTTTTGGTTGAAATTCAACTATTTTGCAACAAACTTTGTTGCTACATGTTTCAGACCCAAAACTTCTTTATTAAAAAAAAAAAAAAAAATAGAGAGAGAGAGAGAGAGAGAGAGAGAGAGAGAGAGAGAGAGAGAGAGAGAGAGAGAGAGAGATTGTCATGTCGCGAGACAAGGGATACACCGACATCTTCGGCAACCTCTCTGGTGGTGATTCAGTGATTTTCCAGAATCAATTTCTTTACTTCTTCCACACACTCATCAGTAATCAATGTTCTAGGGCATCTAGGACAATTGTCGTCTTAATCGTCTTCTTGACCCTCTTTGAAACATTTATACCACTTGTAAACTCTTGGCTACTCAGAGCAGATTCATCATACTCAACATTTAGTATGTGGTGTGTGCACTTTATTCCATTTTTTAAGCAAAATTTAATGCAAATTCTTTGATCCATCTTTTTTGAAAATAAAAATTTGACAAACGAAACATGTATTACCTTTTTGACTATCAACAATAAACTAAATATTGAAAACAGCTGAATCAAAGCAACTGAAAATGCAAACACACATCAATAAAATAAAAAATTCTGAAAATTAAAAATTCCCTTTACTTTTTGATCACATCTTGCATATATTTTCACCAATAACATGTTTGTATCAATTACATTTTGAATGCTGCAGCTGCCTTTTAATTTGTAAGCTCCTTGTTTTACGTTTGTATGGATAGCGTAAGCACTTTTAGGTGCTTTCATATAGTGTAGATGCTATGTGTGGTCAACTTGTGTGCTTTAAACATAAATCTCATGTACAGTTGTCAGTACGTAGAGTACACTTCACACAAAAAGATGGAATCTGATTATGACAGTACATAGGCTGATTAACTCTGTCAGTATATTTTATTGTTACTGTTTAATCTATTTTACTACAGGTGACAGTGAGACAGGACAGCTTTTATTTTAATTGATCCCACAGTAAGAATTTTGCCATGCGGGCTACTGTAAATAATTCATGGTACTGTAAGTTAATCCGATTACTGAAGCCAGCAGTTAATATATTTCCGCCAGCAGCACTTGGCAGTTCTGAAATATTACTTTCTTCAAATACTTATGAACTGTGGAACCTTTACACAATAACCTTCTTCCTAATGACATAAATTTTCTCGTAAATTACATTGAAATGCTGTCATTGTTCACCTGAAAGTCTATTGTTATGTATATTATGTCTGCCAGACATACACACTCTAAGACATTCAAATAAGAGTCGGTGACAAGCCTCATTCCAGCCTTCACTGATTTAGCTTTGCTTTAGTGGCACCTCTAGCATGGACAGAGAAAATTGGTTGATTACAGAACAGAAAAGTTAGTGCAAGTTAAGGCTTTCTGTTGAGTTGCTAGGTACATGTGATTGCTCTAGTGAGAGATCACCAGAAACAAAAGGATTAAAGTCCTGTCCGTGAACTCAGTTTAATCTACCATAAATATTCCATTTCTTGCTCCAAGGACTGCACTCTCTTGCTAATTGTTGCTGTCACTCTAGAACCAACTTAGACTATTACAAAAACTATTGTTTGATGTAAATCCATCTTAGTAAGCACATTTAGTTCATGTGTAAATCACTTGAAGATGACTAGTACACTGATTATGGAGTGCAACCCGAAGTTTCTGACTATGTCTTGATGTACTTTCACTCATTACATGCACAATGACAGAGATTGCACATCCAAACTGTTCACAGGCCCGCTTACAGAGGCCAGCTCGGTCAGGTCCCTGGCATGCTCAGATGATCCGCCAAAGAAACAGTATTATATAAGCAATTGCAAATGAGTGCTTGGCCTATTCTGTAACCTGTATTACTGTCGATGTGTTCTGTACCATGTACAGCCTGAACTTCATTATATTTTACATGTATCTCTATAAAGTACTACATTCCATAAATTGTGTTTGTTCTTACTACAGCTTATCAACAACAACAAAAAGGAGCAGAGGTGTCAAAATGTGAACACAATAATGTGGTATGTATTAATATGACTCTGAATCTGCATGCTAAATACACAATTTCATGCACAGTGTGAATAGATTCGGAACTTTCTACTGGTGGTGAAATAAAACAAAAAAATAAGTGACTAAAAAGAAAAGAAAACAACAGACACATCACTAAGTTCACTAAATAAACTAACAATTTACCCTAAAAAGAATGTAAATTAATTTAAATAGTAAGATACTCTTAATTCCATTGATAAAAGAGAAAAGAAAGGGCTGTCTAACAATCATTACCATTGGAACAGAGAAGTCTTGGTAAACTGTGGCAAGGATCTGGTTTTCTGCATTCATCCATCTCTCATTACCAACAGCTGTGGCAGGACAGTCTTTAATTGCCTGAAAATATTTTGGAAGCATATAAATTATGTAAACTGGAGCAATACAACATTCTGTATGTTTTTTCTATGAACAATTTTAACACAGTCTGTAGTCTCTTTGTCAACTCTTATCTGGTTCTTTCAAAGGAAGTGCCTTTGGGAAATAAACACTAAATAAAATAAACACAGGAAAAGGTTCACACATAATACTCTAAAATTCTGCAGATAATAACAAGAGCTATTACTGTACAGATTGATGACACAAACAAGTGACTGAAATACTAACCGGCATGTGTTCCGAATAACTATCAGACAACATCTTAATCACTGCTTCATTCACAGTATCCAGCTCAGCATTTGGTACACTGCACAGACAGAGAAGACAATTATGAATGTTTGAGACATGCTTTGGTTGCAGCTTTATACTGTAGGCCATAAATGATTGAAAGTTTTTCTTGGCTGCAAAATAGTATGTTTTCTGATTTTCATTTAAGTTACAAATATACATTAATTCTCTGCTGAAGTTAAAGGAACTTTTCTTAAGTGGTACTCAATATGAATAAGGTATTACATTAGTGTCAGAAAAGCAATAAAACATAACAGCACAGCAACAGTGGTACTCTAATCACAGCCCATCAAATGAACATTTAAAAAACCAGAGTGTATACGACCCGGGACAACCGCAGAATCGGGAAAAATTCGGGAATTTTTTCATCTGGGGAAAAACTAGGAAAAACCCAGTGATTTTTTAGAATTCCGGTATTCTTTCACTGTTTTAGTTTTCAGTTAAATTTTTGTAATTTTGACAGGTAAGAACCGAAACTCTAACAAAGGATATTACTGTATCCCGCTTTTGCAGGATAATACTGCAGCAATAAAACGTGAACTAGAGAAAAAACTACAATAAAATACAAATTGTAAAGGAAATGTGCCGTATACAACAACAAAACACAGTGCTCATACAAGTGTCTGCCAACTGCAACATGTGTCAAAGGCTTTAGGAAGACTATGGAATACTTCATAACAACAAATTGCCTCTGATGAGCATGACGTCACAACCATTTACATTAGATTCGTTTGAGCAGTTACAAGCGGGCTCATGCACATGCGAAGTTGAGTCATATATGACTAGTACTTTCTCCTGCTTCTGGTTACAGAAATGTGGCTGTTGGCTGTGTAAGCAGTGGCAGCAAGCAGATAGATGTTACTTGCATGCCAGAGCTGCCAGATTCACGCATGTGCACCAGGCCTC
This sequence comes from Schistocerca gregaria, assembly GCF_023897955.1. Classification (NCBI taxonomy): domain Eukaryota; kingdom Metazoa; phylum Arthropoda; class Insecta; order Orthoptera; family Acrididae; genus Schistocerca; species Schistocerca gregaria. The sequence goes on from NC_064927.1 coordinate 290,462,535, forward strand.
GATCTAGGAAGGGGCGCACCAAATTCATATGCTTGAGGGCAAAAACCATAGTCAAAAAGTGCCTAGCATCCAGCACATGTTGATCTATCATATGATTTTGAAATGCATCCTTGTTGGTTTTTGAACACATTCTAAGTTTATTTCTGAATGCGTGCATAGTGTATGTGATGCCTCTGTCGAGTGAATCCTCGTTGCATCTCGAAATGAAATTTTCTGCAGACAAAAACTGGACTGGCTGCACGAGCTGAGTGGAGTAAAGCTGAATGGATGAATGCCAATTGCTGTCTGATTATGTGGTTGATTGGGTTTTCGAATGATCAGTGTTGTTATAATTACTAGCGGAGTCCATAGAGTCAGATTACTAGAGTGGAAATAAATGACTAACAGGAATAACAACTAAGAAATATTACAGTGTATCCAAGAAAATGAAATTTTGACAGAAAATGTTTGGACAGACCACTATATTAGTAAGGGTCAGTTAGTTGTACAGTCCCCAGCTAGCAGCCGCTTCAGTTCTATTCTGGACTTAGTGTGGAAAACGCATTGTATGAACATGTAACAACACTTAACCAGAGAATAGTTGCAGGATAACTAAACTGGTGATTCTGGCAGAGTTAGTGAAGTTAACCGGCAAATAAGTTCTGACAATGGCAGAAATATTTACAGGATTAGTGATTACCAGGGTTAATGAAGTTAACCGGCAAATAAGTTTTGAGAATGGCACAAAAATTTACAGAATTAGTGACGACAAGATTGTTTGTCAGAACAAGGAAGGAGAAGGAATGGGGACATTACACATATTATAGAAGAATATGACAATTCCAATTTTATATAAAAATTTCATACTACTACTTTTCTATCTCATGCTTGAGAAACAGGAGCTTATCAATGAAATGTGACACTATTTCCTAACATAAAGCTTTTTGCTTGTAGTAGGCCTAATACATATTTGATATTGGTACTTTGTGAATTATATTCTGTCGTGTTATAAAAATGACCATTTGTGCCAAAACAGTATCATTTATTTGGGGTGTGTTGTTGTTGTTGTTGTTGTTGTTGTCTTCAGTCCTGAGACTGGTTTGATGCAGCTCTCCATGCTACTCTATCCTGTGCAAGCTTCTTCATCTCCCAGAACCTACTGCAACCTACATCCTTCTGAATCTGCTTAGTGTATTCATCTCTTGGTCTCCCTCTACGATTTTTACCCTCCACGCTGCCCTCCAATGCTAAATTTGTGATCCCTTGATGCCTCAAAACATGTCCTACCAACCGATCCCTTCACCTAGTCAAGTTGTGCCACAAACTTCTCTTCTCCCCAATCCTATTCAATACCTCCTCATTAGTTACGTGATCTATCAACCTTATCTTCAGCATTCTTCTGTAGCACCACATTTCGAAAGCTTCTATTCTCTTCTTGTCCGAACTAGTTATCGTCCATGTTTCACTTCCATACATGGCTACACTCCAAACAAATACTTTCAAAAACGACTTCCTGATACATAAATCTATATTCGATGTTAACAAATTTCTCTTCTTCAGAAATGCTTTCCTTGCCATTGCCAGTCTACATTTTATATCCTCTCTACTTCGACCATCATCAGTTATTTTACAACTTTAAGTGTCGCATTTCCTAATCTAATTCCCTCAGTATCACCCGACTTAATTCGTCTACATTCCATTATCCTCGTTTTGCTTTTGTTGATATTCATCTTATACCCTTCATTCATGACACTGTCCATTCCGTTCAACTGCTCTTCCAAGTCCTTTGCCTGTCTCTGACAGAATTACAATGTCATCGGCGAACCTCGAAGTTTTTATTTCTTCTCCATGGATTTTAATACCTACTCCAAATTTTTCTTTTGTTTCCTTTACTGCTTGCTCAATATACAGATTGAATAACATCGGGGAGAGGCTACAACCCTGACTCACTCCTTTCACAACCACTGCTTCCCTTTCATGCCCCTCGACTCTTATGCCTGCCATCTGGTTTCTGTACAAATTGTAAACAGCCTTTCGCTCCCTGTATTTTACCCCTGCCACCTTCACAATTTGAAAGAGTGTATGCCAGTCAACATTGTCAAAAGCTTTCTCTAAGTCTACAAATGCTAAAAACGTAGGTTTGCCTTTCCTTAATCTAGCTTCTAAGATAAGTTGTAGAGTCAGTATTACCTCAAGTGTTCCAACATTTCTACGGAATCCAAACTGATCTTCCCCGAGGTCAACTTCTACCAGTTTTTCCATTCGTCTGTAGAGAATACGTGTTAGTATTTTGCATCCGTGACTTATTAGACTGATTGTTCGGTAATTTTCACATCTGTCAGCACCTGCTTTCTTTGGGATTGGAATTATTATATTCTTCTTGAAGTCTGAGGGTATTTCGCCTGTCTCATACATCTTGCTCACCAGATGGTAGAGTTTTGTTAGGACTGGCTCTCCCAAGGCCGTCAGTAGTTCTAATGGAATGTTGTCTACTCCCGGGACCTTGTTTCAACTGAGGTCTTTCAGTGCCCTGTCAAACTCTTCACGCAGTATCGTACCTCCCATTTCATCTTCGTCTATATCCTCTTCCATTTCCATAACATTGTCCTCAAGTACATTGCCCTTGTATAGGCCCTCTATATACTCCCGCCACCTTTCTGCTTTCCCTTCTTTGCTTAGAACTGGGTTTCCATCTGAGCTCTTGATATTCATACAAGTGGTTCTCTTTTCTGCAAAGGTCTCTTTAATTTTCCTGTAGGCAGTATCTATCTTACCCCTAGTGAGATAACCCTCTACATCCTTACATTTGTCCTCTAGCCATGCCTGCTTAGCCATTTTGCATTTCCTCTCGATCTCTTTTTTGAGACGTTTGTATTCCTTTTTCCCTGCTTCATTTACTGCATTTTTATATTTTCTCCTTTCATCAATTAAATTCAGTATTTCTTCTGTTACCCAAGGATTTCTACTAGCCCTCGTATTTTTACCTACTATGTCCTCTGCTGCCTTCACTACTTCATCCTTCAGAGCTACCCATTCTTCTTCTACTGTATTTATTCCCCCTATTCCTGTCAATTGTTCCCTTATGCTCTCCTTGAAACTCTGTACAACCTCTGGTTCTTGCAGCTTATCCAGATCCCATGTCCTTAAATTCCCACCTTTTTGCAGTTTCTTCAGTTTTAATCTACAGGTCATAACCAATAGATTGTGGTCAGAGTCCACATCTGCCCCTGGAAATGTCTTACAATTTAAAACCTGGTTCCTAAATCTCTGTCTTATCATTATATAATCTATCTGATACCTTTTAGTATCTCCAGGATTCTTCCATGTATACAACCTTCTTTTATGATTCTTGAACCAAGTGTTAGCTATGATTAAGTTATGCTCTGTGCAAAATTCTACCAGATGGCTTCCTCTTTCATTTCTTAGCATCAATCCATGTTCACCTACTATGTTTCCTTCTCTCCGTTTCCTACTGACGAATTCCAGTCTCCCATGACTATTAAATTTTCGTCTCCCTTCACTACCTGAATCATTTCTTTTATCTCATCATACATTTCTTCAATTTCTTCGTTATCTGCAGAGCTAGTTGGCATATAAACTTGTACTACTGTAGTAGGCATGGGCTTTGTGTCTATCTTGGCCACAATAATGTGTTCACTATGCTGTTTGTAGTAGCTTACCCACAATCCTATTTTTTTATTCATTATTGAACCTACTCCTGCATTACCCATATTTGATTTTGTATTTATAACCCTGTATACACCTGACCAAAAGTCTTGTTCCTCCTGCCACCGAACTTCACTAATTCCCACTATATCTAACTTTAACCTATCCATTTCCCTTTTTAAATTTTCTAACCTACCTGCCCGATTAAGGGATCTGACATTCCACACTCCGATCCTAGAACACCAGTTTTCTTTCACCTGATAACGACGTCCTCCTGAGTAGTCCCCACCCGGAGATCCGAATGGGGGACTATTTTACCTCCGGAATATTTTACCCACGAGGACGCCATCATCATTTAATCATACAGTAAAGCTGCATGTCCTAGGGGAAAATTACGGCTGTAGTTTCCCCCTTGCTTTCAGCCGTTCGCAGTACCAGCACAGCAAGGCCGTTTTGGTTAATGATGTTGCAAGGCCAGACCAGTCAATCATCCAGACTGTTGCCCCTGCAACTACTGAAAAGGCTGCTGCCCCTCTTCAGGAACCACATGTTTGTCTGGCCTCTCAACAGATACCCCTCCATTGTGGTTGCACCTACGGTACGGCTATCTGTATCGCTGAGGCACGCAAGCCTCCCCACCAACGGCAAGATCCATGGTTCATGGGGGGAGGTGGGGTGTGGAACAATTGCTGCAATATTAGGAAGGCCTACTTTGTTTTAACTAGCAGACAGTGACAAAATAGATGTAATTGAATCGAGAAACCACAGCAGTCCTAGGTGTTATTTGTATTAACAGCTTTCTGAGTATTAGGCAGCAACATTTAGATTTTTCATGTAGCAAAATGTTTTGCAGAAAGGAAAGTACACCATGTAAAGCTGTAGCAAGATTAGAGAGAAAAATATGCCAGGAGCTAAGGATTGAAAACATGTGTACTGTCTTGCTTGTCTCTTATCTCTACTGGTTTTATGTATCCTATATTTAATTTTATGTCACACAAATAACATGTTATTAGCTAATAGGCAATAAAGAGCTTAAGTTTTCTGAAGAGTTTTTGTTCTCACGATTACAAATAATCCCATCTAGTATTAATTGCGAGGGGCAGAATGCCAACCCAGGCGATTGAGAGCAAGAGAGGCACCACAGGACATTTTAATTTCCACTGTCCTGAATACAGTTTGATGGCATCTGTTACAAAATATACACGTTTCAGTTCCACTTGCAGAACAATGAAGTTATTTTTGTCTGAGGCAGTCAATGTATTTGAAACTATTATCTAGTTTCAACTCTTCACAGCATTTCATCTTCTAGCACATATGGCATTATGCCATAAAAAAGAACCAAACATGAGATAATACAGTTCTGGTACTCCAAAAAAATTTACATCCTGAAAACCACACTGAAAAGCTTAATATCAGGTCAAGGCCTACTTCATTGGGAATCTGGACATACGAATGTGCACTTTAAGTATGCACTTTAAATGTGGGCATTTTAGCATGGTTCATGATATTCCGATGCTCTCGGACTAACCTCTGATGTCCTGTTTCTTTTATGACATAACAGAAGATCTTTTAATGTTTTACATGTACAAATATACAGGCTTCCTAAGTCACTGTAGCTGCACAAGCATGGTGGCACCTGTTATGTGGTGCTCTCTGGCAACTCCTGAAATGAACCATTTCTGACAGGTCGCAAGAAAATATTAAGAATAGTAGTTTGAAAAGCATTACTTTCAAAGTAAATTTCCTTTTACACAAGTATGTGCGAGAATGTACATTAAGTTCTTAAATCACAGAGCATCTAACTCTCATTTAAAAATCAACTCTTTGAGGATGAGCCATTTAGAAGAATTTCCAGCCCAGAAGATCAGACATTTATGTCCTTATTAAAAATTTTACTGGAACATTTGTGTAATGTGTCTTAAAGTGTGTCCTCACAGCTTTACTTCTGCCATTATACAGGGTGTGAGTTATGCTTCGGTAGCTCAGATAGTAGAGCACTTGCCCGCGAAAGGCAAAGGTCCCGAGTTCGAGCCTTGGTCGGGCACACAGTTTTAATCTGCCAGGAAGTTTCATTTCAGCGCACACTCTGCTGCAGAGTGAAAATCTCATTCTGGAAACCTCCCCCAGGCTGTGGCTAAGCCACGTCTCCGCAATATCCTTTCTTTCAGGAGTGCTAGCTCTGCAAGGTTCGCAGGAGAGCTTCTGTAAAGTTTGGAAGGTAGGAGACAAGATACTGGCAGAAATAACTCTGTGAGGACCAGGCGTGAGTCGGGCTTTGGTAGTTCAGATGGTAGAGCACTTGCCCACAAAAGGCAAAGGTCCCGAGTTCGAGTCTCGGTCGGGCACACAGATTTAATCTGCCAGGAAGTTTCATTTCAGCACACACTCCGCTGCAGAGTGAAAATCTCATTCAGCAAGGATACTGACACTACCAGCCGCAGTTGCACCAAGTCAGTATTCTGCCGCAAGGAAGTCACAAGTTGCCTGTGAGGCATGGGCCACACCACAGTAGCAACTACAGTATTGCCTTATAGGTGGCATCAGTCAATATATAAAGTACACTGTGTTCATGCATTCCCAACTCCTCACTCACCATGATACTGAAGAACTCATCTCGCACAAATACAATACTAAAGTTGGAAGTTACAGGACACATTAGTACGATCATTACACATCTTGGAGACTACCTATTTGGCTTTTGAGAACTAACAGAAGAATGGAGTGCCTGTTTCTTTCTGACAAAACATGGAACATTTTGTGCAGCCCTGAACTGTACAAAATTAGCCCAATGTCATGTAATGTACAAGATAGCATGGACTATTTTGGTAAATTGTCTAATAAGATTTTGATGATAATTACAGACAGCTAGAACATACACTGTATTCACAAGTTTTCATTGAATTTCTAGATTCAGGTCTCACCAGCTATAGTACATATTCTTTTTGAACAGGCACTGCAAGCTGAGTAAACAATTTTATAGACATGCTGTCTGTTGCATAGACAGAGGCTAGCATTGTTGTGCCAGAAATCTTCTGTATACCAGAGTGTGAGAATATTCAGTGGACTAATCACACAACTAACGTATCCCTTATATGTAAATCAAGTAAAATTTCCAAAATTGTGGGATCATGGCATGGGAGTCAGCACCAATACATCACAGCTTACAATTACTTTTCACAATAATGGAAATTCTTGGAAGGAAAAATACATAAAATACAGTAAAGGCAACCACCCACCTATAGCAGACTGATGTGTGGCACTTAGACACTTAACAGAAAACAGTGTCCACTCGTTTTCTAGCTCCCACTCTTTTTGTAAGGAAATTACACACTTTCACACTCCAATCACATAAGACACTCAAAGGCACACTGTTGATTATTGATTATCAATTATTGAGAGCAGTTGTTCAGGCTGATACATGTCTGGTGGGGCTAGCGCAGTAGTGCGAGTGCGAGGCATGAGTGGAAAAGACAGATGACTTGACGGCTGCACAGTAAGATGAAATGATTTCTGACTGCATCAGGCAGTGGACAGAGACAGATACACAGAGGGGCAGAAAGGGAGGGGGGGGGGGGGGGGGGGAAGGAGGGAGGGAGAGTCACTGTGGTTGTGGTGGTGGTGGTATGCGTTTGGTGCCTGATTGATTGTGTGTGTGAATGTTTATATTTCCTACTAGAAAAAGAACCAGAGTTCGAAAGCTCATGAACACAGTTTTCTGTTCTGTGTCTCTATGCACCATACACCAGTCTGCTATAGGTGAATAACAGAAACTCCCTAAATTTAATAACACACATTAAATCTACACTATCATCAATTAGTACCTGAAGCGGAGACTTCCACCACCAACAGCAAGCACTGCATCCGGCTGCTCAATATTAAGTACGCCCAACAATGACCGTACTGCTGGATTTATAGCTTCTCCAGAGTCGAGAGGACCAGCTGGTGGATTACAGACACTACCATCATACATCTGTGGATTGGCACCAGGCACAATAACCACTACCTAAAAAGGAGAGGCAAACGTGAAAAAAGGTTATCAGAAAGTTTTTTTTCATTTATTTTTCAATATAAGATTAAACAGCTAACCAATTTCACATAAATGTTAGGTACACTGACCTAGGTTTCGACGCCTACTAAGGGTGTCATCATCAGAGTGAACAGTTGCTAAATCCTCTAAAGTAATACATTGAAAATCAGGCATGACAAAAAACACAGTAACCGAAATGACAATTTACATGATGCACAATGGTTACTTGCATAAAATTACATTGCTAAAAAGCAATAGTCAGAATTTTGAGCAGCTATGCTCAAGTCAAAAGTAAAACACAACATTGTAGCTTTAGCCATTGGCTTACACTGTGGCTTACACTGCTCCCATGAAAACAATCCAAATTGCGCTGCCTATTGGGTGCGGACAGTGACATGTGCTTATTTTGAACATTATAACAAAAATAATTTTTTAAAAAAAACCAGTTAATTTTAAAGAACAAAGTATAAAGAGAGCTTAATGTCATTTTAAAATTACCCAGTAGTCAAGTAGATTAGTTATAACAGAACCATCTGTTAAGCTTTACAGAAATTACTATTATGTAAAGGACAGAATGACATAGAAGAAATTTTACAAAAAGCTGTACAATGCAGAAAATATTTGAATGAAGGCAACTTTAGCAGCACATGTCTAGGAGATTAGAAGAAAATAATATTTTGAAACCAGAAGCAGGAAAAATATAGTAAAAAATAGAGAAATCAAAATTTTGTGAGCAGTGGACTGAAACCACAGGTGTTTCTCTCTCTCTCTCTCTCTCTCTCTCTCTCTCTCTCTCTTTTTCTTTTTTTTTTTTTTTTTTTTTTTTTTTTTTTTTTTTTTTTTTTTTTTTTACGTAGTTGCAACTGTTCATTGAGGATGACACCATCATTCTTAGAAATAAGCTTGAAAATCTCCAGCTCTTTGAGTACATCAAGTCTATGAAATTTCCTTTCACTAAGTAAAATGGAAATTTCTTCAACACATTTCGGTTTGTGTCCAGAAAGTAGCAGGAGATTAGCAAAAGTGGAACTGTGTACATTATTACCTGTTTTTTCAACAAATGTTCTTTGTACCTGACACTAAAAGACCTTCCAGTTTGTCCTATCTAATAAACAGGACGTGAATCACAAGTGATTTTGTACACTCCTGAATTGTGTATTGGAGCAACTGTAGTCTTGAGATTGCAGAAGTTATTGTTCATGGAAAATGCAACTTTGAATCCATATTTTTTAATTAGGAGAAGACACTTTTTATACAAAATAGGCCCTAAAATGGAATTGAGAAAATATTTTTATACTTATTGTCAGGAGCAGCACTGCTGTCTAAAGTTTGAACTTTGAAGAACTTGTCAACTAATGTGGGTGCATAGCCGTTTTTAACTGGAATAGTTTTTATTATGTTCATCTCTTAGTTAAGCTTGTCAGATGACAAACTATTGTAGTTAATAATGGTTATGATCCCACATTAGTTGACAAGATCTTCAAATTAAAACTGATGCTAAAGTGACTACTGTAGGCAGCAGTATTGTTCGTGACAGGAATGAGTATAAAAATGCTTTCTCAATTCCACTTGTAGGCCCTATTTTGTATAAAATTCATTATCTTCTGATTAAAAAACATAGATTCAAAGTTGCCTTTCCCATGAACAATAACTTACAAAGAAAATCTCATCCCCAATCTCAAGTCCACAGTTGCTCTGATACATAATTCAGAAGTGTATAAAATTGCTTGTGGTACAGGTCCCATTTATTACATAGGACAAACTGGAAGGTCTTTTAGTGTCAGGTACACAGAACATTTGCTGGGGAAAAAAGGCACTAATGTAAACAGTTCCACTTTTACTGATCTCCTGCTAATTTCTGAACACAGTCTGAAACACGTTTAAGAAATTTCCATTTTACATAGAGAAAGGAAAGGTCATAGACTCAATGTAATTGAAGAGCATATTTCTATGAATGATGGAGTCATCCTCAAGGGACAGTTGCAACTATGTAACAAAAATTTTTTCATTGCTTTCAATCCACTGCTCACAGAATTTTGATTCCTCTATTTTTTTACTAAATTTTTCCTGTGTCTGGTTTCAAAACATTATTTCCTTCTAATCTCATAGATATGTGCTGCTAAAGTTGCTTTCATGCATATATTTTCTGGATTGCACAGCTGGTTGTAAAATTTCTTCTCTGTCATTCTGCCCTTTACGTAATACTAATTTCTGTAAACCCTAGCAGATGGCTCTATTATACTTAATCTGCTTAAATACTGGGTAATTTCAAAATGACATTAAGCTCTCTTTATATTTTGCTTTTTATAATTAACTGTCATCTTTTTTTCAATTATTTCTCTTATAATGTTTCAAATAGGCACATGTTACTGTCTGCGCCTGATAGGCAGCACAACTTGTATTGCTTTCTTGGCAGCAATGTAAGCCATTGGGCCAATCAGTCTGATGATGTTCTCAGCTGGGTACAATGCTTAGTTTTACTTTTGACTTGAGCATAGCTGCTCAAAATTCTGACTATTGTTTTTTAGTAATGTAATTTTATGTAAGTAACCTATGTGCATCATGAAAATTGTTATCTTGGTTAACATGTTTTTTTGTCATACCTATTTTTTTTATATAAAATCCAGGATGGAATGCAACAATATTAGAGAAGGAAAGTTGCTATTCACCATATAGCAGAGATGCAGAGTCGCGACAAACACAACAAAAAGATTTACACAATTATAGCTTTTGGCCATTAAGGCCTTTGTCAGCAACAGACACACATACACACACACACACACACACACACACACAATCTGCAGTTTCAGACAACTAAAACCACACTGCAAGCACCAGTGCATGATGGGAGTGGCGACTGAGTGGGGGTAAGGAGGAGGCTGGGGTGGGGAGGGGGACGGACAGTATGTTGAGGGTGGCGGACAGTGTATGCTGCAGTTTAGACGGAAGGCAGGAGAGAAGGTGGGGAGGGCGGGCGGGGGGTAATGGGTGTAGCAGTGAAATGATGGCTGTGTAGTGCTGGAATGGGAACAGGGAGGGGGCTGCATGGGTGAGGACAGTGACTAATGAAGGTTGAGGCCAGGAGTGTCACAGGAATGTAGGATGTATTGCAGGGAACATTCTCACCTGTGCGATTCAGAAAAGCTGGTGTTAGTGGGAGGGATCCAGATGGCACAGGCTGTGAAGCAGTTATTGTGATGAGGGATATCATGTTGACAGCATGTTCAGCAACACCGTGTTCCACTCGTTCTTTGGCCACAGTTTGTTGGGGGTCATTCATGTGGACAGACAGCTTGTCAGTTGTCATGCCTACATAGAATGCAGTACAGTGGTTTCAGCTTCGCTTGTAAATCACATGACTGATTTCACAGGTAGCCCTGCCTCTGATGGGAAAGGTGATGTTAGTGACCAGACTGGAGTAGGTGGTTGGTGGTAGGAAGATGTATGGGATAGGTCTTACATCTAGGTCTATTGCAGGGGAATGAGTCATGAGGTAAGGGATTGGGAGCAGGGGTTGTGTAAGGATGGATGGGCACACTGTTTAGGTTTGATGGACAGGAGAATATTGCTGTAGGAGCAGTGGGAAGGATAGTGGGCAGGGCATTTCTCATATCAGGACATGATAAGAGATAATCGAAACCCTGGCGGAGAATGTAATTCAGTTGCTCCAGTCCTGGATGGTACTGAGTTAGGAGGGGAATGCTCCTCTGTGGCTGGACTGAGGGACTCGGGAGGTGGTGGGAGACTGGAAAGACAAGGCACAAGAGATTTGTTTTTGTACAAAGTTGGGAGGATAATTACTGTCAGTGAAGGCTTCAGTGAGACACTCGGTATGCAATACAACCTATGTTAACATAACAATCCTGGCCTCAACCTTTGTTGGTCACTGTCCAAACCCATCCAGCCCCCTCCCATTTCCCCTTCCAGCACTACACAGCTGCCATTTCACCGCCATACCCAATATCTTAATTTCATTTATTCCTCTCCTTTCTGTTACTTACCCCCCCCCCCCCCCCCCCCCACCTTCTCTCCTACTGTCAGCACTTCACTGTCCACCAACCGCACCATACTATTTCTCCCCCTCTCCACGCCAGCCTCCTCTTACCTCCACCCAGTCCCCAATCCCATCGTGCACTGCTGCTGCTGCTCGCAATGTGTTTTCAGTAGTTTGAGACTGCAGGCGTATGTGCAAGTTGTGTTTCCATGAATGTGTGTGTGCGCATGTGTGTATGTGTATGTGTGTGTACTGCTGACAAATGCCGTAATGGCTGAAAGCTGTAATTGTGTGAATCTTTTTGTTTTGCCTACCGCGACTCAGCATCTTCGCTATATGGTGAGTAGCAACTTTCATTCTCTAATACTGTTGATTTTTTGTGTATTATTTTATAGGATTTAGCAACTGTTCATACCGATGAAGATGTCAAAACCTATGTTAATGTACCTAACATTTATGTGCAACCTGTTGGCTGTTTAAACTCATATTGAAACTAATCAATGGTTGGTGAATAACAGCCATGTTCTAAATTTTTATTAGAAAGTAACACCTGAGATCACTGTCAGTGTCACCATCGCCAGCTCAAGTTAATATTATTTGCAAATGGAAGCCTGTCAGGTGTGTTCATATTTGTACCAACATACATTAAAATTACTATAATTGGTATTTCAGCGTGGGACCTATACACAAAAATCAAGACTAAAAGCAACACTTCACCTGTAGATAAATGATGGGCAATCCACAAGCACTCTTAACCCTTTGACTGCTGTGGACGAGTTAACTCGACATGCCTCGCCATTCCCCTGGCGTGCCTGATGTGTTTACTTACAGCCTTGGATCTTACCTACAGTGTTAAGGACATGTTTACGCGTCCCACGCCACTGGCCTCCCACTACTAGGGACGAGTTTAGGCGCACTGAGTCACAGTTACCAGAGCGCTACGCTCGTGTATACACACAGAGCTGTCTTTCTGCCCTGCTCTTCTAGTAGCTGTTCAGTGGTATGACTGTGTAGTTTGAGAGTGCATATATCTTTGTTGTTGTGTTCGCTCTTTGCAGAATTCGACTTAGATTCCTGCATTTTCGTCAGTTTTTATGTTTTCTACGCGTTGTTAGCCAATATTGAAAATTAAACTCATTGTTCTGAGAAGGATGGGGGGCTTAAAATTTGTTGTTCGAATGATACTGGCTTTGAAACATTAATAGAAAACGATATTTGAAAACGAAGTTTCGAATACACCCTGCTTTCATCTTTAAATAAAAAAATCAACATCTTTTTAACTAATTTGTAGACTATTGGAAAATAGTAGGGGAATAAATTTTTTTAATTCCTTATCATTGTGCAGTCAATCTATTGCACTTTAAATTTCATTTTCATCATGCGTTCACACTACTAGATATGTTGACCTGATGTTTACATTGTTTTCAGGCCTGATTTCCGTGCCCAACTTTCATTCTAGTTGTACAGCTTGGTATGTTTTATGGAGAATAGTATTTTACCAAAATTGGAACGAAAATACCGCATTTTGACGTTTTTACAATATCTTCAAATTTTTGCTTAATTCACTCAGTACTGAAAAGTGCTATGGAAATGAAACTTTACATTTAAGAACCTTGTGTTGTTAGGTTACTACATGTCAAGTTTCATGTTCATCATAGCATTAGTTCAGGAGATGCAAGAAGCCAACTTTCAAAATTTTTTCGGGCGCCTATTTTTTTGGCCGATTTACCTACAATTTTCTGGCTCAATATGGCTCACAAAATTCTTTTTGTTATTATTCTTAAGAGGAAACATACAGTTGTACACGATGGCCAAATTTTATTTCTTTACAAAAACTATTGCCCGAGATATTACAGCTCAAATTCACCAAAAATTCACGCTGGCTCTGCACAAGTCGTATTCAGCCGAGAAATATTCAGCACAGAGAGGGTTGAGCAGCACGAGCCGATCCGGTCCCGGAGGCGGCTCCGAGAGACAGGCACGCCGTGCAGGTAGATTGATTATGCAGCATGCCGCAGCGCCTCAGCGCGCCAAGCATGTGGCACGCCTTCAGTAGTAAAAGGGTTAAAAATGTACACTTTTGTGGTCTGTTCTTCTAGTCTCTCTCTCTCTCTCTCTCTCTCTCTCTCTCTCTCTCTCTCTCTCTCTCTCTCTCGACTGCAGGCACATTGACCACAGAGCCAATCAACAGCATTGGTTTCATACCTCCATTATTTATTACTATCGTCTTTCACTGACAGTGATTGATTTTTTATCCTAAAAGTGCTCCAGAACACCATCTATGTACTCCACAAAAAACAGCTAGCTAGACAATATGTGTAATAATATGGGATTAGTGAATGAGGAGGCAGATGAGAACGGGTTTTATTGTGACACATAACAAAGTGATAATAGATGTAATACAAACGTAAATATGGGGAAGGAAGAAGGAAACTGGCCATATCCCTTTCAAAGGAACCATCCTGGCCTTTGCATTAAGTGCTTTAGGGAAACTGCTGCAAATTAAATTCTGGATGGTCAGATAGAAATTCGAACTGACATCTTATTGCAAGCAAATCCAGTGTGCTTAACACTGCACTAACCCTTTTAGTGATAAACTAAAACCAGTGGCACAATTCAACAATTCAGTGTCTGCACCTCCTCTTAGAAACAGTTTAAACCATTGCCTACAGTGTTAGGCCCCTGACATCAACATCATGCCAATTTATCTGGCCCTTTCTTATCTGATATGTGGTCAGTCTGTGTTGATATAATGATGCAGCTCCCTTATGTTAAAAAAAAAAATATATAGTCAACATTAGCAGAAGAAACTACTCATGCCTCAGCACATGCTTTCAGCATTGAAGAACTACCAAGGATCACTGTTTTTTACAATAGACTGCAAGACAGATACCCTCACTGGAGAGTTTCTGTAAAGTTTGGAAGGTAGGAGACGAGGTACTGGCAGAAGTGAAACTGTGAGGACGGGGCGTGAGTCATGCTTGGGTAGCTCAGACGGTAGAGTACTTGCCCGCGAAAGGCAAAGGTCCCAAGTTCGAGTCTCAGTTTGGCACACAGTTTTAATCTGCCAGAAAGTTTCATATCAGCACACACTCCGCTGCAGAGTGAAAATCTCATTCTGGACAGATACTATCCATTCATCAACTTCTGTGCTCAATGGTTTTCAGTGCCCTGCCACAGCCCCTTCACATCCATCCTCCAACAGTGCAGTCACAAAGTCCACACTAACATTAAAGACATAGGGCAAGAAATTTCTACTAGGCAAACTGTAACGCAGCATTAACAATATTCTTAAGTACATACTTCTCAATGTTATTCAGTGGTCAGAGTGCAGCAAAATTACACCTTGAATGTCAGCTGATGACAACAGTTCACATCCTACAACTGGAGCAGCAGCTGTAACTTTCACAAATACAGCATGCATTCCAGTCACAGAATTCGGTTCCCATCTACAGCTGTAGTTGTCAGTTCCATGTCCTTGGTACCATCATTAGACACTAAGGTGCAACCATGAATATTATGCATATTTCAGCAGGTGGTGTTCACTAACCAGATTTGCACTCACCAACACTTTACACAAATTGAGCCAGTTTTGTAGCTATCAATAACAGCAATATATCTACTTATGACAGAGCCTGCATTTTTGATAGTTGCCATCAACACCAGTATTGGAGTACTTATGATCCCCAGAGGAGGAATTGGTAAGTCTCCCTCTGTGACACATACAGCATCATGATCAGAAGTGGAAGTAGCTCACATACCCATTCGACACATTACCACCAATGAAGATAGCCTCACTTTAGCCACCATACTAACACAGGGAGACTTTCTAGTTGCACCCAGATCCTTGAGGAGAAGGGTATTGTATCTCTGGTTATCAAGTAAATAGACACATATACCACGGAGTTATGAGACCATATCAGGTCTGCAGCTCTGCTAAGGATAGTGGTAGATATAAAAAAGAACAGGTCACACTCCACAGCCACTGGCTGTACTACTAGGGCACTTAATAAATGACAACTGAGGTTCAATTCAATAGTTCAGATCTAGCAGCCTTACAAAGATTCCACCTATCTCTTGCAGAACTAGTAGCCTACAGCGATGATCTGTGCTTCTGCAAAACTAGAACTGGCACACAGTCACAGGGATCACAAATCCATATTGGTGCTGAAAGGTGTACTTGAACCCCATGATAGACCAGGATTAGCATCTCCACTTATAACGAATAATACAATAATAAAGACAATAATAAAACAACAGTATATGAATCATCTGAGAATGGCTAATGTGCAGTTGCCTGTCGAGGTTGGCAGTGTCATACAAAGTAATTTAGGCTCGACTTCCAGCAGTATCTTGCATAATCACAGTTCAAAACACACCCACCCCACAGACATGCACACACATGCGTGCACACACACACACACACACACACACACACACACACACACCTCAAAGTGCCACACTGTAGTGTCCACACACAATAATAGTAATGGCAACAACAATGATAAAAAACAACATCTAACTGCCAATTACAGTTTGCACTCTGTTTTCAGTTACATCATCATGTCTCATTGTGTGTGTGTGTGTGTGTGTGTGTGTGTGTTTGCACTGTGTTTTCAGTTACATCATCAAGTCTCATCCTGTGTGTGTGTGTGTGTGTGTGTGTGTGTGTGTGAAAGAGATATTACCTGCCCAGCAGCACAACTACACAGTGAGTCATTACTCCTTTCATTATTTTATTTCAGTACTGTACTAGTATGTTTAATGTAAATGTCATTTACTCAGTAGACATTTGCTCAGCATGTGACTAATACAATATGTTGTTAACCTGAAGTCCATTCTCCACTGCCTAAAGTGTTGTCTGATTATGACCTGACAGAAAGCACTAACAACATTAATATTATAAATAAGTGCTCTTTTTTTTTACAATAAACACATTGCAGCCACTGTAGTTTCTTAAACATTATGTCTAAAAATATTCATCACTTACTTTTTTCCAGTAAATAAGTTCTTTGATTGATTACACAATCCATCTTTTATTTTAGGATCTAGACCACACGTGTTCAATATAGTGGAAGCAAACAGAAGTTCTTGAGGAAACATAATGAACCTACTTTGATGAGGAAACAAGAACTGGAGCCCTGACTACTTACTGTATTTTTAAGAACATTAGTAACAAGAGGATCTTGTTTTGCAATTCCAGCCAACAAATGTCTTGCAACTCGTAGCATCAATTCTCGGCCTGCTGGCTGAGAGGAAAATAATGATCCTACCAGTGCCACATGCAGCTTGCCCTCTTCTGGTGCACCCATCTGTAATTAAATTCAGAACTTATTTAGTATTAGCAATTAAATGGTGTTAAAGTGTTGCTGAAAAATTAGTTACAATTTCTAGTGAAAATCCTTATGCACTGATAAATAGTTGTAGGAGAGAGGAGGTTGAAGAGAGAGATTGACAAAAATAAGATTAAGAATTTGGTTTCATGAAGATATTTAATAAATTGTGCATACTGAAGGCAAATTTTCAAACTGTGTAATTTATGGAAAATTTCCACTTATAATGATAAGAATTTTGTTCATTCTGCATTCTTAGTTTATAATTTTAATGATTCACTGAACTCACATTGTGGAGAAAACTACTTTCAAATGTCAACAGATTAACATGCATAAATATAAGTTGAAAGACATACCTCATCAGTTATTCTTAATACACCATTCTGCATTTCTGCTTTGTCTGGATGCTGTAAACTCAGATACTGCAACTGCTGCATGAATGTATTCTGATCGGAATACCCTTGGACTGGAGCCACGTTCTCATTCAGACCAAAATCATAAATTCTTGACCAACGTCCAGGATTCAGTTCAGTGACCTCCGTTTTTTCAAGAGTAATATTAACTGTGCCAGATGAAGGTGCTTCAACTTGAATGGTTTTTGTGATGTAGCTAGAAGAGAACAGTTTATATATTGATTAATTAATTTTGCGTAAAAATGTTGCATCACCAATCAAAAACTTTAAACTGTGATTCATCATAATAGTTTCAATTTCAATTGACCATTGACAGACTCTTCATTCAATATAGCAGCTGTTGAAAATAACATTGTTAAAAGTAAAAGTAAATTTTAAAGAACTGTCATATTACTTTATTAACTACAATTGTTGGCTTCTGATGTAATGCAAATGTAGCTTTAAGGTTAGGGTATTAAATAACAATAAAAACATTCCAATGGCTGTTTATTTATTGGTTTCCCAGTGTATTTTTAAGCTAAATATTTACTAGAGGTACAGTCAGGATTTCATGAACGCAAGTTGAAAAACTCAAAGTAGTCCTTGAAAATGAGAATTTGGCACTCAGTTCTGAGTACAAGAAACTTATAATGACTAGAGATGGTTTATCATCATCATTAAGCAAGTGTTCTATGGCCTTTATTGCTTCTCACCACTCAACATCCATCTGCCCCTATCTTGTAGTGCTCTTGCAGTCATCACATCATTAAAATTTTCATACCATCTTCTAGATGGTTAGCTACACTTCATTCTCTCTGGGGTGGGGTGGGGCAGGGGGGGGGCAGTGGGGGGGACCAACAGAGCTATCTATGACAGGGTCATTCCTCAAGCCTCCCCCCCTCCCCCCCCCCCCTTTCACAAGATTTCTTAATGTAAATCTTCCATCTATGTGTGAGCAACCATGTCTGTCTCTTCTTTCTGTAACATTTCCTTTAGAATCTGACCATACAACAGTGCAATAGATGGCATCTCATTTATACTTAAATAATTATTGCAATCTGATCTATCACCCTTCTCACAGGTGGAGGTAATGCTGGCTTTCTTCCATTCATACAGCTCACAATCGACCATCAAGCACTTATTGTAGATATCAGTTTGTCTCGACTCATTTGGCAGTTATATTTTAGAGCCCAGTGCTTTATAATTTTTCACATTTTTTTATGGTATGCATAAGCACAAGAACTCAGTAGCAGTCGTTGCACAGTTAAAGGAAGAGATAAAACACATTTTTAGGAATAGGAACTAAGTTGAATATAATTAGGTTGCTAGGTTATACTGGAGCAACATCTGTGGCATTGAGGTGGTTCTCTCATCTTACTATCTTTTTGGATCTAGGATAGACAAGGAAAACACAACTTTATATTCTGCTTTACACTGACATTTATCAGTCTGTAAGACACACTGATTATGTGTAATAAAATTTGATAGATAAAAAAAAGTCTACTAGGAAGTGGAGACATGAGAAAACACACATACAGTTTAAAGAAATGTGCAATGTTTTTGAGCCAGTGGCTGCTTCTTCTGGCAGAAAGGAAAGGAAAAGGAAGAGGGGTAAAGGAAAAGGACTGGTGAGGTTTTGGAAATGACAAAGAGTTCAGAAAAGTCACCCAGAACCTTGTGTCAGGAGAAACTTATAAGAAAGGATGAGAAGAAAAGACTGATTGTTGATGACTGCTCTGGACGAGATTTGTTCATTCATCCTAAATGATAATTTGGCAGTAGTCATAACAATGCAGAAGGCCGAACAGTGTTTACGTAACAGCTGGTACACGAATTTGTCATTTCGCAGATGGCTCCCTCATTGATAGTATATGTTTTGCCAATTCAGGTGTGGTATTAAGTGGTGGCAAGAGGGTGCAAAAGGCAAGTCTAACATTGGGGATGATTGCAGGGGTAGCAGCCACAAGGTTTTGGGAAATGGCTGCAGAAGCAGCATAGGTACTGTTCTAGATGTGATGAGTAAAACGTCTGACAGAGTGAATCTCATTTCAGTGCATGATTTTAGGAAGGTATAAGCTTGTCAAAGTATCTGATGGTTGGTTGGGGAAGGAGACCAGACAGCGTGGTCATCGGTCTTATCGGATTAGGGAAGGACGGGGAAGCCCTTTCAGAGGAACCATCCCGGCATTTGCCTGGAATGATTTAGGGAAATCATGGAAAACCTAAATCAGGATGGCCGGACGCGGGATTGAACCATCGTCCTCCCAAATGCGAGTCCAGTGTCTAACCACTGCGCCGCCTCGCTCGGTGTCAAAGTATCTGATTGATACATTCAAGGCCAGGATAGTACCAACTGACAAGACATGCACTCTTAAGTCATGTTTTTTTGTGAACCAACAATATAAGGATTGGATATGATGGCCTGAGAAATCTGCTTCTGAACAAAGCTGGTGAAGTAACAAAGCCAGTGAAGGCTGAGATGAGAATGGTAATGTATTGCTGTAAAGAGTCTGCATCTGAACAAATATGTTTGCCTTGAATGCTGAGGCTGTATGGGAGGGAACATTTGACAGAGAAAGGATGGAAACTGTCACAATGTAAGTACTTTTGTTTGTTAGTAGATGTAATATGAACAGAAGAGTGTTGCTGGCCTTCAGTGAGGATGAGATAAACATTAAGGAAAGTGGCATGAGATTTGGAATACGACCACATGAAATTTATTTAGGAATGTGTATTTAGAGTGTCCAGGAATTGTAACAGCTTAGCATCACTATGAGTCCATATAGCAAAGATGTCATAAACATAACTAAAACAAATGAGGGGTTGAAGGCTTATGGATCCCTGGAAGAACCTCCAAAAGACCCATGAAAAGTCTTTTTGTCCCCCTGCTTCTTATTTGCCACTCCCATCATCTCCAATATTCAAAACCTTCCTCTCTTGCCATGATGAATCCTATCACGTACTATATTCAGTCTCAACCTTTTGCCTGACATTCTGGTTCGAGGTAGCGGTCATCTGTGTGTATGGCATGCCTATTTGCTGAATATGTGAGGTTTTCTTTTCCTTTCTGAAGAAGGCTTTGGCCAGAAGCTTAAGGGGAAAAAGTCTTTTCATAGCGCCTGTCTGTCACGCAGTCTTTACGGTGAGTAGCGCTCTATTCTTTTCGTAGTATTGTTGATATTCCAACCTGGATTTTCCATTGTCTGACATTGTGAAGCAAGTTATTGCTGACCAAAAGCCCTGTGCTTTAGTGTCAGGTTGATGTGTTTCCTTGCAGTCATAACTTTTGATTCTCATTTTGGTGGTGCCAACCAGCATCACTACAGAATCCAAATAAGTGGCGCAACATTAGTGTTGCCCATCGTGGCACCACTACCCAGATGGCGCTTTGCTGTCAGAAGTGCCCTCTGATGAGATCCGACCTGACTCCTGGATATAAGCAGGCATAAGGCTGCTCTGCAGCAGTTGTGATGTGATTGGTGAGGCATGTTTCTGGAGTTCATACTGCAGACTCTGGCTGTTATTGGCAGAACTCTTATGCTAACTCCATTAGTTTCATGTGTAACGCACTTTTATAAAACCCATAAAATCCGAAGTCAGCACATAGTATCTTCAGAGGACATGTAGAGTAAACTTGCTTCATATTTTGTATTGCACATTTGTCACATATAGCTTTCCTCACATAATCTATATGTTGTGATAGTGCCACGACATTTAACAGTGCCTCCATGACAGTACGCGCAAACGCGGATAGAGGTGCTCCGCAAATCGGCTGAGCACGGGAGCGCCACCTAGCTACGAACGGCACGGCAGTCGAATACGAGAGACTGAGTTGTAATCATGTGATCAGCTATTTTTTCTAAGAGAGAGTGTTGAATATCCACGCAATTATTGTGATTAAAGGTTATAACACTTTTTGGCGACGAGGTCGGGATATTTTCACTGCGTTGTGGATTTGCGTGTTCGTGACGGGGCAGACATGGAACAGCTTATGCAAGCACTCATTGAACAACAAACACAGCTGACGGCCACTATTTAGGCTCAACAAACACAGCTGACGACAGCGATTCAGGCGTTGTCGACGTTGCTTACTCATTGTCTGTCTTCCTCTTCTCGGCCTCCATTCCCTCCTTACGACAAGGCCACTGAAGACTGGGAGGATTATGAGAAGTGTTTGCGGCAACACTTCTTGGCATTCGGCGTCGTTGACGCTCCTATGTGTAAGTCGTTATTTCTATCTTGGATTTCCCCTCGAGTCTATCAGCTGCTATCTCAGTTAGCCCCTCTGCGGGAACCTGCCTCCCTGTCCTTCCAAGAAATGTGTGACATATTGTCTGACTATTATCGAAAAAACACTCACGTCGTTGCCACCCGTGTGGTGTTCTACCAGTGTCGTAAACAGCCCCATCAATCTTACCGGGCTTGGGCGGCGGAACTACACGATCTGAGTAGGAAAAGTCAGTTTGTCACGGACACACATCACGAGTCTTATGCTGATTCAATGGTTAGGGATGCTATTCTACGGCTTGCTCCTGATAAAGAAGTTCGGCAACGTGCCCTACAACTGCCAAACCCGTCGTTGTCGGAAGTTCTAAGCATCGCTCAATCCTTTGAAGTGTCTCATGCTGCTGGCGCGCAAATAGACACGTGGTGTGATGTAGGCGCTGTACAGTCAACTCTCGACATGGGCAGTTTGCCTGTTTCAAAGGAGAACGACGATGTGGCGGTGGTTCACTTGCGTCAACAACGTCGCGCTGGGCCACAACGCTCGCAGCGAAACCAGCAACCACAGAAGCCGGTTCGTTCCGCACTTCCTTCTTGCCCCCGTTGTTTCGTACAGCACGACAGGGCAGCGTGTCCAAAACGTTTGGCCATGTGTAATTCATGTAGGAAAAAAGGCCACATTGCTTCTGTGTGTCAGTCCCCTAAAGTTCCTGTGGACGAGGACGAGGTGTCGGACATGGATGTTCACTTTGTGCTTTCTCAAACAAATAAGTTGTTTGTTACTGTTCATGTTCTGGATAAAGACATCCGCATGCAAGTGGACACTGGCTCTGCAGTAACTCTGATTAATTCTCGCACATATTTGGCGTTGGGCTCCCCTCCTATGTCTCCAGTTACGCGAAATCTGAGGACTTATAATAAACAGAAAATTCCTATCATGGGCCAGTTTGATGCTTCCACTGCCTACAAGTCTGTTGTTCGACCCCTCACGTTTTATGTGGTGGATCATGCGGGCACTGAAAACCTGTTCAGTTATTATGCTTTCCAGTTGTTCGGGTTCTCCATTGATGATGATGTGCACCTCTTATCTGAGGATATTCCGTATCAACAGCTGGATGGATTGTGTTCTGAATTTTCGTCCGTGTTCTCTGCTGGTCTGGGTTGTGCCAAGGATTTTGAAGCCCACATTACTCTTAAACCTACGGCTCGCCCTAAGTTTTTCCGGGCACGCCCTATTCCGGTGGCATTGCGTGCACCTGTCAAGGCTGAGCTAGACAGGTTAACAGCTTCAGGGATTCTCCTTCCGGTTACCTCCAGCGAATGGGCATCGCCGATCGTGGTGGTTTCTAAACCAAATGGGAGTCTGCGATTGTGTGGTGACTTTAAAGCCACTGTCAACACTCAGAGCCTCATTGACACTTATCCTCTTCCCCGTCCTGAGAAGTTGTTTACCAAGCTCGCTGGGGGCCAGTTCTTTTCCAAACTTGACTTATTGGAGACGTACCATCAGTTGCCGTTGGACGCTACTTCCAAGGAATAGCTCGTTATAAACACTCCTTGTGAGTTGTATCAGTACCAGCGGTTACCATTTGGTGTTGCTAGCGCACCGGCCATTTTTCAGTGGTTTTTGGAACAGCTCACAGCTTCCGTTCCCGGCTGCATAAACTATCTGGATGACATTGTTGTCACGGGGGCCTCCACTGAGGAGCACCTTTGTAATTTACGTTCACTGTTTTGGGTTTTGCATTCGGCTGGGTTGAGATGCAATCTGGACAAGTCACAGTTCTTCCAACCCTCCATTGAGTATCTTGGTTTCCACTTGTCCCGTGAGGGTATATGTCCTCTACGTCAGCACGTTGCGGCCATTAACGCTCTACCCCGGCCATCTACGGTCAAAGAACTTCAGGCGTTTCTAGGCAAGATTGCTTATTATCACAAATTCATTCCATCCACAGCGGCAGTAGGTTATTGTCTGCATCTGCTGTTACGCAAAAACGTCCCCTTCTGTTGGTCTGACAGGTGTGAGCAGGCTTTTGTCCGCCTGAAGGCTCATTTGCAGTCGGTGCCTTGTCTTGCCACATTCCATCCGGGTCAGCACTTGGTTCTG
This sequence comes from Schistocerca gregaria, assembly GCF_023897955.1. Lineage (NCBI taxonomy): Eukaryota > Metazoa > Arthropoda > Insecta > Orthoptera > Acrididae > Schistocerca > Schistocerca gregaria. The sequence goes on from NC_064927.1 coordinate 290,486,257, forward strand.
GCGACTGACGCGTCACATTATGGCCTAGGGGCTGTTCTCGCTCATCGGTATGAGGATGGGTTGGAATGACCCATCGCCTATGCTTCCAAGACCCTCAACGAGGCGCAATGGCGTTACTCTCAAATCGAAAAGGAGGCGCTCGCTATCATTTATGCTCTAAAAAAATTCAGCGTTTTTTTGTATGGTTCTAAGTTTCACCTCATCACCGACCACAAACCGCTGGTCTCCCTGTTCAGCCCATCGGTGTCGCTTCCGGATAAGGCGGCTCACCGCCTGCAACGTTGGGCCTTATACTTGTCTCGTTTTCATTATGAGATTCACTATCACCCCACGGCCCAGCACGCCAACGCTGACGCACTGTCGCGATTGCCGCTGGGCCCCGACCCTGTTTTCGATTGTGATGAACTCCTCTGTTTCCACATTGATGAGGAAGAACGTCGTGCGGTCGAGGGCTTTCCACTTACAGGTTCGCAGGTCACGTCGGCTACTGCGCGGGACCCGGTCCTGCGTCGGGTGGTCGGTTTTGTTCAATGGGGTTGGCCGGACATCGGATCCCCTTCGCAACTACCATGCATTGCGCCTTCGTCTGTCTGTTCGTGATGGTGTTGTTCTTCTGGCCACGGATGGCGCATCTCCACGGGTCGTGGTGCCAGCCTCTCTTCGCAAAGATGTTCTCAAACTGTTGCACAGAAGGCCATTGGGGTATTTCTCGGACTAAGTCCCTGGCCCGCAGGCACGTTTATTGGCCCGGTATTGATTCGGACATCACCCATATGGTTGCTGCATGTGGCCAGTGTGCTCAACAACTGGCGGCACCTCGTACAATGCCCTCTCCGTGGCTTGATCCAGCTCAGCCATGGGAACGGGTGCACGCCGACTTTGCCGGCCCCTTCCTCGGTACTTATTGGCTACTGTTGATTGACGCCTTCTCGAAGTTTCCGTTTGTTGTTAGATGTCCATCACCAACCACTGCGGCGACGACGCTGGCTTTGTCCAAAATCTTTGCGCTATAAGGTCTTCCATCCACGATCGTCACGGACAATGGCCCTCAGTTCTCTTCGCAGGCCTTCCGTGATTTTTGTACTGGACAAGGGAATCATCATGTTACAGCACCTCCCTTCCATCCGTAATCGAATGGGGAGGTCAAGCGCCTTGCCCGCACTTTCAAATGCCAGATGAAAAAATTCCTTAGTGATTTTTCCACAGATGACGCTCTGCTGCTATTTCTGAGTTCTTATCGCTTCACGCCTCTGGGTGATCGCAGCCCTGCTGAACTCTTGCATGGCCGCCAACCACGCACTCTACTGCACCTGCTTCACGCTGTCAGGCCTTGTGCTGTGTCCCCTAGTGCGAGAAAATACTCGGTGGGCGCCGACGTGTGGGCACGAGGGTATGGATCTCGCCCTAAATGGATTCCAGGGGTGGTCAAGGCTCTTCGCGGCCGCCGGATTTGTGAAATCCGTACGAGCGACGGCACGGTTGTTCGCCATTATGACCAGACCAGCCTGAGAAGCCAGTCCTGTCACTGCTGCCGATCTACCGTCCGTGTTGATGCAGCCGACATCGCTGCCACTTCCGAGTATGCCGGAACCGGCCCCAGTCGTGACGCCGCCTTCTCCGGGACCCATCTCGCTGGAGCACACTCCCAGGTCCATGACACCTATGGATGCTGGTCCGGAGTTTTCACCCATCATCTCATCCAGGAGGCACGTTCCACGCACGAGCTTCCGTCCTGGACATTTTCGACCATACTCTCATGTCTCTGTCCATGTCTCCAAGGAAATGAATGTGTTTTTTTTTTTTTTTTTTTTTCAAGGGGGGAAAAGTGTTGTGATAGTGTCACGACATTTAACAGTGCCGCCACGACAGTACGCGCAAACGGCGATAGAGGCGCTCTGCAAATCGGCTGAGCGCGGGAGCGCCACCTAGCTACGAACGGCGCCGGCCGCATGTCACGGCACGGCAGTCGAATACGAGAGACTAAGTTGTAATCATGTGATCAGCTATTTTTTCTAAGAGAGAGTGTTGAATATCCACGCAATTATTGTGATTAAAGGTTATAACACTATAGTCTTCAAAGTCAAACATTTAAAACTGTCCAAGTACGAAGGTCTTGATATTCTTACATTTATTTTACACTTGTTAAACACCACACATATATCTGTAAAATTAATATCTGGATGTTTCCCTTCAAACAGAAAGTTACTTTCTTTTTTAAAACAATTTTACAGGTTATTTCTCCTACGTCTATTTTAGTTGTACTGCAAAACATAATGATGATAGTTTAAAAAAAAAAATTAAAAATCCTCAGTTTATTTGCCGGATACCAACAAGAACAAAAGATGAGGCACTGATTGCCCTCTCACACACATCTCAGCAGAAAAAATACATTAAAGAAGTGTTGCAGGGCAACTTCTACTACGGCTGCATGCCTTATTAATAGGGACCAGAGCATCTATTTTTGGCAAAATTCACATCTGATTTTTGTGAAAATCACATGTATTTTTGTAGAAATTTGCACCTATTTTCTTTGTCTGTAAATGATTAGATGCACAAATTTAAAAGGTTGTCATGCCACATTAGTGATGGAATGACTTATTAGTTCTTTGAAACTGACTGGAATGTTTGTTTTACAAAAACTTCAGCACCTTTTTCTTTCAAAATGGCCTTTGTTTTCTTCTTTCGACTGTAATTAAGCTTTCAAAAATGATTGTTCTGTTGAAAAGCAGCAGCATTTACCCGCCAGTTAAGTGAATGTGTCTCCGATATAAGTTGTTTCTGGGCATTATTTGTCTTTTTCCACTCAATTTGAAGATCAAAAATTCTGCAGACAACTAATTTCGACCTTTTGTGGGCACTTATAGCCCTATGACCCATGATTAAGAATGCTACAGATAGAACTGACAAGGCACTTATCGTAGAAGTAGAACCAAACATACAGCAACTTGATTTTAATGTTACGAGAAGAATTTTGGCAGCATCAAAAAACATTACAGATTTTGTTTTCGAATCACTATAGTGCAGAGGGTGGGTGCTATAGACTATAGTCACAGATGGCCACGAACATAAACAGACTAGAATTTTGACCACCACAGGGGAAAGAGCTGTGCAAAGAAACAAACCCTGCCTCCATTTTGCTTGGCAGCAATCTACAGAAGAATTGGTACATTGTCACATGGTTTGCCAATCTCTTCTGGTGTTGTAAGGGCTGTAATCGCAATCTGTGATGGACTAGGACTAGCCACTTCACTTATTTCAAAAAAAGAAAAGAAAACAATGAGCAATGCATATCACAAAGCATTCGCAGACAGCTACTGTGCAATTGCCTGTTGAAATCAGCAGACCATTGTTATGACATATTTCGGGCCCGACCTATTGTGGTATTTGATGCAACTACAGTTCAAAACATCTGCTGTGTAATTTGCCAAGTTAAAGCCATCCACATTACACAATCTTTTGAGCTTTAGCTAATTAACAAACATACACATTTCTTTCTCATAAAATGCTAGGTCCCATGGCTGAGTACTATGTTGCATTACGCGATGTGTATCTTAGTCCATTCAGTCGACCACAAATGGCATGGTGCATTGACACATCGCTATGTTCGTACACTTTTTTTTGCAAGTAGGTTCTTGTTCACATTATCTTTCCAAATTGGGCTTCACCAGTAACTGCTAACATTTTTGACATTGTACAGAGAAAATAAAGCTATCACAAACTATCTCTAATACGTAACCCATCTGGATACAATTCACTATGAAACAGTAACTATTAAGTTTTCGCATTTTGAGGTAGAAGTCACATCTATTTCATATTTATTGCAAAATGCAAATTTTTCCAGTCCCTACTTATTAATAAATGAATAAAAAATATTGGATTTATACCAACAATCTTCACTTACCCAGGGGAGGACACACTTAGTGAATAGGTGCCTGGAGGCAGCAGGCGCCAGTAGTCACCATCAACAGCAGAGTGTACATCACGTAAAGCACCAATAGTTGGACTTGAAACAGTTATAGTAGCATTGCGAACCGGATCACCATTCTTGTCTAGAATAAATCCACTAACACCTTCATGAACCTTTGAAAAGAAGAAGTGAATTGAGGTTTTTGAGGAACAGGCATATTTTTCTTAATGAATCTGTTCAGTGTTTATCAAACATACAACACTTTTTTATTCTACTGTTTCAAATAAAACAGAAGTGACATTATGAGGAAACACTTCCTAAATCTCTGATTGGAGCAACATAATATGAGAAGGAAAGAACAACTCATTATTCTGTACCTCCTAATCTGGATTCTATTTATCCCTTTCCCTCCCTCTCCTAACTGGGAGCTGTGCCTCCTTAATGGAAGCAATGACATGTTCAAATGTTTCTTTATAACTTCAAAAAAATTTGAGTGGGATTCCATTTTTCTAAAACAGAAAATATACTATAATAGATAAAACTATAAAAAATGAGAAAGAGACAGTCATGAAATAGTATCAACTGTGAACTACCTGTATCTCATCCATAGTCATACCTTGTCTAAGAGTTGCAGTAATGGTTCACGATTTTCGCTCCAATACCGAGGCAGATCTTTAGCAAGTGGATATTTTGTGCATCCTATTTCCAGAGTTAGCTCCATGGTTCCAGCTTTCACATAATTCCAGTCCTACAAACACAACAATCAAGATTCAAAGACTGTACACAAATGAAACAGCGTAACCATCAAGTGTAACAATCACCACTTTCATTATTGTAAATGTAACTGACCAAATGTGGGAAACAGAATACTTTTAACTCATAATTTAGGTGGAACTCTTTGCACATAAAGAAAAAATAATTAATTCAAGTAGATTTGTTCCCTAAAATATAACAGCACTTATTCCAAATCAGAAAGTAATACCTAAGAAGATGTGTTTCTAGCCATTTAAAAAGTAACTAATCTCGAATGAATTAGTAGTATAATGGTCCAAGTATTGAGTCAGGTGCAAGACACAAAGAGTGAAAAATCAAAGACTTCAAAGTTGCTACATTGCATCTGGGATCTAGAATGCAGTGGGGAAATGTAGACCTGAGGCCAATAAGACCTTCCTCGTGTTTCAAGAATCACCACAAAAGTGAACTCAACGAGTATTTTCAAATTAAATGCTGTATCACTGTCAGACTACATCCACAAATCTTGTATTTTACAAGGGAGGACATGAGGACATTTGCAGCGGAACAAAATGGCTTGGTAAACTATGCACAATGAAAGCTAATTTAATAGGTCATTAGCATTCCTCCCATGCTGCCAGGAAGAAAACTATTCTATCATTTTGCATTGAGTACCCCACACAAAAAACATCATTTGAAACAACCCAACATTGGCTGAAAGCTGAGAACATTTTCTTACCTCCTATTGAACAGTTTGTGACAAGTACAACACTAAAAATCCAATCTTTGTCAAATAACATGGCTCATCATGTTTGAGAATTTTCAGATGCTTACAGAACAATATGTTCATACGTCACCGGTATGAGTGTTTTGGATACGTAATTTATTTCATAACAAATAGCAGTTGTGGTTTATAGTTCAGCCGAAGAATACATCACCCATGAATTTCATAGCATATCAACACAAATAAACGCACATTTTTGTGAATTTTCAGAGCCTACTATTATCCTTTGCATAATCTACGAGCAATTTGTGGCAAATCAGCACTTGTGGATTAGCAGATTTTCTATTAACATATTGTGTTACATCTAGTTATTCCTTAAACAGTAGCAGTCCTATCTGCAGTTATTATCTGCACAGTAAATTAGTTCTGTTTTGGAGTATGCTAACAACTATAACAACATCAAAACATTTCAGGAAACTAGTAACTTTTACCACAGTTTTTTTGTGTTGCCTTAACAGAAATCTCATTTTTGCATATAAGTTCCAATTCTTATAGACAATTACCAACTTTTTAGCTCAACAGATTAAAAGATAATCAGTAGACTTAATTTAAAGTTATATGTTCACTGCCTTGTAATACATTGCACCAGCCAAAATACAGCTCCACTCTGAATGCTTTATGCTTTTCTCCCACTTTGAATGCTTTTCTCAAACATGAGATGAGTTGATTGACGTTTGTAAGCAGCTGGAAATTGCCCTGACAGCTGTTAAATGATTGGTAACTGCTGCAAAACATTCTGTTGGAAGAGCTACCGAAAGTCATGTATCTGTACCAGAGGTACCTAAAGTATTATCCTCTTCTGTGGATCCTGTCTCCTCTGCAGAACGTACAGGATCTGTCATTAGTTGTGCACATGACTGTGAACGGTATGTCAGAGGTAGATCTAAGCATCCCGCACAGGGTGGACACGGACCATGCAGAACTCAGTGTGTTGTACTGATCCCACAAACTAACAAGTCTGAGGTGCTGTGTTTTCACTGAAATTGAAACTGAGCCAGTGGGACTCACTTAAAATGTTTTCAGAAATGTGTTTTATCCAGTGTCAGGAGGAGGAAAACACGAAAAGGTAGGATCTGTTAATTATTGGCAGTTCAGAAATATGGCAAATGATGACATCCCTTAGGGAAATGGCAGCAAGTAACAGGAAAGGACACCAGGTGCACTCAGTATGTATGCCTGGACCCTCATTCAGCATGCTGAAGAGGCTATTCCGGCAGCCACTGAGGGAACGGGGTGCAACCAACTACAGATTGTGGTGCACATTGGAACAAATGATGCCTCTTGTCTGGGCTCTGAGGTTATTCTTGGGTCATTCCAGCATAGCTAATGAGGAAGTATTGAATAGAATTGGGGAGAAGAGGAGTTTGTGGCACAACTTGACTAGAAGAAGGGATCGGTTGGTAGGACATGTTCTGAGGCATCAAGGGATCACCAATTTAGTACTGGAGGGCATTGTGGAGGGTAAAAATCATAGAGGGAGACCAAGAGATGAATACACTAAGCAGATTCAGAAGGATGTAGGTTGCAGTAGGTACTGGGAGATGAAGAAGCTTGTACAGGATAGAGTAGCATGGAGAGCTGCATCAAACCAGTCTCAGGACTGAAGACCACAACAACACATTCCAGCGACTCGCAGAGAAGGTTGAGAAGACCAGCCTTACGAATGGAGTTTCAACAAAGCTCACAATTTGGAGCATTGTCTCCAGAACTGATCATTGCCCTTTGGTTCTGAGCTGAGAGGAAGGAATGAACCAAGGACTTCGAAGGTTCTGTAACAAGCTAGGCTAGGACTTCCTGGTCTTGCACCATACGGCTGAGCACTGTACAGTACCCATAAATAGGTCAGGTGTGCACTACACTTCAGAGGCTGCTACTCAGGTAGCTGTCTGTGTGGGGGGTGCACACAGAGGCCCCTCCCTTTTTTTTTTTTTTTTTTTTTTTTTTTAAGTAGTGTTAGATAGCTCTCCATCCAATCCAGATACGATAGCTGTAGGTGTAGGTAGGAAACCCAGAAGTATCAGCATAAGAGCAAAAGAAATGTATCTTACAGGTGAGAGTATTAAAATCCTAATGATAAACTGCCGAAGCATTTGCAACAAAGTGCCAGTTTGAAGCACCCATGAAAAGCAGCGAAGCTCAGATAATACTAGGTAGAGAAAGCTGGCTGGAACCTGAAATAGATAGTAGTGAGACTTTTGGAGAAAATTTAAGTGAATATCGAAAGGATAGGCAGTAGGGAAATGGAGGTGGTTTACTTGTTACAGAAGACAAGAAACTCAAATCCACTGAGGTAGAAATTGCCCAAGCCCCGATGGAATCCCTGTCAGATTCTATACTAAATTTGCACTGAGTTAGGCCCACTTCTAACTATAATCTGTCGTAAATCCCTTGAACAAAAAACCACGCCCAGTTTTTGGAAAAGGGCACAGGTCACACCCGTCTACAAGAAGGGTAGTAGAAGTGATCCACATAACTACTGTCCAATACCCTTGACATCGATTTGTTGTAGAATCTTAGAACATATACTGATCTCAAACATAATGAAGTATCTTGAACAGAATAAGCTCCTCAATGCCAACCAGCATGGATTTCAGAAACATCATTCACGTAAACCCAATTCACATTTTTCTAACTGACATACTGAAAACTTTGGATCAAGGCAATGTGGCAGATGCAGTATTTCTCGATTTCCAAAAAACATTTAACTCGGTACTGCACCTGTAGTTATTATCAAAAGTACGATCATATGTGGTATCAAGTGAAATTTGTAACTGGATTGAGGACTTTTTGGTAGAGAGGATGGAGAGTCATCTTCAGATGTAGAAGTAACTTTGGGTGTGCCCCAGGGAAGTGTATTGGGATGCTTGCTGTTCATATTGTATGTTAATGACCTTGCAGACAATATTAATAGCAAAATCAGGCTTTTTTCAGATGATGCTGTTATCTATAATCGAGTACTATCTGAGTGAAGCTGCATAAAAGATGTTGATAAGATTTCAACATGGTGCAGAGATTGACAACTTGCTCTAAATGTTCAGAAATGTAAACTTTTGCTTCTCCACAAAACAAAAAAAAAACATAATATCCTGTGACCATTATATCAATGAGTCATTGTTGGTATCAGCCAACTCATACAAATGCCTGGGTGTAACAATTTGTAGTGATGTGAAATGGAATGATCACATAGGTTCAGTTGTGGGTAAAGCAGGTGGTAGACTTAGGTTTATTGGTAGAGTACTCGGAAAGTGCAATTGGTCTACAAAGGAGATTGCTTACAAATCATTTGTGCAACCGGTTCTAGAACATTTCTCAAGTGTGTGGGACCTGTACCAAGTAGAACTAACAGGAGATATTAAGCGTTTACAGAGAAAGGCTGTACGAATGGCCACAGGTTTGTTTAATCCCTGGGAAAATGTCACGGAGATACTGAAGGAAATGATCTGGAAGACTCTTAAAGACATACATAAACTACCCCGAGAAAGTCTATTAACAAACTTTCAAGAACTGGCATTAAATATTACCCAAGGAATATATGACACCCCATACGTATCGCTCAAATACACATTGTGAGGATAAGATTAGAATAATTACTGTATGTACAGAGGCATTCATACCACTATTCTTCCCGCACTCCATACACAAATGGAAAAGCAAGAAAACCTAATAACTGGTACACTGAGATGTATCCTCTGCCATTAACTTCACAGTGCTCTGCAGAGTATAAATGTAGATGTTTAACATTTATAAATAGCTTGTATTAATATTCAAAAGATTAATTTAATAATGGATACAATAATACAGATAGTTATTTTCTGGTACAATCATTGTGTAAATGATAGGAATCTTACAGAGCTTTTTTAAAGGAACTATGACATGTAAATAATTATAATTACAGAAGAACAGCACAAGTGTGAGGAAAACAGTGAGAGATGTATGAAGCTCGTGAAATAGTGTTACCCCAGCCAGAGTTTATTCAAAATGCATTTTTCTTACTACGGGTGTGTAACACAATTGCTTATAGGTTCAGTACTGCACAGGATGGTTTAGTCAGTTTGCCTGGTGATACTTTTCACCACAGTTGTAATTGAACAATGCACAGCTGAGCAATTTTGCTCCCTTGGAAAAAGTGTCATAGAAATTTATATGTTATTGAAAATGGTGTACAAAGATGACACATAAAAGAAACTGAAGTGTATCAATCACTTTCTTGTTTCAAAAACAGTGATGTGTCAACTTATGAAAAATTATATTATAGATGCCTTTTAACAGCTGAAATAGACAAAAATGATGGGAAGGATATACGCTGACTGCTTGGATATACAGAAATTCTTAGAAAACTCCTCAACTTGTGCTGGAAGATTGAAGTTTACAAAGGTGACACTACAAAACAAACTGAACCATACCTGTAGTTTTCTTGTTTCAAAAATGGTGACATTTCAATTGATTAAAAACCCGATTCTGGCTGCCCATTCACTGTTGGAACAGACAAAAACATATGAAGGATATCCACTGACAGTTGGCAAAGAGAAAAATGCTGAGAAAATTCCTGATGAAGACTAATGATGGGCCACTGAACTCACAGAGGAGTTAACAGTATTGCATGTACTCATAAATCTGTAGTCTCCTGTGGGCATTTTCATTGAAGTCAAAATCTTCAAGGTTGTCAGGAGATGTCATGTTCCTCTTCAAACTTCATCTTCACAATCAGGGTGTCAACCCATCTTTTGGGATCTTCTTCAGCATCTTTTAGTATGGCCAATTAGCTGAAAACTGTCACAGACCACTGTCACATTCACTTACTACATTGAGTCTTCCAATGATTATTGTGAAGAAATGGGGCTATTATGTGAAATTTCTGTGGCTACTATTGGTGGACCCTTGTCATTTGACAGGTAGTGATAACAGATGAGAGAAATAGAAACAGCTACTAGAAAGCAAATTACAAAACTATTTTGGTAAACAATACCCATTGTAAAAGAATGCCATATGAAGATGATGTGGACTTTGAATAGGAATAAACAACTGAACATGTAGTAAGTCCAGCAGCAGCTGACAAAAATGACAGATACCTCACCAGACCAGCAAAACACTGAAAGGCTGCAAAATGTCAAGTGTTTCACATTCTAGGAACACTATGCTTGCTTATCAATAATTGACCCAAACTTTTTCTAGTACAGGACATGGCATGGATGTTTTTATTCCTTAACATGGGATACATCTGATAACAAACTGAAGGTACTAGGGCTCTACTGGAAACATTATCAGAAAGGAGGGATAGAGAGTGATGAAAGAAGGGATAGAGAGTTACATTTGTTTGAGGCTGCTGTAAATGTAGCACAAGCCCAGCTTTAGAAGGAAAAGGGAAAGAACCACTCATCTAACCATTTGGTTTTGGGAAACTAAAAATCTTAAAACATGATTTGCCAACAGGGATATGATGTCATTTGCAGTTACCCTTTTTGATGTCATTTGCAGTTGATAGGCAAAGGCTGTAAGACATCAAAAATATGAAACTGAAAATCATCCACAAGTTTAGAGTAGAACAAGCAACTCCTTACACTATGACATCGCCATAACAGTATAATTAATGCAGTTGCTCAAGAGGCACAACTATCTTGGAATTCATTGCCAAATCAAAATAAGAGGAAATATTCAGCTAGGAATGAAAACACTATAATGAGAAGAAGTTGCCACAGGAAGTAGCACCATACCATGTACTACTACCAGTCTTCATATCAACAATGGCAACTGTTCTCAGTGTTTGGTTGAAACAGCAGGGCAACACTGGACAACTGAAGACGCATTTTCCAGGTGATATTTCAAAACTGTCTTGAGTGTTCGAAAAAACTATGGGCATAGTTTTTTTCTCCAGAGGGTTTCTGTAAATCAAGGGTATTTCCACTCCATATTCTGCAATTTTGTTTTCTGGGTCAAAATGATTAATCCACAGATAATTCATTTCAGAAAATTTTCACCTTTGTTAGCATGACAATGGAGCATGTTCTGACCAATTATCAATTGACTGATCTTGTGCTCTTTCCTATGTTGTTTCAGGATCCATCTTGCACAGACTTTATGAAAGTTGAGCCTGTTACATGTATGCAGAACCACGACTAATAGATATATGATTTGTTATTTCCAGTTTGTAGTCAATCATCAATTATTCATAATCATGGAATGGGTTTGCTTAAGCTGGCATCTGAAATGAATGTGAGTGAACTAACTGCTCTTTACTTTTCCTTCACACTTGTTCAGTTAATTCTGGACTATTTCAAACTTCCAGTAAAAGCTTCTCCTAGGTAAATCACTGTCTCTAAATTGTGCTGAGACTCTTCTGTGAATGTTTGCTCCTGGCACATCTTCAGTCATCCTCCCTGCCCTCTTGTCTCTTTCACCCTGATAGAGAGACATATAAACAAATACTGTTCCTCTTTGGTGTAAACACAGAATGGTGCACAACCACATTTACTTTACAATATCACAAAGTAAACTGATGTGAAAACTGTCATACGCAAAGAGAATGATGCCTTACAGTGGCCTGTAAATGGATTAAACTAAACAGACAACATGAAGATGATTATAACAGACGTGCAATTAGTTGCTGTCTAACCTCATAACATAATGAGAACTAAACTAACACTATAATAAGATGGTACAACGCACTAGAATGAAATTTTCACTCTGCAGCAGAATGTGTGATGATCTGAAACTTCCTGACAGATTAAGACTGTGTGCCAAACTGAGACTCAAACTCAGGACCTTTGCCTTTCCCAGACATGTATTCTGGAAGGTAAGAGATGAGATACTGGCAGAATTCAAGCTGTGAGGATGGGTCGTGAGTCATGCTTGGACAGCTCAGCGGTAGAGCACTTGCCCGCAAAATACACATGTCCCACATTCGAGTCTTTATAATACAATAGAACAGCACAAATTAGTTTTTATAATACAATAAAATTTTACTGTTAACAAACCATTGCCTCACAGATACTGCTTTATGACAAGATGTACTGTCAGGCTTGTTACAATTAATCATTGCCTCCAAGCTGTTCCTCTACTGTATGCAGTACACAGTGCTGTAAAATTTGTCCATTTCCTTCAACAGTTAGCATTTGCATAAGTGCAATAAAGACGCCACACCTTAAACACAAAGAACATAACTGTAATGCCACTTCCTCTATATTTCTCTGTTGGCACCACGCATGATGACAGCTAATTTTGTCCAAGCACTCACCAAACCCAAACACTTCCATCAGACTGCCTTGGGTTATAGTAATATTCATTACTCGAAATCACTCATTTCCACTCATCCACTATCCAGTGGTGTCACTCTTTACACCACCTCAGCCATAGCTTAACACTGACTACAGAAATATGCGGCTTATGAGGAGATGCTCAAACATTGTACCCCGTTCTTTTTAACCATTATGCACTTTCTAGTTGGACTCTTGGTAGCAGTTTGGAAATCATGAATGATTCCTTCCACTGATTTCATGTGAATTTTTACAACCACTCTCTGCAATGCTCAACATTCCCTGTCTGTTAGCGTATGAGATCTGCCTGGTCCTGAATTCCTTCACATTTCCACTAAACATTCACATCACCAACATTTGGCTTGGGCAGCTTTAGAAGGGTTAAAGTGCCCCTGATTGATTTGTTACTCAGCACAGACCCAATAAATAATCGACATGCGAAGTCACTGAGCTACGCTCAGCAACCAATTCTGCTGTTACTGACAACACAATACTCCCCATTTCCTTTTATACTGGTAGGTCTGCCTCTCACGACATCTAGCGGCAATTCTGCATTATGCAGGAGTGTCCAGATACTTTCAATAAGATAGTTTATTTGGCATCCAATTTTAACTATGAAAGAGCCAAACTTTAACTTGTCCAATAAACAGAGATACTGTTCACTAAAAAATTGTAAAATATTCCGTCAGTGAACCAAATTCTTGGTTCAGAATAGTTTGCTTCTTTTCCACTGATGTATGAGATCAAAGGGATGAGTTCTCAACCTGGCACACAGCTGATATTGATATCAATGATATTATGTGTTTGCCATGTTGAAACATGTTCAAAAAGGTAAATCAAGTATCAACCTGATCTTCAGTATACAGGGTGATTACAATTTAAGTTCCACTTTCAGAATGATGTACAAAATGAACCAGTGCCAAGAATGATGCAAAATTTGAACTGAGTGTTGTCAAAGAAGAGGGAAAACACATGGGGGAAAACATTGATGAAAAAAAGAAAAGCTTGGTACACAGCTGTTACTCAGTTAGCATCTGAGAGCTCAGTGTGACTGTCTCAATGCAGGATCATGTGTTACTGATAAAGCTCTTTTACAAGAATGGTGACAATGTGCCAGTAGCTCTACATAAGTTCCAGACACTCATGTATATGAAAAAAATGTGTTGGCTCATACGGCTCAATGTCTGCCAAGGACCTGGAGAAAACAATTACAAAACTAAAAAAGACAGGTTCTTTTGGTAAGCAATGTGGCAGAGGGAGGACAATAATTGATTCAAAGTCAGTAGAAGATGTGACCACAGCATTGTAGAAGGAGTAGTGGTGGTGTGCAAAAATGCAGTGCACTGGAAGTTGCCCGAACTTGAGAGCATGGTGCACAAAATTCTACAAAAAATCCTGCATAGCTATCCATACAAAGCTACCCATGTACATGAGTTGTTTGATGCTGAGCTGCCAGCAAGACAAAACATTTGCTTTAGAATTTCTTGCTCGTATGAAAGTGGACACTGAATGGCCACAGAACATTCTGTGGACAGCCAAAGCCCATTTCCACTACCAAGGACATGTCAATACTCAGAACTGTAGCATATGGGCACAAAAAACCTGCTCACTCATCAACTGGTACTGCTTCAGTAATGTAGAAATGCAGATTGATGATGTCATTTATCGTATGGTCATATATTGTTGAGGAGATGGGACATGCGGGTTCTGTTACCTGCACTGTTACTAGGAAATGCTATGAGAGTCTTTTGTGTAACAAGATCATTCCGACTCCTCTACAACGGGTGTGTGATTAGAATCATTTTTAAGCAAGTTGTGCTGCCAGTGAAGCAGTTGCTGCAGAGGCATTTTAGAAATACTAGAAATATCAGCCTGCCATCATTTCCCTACAGCCTGCCCATACAGATTACCTGATATTAATCTTTGTGGTTTTAGGCAACGGAGTTATCTGAAAGATGCTGTGTTCAGTGCTAAAATTAAAAACATAGCTGAACTGAAGGCACAGATTGAGCAACACATTCTGAATATAACACTTGTGACTTTCTGATCTGTATGGAATATGCTGTTTCTAGATTTCAACTTGAGGCAGAAATTGTGGACAGCATATTAATACGTCTTCTATCAGTCTCATGACAGTTAAAAACTGATTTCATTTTTACTTTTTATTCAGTTTTTGGCCTCAGAATAATTAAAATCCAACATTATTACTTTTCATGCAGTGTTTGCCCTCAGGACAGTTAAAAACTGATGTTGTTGTTGCTTTTTATGTGTTATTGGCTTCAGGACAATTAAAAACCAATCTTTCCCAACCAATGTGGTTTGACCTTGTCATGGATAAGTTTACTGAACTAACTGTGCCACAACTGTTGAATGCCAAACTTGTGCTGTCAAACATGTGTTCAACTCACACCATAGCCATCATGTTCCAATCCACCTGTCATTTGTAGCTGAACCCATTTACATTAGGATGCTCGCAGTGCCATGTAATGGGAAATCTTTTGTTAAATTGTTCAGTCCCCCAATAATGTTTCTCGCTTCTTTGATAATTCTCCATTCGACTTCGACGTAATTCTGAGTAGTAGTTCCTTGTTTGTTTTTTTTTTTCTTTTCTTTTCTTTTTTATAGCAAATGAAAATGTAATTTTAATTATAATCACCCTGTAGTTTTGTTTACATAGTTTTTTAAATTGTTGTATCGTGTGTGTGCGTTGTTGAATGGGTCAACTGGAAATCCATGTTTTTACACAAATCTCTGTTTTGATATGGTTTGTTACCAACAGCTTTTAATCCAAAGTTGGCAAAGGTTTATAAGGAGAGTCTGCTCCTTCATTTTCAACAGTTAAGAAATGATTATCTGAATTCAAAAAAGCTGTGTGTCATTTAAAGGTGATTCACAAGAAGGATGTTCCAGACCTAAAGCCACAGATGAATACATTGGGGCAGTGCACAATATGTTATTAGATAATTAGGAATTAAGGTTATATGAAATGGACATGGAAATCTCATTTTTCCATTAGAACATAATTAAAATCACTTTTACAATGCAATAATGTTAATGAATTGGTGCCATCTGATGCCACTACGGAAACTGAGTATCCGACGTAACATTAGGAAACTGAGAATCCAACGTAACAACGTAACACTATGGTACCACTACTCAGATGGCACTCATCATCAGGAGTGCCCTCCGGTGAGACCATGCCAGAATCTAGCATATTAGCCAGCCCAGGGCCAGCCTGAGTCAGTTGTGATATGACTTGTGAAATGTGCACTGAATGTGTCATCAGTTTGGTTATTGTGGACTCCATTTTGTCATAGGCAGAACTCTAATACTGCATGGACTGGGCTTTGCTTTGGAATATAAACATATAAGGCCACATCTCTTGTCATTAATAAACCAGGGCGAGTCCCCACAAGTTTCATTTGTAACTCACCTTTCAGGAAAGCTAACATCAGGGATCGTGGTGCAGCTTACACTATTGTTGCAGCTATTTTCACTCTCTACTGTTAAAGGACACCTTCCTTTATTCTTAATATGGAAAAAAAAATGTGCTTGACGGTGTCTCTCTCACTCCATAGGACTTTTTCAAATTTCAATCATTTTCTAGAGATTTGTTGATGTTTTGGTGTCCAGAAATAATATCAACATGAAACCACAGATATTACTGATCATAGATACAAAAGCCTAAAGAAGGCATCTCTCTAGCTACAACAATGCCACTTCTAGATTAGTGGTAAAACCTTAATACATCTGCTCAAGCAATAAGACGACATAGTCATCTATCAGTGGTTCCTTTCTGCAAGCTTCAGATGCATACATAAAACATTGGGGGATTGCATCTACTGATTGACAACACATGCTGTCAATGGACCTCTAGTGAACTTCTGCTGGGACTACTGGTACACTTGCCTGATCTCTTACGCTTGCTCAGTTCATGAGCTTGATCCTGTGCCAGAAAATGTGACAACATGCCATTTGCTGGTTTTTCACCATGTAGCAACTCTTGTAATTTTTAATATTTAATAAATATTCGTTTAGTCATGACAAAAATAAATGCTGGTGCAACATGTTTTCAAATTTTTTACAATTATTTAAACTAAATAAGGTTTGGCAACTAAAACCACACATAACTTGGGGGTACAAAGCTGTGTCCAGAAGACCACACCCCATACCTGAGTATATCGCGGGCCATGATTTTCTCAATGTGTGAGCCACTTATTTTTGAAAACTGGACTCATTCTGCATGAGAACAATGTACAGGTGTCTTGCTACCTGTACATCACCTCTTGCTGCCTTCTGTCATCAGTTTCTAGAATTACTTTGAAAGAAACCGTAGTCCATATAACAGCGGCAGTCATGACTGAGTGAGCCAATGCGTGCTTGCATTGTCATGAGTTTCATGGATGTAGTTATTGGTTTTATAGTTTTTTTGTAATTCTGCTACAAAGATGTCATGTTTGAAGAGTGGACAAGACATTTTAGAAACCAAAGAGGTAATATTCAATGATTCTGGATTGGAGGAGGAAATATGTGAGTGGGAACAGAAATTGTTCAGGAACTCAACGCCTACTTTTTTCCTTGGAAGGATAATGATGCTTTCTACAGCCATTTTCATAACATTTGTAATTGATCAAAGAACTAATATGAAAAATAAACCTTGAAACTAGGTTTTTTTAATATGTGTTAACCTTTGAGATGTTTCAAACACAAATATGCCAGTAACATTTAAATAATGACATAAGTGGGTGGTTTTCTGGGTCTGAAATTTTTCCAAATGGCTGGACCTCAAAACGTTAAGAACATAAAATCATTAATGAAAATTAAATGATTAAGTGCAAGTAGTTTTCACAGAGTACTCTGCAGAATTAAATAATCATTAGGAATTTCTGCTCCATGTCTAAAATCTTACCATGATTTTATCAAATATTTCCAAGTTCAAAATATTATTGGGGGTGCATTCCAAAACAGTCAATTCTATGCACCACAGAAAATGAGATTAAAAATTGTAGTCATAAACCATAAAAAGTTGACTCCCTTAGATGCAACACCAATCAAATTTAACAGCCCATGAAATAATACATACCTGCATTCCTCCCGGCACTTCATACCAAACTGCACCATTTGTGATGCCACCAGGAAAGTGGTCATATGTAAAAAGTGGACAGGGTAGGCCTTTATGCATTGTAGGATGAGCCTGAGCATAGGAATTTGCAAGCCAGCGAAATACAGCATCATCTGGAGTAGGATTTGCACCCTTCCGGCCTGGAGGATTGTCATCAAATGGATAATTGGCTACCAGTGCACCACCATGCAAGTTTGCTGATAACACAAATGGGAAAGACAGAATCCAGTGCATAACAGCAGCCGTCTCAGGTTCTGTCACTCGATTGTCCTGTATAGGAAAACAATTACACTCATGAAAATTTTGTGAAACAATATAGACTGAATTTATTTGACAAACAAAAATGTAAACAAATGACCATCCTCTAATTTAAATTATCAGACATAATAGCCAACTGTTTAATTTTTCACTTTCATGTTTCACTCACAAATATTTCATAAATAGGAAAGAGTGAAGTGACAGATCATGTCAAAGAGGTAGCTACAAGAAGAAGGTGAGGTTTAGAACTCCTGGAAGATTGAATGGATATGGGGGAGCATCACAAGGGGGTGGAAATGAAATGAAAGATGAGTATGGTGAGGAACTTCAATGATGTACTCAGAAGTAGCTCAATTTTAGTCAATTTATCAACAATCACAATTAATCTGAACCGTGGCGAAATGACAGGGTTAGTTCTCTGCATTTCCTCCTTGTCTGTAGCGCATTCCTTTTGAAATTCCCACTTCACGCTCTGCTGTTTTCTTTCCCTAGCCAGAGGGCACTCTGGTGTTGCTGTGGACACCCGCCTGTCGTGTTTGCAGGAAAGCGTCGGTTGGGAGGAGGAACTCCGATTTCGAACGTCTGGGAGTGCACAGGAGGCCACGCCATTTTGTTCATGGTTTGGCATGACTCATGTCAGATGTGCATCATTAAAGCCAGAATAGCAGCCAATGTTACTGTCTTGGTCACAGGTGGATCCAGGGGGTGAGGCCTGGTTGTCCATTGAAACTCCTATCCTATGGATGTCATCGAATTTAAAGTAACACGTTTTGACCATTATTTGCATCATTTGCAAGCAACTGGGGATTTCGGCATCTGCGGTAATTGAGCGAAGATTATTTGTTTTGTCGGTGCGTAAATGATTGGACAAGGAGTAGTTTATTTAGTGCTCACTTTATGCTCATGTTCTGCAAGTACTGCTTGTGAGTGTAAACTTGACTCTCACCTTTGTCTGTTGATTTTAAGCGCATTGTCAGATACTGAATCCAAGTAGTGACATTAAATTAATTAGCTGGATTCTTTCTTTCCTCGTCATGGCAGGTGTTAAATGGCAAAGTAGAATTGTAAACCTTAACTTGCTACCTCATTTGTGTGGCATCAATAACAGAGCCTAACCTGTTAACTAATTAAGGCTTGTGGTAAACAAAGGTATTTAAGTATGTTGTGGGAGGTCACTTGGGGGTTGCAAAAACCACTGCCAAGGTAAGTCAACAGTTAACCTGGCCCTCCATGAGTTGTGATATTAGGAAGTTGGTAAATAGCTGCCAACTCTGCAAAATTGGTAAGCATAATAATAGGTTATGGGCATGGCTCTTGCAGTCTGAAAGAGAAGGAAATCCCATGGACAAATTGTTTGTTGATTATGTGGTCCCCTTACCCGGACACACTGTGGGAATAAGTATATATTTGTGGTCGTCAATGCTTTTAGTCATTTTCTTTGTTTTCTCCCCATTTGGAGGGTTACAACTAACCTTACTGTCCAGCATCTCACCAGAATCTTTGGGAACTTTGGACCACCTAAAGCATTAGTCAGTGATAATGCTCCCACCTTTACATCTCGCCAGTTTAAGCGATTTTGTTTTAATCACAGGGTTCGTCATTTCACCACTACACCTTATTAACTGCAGTCTTCTTTCACAGAAAAGGTTAACCGTAATTTGAAGGTGGCCCTTGTTATTTATCATTCCCATTCTCCATCTAAGTTGGATCAATCCTTGCCAAGGTTAAACTTTGCTTTTAATTCCGCCTACCATGAGTCTAGGGCTACTCCTGCCTCGTTGAAGTTGGCCTATCCTTTGAATTGTCTACTCACCAATTTATGGCATACCAACAATCTCTTGCCTTAAGTCACAGATGCCCACTCAATCAAGGACAATTGGGAGAGTGCTAGAGCCAATATTCATCACACTCATCATCGACAGGTGCTCCTTTACAATCTTGGCCAACACTCCTTTCAGGTAAAGGTTGGGGATACAGTTTTTGTTAAGAATTTTAGTCCTGGAAAGCGCTTCGGGGCCTAGGCTGGTGGGAAGTTTGCACCACACTTCACTGGTCTGCATTGTATACAGGAGATTTTAAGCCCTGTCAACCTCTTGCTTAAAAACCCTCATACTGGTAAAGTGAAAAGGTTCATGTAAATCACATTAAGCCTTAAGTTGAGTAATCTCTTTTTACCCTCCTGGTGTGTGGTTTTGGTGGGGGAGGTTGAAACGTGACACAATGTCACGGTTGGTTCTCTGCATTTCCTCCATGACTGTAGCGCATTCCTTTTGAGGTTCTCGCTTCATGCTCTGCTGATTTCTTACCCTAGCCAGTGAGCACTCTGGCATTGCTGTGGCTGCCTGCCTGCCGTGTTTGCGGGAGAGCATCAGTCTAGAGGAGGAACTCTGATTGTGGATGTCTGGTTGTCCACTGAAACTCCTATCCTACGGATGTCAACGGACTTAAAGTAAGACATTTTGACCATTATTTGCATCATTTGTAAGCAACTGGGGACTCTAGCATGTGCAGTAATTTGGCGAAGATTATTTGTTTTGTCAGTGCGTAAATGACTGGACAAGGAGTAGTTTATTTAGTGCTCACCTTATGCTTGTGTTCTGCATGTGCTGCTTGTGAATCTAAACTTGACTCTCACCTTTGTCAGTTGATTTTAAATGCATCATCAAATACTGAATCCAAGTAGTGACTTTCAGTTAATAAGTTGGATTCTTTCTTTCCTCATTACTATGCGCATTAAATGGCAAAGTAGAATTGTAGACCTTAACTTGCTATCTCATTTGCGTGGCATAAATACCAGAGCCTAAACTGTTAACTAATTAAAATTTGTGGTAAACAAAGGTATTTAAGTATGTTGTTTTAAAATATTATCTGAAATGTGTCAATGATTTCTGTTGCGCTAGTTAATTCTTGAGTATGAACGGAAGTGTTGGCACATTGTAGTATCTTGAGAATTTTAGGGTCAATTCAAGAGATTTGTATTTCCACCATCTTGAAAACGCGTCATTTTAAATACGAGTGTGTCAATGTGGAACTGTGTCTTCTGCGCCATGATTATGTGTGTGCAGGACTGGCGTGTATGGGATGGTTGATCAGCATGGGCAGGTAGTAGCAGCGTTCGCCTCACAAGGAGCAAACGCGACATACTCCGTGACAGTACTATGTCAGTCATAATTGAGAACAGCTAAATGCTGTTAAACAGAAAAAAAAGACACTTACTTATTCACTTACTTTCATGAGGTCCAGATGGTGGACTTGCTAGAGCTTTCTAGATTGTATTTGTCATAAAGTATGTAAGAATATCTGTCGGACCAGTAATTGTTGGGCTTACGAAAATGAATCGTTTATATAGTGTCCTTTGTGGAAGTGAAAATACAGTGAGATTGGTTTAAAAGTATCCTGAGTATTCGGAGTTATTTTAAGAGTGTAAAAAATTCATCCAAAACAGCATCTTATCTTCAGATAAGACATTGGGTAGACAATGGCATGTGGCTATCCTGAAAAGAAGATCGGCGAAACAACTCCATGTAAGCTCCGTAATAAAGTGGGAGTGGGAGTCTGGCACACCAGCACCACACTGCTCCCTCTAGTCACCACAAACTGCCAGAACATCTGCCGTGTAAGGGAAACCTGCTAGTTTTGATTGTTTTGGAAACTTTAATTGAGCGAGAAACTAGTATGCTTTAGTCCTGCCTTGGCTTAAAGCTATATTGGGGCTCTGGCATTTCTACTGCAAGCTGCAGCATCATCCTGTTGTTTCATGGTTGTTTTGTTCTCAAACTAGGTGTTTGCCCTAAACAAGCTTTGGACTGGGTGTTTCGCCCTCAGCATTATACTTGGGTTTCAGCTGAATTTTTAGTCTATTGACTGTCCATCGTATGCCACATCGGTAATGGTCAACCTGTCATCAGTTGATTTCAATGCTGTAGTTAGTTGTAAATTAGTACTGCTTTTATTACCTTCTGGCCAGGGTTCTTGCACGATGTTTGTCTTTAAATACGCCACTAACCTGGTTAGCGTATGTTGTGGCTAGCTAAATTAGTCATTGCTCAACAGCCCAACACAGTTTGTCGGCTGTCAGAAGCCATGTATGTGTTATTTATTCCTTTATTCTGGTCAATCTATAAGCATGCTATTTTTAATTTTGTTACTCTATGTAGCCATTAAGTTGCCTTTTTCTGGGGTGTTTCGATGGAGTGCGGCTCCTCTGACTATAGATTTGTCAATTTCCAATTTAGTATTTTTCCAACAGTTTTAATCATGCTTATCCACATAAATATGTGTGTGTGTGTGTGTGTGTGTGTGTGTGTGTGTGTGTGTGTGTGTTTATTCACCTTAACGTTCTAGTCAATGTGTAAACTTGCTAATTATTTTCCCTTTAAACTGAGTGTGCCTGCCTTGATGTTACAAGAGACTGTTTCATCATCAGTTCTTTAACTTGCCTATGTGCATATTTATATTTATGGGAGAACTTAAATTGTGTCCACCTGTTGAACTATAACTAAAGTGCAGAAAACTGAATCTGGTGTTTATTACTGTTCACGTGCTATTATCTGTCGAGCGTAACACGCAACATTTTCTTGGTCAGTTATCAAGTGTTACAATAAATGCCAATTGCAGTGAAGTGATGCGCTATTTCAGTTGTTCCTGTGATTTCCTATGTGTGCATATAATATTTAATTGTTTGATATAAGACTGATTAAGCCTTTGTTGAAATTTGGTAGGGAGGTGCGCGTATCTCAATCTCAACTCTTATTCAATCGAAAAAACACACAAAAAAGGACTGAAGTAACATTAATTGCAGGCATTACAGCAGAATCATGCTTCTTAAACATCCATATAGATACAGAAATTAAAACATCAAGTCATATGCAACTTGAAGCTTAACAGATCTGCAGGACTGAATAATAATGATGTATACAAATATTGAATTCTGATTCCAGAACACTTCAATACACTCTCTCTCTCTCTCTTTCTCTCTCTCTCTCTCTCTCTCTCTCTCTCTCTCTCTCTCTCTCTCTCTCCACCCCCCCACCTCCCCCTCTCCCTCTCCCTCTCCTCAATAATTCTTTTACTTTTGAGCAGAATATTTACTGCAATGATAGCAAGTTAAAAGTTAAAATGTGAATATTCAACCTGAACCCTTTCTTTTCATGGGTAGTGTACTACTAACAACACTATCTGAACCACAGAGAACAGTTCAAAGTCTCAACTATTATGTAACCCCCCACCCATGTCTTTCCACATTCTGGAAGCAGGCTGTTCAGGAAAGGCTGGATACTCGTACTGCGGCCTAGCCTGCGATTTTAATTTGTTACAAATAAGCATACTGCATGATTTAATGAGCCCCGTTTTACAGTGACAGTAAAAGTAACTTATACAACTGAGATAGCAGTTACTGCAGCCTGTTGCTCTTATGCATAAGGACAATAAATGTAAATACAATGAATGTAATATTTCACTAACCTTTGTTTGTTGGTACTGATCAGGGAAGTTCCGGTTCAAATCTATGCCATGAGCATTCTCTCGTCCAATAACACCATCCTCATCACCTGTAAGTAAGATATGCTGTTTATTAAACATCACTCAGGAATCCAGTGGTCTTAATTCTTTTTAAAACTGATGCCATTGGCCAGTTCATTAATCTTGTTGTAAAAATTATATATAAAGAGCTAATAACAATCAAATGCATTCTGTAAATTGCATGAAAGAAGGCTGCAGTTTTAACTAATTTTATAAGCTTTCTCTCCTCGTATTCTGTTTTTGGGGTTCTGTACCTCAATTAACAGAATCAGAACCATTACAGAATGACTTTGTTGTCCACCTGTCTGTCTGTCCATCTATTAAGGCCCCTTTTTCTCAGTAATGAGTAGAAGTATCAAATTGAAATTTAAACTGGTAAGGTTTAGGAAATGGGAAAATTATGGAAAAGTCACCCACAACCCTGGAGCAGGGGAGGCTTCCCAGACAGGGTGAGAACAAAAGTGTGTTATCATAAAACATATTTCATAATTCATCAACAGAGTAACATCAACAATACAAATCAATAATTATGAGCATCTGTCTGACAAACCTTGCAAATGGCAATGGCCCACACTTTTTCCAAGCACGTTGTACCTCTCATTGTCCAATAAGTTACAATAAACTTCTGCTAGATGGAGAGCAAGTTCTTTGTTCTTTGATACAATCTCCATTCAACCTCACAGGTATCTCATCTAGTTAACTAGTTTCATGTTCCATGGATCATTTGCATAATAAATCACAATGATGTGTAATGACCCATTCTATATTCACATGAAATTATTTTGTAAATATGGATACATCCTCACCATTCCCCTCTTGAAAAAAATATACAGATGACAGTTAGTAATTCCTACCCACCACCTTGTTTCAAATTTTACTTTCCTGTCTGTCAGACATTTTATATCACTAGATAAGTGATCACCTATTTTGTGCTAAAGATAACTTTAATGTGGAATAATGAATCTCATTGTTTCTTCTGTTATTGTAACTATACACATTTTTGTTACTTTTGAACTGTAATGTAGTATTTACAACAAACTTCAAGAGGGAATAAGTATACTGTTAAGCAGTACACAGCTATATCGCTAACTTTGGTTTGCTGCAGAATGCTTGAACATATTCTCAATTCGAATACAAAAGACTTTCTTGAGACTGAAAAACTTACATCCATGAATCAGCATGGTTTTAGAAAGCATCACTCATGCAAAACTCAGCTTGCTCTTTTCTCACGTGATATACTGTGAAGATGAAGGGCAATAGGCAGATTCCATATTTCTAGATTTCCAGAAAGCACTTGACACAGTCCGCCATTGCAAGCTGTTAACAAAGATAGGTGCATGTGGAATAAGTTCACAGATATGTGAGTGGCTCAAAGACTTCTTAAGTAATAGGACCCAGTATGCTATCCTTGACAGCAAGTGTTCATCAAACATAAGGGTATCATCAGGAATGGCCAAGGGAAGTGTGGTAGGACCGCTGTTGCTCTCTACATGCATAAATGATTTGGTGGACAGGGTGGTCAGCAATCTGTAGTTGTCTGCTGATGGTGCTGTGGTGTATGCTAAGGTGCTGGAGTTGAGTGACTTTAGGAAGATACAAGATGATTTAGACAAAATTTGTAGCTGGTGTGATGAATGGCAGCTAGCTCTAATTGTGCAAACATGCAAGTAAATGCAGGTGAGTAGGAAGTACAGACCTGTCATGTTCAGGTACAATATCATTAGTGTCCTGCTTGACACAGTCAAGTCATTTAAATATGTGGCTGTAATGCCGCAAATCAATATGAAACGGAATGAGCATGTGAGAACTGTGGTAGGGAAGGCAAATGGTTGACTTCAGATTATTGGGAAGATTTTAGGAAAGAGTGATTCACCTATAAAGAAGACTGCATATAGGATGCTGGTGCAAGCTATTCTTGGATACTGCTCGAGTGTTTGGGATCCATACCAGGTCAGATTGAAACAAGGCATCGAAGTAATTCAGAGGCGGGCTGCTAGCTTTGTTACTGGTAAGTTCGAACAACACACAAGAGTTATGGAGATGCTTCGAGAACTCAAATGGGAATCCCTGGGGAGAAAGCAACATTCTTTTCGAGAAACAAATATTGAGAAAATTTAGAGAACCAGCATTTGAAGCTAATTGCCAAATTATAGTACTGGCACCAACATATTTTGAGCATAAGGACCACAAAGATAAGATACAAGAAATTAGGGCTCATATAGAGGCGTATAGACAGTTGTTTTACCTTTGTTCTGTTTTTGAGTGGAACAGAAGAGAAAATGACTAGTATTGATACAGGGTACCTTCTACCATGCATCGTATGATCTACAAGCTGATTGTGGGTGAGCACTACATATTATTCTTGCAGCATGATTTTGAGCTATGAAGACTCTTTCTTAAAGATGAGTCACTTCAGAACATTATTCCATATGTCATTATTAAAGAAAATGAGCAACATGTGTCAACTTGCCGATTTATCTCTCACCAAGATCTGCATTGATTCTATGTGTAACTGTGATTAAACTACATTGTTTTAGGAGATCAAAAATGTGTTTTTTCCAGTTTAAATTCTTCAGTATGGTCACCTAAGAATTTTGAATTTTCCAACCTATTTATTGTTTCGTCATCATATGTTATCCTTATCACAAGTGTAGTACCTCTAGATGTGCACACTTAGTATCTTATATCATTTTAAAATTGAGAGTGAGGCCACTCGCAGAAAACCAGTCAATGATAATTTAAGAACATTGTTTACTTTTTCTTCTGTATGTATGCCCAGCCTGATTACAACACTAGACTTATCTACAAAAAGAACTAACTCTGCTTGAATAGATTGCAGCTCACCATATAGTGGAAATGTTGAGTCATATACAGGTGCAACAAAAAGACTGCTTGATAAGTAAGCTTTTGTGCACAAAGACTTCTTCTGAATTAGACAAAACACACACACACACACACACACACACACACACACACACGGACCTAAGATTGAGACTTGGGGACCCCAATACATGATTTCTCCACCATTAGAAGAATCTCCCTTGATTACACTGGTTGAATTACTAACTACAACTTTCTCCATTCTTTTGATTAGATATGACATTACCACTGGTTGGCTATACCATCAACCCCATAAAACCCAAGCACATGTTCATTAACTGGTTTTCAGTAAATGGTCTCACCCTCAATTTTAAAAAGACACAATATATTCAGTTCTGCACATCGAAGGATAATACACCAACAATAAGTGTAACACTTGGTGAGGAAATAATAAATAGGGCGGAAACTTCAAAATTCTGAGGGGCCCTTATTGATGATAATTTAAATTGGACAAAAAACATTTTTGAACGCCTAAAACAACTTAGTTCAGCCACATTTACGCTTAAAATCATTGCAAATCTTGGGGAGATGCAAATCAGTAGGCTTACATATTTTGTAAATTTTCATTCTATAATGTCATATGGAACAATGTTCTAGTGTAACTGATCTTTCAGATAGACTCTTCACTCCACAAAAATACACTGTAAGAAAAACATGTGGTACTCACCCACGATCTTGTCGAAGATATCTGTTTAAGGAGTTGTGCATTCTGACTACTGCTTCACAGTGCATTTTGTCCCACATGAAGTTTGTCATAAATAATTGACTGGAGTTTAAAAGGAACAATGAGGTAAATACACTAGGTGATCAAAAGTATCCTGACACTGTCAAAAAAATATGTCCTCCATATTGCATTGTGCTACCACCTACTGCCAGATACTCCATATCAAAGACCTCAATAGTCATTAGATATCGTGAGAGAGAGCAGAATGGGGTGCTCCGCAGAACTCACGGACTTCTAACGTGGTCAGGTGTTTGGGTGTCATAGATCTGTAAGCGAGATTTCCATACTCCTAAATAGCCTTAGGTCCACTGTGTCTGATGTGAAGTAAAGTGGAAATGTGAAGGGACATGTACAGCACAAAAGCGTGCAGGCCAAACTTGTCTGTTGACTGACAGAGACCGCCGACAGTTGAAGAGGGTCGCAGAGTGTAACAGGCACACATCTATCCAGACCGTCACACAGGAATTCCAAACTGCATCAGGATCCACTGCAAATACTATGACAGTTCGGTGGGAGGTGAGAAAACAGGGATTTCATGGTCGAGCAGCTGCTCATAAGCCACACACATCACACCAGTATGGTTGAACAGTGGAAAAACATCGTGTGGAGTGACAAATCACAGTACACAATGTGGCGATCTGATGGCAGGGTGTAAGTATTGCGAATGCCCAGTGAATGTCATCCGCTAGCGTGTGTAGTGCCAACAGGTAAAACTCGGAGGCAGTGGTGTTATGGTATGGTCATGTTTTTATGGAGGGGGCTTACACCCCTTGTTGCTTTGCGAGTCACTATCACAGCATAGGCCTACATTGATGTTTTAAGTACCTTCTTACTTCCCACTGTTGAATAGCAATTTGAGGATGGCGATTGCATCTTTCAACATGACCGAGTACCTGTTCATAATGCACGGCCTGTGGCAGAGTGGTTACATGAAAATAACATCCCTGTAATGGACTGGCCTGCACAGAGTCCTGACCTGAATCTTGCACAGAGTCTTGACCTGAATCCTACAGAACACCTTTAGGATGTTTTGGAATGTCAACTTCATGCCAGGTTTCACCGACCGACATCAATACCTCTCCTAAGTGCAGCACTCCATGAAGAATGGGCTGCCATTCACCAAGAAACCTTCCAGCACCTGACTGAACATATGCCAAATACTTTTGATCACATAGTGTAATTACAATAACAGAAGGAAAAATGACATTCATTTTTCCCCCTTAAGGTTGTATGTAGCACAAGAAGGTGTGCACAATAATGCAACAAAAATGTACCAGTGATGTAAAATGTCTGACAGGCAACAAAGTAAAATTTTATAACAAACTGAGAAAATGTCTCCTTGACTAGTTCTTCTATACCGTAGAAAAATTTCTGTTATTGTAACGTATAAAAGGTGGTGAGTAGGCATTACTAAATAACATCTGTATACCTTTTTTTCTTTTTGTAGGAAAAAAGTTTAGAAATGGTCAGAATGTAACAGTACGTGCAAATTAATATTCAATGCAAATGTAAAATGACTCATTACACTTCATTACAATCTATTGTGCAAAATGATCCATGGAACATGTAACTAGCTAGCTAACTAACTAGAAGGATACTGTGTCCCATAAATCCAATGCCTTAGACAGGTCACAGGAAATACCAAGCCTTGCTATTTTGTTAGTTATGGCTTGTAGAGGGAGAGCAGAGCAACTCTTCTGATATCCAAATTGTAATTTACTGAGGATGTTATTGCTGCTCAGGTGAGGCACCATCCTAGAATACATTACCTTCTCAAAAATTTTGGAAAATTATGCCAGTGACAGAAGAGGTAAGTAGTTATTGACACCTCTCCTATCATATTTCTCAAAAAGCGGTTTAAGAATGGCATATTTCAATCTCTCTGAAAAAATGGCCTGAGTTAGTGAGGCATTACTTACTTCAGATAAGACAGGGCTTATCACATGGGAATAAATCTTTAGCACTCTGTTGGAAACACCATCCTACCCAGGTGAATTTTTCTTTTTGAGAGAATAAATAATTTTCTTAATTTAAGAAGAAGAAGAAGAAGAAGAAGATAGTGATACACCCAGAGAGAAGTTCAGGAGGCTTGCTTTTTCAAAATAGCACTGCGATTTTTCTCCTCAAACTTTTCACCATATTTAGGAAATGATTATTACTCATATTTGCTACCTGTGACTTACCAGCTACAGTCCTTGTGTTTAATTCAACAGCAATGTTATCCAGTTCCGTGGCCAGTCATCCAGTCTCCATTTTAGCACATTCCAAACAGCCTTAAGTCTCCAGAATGAGATTTTCACTCTGCAGCGGAGTGTGCGCTGATATGAAACTTCCTGGCAGATTAAAACTGTGTGCCCGACCGAGACTCGAACTCGGGACCTTTGCCTTTCGCGGGCAAGTGCTCTACCATCTGAGCTACCGAAGCACGACTCACGGCCGGTACTCACAGCTTTACTTCTGCCAGTATCCGTCTCCTACCTTCCAACTTTACAGAAGCTCTCCTGGTAGAGCACTTGCCCGCGAAAGGCAAAGGTCCCGAGTTCAAGTCTCGGTCGGGCACACAGTTTTAATCTGCCAGGAAGTTTCAGCCTTAAGTCTGTTTCCAGAATTATTGATTTCTGACATACTGTGCATGTTCCTTTATTTTTAATAAATTTTCTAAGTAATTTTGAGTTGTTTCTGAAGTGTGCGACTACTTTAGGATCTCTACTTCTTCTTGCTAGCAGATAAATTTCTCTTTTCCTTTCTCAAAATACTTCAGTCCCTCTAGCGATCCATGGTTTTTCAACATGGCTGTTTAATGTCCTTATTGATTAGCTTATGCAGAAAGCTATTTTCAAATAATGGTATGAGTTTATCATGTAATAACTTAAATTTTATGTCAACATTTGGTTTATTACAAATTTCAGCCCAGGTCATCTATTGTAAACTATTCTTAAAAACATTTGTTCTGGAGTCATTAATTATTCTAACTGATTTTTACCAAGAAGTATCAATACTGTAGGAGACTATCTTACTTATCCTAAATAACTATGCATCGTGATCAGTGAGAGCACCTATTACTGTGTATACAGTTAATTTCTTGCTTTGAGAGCTTATCCACTGATGGTGTAAATTTAATTATTGAGATCAAATTGTAGGATCCAAATAAGAGTTTCTGATCATTTTTCCTATAAGAATCCTTTAGAAAATGTACACTGAAATAACTGCAGACTATTAACTGCTTGCTGCTCTCTGGCAGATGGCATAGACAGTTCAGAACTTTCTAGTGGGGATCTACACACAGTCAACTATTTTTTTCTGTATTAATTTACAAGCATACACTTCTATGTTTTGACCACCACAAACTCTACTTCTCTCAGTGTTTCTGAACTCGAATTCTGTCTTAATATATGAAACAACTCCTCCTTTACCCATATTAGTTCCACATGAGTAAGAAGCTACAGTATAATCTTTTACATGTAATTTCTCTAACACTGTTGTTATGTGGTGCTCAGAAAGGCACAGGGTAGCCTATCTTTTCAGAATACTTTAAATTTTCCAAACAGACAACACATATTTCCACTGTTGACTGCTTTTAGCTGATTTCTATTCCATATTCGTTTATCTCAATATCTGTCACATTGGCATTTACACAATGATTGAAATGAGAAACTGTGCTACACTGTTCCACAAAAAAACAGTTTCAGAAGACCAACTTCAGTATTTTGAGCTTCTCTCTGTCACCTATCACTTTGGTGCAAGTCTGGTTACTGAGCGACTGAACATATGATTCTAAAACCCTTATTGACTTCATGTATGACCAAAACTTCTAAGGATTCTTTGTAATGTAGGTCGGCAATATTTAACGTTTGACTTCACTGAACACTTCTTGCATTGCTCTCTTATAGTCATTATGACTTTGTTCAGTTCACCTTACTTGGTGTTGCTTTCAGAAGCAATACTCAGCATGACATTAAGTAACTCCTCAAAAATGTCAATTACCTCACACTGATTTTAGTGTACACTATGAAATACATAAGAATGTACCAATTCAAAGTAATGTGAAAGACAAAGAAAAACAGAAACCAGAAAATATTATCATACACAAGAAAATCAAATATTAGTGGCAGTTAATTATACATACCAACTTTAGCTCTGACATAACCATCAGGATTCATGCTTGGCATAATATGAATTCGAGTAGAGTTCACAATGCGTGAAACAGTGTCATTGGTTCCATAATTCTCACATAGGAATTTTATGAAGAGTAGCAGCACCTCACGTCCCACCACTTCGTTACCATGCATATTACCCACATACTTCACTTCTGGTTCACCTGTCAATTAACACAATAATGTAACACAGCTTTAAGAAATCGAAACATTATTTCGTATTATACTTCAGTGTGATGTCATAAAACACGTTAATGTCTCCTCAGCCCCTCTGCACAACAGACTTTTCTGTGACTGACCATGACACTGACTCAAAGGAGACTTAACAGACCTAATATGAAACAAGATATCAAGTAGAGAATTTTGAACTAATGAAAACAAATAGAAGCAATGCTATTGTTCACATAAATACAGTGCACTGTGAATTTCGTTATTCGTCTTCAATTGTCTTATTTTCCTCTAACATCACTATTTTGGATGACTTTTATAACCTTCATAACATGTAAAAACAATAAAATATCTGATTTTTTTTGTCTTCTCTTTAACAAGTGAAGAAGAAGCATAGTGGAACTGTTTAATTACTTCTCTGTGTGTAACTAACCACAGGTATTCTGTTTTCCTGTAAATTGTGATCTACAGTTTGTATTTTACTGTTCTGGTTTTATAAGCAAAGTAAGCAATCCTGTAAAAGCCAGATGTCTGGATCTAAGTGGTGTGTGCACAGTCTTAATGCATCTTGACCATCCAATACAATGAATAATTGTCAAACAGAAAAAGTTTCATGGATTAACTGTCCTGAAACTGGTGTAGGCCAATCTCTGAAAATATCCTCTACTGCAGAAGCACTAGTCCTGCAACGTATATATGGTAGGTTAGATGGGGAATCACTGTGGAGTTTGACACTAATACTGGGAGTCAATCCCTGATGTGGATTGATATCAGTTTAAGTCTGGCAGACAGTTTTTATTTGTTTTGAATATTACAAAACCATGAAAAATCTGCTTCAAACACAATATTTTAGTCAACAATAGAGAATGTTTCCAAACGTAAAGTTTATCACAAGAAACGTATTCTTGAAGTCAAGTATTTACCCTTTTTTTGGCACTTTAAGCTCCATACAGTAATATAATAAGCAACATGCTTATTTCTATGCTATAGTTTCACACACTCTTCACCTAATACACAAACTGACTCAAAAAACTAAGAGAGTTTTACATCAACTCTGCATAAAAATTACTTGAATAATTTTCTTCCCAAATATGTCAATGCACAAAATTAAGACAAAAATTTTGATTTTGATAACTAACAGAGTTTCCTTTGCAATTCATTTTACTTGACTAATTTAGCTTTTTTATCTGATATATGTAATAAATAACACCACAGTTGCTATTCTGGAGATTGCATTACTGCCATGACCATAGGTATTTCCATCATATTAAAATGAGATATTTGCACCTTTTATTTGGTGCAGAGCTAATCGTATCGTGACACCATGGTTAGTGCAACTTATTATTAAAACATTTTTATGGTATGTTTCAATTTATGCTGCAATGACAAGTTGAACATGTCACCTGACAATGTTTCACGAACTTTACCGCCAGTCTCTATAAAGCTCTGCACAAAATAGTAGCTGAAGTTGTTATTAGTGAGGTTCTATCTTTCATATTTGGTTTACAACTAGATCTCCTGTGCCATATCCACAAATCCCTCAACTATCTCTATGAACCAGCTTCAAAGGAGCACTCCATCTACCCATTAAACAGTATCAGGATACACATGAACCTCTTAACCATATTCCTCACCAGGGCTTTGACTAGCTTTCATTGTGCCCTGAAAGATGGAGCATCCTTCCCACAATCCTTCCCATTTCTCTGAAAGTGATGTTCTATCACCCTTCCTATCTACAAAATTACTGGTTCACTCATATCTCACACATACTCCCAACCCTCTGCCTTACTGACTGTGCCCCTGTTAAAGATCCAGGTCAGACAGTCTTTCGCACATGCTCAGCATATCCCATTATGTTCCCACCATATACGTATTCCCCTTGCAGAGACACCTGTGAAAGCAGTTAAATCATGTACCAGCCCCACAATAACTTTCTACACAGCCTTCTGTATGGGCAGACCACCAACCAAACAACCATCTGTCCACGGGAATGAAAGTCCACCCCCAGCCTGAGGCAATGAACAAAGTTGGCCACACAGTGATAGAATATGCTGCTGAGCACAACATGCTCAGCTTCAATGTTTGCTTCACAACCCCTCCCATTATAATAGCCATCTCTGTATTATACATATGGGTAATTTTCTTGCTTCAATTCCACAATTCTTCTAGCCTCACTCTCTGCCAGCTGCTGTTCCATACCAGTTCCATCCCTGTCACTACCCCCTTCAGCTTATTATTCTACACACGCACTTCTCTCTCTCTGTGGTCTTCCTCTATTCTATCTCTCCCCTCCCTTCCAACCGACTCTATCAATTCATCATACGTTACATCCAACATCCCCCGCCTAGACCTGTATGGACTGATTGGTGCTATATTCCTATACTGTTCCCTT
This sequence comes from Schistocerca gregaria, assembly GCF_023897955.1. NCBI lineage: Eukaryota > Metazoa > Arthropoda > Insecta > Orthoptera > Acrididae > Schistocerca > Schistocerca gregaria. The sequence goes on from NC_064927.1 coordinate 290,520,148, forward strand.
ACTGGTCCTTTCTCCTAGCCATCAGAATCTCTTGCCCCTCTCTAGTTATTTGCATGTCAGCTAATTTGTCAAACATAAATCCTCACCTGAATTGGGCTGCAGGACACTGTCAGCTAGGATAATGTGTGTGTGTGTGTGTGTGTGTGTGTGTGTGTGTTCCAACAATCAACTGATGATTGGATGTGGAAGTGGAAGTGGAAGTAGTAGTAGTAGTAGTAGTAGTAGTAGTAGTAGCAGTAGTAGTAGAAGAAGAAGAAGAAGAAGAAGAAGAAGAAGGTAGTCTCAGAAGACTGAAGTGAGTCTCTTGCAACAATAATTGAGGTAAGAATAGGTAAAATTTCTATTTATGTCCACTTACCTGGTTCATGGTGTCCTGGGTTGTCAGTAATTTCAATGACGTATAGCTGTCGACCTTCAACACTTTTACCAATAGAATACAAGCGCGTGATTGAAGGATATGTTTCTGCTATGCTTTTAAGGAAGTTTTCCATCTCTGTGTAGTTATGGTGATAAAATGAAGTAGGCAGAATAAAACCTTCAGCATTTGTTAATGGATGTGTCATAACCTCTGGTTTCATGTCCTCTGGAAATTAGAAAAAGCAAAACCTGTTGCTTCAGCTGTTTCAATTGTAATGAATGGCTTTCCTTTTATGTTTCTTGATTTTCTAGTAAACTGCCCAGCTGAGCAGCAGAAATACACTGACTCAGGAATATTGCAATAGCTTTAACATCATTATAATCTTTAGATAAAACATTCACTTAATATTTAGTAGCACAACCTTAATGACAGAAACAATGAAAACATATTCCAATGTACAACATATGTGGTAAAACCTATTTCTTAAACAAAAGCAATTCACGCACGTCTGAGGGTGCACAAATCCCCCCACACAAACACGCACTCAAACACTAAGGATGTGTTTTTCAACAGTGACATTAAATTTAAACTCTTAACTTAATTTCTTCTCTCACATAATAAGTTCAGCATCTAGTTGTGAAATAATTTCAGACCACTGGTGTATTAAAACAGTTGTCAAACAATGCTTGTTGCACTTTGTAGATTTTGTGGGAGGGAGAGGACACAGGGAGTTGGAAGTCCTTTAGCACTAATTTGGTACAGTGCTTGCATTCCCCTAATTTACAGAAAGATTTTTCATCAATGAATGATTGTTGCAGTAAATTAAGAAAATTGTGTGTAATAGTTCATCTTACGAGTTATAACTTTGGACCAGAGATTGAATTACATGATATGACAACACTGTAATTGCATATTTTCCTGTGTTCAAACAAGGCTTATATTCAGAGAAAGATGAATGAGCACTGTAAGCCAGAAATCTGGCCAAAGCAGTCAAAGAGTAATGTACAGATAGCAATCTACAGCACACATGCATCTCAGCTTTGGCTAAGACAAATACTGTAGCCACCAACGGAAACAATAATATGTTATACAGCAGCTGACAGCAACAAGCTGAAATAAACAATGAATGTTGAGCTGCTGATAGAAAAATATATTTTTCGAAAAACTAGCAGGTGTAGGAAACTTAACTGAGAAGACTGCATGCCAGAATTAATAGTTATTCCATTTACACAAACCAAAATAACCACCGGTACACTAATTCACTGTTTGGTACGCCATGAGATGATATGGTCTCTTCTGAAATTTATACACTGGTCTTCATAAAATCTTCACTAAGTGGTGAACTTCTGCATGAGACCAAATGGTGACAGAATGTCTTTCGATGAACTGTTGCCAATTACAATCAAGAAAATGGTGCTTACATTATGACTGTTTCACATCTTCCTTCATACAGTCTTTCCCAAGCAGAAAGACAGTTTCACTAACCAATAAGTACCAACAAGACTGCACAGTTGATACTACTTACCACATTTACATGGCAAACTTAAGATGACGACACCCAATGGCATTTATTCATCATCATCATCTTTTACAGTTTTCAGTACCTGGCTTGGTCTGCTTAGGACATAACTCTTTCCATCTTTCCCTGTCCTCCAACCATTCATCCCTCTGCACTCTGTCCCAGTTTTCTCTTCTGTTCTTCACACATTCCTTCACTCCAATGATCCATCTGTCTCTCATGTCTTCCTCTAGGTCTCTTGCCTGCTATTGAGGCAGTCTCAGTATCTCGCCAACTCTCATTCTTTTAACTTGTCCATTCCATTTTCATCTTGTTTTTTCTATTCTCTCTTGCATGGGAATCTCTTTCACCATTTCTCCCACCCTGCTCATTCCTTACTCTATCCATTTTTGTTAGTTTTATCCTGATTCTTTGAAATTTCCCCTCACAAGCCTGTACCCTGCTCACCTACATTTTCATTACCCATGTACCCAATGAATATGTGAGCACTGGTCCATAATATGCATGGTGTAAACTTTGTTCGCATTTTGGTGGTCACCTTTATTCCACAACACGCTTCTTACACTCAGCAGAAATTTATGGGCTTACATTCTCCTTTCACTAATATCCTAATCATGCCTTGTGCTGTCTTCTGTAATGCTCCCAAGCTACTTGAAATCTTCCACTTTTGTTAGTTGTTGCACTCTAATACTTATATTCATTGCAACTCTCCTCTTATTCTTCACTGTCAGTGTTAATTATAGCACCAAGATGCGTGCAAATTATTTTGCAGTTTCAGTACTAATTTAGTATCCATCACATGTGATAAATCACACACAAGACAGACATTAATAAGAAAGCAAAATATTACTGGTGTGTGCATACTGTAGGTATTTATAGGTAAAAAGGAAAACTGAATGTTTGTGGGGTGGGGTGGGGATTGGTCTAAAGAAGTAAAAAACAGAGACATAAGAAAGGATATACTTATAAAATAGATAATTATAAAAACATATTTTTCATTAGGTCGAATATAAAGGTAAGTGGATCATCAGAAACAATTAACAGCAATAAAAACTGTAATCAAAATAACAATCATCTCTTCTGATTTATGAGAGCTTGCTGGAAACTAAATGCTTCTGAATTTTTTATGTGAACTCTTAGAGCTTTTTAAATAAGACAAATTTATTAACATTCTACATCTCTATTCTTCATTTCAACAAATTTGCAGCCCCCTGTCATTACAGAGCTCTGAATTGTAGCGGGTAACACGGCTGTTTGAAACGTAATTATGTCGGTGTGTGGCAAACAGTGTGTCAAGTTTCAAATTCAATAAGTTTGTCCACACATGGAGTGCTCTCTCCTTCAGCATGACAATGCCAGACCGCACATGAGTGTTGTGACATCTGCAACAATCCATCACCTTGGGTTCATTATCATTGTTCATCCTCCGTACAGTTCAGACTTGGCCCCATCCAATTTTCATCTTTTTCAAAACTGAAAGAACAGCTTCAAGGACTTCACTTTGATGGTGAATCAGTGCAAGCAGAGGTGAGGTTGTGGCTCCCTTTACAAAATCAAACCTTCTACAGTGACAGTATCAAAAATCTCTTCTCTTATTGAGAGAAAGTGTTCGTCACCAGGGTGGCTATGTTGAGAATATTTAAGATGCAGAATATTAATAACATTTGTTTTATTTATAAAGCACATAAAGAGTTTTCACATAAAAAAGATGGAGGCTTGCTATCAGCACACCCTTGTAAGCTGATGCATCATAATTTCCAGATATCTCAGATATCTATGCAAATAAAATAAAATATAAGCTATACTACGAACTCTATGATTTAATACTATGATCTGACCAAAATTCTGATTTTATTTGTAGAACACAGCATTAACTACGAATGTGCCAAATACAAACAAGAAAAAGCCAGTTTTCTGCTATGTAAGATTACTATAAACATGGATGAACAGAAATCTTTACAGAGAAGAATTTAACATATGAAGCTGTCAAGACACATCTCAATACATTATAATGAAAACACTTTGAAACAGCAGCAGCTGAACTCAGGAACACACATTTAGTAATGGTAATGGATGCAGATCCTCCAGAAAACTTCATCTTCAAATCTGAAAGCTTGTTCAGTACCTTGAAAATACCAAAAATGGAAATCATCTGTGGTGACTATAATTTGATTTCTTCAAGCCTCCAAATAAAAGAGATAAACTGTGAGCCCCTGACCAAGACTTTTAATTTAACCCTACATTAAATACACTAACAAGGATCTACATCAGATATGATTTCTATTCACAGACCTGTTCTCTTTACAAGACTATGGTGTTAAATAAGACTATGAGACTTTGTTATTAACAGCAGCTCACTGCCCAGAAAAAAATCATCTGTCAAAATTGAGTGATAGCAGGGACTTTGTGATAGTAATATTACGAACTTCTGTTCTTATTAATTGGATAGAAATTGGATGAAGCTTCGCATGACACAAATGCAAATAAATTTTCATGAAACATGGTCCAGATTCTCCAATTATGCAATATAGATTACATCCAGCTAGAAATAAAAGTTGGCCTGTGACTGGTGCAAAAGCATCCAATCTATAGAAAATATTTCTCCATTTCATTGCAAAAAGGAAAAAAAGCATTTCTAACAATTAAAACAGTCTTTGTCTAATCTTGTCTTGCTTTTTATTGTTAAAATTTATTTTGATCCACCATGTAGTTTCCTACAGCAATCTGTACGTGTCATGTCCAGATACAGTACCACTTTCATAGCATATAAACTATAATCAAGAGTTAATGCTGAGTATTGAACAGCTTCCTAAATAGCTACTGGGTTAAGAAGAAGAAGAAGAAGAAGAAGGGGAAAGAAAGAGACAACAAAACAACACAGGCTCTCACAAAATAATAAAGATACAAGGAAAGGACAAATGATGAATGTATCTACAAATCACAAAACAAGACACAGGTCACTCATAACATCAAATTTAAAACAGGCACAACACTGAATACAAAAAGTTCTAGTTGTAAAGCTATAAAATTCACAAGTGTCCTATGACAACACTGTAGCAAATATTTTCAATGAATGTTTCAGCAACATAACAAGATATCTAACCCAGACTAACTTTGGGATTGCAATGCCATACACACTACTGATATTCCAAACAGTATTGCACAACAAACATGACATTATATTATAGAATCTATGTTGTAAATACTAATCACCATTTTCCTACAAATATTTTCTAGGTTGCTAAGACAACTTCTGCTCCCACTCTCTCTACCATTAATGGTGTTGCACAAGAAACATTACATTACATTATAGAATCTATGTTGTATATAATACTCTCTCTTTTTCTACAAGTATTTTCTAGGTTGCTAGGAAAACTTCTCCCCTCCCCTCTCTACGCCTCCTCACAGTGTTCCTCATCCACCCACTGCCACCATTACACATGGTGTCACAGATAATGAAGTCAATCGCAAGAAAGTAGCAGAGCTTAATGGCACCTCAAAGAAGCTCTTTTATAATGAGCTGCTAGTGAACACAAACAAGAATTCATTACAACCAAATGACCAGGACAGCTTCAGCCACTCTACATCCACAAACAAAGCTGTCTATGACTTTGTGTGCTATCCTAAAATATACAGACATAAAGGAAATGCTTATTGAATATTTCTAAACCTGCCCAAAGAATTTAATACTATTGATCACGTGACTAAAGCTACATTGAAAATGAAAGAAATCTGAGGTATTCGGAATGAATGTAATAGATATTGTCCCCAGCAACAAGGAGTTCTATATCCTACACACTATCTATGGTATGTGATAGACATTACTTCAGACACCACTGTTACCTTTCCCCCTCCCTGTCCTATTTGCATGTGACGTATTGGAAGTACAACTGTCATTAAACCTTCATATGAGCTCTAACTTCTCTGGTTTTACCATAATGGTCACTTTGCGAGATGTATGTAGCAGGAAGTAATGTGTTACCATGCCTGAAACTACTTGGAATGTACTCTCCGAATTTTAACAGTAAACCTCTCTGTGAAGCACAATACTTTTCTCATAGCAACTTACACTGGGGTTAGTTGAACTTCTCTGTGATGCTTTCATGTTTTCTAACCAAAACTATGATGATATATACTGCTCTTCTTTGGATCTTCTCTGTTGTCTTATTAATCCTACCTACTTATTATCCCAGACTGATGAACAATATTCAAGAATTTCTTACTGATTTCATAACCTTCCTTTTTCATTGGTTAGTTAAATTTCCTAAGGATTCTTCCAATGATTCTCAGTTGGTATCTATTTTGCTTACAACTACTTTATGAGGCCATCCACTGTTAATCACACCTGATACACGTTCCTAGATACCTGTATGTGATAACAGTGGTGTTTTGAGTAATTGATTGCCAATTATGTAGCAGAATTATACTGTCCAGTCACATTAATGCGATCACTTGTTAAAAGCTTGAATAACCACCTTTTGCAGCACAGACAGCTGCCAGATGTGCAGAAAGAGAATCAGTGAGATTCTGGAAGGCAATGACATGGATGTGGAGCCATGCCAACTTCAGTACCATAACCAAATGTGCTAAGTTTCTCAGTTAAGGATCTCATGCCTACAGCCCTATTAAGGTGGTCCCACAAATTATCAGTTGGGTTTAAATCCAGGAAGTTTAGTCATCAGGGAGTAAGGTAAGCTCATACTTCAAACTGCGCACATAAATGCGAGCTGTGTGACACGTTGCGTTGCATACTGGTAGTTACTATTGTACCAAGGAAAAACAAGTATGCTGAGCTGGATATAGTCCTAAAGCATAGATGCAAACTTGTGTTGATCCAGTGTCCCTTCCAGAATGACTGGATCAATCAGGGAATGCCACAAAAACATTCCCCAGTGCATAATGCTCACTCCTCCAGCCTGGACTATCCCAGTGATTGTTGCGGGGTGTTTGACTTCAGATGTTTCACGTCATTCATGACCATTTGTCTGGTGGAGCATAAAACAGGATTCATAGGAAAAGGTCACCTATCAACATGCAGTGGATGTCCAGTTGCAGTACTGGTGTTTCAGCCTTCATCGACAATGAACAGCACCCAACATGGGTGCATGAATGTGGTGCCTACAGTAGAGGCCCACATGCAGCAATGTTCACTTAACAGCCATAGAGGAGACACTGTTGGTGCCCCCTTGCTTCATCTGGGTGATCAGTTGCTCAAAAGTTCCATGTCTATTCACTAGTATACATCTCCATAGTTGTAGTTCACTCGTCTCTAAGCCCCATAATGCATCACAGTTGCCTCGGTGCTGGTTTTGAATAGCTTCATTTTGTCATGCATGGTACACTTTAACCACAGTGGCACACTAACAGTTTACAGACTCATTCATTTCAGAAAGACTTCCACCCTAGGCCTGAAAGAAAGTGATCACACCCTTTAAGACATCAGGTAAGTCACCATTTCCTTATTACAAATATGACTGCATTGTTTTCCATGTCCCCCCAACACAGTGTATCTACCCTCCACTGCTAGTACTTCCAGATGCCATGTGAGAGTGGTTATTGCATGTTGACGTCGAACATAGGCAATGAATACATTAAAGTGACTGGTCCATGTACAATGGACATTTATGTCTATTTGTGATTGCATTTGTTTAAGTTGAAGGCCAACAGCAACCCCTCCACCAAGTGTTAATCTTTTGTATTTCTTTTAGCATTTAGCTACAATGGCACTGAGACAACCTTATAAAAGACTGAAATCAGTAATATTGGTCTAGTTCTGAATATTGGTTTAGTGATGCATGTTGAAAACAGAAATAATGCTTGGAGTATCTTGTTGCCCCATTGAACTACAATACACAGCTACTATAACATGACCAATGTCTTTTGCATAATATATATAGAACTGTGCATCTATCCCATCAACTCAGATCACCTTTCCTAAGTTGACAGATTTTAGTTTACTATTTGTTAGATAAAAATGTGTCAATATCTGTCATTTTGGCATTCTCTTGATGATTGAAAGGAGGAACCGCGGTTTGCAGTTTCTCAGTGTAACAATTTCAGAACATTGAATTCTGTATTCTAGTCTTATGTTTCTTATTGCCAATATTTGTACCAATAGCATCAATGAGTGACTTGTATAGACCTGTTAGAACCATTTACTTTCTTGTTATATGTCATTGTATCATTCATAGATCGTACTTCCATTAATGAAAAATTGCACCATTATTTCTCTTACAGGCATACACTAACACACAGATAAACAAAGATTAACTGTTTGATCTAACAATGTATTCAGTTTTTCATTAGCCCAGAATACAAGTTGCTTCATCAGACCACACTATTAAATCATGACTCACCCCACATAACTGGACATTCCTTTTAAGACCATCTTCACCCACTTTTATGTAGTCATATTGACTATTGCACAATTTTATTCCATTATGCATTCTGTTTTTTTTGACATGTAGAAACATTAATGTTATGAAAACTTGTGGTACAAAGATTATGCTTACAGTTGTTTTGATAGTAAGCATCAGTAATTCCAGATATTCTCTTACAAAAAAAAAATTGTTTCCTATATAAAAGCACGGCAGGTTGAGAATGTTCAGGACAGGAAGTAAAATTAGACAACTCTTGTTACCTTATGCTTCAGATGATTTTTATATCTTTATTTTTAATCATTTCTTCTCTAAATTTCAGTGCCCCTCCCAGTACAGATCAGTCATGCAGTACTCATATACAGCTGCTAGTCAGGTGACAGACTAAATGTAGAGCACGTATTTGGGCTTCCTCCATAGGCCAAAGATCAGTTAATTGCTATATTCAGAGGCAGGAGTAGATCTTCTACATTAAATAGGCTACAAAGGGAATCCATGGTAAGATTCAGAATTAGCATCATTTATTAGCGATTATAATGGCATCACAGTACTAGAAATATGCTGAAACTAGAAGTGGAAACTAGTGAAACCTTCATTTCAGATTGAAATGTTAGCTGTGAGGTTATCATCAATTCTGAATGTATAATAAGGTAAAGTAAGAAAATCTGTAACACAGTGTAATAGGATTCTTTCATAGATTATATGCTTTGGGAACTGTTGTGGTGGAACACTTCAGAGAAAACCTGGAGAATATTGCATGTAAATTTCCTGATCATTGTGTTCTCATGAGGGAGATTTCAACTCGCCAGCTATAGAAGTGAGTCATGTAATTAAACCATGAGACAAGGATTAATGTGCGGTTGTTCAAAACATCTTTTCTGAAAACTATTTTTAGCATTTAGTTCCATATCTGATTCATAAATGCAACATACATTAGATCTCTTAGTGACAAACAGACATGAATTTTTCAGTTCTCATTGTAGAGGAGATTTGCAATAACTATGTCTTTTACAGTATCGATGACTGTAGGTATTAACAGGAAATTTGGCATGTGAGACAAGCAACAGATTGTAGATTATCTGACCAGTCAACTCCAAATACTTGTCTCTGGAGCTGAAATAATGGATGATTAATATATACAATTGAATCATATTGTACAGCATGCTGTAGAGATGCAAGAGCTGAGCAAGGCTGTAAATTGTGGAAAAGTCCCACCATCATTCAATAACTATGTTATGAAGTTGCTACAAAAATAGAATGAGCTTCATCAAACATTAAAAAAAAGACCTTTTGCAACAAACAAAAACTGAAAATAGCCAAAACTAGTATCAGGAGAACAAGGCAAGAAGAGTAGACTGAATTCAAAAGTAAAATTTTGTCTACAGATCTACGAAAAAAAATAAAATAAATAAATAAAAAATCACATGATATGTGACACCACATAATCATCGAATTATGCAGCATTATGAGGATAAATTACTTTTTGGAAGATGAATAAATGTACAAAGAACTTATTATTACTATATTACTTCTTATGAGCTTATTCTGTGTTTGCGAATAAGACCTCATATAAGCTGTTGGTCCTATTTTAATTGTCTATTTTAATTAGGACTCCTGATATACACTCCAAAAAGAAAAGAAAAAAAAAGAAGGAGGAAATGATGCACCACAAAAGAATTATACAAAATTGGTAAATGTTATGTACACATACAGACAAACAAACAACCACAATTTCAGAAAAATTGGAACAATTTATTCACGAGAAAGAGCTTCACAAATCCAGTGACACGATAATGCATTGGTACACCACAGGCCCTTACACAAGCAGTTATTCAGCTTGGTACTGACTAATAGGGTTACTGGATGTCCTCCTGAGGGATATCGTGCCAAATTCTGTCCAATTGACACATTAGATTGTCAGAATACTGAGCTTGTGGGCAGGTCTTGCCCATAATACTCCAAATGTTCTCAACTGGGGAGATATCTGGCGACCTTGCTGGCCGAGGTAGGGTTTGGCCAGCATGAAGACAACCAGTAGAAACTCTCGCCGAGTATAGAAGGGCAATATCTTGCTGAAATGTACATCCAGGACGGTCTGCCATGAAGAGCAACACGTCAGGACATAGATGATCATCAGCATGCCATTGTGCTATAAGGAGTCACAGATGACAACCAAATGGGTCCATCTATGAAATGAAATGGCACCCCAGTCCATCACTCCTGGTTGTTGGCCATATGGCGGGCAACAATCAAGGTGGTATCCCACCACTATCCAGGGAATCTCTAGACACATCTTCAGCCCAGAATGTCATTGTCTGAAGTACATTTGTCTTCAGTTATGAGTCTTACTTTGAAATGAGCCCCGATTCCTTTGTTCATAACAATAGATCAATAGATGCATGTAAGTACTATCAAAGTAATTTTTAAGAATATCTGTAAAATACACACACACACACACACACACACACACACACACACACACACACACACACAGAGAGAGAGAGAGAGAGAGAGAGAGAGAGAGAGAGAGAGAGAGAGAGAGAGAGATTTCACTGCACCTTAAAATGACAACATAAACAACATAATTTGGAGCACAAATGTACAATGTTGTAAAGAATCTGAAATGCTGGCTGTGGTTCATAAGGTGTGTAAAAGAATGTTACGAAAGCGAAGAGGGCTTCATCACAGACTTAAATAAAGTCAAAGCCTTACTGAGAAACAAAAGCTGAATAAAACCAAAATGACATAAAGAAAATTATGATGACAGCACTCCATGAGCTCAAAAGTTAAATTTCGCAGACAATTTTGACCAACAATCCAAAAAGTCTTGGTCTCATTTAAAAATCAGTAAATAAACCAAAATAATCTACCCAGTTACTCGGTGTTCATACTGGCACTGTATAGAAGATGACGGACATAAAAGCAAAATACTGAATGCAATCTTGGTAGCAGATTGTAACACAATTCCTTCTAGTAATCTTGTATCAACACTAAAATGACAGATACTGAGATTAGTGATAGCCGAATAGAAAATCAATTAAAATTGCTCAACAGTGGAATAGCATCTCGAACTGATTTGACACCTTAACATTCTACGCACATTATGTGAGGTAACTTACTCCCCTTCTCGCAGCTGTTTATTGTAGGTCAATGAAGCAACAAACAGTTCCACATGACTGGTAAAAAGTGCGAGTAATTCCTATTTTCCAAGAAATGTCACCAGAAAGTTACACATAACTGCAGGGTTATGTCACTGACTCCACTCCATTGCAAAATTATGGAACTTGTTTTAATGCTGTCTTACTACAACAATGCTGTCTTACTACAACCTTTGTGGAGAATTAAAATTTCCACTATAGAAGCCAACATGGATTTCACAACACAGAGATGAAGTGAAATTCAGCTCACTCAGTTTGTCCATGAGATCCACAGTGACGATAACACCAAGTTGATGCTGTGTTCCATGACTTCTGGAAAGCATTTGATCCAGTTTCCCACTGTTGTTAACTGGACAAAATATGAGCTTACTGAGTAGCAGACAGGATTATTCAGGGCTTCCTAGCAGACAAAACTCAACTTGTCAGACACAATCTGAAAAACTTCACACATGTATATTGTTTACAATATGCGTAAATATAAACCACCTAGTGGATAACATTGTTATAAGCTCCTTGTGGCTGTTCATGGACCATGCTGTTGTCCACAGGAAAGTTGCACTGCAGGAAGGCTGTAGCAATATGTAGCAAGGCCTGCAGAGGCAAGATTTCTTGGTCCAAGGACTGCACATAAATAAATATAACATCTGTGAATTAATATTGTGAGAAACCCATTTCTGTTTCATAACATTGTATGCAATAAATCCCTGAAAACAGTAACACCTGTAAAGTATCTAGCAGTGACAATCCAAAGTGACCTAAATAGGAATGACCACATAAAGGTAGTTGTGCAAAAATTAAATGCTCAGCTGAGATATTTGAAGAATCTTAAGAAAGTGTAATTCTTTCACCAAAGAAGTGGCTTAAAAAGCACCCATTTGACTGATTCTTGAGTACTGCTTGTCTGTCTACATTCTTACTGTGTAAGGTTAATAGGAGTTGGAGGGCAGGAGGGAGGGACGGGGAGGGGTAGAGAATGTGAATGTGTGTGAAATCTTATGGAATTTAACTGCTAAGGTCATCAGTCCCTAAGCTTACACACTACTTAACCTAAATTATCCTAAGGACAAACACATCCACCCATGCCCGAGGGAGGACTCGAACCTCTGCCGGGACCAGCCGCACAGTCCATGAGTGCAGCGTCTTAGACTGCTCGGCTAATCCTGCGTGGCAGGGTGGAAAGGGGGGGAGGGGAGGAACCTGCACAGAAAAGGCATGTATCATCACCAGTTAATCCAGTAAATGCGAGAATGTTCTGGGGATGCTCATTATATTCCAGCGGAAGATGCTACAAGAAAGCCAGTGTCCTGTGAGGGATAGTTTACTGTTCAAATCCTGAGTTTGTACATTCCAAGAATAATAACATCAAAGAAATTGAAGCTTATTCAGAGGTTTACAAAAAGCAATTCTTCCCAGGCATCATTCAATAATGGAACAGTAACAGGCACAAATGATACTTATACCAGAAATGCCTTCCCCTTACACATTGTAAGGTGACTCGCAGAGTATAAATGTAGATGTAGAACAAGGCTTCACAGCAAATGTGCTACTTGAGCAAACAGCGAGTGCACATCTATGAGCTGCAAGTACTGTACCCCCCTCCATTGTCATAGGGAAGAGAATGGGGAGCTGTGGGGATCTTTGTGTAAATGAGGAAATCGATCCTGAAGGAAATGTTTGGAGAAAACCAGGATATCTATGTATTTTCAGTTGCATTGCTGATCAGGTACTTCAAGCTACAGTTTAGTATAAAATGTGTACTACAATGTTTTTCATTTTCCCATTTAGTTGTGTTACAAATCCAGATTTATTTCCCAAATAGCAGGACTCTGTTTGTGATCAGATAAGCTAATAAATTCCAAGATAAATCTACATTTTCTGCACTTTCTTCAATACTGCTAAGGATGTCAAATCCAGCTGTATGCCTGTGATATCTGCACTCTGACAGAGTGCTAAACCATCTGCAATGAATTCTTAACGAAGAATTTGTGAACTGGCTTTGAACGGCGTCATTATTTGCCTTTATATGTATGGGAGCATGATTTTCATGTTTGATAAAAGCTCCTCACAAAATTATTCTACCTGAAGTGGATAAATGTTCAGTTGCAACTACTAAGTTTTCTAGTATTAAATCACCATCCATGATAGCACACTAAGCCTTTGCTGAAGTATGCAATTTTTCAGTTCATCTAGATGGCGATCTACTTGGTTTTCCTTCCTCTTCTTCCACCTACTGAGAGATTTTCCTCTTAAGTTTTAAAATGTCTTGTAAATGCTAAGGTCCTTTAATTTTCCATTTCCACATTCTCCGTCATGGTGAGGCCTGTGGAGCCTTTTTAAACTGAACTACCTGAAAGTATTTAATATCTTATGATACACTAAACCTTTTGCAAACACATCACTTCTTGCATAAAAAGACAAGATTCCTTAAACTGCAGATTAAAGTGTGAGGGTTCAGTCAATGGTATACAATGCTCTCTTGTCATCATTGCTATTATTTCACAGCCGCTGCTACTCAAGTGTTGTTGCAACCACAGTGTGCATGTATATTTTCCACAATCCCCATCCAGCCACTAATGCACTACTCATGAGCAAAAATCTGATCAAGTGCGAGTACTCACACTCAAAATCAGTGAGTTGTTAAGCCCCGATGTAGACAGTCACAGAAATCAAGACATCTGCTCTCACTGGTGAATATGGATTTGCACCATTCACCCCTTTGGTTGCCAGGCTGCAAGATGATAAGACATGAAAGGTAGCATCGCAAGCAGCATCTTTGTTCATAGCTCAGCTTCCTACAAATGATGCCTGATGGCTTTATCTGGCATAATGCGTGCAATATGCCAAAGCTGCCACACAATCGGCAATGGCTTCTTGTATGATGCAGTACCCCAAGCACAGATTTGTATGTCACTGTCATCCTGAATCAGGATCACAAGCAGGTGCACCTTCGTCAAAAAACCAACATCAACAACATCCAGATGCATCTCATATTCAATGCATTGTTTCTTGAGGGTCATACGCCAACAACATGGATTCATTGAAATTCAGATAATTACATGAATCTGTTCTTCAGTCTCAGCTTCAAGTTACTATAATGTTTAACAACTCACTAAAATAGTCATAACAACAGACTGTCATCTCAAATACAATTTTTATGGGGTCAACTTTTCATGCTTTGCATTGTTTCCTATTCCAGCACATTCTGACATATTGCTTTTATTGCCTGTTATCAGTTCCTCACTCAAATGTCTTTCTAAAAGTTCATTTTTCATTGATGAACATGTAAATTTATGAGATTGACATTTGGGTTTCTGGGATGGAGTAGTTTACCTGGTAGAATGACAGAATTTGGACATGGCAGCATCAGTGAAATTTGACTTTCCTTCGGCTTAGAGAACTAGAATTTTCACAATGGTATAGATTCTGAGTATAAAGTACAATTTGCTACATATATGGGTCAGCAGTGAGTTATAAAGCACTGTACAACTCCAAAATCCCGAAACAAACAGCTATCATAAAGGATGGATAGATAGATTATTAGTGCAGCAAATGATGTAAATTTAAACTGTGCACACCAGAACTGTAAGACATCTTAGGTTTCAATACGATCTGTGTGTTATTTATAAATGATCTTTGTGTGTGTGTGGGGGGGGGGGGGGAGGGGGGGCACACACACGTGCATCTCTTTTACTGACAAAGGCTGTGGCGAAAAGCTGTACGTGAGCATCTTTTAATTGTGTCTGTCTGCAACTTGTGTCTTCAGAATGAGATTTTCACTCTGCAGCAGAGTGGGTGCTGATATGAAACTTCCTGGCAGATTAAAACTGTGTGCTGAACCGAGACTCGAACTTGGGATCTTTGCCTTTCGCGGGCAAGAACTCTACCATCTGAGCTACCAAGCACGACTCATGGACTGTCCTCACAGCTTTACTTCTGTCAGTACCTCGTCTCCTACCTTCCAAACTTTACAGAAGCTCTCCTGCAAACCTTGCAGAACTAGCACTCCTAAAAGAAACAATATTGCAGAGACATGGCTTAGCCACATGTCTGACGTGTCTTCTTTACCATAAGTAGCCAACTGTCTTTTCCTACATTGTGAAATATAAAGCATTGTACACAAGGAAAAAGGTAGATAGCGATAATAATCTACGAGGGTAGCAAACAAAGTTAACCTGCCACTAAGTCAGTAAGATACAGCCAAGGGCCATCCAGTTAAAAGGCTCAGAAGACTATACAGTAATATTTCACCACTTATTTCGCAAATAAAGAGATTGTTTGAATCAGACCTTTCTGTGCAGTGAACAAATACTTCATCTTTCTCAATGGGATCAGTTATTGCCTCACTGTTGTGTTATTTGCTGTTGAACTGTCCATATATTCCCTCTTGGACATTTAATAGCACACTCAACCAATGATTCAGTAACAGTTGTATCATACATAATAAGTAAAAAAGAACACGAAAATATGCTTTGGATACATCAATGTTTATTTGTACTCAAGGAATTCTGTTTCACTTACATACCTGTACTTCATAAGATTACAGTAGAAATGACTTGTGCAAAAAGAAAATTAAGTATTTGCATTTTAGATCAAAGCAGAATACAAACTAAACTGGCACAAATACAATAACAGTACCAATGCATGGGGACCAGCACAGTGCCAAACTAAAATATATCAATCACCAAAAAGACAAAAAAATGCTACCACCACTTTATTAAGAAATAAATATGAACAGTGCTTCAACACCATAATAACAATAAGTGTTTGAACATATGTTTACTAAAAGTATGAACAATAAAGTTTCCCGTGCCCAAAGAAATACAAAAAAATCCCAACATTTCACCCCCCCCCCCCTCTCCCCACACACAAAATGTTAAATATGTTATTCCATCTGTGGCTACAGCATGCTAACTTAAACATTACAGATCTATTTCCATTTCAAGTCAGTCTTAATTTTTGTTACTTTTGTACCAACAATGGCAAACTGTTCCACACATTAAAAAAAATCAGCTCCATAATTAAAATATATAACTAGATAAACTCCTTCTAAACAAATTACATAATTTTCTTTATCAAGATTACATTAATCAAGATGAAAAACCACGATTCAACCATTTAGATCATAAACAACCAATGGGCATGTAAAAGTCAAAGATAATTCTTGCTTTAGCTTTCAAATATTCCGGCTTCAAGACTGGATGTTTAAAAACTCACAACATTCTGATGCCTGAACAGGATTTTTTACAAGGCATGTGAAATTATTTGGCAAGGTGAAGAGTTAGCCTTAGCAGGAACTAATTTGGTCACATGATGCGGTACAGTCACATTCGGATTCAAAGTGGCACGTGTTGTTACTTTGTAGTGTGAGAGTGAAAATAACTTCAAGGGAAGTCACAAGAACTTGCTGTTAACATCATTTTTTTAGTCACAATGGAAAAAATAAAGGTACGATAGGCAACTAAATGTGCAACAAAATTTGGCAAGCAAACATTTAGCAACATGATGAGGGACAACATGATGCTGATTGATTTTATTATTTTTCAGTTTCCTTGTCCATTTTCCTCCAGGAGGCATCACACTCTTTTTTTTCTGTGATTCACGGTCTTTCAACTCTTCTAACATCACCATATTGTGAAAGAAAGTTGGTCTTGTTGTATATTTGTTAGCATTTTTGGCTAGTAACACCAAGGTGCTGGGTTCAATTCTTTTTCTGGTGGAAAAGTCTGGAGCAGTTCCGATCATCCTTGCGGGGGCACTATGAATAAATGTTGAAAACTGACAGAGTCTGACAACTATTCTCAAACAACTGTGTCATGGAAATGCTTCACATTATGAATGCACAGTCTCAATTTGTCGCCGGTTCTGCTCTATGAGTACAATAAGCAAATTTCAGACTATCATGTAGAAATTGGCAGAAAAAATAAAAAAAATACAGAAATGCAAGGAAAGCCAAACATTTGCATTAACAAATGAGCACCAACTTTCTCCTGTTGGCTCCACAGACAAAATTTTGTAACAAAATGATTCGCCATACTATCTAGACTTAAATCCCATAGAAATCGTCTGGAACCTTGCATTGAATATGATACTTAGTCGTAATATGCCAAATATCTCACTCTCTAATGGGGAAAAAAAGACTGATGCTTTTGCTGCTAATAAACATATGTCTTGTGTTGCCTTGATGTAATGCTACTTCAGAAGTTTGCATGTCAATTTCACAGCTTTTATATTCAAGTAGCTTTTCAGTTAGTCTCACAAGGTTGAGCGGACCTCTTTCCACACCTTTCACACAACAAAAAATTTGAAGTTGTCAGTGGGAACTGAGCCCAAACCTCAGCAATGATAGCCAAAACCGTTAACCACTAGCAGTCTATTGCTCTAACTATCGTGACATCAGTATTGTGACGTTAGAAGACTTGAAAGGCTGGTTGTCTTGCAAAAAAAATGTATGACGTACTAACAAAGGAACTGAAAATGTCTTAAAATTAATAAGCACAGATTCGAAGAAAGCGACGGCATCAACATCCGTGACTGAAACAGCAAACAACGAATCAACAGTCACTGCCGTGGAAAATAATGTGACCACTGGGGAACTGAGTTTATGGGTACTGCCAACCAAGCCTCATGAGCAGCTAACCTGAGCAATATTGTACAGATTGTTTTTCTTTTGGTTCTAAATGGCCACTTCATTCAGTGGCACTTAAAGAAATGTAGTGTTTCAAAGCACTCCACTTGTTAGCATACAAGTGTACACTATTTCTACTTTCCCTCCCTGCTTCTTGGGTGTAAACATGACAGATGTGCATTCATACTTCATCTTTCTCAATGTGAGCACTTATTGCCTCACTGT
This sequence comes from Schistocerca gregaria, assembly GCF_023897955.1. Classification (NCBI taxonomy): domain Eukaryota; kingdom Metazoa; phylum Arthropoda; class Insecta; order Orthoptera; family Acrididae; genus Schistocerca; species Schistocerca gregaria. The sequence continues at coordinate 290,538,410 of NC_064927.1, forward strand.
TGTGTTATTCTCTGAAGATTAATATACACCTGAAACATTGCTAAGCAACTGTCTCAGGTTTCCAGGTTTTTCAATGGCACTCAAAACTTTGTTTTGTATGTTAGGTCATGACCAACTTTACAAATCTGTTTTAATTAATCTCACACACTGCACCCACAGCAAACATATGAAGACTTTAAAGTTAAGCACTATTCACAAAACTTAGTTCATTTGCAGTTCATTTGCAGTTTCTCACATATTTTTCATAAAATGTAGCTGATTTTGTGTGGTTACAATTTTGTTTAGTTTACGGTACATACCAATCCATCAGCAACATACTTTTCATAATCTAAGATCTGTTACAAGTAAAATGCTTTGCTATCCCAGTTATTCATAGGATTTATGTTTAATGCGAAAAAAACTTGTAATCTAATAGCTTCTTTCCTTAAGTGAGTGTAACTTCATTCTCAAATTTCTCAAAGTCTGTTACTATACTCACCCACCTCACATTTACTTCTTTATCCTGAAACAGTTCAGTAAATAGTTTGCAACCTCATTATGTGACTTACATGGTCAACAGATAACATTATGGTGAAGAAACAGATTAAGAGATGTAAACTGGTAGTTCACTTTTTAGCAATACAAGTCCTGCCTTATAAATTATTTTATTTCAACAGACAAAAATGCTTTGTCAAAATAACTGTAAATGTGCAATCAAAAATATGAAATATGCAATTAAAAGGCACTGTATATTATGTCTTTTGCATGACAATAAGGAACTTTGTTATTACATAATTTTAATACAAATACAGACTTTCTGCAACAATAACAGCAAATCACCACACTTTACTTTCCTGCTTTTGAAAGTAAATTATAGTAATGCATGGTTTGATTTACATGTTTACCTTGGCATGCAAAAACTAGAATTCCAGGCCTGATGAATTATAGGAACAACACTTTACACTGTAGTTAACTTTTCTCTGACAGTTCATGTAAGTTACATTTAAAATGTCTTTCTTTGCAGCACATATAACTACAAAATAATCTTCTTGGCAATGTAGCTTATAAATGTGCATCAGTATTTTGGGTACTATATTTCTGTTCTACATAAGGATCAGTTTATATATTACATTAAGAGCATTACATTTACTTTACAACTATATTAAAAACTACATACACTATTGTTTCATAAATGAATCACAACTGCAGAATATGTTGCTTCAAATAAACTCACAATAGTATAACACAGTTCTGACATCATTAATTTTTGGTACTTACACACAGTTCACCAGTTTAATAGTTACACCACATTACAAAATGAAAAATTGTAATCCGGTAAAGAGAAATCCCAAACACAGGTGGAAACTTATAAATTTATTTTATTTCTGTGTATGATCACAAAATTATTAAATCCTCAGACTATTAGTTTCAGTCAGCAATGACACCTTCAGATCTGCAGCAAAACTTGGGAAAAACCACATACAATAAATGGACAGTCAACACCTCGAAACATTAAAATAGCCGATAGCAAAAACTATTACTGACAAACATGTAGAAACATGCACTTAAAATACGACAAGAAATAACTATTTAAAACATGTGCTAATATAATGAACCCATAGTGACATCATCATAAGATACACAAAAAATCAGCATAACATCCTTCCACATATTTAAAATATGATATATACCAGGGCACATTGGCACAGTGTCAACGGAATATTCTTGTTAACAGCACCACTGTTCATGACACAATGTAATACAGTAGCAACAAAATGTTTATGTCATAAGCTTGTTTTATGTCACTACTGTAAGCCCACACATATTCACCAATTATATAACTGTACAAAATGCAATAAAAAGAAGAATACAATAGGTAACGTCTATGGTGGGCTTACCAGGTGTGTGAGTTATTACAGTGATAAAATGCAATAAATTAAAAACGCAGCTAAAGTTATTTAAACTGTTAAAAGGAAATGGTTAAGTGCTGATTTGTAATTCTGGGATTTGGCTAACAGAATAATACAAAAACGATAAAATAACTGGGGAAAGAAGCCAAATGGATGAAACAATGCTATGCTGATTTTGTTTGTATCTTCTGACAATGGCACTATGGCTTCTTTATATTAGGACATATTTTAAAATAGGCATGCCTGCTCATATTTTAGGCACATGTTTTCCACATCTATGTTAGAAATACGCTTCATTATGGCCTATTTTATTGTTTTAAGATGTCACTTGCTGGATACTACTGTCCTGTTTGCAACCATATCACAGCTTGTGAAAAAAACTGTTATGGAATTTTCAATGAATTTTTTATATTAAGTACTATGGCAACATGTGTCCAGTATGCCACAACTGTTCTCTTTCAACAAGTTGCTATCTTTAATCAATACTGATTGCAGTATATGTAAAATATTATATTTATACCGGAAAACGATTTTATCATAGCCACAAATGTACAATTATTTTTTGACAAACACACAAAAAGTGTACAATCTCTATTCTCTCCTTTATAGGATGCTTGCACTCAGCATGCAAGACAATAATAATCAGTAAAGTGAGGAAAATGGAATATTTGCACTGCACAATAAATTGCTACATTTTTCAATACTGACTACTTGTACAATAAGATTTTTAAAAAAGAAAAGAAAATCCACACACACACACACACACACACACACACACACACACACACACACACAAAACTGTTACGTGTTTAACTGGCGTTAATAGTACAAAATATATAACCATTCAAGACACATTATTGCAGATTGACATTACTGCTAGTAAAGACAATTGTAGCAATTCCCTTCATGCATCACAAGTATAAAACTTATAAATGTAGTACATTTGTAATGACTTATGAATGGATGCAGGGGAAGAATAGGCTGCAACGTGCAAAAAACATGCATTTCACAATTGTTATGGGCTATTTTTTAACTTACAAGAATTTTTTTTTTTTAATTTCCATGCTTATATGGGAAATTCCTGGCAGTTAAACACAGTTTTTAAAAACAGGCTCATCACATAATATTCCTTTCAATAACACAGTACACCAGTTACTGTGCATGCAAACACTCAACAGCACACGCAAAAGGTGGTGCACATGAAAGACCATGTTATTCAATATGTATTTCATGTAAGTCAGTCATAAAATTAAAATGAGAAAGAGAAAATTACACTGAGGTGACAAAAGTCATGAGATAGCTATATATGCGTTAGTATTGCATACACAAGGTATAAAAGGGGAATGCATTGGTGGAGCTGTCATTTGTACTCAGGTGTTTCATGTGAAAAAGTGTCCAACGTGATTATGGCCACTCAATAGCAATTAACAGATGCTGAACGCAGAATGGTAGTTGGAGCTCGATGCATGGGACATTCCATTTCATACTCCCACAGAGTCTAGAATGTGCTGAGAATACCAGTTTTAAGGCATTACCTCTCACCACATAAATGCATTTGCTAACGGCATTCACTTAATGACCAAGAGCAGTTGTGTTTGCTTACAGTTATCAGTGCTAACAGAAAAGTAACAATATGTTAAATAATTGCAGGAATCTGAAATGTACAATGAACATATCCATTAGAACAGAGCAGTAAAATTTGATGTTAATGGATTATGACAGCAGAACAATCCGAGTGCTTTTGCTTTGCCTATAGCTTGTAACCATATTGGTTGGACAGTCAATGATTGGAAAACCATGGCCTGGTCAGATGCGTCTCAATTTAAATTGGTAAGAGCTGATGGTATGGTTCGAGTGTGGTGCCGACGTCATGACACCATGGAGCCAAGGTGTCAACAAGACACTTCGCAAGCTGATGGAAGCCCCACAATGATGTTGCATGTGTTTACACAGAATGGACTACGTCCTCTGGTCCAACTGAACTGATCACTGACTAGAAATGATTATGTTTGGCCACTTGGAGACCACTTGCTGCCATTCATGGACTTAATGATCCTAAACAATGATGGAATTTTTATGGATGACAATGCACCATGTCACTGAGCCACAACTATTCACGATTGGTTCAAAGAACATTCCAGATAATTCAAACGAATGATTTGGCTACTCAGATCGTCCAACATTAAACCCATCAAACATTTATGGGACATAATCGAAAGGTCAGTTTGCGCACAAAATCCTGCACCAGCAAGACTTTTGCTATTATGGACAGCTATAGAGGCAGCGTGACTCAATATTTTGGCAGAGGACTTCCAGTGACTTTTGAGTCTGTGTCACGTCGAGTTGCAGTACTACACTAGGCAAAATGAGGTCCGACACAATACTGGGGGGTGCCCCATGAGTTTTGTCACCTCAGTGGATATGGTGACCTCATTAACCAGCATTTTTATTTGTCCTTTTTCTAAGAATAATGTATGCCGTAGATGACACCATTCTTAAGATTTGTACTATAAAGTATGCCAAACAGGATTTGTTTCTGACTAAGACACTAATATTTTTACCCATTTAATATATACGACAATAAAATAGCCTAATGTAAAATAATGCCTCTAATATTAGTGTTATTTCAGTTCCTGGGCATTTTTCTCAAAAAGCAAACTGAACATCAACCAATATCTTGTACTCATAAATCACTCAAAGTAAACACACCCCAGTTTTTACAAATTTGTGCCCTTCAGTTGATATTTAGCAATACTCCCATCCGCCCTCGATAAAAATCAATATGGCAAATATGTGTCACACAAAAATTTCATATATGCCTTATAGCCTACTCAATATTATTACTCCAAAAATATAGCTTCATAAAAAGGAAAATCTGGACAGGTAGTCTTAAAGTCAGTAGCAGCTGCACATACGTCTTTTTTAATGAGCAAAGCATCTAAGCAGTTGATAAGATGGTTAGTATTTCACGATGTTTGCAAGTTGTCAGCTGCAGCTGCGAATGCCAATGATAGGCCCACAAGCACCGCCAAAGCACCCATACTCATTCCACTCGAGGCAACATCTGCAATTCATCATATTGAGCTAAGTGTCAAGACTGTGCCTCTATTACACTACTGAAGATAAAAAGAAGTAATAAAGTACCACATATATCCCTCACATTTAAGACTTTAAAAAATCTATAGCAAAATAACACACAATGGTTTCTGTAAAATAATTGACATTAACACTTGTACTTAATATTACTATCATCTCTTACAATACCATTCACTTGTCTCTCATCAGGCAGAACTTTTAAGCCAAAAGATACTGCAAGGGATGAGCTACTGACATTCATGGTGATAGTTTCTGGAAAAAAATTTATAATGATAACAACAAAAGCTGAGCCTTGTTGCTGCAGCAACTAAGTTTGGGTTCCTGTTTCACTTTTCATTTTTAGCTTTGGTATCACAATGCCATCATCCCTTTACAGACGATGGGTCATTTTGTGGAGAAAAAAGGCATTTGATTACCAGTACTTAAAAGGTTTTGTCCTTGGTAGAAGGACTGAAACATGATGCACTCAGCCCTCTAGGGCCAAGTAAAGGCTATGCAAATGGAAAATAGCTGCACCAAGGTTGGAAAGCTGACAATGAGTTGGAGAGCAGTGTGTTGACCACATGCCCTCCATATGGCACCTTACAATGATGTTGGCAGATAATATGGTGCCTGGTCGGCGGCAAGTAACCTTTAGGGCTTATTATGGAGTTAAAGTTTTTCGAGTGTTATCTTCAACGATTTGAAAAGTTGTTTCCCGTTCTAGCTGCACCTTTTTTACCTAGTATTTTGTCTTCAAAACATTTATGGGTCCATAAGTTACGTATCATTATGTGACCAAGAAGTTTAATCTTCCAACTTTCTATTTCCTTGAGGGGGTGCTCTTTTTCATTAGCTCTTTTATAAGCTGATTCTCCTACCAAACCATATTGAGACTAGCTCTCAGATAGGTACTTACAGGCAGTGCAGGGTAATCTCAGAAGCAAAGAAGGGAAATTAAATAATGGAATATCTTAGGGGTCAGTATTATCCCCTGTACTTCAAAACCTTTATATTTATGATATACCCGAAACCAGTAAAATTAAGTTAGCACATGATGACGATCTAGCACCTGCAGTTCAGTACAAAGAGTTCAGAAGTGCAGAATGCACTCTAAATGATGGTCTTAAAAAAAACTTAATCTCACCATTTGCAGATGCATACCCAACACAGAAAGTTATAAACTGGAGGTCCATATGAGTAACATAGTGCTTCCACTCCAGAGGCACCCAAATTATCTTGGAATGACTCTTGATAGGACACTGTCTTTCAGGAAGCATCTAGAAGAAACTTTTAGGAAATTAAGAACACAAAACACCCTTATCCAGAAACTCTGCAGTACTAGCCGGGGGACAACAGCATGTACACTTCGAACTTAAGCGCTCAGTTTAATGTTATCTATGGCTGAATATTGTTCTCTGGTAGGGCTGAACATTCCTCAAAATGGTTCAAATGGCACTAAGCACTATGGAACTTAACATCTGAGGCCAGCCGTCCCCTAGACTTAGAACTACATAAACCTAACTAACCTAATGACCTCACACAAATCCATGCCCAAGGCAGGATTCGAACCTGCGACCATAGCAGCCTCGCGTTTCTGGACTGAAGTGCCTAGAGCCACTCGGCCACAGCGGCCGGCGAACATTCCTCACATAAATAAAATAGACACTCAGCTCAATACAACCATGGGAATTATTTCTGGTTGTTTAGGAACTACTTCCTTGCGCTGGCTTCCAACACTCGGCCACATACCTCCTCCTCTGTTAAGAAGACGAGAAGCAAAATAATGAATAATCTTCAACTTCCCCCCAACACATGTGATAACAAATTTCACATCGGAAACCAAATTTTTGCACTGCAAGGTGGACACCATTAATACCTAGGGGACACTGGTAGTATATAACAGCAGCAAACATATTACACAGCAGTGAGAAGGTGATCCAAGCCAAATACATCTCAAGAAACATGACATGTTCAACAGGTGCCTCACAATCAACTTCATGTAGCAGGCCAGCCCACTACTAATGCCATTCAGAGTTCCACAACAGCTGACAAGGTGCACATTGGTGTCAATTTCATATGCATTTTGGAGCAACCACTCACAAATGCACCATGCCATGTTCACATATAAACACCGATTGCAACCTCCAGTAGATGTCACAGGTCATGCAAATAAGCAAGTATGACTAAACCATAAGTGCGTAAACCAAACCAGGTTGCATCATGGGTACAAGCATAGCAGAGAATATTTTCTCATAGACTTGGGCTTTGAAACAAACACAATACCAGAAACAGCTGCCAGGCCTCCAACTTCAAGATGTCTTCTACATATCTGGTTGATGAATGACACACTATTAAAATGTGTTGCACCACCACTTGCACTGTTGACTTAGGCCTGGGCACACCATTTATATGGACATTCATGGTAGCAGATGTCAATGAACCATTGTTGAGCACATGTTTTCTCTGTCATTTCCACCTTTGCCCTGATTTAATGGAGGGAGTACTTCACAACAGAGATACTGGTGATTCCATTTCCATTTATTTCAGCAAAACCACTAGTTCCTACTCTGTCAATTTTGACAGATTCTCCTCATCATCAACTAAAGAAATTCAAGACTAATACCATTTGCTAACTAAACAGCTGGCTTCAATGGAGCAAATGTACATAGACAAGAAAATGGAATGCTCAAAATTAGGGGCTGAAAATTTGGTTTTACACTAATCTTTGTGTGACAAACATAGTGAATTAGCTGAGGTCAAGCATCAGCAACCACTTTTAAGGACTAATGCAGTTCCCAAAAAAAGCATCTATCACCTGCCAGTCCTCATCTTCATGCTATCTTACAGACCATAGAGAAATTAAAGATTATGACAAACAGTTTTAGTGGATCCTCTGAGGAAGATAAAGAATATAAGTACCTGAATGAGAAAGTCAGTCAAACCTTGTTGGTGTAGGATGCTGTGAACATTGGAGGTGAAGAGGACATAAAACTGTTACATAAAAAAGTGGTACATGACAGTCATTGTTGACAACACCTGTTCTTCCTAACAACAGACTTCACGCAGTGGACATGGAGCACATACAGGGCAGTGACTGGGAGATTTGGTGAACTTTTCACTCTCCCAATGTTACTTATGTTTTGTTTAGTGCTCCTACACTCTCAACACAATGTGGCATTAGGGACAGAACCATCTACAGAATAAACACTTCTGAAGGACCTCCGGTCTTCCAGAAAGCATGATGTTTAACTCCAGCTAAGTTATATGCCATGAAAGCAGCTGTTGCAGAACTATAAAATAAGGGTATCATGTGAACATCAGATAGCACATGAGCCTCACCCATCCTGTAGGTACCTAAGAAGGATGGCACATACAGGATGCATAGGATGTGTGCGGACTATATGGCACTGACCAGAATGGTACCAAATAGATATACAATCCCTAATATACAGAGCTTTTCTCGCTTGTTGGATGGCACTTCAATACACAGTCTTATCAACTCTGAAAAGGCCTACCTCCTGATTCCAGTGGTGAAGAAATAAATTCCCAAGACTACCATCATGACTCCTTCCAGTTTATTAGAATTTCTGTACACAGTATTTGGATTAAAAGATTCTACCCAAACTTGACTGTGTTTTATTGATAGGGCTATCACTCACCTTCTGTTCTGTTTTCCATATCTAGATGATATATCAATTTTTTTTCTTCTTCACCTGAACAACACAAGGAACAGCTCCAAAGGGCATTCAGTGTACTTGAGTAATTGAGGAGCTCTTTTTCAAAACACGATAAATGCAAAAAATTTAAAAATTGAGTTATGCATAGTAATGGCATAAAGTTCACCTTTTGCAGCAATCTCTGAGCCAAATTTTAGCAAAAGTTTAATATTGCTGTACGTATAAGCACTCCAAATCACAAGGTTTTAGGAAAACCCAATACATGCATTCTTAGGGTTAAAGCAAAAGTTGACAAATGCAATAAAATTACTCTCAAGTGTCTTAGCTCTCTTTCCATAGCAAGAAGATGGCAATAATGGAGTAAATTGGTTTCCCAGGTTGCTGTATGCCATGTTACCATTACTGTAACAATATTTACTGATGGGAATAGTGCCAAAACCAGGCTTTGTTGTAGTCAGAACACTTGCAGCTTACTTTCAGACAAATATTCATCTGATGCTCATCAGTCTACAAAAAAGTATTGCAAGCTAAAGCAGAATAGGTGAGGATTCTTGTGATCCTGAAGACAGTGTGCAGGCCTAAGAATGTTATAGCAGAGAAAAATCCCAATTGAAGAAGAGGTTACATTGATCTGAAATGCAAAGGAAAAAATGTGAAAAGGAATCTATTATTAAATACACTCAAAGCTTCAAAATGAAAAGGAATGAAATAATGCAGAGCCACTAAACACTGCTATGAAGATATTACCCAGTTTCATCATCATGTGGCATCATTAAAGCAAACAGTACAAGATAAGTTCGTGTTAAAGTTATGGAATATTTTTTCATTTCAGCACAGAGTAGTGTACATCCAGAATGCAAAAAGGAAGAAAGCAGTAACAGTGAAGTATATCACTAGAAAAAGAAATGGTGAAGTAGTGCCTGTTTGTGCTTCCTCTTCCAAGGAGTTTATGACAGGTTGAAGGATAAGTTATCCTAGCTGTTAACCAGGTTCCATGAAGGAGGAAGGTTGCCAAAGGAAAGGAGAAGAGATGACATAACAGGAATGGCTCATAAGGACCTAACTATAGCCATTAAGAGAAATATAAAGAAAAATAAATGCAGAGAGAGCCATCATGACAGCGGAAGTCTATAAGAGGTTATTTGCCTTCAGATCTCATGGCCAATAATATGTTCAAGAGAGTCTGTGAAGACAGATAAAGAATAGACACGGGTTCACAGGTAGATGCCGTGTTTCTTGACTTCCGCAAGGCATTTGACACAGTTCCCCACAGTCGTTTAATGAACAAAGTAAGAGCATACGGACTATCAGATCAATTGTGTGATTGGATTGAGGAGTTCCTAGATAACAGAACGCAGCATGTCATTCTCAATGGAGAGAAGTCTCCCGAAGTAAGAGTGATTTCAGGTGTGCCGCAGGGGAGTGTCATAGGACCGTTGCTATTCACAATATACATAAATGACCTGGTGGATGACATCGGAAGTTCACTGAGGCTTTTTGCAGATGATGCTGTGGTGTATCGAGAGGTTGCAACAATGAAAAATTGTACTGAAATGCAGGAGGATCTGCAGCGAATTGACGCATGGTGCACGGAATGGCAATTGAATCTCAATGTAGACAAGTGTAATGTGATGCGAATACATAGAAAGATAGGTCCCTTATCATTTAGCTACAAAATAGCAGGTCAGCAACTGGAAGCAGTTAATTCCATAAATTATCTGGGAGTACTCATTAGGAGTGATTTAAAATGGAAGGATCATATAAAGTTGATCGTCGGTAAAGCAGATGCCAGACTGAGATTCATTGGAAGAATCCTAAGGAAATGCAATCCGACAACAAAGGAAGTAGGTTACAGTACGCTTGTTCGCCCAATGCTTGAATACTGCTCAGCAGTGTGGGATCCGCACCAGGTAGGGTTGATAGAAGAGATAGAGAAGATCCAACGGAGAGCAGCGCGCTTCGTTACAGGATCATTTAGTAATTGCGAAAGCGTTACGGAGATGATAGATAAACTCCAGTGGAAGACTCTGCAGGAGAGACGCTCAGTAGCACGGTACGGGCTTTTGTTAAAGTTTCGAGAACATACCTTCACCGAAGAGTCAAGCAGTATATTGCTCCCTCCTACGTATATCTCTCGAAGAGACCATGAGGATAAAATCAGAGAGATTAGAGCCCACACAGAAGCATACCGACAATCCTTCTTTCCACGTACAATACGAGACTGGAATAGAAGGGAGAACCGATAGAGGTACTCGGAGTACCCTCCGCCACACACCGTCAGGTGGCTTGCGGAGTATGGATGTAGATGTAGATGTAGAAGATATTTCTAATTTGAGAACACACTGACTTCAGTCCAGAAACACATCTCTGCAACTGGCCCAGCAGCTTGCCGATAGCAATTCACCACTGGCATGAAATCTGGACTACAAATACTTCATCTGAAGTGTGATATCTTACTGACCCTCTACAGAGATTCAAGGTCTTTGAACTCCCGCAGCACGAGAGAAAGAATATAAATCGCATCCAAACAGCACATGGAGTGTGTACACAACCTGCACAAACGGGGTAAGTAGCCCGCCCCAAGCTGTGACTATGGAACACCAAATGAGACCATCCAGCACATTGTCAAGGAGCGGGTCATCAGCACCCATACAAAGTCCCAATTTTTTCACAGCCCAATCTAGCCACTGACATCAATGATGAGGATGATGATGAGGAAATGGTGAGGACAACACAAACACCAAGTCCTCGGGCAGAGAAACTCCCCAACCTGACCGGGAATCGAACCCAGGACTCCGTGATCCAGAGGTAGCAATGCTAGCCACTAGACCACGAGCTGCGGACCTCGAGGAGCATAAACTGAGAGATTACCTTGTTGACCCAAATGACTTTTTTTCATAGCCACAGCATCAAGCCATGGCTGAATAAGGAGAATGGACGTTAGAATATTAAAGTTTTTAATGTTACCTGTATTTGTATCTCTTTATGCATTTTTTGTGTGTTCTTGACAGTATTTCATGTGTAGTACTGAACACTACATAAATAAACAAACTTAATTTATGACTCCTAACGCCGTTTTTCTCTTGCCTTCAAGATTTCTGTTGCTTATAGCTGCAATTCATCTTTCTTTTTACTTACTGTGCAACTCTCACTTTCATAGAGCAGAGTGCCTTTCATAGAGCAGAGTGCTCTGGACAAAAAATTTAGCAAATCCGTTCCTATATTGATACACACATTATTAAGAGAATTCTCTTGTACTGGAATATCAGTTTAGCAAAAATTATCTGTTTCCTGCAGAGATGAAGAGGACTGTACAGGACAGAGTAGTGTGGGAAGCTGCATCAAACCAATCTTCTGAGTGAAGATGATAACGACAACATCGACCATCTACTTTCCAATGAAATGCATCTATTACTATAAGAACTTACACTTCCTAAATAGTAAAACTTCCTGCACTTTAATAACATTAAAAAATGTTTCTGTTTCACACAGCATGCATTCTTCCCTGTAATTATGTCATAAACCTGCTGGCCAATTTAGAAGTAGTTCTTTCTCCAGTGGCAAATAGTGTCCCTACTAACTTGAACTGAAGAAGGCACATGTCATGCACAGTTCAGTGCATTAAACCATACTCAGAACTCTGATTTACTGAAAAGTGCTGTCTACTGTGCATGTTTGCAGATGAAGAAAGGAACAACTTCTAAGTTTGCAGGCAGTTGCTTGACAACAAAACACGTAAGAATGCATATTGGTGGTCACAGTCATATATGTCATATATATTTTATTCATTCTTTCACTATTATTTTAATAACTCTTAAGTGAGTTTGATATAGTGTCACTAACAGATCCAGTTGCTCAGTATTAAGGCTAAGTTTGAAGTTTTGTGTGGAAATGTTCACAAAGAATGATTTGGTGAGAACAGGTAACACTAAATCTAGCTTCTAAGGCATAAATTTTATAGCAATCTACACATCCACAACAAAAATTCGTAGGGGCAATGTTCCTGCAAAAGCAGTTTAAGCTTTATAAGAAATTTTGTAACACTAAAAGTGGAAGATGTATATTCAAAACTGGTGAACAAAATGAATTAGAACAACATGGGTCAGTAAGCTTAAAATTGTGAATACTTTGAAACAAGCCCTTTGTAGAGGAGGTTATTTTCTTTTAAGTATACAATTCAGATTGGATGATAATCTGAAAAGTCATGCCTGCAAGTGGTACACCCCAGAAAATTCTTCTCGTTTGTTTGGAAGCTGCCATTTTAGTGAAATATCAATGTATGATGCAATCTATTGTCCAAAAACTTGGTAGGTTCACTAGCTAATAACCTGTTTTCTCTATATTGATATGACATGGATGATGAATATACTTGTTAAATAATGCATGTTTATATTTGTATGATATGGAGTGCTTATTTATAACAAGACAGCACTCCATTAGAATACAATTGAGACATAAGAATATGTCAGAATGAATTTACAAATTATTGATAAGTCAATGAAATACTGCTGAGTTCCCATCATTATCATGAGACTTAAAAGCTGCCAAATTTTCTCTATGGCTACATTTAATGAACATTGCTTACCAGATAAAATAACTAAGTTGTATGCAGTGCATGCAAGTATTACGTGTCATGTGCAGCTATTATACAAGAGTCATACACAAAAAGTTTGTGCAGGAAAAGGAAGGAAAAAAGGAAAAATTAAGGTTTAAAGTCCTGACAATGAGCAGATCTTTAGCAAGAGCTCACAAGTGCAGATTGGAGAACGATAAGGAAAGAAACTGGTCATGGCCTTTCAACGGAAGCATCCTGGCATTCGTCTTATGTGATTTACAGGAACTATGGAAAATCTAAGTCTGGTTGGCCAGATGGCGATTTCAGCCACCATGGTGCCAAATCAGAGTCTAGTGAAACCACGGCGCCATTTCGCTTGCTGTTTGTGTGCAAAGAGTGATACTACTTAAAACTTATGCTGATTCCATAATACAAAGCTATCTTTCACATATATCTCGGTTGTCATCAATACAAAGTAACTGTCGTTTGAGAGCAATACTCATAGACCATTAATTTGTTAACATCGAGTACAGATTTAAGTGTCAGGAAGCCATTTCTGAAAGTATTTGTATGGAGTGTAGCCATGTAAGGAAGTGAAACATGGACAATAAATAGTTTAGTCAAGAAGAGAATAGAAGCTTGCAAAATGTGGTGCTACAGAAGAGTGCTGAAGATTAGATGGGTAGATCACATAACTAATGAGGAGGTACTGAATAGGATTGGGGAGAAGAGAAGTCTGTGACACAAGTTGACTAGAAGAAGGGATTGGTTGGTAGGACATGTTCTGAGGCATCAAGGGATCACCAATTTAGTACTGGAGGGCAGTGTGGAGGGTAAAAATCGTAGAGGGACACCAAGAGATGAATACACCAAGCAGATTCAGAAGGATGTAGGTTGCAGTACGTACTGGGAGATGAAGGAGTTTGCACAGGATAGAGTAGCATGGAGAGCTGCATCAAACCAGTCTCAGGACTGAAGACCACCACCACCACCACCACCACCACCACCACCACCACAACAACAACAACAACAACAACAACAGTAACAACTCATATCGTTAAAGAGTATATACAATATCCACCTGCAACTTGTCTGTCAACTGAGAGAAGTTTGTAATGTCAATATATGTAAGTTCTATGTGGTTGAATAATGCAACATACAACAGTAGGACATAACAACAAGAGGAATCACTGCCACTAAGAACAAAATCATACATTGGTGGAATTCTACACAGTGACCAATTACCATGTTAAAAAAAAAATACCCAGATCAGCACTACCCATATACCATTTAACACACAAGAAGGTAAGAAAGTAAGAATGATTGCAGAAGTGCATTAGTTACAACTTTCTAACCTCTACAAATGTCACATGAAAAAAAATTGTAAACCATGGAATTCAGAGATTATACAGTCAATAAGAAATTAAATCTAAAACTAGAAATGAACTGTTAAAAATTAAAGCTCAAATGAAGTTAAAGGTAATCCTCATATTAACAGCAACTAAAATGATTAGAATCAAGAACACACCCTGACTACCAGTCACCATCACATGTTTTAATCACAAGCTCTCAAATCAAGCATTTTTCTTTGTCTTTTAGTTTCTAATCAAAACAGTCTAAAACATTCCCTTAGCTTGTTTTATTTATGTACTCTTCAAACAGATGTCATAAAATAATTTCCTGGCTCTGTCACAGATTTATTGGCCATTACACACATTTTCTCCAAACGGTTTAACATATCATGTCCTTCAATAAAATGACACATACAAGCCAAATTTCATATTTAAACATCTACTGAAACCCATCTTCACAAATAGTTTCACATATCTCTCAATCTCTTATTGTAATCATAAAATCTAGTGATGGAAGTGGATTTTTCAAAGTGAGAGACTACAGAGGAAAACAGAAAAGTCAAATTCTGCAAATAATTTGGCTGAGATTAAAATTTTCCAGAACAATGAATATGGTTATTAGAAACAAAATTCAATACAATGGAATGGAGAACATTGGTGTTCAAATTCTATGGTAGATATATGCAAACACAACAGACACTTCGTAAATAACAGATACCTGTATCACTTCAAACATTATGGTTATAACATCACTTACCAGAAGCATTACGAGGTAGACGCTGCAGGGTGAAGTTCATGATTATTGTTCCATTCTCTGGAACAACTACACTCTGCCTCTGAGATGAAGTGTAGCCCGGGGATGATACATTTACAGTATATGTTCCAGGTAACAGTAACCGCCAGAACTCACCATGTTTACTTGTTACTATGTCATGTGCTATGCCTTCTACTGAAACTCGTGCAGCCTCAATGGGATCACCATGGTCATTCAAAACAAGTCCTGTAACAATAATCACAATAATATGATTAATAAAAATAAAATAAAGGCCTTAGGCATAAGTATTAGATTTACCATGATTGCTGGCAATTGAAACTTTGAAATAAGTACTTCATTTCATATTTTGGTTAATATTAAAATATCACTTCATTCTATGTTATGTAAACAATGTTTCTGTATCTAATAGTTTTTCTGTTAATAGAGAACTAACGGCATCTGTTATCTTTGGAGGCTGATTATAATAAATTATGTTAAAAAAATAAAACTAAATTTAGAATGGGGAAACATTAAATATGGTGGCCTGCAATGCTGAGTGCTTACCACACTCCTGTTCCAGATACATATAAATGAGTTACCAGACACAAAGGGGACATGTCGAAAACTGTTATGTTTGTGGATGACACAAGTGAAGGAAACACATCCATGCCAGACACAAATACAGAATAGTATACCATAATTACAACTTGTTCTCTGCAAACAGCTTACCCTTAACCTCTCAAAAAATCATACTATGCAACTGTAAGACAAATAACAATAAATTACAGGCACCAATGAGCAATGTAAATGAAACACAACCTGTGAAATTTTGATGGATCAATCTCAAATCTATCTACTTTGCACTTAGAAACCTCTCACAGTGTGCTGAATTGCAGACAGGGTTGCTAGCATAGAAGCATACTCTACTCAGTAACGTCCTATGGCATAATCTGTAGCAATACAGTAAAGGACAAAAAAGTATTTATTCTACTGAAGCATGTAATTTGCTCAGCGTGTACATTTTATATCCTAACACATTGTAGAAGCCCCTAAATGAATCTAAAGATTCTTACACTGACACACTGGTGTATTTACTGCCTAATGGTACTCGTGGTTAGTAACATGAGTGAATGTAGAATGAACTGTCAACTTCACAACAACATTACTAGCAGTAAAAATAATTTCCAAATAGACTACACAACCCAGTCTAGGATTCAGAAAGAAATTTTACATACTGGTGCTAAAGAATTTAACAGGTGACTGGCAGACATCAGTCAAGAAATTCAAAATTCCCACACATTCCAAACAAGCATTAGTCATGCCTACTACAATTGAATAATCTAGGATGTAAATTCCAGTTCACATCAGAGTTCAAATTACACAGGCTATAACTCGGCTGATATATAAACAGCTGATACCATTTTGTGTAATGTTGAATAAACACTAAATTTGACACATTAGATAAAAATAACAGCTAAGTAGTATAATTAAAAGAGCAATAGCTATTGTTTTTATTTTTTATTTTTGCTCTTCATATTGGAAATAGTCCAATTTTTTTCCTTGGGAAGGGAGTAGAGGTTTAGTGAGTGCAAAATGCATTTTAGGCAAACTGTAAATATAATAGCGAACCTCGCATTGCCTTAATCGTTGGAACTTCTTAATTTTAAATAGGGCCATGGGAAAAAATTTGTACCTTTGAATAGAACCATCACATTTGAAAATTTTGTGACTAAAGAGACCTTTCTTTGTATTCGCATTGTTTCAGATGCATCACCAAAAAAAGATATGCTACTCAACACAAGTAAGTGGGAACTGTTGATACTAGATAGCATTACTTGCATTTTCCCTCCTGATAATGCTATAACTCGCAATTAAAAGGAGTGTTTTTGGTGGCACATTGTTGGATGTGTGCTATGAGTGGGTCTTCAGTTTTTATGTTATTCATTCAGGAAACGCATGTTCCAATGAAGAAGCATCTGATATCTTTATGATACTTGGAGAACGTTGTCAGAATTCCAGAATGAGATATTCACTCTGCAGCAGAGTGTGCACTGATATGAAACGTCTTGGCAAATTAAAACTGTATGCCAGACTGAGACTCGAACTTGGGACCTTTGCCTTTCGCGCGCAAGTGCTCTACCGTCTGAGCTACCCAAGCACGACTCATATCCCATCCTCACAGCTTTAGTTCCATCAGTACCTTATCTCCTACCTTCCAAACTCACAAACGCTCTCCTACAAGCGTTGCAGAACTAGCGCTCACGGAAGAAAGGATATTGTGGAAACATGGCTTAGCCACAGCCTGGTGGATGTTTCCAGAATAAGATTTTCACTCTGCAGAGGAGTGTGTGCTGATATGAAACTTCCTGGCAGATTAAAGGTCCAAAGTTCACTTCTCAGTCTGCACACAGTTTTAATCTGCCAGGAAGTTTCATATCAGCAGCTCCAGTTTTGGTGGAAGATCACAGCATCGCAAAATCATACAAGAATAAGGAAAACTACTAGTTTCTCCAAATAAGCCTTGAACCCATTTAGGTTTCCCCAAAGTTTAGGTGTCAATTTATTGGTGATGACTCTCAATCTCTTCCACTACTTCTGTATGCTTGCTTGAAGAGTTTGGGATGGTTAAGTGGTTTCTGCAGACAGATCTGCAGTTCCTCATTTTCAGTAGGCAGACTCTTCACACAACAAAAACATTGTATGATTTTATGGATTTCCTCTTTGTGTTTCTTTTTCAATTGTGACATTGATAGTGTTTGCTGTTTGTGATCTTTGGTGACTTCATTAGTAGGATAATAGAGTTCATGGTATCCTTTATTCAATATTCGTATCAGTTTGGCTTTGAGCAAGTACAGTTTAAAAGGAGTACTTCTACGTACATATGTTTGTGCTGGAATTACCTGCATGTGTCTTAGTGGACACGCAAACTGCTGGTATTTTCTTACTAAGTTGCTTTTAGTTAATGTGTCCCAATAACGTTTTTGAGGTTTAACTTCGCAATTTTTTTAAAAATTTCAAAACCTTCATTTATTCCACATGCACACTGTCATTGTGCTATCTAACAGCCTGGTTACCATTGTCTGTACACAGTAATAATTCAGTTTTTACACAACACAATTGGTCATTCCTAGACCATACAAGAGCACTGTGACACCTGCAACAATCTGACACCTTGCATTCACTGTCATCAATCATCCTCTGTACAGTCCTGACTTGGCCCCCCATCTGATTTTCATCTGTTTCCAAAACTTAAAGAACACTTTTGAGGACTTCACTTTGATAGTGATGAAGCAGGGCAAGCAAGGGCGAGGTTGTGGTCATCAACAAATCCAAACATTCTACGGTGATGGAAGCAACAAACTAGTCTCTCATTGAGAAAAATGTGTTCGCCAACATGGTGGCTATGTTGAGAAATCAACACATGGACATGAAGAATAAATATGTAGACTGTTAATATAATATTTGTTTTATTTAGAAAGCTTTATGAGTTTTCATATAAAAGAAGCCAGAAGCACTACTTTTCAGCACACCCTCGTACAAGGGTGTTTCAACAAGAATATAACAATGGAAAATCGATGGAGGGAATGTAACAATACGAGAGAAGGAAAGCTGCTAATCACCATATAGCGGAGATGCTGAGCCACGACAGGCACAATAAAAAGATTCACACAATCATAGCTTTCAGCCATTAAGGCCTTTGTCAGCAGCGCACACACACACACACACACACACACACACACACACACACACACACACACTCATGCAAGCGCAACTTGCACACACATCTGCAGTCTCAGAGAGCTGAAACTACACTGCGAGCAGCAGCACCAGTGCATGATGGGAGTGGCAACTGGGTGGGGGGAAGGAGGCGGCTTGGGCGGGGAGGGGGAGGGATAGTATGGTGGGAGTGGAAGACAGTGAAGTGTTGCATTTTAGACGGAGGGTAGGAGAGAAGGTGCGGAGGGGGGAGGAGGTTAGTAGCAGAAAGGAGAGAAATAAAAACAAAAATAAAAGAAATTAAAAGACTGGGTGTGGCGGTGAAATGATGGCTGTGTAGTGCTGGAATGGGTACAGGGAGGGGGCTGCATGGGAGAGGACAGTGACTAACGAAGGTTGAGGCCAGGAGGGTTACGGGAACATAGGATGTATTGCGGGGAAAGTTTCCACCTGTGCAATTCAGAAAAGCTGGTGGTGGTGGTGGTGGGAAGAATCCATATGGCACAAGCTGTGAAGAAGTCACTGAGATGAGGGGGTATCATGTTTGGCAGCGTGTTCAGTTACTGGGTGGTCCACTAGTATTTGGCCACAGTTTGTCGGTGGCCGTTCATGCGGACGGACAGCTTGTTGGTTGTCATGCCTACATAGAATACAGCACAGTGGTTGCAGCTTAGCTTGTAGATCACATGACTGGTTTCACAGGTAGCCCTGCCTTTGATGTGATAGGCAATGTTAGTGACCAGACTGGAGTAGGTGGTGGTAGGAGGATGTATGGGACAGATCTTGCATCTAGGTCGATTACAGGGGTATGAGCCATGAGGTAAGGGATTGGAAGCAGGGGTTGTGTAAGGATGGATGAGTATATTGTGTAGGTTCTGTGGATGGCGGAATACCACGGTAGGAGGGGTGGGAAGGATAGTGGGTAGGACATTTCTCATTTCAGGGCATGCTGAGAGGTAATCAAAACCCTGACGGAGAATGTAATTCAATTGCTCCAGTCCCAGATGGTACTGAGTTACGAGGGGAATGCTCCTCTGTGGCCGGACTGTGGGACTTTGGGAGGTATTAAATTTGGGACACATATTAACAAATCTTTCAGTTTAGATAACAGATGATCACTATGCCCCCATCAGAAGCACAAACAATATCACATTGATACTTAAATTCCTCCCATAGTCAGGTAAACACAACCATCATCACTGATGTTATGGCAGTAGAGATCCTGTTCTTCAACTTTTCTAGGTTCTGTGGTAGTGTTTGTGCATAAATGTTACCCTTAGTGAAACCTCATAGGAAGAAGTCACAGGGTGTCAAATCAAGGGACTGTGGAAGCCAGCTGAGAATTGCTGAGTTGCCGGCTGTTTGATGACCGATCCAACACCTTGGCACAGTTTCATTCTGATTCATGCACTTGGCAATTCCTGTGAAGGGGTGCCCCATCTTGTTGAAAAATGAACTTGTCCTCGTTCAGCCTCAGGAATAATCAGTGTTGTAACACAGCAAGATACTGCTGACCGTTAACAATGTTTCCATCAAAAAAGAATGGGCTGTAAATAGATGAGTGGGATATTGCCCAAAACATATTGACTTTGGGTGAGCCTCGTACATGTTCAGTGTGTGTATGTAGGTTCTGTAGGTCCCAAATTCGAACACTGTGTTTATTTACTTTCCCACTAAAGTGGAAAGTTGTTTCATCACTGAACACAATTTGTTGTGCGAGAGTGTTATCAATGTCAATACTGTTCATCTTAAAATGCCACACAATTGCATTTGTTGCCGTGACACAGAGCTTCTAACAGCTGTAAATTGTACCACTTATAGCTAACCAATGTCTCAAAAAATGCCAAGTTATTGTCGTAGGCAGCTGTACCTTGCAACTGGCATGGCAGGTTGCTTTTGTAGGGCTACATTGGGAAGCTGTTTCAATTGATGTGACATTTTTGTTGGAAATGTGGGGGTGGTCAGGCCTCTTTCCTTTACATAGGCATCCTGCGTCTACAAATTGCCGAAATCATCTATGAATGTTATATCTATTCGGAGGTTTGGTACCTATATCTGAAACCACTTTTGAATCACAAAATTACACTTTGCAAACTTAAGCACACAAAATGATTTCTGCCTTGGAGTAGCCATTTTGTAACGTGTGACAATAACGAACAAACAGAAGATGACAGACATCTAATGCAATGAATGAAAACCATCCAATGTATTCATTCCTATAATAACCAACATAATACTTTGTAATACATATATTCTTTTGAAAAATCTTGCACGTTCTAGTATTAGTATCACCACCAGCAGACAATGAGACGGATGCTGGTCAGCATGGTTAATGAAGCAGAAAACTACAGAACACTGTCATGGAAGGCGAACGTCAAGTGTAGCACGGGCACAGCCACAGACTCAGATGTACACTTGTTGGTGGCTACAGGCTTGTTCCAGCTGCTCTTATACTGATTTCCACTATCGTGGACCAGTCTGTCACCTCATGTCATGCTTTGTATTCCGAGTGCTAGTGACAGTCATTCACAATGGTCAACTTTATCTCAGACTTCACTTCTCCACAGTGACAAGACTCTCTGCTTGCTCATTTACTGATCGCGCTTCCAGTTTCGTTCCCTCTTCCAGAGTTCAGCTCCTGGCTTGTAGAGACACAATTGGGTCATCCAGTTTCATTTAATTTCAAACCCTCTATCTACCATGAGAAACTTAACTTTTGTGAACTTTGTCAGTTGCTCACACAGTATTTTGATCACCAAATCCATGTGACGGCAGCACAATTACAGTTTAACCAACACCGCAAGCATCTTGGGCAGTCATACACAGCACAGACTGCTGACCTACAAGATCTCTCATGCAAGTGTCATTTTGAGTGTCCCCAATGTTCTATCTGTTATGCAGACTAGCTAATTAGGAACACGATTGTCTGATTAACACCTGGAGCAAAGGTCCAAACTAAGGCACTGGCCTTGTCCAGCCATTATTTAGCTGATGTCACTAAGACTGCTCAATCATATGACTTTATGGCAGTGGCAAGAGATGTACTTTCCAACAATTGGCAGATGGCAATGTTGGCTTTACATGGTAAACTGTCCCCAGTGCCCCATGGGGTGAGCCAGGCAGCCTTGCCGCCTGCTGAGCCACCATGTGTTGAAGCCACTGACAGTTCGAGAGCAGTTATGTCACAGCGGTGCCCGACTTCACCGGCATTGAGCTAGGTGGGCACGGGACAATCAAGGCAGTGTAATCCCCACTCACAACATTATTTGGGTTCCTAGTGTTACTCTCATTTCATGCCTGTTTCCACTGAATGAGAAAGCCAGTGGTCTTACCCCAATTGTCATTTTGTGCATGTCTGACATGATTACCCTCATGTAGAAGCCATTTGTGGTGTCTATTGCAAATTGTCCATTTGGCAACAATATGTGACAGTTGGCAAACTGTGGGATGATCGTCAGAGGCCCAGTGGTTTTGCTGGACTTGAAGGCTGTCTTCAACACCGTGTAAGCATTGCCCCACTGTATTCCATTGTCATTTTTTATAGTGGGTAGGTGACCGATTTAGTTTGAGGCAGAAATGGGCATGGCAATGAATCTAATTAACTGACACATGATGGGTCTCAGGATTCCTTAGAGATAACAATTCTCCATTCTGTATGATATAAGAATGTGGAATGGTAACTTATGTTATTAGTGACAAACTCACTGTCGAAAGTACATTTACTGTCTCAATCAGTCCCCTAACAATATTTGGTCTCATTACAGATGTACAACCATGTGCTTGAGAATACCTTGGGTTGGGCAGGAAATTTCAAGGCGCACATCTCCCTTAAGCCATCAGCAATACATAAACTTTGTGATTCAACCACCCATTCCCTTCACCATGCGTGACAAAATCAAGGCCGAGTTGCACCACTGGCAGGACCTCGGCATTGTTTCTCATATTAACACAGTCAGTGGACCACCCCTTCCACAGTGATTCAGAAACTAGACAGCCCCCTACGTCTTTTTGTGATTTTTAAACAATCAGTGTGCAATACACAGCAGGTTTGTATCCAATTCCAAGCCAGAGGAGTTGCTGGTAAAGTTGTCACGGGGCCAGTATTTTTCATGCATCTACCTGCATGATGCCTACCTGCAGCTGTTGTTGGACACAGCTTCTCGATATTTCTTGGTGCTGTCATTTCAGCTGTCCATAGAGGCTGGCCTGAGAACCCTCCTTTCGAAGCAGATTTGGTGTGATGAACATTCTTTCTGCTCCAAGATTGGCTCAACATTGTCCAGAGCATCTTCATGCTTGCCACGGAGAGCAATACTGTAGAGTGGTTGCCCTCTGACATTGTGTTCTTGCATATTCCAGTTTCTGCATCTGTTGCATTGGACAGTAAGTGTGGCCTTGTGCAGTCTGTACACAGAATCAGGCTGCATTGCCAAGTCAGTTTTCCCCATGGACAGTTCTGTAGCACCCTTGGAACAGGGTGCATGTCAATTTTGTGGTCCCCCTTTTTTCGGTACCATGTGGTTGTTTGTGATTAATGCATTGTCAAACTGTCTGTATGTTGCCAAACTGTCCTTTCACAACATTGATATCCACTATTCGTGCATTGTCAGTCATTTTTACTGTTGAGGTCTCTACCCGGATGCCCATTGTCTCTGACAATGGTCAGCAATGTGTGTCACAATAGTTTGCAGACTTTTTCATAAGCTAGAGTATCCAGCACCTCACTATCACCCCATTTCACCCAGCCTCTAACTCTGAGGTGGAGCAACTTGTGCAAACTTTTAAAACTCAAATGAAAAACTCTGTTTCTGACTTGTCCTGCGACAATGCACTGTCTAGTTTTCTTGCCACCAACCAGGTGATGCTGGATAATGAGTACAGACCAGAAGAGCATTTGCATGGGCACCAGCTGTGGTGTCTTTTGAATTTGTTGCAACCAGAGTCACATGCCCCAAACCATATCAGAGTGCCCATTTCTCTCAAATAGCTGCTGTTTGGACCTAGTCTTTCAGCTCCAGGGGTGCTACTGGATGTGGTAGTGGATTACAAACATCAGCAATTGTTCCAGTAGCAGATGACCTGTCACTGGATCTGTTGTGCCTCTGACCAAGCCAGACGGGCGATGAGATTGGCTGCAGCGATGGTTTGCTGGAAGGCACAGAATTTGGGCATCAAGCATGCCTGTTGGCAACCCCTCATTGCCTTCTGCCATCTTCAACGAGGACTGTGGCACTGGTGGGATCACTCCTGCAACTGCCAAAGTGGATCTCATGTAATCTGAGCTGGTGTCCCTCCCTCTGACTTTGTAGTGGTTGAGTACCCATCCCTGCCAATGCCAGCAGACCAGACATCACCCCATACTCCGCAATCTTCCACCCTTCTATTGGAGCAAGCAATCTGTATCGATGTAGCCTCCTTAGTTGATCAACCCGTTGTCAGGGCATCTCTCACACTCACTGGTTTTGCAACAGAAGTTGCAGCAGAAACAAATTTTGGTTCAATGCAGACTTTTTAGGGAGGAGGTATTTAGTATCCCTGCCAGCAAACATCAAGACAGATGCAAATGAACCGGCATGGTTTCTGAAATGGAATAATACAGAATTCTTTAATTGAAGGTGCATGTGAAGCACAGCCATTGACTCAGATGTTTACCCGTTGGTGATGACAGGACTGACCCAGCTCAAAACAGACTGATTTCAGACTGCAGACTACTATCTCACCTCATTTAGCGCCCTGTTTTCCATATGCTAGTGACAGTCATTCACGTTGGTCAAGTTTGTGCTTATCTCCATGCTTCATCTCTACATGGTGTTCAGACTCTCTGGTCCCCTGTAGATTAACTCGCACATCAAGTTTTGTTCCCAATCTGGGGCTCAGCTCCTGGCTTGTCTAGCCACCTTCCGCTCTTACAGTTTTACATTCATGCTGACTGTAATGATTCATGGCATTGTAATACCTTGTACAGATAACAAACTATTAGTCCACACATTCAAAATTGATTACCTCGAAGTTCAAGGGTAAGTCAATTATTATACACAATTTAGTTACATATTTGTTTATTTTGGTAGTACTGTCATTTTACGTTGATGACACATGCTTTGTTTATTTCTTGTTATATCTTTGCAATTTTCAAGTTGCTAGGTTAGTTTCATTACCACTGTTGTGCTGTTAAGCATGGCTGCCCCACTGTCTATTTCCCCCAAAGAAGAACAACATTCAGTGATTTTTGTGGTCGGAAGGAGTATCAGGGGCCGAAATTCATCAAAGACTTTCGGTGCAGTACAGGAACAGTGTTTTGCCATGACGGAGTGCCTACGAATGGATTGAAAAATTCCAAAATGGTCGCACTCGTGTTATGCACAATGAATGAGCCGGATGGCCGTTTACCAACACAAATGAAGAAACCATTGAGTGTTCATGTGAAATGATTTTCTTAGACAGACGATTAACTATTGACGAAGTGGCACATCATCTGCAAATTATTAATGGTTCTGCCTACAAAATCATCCACAACAGACTTGCGTTTCATAAAGTTTGTGCAAGATGGGTCCCGAAACAATTCACACAGTTGCATAAACAAACACACCTGGACATCTGCAAAAAACATCTGGATCGCTATGGTAACGAAGGGGACAACTTCTTAGACAGGATCATTACTGGTGACGAAACATGCATCCATCATTACGGACCGGAGAGTAACTGGCAGAGTATGCACTGGAAACATCCAAATTCGCCATGCAAGAAAAAGTTCAAGACCCAACCGTCCACAGGAAAACTGAAGCTAACAGTTTTTTTTGGGATGCACAAGGTCCAATACTGGAACATCATGGGGAAAGAGGCATAACAATAAACAGTGTATGTTACAGCGAGGTGCTTACTGCCAGGCTAAAGCCTGCAATTTGAAGCAAATGCCGAGGACTGCTGTCAAAAGTTGTTGTATTGTTGTACGACAATCCCCGTCCGCATACTGCTGCCCACACTGCTGAAACGCTTCATAAACTCAAATTTGAAGTACTGCATCATCCTCTATATAGACTTGTCCCTTCTGACTACACTTGTTTGGTGCACCCAAACAGGCATTAAGGGGCCATCAATTTGCCTCGGATGAAGCAGCGAAAGAAGCAGTGCATTCCTGGCTCACAGCTCAACCGAGAACCTTCTTTTATGAGGGCACCAGGAGTCTTGTACAACAATGGACCTTGTCTATTTAAACGCAAGGAGACTATGTCAAAAAATTATGTTCTTTTACTTTCCTATTTGATTACAATAAAATTTTATAACTGTTTTGCAGATAATAACTGACTTACCTACTATAAACTTGGAATTTTGACAACTATGTTTATATGACAAAATATAGGTTTTTTGAAAATTCTGATCAATGAATGCCATTTAATTTTGTCTTCCACAAAGTTCACTAAAATTTCAGTGTCCAGGAGGATACACAATTTTCAAATGATTTTTGTGCCAAAGAACAGTTACAGTACATTACATTATGTTATCCCCAACTTCAAGATTTCAGTATGTTGAGATCACAGTGAGCCAAAATGGCAAAGAAATAAAGAGGACCTACATACATTCTAGGATAATATTCCTATACGCGGCTAGCATATGAATGCACAAATAAAGAAGATGAAGCAAAGCAGTTTCCAATGAACTACATCTGAAAGGTTTATAATAGTTGATATGTACATGAACACTTAAAATTCTTGCTGACTGGTGCTCCGCACCTTCTACACACTTGATAAACAACTTTTTTTTTTTTTTTTAAACATCATCTTTAAGCTGCACTCAATCATAAGGCATATTGGTATATGGCTCCACATGTCCACTTTGTATGACAGTGCTCTAGCCAATTACATAAATTGGGCATGATGTGTTTGCAGAGATGATAGTGCTGGTGAACTTGTGTGGGTGACAAGCCTATACAATTTTACGTACTTCCAACTGGCAGAAAGTTCTTCTAAACATTATGATTATTTTTTGAAAGAATAAACTGCCATCTGACTGAGTATTACTGTA
Organism: Schistocerca gregaria; assembly: GCF_023897955.1. Taxonomy (NCBI): domain Eukaryota; kingdom Metazoa; phylum Arthropoda; class Insecta; order Orthoptera; family Acrididae; genus Schistocerca; species Schistocerca gregaria. The sequence goes on from NC_064927.1 coordinate 290,565,451, forward strand.
TTTATCTTCTGTACTATCAACATTTCAGCTTTTATGCCACTATTGAGTACAACACTAGAAGTTCTTAGACCATTTACATGTCATATTCATTAAGCAACAGATATTGGCATAAAAGCTTAAATCTAGCCAATACAAAAGATAAATACAATAATACACAGTCAAATAATATTGCACAACTGTGGCTCACCACCATCAAAAAATTTTACATTATGATTAGATTCTTTTGCATTAGTCTTCTGGAGTTGCATATTTCTTGGTTAGTTGTATAATCTGGAGGAAGGAACAAAAAGTGAGGTCATTGGTCCCATTGGATTGGGGGCGGATGGGGAAGGAAGTCGGCCATGCCCTTTGAAAGGAACCATCCGAGAATTTGCCTGACGCACTTTAGGGAAATCACAGAAAAACTAAATCAGGATGGCTAAAAACAGGTTTGAACCGTTGTCCTCCCGAATGTGAGTCCAGTGTTGCATGTTTCTTGAACATCTGTTTATACAGAGATGATTAAAATTAATAAATTTAAACAAATCACAGTCTTTCTAAAAAAATCATGAACTGTTTTTAAATTTACTGAGATCTTAAAAGCCACAAAATCATACCTTTGATTCCTTTGTGCACAGCTTCCATGAAACTTAAGAGACTCTCTCTGTTGTTTTCCCACTCAGTCGACAATTCAGAAGCATTAGGGAACTTACAACAGCTTAATTCAAATGTCACTTCAAAGCAATTGGAATATACATAATTGAAATCCTGCATGCCTCCTATAGAAATAAAAATGGCAGTTCTCAGAAAGAATGTTTTGCCCTGATTCACATATAAAAATAAGGATTTGAAACAATAGTATTAAAAGGAAGAGAAATTAGATGGAAAAAGATTACTGCAGCAATTGATCATCATCTTCATCTAACCAAGTAAACATTTAACTAAAAATTAAATGCTGATAGAGTTAGTCACTCCTGCTGCATATTGTTAAATTCTCTGACATGGTAACTGGTAAAGTGGTGTCATAAAATTGATTGTGTTAAGATTTCATGCTAGTTTAAAGAAGCTTCATATGTGAAAACCTACTCGTAAATGTAGCTTTGCAAATAAGAGCTACTACACAATAAAATAAGTAATCTCATATACTTCAATAACTGTTACTTTCTTCTTTTTCTATTCATAAATATGAACCACATCTCAAACCAGTATAATTAGTGAGTGATTTTTTAAACTAACCAGTGCTGAAACTTAAATCATTCATTATAACTACACCATTATTGATTACATGTTAAAAGCAGTTGTATAAATAGCTGCTTTGTCTTATACTGAAGATAGAAATCTCATTAATTTTGAATCATGCAAATTGATGATCTTTTGTGATGCAGAATTTCGGGTGTCCAAAGCTTTTTTTATCTTTTTTTTCAATATGGCATAAAAATTGTTACATTATGTGAGAATGGAAATTATTATTCAATATATTTGCTCAAAAGTCTTTTTTGGCACTCTTTTCTATTTTTACTATCATTTATTAACCTCTCAATCCTCCATAGTAATTAAAAATTCTTTAATCCTTAATGTAAGAGATGATTTTAATTTTCTAAATGATGAGGGCATGTCTGAAATTTGCTTTTTAGAATTAAAGAGACAAAAATATTCTAATAATTTTGATATACAGAGTCCCCAATAAAGAAGTAACACATTATTTCTGCTTAAATTAAGATGTCTCTAACAGACACTAACAAAAGAGCAAAAGAAAAGGATTATAATAACTTCTGATTAACATAATAAATAAAACCAATGAATCAACAGAATTTATTGGTCTGATTCAAGAATTTGGTTTCAAGCTTAACTCTACAGAATTCATGAGAGAGGGTAAACAATCTGCACACGTATAGACAATAGTCTGACAAATTAATCACTTGATGGTCCAAAAAATTCTGCATTGATTTAGGCATTTCTGATTGTTTTGCTCTGTTTCCAGAGCTAATTCATTAGAAAAATGTGCATCAAGCAATGCTTTAGTAAGAAAAATATATACTTGCTTTGTTCTAGGCTTGAAGAAGTAAACTGGCCAGAGGAACATTGTACTGTAGGTTCTAAAAATTATGATTTCTTAAAAGTTTTTTCATGTTTTAATGAAATATTGACCCAAAAAGTTTACCATAAAAAAATTAACAAGCAGCTGAAATGGATAACTGCTATTATAAAAATGATATGTGCAAGTAAAAGACAGTTACACAATAAACTGAAAATTAATACAAATTTTGATTTTATAAACCATGTAAAGAGCTATAAAACTGCATTTAGAAGTATGGTAAAGGCAGCAAAAGAAATCGTACAACCAAAAATTATTCTGAACCATGTGAATAAATCACAGGTAGTCATAAAATCTTGATGTCATAACCGGCATTCTACAAATCTCCAAATATAGATAGCAGACAAATCCATTGTAAAACTTTCAGAAATACCGGATGTTTCCTCGAGTTCCTTTAACAAATGCATAAAAATCAGATTTTGACGCAAGTGGTTTCCTACATAAGGTCAAACTTTCCAGTTTCATGGATCTTAGAACTAAATTTGAATGAATTACAGCCATAGGTGTAAACAAAATAGTATTATCTAAAACGGAAATGAGTGTGTGGCATTGTGGGACAGGAGTCCCCCATTTGGAGAAGTTCAGCCGCCGGGGGCAAGTACTTACTGCTTTCTATGCCACACTGGGCGACTTGCGTGTCAGAGATGGGGATGGAAAGGTGATGAGAATACAACACCCAGTCCCTGAGCAGAGAAAATCTCCTGCCCCAGCCGGGAATCGAACCCGGGCTCCTTGGCGTGGCATTCCGGCGTGCTGACCACTCAGCTAACGGGGGCAGACCCATAAAACTAAAAATTCGACTGAGTAGGATGAAATATCCACTACTGTAATTAAAACTGCTTCTAGTATAATATAAAGACTGCTATTTGAAACAGTTAACAAAGCATTTGAAGAAGAATGCTTCCCAGATGCTCTTCAGTAGCAGTAATAAAGCCATTACTCAAGAAAAGTTCCCAGGAATATGTAGGAAACTACTAACTATAAGTCTTCTCCCAATTGCTTACAACCCTGTAGTAACACCTGGATATGTGCCATGGCACCAGTGCACTGCACTTTAAATAGTCTGCCAATGGCAGCTGCCCTGACCAGCCACCAGAGGCTGCCTGCAGAGGGTCACAAGTTTTGTGCTTACGCACAATATCTGTCGCACTGCCAACCACAAACGTCCTCTATATAAAAACAGCACAGCCGGCAATTCTTCTCAGGTTGTGTACTATTGCTTATTGTACTGTAGCTATTTTTGTCATTTCCTAGAAAGTGGATGAATAAACTTTTGTTCTTAGTGGCCTAACTATTGATTGCCTCTAGCATTATGAAATAATTTGTGATAACAAATCTCTCCTCAAATAGCAGCGAGCTCATACAGTTGTTACATCTTTTACCCCTTACGATGATGGGACCAAACACCAGGAGGCTTACATAAAACAGATTTGGCAACACTACTTCACTTTTGGTGTCACTGATACACACAGCTGTTGCTCCTTTCTTAAGTTTACCCTCGCATGTACCAGCGTTGTGTCAGTTAGCCGCACTCCAGGATCTGGTGTCACTTATGTCCAACAAAATGTGTAAGTTTTTGTCCAATTATCACTATACGTGTATTCACGTCGTTGCCAAGCACGTTGAGCCCCAACAGCACACTTGGGCAGCTGCCCATAATGATTTCTATACTGATTCTATGGTCTGTGATGCCATCATTTGGTTGGTTCCTGACGAAGAGATGCACCAACAAACATTACAGTGCAAGAATTCATCTTTGCCTGAAGTGTTAAATATTGCTCAATCATCAGAGGTATTTCAAGCTGCTCATTATCAGATTGAGATTTGGTGTAACATCACTGTGGTGGCTCTTGTTCCTGGTCATAAGGTATCAGTTACTTCTTGGAGGTGAGAGGGGGGGGGGGGGGGGATGAAATGGCAGCCATACAAATGCAGCCTCCCTGCATACAGCACCTGCATTTTGTTCCCAGCCTACTCCAGAGGATATGGAAATGGGTGTAAATTGTCTGTCTCTAGTGCTAAGAAATAATAGCAAGCCGTGACACTACTGAACCCACAAACTTACATGGGTTTGGGATCTCCAGCATTGTCTACTATTACTCGACATTTGATCAGTTACAACAAGCAGCATATTCCAATTTTTGGGCAATTTACAGCTCCCACTGTGTCTAAACTGTAGTTTGCTCCTTGACTTATTGTGGATGATGCTGGCACTGACAATTTGTTCAGTATGGTTTATATCAATACTTTCTGTTTTTTCCATTGCAGACGTGATGCATTTTGTTTCTGACCAGGTCACTTAACAGCAGTTGGATTCTCTTGAGTTTTGATTTCTCGTCTCTTTTTGCGAATGAGTTAGCTTGTGCCACTAATTTTACAGCCCACATTATACTGAAATCTATAGTACAGTTGTACTTTTTCTGTGTGTGCCCTATTCCAGTGGCCTTGCATGATCAAAGAAATCAGAATTGGACAGGCTGATGTGGTTGGGGGTTACTATTTGTTTGTTTTGTTTTAGGGTGCAAAAACAACTGCAGTCATATGTGCCCAAATCAAAACTATAGAACACGAAGACAGAGAGTAGTTAAAAAAAAACGACTATACGTCAATCGAAATTGACATAAAAGAAGACAGCTAAAAACAGGGAAGTGGTGAAATGGCAATAAAAGACACCATACAGAAACGGATGTCTGGAACTAAAAATTAAATGGCCTTCACCGTATTGCTATTGCTGTTGTCGTTGTTGTGGACTTCAGTCCTGAGACTGGTTTGATGCAGCTCTCCATGCTACTATATCCTGTGCAAGCTTCTTCATCTCCCAGTACCTACTGCAACCTACATCCTTCTGAATCTGCTTAGTGTACTCATCTCTTGGTCTCCCTCTATGATTTTTACCCTCCACACTGCCCTCCAGTACTAAATATTTCTATGATGGATAAAAAGTTAAACAGGGTGGGCATTCCATGTGTCAATTGCTAAAATGGCCGATAGCTCAGACGGCAAACCCAAGTGGGAACGTAAACGGTTAAGAAAAGGGTGTTCTGTCAGGAAATGGTGGACAGTTAAAACTTGGGCACAATGTGTACAAAGTGGCGGGGAGTGCCACTAATCAAATGACGATGGCTAAAAAGGCAGGGCCCAATACGCAACCTAGTTAAAATGACCTTCTCCCAGCGGGAGGCCACAAGGAGATCATCCAAGCCACTGGGAGAAGCTTAATAATTTGGAGCTTATTCCCATGGAGAAAGGACCAATGGTGAAGCCAAAGTGACACCACCTCCTGACAGATGGCAACACAGAGATCATCGGAGGGAATATAGGAACTAGTGGGTTGAGGTACGAGGACTGCAGCCTTGACAGATGCATCAGCAGCCTTGTTTCTTGGCAGACTGACATGATCAGGAACCCACATAAACATCACAGTAGCTCCACCAAGCGTGAGCAAGTGACAGTTTTCCTGGACCTCTTGCAGTAAGGGATGGGCTGTGTACAATGCACATAGACTTTGAAGAGCACTGAGAGAATCTGAGCAGAGGATACAATTGAATCAATTGAATAGTCTGCATCACTGGATGTACTCCGTAACCTGATACAGGGTGAAGAACTCGGCTGTAAATACTGAGCAGTGCGCCGGAGGCCGATATCAAAAAATGCTGGCATCAATGACAAAGGCAAACCCGACACCATGGTCAGTCCAAGAGTCATCAGTGTACACAAAAGTACTATAGCGAAGTTCCACGCAAAGGTCATGAAACTGAATGTGACATAGCAAGGATGTAGTAGTGTCCTTAGGAAGTGAATTAAGGCCAAGGTTGAATGGAGCACTTCACGAAGCCAAGGTGGTGAAGGCTTCACACCCACTGCGAAAGTTGCAGGTAGTGTGAAGTTAAGCTGCCAGAGCAAGGACCGAAAGTGGACTCCAGGAGTTAACAGAGAAGAGGGATGCACCACATACTTGTGATCAAAGGAATCATTGAAGAAAGAGGCATAGGATGGGTGGCCACGCATGACAGACAAATGTCATCTATACCTGCTGAGGAGAAAGTCATGGTGGTTGGACAGTGGTAGTTCAGCAACTTCAGCAGACAGACTCTCAACCGGGCTAGTGTAAAATAGTGCCAGCAGCTAAATGCATGCCACGATGGTGGATAATGTTGAGACAGCGTAAGAGAATGGATGTGCAGACGCATAAACAAAGCACCCATAGTCTAGTTTCAGACAGACACAGGACGCTTATAAATGGAGGAGGGTGGTTCAATCTGCAACCTAGGAAGTACCATTGAGGGACCACATACAGAGGCCTGCCAGGTAAGATACATGGGAGGACCAAGAGAGCTTCCTATCGAGCATGAGCACCAGGAATTTCATAGTTTCAATGAATGCAAGAGCAACAGGCCCAAGATGTAAGGATGGTGGGAGAAACCAATTGCGTCGCCAGAAATTGATACAGACCATTTTGTCAGTGGTAAAACAATAGCTATTGTCGGTGTCAAGACATGTCTGAGGAAGCAACTCAGAGAGACAGACCCGTGGAGAACTGCAGTAGATCGCAAAATCATCAACAAAAGGAGAGCTGGAGATGCCCAGCAGGAGACAGGCCATTATAGGTTTAATGGCAATAGCAAAGAGGATGACAGTCAAGAGGGAACTGAGGCACACCAGTTTCCTGGATAAATGTATCTGACAAGGCAGAACCCGCACGCTCCTTAAAAATTGATCTTTTAAAAATTCATGAAGGAAATGGGGGAGGCGGCCATGGAAGCCCCAAGTGTAAAGGATGTGGAGGACACCAGTTCTCCAGCAGGTGTCGTAGGTGTTCTCTAAATCAAAAAAAAAGTCACAGTCTGGGATTTCCACAGAAAACCATCCATGACAGAAGTGGACAAAGTGGCGAGATTGTGAATTGCAGAAAGGCACGCAGGAAATCCACACTGTGCAGTCATTAGTAAACTGAGAGACTCAAGCCACCATACCAGTCTGGCATGAATCACACATTCCATCACATTGCAAACACAGCTGGTGACAGAGATGGGGCGATAGCTGAAAGGAAGGTGTTTGTCCTTACCAGACTTAGGTATGGGTATGACGGAGGCTTCCCGCCAACATCCGGGAAACATGCCCTCTGCCCAGATGCGGTTGTAAGTATGGAGCAGAAAGTGCTTGCCCACAAGAGAAAGGTGCTGCAAGATCTGAATGTGGACAGCATCTGCCACGGAGTGGAGGATCGGGATGAACTGAGAGCATCATCTAACTCCCTCATAGTAAAGGCAGCATTGTAGCACTCATGATTCTGAGAAGAGAAGGGTATCGCTCAAACCAACTCCACGCATTTCTGATGGAGGAAGGCATGGTGACAGTGACAAGAGCTTGAAATTTCTGCAAAATGGCAGCCTAAGGTGTTGGAGACAGTAATAGCGTTCACGATGATATTGTCTGCTACTGTCAGGCTGGAAATTGGTGAATGGATCTTGGTCCCAGAGAGCCATCGGAGGTTGGCCCACATGACAGAGGAAGGGGTGGAATTGTTAAAAGAACAAGTGAATGAAATCCAGCCATCTTTCTTGCTATCATGAAGAGGGCGATAACACTTACAATGAATGTAGTTTACCATCATAGGATGATGGTTAAAAACACAGAGAGGATGTCTCTGCACCGAATTGTGTTGCACCATGCCTCAGTCCACCGAGGGACTGGAACCCAGTGCGGTAAAGAGGAAGGGTGAGGAATGGAACATTCTGAAGCTGTAGGGATAACATTTGTGAAATATTCTGCCTGGTCATCACAACTGGGGAAATCTTGTTCTTCGTAGGTCGCCAGGGAGCAGTAAAGCCACCAGTCAGTCTTAGAAGGCTGTCATTTGGGTGTGCATGCAGATGGAGTAAGAGTCATCAAACGGATAGCACATAGGAAATGGTCACTCAAGTAGGTGTCAGAAAGAACGGACCACTCAAGACGATGGGTAAGTTGGGCAGTGCATAAGGACAGGTCTAAATGGGAATAGGTGTGAGAGGAGTCAGAAAGAAATGTGAGTGCTCCAGTGTTAAGGAAGAAGAAGTTGAGCTGATTAAGAAGATCAGCCAAGAGGGCACCTCTCTGACAGGTTCCAGGAGAACCCCAATGGGGATGATGTGCATTAAAGCCACCAAGTAGCAGAAACGGGGGAGGCAGCTGCCCAATTAGCTGAAGGAAGTCTGCCCTGGTGAGGTGACACCAAATGACAGAGGGACACAAGTGGTACAGAGGGGAAAAAGTCAGATGAGGAAGGGAAAGCTTGAAGATGGGTGGTTCAGGGAGATGGGTTGACTATGAACCTCATCCCTTGTGAGCAGCTTGACACCCCCACGAGAGGGAATGTCCAGCTTAAGGGGAAAGTCAAAATAAGCCGGGAAGAATTATGAAAGCTCAAAGCAGTCATGAGGATGCAATTTGGTTTCCTGAAGGCAAAGTACTAGGGGACACTGTGATGCTAAAAGCTCTTTGTGGGACTGAAGGCTGCAAACATTCCATTGGAAGAGAGTCATGATGGGGAAGAAATGAAGGAGTGTCACCTTGGCAGCTGCCGAGTGACAGCCTGCAAAGACTCACTGCTACAGGGCACACAAGCACGAGGATCCTGCTCCAAGAGGTCCACAGAAGCACTGGCTTGCTTGTGCTGTTGGCCTGTGGAGTCCAATGCAGAAAAACAGTTGGTGGTGCACACAGACGCCGGCCGGGCTAAGATATCATGTGGCAACATTGTCGGAGAAGATCTTCGAGTCGGCAAAGGAAAAGACCATTTGCCTTTGTTGGAATTCTGCAAACCTTTCTGGATAGCAGAGGGACACTCAGATGTTGGCTGACTGGAGGAACATAGGAAGTCTTCACGGGAGTACTCCTTCTGCCCTTTCCGGCCTACCGGTTGTGTAGCTGGTGGCTTTGCCTCTTGAGGTGAAAGTTTGATGGCTTGTTGCACAGCAGAAAAGGGGATGGTGATGCTACATTGACACTGGGCGATTTCACAACCTCAGAGCTGAATCTGACATCGCATGTCTGCGTGGTCATCTCCTTCATGGAGCAAGAGGTAGCAAGAGCAGAACTATAAGTGCTAAACAGGAGAACACAGGGTTTGCAACTACCCAAGAACCTGAGGGCAACAGGGTAAGGCACTTTTTCCTTTACCCGGATCTACTGGACAGCCCACTCATCAAGATACATGGAACAATCCCGAGAGGAGGTGGCATGGCCGCCATTGCAGTTGATACAATGGGGAGGAGGAGGAGGGCAATCACCCTCTTGCGCATCCTTACCGCAGGTTACACATTCGAGTGGGTGTTCTAGTATGGTTGAAATGATGGTGCTGGTGACATTGGGTCCGGAATGTTTGGTCATGCTATGGTAATTTCATAGCCGGCTTTGGTCTCAGGCAAAAGCAGCACGCTATCAAAGGAGAGAAAAAGTGTGCGGGTGGGCACTAAGGAGGACTCTACCTTTTTCATTACCCAATGGACAGTAATGACACCCTAATCAGAGAGGTATGACTGGATTTTGGTCTCTGTCAGACCTCTCATATCAAGTCATTGACCTCGACACATGTTTTGGCGTGGAATCAATGGCGATATTGTACTTCTTGTCACAGCCTGCTCTCAGAGTGCTACACAGCAGGCGGCTTTGTGGGTGATGGTCTCTCCATGGCCCACAGTTCAGCATCTGTGGGATTAAATTCTTACTGGTTTTACGTTGTAGATGCTTTTTCTAAATTTCCATGTGTTATATCCATTGTCCTTCCACAGCAGCCACAGATATGGTGTAGGTCCTTTAAAAAACTTTTTCTATTGAAGCACTGTCTTATACACTTGCTACCTCAGACCTCTCAGGATTTCTGTGACTACAAAGGCATTCACCCCGTGATTGCTCCTCCTTTCCAATCTAATGATGAGATGGAATGGTGGCCAAGATCCTCCATGGTCACCATCCACCTACCCTCCTCTATCTGTTCATGCCACCCCACCAAAGTCCGTCTGTGCAGCCCCCTTCATGGTTCCCTCCAGGCTCTGTGGTCTGGGCTTGGGGGTTCAGCCACTGACCAAAGTGGATTCGAGTCACAGTCCACCGATGCTATGGCCACTGTCTCTGCATAGTGCACACCAAAGGGCTGGTGGCACATCACCATGATCAGCCACATCCTCATGTCACAGCAAGAGCCACAGGTCTGCCACCACAACCTTTGCCTTTCCTCAACAAGTGTCCCAGGCTCATGGGCATCCCAACTGTGGGAGCAGATCCACCCTCCTTGTGGAAGCCGCCAAATCCTGCCTCTCCTTTGGGGTCTGGCACCCCTACACATGCTGCTGGCCTTTCCCATCGTCACTGCCACCTGCGCTTCTGCCACTGGCTGAGCCAGTGGCGTCATGTCATTCACCACCAATGTCTCTGCCACCCCCTGACTAAGTGGCCAGTGCCTCCACCACAGGTGCAGTTACAAGACGTCGAGGACCCCCATGTCAAGATGCTGCCGACACTCTTCTTGCCAATCCTCCCTTTTGGTACTTCATGGGAGTGGCTGCTATATTTGTTCATAAACATGCCATTTCTGCCCCTACTCATGAGTTCTGACCCAGAATCTCCTCCTGCTGATGCCATCATTACCTTTGTCACCTACAGCAGAGGCCATGGATGTGTCTTCAGTCACCCAGATGCCCACATCAGAGGAGTGCAATTTTCCCAAGAGGGGAGGGGTGCTATAATGTTGCATACAACACCTGGACATACATCTTGCCACCAGGCCACTGGTGCACTAGACTTCCGTCACTGGCAGCTGCACAGGTCAGCAATCAGAGGCTGTTTGCAGTATATGACAAGACTAGGGCGTAGGCACGACATCGGCTGTGTTGTCTGCCGGTGCCTTGCTCTATAAGAAGACAGCGCTGCTGGCACTGCTTCTCAGATCATGTTCTACTGCTTATTGTACTGTGTCTATGTTTGTCATTGGTTTGAATGTGGATACATAAATGTTTGTTCTTAGTGGCTGCACTATTGGTAGTGTTTAGCATTATAACACCAATATTCTCAAAAGCATTCAAAAAAGTTGTCACAATACAAATCTAAGATTTCACAGATAAATATAATAATCATTATTATAATTGTCATAATAATTTAAACCATTGTAGTGTACAGAAAGGGAAGAGCGCAACATGTGCCATAACAAATTTGTTGAGAACGTTTTCCTATCTCTGGACAAATCCCAAGAAGTTACAGAAATTTTCCGTGACCTTATGGAGGCTTTTGATTGTGTAAAGCAATCTTTACTGTCAAATAAATTACAAAGATACAAAATAAATGGCAGCACTCTGAAGTGGCTCAAATCATATTTAGTAGACAAAAAGTGAAGAGTAGTTGTAATGTCAAGTACAGAAAATTGTTTTTTAGAATGAATAATTATTTCACAGGGTATCCCACAAGGTTCCATTTTAGGCCCAATCCTATCTTTATTTTTAAAAAATAATTTATCTCTAAATGTAACATCCAGAGCTTAATTTTTTTAGATGATGCAACTGTACTCCTTTAAAGTGTGGCCACAGAACAAATTCTCCAAAGAGGCATTGGCATCCTAAATATTTAAAAACCTGTGACCCAACTAACACAATTTACAAAATCAAAATCATATAACTTCCAAATAATCCATAAAATTCAGGAATTTAGGAGGGAGATTCTGTGAAATTCCTGGGGATATTTCAAGAAAAAAAAATCATTCTGGTATTTTTCATACAAGCTACTTAATAAACAAGCTGCACAGTACTCCATTCACAATGACAGTATTGCTCTGCACAAGTGGCATGGACACTAGAAAAGGTTTTTAACAAAGCTATTTTGAATGTATTGTAAGCTTGGAAGTATTGTAAGCAGGATATTATTACTTCAAGAAAACTTTTATTGGTAATAAGTGCAATATTATGCCTAAGGATTAATGCTGACCTTTATCCAGGGATCTAAATATTTTAACTATGCTACCTACTTACATTTATAAGCTCTTATTCTTTATATGTACTACTCCAAAATTATTTATAGAAAACAATTTTCAACATATGTATGACAAAAGAAACCAAGATAACTTCATGTTACCATCTTAAAGATTAATGTTCTAATATACGACTCCTCACTACTGGCTATGAAAAGTCATAATAAATTAAAAGTGAAAAACTTTCACTTTCACTATGGAACTAAATTTACTGAAGATAACATTATACACCATCCTGGTGCAAAACTATTGTTATTCATTCAAGGAATTTTTAAATTAAAATAAACTTGTAACAGTGTTTTTAAAATAAGATTAATTTTTTTTATTGACACACTGTATGTTTGTCAGTTACATTATTTATCTGATGAAGTCTCCTGTATATTAAAGTAATGATTTGTGTGTGTATGTAATGAGATTATAAAATTTTGAGTCTGACCTTTCACTTCATACCACATAGCACCATTCGTTATACCATTTTTAAATTTCTCTAGTGGGCACGCACTTCCATCAGTCATTTTAGGATTAGCAGCAGCATAGGTGCGTGCCAATGATTGAAACAAAGCATCATCAGGAGATTTGCTCTCTTCACAGCACTCACGGGACGTTCTGTTCAAAATCAAGGACACATTATATTATTCCGCTGAACCTGTTGTACAACAAGTGTCTCAGTGACAAATAAGAAACCTAAAAAGTGGAACACTTCTGAAACATTAGTAAAGTTAAAACTCTCATTGTGGAATTACCTATAAATTACATTTATTTGTATGAAATTTTCCAGCATGAGATTTAAAACATGGGCAATGCAACTTGATTTTATAAATCCTATGCCTGACACCATTGTCTAAGAGACCAATGATGCAACAACTCTGCAGCTCAAAATTATTCACATTGATAAAAAAAATTAAAATAAGAAATAGGTTGACACGCATGTTGTTCTAGAATATTCAGACAGCTGGCAGCTGAATATCAAAACATCTTGAATCCAGAGTTGGATTGAATTATTTTGCACTTAGAAGACAAAAAACTGAGTTTACTACCACAAGTACTAAATTATTGTTGAGTGTGTAAGCTTCTGATTTGTAACACCTTCATTTTCAATGTATTAAAGCATCTCTAACAGTAATTACACAAAATACTTCTTGATTAAAGGTCAAAAGCTATTAAAACTAATTTTTAGACACAACTGGCCAGTTAATTTGCTCTAGCTGATTATCCTTTGGTGTTTAGCTGTTGTTTATTTGGAAAAGTCTAAGGTGCCCTCATTAAAGAGTGCAAGTGCTCATTCCACCAACAGCCAGAATTTTTTTTCTGAGATGTTTTGAAACTTTTGGTAAGGACGCATCAGTGGCTTTGTGGAATACATTGGTTGAGTGTTCAGTCCTGGACACCTTTGACACTGTACTAATGTTCAAATACACTCAACTGCCTTTGCATAGTCCACTTCCACAATTTTCTTCATAGTCAGAGTAAGCACCACCAGTATGCAATTGTGGGATAATAACAATGATAAAAATCTCAGTGCTAGTGGTTTATTTGACATTACTAGTTTTGAAATTAGTCATGGTAAATATCAAGCAAGAAGCTCTTATGTGAACTGAACTCTCCTAAAAGAAGAAATGGCTGAAGAGAAATGGTTGAAGGAGTTGGTTGACAAACTATCTGAGACACTGTTGAGGTGTTTGTGAGTGGCACTAATGCTGAAATGCAACATGATGCATAGGTGATAGCAGTAAAATGTTTATCTCCTTATTTCTGTTACATTTGTTCTTTACTCCGTCTCTTCCTTTTATGGGAAGTGGCACACTAGACTCACTGAGACGATTTCTTGTAGAGTTTTCATTTTAAAGAACATTTGACTCTGCCATAAAATTGGCCTTCACATTTCATGTCAGAAATGTCAATGGTTGGTTCCTTTATCCAACCACACTAGCCAGCGTAAGTACCAAGCAGACAGAAAGCTACACACATAAATATAGTATCAGATGAGGGAGAATAGCATAGCTTATATTGATTTGTAACAGAATTTTCACAATAGAGGGCACATGCAGTCCCATAAAAATTGGCAATAATTTAAAAAAAATGATGCCACATCTGCCTTTCTTTCATGTCTTAAGGGCCCTTGGAGATATGAAATGGCACATCACAGGACAGTTTATTTGTGACTCTCTTGTAACCAACAGATATTTACTGAAGAATGTCATTTTCTTCTGAGAACAAAAAATGGTTAGTAAACAGGAGAAGACCTCACCTTTTGTAGAAGGATATCATATTTCTACTCAACAACATGAAGTTTTGTACCCTACACTTCCAATCAAATAAGTGAATCTGGAACGTATGAAACTGGTGTGGAATGCAATAGCTGATTATTTAATGTTCCAAATAAGCAACCAAAACCATAGCTGAGATGAGAAAACCACTGAGATGTGATGATAAAATGTCAAAAGCAATAAAACTGTTTCCAACACGGAAGAAATCAATTTCATAAATTTTGCTATATCTGCATCACAAACAGCAAGAATCTCCAATACATTCAATTCTGAAGCAAAAGTAAATACATTTATAAAAATAATCATGTATTAGGAAATCAAGTGAAGTGTAAGAATATGTGAATCATTAGACACCATACACTATTTTAACATGTCAAGGAAATGGCCTATCACAATTGGAAAAAACAACAACATAAATATATGCTCCCTATAAATGAAATGTGTGTTTATATTCTCCTGCTTTCCAGCAGAGTAAACTGCAATTATACAAATGTTCAAAAGTATTTCTTGAGGAATAGGATGTAGCTTATGTCACTGAATCAGTGAGATTTGATCGTTTTTATGTTTATGTCATGATCATTCAGCTGTCTCGATAAGTTATTTATGCTTCGAATGCAAAACTATATCAACTATTTCATTAATTAAGTAGAAAAATAATTAAGATCAAACATTAATCTTACCACCAGCTTCCTCACCACAGGTGTTGCTAGCGTCACACAAAACGTCAGACACAGCATTGAGTGTCGCGATTATATCTTAGACTGTGGGCACCAGTGTGGCCTCTATTACTGTAGTTCATAAATCCAAAGGGTCATAACAAATGATTAGCACTTTTAAAACAATTATCAACATACAAATCTATAATCAGTACATACAAGTTTCCTTGTCTCGAAAAGCTGCTTTTTAGCTTTCCTGGCAGTCACTATATCACAAAGATTGATCTCCCGAAA
Source organism: Schistocerca gregaria (assembly GCF_023897955.1). Taxonomy (NCBI): domain Eukaryota; kingdom Metazoa; phylum Arthropoda; class Insecta; order Orthoptera; family Acrididae; genus Schistocerca; species Schistocerca gregaria. Next base: position 290,580,736 of record NC_064927.1, read on the forward strand.
GTGTTACTGCTATGCCTTGATAATAATTCACAGCAGATTATAGTGGTCACAACCCTGTTTAATCTGCATCGCAGGCAGCTTTCCATATTACCATTGCACAACCTATCCATCAGAAGGTTCTTGAACAGCTTTTATACAGCATAATCCATTGTACAAATTACCTTGATGACAATGTACTTACTGGTGCCAATCAAACCAATCAGCTGTGACGCCTGTCTCACAACTAATGGATGTACATGGTGTGGACAAAAAGTATGGAGACACCAAAAACAAAATACACTACCATGGCCTAAAACAGCATAGGAGACCCATTTTCTGCCTGTGAAACACACATAATTAGAAGTGCTTTCCCATCCACTATCTTAGTTGCATGCCATGCAATTCGGGCAATGTGTGATTCCTTCAATGATTATTATTATATCAGAATATTGTCAACTGATGTTTCACAGAATCCAGAGAAATTACACTAAATTTAGTGTCCAGTCTCTAAAGAATAAGGCAGGAACTGAAATTGAGGTTAGCAAAGCAAAAGCTGAAATTCTTAACTCTGCTTTCAAACAAAGGAAAACCAAGGGGAATTACCCCAATTTAATCCTTATACCACTGAAAAGATGAACGAAATAAGTATTAGTGTCAGTTTAATGACCAAAGCAGACGAAATGAATTAAAATTTGTACTACCGCCAGGACTTGAACTCGGATCCTCTTGTTTGTTAGGTAGAAACACTAACCATTACACCACTGCAGTACAATGGTCAACACTGCTGCACAAACTACCCAAATTAAGTGGTGTAATGGTTAACATTTTTGCCTAGCAAACAAGAAGACTCACGTTCGAGTCCCAGCCGCAGCACAAATTTTAATTCATTTCTTCTGCTTCGATCATTATCGTGCATAATGACGAGGCTTAAATGCCTCAGGGAAACATTTAATTATTAGTGTCACTGGTGTTGAGAAACAGCTGAAATTTTTAAAACTGAACAAAGCTCCAGGGCTGCTGGAATTCCTATTAGATTCCACACTGAATTTGCAGCTGTGTTAGCCCCTCTTATAACAACAATCTGTCATAGATCCCTTGAACAAAAAACAATGCCAAATTCTTGGGAAAAAAGAAAACAAAGCTCATATCTGTGTCCAAAAATGTAGCAGAAGTAATCCACAAAACTACCATCCCATACGCCTGACATTGATTTGTAGTAGAATCATAGAACATATGCTGAGCTCAAAAATAATGAGGTGTCTTGCACAGAATGACTTCCTCAATGCCAACCAGCATGTTTTTCGAAAACACCGATCATGTGAAACCCAACCCACACTTTTCTCATGATATACTGAACGCTCTGGATCCAGGGAATCGGGTGGATGCAGTATTTCTTGAATTCCTAAAAGCATTTGACTCAGTACTACACCTATACTTATTATCAAAAGAAGTAACTCTCGCTTTACCCCAGAGAAGTGTGTTGGGACCCTTGCTGTTCATATTGTAAATTAATGACCTTGCAGGCAATATTAATAGTGACATCAGGCTTTTTGCAGATGATGCAGTTATTTGTAATCAAGTACTGTCTGAAAGAAGCAGCATATTCATTTAGTCAGATCCTGATAAGATTTTAAAGTAGTGCAAAAATTGGTAACTTGCTTTAAATATTCAGAAAAGTAAAATTGTGCACTTCAAAAAACAAAAAAATCTAGTATGTATGAGTATAATAAGTCACTGCTGGAATTGGTTAACTCATACAAATACATGGGTGTAATGCTTTGTAGGGATATGAAATGGAATGATGACAAAGGCTCAGAGATGGGTAAAGCAAGGGGTGGACTTCAGTTTATCAGTAGAATACTGGGGAAGTGCAATTAGTCTACACAGGAGATTGCTTCAAATCACTCATGCAACCAGTTCTAGAGTACTGCTCAAGTGTGCTGGACTCGTACCAAATAGGACTAACAGGGGATATTGAATGTATACAGGGAAGGGCAGCACAAATCATCATAGATTTGTTTGATAGAAGGGAGAGTGTCACAGAGATACGGAAAGATCTGGACTAGAAGACTCTTGAAGATAGCCGCAAATTATCCCAAGAGTGTCTATCAACAAAGTTTCAAGAACTGGCTTTAAATGATGACTCTAGAAGTATACTAAAAGCCCCTACTTATCACTCACATGGGGTCGTAAGGATAAGACCAGAATAACTACTGGACACACAAGGCAATCAGTCAATCATTCTTCCCATGTTCCATATGGTAATAAAACGAGCGAAACCCTAATAACTGGTAAATGGAAGAACTCTACACAATGGTTTACAGAGTATAGATGTAGATTAATAAAAGCTGCAACATGCACTCCTCGTCTTCAAGAAGGATATCAGGTCACTATCCCTGTAATACAATACTCTAAGGTTTTAGTACTCACTAGTAAAAGCTGCCGTGCCATGTCCAGGCCAATTTGTGAGAAGATACTTCTACTGGTTGGTAATGAACAATGACATAACAGAATGGACAGTCAGTGCCACATCTGCACTTCATCCCAACAGTGTCACAATAGCAGTTCTGCATCCATGTGTATACTACACAAGCCATTGTAAAGTGTTTGACTGTGAGTATTTTATGCTTACACATATAATTTTGTAAGGCATTCCACCTAGACAAAAAGACTGCCACATTTCTTCCAAGGACACCACGGAAGTAGCTTAGCATCTCTATTACCTTTTGTCTGTGCTGAACTGAACTTTCAGTTTAGATCAGTTATTTACATGGTCTATAGGTCATTATTGCTACCTCTCACTGTATTTTTTTAAAAATTGCTGTACACTTTTTAAGTGAACAATATGAAAACACACTGACCATTTCCATCTTAAGCTACACACACACACACACACACACACACACACACACACACACACACACACACACACACACTACATTACTACATATTCAGCTATTCTTGTAGTTTTCAAGCAGTGTAATTTCAGTTGGTGTTTGAAGTTAACTTTAATCTCTATTAATCACTAGGTAGGTGGTATAAGATTTTTTTGTTTGTTTGGGTGTCTACTCCTTTCCAACACAATGAGACCGGGTACATTATCTTTTACTTATCCGGCCTTTACACCAAGTGCAAATGACATTTCAGTCACCCTGCAGTCCCTTCCTGTATTAATTGTACGGAATTAATGTATCAGATTCCAAAATTAAAAATCCCAGCTAGTCACATGAAAGGTGTGTCCCAAAAGTCATGAAATATATTTTAAAAAAGATTTATTAACACTGTCTGCAAAGTAATCTCCATGAGCATCTATATGTTTATTCCACTGATTCTCCCATGCCTGGCACCTACCACCCCCCCCCCCCCCACCCCCACCCAACTCAAAGTCACAGAAGGAAATACCCTTTCAAATTGTTGTCACAACCACTTGGATAGCCTCAGTGCTGTCAAAATAGCATCCTTTGAGTACGTTCTTGACACTGGGAAACAAAAAGAAGTCAGCTGGAGCAAGGTAAGGACTGCAAGGTGGCTGTAGTAGCACTGCAGTGTTATGTTTCACCAGGAAATTACGGACACAGAGATACGTGTGACTCTGTGTTCTGTCATTATGCGGCACCTAATGTGTTTTTGCATGTGGATGATCCTTTTCCACATTCATTCTGGAACACCCATGTAGTAGGCAGCATTAACGGTCTGCTCTTGAGGAACGAACTCTTTGTGAACCACACCCTTGGCATCAAAAAAGACTATTGACGTTGTCTTCAATTTGGATTTGCTCATCCTCATCTTCTCCTGTTTTGGTAACCCCAGATAGTACCATTTGGCACTCTAGTGCTTCATCTCTTGAGTCATATAAAAATGGCCACATTTCATCATCGGTAATAACATTGTTCAAATAATCCAGTTCAATTTCCACATGTTTCTTAGTTCACTCAAATCAACTCTCAATTGGCTTTTTGCTCATCCATCAACAGTTTGGGGACCAGCTTAGTGCACACCTTCTGCATGTTCAAATTCTTTGGTAACATTGAGATGCACAAAGGTTTATGGGGTGTTGAGAGTGATGGCTAACAACTGTACACTCATTTGCCAGTTGGAATACAACAACCCACGCACTCAAGTCACATTTTCTTCAGTTTGGCTTGTTGATGGTCAACCACACTGGGAATCATCATACACCCCCTCTTGGCCACCCTTAAACTTCATCACCCGCCTCGTAACTTGCACATAGAAAAATGCAGACTCCCTGGAGGCTTGTGCAAGCAGTTCATCAGTTTATCCAGCTTCTTTATTGAGTTTTGTGCAGAACCCAATTGCCCAACACAGTTCAAAAATATCTGGCATACATTGTTTCAATACAGGGCTGCATTAAATCAGTTATCCTCATGGCGCCATTGCTTGGAGGTAACTATAAAGATGACACCCCCCCCCCTTCGAAAAAAAAAAAAAAAAAATTGGCCTGAATGTGCTGTAACCTGTTGGAATGTAGCAAAATATATATCATGACTTTTGGGACACATCTTGTATTTGTGGAGTCACTTTCTGTGACCACCTTGAGGTTACCACTTGAGAATGTAGTACGGCGACAAATGTCTTTCAGAAAGCAAAGAAGATGGAATCTGTTCACCTGTACCTACTGTTTGCACCATATAATGTTTGATAACAGTGAAGTGTGTGTCACAAAAGTGATGAAATAATGATTCTCTGAGAAAAGTTTCTTATCTTCCAAGAATGTCATGCTGTCCAAGCTTCAGATTTCATATGGAAGCCATCAGATTTTGAACGATTTTCTCACTGAAAGTCTATGTCTCAATGACATGACTCAAATTTTTTAATACACATCAGACTCAGTAGTCTACTTTGGAAACCATATTTAGTTTTACACTGTATTTAGTTCTCCTGAAGAAGTCCAGGCCACTTTGAGACCAGGGTCATGTCTCATAATAAAAGTGACCTGATGTTTTCCAAGAATATTTCTTATTTGTATAATTTTCAGCTGTCATGCCAGATCAAGTTATAATTACTCAACACAAACTTGTTCATCTTCAGGTGGTCCATGATAACTGATACCCTGGTCTGGAAGAGGAAAAGAGTTCTTGCACAATAAGGCGATAGTGCAAACACTGGAGAACAGAGTTCGGAGCAAAGAGCAACTAATCCCACCATTGCCACCATCCACCGTGGCAGCCGCACAGTCAGCAATAAGAACAGAATGATAGTGGGGGTAACGACCAACATATAACAGATGCCGACAGGAGTGGAGATGCAGTTATCTGGGACCACCTGACGATGGCATTGACTCTGCTTGCCAAAATACCATGGAGTAATTATGACATGACCCAACCAAACACCTGAGAATTCTACAAATGATATTTAATGTTCAGCATACTTACAAATAAAATTCAGTATCAAAAGTTTGAAACTAAAAACGAAAATTCATTTTGTTAAATGATAAAATGATATAGAAATTCAATCTTCAGCATCAAACACGTGTAGTAGTGGGTATCCATTAAAGTAGAGTAAATATGCAGCAACACATGCATCACACATCCTCATGCTGTATTGGAAATATGATCCATTAAATAATCAACCAAATAAATAATAATTACTAATAAATAATAATTACTGAATAGCATAAAAACAATATAATGCACATTTCATTCTTTACCCTGAGTCATCAAATGGGTAACTTGCGACAACAGCGCCACCATGTAGGTTTCCAGACAGTACAAAAGGATTTGACACAATCCATGTCATTACAGCTAAAGTTTCATTTTGCCTGCCAGTTGTGATATAATCGTGATCATTCTGATTTTGATCAAACTGATCTGGAAAGTCACGATTCAGGTCCACTCCATTTGCATTCGTTCGACCACTGGAATCATTCTTCGTTTCACAACTTCCTTCCTGCAAAAACCGTAAAATTAGTAAGTGGAGGGAACTGAGCCATTATTCCACACAATATAATTCCTCTGTGCAACTGTCATGAAGATGTAAACCTGACAGCAGTGGTTCAAACTAAATGATATTATAGTTAATTAACATATCTGATTGTAACGTGAAACAATGAAACTAAAAAAAGAAATATCACAAATTCAAATAACTATATACAGTTAACTTATTTTCTGTTGAAAATACAAATTACAGCAATTAGAGACAGGTATTGTTCTTCACAATATGTTTTTCAGAGGAACACATCTCCATCGCCAGGTGGATTTATTTCAGGTAATAATACAAACAACTGAGTGTGTGCTATCTGTGGCACTGTCTGGTAACAAAAGAGAAAATGCTATTTTAGTCTCAAAGTTATTTGGTAGATTTTAGTAGATACGTGAACAGCAATACAAATGTAAATAACTTCCAGGGGTCAATAGCAATTCAACTTGTATTCACGTTACATGCACTTTCTATAAATTGAAGATGTGGTACTAGTCTCTATCAAATGCAATAAATAATAATACCACTAACAGCAATATATATTTTGTGCTAAGACATGGGTAGGATCGCATTGTAATATCTGTATAGTGGCGTAGTCGTGGTCCTTTGTTTGCTTAGTTCATAAGTAATTGTTCATATATCGCAGCTCAATCTGGCGCTGGTGATGCAACTGTGCAGTAGCATATTGGTGTTTTACTTGTCGCAACTCTATGCATCCAGATATTAGCAGTATGATGGATAGGGTGTGTACGTGCTGTGTGCGAGCGCAGAAGGAACTGGCCGCAGTTCCCAAGCAGCTGATCATGCTGTTGGCCACGGTCAGTCGCCTTCAGGCTGGTGCCCCGAGGTGCAGTGACAGCGGAGGGCATGTCACTTGAGACACCCCAGGTCGCTTGCTGCATCTGCTGACTCAGCTGCAAAGGCACCTTCTAGTGTACCCGACGCGTTGGGGCCGCCCTCACCTCAGGGTGAGTGGCAGACTGCAGCGTGTTCGCGTCGCTTGAGGCGCAGGGTCAATGTGGAGGCTGGCTGGCTGGCTGGCCTCGCCCGTTCATCCTGTCAGTGGGCAGGTGGCCACTCCTTCAGCAGGGCCCAAGCAAACACACGGGGGCAAAGAGTTGCAGGTTATTGGGAGCTCCAATGTTAGGCGGGTGATGGATCCCCTTAGGGAAATTGCGCACAGGGCTGGAAAGAATTTCAACGTGTGCTTGGTTTGTCTGCCGGGGCGTCTAATCCAAGATGTGGAGGCGGCCTTGCCTGCAGCTATCGAGCGTACGGGGTGCAGTCGTCTGCAAGTAGTTGCTCACGTCAGCATCAATGATACCTGTCGCTTGGGTTCTGACGCAATCCTCAGTTTGTACAGGCGGCTGGCAGATTTGGTGAAGACTGCTGCCCTCACACACGGGGTGCAAGCAGAGCTCTCTATTTACAGCATCGTTCCAGAGTGGATCGGGGTCCTTTGGTTTGGAGCCGAGTGGAGAGTCTCAACCAGAGGCTTCGTCGACTCTGTGACGGTCTTGGCTGCAGATTTCTAGACTTGCACTATTAGGTGAGGAATTGTAGGATGCCCCTAGATAGGTCAGGGGTGCACTACACAAAGGAAGCAGCTACTCGAGTGGCAAAGTTCTTGTGGCGTGCACATGGGGTTTTTTAGGCTAGGCAGTAGAGCGAGGTGTCATAATGAACACTCACCAGTCGACGTGCAGGCAGAGAAATCGGGACACGCTCTGTGTAAAGACACTTCAGCTATCAAGATATTAGCAGTAAATTTTCAGAGTGTTCAGAATAAAATTCCTGAATTTACTGCCCTCCAGGAGGTGTGTGGCACACAAATTATTCTTGGGACTGAGACCTGGCTCAACCCTGGGATAGAAAGTTCTGAAATATTTAGTGAGGGTCGAAACGTGTATCGGAAAGAAAGATCAGACACCGTAGGAGGTGGTGTCTTCATTGCTGTTGACAAAAATATTGTGCCTACTGTGGTCGAAGTAGAGTGTGATTGTGAAGTTATCTGGACACGTTTAACAGGGCTAGGAGAAATAAAGTTAATTGTTGGATGTTATTACCGGCCATCAGGTTCCACCGTGACTGTTCTAGAATCATTCAAAGGGAGTCTACACGTTGTACCGCAGAAGTACCCGGATCATGCCATATTAGTCGGAGGCGACTTCAACCTACCTAGTATACACTGGGATGCCTATGGATTCATTACAGGTGGTACAGACAAGCCATCGTGTATATTACTTTTGAACACATTATCCGAAAACTGTCTTGAGCAGCTAAATTGACAGCAAACGCATAATGGAAATATTTTAAATCTGGCAGCCACGAACAGACCAGACCTCATTGACGGTTTCAGTGTTGAGACAGGGATTAGTGATCATGATTTGTCATTACGATTATGGTTACAAAAGTTAAAAAGTTGGTCAAGAAGGTTAGGAGAGTATTTTTATTAGAAAGAGCAGATAAGCAGTTGTTAGCATCCCACTTAGTAAATGAATTGACTTCATTTACTTCCGGTACGATGGACGTGGAAGAATTATGGGCTAATTTTAAACACATTGTAAATTACGCATTGCACAAGTATGTACCGAAAAAGTGGGTTACAGACAGAAAAGACCCACAGTGGTTTAACAGTGCAATTCAGAGAATGCTCAGGAAGCAAAGACAGTTGCACTGGCGGTACAAAAAAGATCGGGAGAATGAGAAAAGGCAAAAGTTAGGAAAGATTCGTGCTGCTGTAAAAAGAGCAATGTGCGAAGCATAGAACCACTACCACGTCATACCTTAGCAAAAGATCTTGCTGAAAACCCAAGGAAATTCTGGTCTTACGTAAAATCGGTAAGCGAGTCGAAGGCTTCCATCCAGTCACTCACTGATCAGTCTGGCCTGACAATGGAAGACAGCAAAATGAAAGCTGAAATTTTAAATTTAGCATTTGAGAAATCTTTCACGCAGGAGGATCATACAAACGTACTGCCATTTGAGTCTCGTACAGATTCCCGTATGGAGGACATAGTGATAGACATCCCTGGGGTTGTGAAGCAGCTGAATGGGTTGAAAATAAATAAATCACCAGTTCCTGATGGGATTTCAATTCGGTTTTACAGAGAGTACTCTACTGCATTGGATCCTTACTTAGCTTGCACTTATCGCGAATCTCTTGCCCAACGTAAAGTTCCGAGCAACTGGAAAAAAGTGCAGGTGACACCTGTATATAAGAAGAGTAGAAGGACGGATATTCAAAATTACAGACCAATATCCTTAACATCGGTTTGTTGCAGGATTGTTGAACATATTTTCAGCTCGAATATAATGAATTTCCTTGAGACAGAGAAGTTGCTGTCCATCCATCAGCAAGGCTTTAGAAAGCATCGCTCCTGCGAAACGCAACTCACCCTTTTTCCACATGATATCTTGCGAACAATGGATGAAGGGTATCAGACGGATGCCATATTCCTTGACTTCCAGAAAGCTTTTGACTCAGTGCCCCACTGCAGACACCTAACTAAGGTACAAGCATATGGGATTGGTTCCCAAATACGTGAGTGGCTCGAAGACTTCTTAAGTAATAGAACCCAGTAGATTGCCCTCGATGGTAAGTGTTCATCGGAGGTGAGGGTATCATCTGGAGTGCCCCATGGAAGTGTGGTAGGTCCGCTGTTTGTTTTCTATCTGCACAAATGATGTTTTGGATGGGGTGGATAGCAATGTGCAGCTGTTTGCTGATGATGCTGTGGTGTACGGGAAGGTGTCATCGTTGAGTGACTGTAGGAGGATACAAGATGACTTGGACAGGATTTGTGATTGGTGTAAAGAATGGCAGCTAATTCTAAATATAGATAAATGTAAATTAATGCAGATGAATAGGAAAAAGGCAAAAAAGCCTTTAAATATGTCTGCTTGTGCCTGTATATGTGTGGATGGATATGTGTGTGTGTGCGCGAGTTTATACCTGTCCTTTTTTCCCCATAAGGTAAGTCTTTCCGCTCCCGGGATTGGAAAGACTCCTTACCCTCTCCCTTAAAACCCACATCCTTTCATCTTTCCCTCTCCATCCCTCTTTCCTGACGAAGCAACCATGGGTTGCGAAAGCTCGAAATTGTGTGTGTGTGTTTGTGTGTTTTTTTATTGTGCCTATTTACCAGCGCTTTCTCGCTTGGTAAGTCACGGAATCTTTGTTTTTAATACAATTAAATATTTGGGCGTAACATTGCAAAGTGATCTGAAGTGGGACACGCATATAACGGCAGTTGTGGGGAAGGCGGATAGCTGTCTTCGGTTCATTGGCAGAATTTTGGGAAGATGTGGTTCATATGTAAAGGAAACCGCTTATAAAACACTAATACGACCTATTCTTGAGTACTGCTCGAGAATTTGGGATCCCTATCCAGTTGAATTAAGGGAGGATGTAGAAGCAATTCAGAGGCGGGCTGCTAGATTTGTTACTGGTACGTTTGATCATCACGCGAGTGTTACGGAAATGCTTCAGGAACTCAGGTGGGAGTCTCTGGAGGAAAGGAGGCGTTCTTTTAGTGAATCGCTACTGAGGAAATTTAGAGAACCAGCATTTGAGGCTGATTGCAGTACAGTTTTACTGCCACCAACTTATATTTCACAGAAAGACTATAAAGATAAGATAAGAGAGATAAGGGCTCGTACAGAGGCATACAGGCACACATTTTCCCCCTCATCCTGTTTGAGAGTGGAACAGGGAGAGAAGATGCTAGTTGTGGTATGAGGTACCCTCTGCCACGCACCGTATGGTGGATTGCAGAGTATGTATGTAGATGTAGACGAAGAAATTGCAACAACACATTGCAGAAGTGAAAAGGTGTGTACAGGCTGAAGAAATAAGTTTAGTGCCTCACTGTGATTTTGCTGAGAACTGGTCTGTAATTCTCCCACAAGAGGTACAATGATATCATTGGAGTAATGACCAGGTTTCAATTTTTACAGGAGTGACATATTTTCAAAATTAAACCAAAAGTGTTGCAGTTATAAGTGATGACACAGGACATGAATCAGCACATGCTTTGCTAGCAATGCATACAAATCTTCAACTGCAAACAGGGGTTATTGAAATACAAATACTGAAACAAGTAGAGTTGGACTCTTTCTCCTGGACATGCTTCTCTTTTAATGGAAGACTTCACTGATTTTCACAGTCGCTTGATCTGCATGTGTCCACTGGGGCCATTAGAAGACACGAACTCTACAGTATCTTGTAGGACTGAAGGCCGTCTGTAATCACTTTGTTACTGGACAGTATAAAATGCTTTATCAAACTGACTAAAGTTACCTTGTCTCTGGAGAACACTCTTACCACAAAGCACTTTAGGGACTCTCGTTCTATACCACTGAATACCCAAATATGTTTGATTTCATTCTTTAAAGATCGTCCTCTCTGTTCTTTCCTTCTTGCTATACGTGATTCGGCCACTTCAACAATTTTATTTGGCCCACCGATCAGTACACTGTTGTTTGTCACTATTACATAACACACATCTCGGCAAAACCCAAAATACTCGCACATGGTATTGGTAGGTCAGTCAGTTTCTGATGCTCTTGCTTGCAGGGTGTAGTCCCTAAATCCAGCAAGATACAAGAATTATGCTGGTCTGGATTGATAATTTGGAATAGTCAAACCATATATTCTTCTTGGCAGTCGTTTGTTTACCACAGTTACCGGAATGAAATTGTAAAGGTATTTCACTACCAGAACTCTTCTTACAAACTTTTATAGACTTCGGCCCACCACAGTCTACACATTTCCTCCTTTCATCGTCTGCTACTAGTCCATATTTCCAACAAAAATTCCAACAATTTTCTACATTGTATAAGCATGGAATTAGATTCTTCCCACGTGATGCAATCAGCTGAATAAACGTCTACAATACCAGACATCCCACTCACTGCCGACATAAATCACTTGGGTTTCTCTAGCAACTCACAAATAATTTATCATAATGCCCACCAGCACAGTCGCGTGCTCGATTTAGAATCGCACGTTCAATATCTGTCGTTTGGAGGCCGCGACTTAGATAAGCAAACATTCTTGGAAATTACCGAAATTTTTTCGGAGAAAACAAAAAAATACTTGTTCCTTACTTACTCCTTCATTTTAATCCATGCTAAATTCAACAACATATGAGACTATGAAGTTTTTCCTAGCCTGCCTGAATTGATATGGACTATATATCAGTTTCATTTTTGCAGTCAGTTTCAAATATTAAAGCAAAGCATGTAAACCATTACACAAATTGTTTCTCACATTTATATTCTCTCTCTGATGAAAAAATTGCAACAATAAAAAGTAATTAATGTAGAGTAATGAAATTTTGGGAATACATTTGTGTATTTAAAATATTTGAGTGGTTAGCACTGCAATATCACAGGTTACTGTAAGTACAAGATAAGCCATTGAAAATGAGAAATTCTGGCACATTAATAACTGCTGTAAGCACCAGAATGATGAAGGCAAGCGTGAAAATGTGCATGCCGGATGTCAGTTTGTGGGATGGAGTTCCATTTCTGTTGCCCTTGTGCAGTCAATATGCGGACTGTTAAACTGTTTGTGGATGACATTGGGTTGTCGTTCAATGATTTTCCATATGTGCTTGATTAGAGACAGATCTGGTGATTGGACAGGCCAAGACAACATGTTGGCATTCTCTAGAACATGTTGGGTTACAACAGCAGTACACGGGTGAGCATTATCCAGTTGGTAAACACCTCTTGGAATGCTGTTCTTGAATGGCAGGACAATTGGTCAAATCGTTACACTGACATACAATTTTGCAGTTAAGGTGTGTAGATTAACCACAAGAGTGCTCCTGTTGTCATACAAAATCACACACCAGATCATAAATCCAGGTGTAGGTCCAGTGTGTCTAGCACACATGCAGGTTAACTGCAGGGCCTCAACTGGCCTCCTCCTAACCAACACACAGCCATCACTGGCACCAACACAGACCCAGCTTTCATCAGAAAACACTAGAGACCTACGCCCTCCCTCCCGCCAATCAAGTCACAAATGGTTCAGGGTCAGTGGAATGCACGTTACAGGGTGTCTGGCTCGGACCAGCCCTAGAAAAAAACTGATTTGTAGCAGTTTGTTGTGTCACACTTGTGCCAACTACTGATCAAGTGCGGTTGCAGTATGATGTGACAGAGCCACACACCGAACAAAATGTTTTTCCATCTCGGTAGCGTCACATGGCCGCCCAGAGTCCAGTCTTCTTGCGAACGTACATTCTTCTGACCACCACTGTCTGCAATCACATACAATTGCTACATTCCTGCCAAGTCTTTCTGCAACATCACAGTAGGAACATTGAGTTTCTCAGGCGTCATCTTTCAGACATAGAAACCCATCTACCAACTTTTGTTTATGTTGCAGAACTCCTCCTCGGGGTTGCAATTTTTGTCCATCAGTGTATATAATTTGAAACAAAAATTGTACACAAAAAGGTGCTGTTTTGCTTTCTTCCTCGCCATTGGTTTTACAGAAAACAGGAAATGTGTATTTATGGCTTATAGGTACATGATAAGAATACTATTATGTAAAATGAATCATTTAAAACTTTGCAATCATACCAAAATGCAGATTCGAAAGTAAAGTTCTATGTACTGACTTGGCAGAAAATCCTAAGAAATTTTGGTCTTATGTCAAAGCAGTAGGTGGATCAAAACAAAATGTCCAGACACGCTGTGTCTAAAATGGTACTGAAACAGAGGATGACAGACTAAAGGCCGAAATACTAAATTTCTCTTTCCAAAACTGTTTCACAGAAGAAGACGGCACTGTAGTTCCTTCTCTAGATTGTCGCACAGATGACAAAATGGTAGATATCAAAATAGATGACAGAGGGATAGAGAAACAATTAAAATCGCTCACAAGAGGAAAGGCCACTGGACCTGATGGGATAACAGTTCGATTTTACACAGAGTACGCAAAGGAACTTGCCCCCCTTCTTGCAGCGGTGTACCGTAGGTCTCTAGAAGAGCGAAGCGTTCCAAAGGATTGGAAAAGGGCACAGGTCATCCCCGCTTTCAAGAAGGGACATCGAACAGATGTGCAGAACTATAGACCTATATCTCTAACGTCGATCAGTTGTAGAATTTTGGAACACGTATTATGTTCCAGTATAATGACTTTTCTGGAGACTAGAAATCTACTCTGTAGGAATCAGCATGGGGCTCGAAAAAGATGATCGTGTGAAACCCAGCTTCGGCTATTCGTCCACAAGACTCAGAGGGCCATAGACACGGGTTCACAGGTAGATTCCGTGTTTCTTGACTTCCGCAAGGCGTTCGATACAGTTCCCCAGAGTCGTTTAATGAACAAAGTAAGAGCATATGGACTATCAGACCAATTGTGTGATTGGATTGAGGAGTTCCTAGATAACAGAACGCAGCATGTCATTCTCAATGGAGAGAAGTCTTCCGAAGTAAGAGTGATTTCAGGTGTGCCGCAGGGGAGTGTCATAGGACCGTTGCTATTCACAATATACTGGAAGCAGTTAATTCCATAAATTATCTGGGAGTACTCATTAGGAATGATTTAAAATGGAATGATCATAGAAAGTTGATCATCGGTAAAGCAGACTAAGATTCATTGGAGAATCCTAAGGAAATGCAATCCGAAAACAAAGAAAGTAGGTTATAGTATGCTTGTTCGCCCACTGCTTGAATACTGCTCAGCAGTGTGGGATCCGTACCAGATAGAGTTGATAGAAGAGATAGAGAAGATCCAACAGAGAGCAGCGCGCTTCGTTACAGGATCACTTAGTAATCATGAAAGTGTTACGGAGATGATAGATAAACTCCAGTGGAAGACTCTACAGGAGAGACGCTCAGTGGCTCAGCACGGGCTTTTGTTGAAGTTTCGAGAACATACCTTCACCGAAGAGTCAAGCAGTATATTGCTCCCTCCTACGTATATCTCGCGAAGAGACCACGAGGATAAAATCAGAGAGATTAGAACCCACACAGAAGCATACCAACAATCGTTCTTTCCACGAACAATACTAGACTGGAATAGAAGGGAGAACCGATAGAGGTACTCAGGATACCTTCCGCCGCACACCGTCAGGTGGCTTGCGGAGTATGGATGTAGATTAAACAAGTTTTAAACATGCTATACCCAGATAGCCAATTTATATTATGTTTATCGGAAGTGTTTTCACCAGGATCATATAGCTTATATTTCCAGAGAAAGATAGTCTCACCCCATCTTATGCTCTCAAGAATGGTCCATGGTATTGACCTTTTATTCCTTTTTGATTTAGCGGCCTCAATCTCGATTATTAATCAGCCTATATATCTAAGACTGGGATCTCATTAAAATTGATAGCAACTGAGCTGTGGACTTAACCTTGTTATGAAAATCTTATACCCAGCCAAGTAGTTCTGGAATTAGTGTACAAGCAAGTAACCAGAACCCTTCCTTTCTTCGTAATAGCAGAACCTAAGTGGAAATAGGTTCTAATTTTTTTCACCCATATTATGTTAAAACATTAGTCAGTACTATATTTTACAGCATACCAGATATTTATTGCCTTGTGGGATGATTATAATGAACTGGATCTCTTATAGGAGTTACAGGTGCTGAGCCGATTTCTTACAGCAGACGGGCATCATGTTTAGTCATCTTTGAGAAACCAGGTGGTGCTTTACACCTTTGTGGGGACTTGAGGATTACGATAATTGCTTTGTCAATTGTGGACTCATAATCCATTCTGGATCTTAATTACCTGTTTTCAAAATTGGCAGGGGTAAATATTTCTCTAAGACAAATTTTTCAGAAGCTTTTTTTCAAATTCCTTTTGACAAGATGTCCAAAGCTATTCTGGTATTAAATACTCTTCATGGTCTCTATCAATATAGCAAGTTATCTTTCAATATTCCTAATACACCATAAATCTTTCAGAAATTTTTAGAACAAACTTTTGTCAATATTCCACAATGCACTATTTATCTGGACGACAGAGTGGTGACAGGATGGATGATCACATGTTGATCTCCAGCGAGTGTTTCTCATACATTTGTAATACAGGTTAAGGTGTAGCTTGCCAAATGCTCTTTCTTCCAGCCTTCCAATAGGTATACTGGATATATCCTTAGCCGAGAAGGCCTTACACCATGTCAGCCATTTGCAACATTCCTACAGCACAAAATCTGCACATTATTATGGGCAATGTTACATATGATGCCTGATTTATCCTCCAATTTGTATTGACAGCCCATCTGTTGAATCAGTTGTGGAGAGATGATGTCCATTTCCAATGGTCCACAGACGGTCACCAATCATTTCTTAAGCTGAAGCAACATCTTCAAATTGCTCCTTCCATTACCTTGTACAGCCTCAATTACTACCCTTGTTGACTATGGACATGACACCATATCGTATTAGGGTTGTTCTAATGCGTAAGTAAGCAAAATGGGTTGGAATGAAAAATGGCTCTGAGCACTATGGAACTTAACTTCTAAGATCATTAGTCCCCTAGAACTTAGAACTACTTAAACCTAACTAACCTAAGGACATCACACACATCCATGCCCGAGGCAGGATTTGAACTTGCAACCGTAGCTGTCGCGCGGTTCCAGACTGTAGCATCTAGAACCGCTCGGCCACTCCGGCCGTCTGATTGGAATGACATCTTGTGACATCTTGCACCGACTTCTACCACATTCACTATGGTTCAAGAAAATTATTCCCATGCAGAAAAAGAGAGACTAACAATTAACTCTGTGATCCAGAAGTGCCGTATTTTCATATATGTCAACCAATTTTATTTTATCAAAGATAAAAAGCCACTGCCGTCTACATTTGGCCCTAAGTCAAAGGTTGCTTGAACAGATACCTCAGAAGTTACAATGCTGGGCTACTTTCTCATCAAAATATCACTAATCCATTCATTATCATGCATCGGCTTAGCAAGCAAATTTGATATACAAGAAACTGCTTTTCCTTTGATTCACTTTTGCCATCACTTACAGGGATGTCACAGCATCCACACTTAGGTACCTACACTCAAGTCATGTTTTCCGGTTCATACAAAGCGATGGCTGCAGGCCCTGCTTTTGGCAGCCTCTGCAGAACTTTGTTATTCTTTTTCATGGCACCATGACCTTTTTATTTTCAAAGACCCCATATTATTGAGTAAAGATAACTCAGTGTTGAGTGGTGACTCCAGAGTTCCTGTGCTCTTATGTATAGTGACCCTTGCACCAGTCCCAGTGGGGCATTTCCAGCAAGAAGAATCTGAGCCAGCAACACACACTTTGGTCACAGGTCAATGAGGTTATTGTGTATGTGGCGAACCTAATCATGCATATGGATTTCATGGAAGCACTACTGGGGGGCCATGTGGTCGATTTTGAACAAATACATATTCTATTTTCCCATACAGCATCAAAATGCAACAGACCATAATTGTGAACATCACTAAGGCACTGGCAACTATTTTCTTCTATTGAAGGAGCTCCACAAGATCTTGTCACAAATACAGGACTGCAGTTTTCATACATTGGCTTTCTTGAAAAATGGACAGAAAAGCTACTGACATCCATGGCTATCGATTCTACAACGCCTTCCTATTCATTCTCTTACCAGGCAACATCAAACTACGATCAAAGCCCAGCAAACTTCTTGCACAGAAGCCGTCGTCATTCTTTGTTTGATCTGTTACAGTCTCCATCAGTAGAAGAGGAGTAAGAGCCAAACCTATTAATGGGGATGTGCCTGGCTCAACGCGCACCTCTGGACATAAGCCAGGCTGGATCAGAGACTTCTTCACTGGCCAACAAGGTCCTGGTAGCCAGACCTTGAGGCATCCTTTGCTGACACTGGAACCGGCTTCATTTGTACCAACCAGGGCAAACACACCTCCAGATCTCCCAAATCAGAGGCAGCAGCATGCCTCTCCCACCACGAAGGACCAACAACAGCAGACTAGAAGTCTGTTTCCAGGACAACATCCTAGATGGTGGGCATCTGGAATTTCCAGTTCTCCAGCTGCTGTCCATCACCTCTATGGATCTGGACCTGGATAATATGCACAATGCCTCCTGCCCGATCTGGATCTGACATTACCCTTCTCCAGAATCACCACCTAGCATCAAGTATGAACCACGATCACCTGTCCGGTGCTAACCACCAGCAGCATCCAAAGATGTGCTCCAGCCTCCACAACAGTCTGCATGCAACCTCATCCTTCCCTGCATAGGCCAGAACAGTTATGACCCTATGGGCTAACTCCCCCATCCCTATGTGCCAAGTGGAGTGATCCACTGATACATCAGTCAATATAATTAAGCATAAGTCAAGCAAGGTTGCTAGGTATGGCACAGGAAGATACATCCGCCAGCATCAGGTCGTATGAGAAAACACCCATGGCAGGTTTAATGGCAGCTGTAGACCACCATGGCCTCATTTGTCACAACCAGCCACCACGTGCAGCAAGCTTTGTGTTGTACCTGTTGACGAAGACCCTGGACTGTCATTTGTGCTCAGTAGTTAACCATCATTGACATCTGGCTAGCAAACAGACTTGCTTGTCTGCCTAAAGGGGTATTGTCTTCACTCAACATTCACCTGAGAGCTGTGTTTACAGTGAATGAAGTGAGGGCATATGGGTACTCCCCAGTCAAACTTACAAACTGTGTTCTCCTGCACTAAAATGTGAGTTACTCAACAAACTTCCAAAGTACTGCATTGGCTGTGATGTATCCAAAATCATCCTTGCTCAAAACCCATTCACTCCCATTAGTAGATTAGGTTCTATTTTCTAATGTTTTTGTGTTCTTTATGTAATCAGCTGATAAGTAGTTGGGGGCTGCATCTCTGTCTTGTCAATGATGTCACTGTCTATAGGCACAGTAGGCCAATTGTGTTGCTAACTTGAAACTAGGCACAATATTGTGTTGCTAACTTGCAACCTAGAAACTCTGTCACCTTATTATCATGTATACATAAAACATGTCCGATAAAGTCAGCACATTTAATCCTACAATGGTCGGGGTGGGTATTTGAGTTCTGCTAGTCATTGATTCATTGAATTTTATATTCTTACAGTTGCTGATATGACTTGAGTGCTTCCTGAAACAGCAGAGAGAAAGCGTCGGCATCGTGGATGAGGTTTTGTTTTGTTTAGTCTTTATTTAACAGTCTTCCACGCGCACGGATCTGTCAGACCCAACACGATCATTTATGCTACTATTTCTGCCATTGTGAGCCCATTTCATTTTGGTGTAATATTGAGTTACTAGTTACTCCGCAAAAATATTTAATTGGATAGATAATGTATTCACCAAGCGGCGCCACAACACACACATAATAGACGGTTGGGATAGGCAAGATTACCGAGCCAGTGGCTCTCTTCTTCAGGCAGAGAGGCTGAAGAGGAAGGAGGAGGGGTGAAGAAAAAGGACTGGAGAGGTCTAGCAAAAGGGGTGGATTTCGGGAGTCATCCAGAACCGCAAGTCAGGGAAGACTTACCGTAGAGGATGAGGAAAGTCTGACAACATCAAATAGTGTAATGTGCTTACCACAGAATTCTCGAAACCATCTGGATTCATGGACGGCATTATATGTATATCAGTGGTGTCCAACAGTCTTGTCACTCGTTCATCTCGTCCGTAATTTTTTAAAAGATATTCAACTAAAAAAATCATTAGCTGTCTGCCAACAGTCTCATCACCATGCATATTTGCAACATACTTAAACATCGGTTTCAACAACGTCCTACTTTTGACATCTGAACTCAACTGAACGACCCAAAGTTCTCGTCCCTGTAAACTTTTCCCTATGCTGTAAAACTTACTGAGTTCAGGGTACTGTAAAACAGTTTCATTTAATTTTTTGGTTACGTCCAAATAATTATCATACTTTGGATAAGGACGGAAATCATTATCCTGTACAACGTTCGCAGCTGAAGACCCATACCCACGCTGGTAACAAACAAATATCACAAAATACACAACACACAATTTCGATGAAGCCATCACCACAGCCAAAACAAATCACCCTTCCAATGACATTCACACTGCCATGTCACACAGTAGTCACATACGCATCACTGACGCAAACAAAGATATCATACAGAAACTCTTCCAAGGGGGTTACTCCACTGCTGCCTCTCTAATACAGGCGGCCGTGGTTACTCTAAACCCTTGCTGGTGTAAAGCTTTCAACGTAAGGTGATGTTGACTGGTGCAGTTAGTAGCGGAGGAAGCAACGCCAGAAAAAATTGTCTTGACTCCGGATGCTCCCAATCTTACTCAGGAAACTGTTTCACACAATGGCAGTGCTCATGTTAGATGATCAACCAAAATGAACAAAGAACAACTGGCGTTCGGCTGATATCGACCGATTAAATACAGCGCGAAGATAAATATTTCGCTACTCTACAGGCAATCTGCTGCCATAATCTCTATTCAGCCAACGTAGTCAATTCACAACCAAACGATCACCTTTCAATCTAACACAGACTTCGTGTTACGTTACAGAGCAGTCTGCAACCACAACCAAATCGAGCCTTTTCGCCGAACGCCAGCCGCACTGTACTCATTTCAGCGACTCATCATTGTTATAATAGTGTGGACTGTCACTAGAATGAAATTTTCATTCTGCAGCGGAGTGTGCACTCATATGAAACTTAATTGAAAATTAAAACTGTGTGTCGGATTGAGACTCGAACTTGGGACCTTTGTCTTTCACGGGAAAGTTCTCTACTGATAGAGCAATCGCTTGTGAAAGGCAAAGGTTCCGAGTTCGAGTCTCGGTCTGGCACATAGTTTTAATCTGCCTGGAAGTTCTATGGGCTGTCAAGGTTTGTAGGAGGCCATGGTACTGTGTTATGTCGTTGCGTGTTTTGTTGACATCTATCAATTCAGCATGCGACACACAAAATCATTCAGGAAGTTAGCGACCATTATGTGAATACTGAGCGCACTTTCGCTGCTAATAATATCAATACACTTTTCGTGCGTTTCGGGCATAGCCCAGCGTTAGAAATTCAAATAAACAAACTTTAATAGATTATCGTTATCATGGAGTATCTATCGTAGCAATGGTAAACAGTCTAATCGCTGTAAGTAATAGAAGAATTCATGAAGGAAACAGATATACAGTTGCAGAAAAATTTGGTCACACCTTCATGTAAGAGCAATCACATTTATTTGTGCATATAAATATCATGTAAGTAACAGAAGAATTCATGAAGGAAGTTCACAAACAGATACAGTTGCAGAACAATTTAGTCCCACCATCATGTATCAGAAAATCACTTTTATTTGTGCATATAAATATCATCATTTAACAAATAAAGCTGATGATTTCAATACTCTTTTAGAAAAGAACAAAAACACCATATTATATAATAATGAACAATGGTTAAGTGAAGGTCACTTATTCATATTTACCACCTGGCTTTGACTTAGTCACAGGCTTCTATAGAAAAATACAACAACATTGTGGAGCTACAAGATACATTGTCAGGGACTTAGACCTGCAGTATGGTGCCTTCAGTGTTGCTAATTACTATATAGACAATGTGCTTGCAGCAGCTACAACGCTGTTTCAAACATTAAAACTCCTAGTAGTATCAGTATACCATACTCCAGTAGCGACAGTGAATTACTTACATGAGTCTAAGAGAAAATAGACTTACAATCTGGAAAATTGAGCAAATACGGAATACTGATCTTTGGAGATATAAACATTGATATAAGGCTTAAGACTTCAAAACAGCTTTATCCACATATTACGTTAAGATCACGTGATCTACACTGCATTAATAAAAATTCAAAAAGGCAGCCACCTGTCTTGATGTCTTCATCACCAATGTTGAAAAAGATCTGTATGAGTTAGGGTTGTTCAATATCTGCTTTCTTTCAAACTATAATTAAAGTTAAAAATTAATAAGACTACATATCACTGCCTCAAAACAAACCATATTAGGGTCCTGCATGTTCAAAATATTTATAACTACAGTGACAGTTGCGGATGATGGGCTGAAACGATAGCCTGCTTGAAAGTGATAGCAATGAGGATGCATTTGTAGTTTTTATCAATGTACTCGCATTTTTAAGACCTGATGCCCAAAGTTTCTGAAAAGAAATGTGATAACAACCCAAAAACATGACTTTGCATCTAAGTGATTCTCACCCATTCTGCAAAGGATTGAAACATTAGTAATGAGTTATTATGATAAATATAAGTATGACGATGCAGTCAAAGCTAGTTACATTAAGTTAAAGACTAAATGCAGATCAGAAATCAGGTTAGCAAAGTGTGAAGTAAGTGGCAATTACATTAGTAAGTATCAAATTAGATTAGATTCAGTTTCGTTGCATAGACCCCAAAATGAGACCATTCTCCTAGGTGTGGAACATGGCCAAAAGTGTAACGTAAAAAACATAAAACATTTGAATATAATACCAACTGCACTGATCATTTGTCAGGAGACAGTCAACATAGATGAATACATTACAGTAATCTGGAACACAAACATTTACAGATTAATACACTGTCAGAAAGTAACATTTTCATACAGTTTTAATAAAGTTATCATACCCAAAATACCTAATGTTGACTGTTGTGACCAAGTGCTGTCAAAATTGAAACCTAACAGGCATTTTTACTTAAGCTGGTCTAACACCCCTTGTTAAAATATTCATCTATAGAGTAGAAGGAATTACATATAAAAAATTAATTGAAACTGTGTTTCAACTGTGCTCTATCTGAAACCACGTTTTTAATGCTTGCTGGCAATTTATTGAAAATGTGTATTCCTGAATACTGGACCCGTTTTTGGACGAAAGTAAGCGATTTTAAGTTTTTATGTAGAGTGTTCTTATTCCTAGTATTGATACTATGTATTGAGCTATTGGTTGGAGATTGAGATATACTGAGAAACAGTGGTTAGAATACAAAGTCCTTTGAACAGGTTTCTATATTATTTTCTTGAATTTACACCACACATGATTCTTATTACACACTTTTGCACACTAAAAACTTTTGCTCGGTTTGATGAGTTACTCCAGAATATCATCCTGTATGACAGAGCTTCCCAACCTTTTCAGGTAGCAGACCCCTTCTTCAGTCGAAAATCCATGGCGGACCCCTAGCCAGAACGAAACCCATGGGAACTGTAAGCTTTTTAACGCAAGTGCCATGTTCCCAATGACCGCTTCTCCCCCTCCTCTGAAGTATCAATAGTGTTTGTTTTAGAGATGAGTGAAAAAACTTGAAATTAATGATCCAATTTGAATTCCCACTGTATACCGACACTTACTAGTGGATTTACTCCTTTTGTTCAACACACTATAGCCTGATTAAAATTACTTGGTAACTGACATTTCACATATTGGAGCTGCCTTCCTCTAAGAGCAATCAACGTCACGTCCAGACTGTTTGCTGTTGACAAGCTGACGCTTGTGGTCTGTTCACTTCCAATGTTCGGCTACAGTTGTGTAAGGAGCAAGCATATTTCATAACAGTCGTGCGTGTGCGTGTGCATGTGTGCGTGCGCGCGCGCGCGCGCGCGTGTGTGTGTGTGTGTGTTTGTGTGTGTGTGTGTGTGTGTGTGTGTGGTTTTTCGTGAAATCCGAAGAAAAATGTTCAAATGTACATAAAGTCCATGAAACTTTACCTGCTGAGGTCATCAGTCCCTAGTCTTACACACTATTACCCTAAGTTTAACTTCCGCTAAGGACAACACACACACACACACACACACACACACACACACACACACACACACACACACAAGCCCGAGGGAGGACTCGAAACTGCAGCGGGAGCGGCCGCGCAATTCACAACGACATGGCGCTTTAGACTGCGCAGCTATTCCGTGCAGCTGTGAAGAAAAGAGGCAGACCCATGATTCAGGACACACACACATTACGAAAGAAAGGAGGCCAAGGAACTGCCTTTAAAGGACTATTGTGACATCTGTTGTGCAATGTGTGGGAATAGATTCACCCAGTTTACATGCGTTTCTAAAACCGGATTTCGTAAGCCGATGTCCCACTTCCGCTTTTGGTTGGTCAGGTAAACACTTCAAAATCGATTCTGGAAATCTGCTTTTATAAAGCCGTTTTCCAGTTCCACAATCGATTGTCTTGCCAATGTAAACAGCTCGGAAAGTCTAGTTATTTTTACGTCTTTGCTTATCTACTGAACGGCAGCTGTCAGTCCATAGCCGGCAACTAGCATGCGGCCTTGCAACAGTGTAATGTCAGTTGGTAACTGACGGGCAGCGTGGCAACAGTTTAGCCACAGCTGATAACTTCAGCTTCTACTTGGAAACTATATCGTAGCAGTCAGTCTCGACTGTAAACAAATTAGGAAAACAAACAAATAGAGTCTCTTATTTCCATATGAGAAGACAAAGCATTTCACAAGACGTAAGACTTTTTTTCTCAAAGGAAACAATTCTGGCAGAGGAGGTTTGCATTTTACAAGGTGACGCGTGAAAAGTCCTCATTTGTTTACGCTCACAGCCAGCTGCCACAATACAGTGTCAGAGTAATAGCAAGTAATTGTAATTGAAGTATAGGCAGGCCATATTTTTAACTGAGAGGAAGGAATATATTATAAAGAAAAGAAATTAACTTTAGAGATCATTTTAATTTTTGTAACAAAAAATCGTATTTCTGCAGCTTCTCATCTTCACCTGTTGCGAAATACTGTTCCAACAATGACATCAAGCTTCGGAGATGTTCCAGGATTTGATGAAACAAATTCTTCCCAAGCGCAAATGTATTGTTTTTCAAAAACTCCTTGAGAAGAGGAAAACACTCGCCCTACACCTCCTCGACACTCTCTGTCCAAAAATTGATTTTCCTCTTGAATGCTCGAACTTTGTCGATAGCAGTGACCTTTGTTTCACTTTGCCCTTGGAGTGAAATATTCATTTCGTTCATTTTGCTGAGAATATCTGACAAATGGGCAAGTATACACTGCCAATTTTCGTCACTAATGAGATCTGCTAATTTGGTGTTATGTTCCAAAAGTAAAGCTAAGACTTCCAATCTTAATTCGTACAACCAAGAGAGTGCATTTCCACGTGAGAGCCATCTTACTTCTGTGTGGAGAAGCAGGGAACAATGAAAACTTCCCATATCTTCATACAGTATTGTGAAAAATCTTGACTTCAACGGCCTTGATTTTATGTAGTTGATGATTTGAATAGATTCGTCTGAAACTTTCTTGAACGAAACAAGCATTTGTTTCGTAGCTACAGCGTATCTGTGGAGAGTACAATGACTACTGCTGCAATTCTTGGCGTTTTCTATAATTTTCGTTACTGTTCCGCTGTAGAACCCATCATAGCTTTTGCACCATCTGAGCACACATCTATGCAATTAGACCATGAAACTTCGTTAGTCCTTAAAAATCATCCAATAGACGGAATATTTCAGCACCTGTTGTGTTGGCAGTTAATGGTCTGCACAATATAAGGTCCTCTTCAAAACATCCAGAATATTCATAATGGACAAAAACCAATAAAATCTCTAATCCTGCAACATCAGTTGATTCATCTATCTGAAGAGAAAATAAATTGTGTTGGATGCAACAAACAAAAGTGTCTTTCACATCATTTGACATGTCAACAATGCATCTCTTGACAGTATTGTTTGATAATGGCACCAAAGATACAAGCTTTGCTGCCTTTTCGTCTAGCATGCAAGACACACGGCATTATGAGATTTTCTGCAATGTTGTGAGCTTTGCCTGTTTTTTCCACTTGATAACTGACCAAGAAAGAAACTTTTGATGAATTTTTATTGTTTTTGCATGAGTTTTCATAGAACGCTGAGAAGCAGGTAGATCAGCACTCTTCCTTTTGAAAAAAATCGATGTCTTTAGCATGGAAATCCGGGTATATTCAAAATGAAGGCGCAATTTAACTGTAACAATTGAACACACTGAGCTTTACCCTCCTTTGTCTCCATAAAGCCCATTTCTAAATAGCTTTCGTTGTACTTACGCTTCTTGGTTATTCCACTTCCACAAGATATTGCAACCAATAGAGTACTTGCAGCGTTTGCACATAATAAATCCGGCTGTGGAGCTTCTTGTGATTGTTCTTCCTTTGGTCGTCCTCCCTCCTCATTCATTTCAATTGGAAACTTCCCTTGTTGTAAAGGCGATGAGAAACTGCACCCTTCTTCAGTGATCCTGACTTCAGCCACCGATCCATGTTAGAAGTAATAAACTGCTCAAAAATCAACTTATGAAATAGGTAGTACACTGACAAAGCAAGTTTAACATTTACTTATGCCTGAGGCCGCATACGTGACAGCGAGCGCTGCGATTGGTAGATAGAGCTCGGTCCACGCATGCGTAAAAGGTTTAAGCCGTGAGCCAGCGTACAAACGAACCCCGTATTGTTGCGAAACAGTCGATCAGAGAGGCAGCATTCTCCGATATTAAACTGTGTATGCGTTCTCACATCGGAACCGCAAAGGCTGCTTGGGAATACGACCTGAAGTAAAAGTACACGTTTTCACACGAAAAAAAGTGATGAATTTGGTTTTCACATTTTTATTCAATAATTTTACTCATTACTTTACACGACTTGGTGAAAGGTGGCCGTGGACCCCTACAAGTACCTAGCGAACCCCCAACGGGTCCACAGACCACACGTTGGAAAGCCCTGCTGTATGACATAATAGACTGAAAGTATGAACATTATGCAAGTTTTATTTATATTTATGTCTACTTCATATGACATCATTCTCACTGCAAATATTGACTTGTTTAGGCACTTCATTGATTCTGTTGTATGCCCTTCCCAACTGAATTTGTTAGCGAGTTGTAATGACAGAAATTTAACACTGTTAACTTCTTTGGTCTGCATGTCGTCATATTTTATACACATTC
Organism: Schistocerca gregaria; assembly: GCF_023897955.1. Lineage (NCBI taxonomy): Eukaryota > Metazoa > Arthropoda > Insecta > Orthoptera > Acrididae > Schistocerca > Schistocerca gregaria. Next base: position 290,607,551 of record NC_064927.1, read on the forward strand.
TGAAAGGAAATCTGTTACAGGTTCTGAACTGCATACAGTAGGTTCCTTCAACATTGAATGACAGTGAAAATTAGCTTTAAACCATTCATTAATGTCACTGAAAATTTGATTAGCAGCTGTTTCTAAATCTGCACCTGAGTTGCTACTTATTTCAATATTTTAATCATCTGCGAAAGAAAGAAACTTAGCATCTATCAATGTAACAGACAAGAAGTCATTAATGCGCATGAGAAAAAGCAATGGACCCAAGATAGAACCTTGAGGGAGACTACATGTAATTAATTCCTGATCAGATGAAGACTAACTGCTTCCTGCACTGGTACTTCGCAACGACATCCATTGTTTCCTGTTAGATAAGTCACAGTCATTTCGCAGCATTGACAGTGACACAATAATGTTGTTGTTGTTGTTGTCTTCAGTCCTGAGACTGGTTTGATGCAGCTCTCCATGCTACTCTATCCTGTGCAAGCTGCTTCATCTCCCAGTACCTACTGCAACCTACATCCTTCTGAATCTGCTTAGTGTACTCATCTCTCGGTCTCCCTCTACGATTTTTACCCTCCACGCTGCTCTCCAATGCTAAATTTGTGATCCCTTGATGCCTCAAAACATGTCCTACCAACCGATCCCTTCTTCTAGTCAAGTTGTGCCACAAACTTCTCTTCTCCCCAATCCTATTCAATACCTCCTCATTAGTTACGTGATCTATCCACCTTATCTTCAGTATTCTTCTGTAGCACCACATTTCGAAAGCTTCTATTCTCTTCTTGTCCAAACTAGTTATCGTCCATGTTTCACTTCCATACATGGCTACACTCCAAACAAATACTTTCAGAAACGACTTCCTGATACATAAATCTATATTCGATGTTAACAAATTTCTCTTCTTCAGAAACGCTTTCCTTGCCATTGCCAGTCTACATTTTATATCCTCTCTACTTCGACCATCATCAGTTATTTTACTTCCTAAATAGCAAAACTCCTTTACTACTTTAAGTGTCTCATTTCCTAATCTAATTCCCTCAGCATCACCCGATTTAATTTGACTACATTCCATTATCCTCGTTTTGCTTTTGTTAATGTTCATCTTATATCCTCCTTTCAAGACACTGTCCATTCCGTTCAACTGCTCTTCCAAGTCCTTTGCCGTCTCTGACAGAATTACAATGTCATCGGCGAACCTCAAAGTTTTTACTTCGTCTCCATGAATTTTAATACCTACTCCAAATTTTTCTTTTGTTTCCTTTACTGCTTGCTCAATATACAGATTGAATAACATCGGGGAGAGGCTACAACCCTGTCTCACTCCTTTCCCAACCACTGCTTCCCTTTCATGCCCCTCGACTCTTATGACTGCCATCTGGTTTCTGTACAAATTATAAATAGCCTTTCGCTCCCTGTATTTTACCCCTGCCACCTTTAGAATTTCAAAAAGAGTATTCCAGTCAACATTGTCAAAAGCTTTCTCTAAGTCTACAAATGCTAGAAACGTAGGTTTACCTTTTCTTAATCTATCTTCAAAGATAAGTCGTAAGGTCAGTATTGCCTCACGTGTTCCAACATTTCTACGGAATCCAAACTGATCTTCCCCGAGGTCTGCATCTACCAGTTTTTCCATTCGTCTGTAAAGAATTCGCGTTAATATTTTGCAGCCGTGGCTTATTAAACTGATAGTTCGGTAATTTTCATATCTGTCAGCACCTGCTTTCTTTGGGATTGGAATTATTATATTCTTCTTGAAGTCTGAGGGTATTTCGCCTGTCTCATACATCTTGCTCACCAGCTGGTAGAGTTTTGTCATTACTGGCTCTCCCAAGGCCGTCAGTAGTTCTAATGGAATGTTGTCTACTCCGGGGGCCTTGTTTCGACTCAGGTCTTTCAGTGCTCTGTCAAACTCTTCACGCAGTATCGTATCTCCCATTTCGTCTTCATCTACATCCTCTTCTATTTCCATAATATTGTCCTCAAGTACACCGCCCTTGTATAAACCTTCTATATACTCCTTCCACCTTTCTGCCTTCCCTTCTTTGCTTAGAACTGGGCTGCCATCTGAGCTCTTGATATTCATACACGTGGTTCTCTTCTCTCCAAAGGTCTCTTTATTTTTCCTGTAGGCAGTATCTATCTTACCCCTAGTGAGATAAGCTTCTACATCCTTACATTTGTCCTCTAGCCATCCCTGTTTAGCCATTTTGCACTTCCTGTCGATCTCATTTTTGAGACGTTTGTATTCCTTTTTGCCTGCTTCATTTACTGCATTTTTATATTTTCTCCTTTCATCAATTAAATTCAATATTTCTTCTGTTACCCAAGGATTTCTAGCAGCCCTCGTCTTTGTACCTACTTTATCCTCTGCTGCCTTCACTACGACATCCCTCAGAGCTACCCATTCTTCTTCTACTGTATTTCTTTCCCCTATTCCTGTCAATTGTTCCCTTATGCTCTCTCTGAAACTCTGTACAACCTCTGGTTCTTTCAGTTTATCCAGGTCCCATCTCCTTAATTTCCCACATTTTTGCAGTTTCTTCAGTTTTAATCTACAGGTCATAATCAATAGATTGTGGTCAGAGTCCACATCTGCCCCTGGAAATGTCTTACAACTTAAAACCTGGTTCCTAAATCTCTGTCTTACCATTATATAATCTATCTGATACCTTTTAGTATCTCCAGGGTTCTTCCACGTATACAACCTTCTTTCGTGATTCTTAAACCAAGTGTTAGCTATGATTAAGTTGTGCTCTGTGCCAAATTCTACTAGGCGGCTTCCTCTTTCATTTCTTAGCCCCAATCCATATTCACCTACTATGTTTCCTTCTCTCCCTTTTCCTACACTCGAATTCCAGTCATCCATTACTATTAAATTTTCGTCTCCCTTCACTATCTGAATAATTTCTTTTATTTCATCATACATTTCTTCAATTTCTTCATCATCTGCGGAGCTAGTTGGCATATAAACTTGTACTACTGTAGTAGGTGTGGGCTTCGTATCTATCTTGGCCACAATAATGCGTTCACTATGCTGTTTGTAGTAGCTTACCCGCATTCCTATTTTCCTATTCATTATTAAACCTACTCCTGCATTACCCCTATTTGATTTTGTGTTTATAACCCTGTAGTCACCTGACCAGAAGTCTTGTTCCTCCTGCCACCGAACTTCACTAATTCCCACTATATCTAACTTTAGCCTATCCATTTCCCTTTTTAAATTTTCTAACCTACCTGCCCGATTAAGGGATCTGACATTCCACGCTCCGATCCGTAGAACGCCAGTTTTCTTTCTCCTGATAACGACATCCTCCTGAGTAGTCCCTGCCTGGAGATCCGAATGGGGGACTATTTTACCTCCGGAATATTTTACCCAAGAGGATGCCATCATCATTTAATCATACAGTAAAGTTGCATGTCCTCGGGAAAAATTACGGCTGTAGTTTCCCCTTGCTTTCAGCCGTTCGCACAATAATATTCTAATTTATTTAAGAGAATGCTGTGATTCACACAGTCAAAGGCTTTTGACAGGTCACAGGAAATGCCATGGTCTCTAATTTATTATCTAATGAATTAAGCACATTCTCACTGTAAGTGTAAATAGCTTTCCCTGTATCAAAACCTTAAGAAACCCAAACTGTGAGTTGGACAAAATATTATTTGCAGTCAGATGCTTACAGAGATGCTTGAACACAACCTTTTCAAATATTTTTGAAAAGCTAGCAAAAGTGTAATTGGTCGATAATTTGATGGTAATTCCTTATTCCAATTCTTGTAAAGCGCCTTGACTTCAGCATATTTTACCCAGTTTGGAAATTGATTAACAAATAACTTAAGATAGAACTCAACTCACCTGAGGTCTCCTTGATTAACTACATTCATATGTTATCATACCCATCAGAATTATTAGCTTTTAAGGATTTTATGATGGATGCTACTTCTTTAGAAAGACTCGAATGTCATTTCCACTTTACTGACATTATTGTTAAAGATTGGTCTCAGATATTCCATTGCACTGTTCAGCAAACCTGATGACCCCAAGAAACGAAGTACTTGTTTAAGAGATTTGCAACACCACATTCACTTGTTACAAATGTCTCATTTTTTATTGGAGGTAACTGTTCCTCTTCCTATTTGGCCCCACCTGTCTCTGTCTCCACTATATCCCATACAGTATTTATGTTGTTGCTGAAGTCAAGTGTCTTTACAAGAATTGGAATAAGGAATTACCTTTTTCTCATAATAAAGCTGCTTTGATTTCTTGATTACTTGCTTGTATATTTTGCAGTATTCTTTATAATGCATTACAATGTTAACAACAGAGCTGTTCCTAGATAGTAGACACAGTTTACTTTTTGACCCAAATGATATTTTTATTCCATGTGTAATCCATGGTTTCCATTTTGACTTCTATTTGGTTTGAGTTACGTCAATGGGAAAACAATTTCCAAAAGTGGAAGTAACTTTATCAATGAAGCCTTTGTATTTGCCATTTGAATCAGAAGTATTGTAGATATCTATCCAGTCCATGTCTTCGAGCAATCTCTTAAAATTCTCAATTTTTGACTTATTTATAATCCTCAGATTTAATAGATTTTCTTTAACCTGATAAGTTTCAACATTTAATACAAGATGCTGCACGTCAAGATCAGATAGCCCATTTACCATTGATTTGTGATATGACTTTTTCCTAGGTTTGTCTACAAAGATATTATCAATAGCAGCCTGAGAGCATTTACATATCCTACTTCCAAAGTTCACAGTAGGTAGTAAATTGAATGAAAGTTGTAAACATTGAATGAGAGAAGCAAGAACTGTAAAAGCTACTATGTAAAGTAGGTATCACACCAGATGAACTAAATAAATATTTTGTTAATGCTTCTGCCATAAGTTTCTCTTTTCCAACTAAGTCATATAATAAATATGAAAAGGACCTAGAGCATTGCTTGCAACTCGAAATCCATAAGGGCCTAACTGCCAACAACATACGATTCTCAGTGTGGATTCAGACCTGGCATACTGACTGTGACAGCAGTGGAAAATATTATTTCTTTCACTTTCTCTGCATTTGAATTCATACTTTGTGCAAATGTCACACTTGTAGACCTCAGCCAAACTTCTTGTTCTATCAGCCACAGAATTGCATTAAAAAGCTCTCCTCCTATGCTTTTAAAGGCAAAGCCCAGCCTATGATTGCATCTTATCTGAGTGAGAAAAGACAAACTGTATATTTTAACAAAAACTATTCAGATATTCTGGGTGTAATATGACGTGTCCCACAAGGTTCTTTGCGTGAACCCTAGCTTTTCCTCATTTGTATAAATGATTTGTTCAGTATGACGTCATGTAAGTCCATAACATATGCAGATGACACCACCTTCGTTACAGTTGATAGGGCCTTGGATATACTCAAGCAGAAAAGTGCAGAACAACTCAGAATGTCCAGTATATGGCTCAGAGCAAACAAATTAAGATTAACCTCTATGAAATTGTAAATGTTCGTCTCAAGCTATGTAGCAACGACAACTGTAGTGCCTCAGTTAAACTTTTTGGCATTAATCTTGATCTAAAATTAACTTGAGAAACTCACACTAACTATGTATACAATAAGTTAACCTGAGTCACGTATATACTAAGTAAATTTAAGACTTGTGTGGTACACAAGCTTTTGCTGAACTTCTGTAAAGCCTTTTTTTTACAGCCATCCCACGTTCACAGTGTTGTTATGGAGCAGATTTTCTGGAGCAAAAACAATTTTTATGTGGGAGAAAAAGGTCATTAGTTTCATTGCTCGAGTAAGAAATAACTTACCATGTAGTGAATACTTCAAAGATCTCAAAATACTGACAGTTGTATCACTTTTTATTCTCTCTTGCTTGGTGCATATCAAGGAAAACCAAGACAGTCAGAAACTACAAGAGCCTATACATAACCATTACACATGACACAGGCAGATGATGGATATCCCAGTTACTATACTTAAAAAAAATAGTTACACATACATAGGGATACAATTATTTAGTATTTTATCATCTACAGCACTCACTGTATATTACTAAGAGGTGGCTTGAACAAAAATCCTTCTATAACTCAGAAGAATTAAAAACATATAATAAAAATAATCTAATCTCCTAAAGCTGCTGTATGATATGAGCACTATACTACTTGAGCTATTCCAAAAATGTTGTTATGTCATACTGTTGTATTTTATTTTCATAACAAATTTATACTTTATGATTAACATATATCAAGCACATTTCATTTGTCAGAATGTTTTTACAGCATGTTTATTGTGTTACATTTACTGTTTGTTTTTTTGTCATTATGCATGACAAATTTACTTTTCGAATGATTTATTGAAGCCTTGAGCTGCCATTTTCTTTATTGCCTGTACGATTGTAAAATTTCGGCCTTAGGCCATTATCAAATATCTAAAACGGAAGCTTCATACATTAGATACATTAGTGACACTGGTGTTTTTGATGTAGGAACAAGTCATATCTGTAGATATATTAGGCACATTATAACTTACTTTACTGATGATTTTTGGGTAGCAGATTATGTCATATAGGTCGTTGCTCCCATGAAATCATATCATACTCATAAATAAGTTCGAGGTGTCCACATATTTTAAGAACACATTACTTTCGAACAGTTGTTGCAAAGCTCTTATATATAATGTACTTAACACTAGTAAGGTTGTAATTATTTTACAGAATTTTCTTCCTGTTTGTTCAATATAAAATTTTGGGCATTCTGCACAGTTAATTTTGTAGATTCATGATTTATACCAATGATGAACAATAATTAAATATAACTGACAACAAAAGCATATGCAGGTTAAGTAGCAAAATTTTGTAAAATAATTATAATCTTCCTAGTGTTAAGTACATTGTATATGAGAGCTTTGCAACAACTGCTCGCAAGTAACTTGCTCCTAAACTAGTGTGAACACTTGGAACTAATTTATGAGCATAATATGATGTCATAGAAGCAACGACTAATATGGCATAATCTGCTACCAATAAAAAATCTGTGAAGTAAATTATAATGCACCTAATATATCTGCAGATATGACTCATTCCTGTATCAAAAACACAACTCTCACTAATGTATCCACTTTATGAAACTTCCATTTTAGATACGTGAAAATGGGCTTAGGCTGAAATTGTGCAATCATACAGCAAATAAATTAAATGGCAGCTGAAGGCTTCAAGAAATCATTCAAAAAATTCATAGCAGTTGCGGACCGTATTGCATTGAAAATTATAGCATTTATTTATAATGATAACTGATTTTGTCCTATACAACCATATACATTCCTCCAGTATGGTAAAAATGTGTTGCTTATTATGTAGCTATACAATGTATGTAATATGACGACATTAACTGAATGGAAAATGCTTATAGATGGATCAGTAAATCAAATCAAATCAATTTGTGCATCTACTGTCCATGTCACACTTGCCATCAGGTAACATCAAAACCTTCTTCTTTGTCTTTGCTATTACTGTATTTAGTTTTCGTGGTAAACTGAATATGTTTTGTTCTACTTGTATTTTTCCATTGAGTGATCTACCACAAGGGAGATAAGATAACTGAAAGTGAAAAATTATTTAGACTTCACAATAGCAGAAGAGAGCTGACAAGAACAATATATATAAATAAGGAACATAGGTTGGTGAAGTGTAACTTTATTGTGTGAATGCAATAACGTTTTCATGCTGTTGACCAATCACCGGAGGACTTCAGTGCTTTTGGACGATTTCCTCTGTGCTTTTTTTGTGTTTGTTATAAATTATGAATTAATTACATTATTATTCCAATTACAGGTGTTTTGCCCATTTCTCTTGACCATGATGCTTTGAGTCCCATTGCTCTCCAAATATCAACATTAAGACTCTTTGACGTTAGAGTGTTTGTATGATATATTCTGCACTGTGCTCAAAAAGTATCTTGATATTATAAAACAAAGTTATCTTTCTCTCATCTCCTGCTCTCAACCAATTCGATTTTCAATCTGGACATGTACTCAGTAGTGAGAAAATTGGGGTATGGATATTTGTTTAAAAATTTAGTTGAATAATGTTCCTACTATGTGTTGAGGTTTGTACACTGTAGTAAAAAGGCCACTAGCAGCAGACTTAGGAAATTGTGGTAAATATTAACAAAAAACACTTCAACATTGCAGTGATTTACATATTCTGGAAAATGACGACAAATATTAACGTAAGATATTTTGACATTAGAGTTTGTTTGTGATTTAATGGTAAATTCATAAAATGTAGAAAAAATGTTGGTGCTCTAAGCAATTTGTGTGTTGCAGAGTGCCAAATCACAATGGGCGTTCAGATACTGGAGGTGGATCCTTTAATGTTGTAGAGTATTTGGTGATTAGGCAGTAGCAAGTCTGAACTAAGCATTTTTGTTAATGTCAGCCTACGCTGAGAAATGCATTCATAAATTTCTACCTATCTGGTGATTACAAACTGACTAAATATTTTCACAAGCCTCAGCCTGTTAGGGCTGCTTTAACAGCATTTCAGTGTCATAATTGTTGAAGTCAGTGTAGCTCAGGAAAGCTGTATGTAGACAGAACATAACAATAACCTTGATCAGCTGGATAGGTTTATCTGTACACTAGTAGACAATATGTAGACTATTGTTAATTATGACACAGCAGCTGTTTTATAAGTTATTACTTAGCTGGCACCATATAGAGACACATTGTAAGCACAGTTTGCTAGCATTTAAAAAAATATATGCATTCTAGCAAAGGGTCATACGTGAGCTAACTGATAATTTTGTTCACCAGCGATTTGATTTGACATATAAATTAATTATATGTTTATACTCTACAGTCAGACTTCATCCACATTTTATTTTCAATCCAAACTGTCTTATCGTTATTCACAATCACACTGCTGCTCCCCCAGCCCCCCCCCCCCCCAGCAGTCTACTTTCATGCTGAAGACATCTCAAAAAGCATTCAACAATGTTAGTCCTGCAGGCCAGTGGCCATCAAACTTATTGCTCAGGAGCATTGTGGGGCAGCTTTCAGGCCAAAAAAGTGCCAATTTTATTGTTGTTGGTAACCTACATAAAGCAGTATGATAAGACCACCCTCCCCCACCCCACCACACACACACCAACAGACTATCTGTAGGGAGTGATTAAGTTAGCCTCTAGACCCCAAGTATCGACAATGAGAATCCAGCGACATTCAGAACACTTCGTGTGGAATGTTCTCTGTATCAGATTGCTGCCACCCTCAGTGACTCAAAAATTATGATACTGCAATTGCCTGATGAAGTGTTGTTGTTATGTCTGTATGAGCAGATGAACAATTAAGAACAGTAATTTTGTTGTATTTGAATGTATTACACAGTACGAGAAATGATCATAAATTCATTTATTTTCATGTTTTTTGCTACAAATAAGTAGGATGTTCTTGTGAGTTGTCAGTAAAGGAAGGCAACAACAAAACATTCTCACTGTCATATGTTCCAACCACACACTAGCCAAGCTACTTACCCCTCTGCTACTGTTGTAAGCAGCCAACTTTACTTACCTCACGACAAAAACATAATTAAAATTAAGCACGTCTTAAAATATCACTGACTATGCAAGTGTTTACTGAGCAGGAAAACTACACTCTTAACAAGTTCCTAACGTTGATGCATTTGGATTCGATTGTTAATTGCTGAATATATATTATTATACTTGATTCAGGCTGCATTTTAATGTCCACTGCTCTAAGCAAATTGTATGCAACTGGAGGCCTATTCTAGTTAAGAGTGATAGTCAGTGTGTCTACAAGTAATGGCTGCTTTCTAGACTCTTTAGTTGCAAAGTACTCAGCATTCCACAAGTATGAGCAAATACATGCCCAGAATTCTGGAAACATTTTCTTCAAACGAAGCACAATGCATTTGTCATAATGTTCGCTTTGTGTCTTCAACTCAACCACACTACGTTTTTCTAGAGCTGTGGAGTATAATTATTGTACCTAAACAACACCTTTGACTCAACATTCATAACGATATGACATTAGCACTGTGCTATTTACTATTTCACTTTATCCACTCTCACACCATTTATAAAAGTCACAGCTTGAAGTAAGGAACTACGTTCCAGCTGTATTACTTGCTGAGTGCAAGAATACTTGTGTTTGAATATCATGCACCACAACATATACCTGAATGAGGAAGTGCAGACAGCGTATTTACACTTTGTACCTCAAGTCTGCATGTGATACACACAGCGAGGCATAGGTGCCATTTACACTCAGTGAGACAACAGAAGGGATAGAGATAATGAAAAGAAAGACCATCACATAGGTAATATTTGATCTTTACATTGATATGAGATAAGTCATCAGAAAGTGCCTCACCTTGAGATGACAATTACACTAAAGGAAAAAAATCACAACACCAAAAATAGTTAATGGAGAGTAATAAAGTTTCGGGAATGCGTTTGTTGGGGTAACATATTTAAGTGATTAGTACTGCAAGATGACAGGTTAATGTAAACATGAGATCAGAATTCCATGCTGGTAGATTAATAACCTATGTAACCACCAGAATGTTGAATGCATGGATGCAAAATTGCATGCACTGTGTTGTATGGTGCCGGATGTCGATTTGTAGGATAGAATTCCACATCTGTTATAATTGGTTGGTCAAGACAAGGACGATTAATGCTATTTGTCGATGATACTGGAGTTGTCGTCTGATGATGTCCTGTATATGCTCGATTGGAGACAGATCTGGTGATCAAGCAGGCCAAGGCAACAAGTCGACATTCAGTGCAGCATGTTGATTTACAACAGTGATATGTGATCGAGCGCTATCCAGTTGGAAAACACCCCCTGGCATGTTGTTCATGTATGACAGCACAACACGTCGAATCACTAGATTGACGTAAAAATTTGCAGTCAGGCTGCATCATATAATCAAGAGAGTGCTCCTGGTGTCATGAGAAACTGCACCTCAGACCACAAATCCAGGTGTAGATCCAGTGTGTCTAGCATTTAGAGAGGTGGGTTGCAAGACTCCTTCTACCCAACACATTGCCATGAATCGCACTGAGGTAGAACCAGCTTTCATCAGAATATGCAATAGATCTCAACTCTGCCCTCCAATGATCTCTCGCTTGACACCACTGAAGTTGGAAATGGCAGTGGTTTGGAGTTAGTGGAATGCATGCTACATGGAATCTGGCTCAGAGCTGTATTTGAAATATGTGGCTAGGCATACGTGACAAGGCTGGAACGTATTTTATTTTAATTTTGAATTGAGGATAGCTGCTCTAAATTCCGAGCATCGCAATGAAATTTTGTGATTCTTCAAAAATTTCGTTCTGGTGAAGACACCCTTAGTAGTTGTCGAAACCTAGGTCAACTGTACCAAACAGTTATTTGCAAACGGTTGGCTGTAAAATTAGTAGATTTAAAAATTGTATATGGTTGCTGAGTAACAGCCATGTTCAAAACCGTACGATTTTTGACAATTTGTGATGTCACTGTGGAGCCAGCTGCTGCTGTCGATGCCATATGATGTGACAGAGCCATATTCCGAACAAGATGGTCTTCCCTCTCGGTAATGCCACATGGTGGTCCAGAACCCAGTCTTCTTGCAATTATACATCCTCTTGATCACTGCTACCAGCAGTCACATATAGTGCAGAGCGAACGTCTAGCATCTCGTTGCACTACTACATGACCTCATTCAAATTCAGTGAGGTATTGATACTTGGGTGTTTGCTGCCTTAAAGGCATTCTTGGCTATCATCAGTTCACCACGCCCAACTTCCAATCTCAAAGGTAACAAACACTCATGACCGTTACAGCACATACTTAAAGCAAACCTAATCTGCATCCTCAGAGAGGCGTTACTAGCGCCACCATTATGCGACTGGCTTGAAAATTGAGTAGATATCATATGTAGAAACAAGACTGTTAACTTTCGGTTATGGTGCACAACTCATTTTTAGTGCTGTGATGCCTTTTTCGTTAGTATATACGTATACTGATTGAATCAGAACGCTGTTGACACTTTTCCAGCATAATGCTACGTACTGAGTGCAAATATAACAGCGTAATGCGCTGTACACGTGGTTAGTGGTATGTTAAACTCCTAGGGAGTTGGCAGCTATGACAAGTCACCAACCAATATTTTAGACATTCAGTCAATCAAGAAACTTATGCATATGGTGTATCTGGAATGTGGCCTACATCACAGCAAACATGTTACTACATGAATACAATCAGATCTGTATGTAAGCCCAGCAACAGAAGATATAATCAGGTCCGACAGTCTACAGAAATTCTAAGTATGAAAGAAAGACTGTGGAGTAGCAGAGTTGTAACTGTCAGCTTTTATGGGTTGATACAGTACAGTGTTTGTGCGTCATGGATTTGTAAAACCCATAACTGGAGGAAAGAGAACTTTTATAGCATGTTCCAATAATAAAAACAACCTCATAACCAAACCTTGCGAAATTAAGATGCGCAGCTACTGATAAATGTCAGGCCTTCTCTCTGCTTTTAAAGCAATGTGGACGGCAGCTTCTACCCAATGTGGCTGTCCAACAGAACTTGCTCTTCCTGTTTAAAGTCACCACACACACTGCACATATACATGGAGATGGCACACATGCCCCACCAGCAGAGACGCCGGCAATCGGGAGTCAGTCAGTTAAGTTCTGTTTTCGGAATTCGAATTCCAGTTCCAATGTCAGACCAACAAAATAGTAACTGCCAAAACCAGAAAGTATTCATATGAGCTCTGATTTGAAGGTATGGGGGAGAAAACCAGGTTAATCACTTTTTTTCGAAAGTGAATTATTGATACAATTCGATTCAGGACGTCATACACATCTGTTGAGAGGCTAACACTGAGGGAAAGACACCGAGCGATTGCAGAGCTGTTAAAATTCAAAGCTTTTCTGTTAAGGGGACAGAACAAGGCAAGTCAACTTTTCTGGGGAAGGAAGCAGAAAAGTCAGTAATTATCCTGCCACGAGATGGCAGAGCAGACAAAATTACTATGCAATCCCTCCTGCAAGTAAATTGGAGGCAAGAAAAGATAAAAAGCAGATGGCCATCTGGATATATTCTGCAAGAAACTGTATCCCTAGCAAATACTGCAAACAATGATGTTACTTTAAGTGGTAACTTTCGGTGTATTCGTTCAATGTCCATGCTCTTGCAATACATGTATCCTTTTTTACGTTTATCTTGAATGCATTGCGAAAATGGATGCGAATTAACTGGAATCATTCTATTTTCGCTTCAGTAATCTGACCTTGGATGAGGACATTGAAGGGCTCTATGTTGGGAGTCCCAGAAGCAATGGTCTATATTCATGGGAACAATCATTCAAGCAAGAAAGTCTAGTAAACATGGTCTCTAAAATACAAACCTTAAGAGCTATGAGCATTTCTAAAACTTGAATGCTGTGAAACAAATTTCTTGCGCTGCAAACATTTTGCTTTCCATATATTTTTCTAGGAAGTAATGCAGATCAAAACATGAAAAAATTATCTAGTAAATATGGGTTCCACAATGCAGAGTGGTATATTAAGTGCTATGAGCACTTGTTCAGTAGAAACGTATGTCACATAGCGAAGATGAACAAATGCTGATAGCTGTTAAAGTATGCACTTGAGAGCCAGAGTTTACTAGACTTTTTCCCTTCAAATGATAATTCCTGTCACATCCCTGAATATTGACTTTTCTCCCTGTGACACCGTGCATATTTTGTGATTGTGCTCGTGGTCAAAACAAAACCTTCATCGTCTTCCCTTTAAATTATTATGTAAATCTGAATCAAGTTAGCTGTCTTAAGAAGATTAAAATTAGATTCTCTGTGTGTGGCCAAGATAGAAGCATCGATATCTAAGCCATCTCCTCTGACTGGAGTCACTGTTAACCAAGAAATGTAATACCCTGTTAGACACAAAAAACACAGCTAAATGCCCTTTCAAAACTTCATCTATTGAAATATTGACTGAATCCGGTCATTGCATATGCTGAAATATCAAACAACTTATCACAGAGGAAAGCAAACTGGCATCATAAGGACGCCATGACAGTGTCAACCAATGTATAGCCTTATAATTGTATGTTTAACTGCAGAAATCCGTTTTTGTCTAGTGAACAATAGCTTTGCTTTTATCTTCTGGTCGCTGTAATCTAACAATTATGTTCTTTATTCTAGGCGTCCTTCCAATTTCCAGGCTAAAATATAATGATTTACTAAGCCTGATTGCTTTTTTCGATCCTGGTGCTGTGAAGCTGGCTCTCAGCTAAATATACACAATAGGCGTACTATTGCTGTATTATCGCTATCAGAAATTCGTTTAGTTATGAGTATTATGGAATTATTGCGTTTGTTTTGCTCGAGGTACCTGTTTCTTTGTCATTTCAGAGTGGCGTTTGACCGATTTTCGGAAACTTCCTGATTCTAAGAACACTCCTGATGCCAATAACGCTATTTTCACATTAATTGCAACCAGAATGTTTAATTTTTTAAAATAATAAGTTTTATCTCTTCTTATACAGGATGTTCGAAAATTGCTGTTACCAGAGGGCAGTGAGTACATAATGTTTTGAACAGGGACTCTTGCCTGTTATGATAATTTCAGTTCAGATGTTTAACTCATCCACTTCTTCATGAATTGAATTAGGCATGATGCAGTACAATTATTAGTTAATAGTTCGAAACGAAACTTCCATTTATAAATTAGGCACAGTTGTTAATACTAACACTTAAACATTATATGTTTACATTATTCCAAAACAATAAGGAACCCAGCATACAGTATGTACAGAACAGTAACAATGCATTACAACAATGACTCAAAGTGTCAACCACAATCATTATTGCAGATATTGTTGCTTTGAAGAATATTCTGGTACATACTCTCCATCCCACCTGGTGTCTCTTCAGTTTCTAGTGCATCGGCCAGAATTCGGCTAGCAGATCTTTCTCTGTCTCCACAGGAGACTCATATATTAAACTTTGCATATGGCCCAACAGGAAGTAATCAGCAGGAGCTAAACATGGCCATCATGACAGCCATGATGTTGGACCACCGTGGCCTATCCATCTTTCACTGTATCGTCTGTTGAAATGTCTCTGAACTGCACATGAGAAGTGAGTTGGTATGCTATTACGCTGAAAATATATTTCCTGACGGGTGTTCAGTTGCATCAGATGACCATCACAGATAGTACATATCATCCTATCTGGCCTATTGCATACCAGAACAATTAACTTTGAGACATTTATCTGTCGCTCAGTAGACGTTGACACGCTACACATCTGAACTGAAACCATCGCTGAATGGAAATGGTACATTTTCGGACATGCGTTCCCATTCAAAACACTATGCACTCATTCCTCCCTACAGGTCCTAGAAATTTGTAACGGGAATTTCTGAACCACCTGTATGTTGATGTAATCACTGTTCAGATATTAAAATCACATTTTCTTGAATTTCATAAAAAATTGACACATCTGGTTCTTTCCCCTGGCCATTATTTTCCTATGGGAAGATATTGTTTTTGTGAAGCATAGCTATGAATGCATAACTGTTACACATATTCTTCATTCTATGGCAGTATCCAGTCCCCAGTAACTTAGGTAACGAATTGATTTCCACTCTCTCCCACAATTAATAAATGCTCCATTGCAAAATATGTCAAATATGTCACATGCTGATTTAGAATGACGAAATGAGACCCATCCATGTCAGTATCACTGTTTGATAGTTTGAGTAACCAGTTATCAATCTTTCTAGATAGTGCTGGTTTAGACCATACTTCATCTGTCTTAGCCTTTGTATAACTGACAGTCTCAACTATATTACAGCCTAGCCCAGTAAAGCAAAACCTGATCTATTGGCAGCGTTTTTGTCATCTTTGATCTATAATTAGATACCGATAGACATATGTGTTTAACGTCCATCTGTATGCACAGTGCTACTCTATGACACTGAACACCTGTGTAGGGCAGCAATTTAGCTGCATGCTTTACCTCTGGTTCTTGCATCTTCCTGTGTTTTCGTCTCACGTGGCGTCTTGCCCCTGATGATTGATCAGAAAGTTTTTATGGTAGGTTCCTACAACTGCTGCATGGCTGCAAAGAGCCATAGAGAGCTTCTCAAATCTGTTCAAAAATGGTTCAAATGGCTCTGAGCACTATGGGACTCAACTGCTGTGGTCATAAGTCCCCTAGAACTTAGAACTACTTAAACCTAACTAACCTAAGGACATCACACACGTGGCGTCTTGCCCCTGACGACTGACCAGAAAGCTTTTATGGTAGGTTCCTACAACTGCTGCATGGCTGCAAAGAGCCATAGAGAGCTTCTCAAATCTGTTCAAAAATGGTTCAAATGGCTCTGAGCACTATGGGACTCAACTGCTGTGGTCATATGTCCCCTAGAACTTAGAACTACTTAAACCTAACTAACCTAAGGACATCACACACATCCATGCCTGAGGCAGGATTCGAACCTGCGACCGTAGCGGGCGCACGGTTCCGGACTGCGCGCCTAGAACCGCGAGACCACCGCGGCCGCGCTCAAATCTGTTAATGCAGATTTATTGTATAGTTTCATGAGGCAACATAGTGTGTGAATTCCATGTGCAGTGGACATTTGAGTGTGAATAAATTAATGACATGTTAGCATATTCCACAAAACGATGACGAATATTAATAAACAGAAGTCATCTAGATATACACTGGTAATAATCAAGTGTTTTCTTTTTGCGTGGAACCAATAGTATGATTACAGAAGTCTTTTTTTGAAAGCACATTGCTACATCTATACCACTAATCAGCTATTTAGGTAGGAAAGTTGGTATATAGTGTAATGGGTAATGTACAGATATTTTTATATGCAGTATGTTATATGTACACATATCAGTGGGGTGGTGATGTCGTCTATGTAGAGCAGTCTTCTCACAAACCAGTCACAAATTTTATGATCTGCATGGCCATAGCTTCTCCATTATGTGAATGACATCTGACAATATAGATTAACCATTTTGCTTCATCTACATGCCATAACAGCCAGCTCCCCCAAGGTTGAGGACCATTAACCTTGTAGGAAGCACGCAAACACAGCTAAAACGTACTCGAGACATACACCTTTGCAGAATTAAAGGATGCATTCCTAATTTATTTGGGAAGCTAGGCAATCTGCAGTAAGAACAAGGGACCAGATTCACAATTTGTCTCATTCCAAATGCTGGAATCTTCATTGCAGTGCACCAACGATTATGGGATATGGGATCTCTTCGACCTCCATGAAGGGTCATGAGCCACAGCATGATGCTGCAGCATTGATGTGTGAGGAGGAAATTTTATGTATAGTTGAAGAACAACCCACAGTAAATATAACAAGCTCCACACATCAGGTGGGAAGATCTTATATGACTATTCATCAGACATTGCATCAAGAGTTATTGCAGCCTTATCATCACCAGAGTCTTCAGCATCTTCAGGAAGTGGTCTACCCAAGAAGAGCTACATTTTGCATCAGGCTCTTGGGACAGTGCAGAAACAACACAGAGTTTCTTTGAAAAGTACTGGTGACAGATGACTCCATGTTCATCGTGGACTGACAGAAGCCATTTCAAACATTGCTTTGAATGACGTGACAGAAATGAGGGTTGTTATTCCATTATGGAAGCTCATAAGACCCTTAATTTCACGTATTATGATTATCTCATGAGCCCCAGAATTTAGAAATTCTTTTCTTTTGGATAACAAATAAAGTTCTGATGTGATTCTTGAGTTTCTCCCGGCGTATTTGATAATCAAAATATCCACGGGTGTACTGCCGGTCTATAGTGTCCAATGGGCACACACCTGTGGATATTTTGATTAAATAAAGTTCTGTATTGCACAGCATGTCTTTCTATTTTCTGTTTTTCACAATGAATCAGTGTTATGCACATTAAAAGAAACGTTATTACCCCTTCGTACTCAGTTTTGCCCTTGTTTGTGACAAAGCGGAATAGTGCAATAGCTAGCACAAAGCAGTCACATTTGGGAGGATGACGGTTGAAACCCATATCCGGCCATAATGATTTAAGTTTTCAGTGATTTCCCTAAACAGCTTAAGGCAAATTCCAGTATGGTTCCTTCGAAAGGGTCCGACCACTTTCCTTCCCCATCCTTCCATAATCTGAGTCTGTGCTCTGTCTCTAATGACCTCGATGTCGACAGGGCATTAAGTATTCTCCTCCTCCTTATTTATGGTAACAGACACCAAAAATAGCACAAGTAATGTTCCATAAAATTTCGGGCATGCAGCCGCATAAATTCAGCTTCTTCTTCTTATATTTTGGTTGAATACCGTCAAGCGACCTTCAGAGTCAGCCGAGGTGACTAACACTCCAGCAATTGCTGTGTCCTTTTAAACCTGAGTACCAAGCCGCTGCGTATTTGGCCAAAGATACACAATGCGGCAGAGACGTTGATATTCGGCAAAGAGGTGAAAGGTATGCATGGATATTAAATCTATGGCTGCGCAGTCGTTCCACACTGTGATATCGATGTGTCACAGAGAGTCGCACCACCGTGACGTCTTTGTGATTTAATTACAGAATTTCAGTTTCTTCTTTCACTACTGAAGCCCAGAAAGATGAAGTAGAGGCTAAAATTATGACACTATCTTACATCTTAGAGTGCCCAATGTGAATACAGTGATCCACCACTGCAGATTTATTAGATTGTAAGAGACAGGTGTACTTGCGGTGCTCTGTGTATCTCTCCTGGATTGTACGTGTCATATGTCTGATGTATGGATTGCCTCACTCACAGAGGATCTTATAAACCCCAGGCTTCCGAAGCACAAAATCATCTTCAACAGAAACCAGGAGCGCTGCAGTCTTTGGTGGAGGAAAAATCACTTTCACTACGTGTTTACTGAGGATCCGTCCTATTTTCGACGAAAGGCTTCCCGCATACGGCAGGAAAGGTATGGATTTAAAACTTTCTGTGTCTTCTTCCGCATTTCTTGTGGCCACTGTTGATGTCATATGTAGGCTTCAAAAACTCTTCTCAGGTGTAGAAGCTCGTCCTCCAGACTGCTCTTGTCAGCAATGGTTTGTGCTCCGTGTACTAGAGCTCTGAATACACTCATCATCTGTGAAGGATGGTGTGTAGCTATTTGCATGTAAATATAAATCCGTATGGGTCGGTTTTCGATACACTACATGTCCCAAAATGCCATCATCTTGGTGCTGTACACATCCAAAAATGGACGACATCCATCTTTTTTTATTTCCATCACGTAGTGAAGATTTAAAAAATCTTTTAGTTTGTCTTCACCTTGGGGCCACACTACAAATGTGCCAGCAACATACCTCCAAAACACTGTGGGTTTCAAGCTAGGAGATTCCAGCGCTTTCTCCTCAAAGTCCTCCATAAAAAAATTTCGCCACCAAGGGCGACAAAGGACTACCCATTGCGACATTGTAAATTAGTTCCTGAGATCTGCTGTTATAAAACATGACAGTTAAGTTGTGCTACTAAAAACTGGGAAATCACACATGTAACTCCAATGGAACTACAGTGCGCCACTAGTTGTGGTGACTATTTTTTTGTGTGTGAACCCAGTTCATTTGTTACAGCATATGCAAAAGGATTAGTGAATGTTACTTGTAACTGGGATTTACTCATTGAAAAAGCAAAAAATCATGTCCATGAAAAACAAAGACAAGAATATTTGTCTAGTTCGTGCAGAATCTTTCAACAACTTTGTAGCTGGAAAAAGAAAGAGCATCCTGAAGAGAGGAATAAATTTCGGCAAAGGAAATTGGCCAACACCAATCACAGCTTATGTAGAACTTTCAGAATCCAAACTCAGTGAGGTCAAAAAGAATTGGAACTCCACTTTGCTGAAGACTGGGCAACCAACGATATACTCACGTTCTACACAGAGGTGTTGGAAGAAAAGAAAGGCGTTCCTAGAGTCGTTCCTGCCACTGCCAACCATCAGAAGAAGCCAGGACTGACTTTGAGTTGATTGCCAATGTTGATGTCAATGTCACTTAAAAGCAATTTTCTGCTAATTTCATTTTATAGAATTTTTTGTCGCTGTTTTAACTGAGATGCAGCTTTCAACAAACAATTACGCTCCAAAATTTTGTCTACTTTTACTAAGATGCAATTTCTATCTTCTTTTAAAATGAGTAATACCTTTAATGTCAAAAACACAATAGTGAATTTTTTAAAAAAAACGTAATGATGAACATTCATACATGTACTCTTTTTGACATGCAGTAAGTCAGTTTTTCCTGGTAAAATATGTCACCTTCGTATTTTTATATGCTAAATTTTTTAGAATTTACAGACTTATATCTAAAACATAATGTATTCTGTTTATATTTGTGATCATTAAATTCCACCTTTACGTCATTCTTAACATTCCACCAGTTAGCTGACTTTGCAACTGAATCTTTTTTTTTGTAATTGTATCAATATATTTGCTAAATCCATTAACTGCATCAATCAAGTGCAAAAACTACCAAGACAATATTTCACTATAAGTTTAAACACATAAACACTAATGGCACTTTTATCCATTAATCCCATGTAATTAATGTTTTCTTTACTTTTTTGTAAGAAAAGAAATTAAGTCTTCAAACTTAATAGTTTGGATGGAATGAGTACTTTGCGATTATCTGTTTACTTATCATGAAAATTCTAGCTCAAAAGCATATATTTTTTTAATATTTCTCAGATTTAAAACAAAGATTTTAGTTTCCCCCATTTCAAAATTCATGTATCTGAAAATGAAATTTTCGTTTAATCAAAGAAATAATTTATATAATTAAAATTTTATATTAGAAAACTACATTAAGTAATCAAAAATACTAAAACTTATGCAAATTCAGTAAAGTCAATGGGATGACCTTCACTTTGACTTTTATCTCGATAAATAAATTTTAATCCAATAATTTTTTCTTATTTATCATCATCTACTAAAAAGATTGTAGTGTAATGATCTGAAGAGAAATTTTACATTTATTACCAAAAAGTAATAAAAGTTGTTTTCATATTTAGTTATCAAAATTTCAGCTTTTGAAATATTTTAAGGTTTAGTTTTTTCTACTCTGATAATTTACTAAAACTTCTGCATAACCATTACCATGACTGTTAACCTCATTTAATAGATAATTAGCTCATTTCGTTCATTATCATTTTGTTCTACTTTTATCATACAGAAAAAATTAGATTTTTAAATTTTAATTGAAAAATTTAAATTTTTGAAACTGAAAGTTTTAAAAACATATAAATTTAAGTTTTCAAAAATTAACATCTTTCACCAAATGTTTTAATTTTGGAAAACGTAAATTTTGTAATTTCTTATTCGTTTATGAAATTAATAATTTTCAGTTCAAATCATATATTGTGAATAATAAGTTTAATTCTTGTTCCCGGAAATAATTACATATGCCATTGTGTCAGAAGGTATATATTCGTTAAAAATGTACATAATTTGATTGATGTTTTCTGAGTAGTTAAAACATCCATTCTACTTGTCATATTTACGACATAGCTAGGATAATTTTGAATAAAATGGAATGAAATTCCCTTACGTCGTTATTGTATTGTATTATTCTTTTAAAATCTCTAACAGCATTGCAAGCTTTTGAAAAAGTTATTAAGGGGATCAAGTTTCCTCAATTCTTGAGGAAAACGTCATTTCTTCCATTTTTTATATATTTTTTGTATGTTAAGATCTTCGAATAAAGAATA
Organism: Schistocerca gregaria; assembly: GCF_023897955.1. Taxonomy (NCBI): domain Eukaryota; kingdom Metazoa; phylum Arthropoda; class Insecta; order Orthoptera; family Acrididae; genus Schistocerca; species Schistocerca gregaria. The sequence continues at coordinate 290,629,321 of NC_064927.1, forward strand.
ATTATTTAACAGACTGTTTTTTTTCAGTTCGCTTGCAAAACAATGAAAATAAAATAAGGCATATAAAATTCAGCAGAATTATAAGAATTAGTTTTTTAGTTCAAATTAGAATTTCTGGATTTTTCAGGCTTTCTTGTTATAGTGCATGCGAATATTCTGGTTCATGTTTAAGAACGGGATCGCGAAATTTTATAATTTTTACAACAATTTCATCTTATTTTGGGAGAGTACTCTTACCATTAATTGTAGTCTGTCGAAGAGCAGGTTAGATTAGATTACTACTTGTTCCATAGATCACGAAGACGACACATTGTAATGGTGTGGAACATGTCAGGTTAATAAAAGGTGTCGATAGAAGATATTACATTACACAAAATATTACATGACACTTAATATCTTAAATGTCTTCGTGGGGGTTGGGGAAATTACCCACTTACTATATTCAAAAATTAATCTAATGAGTAAAAGGAGTTGCCATTAAGAAATCCTTTTAATTTCCTTTTGAATGCTATATGGTTATCTGTCAGACGTTTGATGCTATTAGATGAGTGACCAAAGACTTTTGTAGCAGCATAATTTATTCCCTTCTGAGCCAAAGTTCGATTTAACCTTGAGTAGTGAAGATCATCCTTTCTCCTAATGTTGTAGTGTTGTCAGATTGTTAATAACACATTTCATAAGTGATTATATATATATATATATATATATATATATATATATATATATATATATATATATTGTGAGGCTACAGAGAAGATCACTAGCTCTTTAAATAAGTGTCTGCAGGATGATCTTGGATGGGATCCAGCAAATGCTCTGATTACACGCTTTGGGGCAGAACACTCTTTTAGTCGATGATGAGTTACCCCAGAATATGATGCAGAGAATGAAAATAGGTGTGGTGTGTGGTAAGTTAATTTACTGAGATGTATATCACCAAAATTTGCAATGACCCTAATAGCATAAGTAGTTGAACTCAAACGTTTCAGCAGATATTCAGTGTGTTTTTTACAATTCAACCCCTCATGCATGCATACACCTAGAAATTCTGAATGTTCTACCTTAGCTACCGATGTATGATCGAAGACTATATTTATTAATGGTGTCATTCCGTTTACTGTGTTGAATTGTATATACTGTGTTTTGTCAAAGTTTAGTGAGAATCCATTTGCAGAGAACCATTTAATGATTTCCTGAAAAACATCTTTTACAATTTCACCAGTTAATTCTTGTCTGTTGGGTGTGATAGCTACACTTGTATCATTGGCAAAAAGTGCCAGCTTTGCATCTTCGTGAATATAGAATGGCAAGTCATTAATATATATTAAGAACAGCAGAGGACCCAAGACTGAACACTGCAGCATCCCATTCTTATTTGAGAAATCAGCAGTTTTTGCATATTGTGTGAAATGCTTATTTCAATTTCCTGCACTCTTCCAGTTAGGTATAATTTAAAGCATTTGAGGGCTGTCCCATTCATACCACAGTACTTAAGCTTATCTAGAAGTATTCCATGATCTTTTCTTGAACTTAAGGTGAAAGTTACTTTTAAATCACATATCAGAACATTTTTATAAAAGCCTTAAAAAAATCGAACAAAATAATTCTAATGGATAAAGTACTTGATTTTGTTTTTTTTTTTAATTTTACTATTTTGAAGAATATATCGTTCCATAGTTAATTCATTTGCTAGAGATGAAATAATCAAATAAAAGTTGATGGAGAAATAAATGGATGTTCTATTCTAGATAAAATATTGTTTCATTTCTTAATTGTAACAATATCCGACAATTCTAACACTAAGTTACCAATTAAAAAAATATTCGATTTACCATCACACATTGAGAAAACCGTTCCATTGGTGTTCATAGCGTCAAATGTAATATAAAGTTGTGAACAATGACAATGAATCCATTCCTTGCCAATATTTATATTATTTTCTCATTCGTTGTTAGGAAGATTTTCTCATTGACAGGAAATTAGTGAAATTGACCTCTCAGATTTTGTTCATGATTTAAAAATTTATTCATTCCATTTTAATACTATTGTTACACAAGCACCATTGAAGTCAATCAAATAGTTATTTTCATCAGTGATAGTAATTAATAAATAGCATTTGTAGGATAATTTGGTTAATAAATTATTGTTCCTCCAAACTGAGTTTTAGTTTAAAATAAATAAATAGTACTAGTTTCTCTATGAAAATGAGCATTGATCATAAAATTTATGAAACATTCCATCAGCTAGATTAAAATTTATATTTAGTAATTCAAATATACTAATTATAGGAACATTATTAGAAATGCTTCTGTCATCAGACTCAATTATTTGGTTTTTAATTCCTAAAATTTGAACAACAATCTTTTATAACGACAAAAAATTTATTATCACCTTCAATAGTAACTCTGATTAAAATTTGATCTTCTTTAATGCGTATATTAGGTTTTTTGATTGAGTACATTTTTCCAAATTTTCAAATTGTCGCACCAACAGGAATTTCTGTCACTTCTACATAGTGTATAATTTATTATTTTTCGATGTAATATTTAGAGTTAAAAAAGTTGAATAAAAACCAACGATAGTAACAATTTTATAAGTTAATTTATTTTTCAGAACAGTGAATTAAAACTCAATTGAAGCAATGTGCTGTGTTATAACAAAGAATTATGTTAACAATTAACAGATTTTGAATAAAAAATAAGAATTGTGAAAAAAGAATAAAAATCTTAAAATTTCACAAAATAATATTTGATGTTCAAAAATAAGACCAAAAAAGAGTGAGAAATCAATGTCAAAAATTGATAATTGTATTCTAGCTATAGGATGGTTAAAGTGGAAAAAAATTATTCATTTGTACGTTTATTCTAAATGTGCAGATCAACCAAAATATCAAGAACTTATATAAAGATGTGAAAAAAACTGAAGGAAAAATAATGAAAGAATTGCTACTTGTATTGAAAATAATAATGAAATTATTCCATTACATGAATGTGAGAATGAGTCACTTGCAGGTTTTGATGATTTCAGTCTTGAAATCAAGATATAGTTAGAGAATATAATACAATAGTTAGACATAAATGAATTGATGGTTCTTCCTTAGTTGAAACAATTCAAAAATACGAAAACAATTTCTTTAAGATAAGCTTAATTTTTTAATATTTTCAGAGAAGATGATAAAATTTAAACCATATTTATCACGAATTTGGTGTTGGAAATTTAAATTTCGATGATATTAATAAATTTTCTAGTAAATATCGGAATAAAGATAAATTTGCTTTTTCTAACAGTTGAGATGACAACAAAAATTAATAATGATAAATACAGAGAAATGATTGAGAATTTTTTAAACATTAACATCAAATATTACATGTAAATGTCGATTATAAAAATATGTAACATAAAACCGTTGAATGTAAAATAAAAAAAGTTACTGAATGTTTATCACTAGTAAATATATTAAAAATGTGATCCAGAAGTTGTTAAAAATAGAAAAGTAAAAGATCCAATAAAAGAAGGGTTTCAAAATGGAAAAAAACCAAGAACAGAACATGAAAAATTTTAAAAGTAAGATCAATCAGTTATTGTTGCAATTGAACAAGTTAAACAATGAAGTGAAGGTTTCGGTGATAATGTTGTAATAGTTATTGAAGGAATTAGAGTAGTTGTAAACAAAAGGCTCCTTATAACCAACATTCCTTAGAAGAATTTAACGATATTCCAACAATTTAACAATAAGGTAGTGATAAAGGAGATTATATATTAAGTGAATCAGAAATACAAAAAGTATTGAAAAATAGGAAGAAGTTAAACACAGAATAAATCAAAAGACAAAGATGTTAAAAAAATTAATATAAGTGAATGCATGTAAAAATTTATCATTCATAGTGAAGCTATATTGTTTTGATTCAGCCATGTTGGTACTCTTAAAAACTATTGGTAAATAGCCAGTTAAATTCAATGATGATAAATTAAAAATTGGTGGAAAAGAGTATGAAAGTAGTGATGCATTAATGAATCTTGTAACGAAAAAACAAATTGCTATAGATGACTGGGGTAAGAAATTTTATTCATTGGATTTACAAAATTGTGCTAGACTTTTATTCGACTGAAAAGCTGTATTCTCGATGGAAATTAAGTCAGGTAAATGAAATAAATGTCGTTATTTGAGAAAAACAAATGTTAAATAGTGTTTTCCTACTTGTTCACAAGAAAATCTTATTGTTTCATTTCAAAATGTTGGAAGAATTAGTAAAAAAATTAGAAAAAACTATTTGAATATATTTAGAAGAATGATGTTTGTCAGTTAATTGAGAGATTAAATTATTCTTGGTGATCAATTAGCTCAAAATAAAAATTATTATAATGACATATTTGGAATAACAGAAATTTGACTATTAAATTTACTGATTTTATTATTAATGATCCAAAAGGAATTAACTATTTCATTACAAGCAAATAAAATACTAGCACATGGTAATCCATGAGCAAATAAATGAGATGACGTGTAAAACAACTTGACAAAGCCTATGGTGATCAAAAAGATAGGGAGCTGATAAAGAAATATAATGCGCTCCTAAGAAAGTTCGTATTCTTCAGATGCTTCAGTTGGTAAAAATCAACTGCAGTAGCATTTCGAGGAATAGTGTATGGAAAACGATAATTAGGACTTGAATGAAATGTTAATGAAAATGGCTATGAATTATAAAAAATACTTTATATATTTATAACATATATAAATGAAAAACTTTAGAATTGATTTTACTAAACTTTTAAGTGGCAAAATAAAACCAAATTCAATTAAAGTTAAATTGTATTAAATAGTACTAATCAACTTTTGGTGACGGACAAAAATGAAAAGGATGTAAAAGTATTAGTAGAAATTTAATTATTCCTGTAGGTATTCCTTTTGTGAAATAATTATTGAATATGTAAGGTGCAACAAAAGAAACAAAACATGGAGGTGGGTTTTTACCATTATTATTAGTTGCATTATCATATCCAGCAAAGATTGCCTCACTTTTTGGTGGATCTGCTGTACTTGCAAATGAAGTTATAAAGAAGAAAGAAACTGATAAAGAATTAAATGACCAAAAGCACGTAATTTAGAGATGGAAAAGAAAGGGCGTGGATATAAAAATGGCAAAGAAATAATTTAAAAATTAAAAATCATTTATCTAATTTTGACACTGAAGAACTATTTAAACTATTAAAATTTAAATACTTTTGTGACGTTTCTATGGTTGGTGAATTACTTGATAATCCAAAAAATTTATAATGTGGAAAAGTAAATTTAGATACATCTGATCATACAGATACTCATTGTATTTATTATTATGAGAGTAAGGTGTAAAATTTATTTTTATTCATGTGGTGGTAATATACTATAACAGATAGTAAATTAATTAGGAAAGAATGATTTATATTATATGGTAGAAATGATACTAAATTTTGTTAAAGTAATATTTGGTCATTAATGTTTATGTGTTTTAAAACTATTATGAATGAATTCTAGTAGAAGAAGGAGAATGGGTAGCTCTGAGGGATGAAGTAGTGAAGGCTGCAGAGGATCAACTAGGTAGACTAGGTCTAGTAGAAATCCTTGGGTAACAGAAGAAATATTGAATTTAATTGATGAAAGGAGAAAATATAAAAATGCAGTAAATGAAGCAGGCAAAAAGGAATACAAATGTCTCAAAAATGAGATCGCCAGGAAGTGCAAAATGGCTAAGCAGGCATGGCTAGAGGACAAATGTAAGGATGTAGAGGCTTATCTCACTAGGGGTAAGATAGATACTGCCTAAGTGAAAATTAAAGACACCTTTGGAGAAAAGAGCTCAGATGGAAACCCAGTTCTAAGCAAAGAGGGGAAAGCAGAAAGGTGGAAGGAGTATATAGAGCGTCTATGCAAGGGCAATGTACTTGAGGACAATATTACGAAAATGGAAGTGGATGTAGATGAAGATGAAATGAGAGATACGATACTGCATGAAGAGATTGACAGAGCACTGGAAGACCTGAGTCAAAACAAGACCCCAGGAGTAGACAACATTCAATTAGAACTACTGATGGCCTTGGCAGAGCCAGTCCTGACAAAACTCTACCATCTGGTGAGCAAGATGTACGAGACAGGCGAAATAAATGGCTCTGAGCACTATGGGACAAAACTGCTTTGGTCATTAGTCCCCTAGAACTTAGAACTACTTAAACCTAACTAACCTAAGGACATCACACACATTCGAACCTGCGACCATAGCAGTCGCACAGTTCCAGACTGTGCGCCTAGAACCGCGAGACCACCGCAGCCGGCACAGGCGAAATACCCTCAGACTTCAAGAAGAGTATAATAATTCCAATCCCAAAGAAAGCAGGTGTTCACAGATGTAAAAATTGCTGAACTATCAGTTTAATAAGTCACAGCTGCAAAATACTCACGCGAATTCTTTACAGACGAATGGAAAAACTGGTAAAAGCCAACCTCGGGGAAGATCAGTTTTGATTCTGTAGAAATTTTGGAACACATGAGGCAATAATGACCCTACGACTTATCTTAGAAGCTAGATTAAGGAAAGGCAAATCTACGTTTCTAACATTAGTAGACTTAGAGAAAACTTTTGACAACGTTGACTAGAATACTCTCTTTCAAATTCTGAAGGTGGCAGGGGTAAAATACAGGGAGCGAAAGGCTATCTACAATTTGTACAGAAACCAAATGGCAGTTATAAGAGTCGAGGTGAACGAAAGGGAAGCAGTGGTTGGGAAGGGAGTGAGACAGGGTTGTAACATCTCCCCAATGTTATTCAATCTGTATTTTGAGCAAGCAGTGAAGGAAACAAAAGAAAAATTTCGACTAGGTATTAAAATACAGGGAGAAGAAATAAAAATTTTGGCGTTCGCAGTTGACATTGCAATTCTGTCAGAGACAGCAAAGGACTTGGAAGAGCAGTTGAATGGAATGGACAGTGTCTTGAAAGGAGGATATAAGATGAACATCAACAAAAGCAAAATGGGGATAATGGAATGTAGTTGAATTAAGTTGTGTGATGCTGAGGTAATTCGATTAGGAACTGAGACACTTAAAGTAGTAAAGGAGTTTTGCTATTTGGAGAGCAAAATAACTGATGATGGTCGAAGTAGAGAGGATATAAAATGTAGACTGGCAATGGCAAGGAAAGTGTTTCTGAAGAAGAGAAATTTGTTAACTTCGAGTATAGATTTAAGTGTTGGGAAGTAGTTTCTGAAAGTATTTGTATGGAGTGTAGTCATGTATGGAAGTGAAACATTGACAATAAATAGTTTAGACAAGATGAGAATAGTATCTTTCGTAATGTGGTGCTACAGAAGAATGTTGAAGATTAGGTGGGTAGATCACGTAACTAATGAGGAGGTATTGAATAGGAACCGGGAGAAGAGAAGTTTGTGGGACAACTTGACTAGAAGAAGGGATCAGTTGGTAGAACATGTCCTGAGGCATCAAGGGATCACAAATTTAGCAGTCAAGGGCAGCGTGGAGGGTAAGAATTGTGGAGGGAGACCAAGAGATGAATACACTAAGCAGATTCAGAAGGATGTAGGTTGCAGTAGGTACTGGGAGATGAAGAAGCTCGCACAGGATAGAGTAGCATGGAGAGCTGCATCAAACCAGTCTCAGGACTGAAGACCGCAACAACAACAACAACAACAACAACAACATGAATTCTAAGTTAAACAGTGTTTTAAATGGGACTACCCACACTCCGCTGCAGAGTGAAAATCTCATTCTGGAAAGTGTTTTAAATTTTATAAATGGTCAAATGCTAAACTCAATAACGGTGTAGTAGAAATAATAGATTTTCAAGAGTTAGAACTGAAAGAAAATATTGAACTGATTACATAAATTGAAAATATTTAATCAAAAATCAAAGAATTTCAATCAAAATAAAAATATTGATTCAACAATACATCCAAAAATTCAGGAGGATTGGTATAAGAATTTAAAAATGCAAAATCATCACTATAGTGTTACAAACAAAAAATACTCAAATAGAGGAAATACATTTAAACAGTTTCACAAATATTGGGTTTAAAGGTAGAAGAATTGTAAGTACATTGAAGATCCAAAGAGACTGGTTCACCTGCCTAATGGCATGTAGGGTCCCCACAAGGATATAGAAGTGCCACAATACACCATGCCATGGACTTGACCAATGTCTACAATACTGCTGGAGGGAATTGACATCATGTATACTGCAGAGCTGTTCATGAATCTGTAAGAGTACGAGGGGATGGAGATATCTTTTGAACAGCATGTTCCAGGGCGTCCCAGATATGCTCAATAATGTTCATGTCTGGTTAGTCTGATGGCAAGTGGGTGTATTTATACCCAAAAGAATGTTCCTGGAGCCAATCTGTAGCAAGTGTAAGGTGTCACATTGTCCTGCTGGAATTGCCCAAGTCTGTTGGAATGCACAATAGACATGAATGAACGCAGGTGATCAGTCACAGTCATATTGAGACGTATCAGGAGTCCCATATCATTCCAACTGCACATGCGGCACACCTCTACAGAGTGTCCACCAGCTTGAACAGTCCCCTCCTAATATGCAGGGTTAATAGATTCATGATGTTTTATCCATACATCCAGTCGACACAATTTCAACCAAGACTGGTCCAACCAGGCAACATAGTCATCAACAGTCCAAAGTCAGTGCTTTGAAACTGCAAAATGCAACAGATTTGTTATATACTAATAATAAATATAAAATTGGTGATAAAGTAAGAATAAGTTAATTAAAAGGACTTTTGAAAAAAGGATTTACAGCAAATTCCTCGGGAGGAATATATTAAATTGAAGATGTCATTCGTTCTAACACAATCACATAAAAATTGAAAGAGTGGAATGGTGAAGAAACAAAAGGAAATTTTTGTGAAAAAGTACTACTGAAAACGAATTTCCTAGATGTTTATCTTGTTGAAAATGTTTTGTGAATGAAAGGAAATAATGTATATGTTAAATGGTAAGTTTTATAAATCACACAATAGAAGGGTAAATAAAAGTACACAATTTTTAAAAAATTATAGTTAAAATTTGATATTTAAATTGAGGTAGTTACTGAAAACTTAAACATGTTTAGTACTAAATACTGTATTATTGTACTTACTGTTTTATTAAGGCATAGAATATATTTTGAAATTCAGAGAAAGGTTAACAAATTATTTGGAAGTTTCAAACTTGAGTTAATTGAATCAAAAGATTTCAATCAATATTGTTTATTAGATGCATATAAAATGAATGTTAACTTAAGTTTCGTTATCAAAAAAGTGCTTGGCAATTTCGTTTTAAATTCTAAGAAAAGTTTGTTCAATTACTTATATCATCATGCAAGTGTCCTCGTGAATAATTTTTCAAACTATTGAAATAAATTCGACAATTAATAATTCTTAAACTTTCTTTCATTCGTTGAAAAAAATATATTGAATTTGATACAGAATTGTTAAAATTTTTTCTGGGTTTGGAGGTTGTTTTCTGATAGTTTTTGCTCCTTAATATTTTAAAATTGCATTCGAAAAGCACAACAATCATAATTAAAATTATTATCATGTAATCGTAATAAAAGAGTGTCTTATATTTTCCATCAGAAATTCAAAGAACATGTGACAATATACTATTTATATGTTCATTTCTTTTACACAACCGTGTTATAGTTCTGTCATATAATTCATTTGATTTTTTATGAAATTATCCTTTATTTTATTTAGATCTTTTAAGTGATTTGCTTGATTTCGATACATCTCTTTTATTTCATTTTTAATGATATATTTTCCTATTTTTTATTGAAGGTAAAATATCTTGAGTAACCAAATTAAGACTGCTTTGGTACATCTTTTTTGGATTTTTAAATTAAAAAAAAATCTCCTTTATTGGTGGAACTAGATGATATTTCATTTCCTTCCAATACCTTCAGGTTGGAGGAGTTTAATTTTTCTAATGTAATAGGATCTCAATCATCAAAATGTCTGAATGCTTTGTCTATTTTTAATTACTTCTTTAGTTTTAAATATATTTTTTTCTCTTTATTGCTGCCATGAACACTTGCTTATGTGGATGATGTCTATCATCAACTTAATTTATTATTAAACTTTTTTATTACACATTGTAATTTCGTTTCATTTTAGTTCTTTTTAAAATATTTTTAATGGTTCTGTTGATGACAACATAAATATTATGTTTTTTCTTATTATAGTTGAATGAACAAATTTAAAATGTAATTGCTCTTCTATGCATTTCTGTCTTTTAATTTCTTCTGTTATATTTCGATCTTTATGACCATTTCCATCAAAATCTACTCCAATTCTATATTCTGTGAAGTATAAATCAATTCTATATTGTCCAATACAGAAGTGTGTTATAAATTTTTCAGTTTCAAAACACCTGATGATAATGCTAATGAATTCTGTTTTTTTATTAGTGTTACTAAATGAAGTTTCAAATTAAAATCATTTGCAGGCTTATCTATTTATTTTTTTGAGTTATTGTTCTACTACTAATGCAGTTATCCCTTTTTTATTAACAAAAACTCTGTGCAGATTTGAGTATTTACCTATGTGTCAGATATTTTTCAGTTTACTATAAGTTTTCTTACTGTCATTTTGTATGTGATCCTTTGTAGCATCATGAGAACCTTTATACCCTAAGATAAAAAATTTGGTTCGAATAAAACCATGGATAATTTTTTTCATCTGTAATTATTGAAACCCCATTTGTTTTTATATAAAAATTGTAATTTTTTGGATCTAAAATCGACTCTATTTATATGTAATGAAACGTATTAAATATTAATTTTTACATTCTAATAATCACATTCTTTGTACATCGAAGGGAAAGCTAAAAAATACGTCCATTTTGCAAAGAAGAAATTGAAAATCACAACAGGCAGAAAAATTTCAAATATGAATACACCTTCAAAAATGGATTGTAATGCTTGGACAAAAATAAACAAAAGGAAAATAGAGAAAATAAATATTAACATATATCAGAAATTGTTAATAACTGGAATAAAAAAATTCCCAGTGAAAGTTGTGAAAAAGAAATTAAAAATTCTCCTTCATATGTTCATGGCACTAACTATAATCGAAAACATAAAGAAAGGTATTATCAAAAAGTTTAATTTTTTGTGCAAAATTTGCAAACCATATCTGAAAACTCCATATCATAAAAAATGTGAAAAACTAATACTTTTTTATAATTTGTTTTTTGTTTAATCTCATACTCAACTGTTCACATAAGAAGTCATTGTTACGATCTCTCATGTGAGTTGAGTTGAATATTTATGAGCATATGGAAATACATCAATTGAATTTTGTAATATAATAAGTTTATCATCATCAGAGCTTATATCAGTTTTACTACATTCTACTGTATAAATTATGTGTAACATGTAATTAAATAGATTTGTCTATATAGTTTTATTTTGTTATCTGATCGATTTTTATTATACCAAAAATAATTTCACTTTTCACATTTGAGTTTTTAATTACTTTAGATTTTTTTCTCTTCTTTATCAACAACATTATGAGGATGCAATTTCGGTGTAAAACCAACATACACTAACATAGTTCTTCCACAGTTTTCATCTTATATTTTCCTACAACTTTTTTGTTTACTTGTGGAATTAAAAAAATATGAACTTTTATGTAATCACTTCTGTCAAAATCCTTTATTATAGAAGGACATCATCATTACACCAGTGACTCTTAATAGTTTATATCACCAACTATTGCAATTTTGGCTTTAGGCCATTATCAAGTGCTGATATTATGGGCTTAAGCCATGTTAATGTATTTAAATCAGCACTTGATTATCAGGTGCTGATATTATGGGCTTAAACCATGTTAATGTATTGAAATCAGCACTTGATAATGGCTGAAAGCCGAAATTGCAATACTGTGTGATAAAAACTTACAATAGTCACTGGTGTAAAGATGATATCCTATTATGACTGCAAGTCCCAACTACAACAAGCATATATCATATCTTTATAAATGACTCCAATGCTTATATCATAAATATAATAATCTGTATCCATATAACAGAAACAATATTTTCATCATGTTTTGGCTTAATGTCATTATAATGAAAATCATAAAAATTTTTTCGAAATATCGACAATACTCATTCCAATATATACTGGTTTATTGAATTTTAAGAATTTTTTATATGAACTGCAACTAGATTTTCAGTGGCATGTTCATAATTTGGTTTTGAAGTATATTTGGTGTAATTCCTGGATCTGTTATTATTTTAATATTTAGTCTATTTCAAAAATCATTCATCATTTTGCTAATACTGAATTATTCATGAACTTATAGAAACCTTTTTCAAATTCGTTTGCTGCATTTTTTTCATGTTCATATTAAAATATGTGGATTCCTTAAACCAATCTGACTGTTGAGATGACAAGATTCTATGAACTTTCGTTAATTTTTATCGTAGGTTTTAAGATTGTTTAAGATTTCTTAATGTAAAATTTATTTTTCTTTATTATTTACTGCTGCTAATAATTTATTTCTCCTTCTAGTGCTAATGTTAAATCTTTGTGTAAATTATTTAATTCTCTTGAGTACTGTGGATTAAATTCTAAAATGGACCCATATTTACAATCACCTGGGATTTTAAGGATTTTTCAAGAATTAATACCAGCTGGTTCTAACTACCAAAAACCTTTAAATGGTAAATATTGAGACATTCACTAACCATAAAATTTTTTTGGATCTAAATACGCAATATAATTTGATTGCTTGTCTGCCTCAGTAATTCTCATGTATTTATAATTTGATTAACATATCACTTGTACAGAGTTTCAGAGAGAGCATAAGGGAACAATTGACAGGAATAGGGGAAAGAAATACAGTAGAAAGAATGGGTAGCTCTGAGGGATGTAGTAGTGAAGGCAGCAGAGGATAAAGTAGGTACAAAGACGAGGGCTGCTAGAAATCCTTGGGTAACAGAAGAAATATTGAATTTAATTGATGAAAGGAGAAAATATAAAAATGCAGTAATGAAGCAGGCAAAAAGGAATACAAACGTCTCAAAAATGAGATCAACAGAAAGTGCAAAATGGCTCATCGGGGATGGCTAGAGGACAAATGTAAGGATGTAGAGGGTAATCTCATTGGGGGTAAGATAGATACTGCCTACAGGAAAATTAGAGATACCTTTGGAGAAAAGACAACCACTTCTATGAATATCAAGAGCTCAGATGGAAACCAAGTTCTAAGCAAAGAAGGGAAAGCAGAAAGGTGGAAGGACTATATAGAGGGTCTATACAAGGGCGATGTACTCGAGGACAATATTATGGAAATGGAAGAGGATGTAGATGAAGATGAAAAGAGAGATACGATACTGCATGAAGAGGTTGACAGAGCACTGAAAGTCCTGAGTGAAAACAAGACCCCAGGAGTAGACAACATTCCATTAGAACTACTGATGGCCTTGGGAGAGCCAGTCCTGACAAAACTCTACCATCTAGTGAGCAAGATGTACAAAACAGGCGAAATACCCTCAGACTTCAAGAAGAATATAATAATTCCAATCCCAAAGAAAGCAGGTGCTGACAGATGTGAAAATTACCGAACTATCAGTTTAATAAGCCACGGCTGCAAAATACTAACGCGAATTCTTTACAGACGAATGGAAAAACTGGTAGATGCAGACCTCGGGGAGGATCAGTTTGGATTCCGTCGAAATGTTGGAACACGTGAGGCAATACTGACCTTACGACTTATCTTAGAAGAAAGATTAAGAAAAGGCAAACCTACGTTTCTAGCATTTGTAGACTTAGAGAAAGCTTTTGACAATGTTGACTGGAATACTCTTTTTCAAATTCTAAAGGTGGCAGGGGTAAAATACAGGGAGCGAAAGGCTGTTTATAATTTGTACAGAAACCAGATGGCAGTAATAAGAGTCGAGGGGCATGAAAGGGAAGCAGTGGTTGGGAAAGGAGTGAGACAGGGTTGTAGCCTCTCCCCGATGTTATTCAATCTGTATATTGAGCAAGCAGTAAAGGAAACAAAAGAAAAATTTGGAGTAGGTATTAAAATTCATGGAGACGAAGTAAAAACTTTGAGGTTCGCCGATGACATTGTAATTCTGTCAGAGACGGCAAAGGACTTGGAAGAGCAGTTGAACGGAATGGACAGTGTCTTGAAAGGAGGATATAAGATGAACATTAACAAAAGCAAAACGAGGATAATGGAATGTAGTCAAATTAAATCGGGTGATGCTGAGGGAATTAGATTAGGAAATGAGACACTTAAAGTAGTAAAGGAGTTTTGCTATTTAGGAAGTAAAATAACTGATGATGGTCGAAGTAGAGAGGATATAAAATGTAGACTGGCAATGGCAAGGAAAGCGTTTCTGAAGAAGAGAAATTTGTTAACATCGAATATAGATTTATGTATCAGGAAGTTATTTCTGAAAGTATTTGTTTGGAGTGTAGCCATGTATGGAAGTGAAACATGGACGATAACTAGTTTGGACAAGAAGAGAATAGAAGCTTTCGAAATGTGGTGCTACAGAAGAATACTGAAGATAAGGTGGATAGATCACGTAACTAATGAGGAGGTATTGAATAGGATTGGGGAGAAGAGAAGTTTGTGGCACAACTTGACTAGAAGAAGGGATCGGTTGGTAGGACATGTTTTGAGGCATCAAGGGATCACAAATTTAGCATTGGAGGGCAGCGTGGAGGGTAAAAATCGTAGAGGGAGACCGAGAGATGAGTACACTAAGCAGATTCAGAAGGATGTAGGTTGCAGTAGGTACTGGGAGATGAAGCAGCTTGCACAGGATAGAGTAGCATGGAGAGCTGCATCAAACCAGTCTCAGGACTGAAGACAACAACAACATATCACTTTGAGAAATTGCACCTCGAATTCTTCAATATCATAATCACTAAATAAATTTAATTCTAGTTTTGTGCATTTTAACATAGAATCAGAAGATATCCACATTCTATAAAATACCAATGTGGATCGAGTTTATAAGAGTTAATACAAGTGGCTCTAAGATTTTCGAAAAATGTGCTTAATTTGAAACGCCACATTTATTATATAATTTTGTATATTCATCTAAATTTTAACATTAATTTTTTTTCCAAACTAGTGTTGCATCTAAATAGAGTTTGTCTTTTACATCATGTTTATTAAGTCTAGAATAAAAATTTTTTGAGGTAATTTTATTCCTTTTAATTTCGTATATTCATAAGTTTAAATTCCTACTTAATCATGAAATCTAATTGGTCCCCTTTAAAATTCTCAAATTGTTCTTTTGTAACATTATAAGATCATTTGTCAATACTTATGGCCCAAAAATTTAAATGTATTTAAAAATCTTAATGTTACTCTCTCTTCAACCTTTTCACTGAAAGAGATATATTTTTGTTCTTCATTTGGAATAGAATTAGCATCTTGATTATCTATTGCTAATACTTTGATACACAAGTAATTATCATAGTTTTCTAAACTATGAATAATATATTGTACTAATAGAATTTAATATTTGAGATTACAGTCTACATGTGTAGCTCCTCGACATTTTCCTGTTAAATGATAATGATCTCTTGCTTTTTTCCTCCTTTAGTCATTTTTTTCCACAAAAAAATATTTATTGAATACTGTAAATTTATTTTATCTTCATTTATTATAATCGTTAGACCATTTCAAATATAATTTTTAAGTTCTCTATTTTCTTTTTCACATTTTAACGAATTTTGTCTGGTACATCTTCACTAGTATACACAACAGGGTTTTTATAACCACCATTAGAATATTTAACATAAAAACTAAATGGAAATGGAATATGTTTTTAATATTTATCAGTATAAGGTTTTTCAGGTATGATTGACAAATGTGTAAATTGCAAAAAGGGACTCTTGATTAATTTTTATAATTTTCAAATTTAACTTTTTCATTTGTTTTAGACATACTAATTTTTATTTCCTTCTGTTCTTTGTAGTCTTCCTATAATTGTTTGATTTTCCTTGTGAATCAAAATGTCTTGAATATCTATCACAAAGATAAATTTTTCCATCGTATTTATTTATTTGTAAACTTATTAATGTAGAACAGTATTGAGAGTTATTTTATTATTTATAATTATTTAAATTTATATTATATATATTTATTTAAATTATTTATTATTATTTATAAAATATTGTGGAAATTGCACGTTATACTAAGGCAAACCTGTGAAGACTATTTACAGTTATTCTCTTCCTGAATTAAAAGATTAACATATTTTTCTTCTTTATTTTCTGCATGGTAAAAGGGATATGCAATTTATTTTTCATATAAATATAACCATTAATTGAGATATTTGACTTCTTTCAAAGTTTTGGAATATTTGTTAGCAGAAGAGGAGAACAGATTTTTTATCACAAATTTTATATAATTCTAACCCAATATGCTTATAATCACTATCTCTTTCCACATTATCATTTGCTGGATATAAGCTGATTTTATTGAAAAAAAGAAAACATTTTTATCTGTATTTTTTACATTAATTACAGATTTTTTATCTTTATTTGTTTTGGCAAATCAATATATGATTAACCAAAAATTGGATTTTGACTATTAATACTTAATTCTAAATTATTTATATAAAAATAAAGACCAAGCACAATTTTCCATTTGCATTTCTTCCATTTCAATTAATACTTTATATTTTGTTTTAGATAATAATCTTCTAAATTAGTTGTCATTAATAAAACTTCATAATTTGTTTTACAATTAAACTGTCTTTTAAAATCCCAATAAAATTTCATGTTAGCTTAAATTGCTCTTCTTTTTTTAAAAGTATTCTGATTTAGTGATTACTTCCTCAATTTGATTAAAAAAATTATAGTTAAAGAATATTATCAATATTATTAATTTTGTAACTTATTGTTCTAGATTTAAAAGCAGGAGCCTTTCTATTCATCTGCTTATGTGATTTAGAAAAATCATCATCATCAGCTAGAAAAATTGAAACGAGGTAAATTTTTCTGATAGTTTTTTGTTTAATTTCTTGATATTCATCCATTAGTAGCTTTCAAAATTCATTCTCATAATTGATTTTATTAATATTGATGATATGAATATATCTTTCCTCTTCAGGGGACACCACCTCGGCGAAGCACTGTCCATGTGGGTGGAGAGGCGTGTGCATGAAGCTGAGCTTATGCTGAAGGTAGAGGATCTACTGCCAGAAAGGCCTTAGCTGACGAATCACACTAAGAGTGTCCCAAAACATCCTGTCTTCCTAGTCCTTACCCAATTCTCTTCGGGATGCGTGACACATGGGAAGATGTGTTGCAAAGAAAGCCTCACGGAAACAGGGCAACCTCCTTGAGTAACTAGCCTGTGTGATATTTCTGTGGTGTGGACCACGTAAATCCCCAAATCTAGTGGGACCAAGATGGAAACGACTGATGAAAATAATGTAAAACAAACTGAGACCTCAGACATCCAAACACCAGGGTCAGGACCGATGGAATGCACTCACACTACTTAATCAGGGTCTAGACCTGAACAAGAAGTGGGAATTATAAGTGAGAAGTTGGAACAGATCAATATTAAAGCCCTGTCTGGGGCCCAGAGGAGGAAACTTCTCAGAGAACAGAAACAAAAGGAAGAAAAAGAATGGCTTCCCAAACAAAAGAGGTCGGTAAAAGGGCTTGGGCCAAAGCCCCTCAAGAAAATCAGGTTGACGGGGATATGTGGACCTCCACAGTGACAAAGACAGATAACAAGAGGATAAGGGCGCAACCTAAGACTCCCTCCTCTCAGAATAAGCGAGTCAAGAAATAGCCGAGGCAAGAAATAGGGAAACAGACCTTTAGTACTGCAGTCTCAGTTTTTAAGATGGCAGTTATCCAAGAAGGCTACCCACTGGTAGGCATCACCTCAGAGCAGGAGGAGCTTATACAGGTGTCCGTCTTTGAAAAGATTGGGGCGGGGGGGGTGGGGGTCCAGGATGGTCTATCTAGAATACGGTGCCCTCATTGTTGTCTGTGAGGGGTGCATACAATGAAATGGCTCAAGGACAAGGTGCCCATGATATCCCCGTGGGAGGATGCGAAGCTGCTGGTCAAGATGGCAGTTGAGCTTTGTAAGATCGCGAAGGTATCAATATGGATACCAAAGATTCTTAAGGGTGTCCCTCCTAAGACTCTGTTGAAGAAAATAGGGGTTCAGATCTCAAAAGTCTCAACAGAGGATTGGAGAGCAATCATCCAGAAGGCTGTACCAGAAGGACAAACCTTGGTGGTGGAGGTCGGAGAGAAGTCCCTGAAGATGCCAGAGCAAGACCTGAAATTGGTTTTGAGTTCTCACACATTGCCGTCAGGGTAATAAAAGACCTCAAAGGCAATGATGGCAGTAAAACAGAGACTTGAGGTGCTGCAAATTAATCTGCAGCACAATAAAGGGGCCACTGTTGCCCTGAGCCATTGCCTGGGGAGGCGGGAAGTGGACGTGGCCATGATACAAAAACTACTTATATAAAGGGTGTGTATCGTGCCTCGGTGGCACTGGTGGTAAGCTAACTTATGCTAGAAATCTAAGAAACTCCAAAACATACATCTATGTGAGAAATGGGATTTCTTTCATGCCAATGATGGATTTTTGTTCCAGGGGCCTGATGACCATCAGGATGCAGCAACGGGAGGAAGGTATCATGAGGGAAATTGTTTTGGCCTCAGCATACCTTCCTTACAAAGACAGTTCTCCTCCTCCTTTGGAGGTGAGGAGATTGACAGAAGCCTGCCATTGGCAAAGGGGCCAACTGTTGCTTAGATGTGATGCCAATGGCCATAACCTACAGTGGGACATCAAGGACACCAACAGTAGAGGTGAGTACCTTCTTGAATTTCTCTTGTCTAACAACGTGGAGTTCCTGAATAGGGTTGATAAATTTACATTCAGGAATAGCAGAAGGGAAGAAGCAATTGATTTAACCTTTGGTTCCATGATGATGGGCAGCTATGTCAAACAATGGCATGTGGCGTTAGAGCCATCCTCATTGGACCACATATATATTAAATTCAAGGTTGAAATGGGAATCAGACAGACCATGGCCAATAGGAAAGCCAGGAAAACAGACTGGGAGACATATAGGAGGGGCCTTGACTTAAGCTTATCGGAAATTAAAACCTCGATAAGGAATCCAGTAGAGTTTGAGGAAGAAGCTGTAACCTCTGCCATAGTGACCTCATACCAGGACAACTGCCCAATTACCAAGAAGTATGAAAATACGAGTGTGGCTTGGTGGAACAATAACTTGGAAACACAAAGAAAACAGGTACAAAGACTGTTTAGCCTTGTGAGATGTAAATGACAGTGGGCAAATACCGTGAGGTCCTTGTCAACTACAACCTTGTAATTAGACAAGCAAAGGAGACATCTTGGAAGGCATTCTGTAAGGAAGTGGAGGTCACGGATGCTCAAGCCAGACTTCACAAAACCCTCACATGAGTACCAAAAACTAATCCAGGAGGTATGTTGAGGAAGGAGGATGGGAAATATACAAAGAGCACATGAGATGCTGTAACTGCTCCTCAAAACTCACTTCCCTGAATACAATCTGGTGGATAACATAGACCAGGATGCGATTCATGAGAGACCACAGTTCTCAGGCACTCAAAGAGAGGACTGGGAATTGGCCAAGGAGTGTGTCAACTTCAGTAAAATCCAATGAGTGGTGGGAACATTCCAACAGTTCAAGTCACTTGGCCCAGATGGAATATTTCCAGCTCTCCTATAACAAGCAGAAGAGAATTGTATAAGAGTCCTATGCAGGTTATTCATGGTTACCCTAGCAGCAGGAATCATTCCCAATGCCTGGAGGGCAGTGAAGTTGTCTTTATTCCAAAGCCATGGAGAATTTATCATACCAAGGACAAGGACATGAGACCAATCAGTCTGTCCTCCTTCATTCTTAAAACATGGAAAAACTGGTTAATGTACATGTTGGGGATAGGAGGCTACCTAAAGCTACTCTACATTCAAACCATCATGCATATCAACCAGGTAAATAATGTGAGACAGCTCTCCATCAGCTCTTTGGGAGGGTGAAGAAAGCACTTCACTTTCAAGAAATAGCCCTCTGCATCTTCCTGGACATCAAGGCAGCTTTTAGTAACACAACCTTCAATTCCATGGTTAGAGCAGCAGAGGTGCATGACCTAGGGACCACTATATGTAGGAGGACTAGGGCCATGCTTAGCGGAAGGAAGGTAGAGACCACTGTGATGAATGAAAAGATGGTAATTAACATCACTAGAGGTTGTCCACAAGGAGGAGTTTTGTCCCCTTTATTGTGGAATGTAGTGGTGAATGAACTCATTCAGGAACTAAATTCCAGACAGTGCTTTTGCTAAGGATACACAGATGACCTTGGAGTTGTAATACTTGGCAAATTTACTGACACAGTTAGGAATATGGCACAAGGTGTGCTGGACACTGTGCAAGACCAATAAGTGTATCGAACACTCGAGTTGGAATCTAAAGGTTTTTGATGAAACTCTGCCTGTGAAGGAGGTAGTGAAATATCTAGAGGTAACCTTAGATGAGAAACTAACATAGACCCCTCACATTATGAGCATCTACTCCAAGGTGAAAGGTACTTTAGTGAGCACCAGAAGGGCTTGTGGCAAAAACTGCACATCAAACGCTGTGATGGAAGCCATGCTGGACACACCTCCACTACCTTTGAGTCAAGATGAAGGCAGCAGCTGGTGCATACAGACTCAAACTGGTAAAAACTGGATCTCACTGGGATATCCAGAATCAAACACTAAAATAGTGAGTGAGGTAAATATAGGAATGGCTGGGGAAATGCTGGCCGACTTTATGGTAACTCCCAACAGCTTCAACAAGCCTTACAACATGATAATTGTAAGCAGGGAGAAGTGGGAAAAAAACAGTTCGACACCATACAGGGGAGATTGTCTGGCTCACTGAAGGGTTGAAATCAGACCAAAGCATTGGGGCCAGGGTGTATGGGGTTCAGCCAAGACTGGAGGGCATCATTTCTCTAGGAAAACTGGCCTCAGTATTCCATGCTGAAATTACTACAATCAGGGTGTGTGCGGCTGAGAATATGCATAGAAGCCACAAGGACCATAGCAACTACATCTATTCAGACAGCCAGGCAGCCCTGAAATCACTGTCAGCTCCTGTAACAAGGTCTGAGAGTGTTGCAGAATGTCACAGGGCTCTGGTGGAGCTAGGGGGAAGCAATAAAGTAAACCTAGTGTGGGTCTCTGGTCACTCAGGGATCGGTGGCAATGAACAAGCTAACAGATTGGCCAAGATGAGGGCAAAGACTCCATCCATTGGATCAGAACCTGTCCTGACAATCACCAAGGCTATGATCAAACCACAACTACAGCACTGGCTTAGAAGACAGCATGCAGAATACTTGACTAAGGTCTATAAACAAAAACATGTTAAGGTAATTATGCCAAAGCTGTGTTTTAAAAGAAGCTCTGTAATCCTGGGCTTGAACAGGAAAGAGATTAAACTCATGGCTGGACTGATGGCCAGCCATGGGAATTTCAAAAAACACCTACATACAATGAGTATAACAGATGAAGACCCTAAATGTAGGATCAGTGATGAAAGTCAAGAAACTGCATCACACCTAATCTTCGAATGCACGGCATTGGAGAGCAAGAGACAAAGAATTTTTGGGGCAAGTAGACCGGAAGAAATTGTGTCTAACGAAGAATTGGTAAATTGACTCCTGGTACTATTTAAGGGCATTGGTTGGCTTTACTAGATACACAGGGGGCGATACTGCACAATAAACTCAGTTTCGGTGCGCACAGTGGTGGGTTAGACCAAAGCTGTTTTAGCTTCCGTACCAAAATCAATTAAACCAATATATATTTTATATTCTTATATCTTATTTCTCTCTTCTTGATTTCTTTCATATTAAAATAATCAGTAAATTCCTCTAGATCTTCTTTATTTGAATTTAAACAACATTTTTCTTTACAATAATTTTCCAAATCAGCATAACTTAATCCCTGTGTTTCTTTGCAATAATATTGTAAGTTTTGAAATTGCTTAGCTTTGGAGTACATTTTTTTAGCTTTTATTTATATAGAAAAGATTTAGCCTTTTAAAATATTAAAACGTTTATAATTGAAATATATCTTTGAGTTTTTAATAAGACTTTCAGTCGATGATATAGATAGACAAGGTTTATCAGAGCTTATTTATAAAGAGAAAAATTTATTAGACATTTATTTTTTAAATAAATGAAAATTTGTTTCATGTATGTAGATAAACACGATCTTAGAGAGCTTGTTTATAAAGAAAAACGTTTATTAGATTTTTATTTTTTAAATAAAATGAAAATATAATTTGTTGTTTGAGATAAACATGATCTTGGAGAACTTACTCATAAAGAAAAACACTTATTACATTTTTTATTTTATAAATAAATAAAAATTTTGTTTGTGGATATAAATAACTTTTTAAATGGGGGAAACAGCAAAACTAAATCTTGGTTATAAATGTAAGAATTTTGAAAAAGAAAAATGCTCTTTGAGCCAGAATTGACATGCAGATACTACTTCCAGTTAGCAGCTTATGCATCTGGACTTCTCAATTGATAACACAGACTCCATCATATGTGTTATACAGAAGTATGATTGAGTTACCCCTCTCCTATAGATTGGAGAGTTGTTCTTAAGATTTTGGAACATATACTGGGTTAGAACAGTAGGAAATACATGGAAGGAGGGAAAGGGGGGGGGGGGGGGAGATGCATGATATGCAGGAAGCATATGTTTTTAAATCATGTTTTTCAATCATCATGTCATGTGCTGGCACTGAAAGCACACACAGAGTTCTCATAAAAATGTACCTTCTACTGCTGAGTTGATAATTTTGAAATGTGAAGTTACTAACTGTGTGTGATATTATTTATAGCATATGCAGGTAAGTATCAGTGTGTAACTATGTAGAAAAATACAGAACTGTTTCTTCCAGATGTGTTTCATGACGCAATGGAGCAGAACACATGGAACTATTCTCCAGACTTTGAGTTTTTACAATCCTCAACATTTACACCATAGGTATTCAGCTATGTCTATTTGATACATTACATCAAATAGGTATTTTTTTAAAATATTACTGATAAAGAAAAATGTAAACGAAGTACCCTCCATCCTGTTGCACAGCTACCAAATGGTGGTGTAACAACACTACGGCGTGTACAAATTAATAATGTTATGACATATTATGCAAAAAGAAAAAAAAATGATGGGAAAAATTTGCACTGTGGCTTCAGATTTTTTCATTGTATGTATATGCTGTCAGATGCAGGAATGTCTGACACCATTGTTTATACCAGAATTGGTGACACATGTGCAGCAAAAATCTATACTGCAAGAACGCAAAATTTGCTGCATGTGATCACAGAAATGCATGACATTGTCATTACATCAGAACCACTTCCCGCATTTACATCTATATCTACGTGATGAGTCTGCTACTCACAATAAAGTACCAGACAGAGGATTCAATGAATCATCTTCGAGCTGTCTCTCTACCTTTCTATTCTCGAACAGCATGTGGGAAAAATGAGCACTTAAATTTTTCTGTGCTAGCCCTGATTTATCTTTTTATTGTGATGATCATTTCTCCGTACCTAGGTGGGTGCCAACAGAACATTTTTGAAATCGGAGGAGAAAAATTGTGATTAAAATTTCATGAGAAAAAACCATTGCAATGAATAATACCTTTGTTTTAATGATTGCCACTCTAATTCACATATAATGTATATGGCACTATCTCCCCTAATTCACAATAATACAAAATGAGGTGCCCCTTATTTGCACTTTTTTGATGTCATCCATCAGTGCCACCTGATGCGAATCCCACACCACACAGCACTACCACTTTTTTTTGGACTGTGGCAATATTCCAGGATAGGGCGGACAAACATGGTGTAAGAAGTCTCTCTAGTAGATGTGTTACACTGCACCATCTAAGTGTTCTGCCAATGAATTGCAGTCTTTGGTTTTGCTCTACCCACAACATTATCTATATGACCATTCCAATTTAGGTTATTTGTAATTGTAATCCCTAAGTATTTAGTGTAATTTACAGCCTTCAGATTTGTGTGACTTATCTTGTAATTGAAATTTAGTGGATTTCTTTTAGTAATCATGTGAATAACTTCACACTTTTCTCTATTCAGGGTCAACTCCCACTTTTCTCACCATACAGATATCTTATCTAAATAATTTTGCAATTCACTTTGGTCATCTGATGACTTTAAAAGATGGTAGATGACAGCGTCATCTGCAAACAACCTAAGAGGGCTACCCAGTTTGTCTCCTACGTCGTTAGTATAGGTTAGGAACAATAGAGGGTCTATAACACTTTCTTGGGGTCCGCTGGATATTACTTCTGCTTTACTCAATGACTTTCCATGTATTACTATGAACTGTGACCTTTCTGACAGGAATGAAAAATCCAGTTGAACAACTGAGGTGATATTCCAGAGGAAAGCAGTCTGGTTAGAAGATGCTTGTAAGGAACAGTGTCGAAATCCTTCCAGAAATCTAAAAATATGGCATCAATTTAACATCTCTTTTGATAGCACTCATTACTTCATGAGTATAAAGAGCTAGTTGTGTTCCACAAGAACAATATTTTCTGAATCTGTGCTGACTATATGTCAATAAATCATTTTCTTCGAGGTAATTCATAACGTTCGAACACAGTATGTGTTCCACAACCCTATTGCAACACGTGTACACATGGTCACACAAATGCATAGCATCATTGTTTTATCAGACTTGCTTTCCACACGTGAACATGCAGTCTGGGAATGTGTGCCAGCTCTTGATCACAGCAGAATCAGCAACATATGTATACGTCAACAGTTATGGAAACGTGTGACAGAATCAGTGACGAATGTGCATAAAATATGTAATGCGACATTTTTCAGAAGCACTGTGCAGTGATTTCCACAGAAATACACTGCATATATGCAATAAAAATCATTTCTGATGGAATGTGATAGTTGTCAGTATGCTGTTGATATATGTAATGCATTCTGCAGAAAATACAATTTTTGCTAAACAACTTAGTGATATTCCCAAACAGAGAGAGAATGCACATGAAATCCAGACACTGTGCATCCTGTAGGCTGACTCACACAGCAAGGTTCTTCTCCTCTCATGGCATTCTGTTCCCCAGATATTATCAAGCCACTGTCAGCTTGTGAAGTATTAGTATGGACCGTGTAGTGTAGTAACATTGTTATAAATATACAGATACTAAAGCAGCAATGAAGGATGCTCTTACATGTGTCGCACCACTACTCTCTTTGTTTTTTCCCTTTTCCTAATGTTAATTTGATCCTGGTAGGGCTGGCAGAGCCATTGTGGCTACAGAAAGAGCAGCAACTGGAGCAGTTGCAGGTGGTGATAAACCAGAATGCTGACTTGCTTCATACCAACTCTACCTGTGGGGGAGAGGGGGGGGGGGGCGGTAGGTGCCCATCATGCAATTTTCTTTGCCATCAACACCACCTCCATGCCATTATCTGTTTCATTGAGTTGACAGAAATGTGGCAAAATTACTTGCACCAGTTCTTGCTGCACTGTGCAAATGGCAACACAGTTGCAGTTTAAACAGTGTCACAAGTGGCCAGAGCAAAACGTTATGCAGCCTGGATTGTTGATCTGCAGGGCCTCTCACACAAGTGTTGTTTTCAGCATTCCAAGTGCACTAACTCTAATGGGTGTTCCAAGTGCACTAACTCTAATGCAGACTCGCTAATTCGGGACGTCATTGTCTGGTTAGCTGCTGATCCCAAGGTTCAGACTAGGACACTGACCATGTCCAACCCTTCATTAGCTGACATTTCCCAAATAGTGGAATCATATCACTTTATGGTAGTGGCAAGGGATGACACACCTGATAATTGGCAGGTGGCACAATTAGGTATCCACAGTAAACAGTCCGCTGTGTGCCGCGAGATAACTCAGGTGACCTTGCCTCCTGCCAGGTTGCTGTGTGCTACTGCCATTGGCGATTCCAGTGCAGTGGCATTCATATGCTGCCTGTCCTCACCTGTGCTCCATGCTAACCTCACTATGTTTGCACTGCTTAGAGTCTAATTCCTGCCAGTGATGTTTTTTGCATCCTTTGTATCATTCTCATTCCACTTGGATGAGGAAGTACTTCTGTCCCAACTGACATTTGCTGCATGTTTTCCTCATGTGGAGGCCATGTGTGGGGTAAGCCATTAGATAGGCCATTTGGCAACTGTTTATGATGGTTGATGTGCCATGAGCTACTCATTGGATGCCCCAGAGTTTTCACTGTACTCTGGGGCTGCCTCTGATGCCCCACACATGTCGCCATAGTGTATTTTGCTGGTGTTGGTGGTGGATGGACAACCACTCAGATTTCAGGTAGATGCAGGGGTGGTGGTCAGTCTCATTAATGTAGATATAAACAGGCTCTTTTGGATGCTCAGAGTTGGAATGGCCACTCTATCAGTTTATGCCTCACAATAAATAGCACATTTCTTTGTGGGGGCTATTCTCCAACCCAGTGTATGAGAAGTACGTGGAATGGCAACTTACATTGTTGGTGATCAACTCACTGTTGGAGCAAAATATCTTTGAGCTAAACACTCTTTTTGATTTTGTCTTTCAGATCATTGATGAGGAGCATTTAGTGTCTCAATACATTTCTTTTCACAATTTGCACACCTTACCACAGTACTTACAGTCTGCTGTTTGACAATACCTTGGGCCATGGCAAAAATTTTGAGGCTCATGGTTCTCTTAAGCTGCCAGCTATATCTAAATTGTTATCTCCACCCTATTACCTTCTCCAAGCATGGAAAGATAAAGGCAGAGTTACAACATTGGCAGGATCAACACATCATTTCTCCCACTTTGTTGAGTCGCTGGGCCACCCACTTACAGGTAACTCAGAAGCATGGTGGCACTGTGTGCCTTTGTGACAATTTTAAACTAGCTCCCAAATGCAATGTATTGTAGATTTGTATCCCACTCTGGAGCAGGAGTAATGGTGAGTCAAGTTGTCAGAGGGAGAGAGGGACAACTTGTGTGATGCTCACCTAGTTGCCACCGGATGTGTTTTCTCATACCTTTCTGGTCTTTAACCCCATCTTTTGACTTTACAATTTTAATTACTTGCCCTTTGGAATCTCGTTTGCACCTGGAAGTTTCAACAACATTTGGAGCAACCGATTCAGTACATTTTCTGTTGTGTGAATTACCATGATGATACCAGGGTAATGGGTGCTTTTCGGGAGCATCTGTCAAACCTGCAGTTGGTTTTACAAAGTCTCCCGGAGAATGGCCTTCGCTGAAAACTGGAAAAATGTACTTTTTTTCCCCCAAAGGTGTATTTCTTTGGACATGTGCTTAGTGAAGATAGATACAGATGGCCACACCAAAGCCATCATCAAAATGCCAGAGCACAAGAATAAGTAGGAGCTCCAGTCTTCTTCGGGCAGGATTTTGTATTATGCTCAGTACATTCTGTGACCCATGCACTTCTGCCAACCTCTTAACCAGCTTCCTCAGAAGAGCATTAAGTTTGTCTGGTCTGTGGACTGTCAATAGGTTTTTCAATGTCTCAAGCAGTATTTATGCTTGTCTCCTTACCTGGTTTCCTTTTGATGGGTAACCTCAGCAGTGGTAACCGAATACTTAAAGGATAAGAAGCACCTTTGTCCTGCCAATGGCCTTTCCAAAGAAGGTGGAGGAGCGGGTAGTTTCAGGGCATTATCTTGCCTTGGAGTTGTGAACTGCCCTTAAAAGGTGGAAGAATCAGCAGTGATCAATGGCATGAGGATGCAGAAGGCAATGGAAACCACTGCATTAAAGATACATAAAGTGTATCCACAGGACATATGGCCTATAACTGAAAAACTTTCATGAGGATCTCTCCATTGGCAAAAGATTCTGGACTAGTCCCCCAATTGGATCTCTGGAAGGGAACTGCCACAGGGGAGGTGACTGTGAGAAAAAGATGAATAGCCAATGAATGGGTAACATTCTATGAAATGGGGTGTGGAATGTCAGAATTTTGAATGTGTTAGGGATGCTGGAAAACCTGAAAATGAAAAAGCTAAGGCTTAATCTAGAGATAATAGGGGTCAGCAGGTTGCTGTTACAGATGGAAAGGCAGAGATATTAATGTAAGATGGGATGGTAGGGGTGCTGATCAACATTAATGTGATTGAGGAGCACAAGAGGTGTAGTGATTTTAGTGGTAGGAGAAGAGTGAAGAAACTGGTGATAATAGGGATAGTGGTAACAATGTGGGAAATGTAATAAACAAAGAAGCCAACAACAACATAATAAAATGAATTATGAAGATGGTAATGACACGAGGACTATGGTGAATTTGATAAAAACAAAGTAGATGGAATAAACAGAAGTTTAGTGTACAATATTGCATCTGAATAGAAGAGCCTTAACAAGGTGCAGAGTAGTAACTGAGAAACTCTAAGCACCTGTTGCTATTTTGGTCAATTTTAAGCTGAAAAGCCTAGTCAAACCAGCAGGTACCAAATAAAGAAAGTAGCTCATTTCCTCATATCCAGACTAATGGCACTGTGCTCAATGATGATGATGATAAGTGGTACTACATAGAAACTGCCAACAAAACTCAGAAGAACTTAAAATTATAAATTCGTACCTGCTTACTTGAAGTTATTTCAGTTAAAAACACAATCATTTAAGGATTGTAGAAGCAGTTTGTGTGTTGTCTATAAATCATGTTCATGTTCCTATCCAATTATTAATTTTTGGATTCTATTAGATACTCTAATCACCACTGTATAGACATTAATAATCATTACGTAATTTCCAGCGTAAGTTTGAGAATTTGATCAGATATACTGCTTGTGAAATTCGCAAATACGGCAGTGTACACAAATGTGCTAATATGAAAGAATGCTTGTCTGGTTATTTTGTCTCAGGATTGTTTTTTGTGATTCAATAGAGCTGTGTCATCTTGATACTAATTATATATAACTGTATTGCTAAACTGTTGCTTTGGTGTATGTAGCCATACATATTAAAATGCTGATTCCATGTCTGGGGAGATGCATTGGACCTGGATTGAATCTACCCAGCAGATTGATGATGGCCCGCTTGGTAAGGGAAAGCGCCGGTAGATAGGCACAATAAATAAAACACACAAACACACACACAGAATTTCTAGCTTTCGCAACCGGCGGTTGCTTCTTCAGGAAAGAGGGAAGGAGAGGGAAAGACGAAAGGATAAGGGTCTTAAGGGAGAGGGTAAGGAGTCATTCCAATCCCGGGAGCAGAAAGACTTCCCTTAGGGGGAAAAAAGGACAGGTGTACACTCGCACACACACACACACACACACACACACACACACACACACACACACACATATCCATCCGCACATATACAGACACCAAGATATATATATATATATATATATATATATATATATATATATATATATATATATATATATATATATATATATATAAATAGAAAGAAACTTCCACATGGGAAAAATATATATTAAAAACAAAGATTCCAAGACTTACCAAGCGGGAAAACGCTGGCAGACAGGCACAAGAACAAAACACACAAACACACACACAGAATTACTAGCTTTCGCAACCGATGGTTGCTTCTTCAGGAAGGAGAGGGAAAGACGAAAGGATGTGGGTTTTAAGGAAGAGGGTAAGGAGTCATTCCAATCCCGGGAGTGGAAAGACTTCCCTTAGGGGGAAAAAAAGGACAGGTGTACACTCGCGCGCACACACACACACACGCACACATATCCATCCGCACATGTATATACTTTTTCCGTGTTAAGTGACAGTATATTTTCTCTCGGAACTGTAAAACTTATGAATCATTTCAATGGTTATGGTTTCTACAGCAACTTAGGATTTCCGGCACTATAAAAAACGTAACTGGGTAAAAATAACATGTTTTGGAAAGTTCTCTGATGTGCAGCAACATGTACACTGGATATTTTCATATTGCTAAAGTATAAATTCGCATTCCACCAAACACGGCATGTTACTCTCCAAAGTAGTTGAGTATTTAGTATGTTACAAAGCTAAATGTTTACATTGCCTGTCTATACTGATAATAAATCTGGAACACTGCAGTCGTCTGTTTGAACGCACTTCTCCAAAACTACTAAAATTTTCATGGAGTTTTTGCAGGTAGCTTGACCACTGCTTGGGGTACTGTATAGATTTTAGTTAATCAAAAACAGATAATGGAAAAAAGATATCAAAATTTAAATTTTACTAAATGCTTCTTGTCTGTCTGTCTGCCTGAACACACTACTCTCCAAAACAGCTACACAAATTTTATAGGGTTTTCACTGGCAATTTCAGTATAGCTTGTAACATCATAAAGGATTTATTTTATTCAAAAAAAGTGCAGAAAAGAAAGATATCTTGATTAAAAGTTTTATCCATGCTAATATCATACAATGAGGTGACAAAAGTCATGGGATAGTGGTATGCACATAAAGAGATGGTGATAGTATCATGTACACAAGGTATAAAATTGCAGTGCAGTGGCAGACCTGTCATTTGTACTCAGGTAGTTCATGTGAAAGGGTTTCCAAAGTGATTATTGCTGCACAATGGGGATTAACAGACTTTGAATGCAGAATGATAGTTGGAGCTAGATGCACAGCACATTCCATTTCAGAAATCTTTAGATAATTCAGTTTCCGAGTTCTGCAGTGTCAAGAGTGTGCTGAGAATACCAAATTTCAGGTATTACTTCTCACCATGGATAATGCAGTGGCTGATGGCCTTCATTTAATGACCAAGAGTGGTGATTTGTGCAGAGTTGTCAGTGCTAACAGACAAGGAACACTGCGTGAATGAACAGCAGAAACCCATGTGCTTTGTATGACAAACATATCCATTACAACAGTGTAGTGAAATATGGTATTAATGGTCTAGGGCAGTAGATGCTTTTACTAACAGCATGACATCACCTGCAGTGCCTCTTCTGGGCTAGTGACCATATCAGTTGGACCCCAGGCAATCGGAAAACTGTGGTCAGATGAGGCCCAATTTCAGTTGGTAAGAGCTGGTGGTAGGGTTTAAGTGTAGTGCAGACACTGTGAAGCCATGGACTCAAGTTGCCAACAAAGCACTGTAAAAGCTGGTGGTGGCCCAGTGATAGTGTGGGCTGTGTTTACATGGAATGGACTGGGTTCTCTGGCCAAACTGATCTGATCATTGACTGAAAATGGCTATGTTTGGCTACTTGGAGACCATTTGCAGCCATTTGTGGACATCATGTTCCCAAACAATGCTGGAATTTTTATGGATGACAATGTGCCATGACTCTGGGCCACAAGTGTTCACAAAATTCTGGACAGTTCGAGTAAATAATTGACCACCCACATTGCCCAACATGAATCCCATGGAACATTTATGGGACATAGTCAAGACATCAGTTCACGCATAAAATCCTACACCAGCAACACTTTCACAATTACAGATGGCTATAGAGGCAGCATGGCTCAATATTTCTGCGAGGAACTTCCAATAACTTGTTGAGTCGATTCCACAGCGAGTTTCTACATTATGCTGGGTAAAAGGAGATCTGACATTGTATTAGGAAGTATCCTACAACTTTTGTCACTTATGTGTAAATGTGAAAGTAACTCTGTCTGCCGGCCAGTGAGGCCGAGTGGTTCTAGGCGCTTTAGACTGGAATCCCGCCTCAGGGATGGATGTGTGTGATGTCTTTAGGTTAGTTAGGTTTAAGTAGTTCTAAGTTCTATGGGGACTGATGACCTCAGATGTTAAGTCCCATAATGCTCAGAGCCATTTGAACCATTAACTCTGTCTGTTAGGTTTTCATGACTAACCTGCTGGCCTGATTTTGATGAGATTTGGTATGGGATTAGCTTGAACACTTAGGAAGAACACAGACTAATTTAGAAAATGTGTAGCACCGGTAGAAGATACTTACTGATTTGAAGAATACTACATGAATTGTGGATAAATATTTACTCCTTGAAGAAGCTATTTACTCTATGGAACTGAACGTATAGTAGCTTAATTACTATTGCTCATCATAACAAAGCTACTGATATACAAGTGCAGCCTTGGGTAAAAGCTACACTGTGCAGCACATGTAAAGGATCACTTTTTCAAAAACCCGTAACTGACTCCCATTGCGATGTGTATGTTTGAAATTTGGCTCAGAGGTGCCAACAACCTTCCTCTGTAATGATGAAAAACCATGGCACTGTGTGGTATCACCCTTGGGCTCAATGACACACACAAGAAAATGCCAGAACTCAGCAGTTCATGTGATGTGTGACGTGACTTAATGTTGTCACATTGGCACCACATTTTGTCAAAATTCTGCCCAATGGACCTGTCACATTATGGGAAGGTTGTCACATCTCATCTTACCCACCTTTCAACCCTTCTTTTGATGCCTCTGCAATGGAGGTCATAATGGCAATACCCAGTGTTGAAATCATGTTTTTCACATGGGTGGCTGAGAAAAAGATCTCAGACACACTGCCACTAAGAAACAACATGAAGAGGTCTCAGGGTGTGGCATAGAGGGTGTCATTGATACCACCATTTTCCTCGGGGCATTGATTTTGGCACATTTTGTAATTATGGTAATAATATAACGTCAGTAAAAAATTTGTACAGAATTTGTCAAGTGTGACATAGTTGAAGATCTTACATTATGTGTAAATAGAGTGAACTGAACAGCTGTATGAGTATTGTTGACTGCTATCATGAAAATTATACACACACACTTGTCAACCTGTTTAGTTTTATTTGGAATGACTGTAATGTTTGAGTATGCACACGCTAAGGAATTATCTGAATGGGATGGAAATCAGTTGATGTGATGTACTTGTACAGACAAATTAATGATTGTTGTGATCTTCAGTCCTGAGACTGGTTTGATGCAGCTCTCCATGCTACTCTATCTTGTGCAAGCTTCTTCATCTCCCAGTACCTACTACAACCTACATCTTTCTGAATCTGCTTAGTGTATTCATCTCTTGGTCTCCCTCTACGATTTTTACCCTCCACGCTGCCCTCTAATACTAAATTGGTGATCTCTTGATGCCTCAGGACATGTCCTACCAACCGATCCCTTCTTCTGGTCAAGTTGTGCCACAAACTTCTCTTCTCTCCAATCCTATTCAATACTTCCTCATTAGTTATGTGATCTACCCATCTAATCTTCAGCATTCTTCTGTAGCACCACATTTTGAAAGCTTCTATTCTCTTCTTGTCCAAACTAGTTATTGTCCATGTTTCACTTCCATACATGGCTACACTCCATACAAATACTTTCAGAAATAACTTCCTGACACTTAAATCTAAACTTGATGTTAACAAATTTCTCTTCTTCAGAAACGCTTTCCTTGCCATTGCCAGTCTACATTTTATATCCTCTCTACTTCGACCATCATTAGTAATTTTGCTCCCCAAATAGCAAAACTCCTTTACTACTTTAAGTGTCTCATTTCCTAATCTAATTCCCTCAGCATCACCCGACTTAATTCGACTGCGTTCCATTATCCTCGTTTTGCTTTTGTTGATGTTCATCTTATATCCTCCTTTCAAGACACTATCCATTCCGTTCAACTGCTCTTCCAAGTCCTTTGCTGTCTCTGACAGAATTACGATGTCATCGGTGAACCTCAACATTTTTATTTCTTCTCCATGGATTTTAATACCTACTCCAAATTTTTCTTTTGTTTCCTTCACTGCTTGCTCAAAATACAGATTGAATAACATTGGGGAGATGTTACAACCCTGTCTCACTCCCTTCCCAACCACTGCTTCCCTTTCATGTCCCTCGACTCTTATAACTGCCATCTGGTTTCTGTACAAATTGTAAATAACCTTTCGCTCCCTGTATTTTACCCCTGCTAACTTCAGAATTTGAAAGAGAGTATTTCAATCACCATTGTCAAAAGCTTTCTCTAAGTCTACAAATGCTAGAAACGTAGGTCGGCTTCTACTAGTTTTTCCATTCGTCTGTAAAGAATTCGCGTTAGTATTTTGCAGCTGTGACTTATTAAACTGATAGTTCGGTAATTTTCACATCTGTCAACACCTGCTTTCTTTGGGATTGGAATTATTATATTCTTCTTGAAGTCTGAGGGTATTTCGCCTGTCTCGTACATCTTGCTCACTAGATGGTAGAGTTTTGTCAGGACTGGCTCTCCCAAGGCCATCAGTAGTTCTAATGGAATGTTGTCTACTCCTGGGGTCTTGTTTTCACTCAGGTCTTTCAGTGCTCTGTCAACCTCTTCATGCAGTATCGTATCTCTCATTTCATCTTCATCTACATCCTCTTCCATTTCCATAATATTGTCCTCGAGTACATCGCCCTTGTATAGACCCTCTATATAGTCCTTCCACCTTTCTGCTTTCCCTTCTTTGCTTAGAACTTGGTTTCCATCTGAGCTCTTGATATTCATAGAAGTCGTTGTCTTTTCTCCAAAGGTATCTTTAATTTTCCTGTAGGCAGTATCTATCTTACCCCCAATGAGATTACCCTCTACATCCTTACATTTGTCCTCTAGCCATCCCCGATGAGCCATTTTGCACTTTCTGTTGATCTCATTTTTGAGACGTTTGTATTCCTTTTTTCCTGCTTCATTTTTATATTTTCTCCTTTCATCAATTAACTAATTCTTCTGTTACTCAAGGATTTCTACTAGCCCTTGTCTTTTTACCTACTTGATCATCTGCTGCCTTCACTACATCATCCCTCAAAGCTACTCATTCTTCTTCTACTGTATTTCTTTCCCCCATTCCAGTCAATTGTTCCCTTATGATCTCCCTGAAACTCTGTACAACCTCTGGTTTAGTCAGTTTATCCAGGTCCCATCTCCTTAAATTCCCACCTTTTTGCTGTTTCTTCAGATTTAATCTACAATTCATAACTAATAGATTGTGGTCAGAGTCCACATCTGCCCCTGGAAATGTCTTACAATTTAAAACCTGGTTCCTAAATCTCTGTCTTACCATTATATAATCTATCTAAAACCTGTCAGTATCTCCAGGCTTCTTCCACGTATACAACCTTCTTTTATGGTTCTTGAACCAAGTGTTAGCTATGATTGAGTTGTGCTCTGTGCAAAATTCTACCAGGTGGCTTCCTCTTTCATTTCTTTGCCCCAATCCGTATTCACCTACTACGTTTCCTTCTCTCCCTTTTCCTACTACCGAATTCCAGTCACCCATGACTATTAAATTTTCGTCACCCTTCACTATCTGAATAATTTCTTTTATTTGCTCATACATTTCTTCAATTTCTTCGTCATCTGCAGAGCTAGTTGGCATATAAACTTGTACTAATGTAGTAGGTGTGGGCTTCATATCTATCTTGGCCACAATAATGCGTTCACTATGCTGTTTGTAGTAGCTTACCCGCATTCCTATTTTCCTATTCATTATTAAACCTACTCCTGCATTACCCCTATATGATTTTGTGCTTATAACCCTGTAGTCACCTGACCAAAAGTCTTGTTCGGCCTGCCACCACACTTCACTAATTCCCACTATATCTAACTTTAACCTATCCATTTCCCTTTTTAAATTTTCTAACCTACCTGCCCGATTAAGGGATCTGACATTCCACACTCCGATCCGTAGAACGCCAGTATTCTTTCTCCTGGTAACGACATCCTCTTGAGTAGTCCCCGCCTGGAGATCCGAATGGGGGACTATTTTACCTCCGGAATAATTTACCCAAGAGGACGCCATCATCATTTAATCATACAGTAAAGCTGCATGCCCTCGGGAAAGATTACGGCCGTAGTTTCCCCTTGCTTTCAGCCGTTCGCAGTACCAGCACAGTAAGGCCGTTTTGGTTATTGTTGCAAGGCCAGATCAGTCAATCATCCAGACTGTTGCCCCTGCAACTACTGAAAAGGCTGCTGCCCCTCTTCAGGAACCACTCGTTTGTCTGGCCTCTCAACAGATACCCCTCCGTTGTGGTTGCACCTACGGTACGGCTATCTGTATCGCTGAGGCACGCAAGCATCCCCACCAACAGCAAGGTCCATGATTCATGCGGGGAGGTTTACAGTTTCAGAAAAATTGGATCATTTACTCAAGAGAAAGAGCTTCATAATTTGAGTAAGTCAATAATGCAGTGGTCTAGCTCTGACCCTTATGCTAGTGGTTATACAGCTTAGCATTGGTTGATAAGAGTTGTTGGATGTCCTTCTGAGGGATGTCACGCCAAATTCTGTCCAATTAGCATGTTAGATTGTCAAAATACTGAGCTGGTTGGAACGCCCTGCACAAAATACTCCAAACATACTCATTTGATGAGAGATCTGGCGACCATGATGATCAGGGTAGGGTTTGGCAAGCACAAAGACATGCAGCAGAAACTCTTGCTGTGTGCAGAAGGGCATTATTTTGCTTAAATGTAAGCTTGCCATGATGGGCAACAAAATGAGATGTATAGTATCATCACCATAATGTTGTGCTGTAAGGGTGCCACAGATGAAAACCAAAAGGGTCTTGTTATGAAATGAAATGTCATCCCAGACCATAATCAGTCCTGGTTGTCAGGCTGTATGGTGGGTGACAGTCAGGATGGTATGCCACCACTGCCCATGGAGTCTCCGGACAAGACTTCACTGGTCACCAGGACTCACTTTGAAGCAGGACTTATCACAAAAGACAATTCTACTCCAGCCAAGACATGTCTGGAGAGGACCAGTGGGATATCGATCTGAGTGTCACCTGCCACACAGCTTAATAATCAGTGGTAGTTTGGTGTGCCATTTCCTTCCAAACGGGTGGATCAGCATGTTATTGACTTGCACAATTTGTGAAGCTCTTTCTTGTGAATAAATCATCCAATTTATCTGAAGTTGTAATCCCTTGTTTGTCTGACATTGTACCTCACATCTACTGATTTCCATCCCATTCATATAATTGCTGTATGGTGGGTCATTGTTTTGTCTCCTTTTCTGTCTTAGAGTGTATGATTGCTTCTGAATGCTCAATCTTTGTATTTTATGACATAAAAATCTGACCTGTCCAATATCATGACATATTTGCTGTACAATTTTTATTAAAAACTGGCCAGGTGGAAGTAGGACTCACACGCTGAGAGTTCCGTGCAAACTTCTTTATGTATATAGACAGTCCATCATTGCAGGAATCAAGAATCTTGACAATTTTAGCTCATTATCAACACTGATACTGACAAGATTTCAGTCTCAGGGATTCCAAGACTTTTGAGAATTTCTTAATTTCGTGTTTGAAGCTGAATAACAAATGATAAAAGAAATATTTTTTCATGTGATATAATTACAAGCTAACAATTTTCTGATTTTTTTCCTTTACTTGTACTGTGAAATCTTTCTTCTAGTCTAATTTCATGAATCTTTAACAAGGGGAAGTACTCCTAAGTTTCGAGTGAGTGAGTTTGTGAGTATTAAAATACGTGACATAAATGGTCATATATTTTTATTGTATTGACTTAGAAGCTAATACCAAGGTACCATAGACCTCCATCTGTAACACAAATTTCACTTGATATGTCCAACTGTTCCTGAGATAAAGGAGTCCTAACAGACAGATAGATAGCCAGACAATTTTATTTTATTTCATTTTTGTGTGATATAATTACAAATTAACAATTTTCAATTTTTTTTCATTTGGTTGTAGTGTGAAATCTTGCTTCTTGTCAAATTTCATGATTCTAGATCAACAGGAAGTACCCTAAACGTTTTGATGAGTGAGTTTGCGAGTCTCAGAATGAGTGGCATAAATGACTGCACTGACTTAGAGGCTTCACTTTTTTACATTATCAAGCAATCATAGACCTTAATACATAAAAAAAATTCAACTTGATACCTTTAACCGTTCCTTAGAAAAAGGGCTTGGAAAAGTTGGACAGACATCCAGATGGACAACAAACTGAGCTTATACACATAAAAAAATGTTTGCATCACCTCAGTTCTGAGAGTTGTGGAACCTGTGCCAAAATTAGGAATAGAGATCAACATAAACATCATTTCCGCCCTTTTAATTGCTCACAAAAACCACACCGAGCATGTTGTACTACCATACAGCGAGACCTTCAGAGGTGGCAGTCCAGCTTGCTGTACACACCGATACCTCATCACACCCAGTAGCAAGTCCTCTTGCATTGATGCATACCATGCATTGATGCATGCCGGTATTTGTCATGGCATAATATCCAGAAGTTCATCAAGGCACTGTTGGTTTACATTGACCCACTCCAAAACAGCGATTTGATGTAGATACCTCAGATTAGCTGATGTGTCACATTGTCCATAAACAGCCCTTTTAAATCTATTCTAGGCATGTTCAATAGGGTTCATGTCTGGAGAACATGCTGGCACTCTAGTTGAGATGTCGTTATCCCAAAGGAAGTCATTCATATGGGGGAGAAAATTGTCATACATGAAGAGGAATGCCTTGCCAATATGCTTCTGATATGGTTGCATTATTGGTTGGACGGTGGCATTCACATATTGTACAGTCATTAAAGCATCTTCCATGACCACCAGCGGGGCATACGTTGGCCCCACATAATGCCACCCCAAGACAGCAGGCAACCTCCACCTTGTTGTGCTCATTGGACAGTGTGTCTAAGATGTTCAGCCTGACTTGGTTGCCTCCAAACACGTCTCCGACGATTGTGTGGTTGACGGCATATGCGACACTCATCGGTGAAGAGAACATGATGTCATTCCTGATTGGTCCATTTGGCATGTTGTTTGACCCATCTGCACCATGCTGCATGGTGTCGTGGTTGCAAAGATGGACCTCGCCATAGACGTAGGGAGTGAAGTTGCGCATCATGCAGGCTATTGCAGACAGTTTGAGTCATAACATGATGCCATGTGGCTGCACAAAAAGTATTATTCAACATGGTGGCGTTGCTGTTAGGGTTCCTCCAAGCCAGGTAGCGGTCATTGACTGGAAGTCAACAGCTGTCAGACCCCCTCCGTGTAATAGGCGATGTTCATGCATGGTTGTTTACATCTTTGGGCGGATTCAGTTACATCTCTGAACAGTTAAAGGGAGTATGTCTGTGATACAATATCCACAGTCAACGTCTATCTTCAGCAGTTCTGGGAACCAGGAAGACGCAAAAAAATTTTTGATATGTGTATAAGGGTTCCATTTTTACCAATTCAGATATGGAACCCTGAAAAGGGCTAATGAAGAATACAATACAATGGAAAACACAAAAGTGACAACCACATGCTCTGTTGAAAAAGCTTACAAATCTAGAGCTCCATGCACACAACACAAAAGGAGGGATCTACATTCTCACTATGCCAAGTACAATCCTCAGGCAGAATGGCACATTCCATGCAGAAAGAAATTATATAATAAATTGCCTGAGCATATAAAAACAAGAAAACAAACTGCAAAATTAAAGACATTTCTACACACCTGTCTCTTCAGTAAACATTTTTATAGTATGAGTATTTGTTGGTATAAAGAAGTAAGATATCATCCAACTCATTTTCATCAAGATGTCGCATAAATTGTAAAAACCTTTCAGTTTTTAAAACTGTATCTTTTATACCAGAAACTATCCAAAAATTGAGAGCTTCTCAGGCAGCAATGAAAAGGTGAATCGTGGGAATCATTAATAGAGACTGGGAAACAAACAAACTGATCAGGCATAATCAAGATTGTAATACAAACAAAATAGTCGTGAAGGGAATATTGTATCCAAATGGATAGATGGGCTAAGGAAGCATAGCAGCTTAGCACATGAAACATGGTGGAAACAAGGATACTTATAAATAAAGGCTGGTATGATGAATGTTTACAGGCAGTGGAATAGAAAAAGGAAGCAAGAGTCAAGTGCTTACGGCAAAACAAAATGAAATGAGGTACTACATAAAGAAAAGATAAGAGAGGCTGAACTGATATTTAGAAGAAAAAAGGGAAGTCATAATGAGAAAGGTAGAGGTGGAAGAGTACTATCAAAGGCAAGACAACAACAAAATTTATAAGAAAATAAAAAAAGGGCACACTAGACCAGAAAACAACAGCATGTAAAGACAAAGAGGGAAATTAGCTAACAGAGAAACAAGATGTTCTAGATAGTAGGATAGAAATCTTTAAGAAAATTCTGGGGGGGCAGTCTGCCAGTGGTGAGCAGCCTCACTCTACTACACTGCAGTTCTAAAGACAAAAGAACCCATAATAGAGGAAGTACAGAAGTAGCAATCTGTCTAAAAAATTACAAAGCACCAGGTACTGATAGAATACCTGCAGCATAGGAAAAATATAGGGGAATTGGTCTCCGTAAGTGGAGTCACAAACTTATCAAGCTGTTATAGAATCAGGAAAGAATCCCAGAAGAGTGGACCTTTAGGGTAATCCAACCAATCTACAATAAAGGGGACAATTATTTGAATTACTAAGAAATTACCCTGCTGAATGTAAGATTCTCTCTAGAACTATCTATAACAGGCTCCCCACATGCAGAAGGGATTCTGGGAGAATATCATTGTGGATTTTGGGCTAATAGATTAACAACAGATCGGATATTTATGCTGAGGCAAATATGTGGAAATGTGTATGAGTATGATATTGAGCTTCATGAACTCTATGTAGACTGCAAGCAGGCCTTCAATGGTAATGATAGAGCAGAAATGCTAAATGACTTGTTACTGCTTGGTACATTGTCTAAGTATGTGTCACTTATCCAAAAAATATTGGCGTGTGAGTGGATGAAGAACTAAGTAAATGTTTTAGCATTAGCACAGGAGCCAAAGGGATTTCTTCTCTGCTATGCTTTTTAATGTGACTCTTGAAGTAGCTATTCAAAAGCTTCAAATATCTGCTTACAAGAGCATAAAGTCAACCAAGATAAGTGCATCTACTGATGATGTAGCAATTGCTCATAGAAGAAGAGTTTCACAAGAGTTAGCTCAAAGAACCCACACTATCTTAGAGGCCGTGATACTGATGAAATGAAAGCTACATACATAAACGTTACCAAGATGGAAGATAATAACCTGCCGAGCGCCCATGTGCTGAGTTGGGCAAATGGCTTGCACACACGGAAAAACAAGGATATGGTGGAGTAGAGCCACTTGGCAAGTAGCTTATACAGCCCATGTCTGCCTGCATGTGAGTTGATGGGGGGCTTGGGGGTGCCTGTGCCCCCTAAAAAACATTGGAACAGCTTGTGTTGGGTGATAGTGGATGATGACGAGCTTATAAATTGTACAATAAACAGAAAATGATGAAGCAGAAGAAAGTAATTAAGAAATTCAGTAATAATGTAGTATTTGGAGGAGGCTCTGCTGATGATTACTAGAGGTATCACATGGAAAATTTGATTCATACAAGTGAATGGCTTCCAAGTCTACATTTATAGTAACCTAATACAGTTACTGGTTTGCTGTGAACAGAAGATCTCAATAAGATAGGTCTTTCAATAATTTCTGATAGTTTTTTTTCTGTAGATTTTTTTCAAAGTGCACTTTGTCTAAAATGGTAGGTTCTCTAATTATATGTTAGTTGTGAAAACAATACAGGAAGCAACTCCTTAGGCTAACAGAGTTCAAGTGGGGCATGCACTGGAGTCTTATGTTTGTACTTCAGAAATAGTTTACTATTAGCACTGCATTACTAACAGGAATTTTCAATATTAGAATTAAAATATTGGGCAATTTACAGACAGTGT
Source organism: Schistocerca gregaria (assembly GCF_023897955.1). Lineage (NCBI taxonomy): Eukaryota > Metazoa > Arthropoda > Insecta > Orthoptera > Acrididae > Schistocerca > Schistocerca gregaria. The sequence continues at coordinate 290,671,090 of NC_064927.1, forward strand.
TACTTTAAGGGACATTCTTAATCTAGTTATGAATATACCAAACTCCAAATTTCCTGCTTCCTTCCTCCTAGGAAACATAACTAAAGGTGTATTGTTGAATAAAGATTTGTATTAAATGATTTACAACAGTAATAAAGTGTTTTAAAACATAATATGTCTGCAATAATACCACCAATATTGTTTGAGAAGATGTAAATAACCAAGTAACTGTAATAATTCAGTATGTTTGTTTGAAGTAATCCCAAACAAATGTTTAAAAAATATTATTTTGTTTTTATTAGAAGATTAGTAGCATAAGAGCTACATAACATGCAAAGCATGTAATACACAAAAAGTTCATTCAGAAAACTCATTTTGTACCAATCATCAGGTTGGAATGGGTCCATAATCACTGCTGGGATGATTCTGGAAATGCAGAACTATCCTGGAAAAGGAGATAATCATTTTTTCAGTAAATGTATGAAACCTTTTATAAGATCCATGTATGATAAATTTTGTTCTCACTTTGTCTGTGTAAAAGTTATGCCCAGAAAATTGAAAGCAAAAAAATCTATAAGAATATTCTGTACAAGTCACCAAGTACAAGGAAAATGAAATATTATTAATTCAAATTTCAGTTATATAATGCAGTAAGCATAGGACATAGGCATGGTACAATGGGTAAAAGAGATTTCATCTGTTACTAACACAGAAACTTCTTGTCAATGTGAACTACTTGCTATAATTGAGAAATACCAATAGTGTCTAAAAACAATCAGTCTCCTAACTGAAACTTTATGGCAGATGGAGACTGTATGCAAGACCAGTACTCGAATCCTATGGGCTTCAAGCTCCAGTCTGGCACACAATTTTAATCTGCCAGGAAGTTTCATATCAGCACACATTCTTTCTGGAATCATCTAATTTTCCATAATAATTGTGGTTGTTAATGGGATCCTGTCATTATCCAATATGCTTCCTATATTTACAGACTTATCGAATGAAACATGAATGAGGTCAAGTATTTCATGTACAAAACCACACATTGAGCAATAAACACAGTACTCTTCCTCTGTTTCTATAGTACAATGGCGAATTAAAAGTTAGAGCACATAATATTGAGAAATGTGAAAGGAGCTTTGAACATTATTGTTCACCTGCAGCAGTCAGGATGAAAGAGCTATAAATCTGCACCACAGGTCAACATTTTACTAGCTATACTGTCCATTAGGGCACTTAAATCTGGGAAGCAACTGCTTTAACATGCTTGCATTTCATTTTATTTATTTTTGTGTCAGCTCATTTTAAATAACAGGTAAAAAGAATTGGAATATCAAATACAAATAGCAGTTAATGCCTAAGTTAAATAACAAGAATTTGAAAACCAAATACAAGTTATAAATACAAGAAACTCTTTAAATGTGTTAAAACATAATAAAGTGCATTTATTCCACCTGCACTAGTTCTACTCCTGTTAAATAACTAACTTTTCCCCTCTTAACTTAAGACTGTGTCCTATTTATACATGTAAAGTATACAGATTGTGTTCCCAAAACTGCCGAAATACTGTTTGTACAATATTTTACAGAATTTCATTACGTATGTCATAGTTTGCAGTCTCCTGACATATTTGGTTTTGCCTAAAAGTTTGTTAATTGGGGTAAAATTGAAATTGTTACTACATTAAGTAATCAGCAAATTAACGTGAGCTAATCAGTAGCTATGAGAGGATTGATACTGCTCATTAGAAAGCCATGATCTTTGTTTTTCCAGTAACTAGTTTCATTTTTCAAAAAAGATCCTTTTCACATGAATCCTTAAACTAGTTTGATTTCATGATTTGACTTTATATTTTTGCTGCCCTAAATTTTTAATTCAAAAGTCTATCTGGTTATCTAATTAAGTCACTAATTAAGAATTTAAATAAACTGGAAAAAAAAGGAAATTTAACATGAAAGTTGATAGCAGACTGTGTAGGTAAATGCCTTAAACTTTCTTCTAATACATGGTTAATTAAAATTATTAGGGGAATCAGTAGGATGATTGTTGTTGTTGTTGTGGTCTCTGTCCTGAGACTGGTTTGATGCAGCTCTCCATGCTACTCTATCCTGTGCAAACTCCTTCATCTCCCAGTACCTACTGCAACATACATCCTTCTGAATCTGCTTGGTGTATTCATCTCTTGGTCCCCCTCTACGATTTTTACCCTCCACACTGCCCTCCACTACTAAATTTGTGATCCCTCGATTTCTCAAAACATGTCCTACCAGCCGATCCCTTCTTCTAGTCAAGTCGTGCCACAAACTTATCTTCTTCCCAATCCTATTTAGTACCTCCTCATTAGTTATGTGATCCACCCATCTAATCTTCAGCATTCTTCAGTAGCACCACATTTTGAAAGCTTCTATTCTCTTCTTGTCTAAACTATTTATCATTCATGTTTCACTTCCATACATGGCTACACTCCATACAAATACTTTCAGAAACGACTTCCTGACACTTAAATCTATACTCGATATTAACAAATTTCTCTTCTTCAGAAACACTTTCCTTGCCATTGCCAGTCTACATTTTATATCCTCTCTACTTCGACCATCATCAATTATTTTGCTCCCCAAATAGTAAATCTCCTTTACTACTTTAAGTGTCTCACTTCCTAATCGAATTACCTCACCATCACCCAACTTAATTCAACTACATTCCATTATCCTCGTTTTGCTTTTGTTGATGTTGATCTTATATCCTCCCTTCAAGACACTATCCATTATGTTCAACTGCTCTTCCAAGTCCTTTGCTGTCTCTGACAGAATTACAATGTCATCGGCGAACCTTAAAGTTTTTATTTCTTCTCCATGGATTTTAATTCCTACTCTGAATTTTTCTTTTGTTTCCGTCACTGCTTGCTCAATATACAGATTGAATAACATCGGGGAGAGGCTACAGCCTGTCTCAATCCCTACCCAACCACTGCTTCTCTCTCATGTCCCTCGACTCTTACAATTGCCATCTGGTTTCTGTACAAATTGTAAATAGCCTTTCGCTTCCTATATTTTACCCCTGCCACATTCCGATTTTAAAAGAGAGTATTCCAATCAACACTGTCAAAAGCTTTCTCTACATCAACAAATGCTAGAAATGTAGGTTTGCCTTTCCTTAATCTAGCTTCTAAGATAAGTCATACGGTCAGTATTGCCTCAAGTGTTCCATCATTTCTACGGAATCCAAACTGATCTTCCCCAAGGTCAGCTTCTACTAGTTTTTCCATTCGTCTGTAAAGAATTCGTGTTAGTATTTTGCAGCAGTGGCTTATTAAACTGATAGTTCAGTAATTTTCACATCTGTCAACACATGCTTTCTTTGGCCTTGTAACACTAACCAAAATGGCCTTGCTGTGCTAGGGGAAACTACAGTCAATCATCAGACTGTTGCCCCTGCAACTACTGAAAAGGCTGCTGCCTCTCTTCAGGAACCACACGTTTGTCTGGCCTCTCAACAGATACCCCTCCGTTGTGGTTGCACCTACGGTATGGCTATCTGTATTGCTGAGGCACCCAAGCCTCCCCACCAACGGCAAGGTCCATGCTTCATGGGAGGTAGTAAACATCCACTGTTTACAGTACACAGTTCATAAAACTATAGTCACTTATGTGTCGTTCTTAGAGTGGATCATGAACACATTGAATGTAGGCTTGACTGTTACACACACTTTGACAAAGAGATATTAATTCAGTGTTAGGTTTGCTACATATTGTTATCGAGAGGAGTGACACAAAGATGTTACTGGCGGCAGGCTTTAATATGGAGAGGCTGACTGGAGGATAGCTGAGTGTGCATTGACTTTAAAGAAATAAGTTTACAAGGTGTAACACAAAATGTTTCTATGTGCTTTTAATACATTGAATGCTGTTCTCAGGCTGACTGCATCAAGGGTTTGCACAACTATTTATAGACCTGTGTAGGAATGATAGTTAAACGTGGCTATTACATTTATTTTGTAATGAGAACAAGGTCAAATTTTGAAGCAGTAGGATGATACTGTTTCGAAATTTGACCTTGTTCTCATTATTAAATAAATCTAATAGCCAAGTTTAACTATGATTCCTACACTTGTATATAAGTAGTTGTGCAAACCCTTGATGCAATCAGCCTGAGAATTGCATTCAATGTAATAAAAGCACATAGACACATTTTATGTTACACCTTTGTAAACTTATTTTATTTCAGCTATCCTGCAGTCAGCTTCTCCATATTAAAGCCTGCCACCAGTAACATCTTTGTGTCACTCCTCTCTATAACAACATGTAGCAAAGCTAACACTGAATTAATATCTCTTTGTCAAAGTGTGTGTAACAGTCAAGCCTACATTCAATGTGTTCATGATTCACTGTAAGAACTACATATGTTGTTGTTGTGGTCTTCAGTCCTGAGACTGGTTTGATGCAGCTCTCCATGCTACTCTATCCTGTGCAAGCCTCTTCATATCCCAGTACCCACTGCAACCTACATCCTTCTGAATCTGCGTAGTGTAGTCATCTCTTGGTCTCCCTCTATGATTTTTACCCTCCACGCTGCCCTCCAATACTAAATTGGTGATACCTTGATGCCTCAGAACATGTCCTACCAACCGACCCCTTCTTCTGGTCAAGTTGTGCCACAAACTTCTCTTCTCCCGAATCCTATTCAAAACTTCCTCATTAGTTATGTGATCTACCCATCTAATCTTCAGCATTCTTCTGTAGCACCACATTTCGAAAGCTTCTATTCTCTTCTTGTCCAAACTATTTATCGCCCATATTTCACTTCCATACATGGCTACACTCCATACAAATACTTTCAGAAATAACTTCCTGACACTTAAATCTAAACTTGATGTTAACAAATTTCTCTTCTTCAGAAACGCTTTCCTTGCCATTGCCAGTCTACATTTTATATCCTTTCTACTTCGACCATCATCAGTAATTTTGCTCCCCAAATAGCAAAACTCCTTTACTACTTTAAGTGTCTTATTTCCTAATCTAATTCCCTCAGCATCACCCGACTTAATTCGACTACATTCCATTATCCTCGTTTTGCTTTTGTTGATGTTCATCTTATATCCTCCTTTCAAGACACTATCCATTCCGTTCAACTGCTCTTCCAAGTCTTTTGCTGTCTCTGACAGAATTACAATGTCATCGGCGAACCTCAAAGTTTTTATTTCCTCTCCATGGATTTTAATACCTACTCCGAACTTTTCTTTTGTTTCCTTCACTGCTTGCTCAATATACAGATTGAATAACATCGGGGAGAGGCTACAACCCTGTCTCACTCCCTTCCCAACCACTGCTTCCCTTTCATGTCCCTCGACTCTTATAACTGCCATCTGGTTTCTGTACAAATTGTAAATAGCCTTTCGCTCACTGTATTTTACCCCTGCCACCTTCAGAATCTGAAAGAGAGTATTCCAGTCAACATTGTCAAAAGCTTTCTCTAAGTCTACAAATGCTAGAAACGTAGGTTTGCCTTTCCTTAATCCAGCTTCTAAGATAAGTCGTAGGGTCAGTATTGCCTCACGTGTTCCAACATTTCTACGGAATCCAAACTGATCTTCCCGGTCGGATTCTACTAGTTTATTTTGCAGCTGTGACTTATTAAGCTGACAGTTCGGTAATTTTCACATCTGTCAACACCTGCTTTCTTTGGGATTGGAATTATTATATTCTTCTTGAAGTCTGAGGGTATTTCACCTGTCTCGTACATCTTGTTCACCAGATCGTAGAGTTTTGTCAGGACTGGCTCTCCCAAGGCCGTCAGTAGTTCCAATGGAATGTTGTCTACTCCGGGGCCTTGTTTCGACTCAGGTCTTTCAGTGCTGTGTCAAACTCTTCACGCAGTATCGTATCTCCCATTTCATCTTCATCTACATCCTCTTCCATTTCCACAATATTGTCCTCAAGTACATCGCCCTTGTATAGACCCTCTAGATACTCCTTCCACCTTTCTGCTTTCTCTTCTTTGCTTAGAACTGGGTTTCCATCTGAGCTCTTGATGTTCATAGAAGTGGTTCTCCTTTCTCCAAAGGTCTCTTTAATTTTCCTGTAGGCCGTATCTATCTTACCCCTAGTGAGATAAGCCTCTACATCCTTACATTTGTCCTCTAGCCATTCCTGCTTAGCCATTTTGCACTTCCTGTTGATCTCATTTTTGAGACGTTTGTATTCCTTTTTGCCTGCTTCATTTACTGCATTTTTATATTTTCTCCTTTCATCAATTAAATTCAATATTTGTTCTGTTACCCAAGGATTTCTACTAGCCCTTGTCTTTTTACCTACTTGATCATCTGCTGCCTTCACTACTTCATCCCTCAAAGCTACTCATTCTTCTTCTACTGCATTTCTTTCCCCAATTACTGTCAATTGCTCCCTTATGCTCTCCCTGAAACTCTGTACAACCTCTGGTTCTTTCAGTTTATCCAGGTCCCATCTCCTTAAATTTCCACCTTTTTGCAGTTTCTTCAGTTTTAATCTACAAGTCATAACCAATAGATTGTGGTCAGAGTCCACATCTGCCCCTGGAAATGTCTTACAATTTAAAACCTGGTTCCTAAATCTCTGTCTTACCATTATATAATCTATCTGAAACCCGTCAATATCTCCAGGCTTCTTCTATGTATACAACCTTCTTTTATGATTCTTGAACCAAGTGTTAGCTATGATTAAGTTGTGCTCTGTGCAAAATTCTACCAGGCGGCTTCCTCTTTCATTTCTTTGCCCTTTTCCTACTACCAAATTCCAGTCACCCATGACTATTAAATTTTCATCTCCCTTCACTATCTGAATAATTTCTTTTATTTGATCATACATTTCTTCAATTTCTTTGTCATCTGCAGAGCTAGTTGGCATATAAACTTGTACTACTGTAGTAGGTGTGGGCTTCGTATCTATCTTGGCCACAATAATGCGTTCACTATGCTGTTTGTAGTAGCTTACCCGCATTCCTATTTTCCTATTCATTATTAAACCTACTCCTGCATTACTTCTATTTGATTTTGTGTTTATAACCCTGTAGTCACCTGACAAAAAGTCTCGTTCCTTCTGCCACCGAACTTCACTAATTCCCACTATATCAAACTTTAACTTATCCATTTCCCTTTTTAAATTTTCTAACCTACCTGCCCGAACTACACATAAGTGACTATAGTTTTACGAACTGTGTACTGTAAAAAGTGGATGTTTACAAAATAAGCTGCCACTGATAATTATCACTAAGTGTACATGCTAACCTGTTTTATATGAAATACTAATACTTTTAAATTGGTCATCACCCAAATGTGGTTTACAGAAATAATTGGGCCAGTAAGTCAAATTTAAATCTATGGTGGGGCTGCTGTTACTGAACTGTGAGATCACAATCTAGTTTTTCAGGTATGAGACTTCAATTCTATGAGTGTCACCAAGAAACTTTAGTCTGCACTAGGTTAGCACACTTACAGTGTCTCATAAGTGTTCTTCAAAATAATGACCATGGTGTATGTGATAAATTTAACGCGTATGTCCCTTCCCGTAATCTCATTGGTATTTTGTTTTCTCGACTGAAGGTGGGTCTCAGAAGTATTTTCTTTATAAATTATTAATTCAGATGGACCCATAAAAAGAAATCAAATGAATGAAGATCCGGCAGTCTACCTGGCCAATTCATTGTACAAGAAAGTAATTGCCAAGGTGGCATTGCAGTGTGTTGCAGTAATACACTGATCAGTGAGAACATTATGACCACCTACGTAAGAGCTGGTATGTGCACCTTTGGCACAGTTAACATTGATGACACTTCATAGCATGGAAGCAGTGAGGCCTTGGAGGGAGTTGGCAACACATCTGCACACACAAGTCACCTAATTCCTGTAAATTACAGGGAGAAGCACTGATGAGCTCTGACACCACATTCACTCACATCCCAAATGTGTTTGATCGGGTTCAAATCTGGTGAGTTGGGGGGGGGGGGGGGGGGGGGGGCAACACATCAATTGGACCCCACCACTGTGTTTCTCGAACCATTCCATAACACTCCTTGTCTTGTGACACAGGGCATTATCTTGTTAAAAAATGCCACTGCTGTCATAAAACATGATCATCAAGAAGGGGTGTACATGGTCTGCAACCATTGTATGATACTTCTTGACAAGCATGGTGCCTTGCACAAGCTCCACTGGACCCATGGAGGCCCTTGTGTATGTTCCCTAGATGTAATGGAAGTGCCATCAGCTTGTCTTCATCCTGCAGTACAGGTGCCAAGGTGCTGTTCCCCTGAAGATGACAGATTTGCGCCCTCTCATTGGCATGATGAAGAAGGTATTGGAATTCACAGACCATGCAATGTTCTGTTACTGTGCTGATGTTCAATACCAATGGTCACGTGTCCATTTCAGTCATAGTTGCCAATGCCATGCTGTTAACAATGGCACATGGATGGGTTGCCAGTTGCGGTGGCCAGTCATTAGGAGTGTTGGGCGCACTGCATATTCAGACACACTTGTATTGGTTCAAATGGCTCTGAGCACTATGGGACTTAACATTTGTGGTCATCAGTCCCCTAGAACTTAGAACTACGTAAACCTAACTAACCTAAGGACATCACACATCCCTGCCCGAGGCAGGATTCGAACCTGCAACCATAGCGGTCACGCGGTTCCAGACTGAAGCGCGTAGAACCACATGGCCACACCGGCCAGCCCACACTTGAATTCTGCTCAGCAGTAAAATCTGATTTAGTTCTGCCACAGTTCCTATTTTACCAGTCTGATCAGCCTATGACATCTGTCTACCGTAATGATGGGTGACCGGCTTACTTTATGATGTCTGGACATGGTTTTACCTTGGGTTTGCCACTGTTGAAGACATACACCGCAGCACTTCTTGAAAACCCAACAAGTTCTGCAATTTCCAAAATGCTAGTGCTCAGTGTCCGGCACAATATGCCCTCAGTCAAATTCAGATAGATCATCTGCCTTCCCCATCCTACAAATAGACTGCACGCTCACTAATACTTCGTGCAATGTGTGTATGTATGACTAGCAATGATTCCTCATCAGATGGCACTGCTATGGTCTCGATGGGTTTATGTTGATAGTAGGTCAGTGATCATAATGTTCTGGCTGGTCAGTGTATGCAAGAACTACATCTTGTGTGTGCAGTCTCTGACAAAAAAAAGTCCTGGTTGTTACTGTTGTTAAGTTCAAGTGATTGATAATGTGACAATAAACTTGACCTTATTCATAGTTGTAAATTTGAAAATATGGCTGGCAACAGAGTAGCTTGTGGCACATTATAAAGAGAAAGTTCTCTTCTGCTTAAACTATACGTTGCTGTATTTGTTACTGATCTAAAGACACATAGTATAAATATAGAGTAGATGTTTGAGGGCACTCATTGCATAATTTATTTATACCACATTTTGTCTGTATGCTAGAAACATGTGTCTAGTGGAGCAATCTTATGATTTATTTCGGTTTCTGATCCTAGAGGAGTATCACATGGATCAATCAATGCACAGCCACTGAGGATGAATTGAGCAGCCCCACAGACCTCTAACAGATGCCTGTGTGTACTTATATGGAATTCATATCTGTTGCATCCGAAAGATTCAGAGAAATGACTCTTCTTGTGGTGTTTGACTTGACTGGTTATCATGATCTGGCCAGTATTATGACAAAGTGGCAAATGTTTACTGTATGAACTGCTATTGGTACTCGTACTTGTCTAATTAGAAATAAATCCTTCTATTGTTAAGCACAGGGTGTGTACACAGACAAGAAAAGAAAAATTCCTGGATTTTTCCCGGTTAAAATTACACTTTCACCCCAGGTGAAAATACACCTTTTCCATGTTAAGTGACAGTATACTTTTCCTTGGAACTGTAAAACTTATCAACCCTTTTAACAGTTATGGTTTTATACATAAGCATAGGACTTCCTGCCCTTTGGTTTTAAACCAAACTCAGTTAAAAAAAACTTTTTGGAAAGATCTTTGATGTGCAGCAACATGTACGCTGCATATAGGCAGTCAGAGATCATGTCACGCACTCTCACCAGCTGATGGCAGTGGATATTCAAAGCATAGGACACAAGATGTAGTCAGCCAATAGCAATATCACTGTTAAGTAGTGTGTTCACACAAATAGGAAAAGTTAATGGTTTAAATGAATATACATAGTGTTGCTACAAGTAAAGCAAAGCTTTCACATATAATATTGGTGTCAAAGATTAATAAGCTGCAAGAGAAGCTAAGCTTTCACATACAATGTTGATCTTTTTTTGCATGAGTCACACTTTAAGGTACATCACACAAATGTGCTAGTAAAATTTTTAATAAAGACATAAATGTCTGATCTTCTGGGTTCGAAATTTTTCTAAATGGCCATCCTCAAAGAGTTGATTTTTAAATGAGAACCAAAAGCTCTGTGATTTAAGAAATTCATCTTACATTCTCACACATAGTTCGTCTTGCATAAAAGGATATTTACTTTGAAAGTAATGCTTTTCAAACAACCATTCGCAATATTTTCCCACGACCTGTTAGAAGTGGGTTCCTTTCAGTAGTTGCTAGAGAGCGCCAGATAATGGGCATCACCACACTTGTGCATCTATGATGTTGCAGGAAGTCCATATGTTTGTAAGAGTAAAACATTAAGAGATCTTACATTATGCCATAAAAGAAACAAGACATCAGAGGATACCCCAAGAACATGGGAATTTTGTGAACAATACTAAAATGCATACTTCGGCTTAAAGTGCACATTCATATGTCCATATTCGGTTGTAAATTTTCTTGGAGTACCAGTACTGTATTATCTCATGTTTGGTTCTTTATTATGGCATAATGCCATATGTGCTAGAAGATGAAAACATGCACTTCTGAAATGCAGTGAATAGTTGAAACTAGCCAATAATGTGGAATTAAGCACTTTGTTTCAAATAAATTGATTGCCTCAGTGGAAAGGATTAATAAACGTGAAATTTCTTTAGCAAACTGACAAAAATAACTTCATTGTTCTGCAAGGTGATTAACACTTGACTGTCAGAAAGGTGGAAATAAAATAAAATCTAAAACTAATAACATATTTTAGTTTTCCGTACTCATGTCAATGTATTTTAATTCAGTTGATAGCTCCTGGGCACAGAAATTCATTTTGTTTTCATTTGACGTGAGAGCAATAAATGAAGAGGAAACAGCAAACTCATTAAACGTAAATGTGGGTCATGTGGGGATTATCCACCTCCCCACGATAACTCAGACTGCTTTGTGCATCTATAAATGTAGCAGGTTTCTCCAGTATGGGGACCACTAGCCTTGCCTGAGCCAGGCTGTTCTGGCATGTAGAGGTCCTCACCTACCATCAGCAGTCAGCAGCCATAGCAATAGCAAGTAATATCAATGTGGCATCACCAGACCATAATGGAGAGGTTTTCCATTATAGTGGGCTCTGATGGATTCAGAGACATTCAAGCTGAGCTTCAGTTCATCAACAGCCTTCTTACCAACATTCAGTGGATGCCCAGGTTGTCCCTTTATCTTCAGAACCAGCTCTTGAAGGGTATCAGCTGCTACCAAGACACTACTTGCACAAAGTGGGTCAGTACTACCCAACTCTGTGGGCTGAAAATTGCAGGCCTATTTATTCTGGACTAATGTTGATTCCTTTCCCTGCCATCCATTCACATAAAAAAGGGATATTTAGTACAGGCACTTTGCTGGCAATGAAGCATACATGACACTTGATTTACAAATGGTTTGTGTTGTAACATACCACTCCACAGTTGCAAAATGTATCCCTACAACTTCTTACCAATGAATGACGTGAGTTTTTCTAACAGCAATTATGAAGCTGTCAGTGAAGAAGTTGATCATAGATTTTCAAGAGGGCAGGGTCTGAAAATTATTTAATTGGGTATGATTCTTCAATTTCTCCAGGCGTATTTTACGATGAAATAAATCTTGGGTGAACAGCCTGGTATGAGTGTGCATAGGACACAATATTTAGGCAATCGACCAAGTTGCCTTCATCAGGTCATCAGCGCATCTGACGATGGCAACGTAGTCGATTGCCAAAATATTGTGTCCTATGCACACATACCAGGTTGTTCACCTGAGATTTATTTCATCATTTAATTGGACAGATAAAAAATCTACTCACCAAGTGGTGGCAAAACACACACATAAAAGACAGCTGTAATTGGCAAGCTTTTGGAGCCAATGGCTTCTTCTTCAGGCAAAAGGGTTGAAGGGGAAGGAAGGGGGCTCAAGGAAAAGGACTGGAGAGGTCTATGAAAAGGGACAGATTTCAGGAAAGTTACCCAGAACTATGGGTCAAGGGAGACTTACCATGTGGGATGAGAAGGGAAGACTGAAGTTCTGGGTGATTTCCTAAAATGTACCCCTTTTTGTAGACCTTTCCAGTCCATTTCCTTCACACCTCTTCCTTCCCCTTCAACCCTTCTGCCTGAAGAAGGGGCCACTGGCTCCAAAAGCTTGCCAATTCCAACCATTTTTTATGTGTGTGTTCTGCCACCGCTTAGTGAGTAGATTATTTATCTATCTAATAAAATAAGATTCACAAATTTGCTGCCAAGAATTTGCAGGGGTACATAAACAAATTTCATACTCTACAGTAAGGCTTAATACTTTAAAACAAAGTAAAGATGGAGATGAAATAGCACTCTGAAGTTCTGCTTTCACAATAAAGAAATGTGTGATTTAACTGAGAGAGGGGGAGAATGATAGAGAGAGAATTCTGGTCCAACCTGCTGGAGATGGTGGTCTTGTGTGCATGAGTTGTGCTTGCTTGTGCGATTGAATGTGTGTGTATTTCTCTTTCTTTCTTTTTATGAAGGCTATGGTCAAAAGTTAACGTGAAAGTGCCTTTCCTTACATTGTAGATACTCCAACCTGGAGTTTCCATTGTTTGATTTAAACAAACCAGGACTTCATTCAAAAGCAATTAAAACCCTAGTGTTGAGTTTACCTAACAGCAATTATGAAGCAGTCAGCAAACAAGTCTATCACACCATTCAAGAGGATTCAGTCCAAAACTATGAACAGGTAATAAAGCATCTCTATGGATTAACACATCCAGTGAAATGAAACCCCACGTGTTTCACAGCTTTTGTTTATATGTACAGAATGGACGAAAGGTGCTGATACACAGGTGTTACCGTGTATCACACAGCCTTTAATCTTGTTTCAGGAGACTCTCCACTCCTCCTTTTTATATTAAATTAAAAATTCATTCATCAAATTGGCATTTAACTACTAAATGAAACTGAAAAATCTGCCTATTATTCCTAATTAAAAGAGAGTCCCAGGAGGAGTACAATAGCTTCTTAATTGTCCTTCTCAGAAAAAAAGAACCGTCTGTCACAATTTATAATTTACAAATTAACTCCGCCTCTTCTGTGGTTCCACCAAAAGGAACAATTCTGTGGATTTGGGTCCCACTAACTCCCTGGAGTCAGAATTAAACACGGAAATAACTAACATCTGAAGAGATGTTTCCCAATGCAGAAGCCTGCTTCTCAGAATTATCTTGCTGTCACAGGTGGCACATCAAAGAGAGCTTAACCAAGGGGCTGAAAGCAGTTGGCACATGAATCGGCTATCTCTTGTCAATGGGAACTGCCCGCAAAGGTCCCCAAGTTTCCTTAAATGTCTATTCTCCAGGAAGTGATGTGGCACCGCCTTGTAACTAGTGACCGGATGTAGATGTAGCCTTGCAATGCATCCAGTGAGCTACTGCTGCTGCCTGACAAGAAATTTGTTGGTCCATAGCTCTCATGCGCATCCTGGTGGTCTGGGAATACACTAAAATATCCAGCATGGCTGCTATGGACTGCATGCATGTTGCAAAAATCACATTTATTTTGATAGACTGAGAAAATGTATGTTCTCTTCATCTGTATACATGCATGATTGTTCCACTTTCTAACAAGTTCATTTCTATAAGTCTGGGGTCAAGTAACTTAGATTTTACTTTCATTATGCACAAATCCCTAATCCAATCATTTAGCAGAGTATGTTTGAGCAGTTTAGTAAAAACTATTCAAAGTGATATGAAATGTGTCATGAGCTTGTTCATCTGCATAATACTTTCCAATACTACAGACACCCAGGATAATATCATCAAAAAATTCTTGTAGTTGGTGGACGGGATAATGGGGACCAAAAACCAGGTTTTTATACATTTTTTAAACAAGTAACATCAGTGTTACAAAAGAAACAATCATCTGGACGGTGACATAGAACACATTTTCTTCATATCATCTGCGGCGTCTGGCATCTCTGGCTTACATAGATCAGCCAGTTTATTTCCCAACAATGTGAAGCATATTTTCTTTGCCAAATCTTGATGCTTCTCAGTTATTCACCCAAATAGCTGTGAACATTTCACTTGGCTTCCTTGTTAGGGGAAGTGTGATGGCCTCTTACTGAATCTGACTAGTGGATTAACATTGAGGCATGAACTGCTGGCCAGCCTGGATGTGGGTTTTAGGTGGTTTCGTACGTTCGTCTAATCGAATATTGAGCTGATCCCTGGGTACTGCCTCATTTACATGATTTGCAAAAATTTCAGAACCATTCACACACTTTCACATGTTCATTATGTTTCTTAATTACAAACTCATCACAAATGTAGCAAAAACTGTCAGGGCAATTCTTACTGTTGTTATCAGTCACTGTGCTAAACACATGCACTAAAAGGTAGTAAAGTGAGGCTATATTGTTACATAGCAAATAGCTACAACTAAAGAATAACACCCAAAGAGCTTGTCATAATAGTTAAAACATACACTAATGAGCCAAAACATTATAGTAGGTTTCCAGAGGCATGTGGCACAATACGTCTACTAACAGGTCATGATTTATCTTACATTACAGGCCAGTGGCTCATCGGTGCAGAGCTGCAATCACTCAACAGAGGAAAGTCCACTGGACCTGACAGGATACCAATTCCATTCTACACAGAGTACGCAAAAGAACTTGCCCCCCTTCTAACAGCTGTGTACCACAAGTCTCTAGAGGAATGGAAGGTTCCAAATGATTGGAAAAGAGCACAGGTAGTCCCAGTCTTCAAGAAGGGTCATCGAGCAGATTCGCCAAACTATAGACCTATATCTCCGACGTCAATCTGTTGTAGAAATTTAGATCATGTTTTTTGCTCGAGTATCATGTCGTTTTCGGAAACCCAGAATCTACTCTGTAGGAATCAACATGGATTCCGGAAACAGTGATCGTGTGAGACCCAACTCACATTATTTGTTCATGAGACCCAGAAAATATTAGATACAGGCTCCCAGGTAGATGCTATTTTCCTTGATTTCCAGAAGGCGTTCGATACAGTTCCGCACTGTCGCCTGATAAACAAAATAAGAGCCTATGGAATATCAGACCAGCTGTGTGGCTGGATTGAAGAGTTTTTAGCAAACAGAACACAGCATGTTGTTATCAATGGAGAGACGTCTACAGATGTTAAAGTAACCTCTGGTGTACCACAGGGGAGCGTTATGGGACCATTGCTTTTCACAATATATATAAATGACCTAGTAGATAATGTCGGAAGTTCCATGCGGCTTTTCGCGGATGATGCTGTAGTACACAGAGAAGTTGCAGCATTAGAAAATTGTAGCGAAATGCAGGAAGATCTGCAGTGGATAGGCACTTGGTGCAGGGAGTGACAACTGACCCTTAACATAGACAAATGTAATGTATTGCGAATACATAGAAAGAAGGATCCTGCATTGTACGATTATATGATAGCAGAACAAACACTGGTAGCAGTTACTTCTGTAAAATATCTGGAAGTATGCGTGCGGAACGATTTGAAGTGGAATGATCATATAAAATTAATTGTTGGTAAGGCGGGTACCAGGTTGAGATTCATTGGGAGAGTCCTTAGAAAATGTAGTCCATCAACAAAGGAGGTGGCTTACAAAACACTCGTTCGACCTATACTTGAGTATTGCTCATCAGTGTGGGATCTGTACCAGATCGGGTTGACGGAGGAGATAGAGAAGATCCAAAGAAGAGCGGCGTGTTTCGTCACAGGGTTATTTGGTAGCCGTGATAGTGTTACAGGGATGTTTAGTAAACTCAAGTGGCAGACTCTGCAAGAGAGGCGCTCTGCATCACGGTGTAGCTTGCTCACCAGGTTTCGAGAGGATGCGTTTCTGGATGACGTATCAAATATATTGCTTCCCCCTACTTATACCTACCGAGGAGATCACGAATGTAAAATTAGAGAGATTTGAGCGCGCACGGAGGCTTTCAGACAGTCGTTCTTCCCGCAAACCATACGCGACTGGAACAGAAAAGGGAGGTAATGACAGTGGCATGTTAAGTGCGGAGTATAAATGTAGATGTAGATGTGGTGCCCAAGAAAATCCCAGATGTGTTCGACTGGGCTCAATTCATGTGAATTTGGTGATCAAGACATCAAATGTGAGTTCATTATAATGCTCCTGAAACCACTGTTTATACCTAAAAAATAAAGGGTTATATCCGTTTTATAAAAATCTAAAAATCTGGGCCCCAGTAACAGATGATGTTGATGTATCAACATGGGAACATGTAGAGATCATCTGCTGCAGATCCCCATGTCCAACAAAGTGGACAAGACAGTGTGCTCCAAAGCACTTGTGCTGCACCAGCATTAAACTCTACTGCAGGCTGTTGCCTAACCTGCTTTGTGCAGGAGGAAAATCTCCAAGCCCCATGTTCTATGATGAGGTGTGGAATCCTGCATCTTGTTATGCATTCATGGTTTCACCATCCTTCAAGCATTTTCCATAGATGGTCACAACAGTTGCACATGAGTAGCCAACCAGCTTCACCACTGCTGAGATGTCTGATCCAAAGTGCAGGTTCATAACAGTCTATCATTTCTCAATTTGAGTAAACTTTAAGTGGCAGATAGACACATTGGGAAAAGATTGCTAGTTACTTTTTAGGTATCTTAATTACTGCAGAAACTTCAAGAAGAAAAGGGAAATATAAATCAAATGCACAATACAGCTGCTACAAAACGGCAAATATATTTTAGGATAGCAACAGAAGACAGTCATACGCTACACAGCATACAGATTAATATAAAAATTCCACTTCAACACTTACCCTAAATGTTTATATTGTGGAGTACTTTACTTGACACATTTCAATTATGATTTAAAATATTCAATCCAGACACATGGCACTGGTTCGGTGAGAATATCTGCAGCTTCCTGCTGCCCAGAGCATGCTCGATGGCTAGCTGACCTTCATGAATTTTCTCATGAATGTAGTCATGGTGAACATCAATAATCTTTGACCTCTTGTGAAATTGAGTACTTTTCCCAGATCAATGGCATTTTCATTATGAACAAGAAGAACAGGAACACTCTGCAGGGGTGAAATTTCTTCATAGAGCTTGGATGGCCATTTTCCTTCACTTGCATCTTCACTGGCATTCACATATTCTGACTCAGTTGTTGAATGTGATAAGCACTGTTGCATTTACTGGCCTACGTAATCATTCCCCCACAAAATCTCACACTCACTCTGCTATTATGCATCACATTGCTGGATCACTGGCATAGTCAGCATCAGTACATACAGTGTAATTCAGGAGGAATGCCACATAATTTGTGAGGTGTACTAAATGTGAAAATAAACCAAAGAAGTTCTTTGAACATGTGCCTGATCTTCAATCATTATGGAACTGGAGTAGACTGAAGACTACACACATCCAAGAATGGATATGAAAACAAGCATGAAAATTATTTACCAAATTGCTTTGCAGACACTGTGATGGACAGAATAATGGTGGGATGGATGGCTGATCCACCTTACAAGAAGTGTGTGGGTTCTCCAATGGATGGCAGCACTGTGATGTCACACCAAGGCAACAGCTGCAAACATACCTAGAGTAAAATTGTAGGTTGGCTCAGTGAGTAGTTGTGTGGCCATGTGAGTGTCATGTCTGAGTGTTGTTTAATTGAGAACGTCTGCAGTATACATGAATACCAACATGCAGCATATGTTCACCCATGCACAATATGCAGACACGTTTTTTTTTTTTTTTTTTTTTTTTTGGTATGGATACTGTAAGGGAAGTGTCTGTGCAGCTGTGACAGATACCAACATGCAACATGTGTTCACCCATGTACAATATACAGACCTTTTTTCTGTATGGATACTGTAAGGACAGTGTATGTGCAGCTGTGACAGAATACCAGAGATGTTTCGCTGAGTGATGAACTCCTGGGCCGGGTATTTTCCGGGGTTTTCCAAACATTACATGAATCCAGAACACTACCCTTTTCTCAACTGACTGGACAACTTCACATTCTGATGTTATGTGTATACTGGATAGTATTCCAGATTCATGTAATGTTTGAAAAATTTTGGGAAATACTCTGGCAGATGGTGTCCATCAATCAGGGAGACACCTCTGGTATTCTGTCACAGTCACAAGAGTGCTGCCATTACAGTACTGTACACAAACAACATGTCTGCATATTGTGCGAACTTGCTAAATTACATAACATTCAAGTACAACAAGCAAATGCCCTCATGGCTGCTCACTGATCCATCTCACAACTGCACACTGGGTATGCTTGCAGCTATTGCCTCAGTGTGACGTCACAGTGCTGCCATCTATTGGAGAACCCCCAAACTTCTTGTATGTTGGATCAGCCATCTGTCCCACCATTATTCTGTCCATCACAGTGTCTACGCAGCATTTTCCCACCATTATTCTGTCCACCATAGCGTCTACACAACATTTCAGTAAGTAATATTCACACTTGTCTTCATAATCATTCATGGATATGTGTAGTCTTCAACCCACTCCAGTTCCATAACAATAAAAAATCAGATACTGTTTGATTGAAGTTGACACTGGACTTGTCTCTGTCATGTTAAACCATTGAAGAATGTCTGTAGAATAACTTTTTTGATTAACCTCTGCTCAAACTCACCTCGACCAGTTCACCACCTAGTGCAACCAGTGGCTGCATTGCATCCACCCTTCCAAGACCCAGGCCGGTTGTACCATCTGCTACTTCTGGCTCCACAATTTTTACCTACCTTTATGTTCGTCCTGTCCAACTCACTCCTACCATGAAACACCTTGGCCTCATCCTCGACTGCCACATCACCTGGGCTCCCCATCTCCTTACGATCCAACACAAAGCTCACAATAGACCAAGCCTCCTGAAACTCCTGCCCAGCCAGACATGGAGACTGTATCCTTCCACCACCCTTCACACCAACAAATGCTTGATCAGCCCTATCTTTTGTTATGACAGCGTTGCCTGAATTTCCAACCAATTCTATAAAGCCCTCATATGCCCTGCACTCTGTCTCGCCTTCCGTACCTCCCCAGTCCCCCCACCCACACCCCCAACATTTGAGGCTTTAATGAAACAAATTGGTCACATGTGTATCACTCAAAGTATTTCCCATCCCTGGCGACTACTTTCTCCCATCTTTTGGGCAGTGTATAAATCAAACATTGAAAAAATTGTTCATCTTTTGAAGTGATCCATGAATCTATCCAATTTGTGACTTCTTCATGAGATCAGAAGTGTTCATCAGACAGGCCCTGCGCCATTGATCTAAACAGGTGATAGTCAGAGAGAGCAATGTCTGGAGAATTCAGCGGGTGGGATAGGACTTCCCATTTTAACGTTTCCAAGTACGTTTTGACCTCTTTTGCAACGTGGGGTTAAGTGTTGTCGTGCTGCAAAATCACTATATTGTGCCTCTCGCTGTATTGTGGACAATTGTCTTTTTATGCTCTGCTCAAATGCATTAATCGTGTTCAATAACGAGCACCTGTGATTGTTTCACTTGGTTATAACACCTCATGGTACACGTAGCCGATCTGGTCCCACCAAATGCAGAGCGTGATCTTGGAGCCGTGAATATTTGGTTTGGCCATCAATGTGGAAGCATGGCCAGGATATCCCCATGACTTTTTGCAGTTAGGATTATTGTAATAAACCCATTTTTTGTCCCCATTCACAATGTGATGCAGAAATCCCTTCTGTTTTTGCCTCTGAAGCAACAGTTTATAAACACACAAATGCCGTTCAATGTCTCTTGGTTTCAGCTCACAATGGACCCAAGTTCCTTCTTTCTGAATCATGCCCATAGCCTTGAGATGTTTTGAAATGGCTTGCTGTGTCACTCACACTAATCATGCCAATTCTTCTTGAGTTTCTGCATCTTCGAAAACATTCTCTCTTCCACCACTATGTCGGTCTATGACGTTAAAATCACCGTTCTTGAAGCATTGAAACCACTCATGACACGTTCTTTCACTAATAGCATCCTTACCATAAGTACTTGAGAGCTTTTGATGAGACTCTGCCACTGTTTTCTTCATATTGAACAAAACGGTAACACATCCCGCAAATGATGAGAATTAGGCCTGTAAACAGACATTTTCAATCAAGAACAACTTTTTATGATGCAGACACACATTGACTAATGTTTGAATGAGGTTATGTTGACCAAGGTCAAAGCCAACTGTTTGACATCTGCTATCGGTTTCTTTCGACCAATACTTACCACTGTTATCACCTATCGGCAAACAGTGGAAGCAAAGTTGTACACCTTGTATCTACATCTACATCTACGTCTACATCCATACTCTGCAAGCCACCTGACGATGTGTGGCGGAGGATACCTGAGGATACCTTTAGTACCTCTATCAGTTCTCCCTTCTATTCCAGTCTTGTATTGTTTGTGGAATGAAGAATTGTTGGTATGCTTCTGTGTGGGCTCTAATCTCTCTGATTTTATCCTCATGGTCTCTTCGTGAGATATACGTAGGAGGGAGCAATATACTGCTTGACTCTTCGGTGAAGGTATGTTCTCAAAACTTTAACAAAAGCCTGTACCGAGCTACTGAGCATCTCTCCTGCAGAGTCTTCCACTGGAGTTTATCTATCATCTCCGTAATGCTTTTGCGATTACTAAATGATCCTGTAACGAAGTGCGCTGCTCTCCGTTGCATTTTCTCTATCTCTTCTATCAAACCTATCTGGTCCGGATCCAACACTGCTGAGCAGTCTTCAAGCAGTGGGCAAACAAGTTTGCTGTAACCTACTTCCTTTGTTTTCAGATTGCATTGTCTTAGGATTCTTCCAATGAATCTCAGTCTGGCATCTGCTTTACCGACGATCAACTTTATATGATCATTCCATTTTAAATCACTCCTAATGCCTACTCCCACATAATTTATGGAATTAACTGCCTCCAGTTGCTGACCTGCTATGTTGTAGCTAAATGATAAGGGATCTATCTTTCTATGTATTCACAGCACATTACACTTGTCTATACAGAGATTCAATTGCCATTCCCTGCACCATGCATCAATTCGCTGCAGATCCTACTGCATTTCAGTACAATTTTCCACTGTTACAACCTCGCCATACACCACAGCATCATCTGCAAAAAGCCTCAGTGAACTTTCGATGTCATCCACAAGGTCATTTATGTGTATTGTGAATAGCAACGATCCTATGACACTCCCCTGCGGCACACCTGAAATCACTCTCACTTCGGAAGACTTCTCTCCATTGGGAATGACATGCTGCATCCTGTTATCAAGAAACTCTTCAATCCAATCACACAATTGGTCTGATAGTCCATATGCTCTTACTTTGTTCATTAAATGACTGTGGGGAACTGTATCAAATGCCTTGCGGAAGTCAAGAAACACAGCATCTACCTGGGAACCCGTGTCTATGGCCCTCTGAGTCTTGTGGACGAATAGCGCGAGCTGGGTTTCACACGACTGTCTCTTTCGAAACCCATGCTGATTCCTACAGAGTAGATTTCTAGTCTCCAGAAAAGTCATTATACTGGAACATAATACGTGTTCCAAAATTCTACAACTGATCAACATTAGAGATATAGGTCTATAGTTCTGCACATCTGTTCGACGTCCCTTCTTGAAAACGGGGATGACCTGAGCCCTTTTCCAATCCTTTGGAACGCTTCGCTCTTCTAGAGACCTACGGTACACCGCTGCAAGAAGGGGGGCAAGTTCCTTCGCATACTCTGTGTAAAATCGAACTGGTATCCCATCAGGTCCAGCGGCCTTTCCTCTTTTGAGCGATTTTAATTGTTTCTCTATCCCTCTGTCATCTATTTCGATACCTACCATTTTGTCATCTGTGCGCCAATCTAGAGAAGGAACTATAGTGCAGTCTTCCTCTGTGAAACAGATTTGGAAAAAGACATTTAGTATTTCGGCCTTTAGTCTGTCATCCTCTGTTTCAGTACCATTTTGGTCACAGAGTGTCTGGACATTTTGTTTTGATCTACCTACCGTTTTGACATAAGACCAAAATTTCTTAGGATTTTCTGCCAAGTCAGTACATAGAACTTTACTTTCGAATTCACTGAACGCCTCTCGCATAGCCCTTCTCACACTGCATTTCGCTTCACATAATTTTTGTTTGTCTGCAAGGCTTTGTCTATGTTTATGTTTGATGTGAAGTTCGCTTTGTTTCCGCAGCAGTTTTCTAACTCGGTTGTTTTACCACGGTGGCTCTTTTCCATCTCTTACGCTCTTGCTTGGCACATACTCATCTATCGCATATTGTACGATGGTTTTGAACTTTGTCCACCGATCCTCAACACTATCTGTACTTGAGACAAAACTTTTGTGTTGAGCCATCAGGTACTCTGTAATCTGCTTTTTGTCACTATTGCTAAACAGAAAATTCTTCCTATCTTTTTTAATATTTCTATTTACAGCTGAAATCATCGATGCAGTAACCACTTTATGATCACTGATTCCCTGTTCTGCGTTAACTGTTTCGAATAGTTCAGGTCTGTTTGTCACTAGAAGGTCTAATATGTTATTGCCACGAGTCGGTTCTCTGTTTAACTGCTCAAGGTAGTTTTTAGATAAAGCACTTAAAAGAATTTCACTGGGTTCTTTGTCCCTGCCACCCGTTATGAACGTTTGAGTCTCCCAGTCTGTATCTGGCAAATTAAAATCTCCACCCAGAACTATAACATGGTGGGGAAATCTACTCGAAATATTTTCTAAATTATCCTTCAGGTGCTCAGCCACAACAGCTGCTGAGCCAGAGGGCCTATAGAGACATCCAATTACCATGTCTGATCCTCCTTTAACCATGACCTTCACCCAAATTATTTCACATTTTGGATCTCAGTCAATTTCCTTTGATACTATTGCACTTCTTATCGCTATAAACACGCCTCCCCCTTCACTGTCCAGCCTGTCTCTGTAGTATACATTCCAATCTGAGTTTAGGATTTCATTACTGTTTACGTCTGGTTTCAGCCAACTTTCTGTCCCTATTACTATATGGGCATTGTGACCGTTTATTAATGAGAGCAGTTCTGGGACCTTTATATAGACACTCCTGCAGTTTACTATTAGCACATTAATATTGTTATTCCCTCATAGAGGCCTTCGATATACTCTTTCCAACTATCCACTGTTTCCTCAGCATATAACAGTGGAAGTCCCGTTGTGCTCTTAAGGTTACACCCTTTGCTTTTAATTTCACTGAAGATTGTTTTGACTTCCCTATATGCTGAATCACATTTTTCATGCAGCCATTTCATCTTAGCTTCCTTGCACTTCCTGTTTATTTCATTCCTCAGTGACTTGTATTTCTGTATTCTTCAATTTCCCTGAACATATGTACTCCCTCCTTTCATTGATCATCTGAAGTATTTCTACTGTTATGCATGGTTTCTTCATAGTATCTTCTTTGTACCTATGTTTTTCTATTCAACTTCTGTGATCACCCTTTTTGAGATGTTCACCCCTTTTCAACTGTACTGCTTACTGAAGTACTCATTACACTTATACCTGTAGCTGTAAAGAACTCCAAGCATATCTCATCACTCATTAGTACATCCATATCCCACTTCTTTGTGTATTGATTCCTCCTGACTAATCTCTTAAACTTCAGCCTACTCTTCATCACTACCACATTCTGATCTGAGTCTGTATCTGCTCCTGGGTATGCCTTACAATCCTGTATCTGATTTCGGAATCTCTGTCTGACCACAACGTAATCGAACTGGAATTTTCCCATGTCACCTGGCCTTTTCCAAATATCCTTCCTCCTCTTTTGATTCTTGAATAGAGTATTTGCTATTACTAGCTGCAATTTATTACAGAACTAAGTTAATCTTTTTCCTCTCTCATTCCTTGTCCCAAGCCCTTATTCTCCTGTAACCTTTTCTTCTACTCCTTCTCCTACAATTGCATTTCAGTCCCCCATGACTACTAGATTTTCATCTCCCCGTATGTACTGTATCACCTTTTCAGTGTCCTCTACACTTTCTCTATCTCTTCATCTTCAGCTTGCAATGTTCGCATGTATATCTGAACTATCATTGCCGGAGTTGGTTTTTCTAGATTCTGATAGCAACAACCCTATCATTGACCTGTTCACAGAAACACACTCTCTGCTCCACCTTCCTATTCATAACAAATCCTACTACCGTTCTACCATTTCCTGCTGCCGTTGATATTACCCTAAACTCATCTGACCAGAAATCATTGTCTTCTTTCCATCTCACTTCACTGACACCCACCATATTAGGACTGAGCTTTGTGTTTCCCTTCTCAGATTTTCTAGCTTCCTTAACATGTTCAAGCTTCTGACATTCCATGCTTCCAATTGTAGAATGTTATCCTTCCATTGGTTTTTCAATCTTTTTCTCATGGTCACCTCCCCATTGGCAGTCCCCTCCCAGAGATCCAAAGGGGGGCTATTCCGGAATCTTTTGCCAATGGAAAGATCATCATGACTCTTCTTTTCAATTACAGGCCAGATGTCCTATGGATACATATCATGTGTCTTTAATGCAGCAGTTTCCATTGCCTTCTGCATACTCATGCCATTGATCATTGATGATTCAGTTACAGACAGTTTTTGTTTGTGATTGACATGTTGACGCATTATTTTTAATTTGGCCAAAATCCAATGCAACTGAACATTTCAGCTTCTTTTTGCTAGTCAACTTCTCGCATTTATTGGATGTAGTAACATTCATGCCAGTGGTACCATCTGCATTTTTTGTTTCTTTAATGTTTGCCTTCGTAACAACTGTGCAACTAACTTGTCTCATTTCCGCCTCTGAAAAGCACGACAACTTTTTTAAGATGTTAACATGTCCATTAAATGTTTTAGTATCTGTTATTCTTCAAGTCTTGCCCATCATGTTTGTCAAAGATTTTCGTGACTGACAGGCAGTTTGTCAACTAGCCACACCATTAAAGATGATTAAGAACCAAGTTTTCAAAATGAGTGAGATGTGTCACCATGTCATTGTCTGAACTCGCATGAAAATTGAAGAATGTGCAGTGTGCTTTGTTCTCTCAGGTCAGACACATCATGTAGATTATTCCACATCTCGTGCACACTCTCACATGCAACCAACAATGTCATGACTGCTGCTGTGACAGTTCTGATAATGATCTGACTCACTGTGTGATCGATTTTGTCCCATGTTTTTAGCACACCATTGAATGCATCTATTTGTGCTGATGTTGCATCCACTGGCAAAGCCACTGGTTTTCCTATGTTGCTAATACACACTGTCTGATGCAAATAATAAATTTTGTACTGCAAACTTCCATATGGTCTAATTTTCAGACCCACACAGTTTCTCAATACCACAGAAATCCATTTCTACCCAGTTCACATATATAGCTGCAAAAATTCCATATGGATACACGAAGCAATTGTTCATTGTATGCAATATGAACCACATGTATTGCACAACACATGCTAAAGCCATTCTCATAAAATAATGATCCAGGAATAATAAACACATTCTTCAGCCATAAATAGTTCCACAAATACATCTAGTCAGCTAGAGGCCCTGCCACAATTATCAACTACATAATTTCCAATAAGGAAACTTGTTCGTTAGTGAAAGATTTGGGGGTCTTCAGAGGTCCAGATGTCTCTTCAGATCATTTCTTGCTAGTTTCAAAAATTATTTAAAAGATGACAGTATTATGAAAAGGATAGTTGCTATTCAACATATAACTGGGACACATATAGACACAACAAAAAGGCTGTCAAGCAAAGATTTCAGCCAGACATGCCTTGGGCAGAATTGGACAACACACACACACACACACACACACACACACACACACACACACACACACAAACCACAGTTTGGTCTTGGCAGCCAGAGACTGTGGTCATGTGTGTGTGAGTTGCGTTTGAAGTGTGTGTGTGTGTGTGTGTGTGTGTGTGTGTGTGTGTGTGTGTGTGTGTGTGTGCGCATGTGAGTTGTCTAATTCTGATGAAGGCTGACTGGCCAAAAGTTTTGTTTGACAGTCTTTTTTTGTGCCTATCTGCAACTCAGCATCTCCACTATATGGTGAGCAGCAACTATCCTTTTCATAATATTGTTATTATTCCGTTCTGGATTTTCCATTGTTTGACTGCTTAAAAGACCGGAGGTATCCTCCAAACAAAAACAAAACAATGCTGAACCAACATTTAAAGTATATTTACTTCAAGAAGAGAGTATCCAATTACTATATCAGAAAAGGCTTGAAAAATATGTTAGTTTAAATATAAAAGCAGATAACATTAAGCAGAAACAGAATAATGTAAAGGAAGTTCTCACTACAAGGAAGAAAAGCTTTTTCAAAAGGAACCAGTGATACTGGAACAATGAAACAAGTAGCCTAATTGAAGATAAGAAACATGCCTACTTAAACATGCTTAATTGTGTGGACAATTGAGATCAGAGACTAGATTATAAAAGGAATTCAGTTTTAGTAAAAAGGAAAGTCAGGCAAGTTCAAAAACTTAGTTGGGAAAATATATCGCAGATATTGAACATGATGTAACAGGAAGACATGACAAAGCATATAAAGTAATGAAACATTTAAATAAAGAAGATAAGGACAATCTGCAGATAAACACTGTATCTGAATGTATTTGGTTGCAATGCTGTAAAACACTCTGGATGGATATGCAAGATATACAGGTGGTTCTGTCTGAACCAGATAGGAACAAAGACTTAATAATGTTGGAGGAACTACAGGATGCAATAACATCTACCAGGAACAGGTAGACTACAGGGCATGACAAAATCAATATAGAAATGATAAAATACCCACCAAATATTGCAAATATAAGAACACTCAATTTTATGAATAACTACTGGCAAAGTGGTTATATACCGGAAGAGTGAAACGTAATCCAGATATGCACAGTTTATAAGAAAGGAAGTGGGTATGAATGTCAGAACTACAGTGGTATTAACCTTCTGAATTCATGTTGTAAATTGTATGCTACAATGAAAAACAACTATCTTGAAGCACTGAAATTGTGTTATCTGTTGCCCAACATGGTTTTCGAAATATCAGATCATGCTCAGACTGTATCTTCTCCATGGCACAACTAATAGAAAAACATCACGATTCAGATTACTAACTTTTCTTGCCTTTATTGACAATGAAAAGGCATTTGATATACAAATCAAAACAAACTCTACGAAGTTAAAGAAACAGAGGGATTACATCTCATTTTATGATGCTGTACAAGATTTATATATGAATAACAAAGTACAAATAAAAATAACAGGCCACAGACATAATATGACTGAAATAAACAAAAAGGTTAGACATTGGTGTCCCCACTCAGCCACTCTTTTTAATATGTGTGTTGAAGATGTAACCAGAACTTGGTTACAGACAATACAACATTTTAAAATTAATGATATAGATGTTTCCTCAGAGTCTTTCATGGTGGCATGTCTGAGTAAAATCTTCTTGGTTTTCAAGCCACGCCAATTTTTTTTTTCTTTTTCTTTTTTTTTCTCTTGATGACAATGGTGGAGATAGCCATCGAAAACTCAAGAATTTTATTCAAATTGATGTGGCTTGAAAACTGAGAATATTTTATTCAGATGTGGATTTTAATATACTTTTTTTCTGATGACCAAGTAATTGATACTCAGAATGAAAATGACTTAAAAGAAGCTGTCTTCAATTGAAGTACAGTAGCCAGATAATACAATCTGAATGTCTCAATCACAAAGACTAAATCTGTAGCATTTTAGGCTTTTACATATAATATTGGTCATTAAAAATTTTTGCTGCTTTTTTCTGAGAGTGGTGTTAGCAGGACCCTAAGAGCACCAGCTTAAATTGCAACAGCTGAATATTTCTGACAAGCACGATTACAAATTTCACTGTTGTACCCTGAACATTTTGTGGGTTAGCTGATAGAATACATGTTTCGCCGAGAACTTCGATTTTTTCCATAGTAAAGCCAATTATGTGTGAAACTGCTTAAGATCCCACTTCGCACTTTTTTTATGGGCAGTTATTCTTTTTCCCATTATTACTGAATAATTTGGAATCTATGAAAGAACTGCAATAAATATGAAAAACTAATCCTGAAACTTGGTCTTTCATAATGCTTGTTACCTTTTTAAGACATAACATAGCACAAATGTACCAGTAAAATTTTAAATAATGGCATAAATGGTTGATCTTCTGAGCCTGAAATTTTTCTAAGTAGCTAGTCCTCAGTGTTGAGTTTTGAATGAGAGTAACACTTCTCAATTTAAGAAATACATCACATATTCTCAACTGTAACATAATTCATCTTGCACAAAAGGAAACTTACTTTGAAAGCAATGCTTCTCAAACTACCATTCAAAATATTTTTCCATGACTTGTTAAAAGTGTAAACAGTTGTGACGTCACTTTCACTGAAACAAGGCCCGCAAGAAAGGCACATCAGAAGGAATTTGTTGTTACCAAGTGTTGCATAGTCTTTAACAAATTTTGCTGTCAGCAAATGCTTGGGTGTGCACTGTGTTTTGTTATTGTAAGTAGTGCATTTTCTTTTTAACTAAATTTTACTTTGATGTTATTCTCTCATTTAGGGCCACGCGGGGTAACAACACAGTCTCATGTGTCTTGCCACAGTTCACGCAGGTTCCCCCCTCAGAGATTTGAGTCCTCCCTTGCACATGGGTGTATGTGTTTTCCTTAGTGTAAGTTAGTTTAAATTAGATTAAGCAGTGTGAAAGCCTAGGGACTGATGACCTAAGCAGTTTGATTCAAAAGGAACTTACCACAATTCCCAAAACTTCTCATTTAGATTTTACTGCTGCAGTATTAAATATATTGGTTGTGGTATTAAATCAGGGCAAACAATGAAATACAAAATAAGTTAGACCTATTTAACTATTTCTGTGAAACTTTACGCAGAAATTGGGAAAGAAAGTCCACAGAGATACTATATTAAAGTTTTACATGGTTATTTCTGTACCAGCACTGTTTTATGGATGCAATAACAGTACTCTTACGAACACAGAAGAAAAGAGAATAGAAGCAAGTGAAATGAATTTCCTTAGAGATGTGGCTGGATACACTTTGATGGAGAAAAAGTGAAATAATGACATCTGAGCTGGCTAGAATATGCTAAACATAACTTATATAATAAAAAATGGCAGTTAAGATGGAAAGAACATGTAGACCATAAGCCAGATGCAAGAATTAGATTAGATTAGATTAGATTTACTTTCATTCCAATTGATCCGTAGTGAGGAGGTCCTCCAGGATGTAGAACATGTCAGAAAAACAATACATGACAAATATTTACAACTCAAACAAATAAGCTAATGTACCATTCCACAGGTCCCAAGTGGCATGGTCATCATTTTTTAATGAACGCTATATGAAAGAATTATTTTACAAATACTAATGCACTGAATTTAAAATAAAAAAGTTGTTACTTATTTATAAGGTAGTAAACGTGTAATACATCTACTAAATACTTATTTACAATGAACACATTACTGCACTGCACTGGTGCGGAAGTTAGATTGTACTTACACACACACACACACACACACACACACACACACACACACACACACAAATCAGTTGGTTCTACTGAGAAATTCATCAATGGAGTAGAAGGAGTTGGCCACCAATAAATCCTTTAGGCTTCTCTTAAACTGAATTTCATTGCTTGTTAAGCTTTTTATGGCTGCTGGCAAGTTATTGAAAATGTGTGTTCCTGAATAATGCACACCTTTTGGTACGAGACTAAGTGATTTTAAATCCTTGTGAAGATTATTCTTATTTCTAGTATTGATCCCATGAAATGAGCTGTTGGTTTGAAAAAAGTGATATATTTTTAATGACAAATTTCACTAAGGAACAAATATATTGGGAAGCAGTAGTTAGTATCCCTAGTTCCCTAAACAGGCTTCTGCAGGATGTTCTTGAGTTCACACCACATATAACTCTTACTGCATATTTTTGTGCCCAGAAAACAATGTAAACCAAGAGGCAAAAGATCTTTTGGAAGACCAATGATGAGAGGGCTTGACCAGTTTTGAAGGAGACAGAACAGACCAAAATTCCCAATTCTTGATGTAGATGAAGATATGCCTTCCTCACCACACCACATGCCCAAAACATGACCAGGTTGCAGTGAATCTCACAGTAGGCAGAGATCTTAATATTTTGGCTTATTAGTGAATACCAATCTGTGCAGTAACTGCCATTAAAATTTCAGTTTCATATTATTAATTCAAAATGTATAGGAAATACATGTAATCAGAATCACTAAAAAGAATTTTTAAATACTAAGTGTTAAGTGTAAAGAAAATTAATTTCAAACTGCCACAGTCAAAAACTTTTCCCTTCATTGTTTTTCCTTAATCAAAATGAACTTGTGTCACTGGTGTCCTAAAAGATGTCATAGTTCTTGTTCTTATTTGATGAGTCATTATGGCTTTTTATATTAATTATTGAATACCTACTGAAGTCAATACACGTTGTCAATATAGGTTGGCCTATATGTGGTCATATACGTACCTCATAAGGACAGTAGACACTGAATAAATCACAGCTGAGATAAGAAAGAAGGCACTTGGGAAGGTGGCAATCGTCCCACTGTAAATCTGACTATATATGGTAGCTGCTAATAAAGGTGTTAATGCCTCTGCAGCTGCTGTCATTGAGAAAATTTTCCCTATAAAAAAGAAAAGAAGAAAAATCACAGAAGTGTAGAAGTGTTAAATGACATTTCAAACATAAAGAGTAGTATTTCCATTTCACATTAGGTGAAGTAAACTAATGGTAAAGTTAACTTAGAATTTCTTTGTTAAGAAGAAATTTCTGTCTGTAACTATGTGAGATATATGAGACAAGTAAAATTCCATCAAATGTAGTGAATAATGTAATACCTCTTATTCCAAAAAAAAACTCATAGAAGCTGAGTGTGGAGAAGTTTGGTTTGGGTTATGGAGAGATGTAGGGTCCTTCACGGCTGTATTGACTCTAGGACTCATCTTAAAAAATGAGTTGGCGAAAGGCAAACTTATGTTTATAGAAATTGTGAATTTGAAGAAAGGTTTTTGACTGCGTTGAGTGGAACACACTCTTTGCAATTCTGTAACAGGGCTTACACTCTTTGAAATTTGGAAGGTACCATGGCTGAAACATGAGGAGTGAAATGTTATCTACAACTTATTCAAAAACCAGCACACTGTAATTTTAAGTCAAGAGTCAAAGGACATGAAAGGGAGACAGTGGTTGAGAAAGGAGTGAGACAGGTTTGTAGCTTGTTCCCAGTATTATTCACTCTGTTTACTGAGCAAGCAGTCAAGAAAACAGAGGAGAAATTTGGAAACGGAAATGTAGTTCAGGGAGAAAAACTAAAAATTTTTAGGTTTGTCTAAGACACACTGAGAGACGAAAAAGAACTTAGAAGATAAGCTGAACAGAATGGATAATGCGTTGAAAAGAAGTTATAAGTTTAACAACAACATTAGTAAAACAATAGCAAGGGAATGATCTCAAATTGAATCAGGCGATATTAATAGAATTAGATTACTAAATGAGTTACCTATTAAAAGCAATCGATGAGTTTTATTATTTGAGCTGCTCAGGGGAACAAAATGGTAAGCACCAAAATCACAGTTTCGAGATACAGCGCATCTAAAGTTTCAATTGATCTGCAAATCTGAATAATTTTTTTTGAACAGTCCTCTTATCCTGTAGTGATTCTAACATCTATCTTCTACTATACAGACATAAATGAAAATCAGAATTGCCTAAAACAAATGAAATATACAAAAATTATTATATTACCATACACCATTAACAACACATAGTGATAGAACATTACATATTAAATTTTACAGTGTCTTTAACACTTTACTGAAACTGCAAAACCATTCATCACTCTCATTATTCATGTCTCTTTCATCTAAAACTGTTGGTTTTAGAGACAAGGAAAATCCAACATGGACAGGAGGTATGTAATTTAGGAGTGACAGGACGTCAGCAACTTTCTTCTTTTCAATAAGCCTTGGCCCATTGTATTTAAGTCGAAGCGTAGCAACTGGTCCTAGCCTTCCACTTTTCCTGAAGTTTATTTCATGCCAAATGTCATGACAAAAGTCTCGCTGATGAATAAAGATGATGGATATTCGGAGGTCACCTTCCACCTACATATTTTCCTTAGGTTGACATCTCGATCATCAACTGTCTTCTTTCTGAAGACAAACGCTTCTTTAGAGTGTTGTATTTGATACAAATCCCCTCTTTTCATATTATATATACAAGCCAACTTCTTGATGATCTCGCACCACTTATCTGGACTGTACACATCTTGTACTTGTCGGCGAACATAATTTTCAATTGTACTTCACGAACATAATTGTATGTACATGCACTTACCATTATGTTTGTGAAACGTACTAAAGACAGTATATTTACATATTAACATACCTCCGAGTCATCTGAATCGTTAGGAATGTATTCTGGATCCCTCTCGAAGATATTAGTATCATTGGAAGTATATTCCTCGTCTTCTGCCATGTTCACTGTTGCCATAATCTCAGAGATGTTTTTACTTGCAGCCATTCTCTCTGTCACTTACCATTATGTTTCCGCAACAGACGGACAGTGGCGCTTACCATTAAGCTCCTCCCTGACATCTGGTGAGTGAATTTGGAACTACTAGTAAGTTTACTACATTGTGCATCCCACAGGTGGTGTCATTAGCCATCTACCGCAAAATACACGGTGATGGCGCTTACCATTATGTTCCCCCGAGCAGCTCATTTGTGCAGAGAAACAGTGGACACTGTCCAAAGTAGAGAGGTATAAAAAATTAACAGAAAGAAAATTGTTTCCACAAAAGAGAAATTTGTTAACACAGAATATAATTTTAGGTGTCAGTATGTTTATTCTGATAATGTACCGAGAGTGTAGTCTTGTCTGCAGGTGAAACAAGAATGATAAACAGTTCAGACAAGAGAACAGTAGCTTATGGAATGTGATGTTATAGAATGGAGTAAATTGGGTAACTAATGAAGAGTTATTATACCACATTAAATCAAACTGGAGAGAAAACCAATGTATGGCAAAACTTGACTGAAAGAAGAAATAAGTTTATAGAAAACATGGTAGATCAAGAAATTTTCTGTTTGGTAGTAGAGGGAAGAGTGAGGGTTAAGAATCATAGAGGAGACCTAGGCTTCACTACAGTAAGTAGGTTCAAATAGATGTAGGCTGAAGTCGTTATGCAGAGATGAAGAGGGAGGGTTGCACAGGGCAGACTAGATTGGAGAGCTGCATTAAAGCAGTTTGGACTGTAGACCACCACCACCAACAACAACAACATATTGACCTACAGATCTGATATATTTAAATTTTTCTTGAGACTCATGATCCTGTCATGGGGCCCTAGCTTTAATTTACAGCTAGCTTGAGGATTTTTCCAGCTCAATACGTGTGTGTTGTCCTCATCATTATCAACATGCAAGTTGTCAAAGTTGTGTCTTGCTCTGTCTGTATAAGTTTGGTGTCATTCTGCTTTTGACTGGATTTGAGTTAACAATCTAAGAAAGCTCTTTGAAAGTGGACATAGACAAAGAAAAGAGCTTGAAACTGTATATTTTGATTTTTATCTATGACATTGTTAAAATATGTATTAAATAAATTGTAGAAGGTCAAATAAACAATGATTTATGACTGAAGAATGTACTCCAATCTGTGTCATTCAAGAACACCAGACTTATAAGTGATATTACACAACAATACCACCTGTAGACAATGTTGCTGCTTTACAAAGTACAGTGAACTTTTTAAGTATTGTCTGATGCTACTTCTCTTGCACCTACAAATGCATTGCTGTGAAACAGTTTTAGTGCTGAAGTAATGTTTATTAAATTTAAGTTTTAGAAGACATGTTCATGAGAGAATTGTGTCATATGGTCTAGATGTAAAGTGTGTGCGTCAAAACAAGGTCATGGACTGAATACCAATTGGAGCACAAAGTTTTTAGCCTGTCTTTTAACTTAGCATGTACCTCTCAATGACATGAAGATTTCTCAGAAATGACATGCAATTCCGACTCCTCTTTAAAGTGTAGGTTCTCTTTGTCAGTTGGATAACTTAACTAAGTAAGAGACATGCAACTTGCTGATGTGATGTCCAATTTGAAGATCTGCAACAGCCTATTGAGCTACATTAAATCATTATTACCAGAATCAATTCATATTACCTTCTTCTATACATATTGTAAATTAAAACCAGAGAGAGAGGGAGATAGATAGAGAGAGAGAGAGAGGGGGTGAGATCCACATGTAGGGTGTTAGGGGAATTTAATGAATACTTTTCATTGATGCCTATTGTCAGCATGAACTGGTATTAACTGCAAAACCCTGCACCCTTAAAACAAATGTCAAAGTAAATAGACTAGCTCCACGAGCCCCAATATTGTATAGATAATGCTGTAAAATTTCTTAGGTTTGAGTACTCATGCCCCAAAGAAAGAACTTGAGATCTCATGAGGTTTACCTTCTTGTGAATAAATACAGCACACTGCAAGTCTGAAAACAAAA
Source organism: Schistocerca gregaria (assembly GCF_023897955.1). NCBI lineage: Eukaryota > Metazoa > Arthropoda > Insecta > Orthoptera > Acrididae > Schistocerca > Schistocerca gregaria. The sequence continues at coordinate 290,705,997 of NC_064927.1, forward strand.
CGATATGAAGGCAGACAAACCTGATGTAAACATCAATCAATAACAAAACAGTGCAAAACCAGGCCACAATATATATATGTAATTTTGATGGAGAATTGTATGGTAGCATGTTTAGCCATTGATATCAAATTTCCCAACAATTTGTCACATTAAAAGATACCAGAAATGACACATTTGAAGAGAATGTGATTTATTTCAAGAAGTCCCTTCCGTACAGCCTAGCCACCCGTGGTCAACTCATCCGCAGTGGTGAGCAGTCCCTCTCTAAATATACCAAGGGTCTCACTGAAGCCTTCACTGACCATAATTATCCTCCCACCCTTGTACAAAAGCAAATCTCCTGCGCCTTATCTTACCAGCCTCCCACCACCTCCCAAAGTCCCACAGTCCGGCCACAATGGAGCATTCCCCTCATAACTCAGTACCATCTGGGACTAGCGCAACTGAATTACATTCTCTGCCAGGGTTTCGATTACCTCTCGTCATGCCCCGAAATGAGAAGTGTCCTACCCACTATCCTTCCCACCCCTCCTACCATGGTACTCCGCCATCCACTGAACCTACACAATATACTTGTCTATCCTTACACAACCCCTGCTTTCAATCCCTTACCTCATGGCTCATACCCCTGTAATAGACCTAGATGCAAGACCTGTCTCATAGATCTTCCTACCACCACCTACTCCAGTCCGGTCACTAAGATCACCTATCCCATCAAAGGCAGGGCTACCTGTGAAACCACTGTGCTGCATTCTATGTAGGCATGACAACCAACAAGCTGTATGTCTGCATGAATGGCCACTGACAAACTGCGGCCAAAAAACAAGTGGACCACCCTGTAGCTTAACATGCTGCCAAACATGATACCCCTCATCTCAGTGACTGCTTCACAGCCTGTGCAATATGGATCCTTTCCACCAACACCAGCTTTTCTGAAGTGGGAAGGGGGGAACTTTCCCTGCAATACATCCTGCATAACCCTCCTAGCCTCATCCTTTGTTAGTCACTTCCTCACCCACCCAGCACCCTCCCATTTCCCATTCCAGCACTACACAGCCGTCATTTCACCACCACACCCAGTCTTTTAATTTATTTTTATTTTGTTTCTCTCCTTTCCGCTACTTACCCCACCCCCCCTCTGCACCTACTCTTCTATCCTCCGTCTAAACTGCAACACTCCATTGTCTGCCACTCCCACCATATTACCCCTTCCCCTCCCCACCCCAGCCTCCTCCTTACCCCCACCCAGTCGCCATTCCCATCATGCACTGGTGCTGCTGCTCACAGTGTAGTTTCAGCTCTCTGAGACTGCAGATGTGTGTGAAAGTTGCACTTGCACGAATGTGTGTGCGTGCAAGTGTGTATGTGTGTCTACTGCTGACAAAGGCCTTAATGGCCGAAAGCTATGATTATGTGAATCTTTTTATTGTGCCTATCGTGTCTCAGCATCTCCGCTATATGGTGAGTAGCACCTTTCCCTCTCTCGTATTGTTACAGTCCACCCTGGATTTTCCATTGTTTGATTTAATGAACAACATTTGTTTTACAGTCTCTCACTTACCAATATCTTTCCCAGGGACCACCTTAGCAATAATTGTGCGGTTAAGAGGTCCTGAGACTCCAGAAAACAATCCTACAGCGCAGCCTGAAACAAAATATTTCCTTCCTATATAGAAATATAAATTGCTGCCATGAATAATTGTATAGGCATTGTGATTGGGAGACCATAAAGAACATAACATTGCATAAATATGTTGGGAAATAGTTTTACACAATGAAATAATTAACAAAAGTACATACAAAATTAATGCAAAGGAAATATTACACCCTTCCAAGCCTTGGTAGGGAACTAATATTTTCTACTCTAAGGCAGTACATCTGTTATTTTTATGGAAACTATTACTTCTCCTTGTTGGGCTAATACAATTAAACAAAAACTAAGTACAATTAAACAAAAACACTCACCTAAGTACAGGATTCCAACATTTGGTGCTGCAGCAGATATTAATGACCCTAAAATTTTTGTTATGTAGCAAATTGCAGACACAGCTGTATCTGATAAGCCTACAATTTTACTACATATATGCAGTCCACTGATCATTGCTGAAAGTAAGTTTGAATTTTATTAGGTAACTACAAGAAATGTAACTGACCACTTCATTTTCTTCTTAAATTTGAATACTTACCAATAACTCTTGCAAGTATTACAACACTGGTAAACAGTGAGAATTCCTGAATATCCCATCCAAATTTCTTGTTTGTGAAGAGGAAGTAGACAATATTTTCCCCTGCAACATATTTTCATGACCAATACATTATCTGTTATAACTTCAAGTTGAACAAATATATTTCAAGGAAGACACAATACATGAAAGTCACAGATCAAGTAAACAGAGTAAGATGTGTGTACACTTTAACAGTCAAATCATAACTGAGTCCATGTCTAGTGGCTGCTGGCTGGCTGGCTGCTTAGGTGACGCTGCTGCTGCATGGCTGGCAGACAGCGCCACATGTAGAGGATGCGCGTAAGTGCGTGGCGGCACTTTGAAAGACTGGCGAGTCACAATATTATCTACTTTTCCTATGAAGACTTAGTAATTGTTATGGTAGGGAAGCAGTAATAAGCAGTGTATTCTTTTGTTTTTTATCCATAGTAAGTCATGTGCACTCAACACCAATTAAAGGACAAAAACAGATTACATGCTCTAACAGCAAAAGAAAATTATTCCAATCCAAGAAATAACTATTAAACCACTCACAATCCATGGTTAAACTATTAATTAGCAAAACCAATCTCAAAGAAATGAAAAGAGCAGAACAGGTAAGAACCAAGTTTGGTACAAACATTGATTTTTTTTCACATGAAACTTATTCCCCCCCCCCCCCCCCCCTTTTTTTACTGTTGTAAATATATTCCTCTTCTTGTTGCAAGCTGTGCTCATAATAGATCCAGTTTTAAAGTAAATTAGATTCTACTGGATCCTTTCAGTAAAAACCAATGCTGATCTTTGTTTTGAATTTATGTTAATGAATATAAACAATATATGCAGCTGTTGCTCCAGATTGAAAATAGTCATGTTTATAATTACACTGTTTGTAAAGTGACACATTCTTTGCTAACCAAACAGTTGGGGGATTCTACTTGCTGAAGCTGTAAGTGGGCTGAAAATTTTGTTATTTCTTTACTGACAGATTGTTATCAATATTGCGACACCAAACTTGGATCTGCGATATTTGCAAACTGGGGGAAAAACTTGATAATGACATCTCCCCCTTCCAGTGTTAGAGAGAGAAAGTCAAAAATTTTAAAAAAATCAAATTTTCAATAATATGTTCATTTTGTAGCGCACACCTTTCTAAAGAGTTTGATTAGATTATTTTATATTTACTTTCATTCCAATTGATCCGTTGTGAGGAGGTCCTCCAGGATGTGGAACATCCATAAAACATATGTTTTACATAAAACATATGTTTGAGCAAATGTAAGATGTGTTATTTGGTCTTACGTGAGCCAAACAGCAGTGTCACACACTTTCACACAGTGTTTTTCTATCACACGTCACTGTATTTCACTCAGCAGGATTCAAATGTGTATATTTGGTAATGGAAGCCATCAAACCTGTATTCAGGATAGTGGAAAGTAAAATGACTGTGGTACCTCTCCTGCTCCCGGGCACCCAGTTTGAAATCCTATGATTATCTGTAACTGTGAGAATAAAAACTCTTCAGAAAATTAGTACTATTTATTGCCTATTAGCTAATAACTTTCTGTTTTGTGTGATGTAAAATTAAATATAGCAAACATAAAACCAGTAAAGACAAGAGACAAATCTTGGGTCGCAGAATTTTTTTTTATCTAATCTTGCTAATGCTTTACAAAGCATGCTTTCCTTTTTGGAAAAGAATCTATCACCTCCTCAAAGTTCATTAACGTTTTGCTACATGAAAAATCAAAATGTCATTGTCTAATACTGAAAAAACTGTTAATATGAATAATACCCAAGACTGATGTGGTTTCTTGATTTGACTATGTCTATTTTGTCACTGCCCACTGGAAAAAGTGGAAAAGGCCTTTCTAATATTGCAGCAATTGTAACACATATCAAATAAGTGAGACTGTTTTGGTACCAATGGTCATTTTTATAACGATGTGATATAAGTCACAAAGTACCAATATCAAATGCCTATTAGGCCTACTACAAGCAAAAAGTTTTATGTTAGGAAATAGTTTCATATTTCATTCATACACTCTAGTTTCTCAAGCAAGAGATCGAAAAGTAGTAATACAAAATTTTTATATAAATTAGAAATCATCATATTCCTCCATATAATTTTGTGATGCCTCTGTTTCTTCTCCTTCATTGTTCCAGAATCACTGCTTTAGTTATCCCATGTTTGTTCTCCAGTTAGATGTTATTACGTGTTCATGCAACGCATTTTCCAGGCTATTCCAAGAATATAACTTAAGTGGCTGGTAGGGACTGTACGACTAGCCTTTACTAGTGTAGCAATCTGGCAAACATTTTCTATCAAAATTTCATTTTCTTGGGTACATTGAGAAGATAATATGTAATCTTTCTTACCTGTTATTCCTGTTAGTCATTTATTTCCACTTTGGTAGTCTAAACCTATGGATTTCACTAATAATTATGACAACACTAAATCATTCATACAAGCATTCAATCACATAAACAAACAGTGACTGGCATTCGCCCATTCGGGTTTTTCTGCTCAGCTCGTATAGCCCCATCCCCTTCTGTCTGCAGGAAAGTTTATTTCTAGACACGATGGGGATTCCCATGGCAGAGACATCATGTACACTACACACACATTCAAAAATCAACTTATGATTTGTTCAGAAATCAGCTAAGAGTGTATTAAAACATGTTCAAAAACCAACAGGCATACATTTCAAAATAGTATGAATAATCGATAGACCAATGTGTGTTGGACGCTAGGCACTTTGTGAAACAAGGTTTTTTGCTTCAAGAATAGGAATTTGGTGCCCCCTGAAATTGCCGACTGGCGGAGATACTCCAGTTTGCCCCCCCCCCCCCCCCCCATTAGATTTGCACCTGTATGACACAAATCTTGTCATGGCCATGGGAGTTTGCATATAAGTGGGTGTGACCTATTTATGAAAAAGAGCAGTGTCAATAGCTAGTGTGAGTGTTGTTTTCTGCTATGAGTTACTGTGCTCCATGCATTGATCCACTATAGGTGAATGGTTGCCTTTGCCTTATTTTACATACTGTGACACATCTGACATTCTTCTGGTAACATTTTGTTGTTACTGATATCATATTCCCATTTCTCATTTCTGTCTCTCCTACAACCCAACAATTGGTTCACACTAAAGTCCAGGTCAAACAATAGCTGGATACCCAAGCTAGACTTCTCTTTCTTGCAGTGGGTAGCTGGAGGCCATGATTTTCCACAGAGACAACAGCAGTCAAGTGTCGGACATGTCAGAAGAAACTTAAAAACAAATTATCTGGTGAAAGAATAAATATTTTTGTGGGATACACACCATACAGAATATAAAAATGTTCTGAGAAAAATGGCAAAGTAGAAGGAAATACGCGCAAGTCTAAATCAAACAAGTATTAATTTATTCCATACTAGCTGTTCCCAGCCACGTGCTCCTGTGGCTCAGTCTGGTTAAATGGAAAAGAAATAAATGAGAAAGCACATGTTTCTAATCTGCATGGGATTGGATCTACATGGTTATCTCCTTCACCTCCATATCTCTGTCCTTCTCTCTCTCTCTTTGTCCCCATGCTCCTCCTTTCTCCTCCCTCTGTCCATATCACCTTTTCTCCTCTTTCTCTGTTCGTCTTCTCCTCTCTCTCCCTCTCTTCCTGTCCCCTGTCCCTCTTTCTCTGCCCATCATGTCCTTGCCCCTTTCTATGTATCTTAGGTATAGAAGAGACTGGAACAGCACATTACGTCCACATGCTAACACCTTTTTATTGGTCTTTTTCACTGATGCACATGTACATTACCCTTGACAGGATGTTCGAAGGGCGTTTCATAGGACGTGGAGGACGCGTAAATTGGCCAGCCCATTCTCCTGATCTTACACCTGTGGACTTCTTTATGTGGGTTACGTTAAAGGAGAATGTGTACCTTGATGTGCCTACAACCCCAGAGGATATGAAACAACATATTGTGGCAGCCTGCGGTGACATTACGCCAGATGTACTGAGGCTTGTACGACATTCATTATGCCAGAGATTGAAATTGCGTGCAGCAAATGATGGCCACCACATTGAACATCTACTGGCCTGATGTGTCGGGACACACTCTATTCCACTCCGTAATTGAAAACGGAAACCACGTATGTACGTTTACCTCACCCTTCATGGTAATGTACATGTGCGTCAGTAAAAAAAGACCAATAAAAAGGTGTTAGCATGTGGACGTAATGTGCTGATCCAGTCTCTTCTGTACCTAAGGTCCATCACCATTCCCTTTGGAGCCCTATGTAATTTGGTGCTCTCCGATACACACAAACGAACAGTGGAGGAGTGGTACTCAAGCGTCAACTTTAGGTTACAATATCTCTGGATGTAATTAACATTTTACAATGCAACAAACATCACTGATTATGTATTTGTTTATATGTTCAGATGTGCTAACAAAACTAACGGGGTTCCATTTTTAAAAAAACGTATGTTTGTGTTAAAAAACATACTTCCATGCATTTTTTTATGGTTTGTATTAACCAATTACACTAGCCCCTCTCCACACATTCGATTTGTGGAATCTATTCGTCAGTATTTGATGTGGTTTACGAAACATATCCAGCGGTAACGTTATGTTGTTGTGGTCTGCAGTCCTGAGACTGGTTTGATGCAGCTCTCCATGCTACTCTATACTGTGCAAGCTTCTTCATCTCCCAGTACCTACTGCAACCTACATCCTTCTGAATCTGCTTAGTGTATTCATCTCTTGGTCTCCCGCTACGATTTTTACCCTCCACGCTGCCCTCCAATACTAAATTTGTGATCCTTCAATGTCTTAGAACATGCCCTACCAGCCGATCCCTTCTTCTAGTCAAGTTGTGCCACAAGCTCCTCTTCTCCTCAATTCTATTCAGTACCTCCTCATTAATTATGTGATCTACCCATCTAATCTTCAGCATTCTTCTGTAGCACAACATTTCGAAAGCTTCTATTCTCTTCTTGTCTAAACTATTTATCATCCATGTTTCACTTCCACACATGACTACACTCCATACAAATACTTTCAGAAATAACTTCCTGACATTTAAATCTATACTCGATGTTAACAAATTTTTCTTCTTCAGAAACGCTTTCCTTGCATTGCCAGTCTACATTTTATACCCTCACTACTTCGACCATCATCAGTTATTTTGCTCCCCAAATGGCAAAACTCATTTAGTACTTTAAGTGTCTCATTACCTAATCTAATTCCCTCAGCATCACCTGACTTAATTCGACTACATTCCGTTATCCTCATTTTGCTTTTGTTGATGTTCATCTTATACCCTCCTTTCAAGACATTGTCCATTCCGTTCAACTGCTGTTCCAAGTCCTTTGCTGTCTCAGACAAAATTACAATGTCATTGGCGAACCTCAAATTTTTTATTTCTTCTCCATGGATTTTAATACATACTCCGAAGTTTTCTTTTGTTTCCTTTATTGCTTGCTCAATATACAGATTGAATAACATCGGGGATACGCTACAACCCTGTCTCACTCCCTTCCCAACCACTGCTTCCCTTTCATACCCTTCGATTCTTATAACTGCCATCTGGTTTCTGTACAAATTGTAAATAGCCTTTTGCTCCCTGTATTTTACCCCTGCCACCTTCCAAATTTGAAAGAGAGTATTCCAATCAACATTGTCAAAAGCTTTCTCTAAGTCTACAAATGCTAGAAACGTAGGTTTGCCTTTCCTTAATCTTTCTTCTACGATAAGTCGTAGGGTCAGTATTGCCTTCCCCGAGGTCGGCTTCTATCAATTTTTCCATTTGTCTATAAAGAATTTGCGTTAGTATTTTGCAGCTGTGACTTATTAAACTGATAGTTCGGTAATTTTCACATCTGTCCACACCTGCTTTCTTTGGGATTGGAATTATTGTATTCTTCTTGAAATCTGAGGATATTTCACCTGTCTCATACATCTTGCTCACCAGATGGTAGAGTTTTGTCAGGACTGGCTCTCCCAACGCTGTCAGTAGTTCTAATGGAATGTTTTCTACTAAAGGGACCTTGTTTCGACTCAGGTCTTTCAGTGCTCTGTCAAACTCTTCACGCAGAATCATATATTCCATTTGATCTTCATCTACATCCTCTTCCATTTCCATAATATTGTCCACAAGTACATCGCCCTTGTATAGACCCTCTATATACTCCTTCCACCTTTCTGCTTTCGGTTCTTTGCTTAGAACTGGGTTTCCATCAAAGCTCTTGATATTCATGCAAGTGGTTCTCCAAAGGGCTCCTTAATTTTCCTTTAGGCATATTTACTCACATTTAGAGGCTAGATCTGTAAATAGTATTATAACAATATCGTTCTGGAGCATCGTTTAGTAACAGAACAGCAGAAAATGTGACACCCCTAGAACAGTGGGAAGGTTATTTAATCCCTAGTAGTATTTGCATTAAAAATCCATTCGTTGTTGTGGTCTTCAGCCCTGAGACTGGTTTCATGCAGCTCTCCATGCTACTCTATCCTGTGCAAGCTCCTTCATCTCCCATTACCTACTGCAACTTGCATCCTTCTGAATCTGCTTAGTGCATTCATCCCTTGGTCTTCCTCTACAATTTTTACCCTCCACACTGCCCTCCAATGCTAAATTTGTGATTCTTGATGCCTCGGAACATGTCCTACCAACCAATCCCTTCTTCTAGTCAAGTTGTGCCACAAACTTCTCTTCACCCCAATCCTATTCAATACCTCTTCATTAGTTTCATGATCTACCCACGTAATCTTCAACATTCTTCTGTAGCACCACATTTCGAAAGCTTCTATTCTCTTCTTGTCCAAACTATTTATCGTTCACGTTTCACTTCCATACATGGCTACACTCCATACAAATACTTTCAGAAAAGACTTCCTGACATTTAAATCTATACTCGATGTTAACAAATTTTTCTTCTTCAGAAATGCTTTCCTTGTCATTGCCTGTCTACATTTTATATCCTCTCTACTTCAAGCATCATCATTTATTTTGCTCCCCAAATAGCGAAACTCCTTTACTACTTTAAGTGTCTCATTTCGTAATCTAATTTCCTCAGCATCACCCGACTTAGTTCGAATACATTCCATTATCCATAATATGGTTACAGTACGACCTTTATTTCTTCCATTAATTTCAGTGTCGTGTGACCATTTCAATTAAAACCTTAACACAAAGTTCTAACAGTTTGAGACTGATGTTTTGGACACAATATTTTGCTTTGCTGCCCAGAAATATGACCTATTTCTGAAGTCCCTAACATTTCTTCATTTCTGTCATATGTTTCCAAATACTGAAATCACACTTTGAGCAGATTATTGGTATTTTTTATCAACAGATGGCTTTTTTGCATTCCTCACAGATATAAGTGCTCTCATTAACCTTGCTCATTCCAATTTAGTACACTTTTTGCTTTTTTATTTATCTGGTCCTACAGCCACTTCTTCATTCAATTAGTTTCCTTGCCCCTGTCCCATTCTTTGTTCTAGATATACTATATGAAATTTCCATGAAATAGAGGAAATTCACAAACTGTGGTACACTACTGTAGAAGAAATGAAGAAAAGTTATTATGTTTCATGGAAAATGTTAAAAACAAATTTTTTTATTGCTGAAATAAAAGTTGACAGACATCCTTCAACTGCTTTTACTGTTCTAGTACTAATAAAATTCTTTAGTGTCTATTTATTTTCACGTTATATCTTTTGACTACTGAAAAATGAATGCTTTCCTCTTTTGATTATTTGATTGTAGATGAACCAAGTGTTTACTGATGCCACATTTAGAATATTGGAAAAACACAGACCAACCATTTATTGCAAACACCTTTCATTGAATATTTATGAATCATTTGATGAATGACATGCACATCACACCTTGTCATGTTATAGACGGTAACAGCTTTTGTTTTCTTTTTTCCTTCTGCACTCACTGCTGCTTTGAAACATGTGCTGGAAATAATGACATTCTTATTCTTTTTGCCTTCGTACACTTTCAGAGAGCATTCTGTCTTATCAGACCCTTTCAAGATAATGGTAGAATGTACCCTAATACTGTTCTTCTTCATGCAGTTGGGGATTTCTAAGTGAATCTTGTTCACCAGCCCCTCTAAAACAATGTTTCTTTCTGTCTGAGTTTCTCTGCAAGCTGAAAGGATGTGAAGAAGTTGTGTGTGTGTGTGTGTGTGTGTGTGTGTGTGTGTGTGTGTGTGTGTGTGTGTGTGTTTTATGATAGACAGCATCAGTTCTTTAAAAATAAGTTAGACAGCACTGATCATGGAGTCATATGCTGCAGATTCTCCTCTCTCCTTCTGTTCCATCTCTGGCTGCCATCTTCACTGTTGTAGTAGTTGTATCCTGATATTGTTGTGGAAAGATTGGTGATGGGACATCACCTACTGATATTAACTCCTCAGTTTTGCTACTTTCATCACCTGCTAACTATGGCACAAAATCAGCATCTGAATCTGGGTCACCTTCTCATTAAGTATCCAAGTTCTACAGAATATGCAAAATCTCTTTGTTAGTAAGATCATAAACTCCATCTGAACATACCTTCAAAGGCCCAATGATACCAACTGACCACTGTGTTATCCATGGACCAAAGGCACCATAGGATGTGGATACGGAGGGGCATGGAGTCAGCACACTATTCTCCAGGCTGTTGTCAGTTTTCATGACCTGCAGCTCCTACTTCTCAATAAGGTAGCTTCTCAATCGGCTTCACAGGGACTGAGTGAACTCTACTTGTCAACAATGCATGGCAAACACAAACTGTAACCCATACAATTGCTTAGCCACACCTGATGGTGCTTCATTTTGGTGATCTGACAGGAACTGGTGTGTCCACCATGGCAAGGCGACTGGCAGTAAGACCATGCTGATGCAAAATACTTGGAAACACCTACTACAGGGCAAGAAACACTGTTTAAATGAGGAGATGAGTAACAACAGCAGTATATGGAACATTACTGAAATGTTACTTTACAATGTCAAGGACAATAAAAAAAGTTAAAAACTGAATGTATTATTACATAAATAAAAGTTATAAGTTGTCTTCTGACCTGTGTCACTGTTCAGCTGTCTATTCAGTAAGTAGGGAATGTTTTGGTCTGACACTGCTACGTGCGCACCGATCGCATATGTTTTGGTATGTCTGTGCTCGGCAGCTCAGTCGGCATGCAATCCGTGACAGTGGCAACATCTCTGTGCATCTGTTTTTTTTTTTAAATATTTGAATTTGAAATGCATGCTGCAATAGAAAATCCTGCCAATTGTGAGGTGCAGTCTGTGATACGGTTTTTGTTGGCAAAAAACCTAAAACCTACAGAAATTTATCATGAACTGTGCGAAGTGTACAGAAACAACGTAATGAGTGAATATTCCATCTGGAAATTCGGTTTTAAAATGGCTGAACCAATGTTCACGTTGAAGAGAAGAGTGGGCACTCGAGCTCTGTGACTGACGATCTTGTCACTGAAGTTGATATTTTCCCTCATCCACCCTACAGCCCCGATCTTGCACCAAGTGACTTCCACTTGTTTCCCAAAATGAAGAACTGGCTTGCAATGCAGCACTTTGATGATGACGTGGAACTCCAGGTGGGCATGACTCACTGGCTGAAGTCTCAGGCAGCAGAATTTTAAGACAAAGGCCTTTCAAAGCTTGTCCACTGCTATGATTAGTGCCTCAATGTGTTTGGTGCCTATGCGGAAAAGTGGTATGTCAGTCGGTCTTTCAGATGTATGTAATAAAATGTATTTCTTGTACGTAGTTTTTTTCTAATGGCAAATTGTTCAAATTATTCATGAGGCAGACAAAAATAACTGAAAAAACTGTCTTCACAAGACTTCAAAAATTCTTCACGGATTCATTTGGAAATACAATACAATGTTGCAATCAAATACACATGTGTTTCTATGTACATACTAGAGTGCCATATAGTATATAAATTATGCATACACTATACACAGAATAAATAAAAATGTAATAAATATAACATGTATTTACATATCATATGGTGCTCCAGTAGGTATATAAAAACATGCTTATTAGAATGAAGTGTAGTGCCACAATTTCAAAGGAATCAGTCAAGAGCAATCAGAGATTTCAGATTTTGAACAAATAAACATGAGACTTTTGCTAAAGATGTATCCCCTTTTTCTACTTAAATAAAAATGTAAATATTAGTCTGCACAAAATCATAAATCTCTGAAAGTTTTTTACCGATTTCTTAAATGTCCAAAAGGTCTTCACCTATTCCTTTCAAATTTTGACACAACATTGCATTTGAATACACATGTTTCTTATATACCTACAGGTGTGCTGTATGGTATGTGAATATATACACAATATACATAAAATCATAGTTATAACTGTCTGCATCAAAGGGAACAAAACTGTACATTTTTACAGCAGAGCATTTTCTTATTCACAGTCAGTTTTCACAGAAAAACTGTACACTGTTGTTGACAAACGTATATAGTCTATGCCTGTCTGAATGTTCAATAGAGTATCATGACACTGAAACATTTCCAGCAAAAATATCTAAAAAAAGTTCATGACTGATATACGTCAAATTTTAAATTATATGCATACCGTAATTTAGAGTAAATCAGTAAAGAACTTTTAGAGATTTTTGCTAGCAATGTTCACTATTATGATACACTACTGAGCACTCACACAGGCCCAGACTTTATATTTTTTTAAACAACAGTATACAGGTTTTCTGTGAGAACCAACTGTGAGAAAGAAAATGCTCTGATGTAAAAGTGTGTGGATTTGTTACTTTTGTTGCAGCCAGTTTAACTATGATAGCCATGCATTTAAACCATTAGACAAATTATTTCCCCCATACATATCCTTTCTCATTATACATATTCTTCAACATAAATTGTATACAAAAAATGTGCTGTTTTGTTTTCTACCCCATAGATAGTTACTACAGAAAACAAGGAAGTTGTATTCCCAGCGTATCACCTTATGATTAGGCAGTAGTACAGAATCTGAACTTTCAATAACAACAAACAAGTCTTAATGTGTGAAGACTGGGTGGGAGGAGAGGAAACGGATACAGGGGTGGGAGGATTGGACGTAGAGAGTAGGAAGGAGATGGACAGATAGAGGGTGCAGGAGGAGATGGAAATAAAAAGTGAGGAGAAGATGGACAGAGAGATGGGGGGGAGGTGATGGATAAAGAGAGGGGGAGGAGGAGATGGACAGAGACAGAGGGCACAAGAAGATTAGAACATACATCCAACTTCCTTACATATTAGAAATGTGTGGTTTCTCTTTTCTTTCTTTGGCATTTAATCAGACTAAACTACAGCAATGTATGGTAGTGTACAGCTAGTAATAATAATAATTGATTACATAATGATGTAATAAGATGTAGTTATATTAAACAATGGAAACTACAGATTGGAATGTCAACAATATACGGAAAATGATGGATTGCTACACACCATAAAGATGACTTGTTGAGGTGCAGACAGGTACCATGAAAAGACTGTTACATATTTAGCTTCTGGCCAGAGCCTCCTTCAGAAAAGAAAACACACACACATTCCTTCACACAAGCACACACACCTCACACACCCTACCATAGCCATCAGCTTGCAACGAAGGCTTTGAGCTAAAACTAAATGTATAACAGTCTGCAACTCAATGTGATATCTTTACAGTGAGCAGCAATATATGATTTTCCTTACACTATTTGTAATTATATTAAGATTCACACAATTTTGGGGGGACAGGCGTTCTGGTGTGCAATATTGAACATATGCCTATCTTGATGTATCTGAGTAATAAAAGAACACTTATCTATGGAATTTGTGTCCAACAGATAATCACACTCCAAATCCTACCTATTGCAATACCATTACTAGTAAGATCTACTTTAGCCCACCTGGTTAGCTCAGCGATCTAACGCATGGCTTTATGGATTGGAAATGAGCGTCTGGTCCCTGGCACGAATCCGCCCATCAGACTTGTGTCGAGGTCCGGTGAGCCAGCCAACCTGTGGAAGGTTTTTAGGTGGTTTTCCATCTGCATCGGAAAATGCAGGCTGTTTCCCATAATTCTGCATCAGCTACACTATGTTGGCAATTGCTCCACAAACAAGTTCTCCACGTATGTGTACACCGCCATAACTCTACTACGCAAACATAGGGGTTAGGCCAGTGTTACACTATCAAATTTCTTTGTCCAATACCTTTGTCAAAGAAATTTCATGGTGTAATAGGGAACTTTGTCAAATGTTGCCAAATATTTGGTCAAATCTAGGGCCTCGCTGTAGATTTGATAAAAGAAGTGGCTTGTCTTCTGTTCACTGCAATGTGACATTCTTAAGTAATTGATGTCCTCCACTATAAGCCCACGTAACAAGTTTTGTTGAATGCTTTTATCATGTCATTGAAAAACCACGGCTTCCCCCAGGTAGGTTTCCTTTTTTTCCCTGCTTCTCTTCCTCTTGTGCACACAGTGTAGTAGTGCAGTTGTGGTACTTGCAACTCCTGTGGTTAATAAGAAGTTGTTGTCAGCCATCTTGAACTTTGACAAAAAATATGATGACAGTGTAATACCCCTTCTAGTGCTACGTCAAAGATCTTTGTCAAATATATTTTAAGGAATATTGGATCACATCTTTGATCAAATCTTTGACAAACAAATTTGATAGTGTAATACCGGCCTTACACTCGTCTAATGCGTCTAATGTTTGACGTTCCTGGGAAAGAGAGGGGGGGGGGGGGCACCGGGGGCTGAACTGCACAATAATCCTGAAAGAGTGGTTTCAGTGTAGGGCAGCAGAGGGCAGCCCCCGGTTAACATACAATGAAATACAAGATTTTTTGTTTGTTTTTTTTACTACTAAGTTTGGTAATATACAATACCTTATGGCAGAAGAAGCTCTGTTTCACAAATTTGCAATAGATTCTTAATTCCATCACCAATACCTGAGAACTTTGAAAGCCAGAGCTTGGTTTCTGCCACTCACATTGGCCTCAATTCAGATAAATTACTCTTGTCAGTATTGTCCTCTGTTTAATTTATCTGCTTTTCAGAAATTACTGCAACCAGTCGCCTTTTATGTAGATGTATTTTATTTAACCATGACCGGTTTCGAGCTGCCTAGCAACTCATCATCAGATGGTATATACCATCTGATGATGAGTTGCTAGGCAGCTCGAAACCGGTCATGGTTAAATAAAATACATCTACATAAAAGGCGACTGGTTGCAGTAATTTCTGAAAACCTTTTCACACCACAGTCACAGTGTTCCACATCCACAATGGATAAAAGTCTTAATTTATCTGCCTCCACCCTATTATGTCAGTTATCAATTCCCATATATTAATTTTTATTTCATACCATTTACTTGTTTTACAGTTTATCATTTGGATATACTTGCTCCTGCAATACTTTCTTCTTTCATTTTTATCTATTGTATGGTACCCTCACTTGTCTCACTAAGGTTTTACTTTCGGTTTATGTTTATCTTACCTTGGATGTGTTGAGTGTCTTATGTGGCTGTTATAAAATTTTTAAGTTTTGAAACTTATTAGTCATGTGCAGTTCATTGTTGAATTTTCTCTTGTATTACTTTGTTTCTGTGGTGTCACCGCCAGACACCACACTTGCTAGGTGGTAGCCTTTAAATCGGCCGCAGTCCGGTAGTATACGTCGGACCCGCGTGTCGCCACTATCAGTGATTGCAGACTGAGCGCCGCCACACGGCAGGTCTAGAGAGACTTACTAGCACTCGCCCCAGTTGTACAGCCGACTTTGCTAGCAATGGTTCACTGACAAATTACGCTCTCATTTGCCGAGACGATAATTAGCATAGCCTTCAGCTACGTTATTTGCTACGACCTAGCAAGGTGCCATGACCAGTTTCTATTGATATTGTAAATCATGTACCGTCAAGAGCGATGTTCATCATTAAATGGATTAAAGTTAAGTATTCCACCAGCTACGTCTGTTTTTCTCAATTCTAATTCCCTTGTCATGTTCCAGACCTCACGCCAGCCTGCATGAGCTAAAACGTGTGCATTTCGGCCTCCTTTAGCAACCCTGTGTTGGCTCTCCTGCCAACCACAACATTGGCGACGAGAGTAAAAATGTTCTTATCTAAATTGCCCTGATTTACTTGTGTAATGGCTTCGCCAAAATCTCCAGATGTACTGTCCGAATTTTATTGCTTACAGAATCAGCAGACGCAGGCCTTACTGGATGCCCTTGGACAGCTCGACCAGGGTCAACATGCAATGCAAAACGATGCGGCAGCAGCTGCTTCACCGCTAACGCAGCCACAACACGCTGTTGCACCCACTTTTCGACCTTTTGATGCTGCACTGGATAGCTGGATGGAGTGGTCCCGCCAATTTGGATTCCATCTCACCGCCTACAGAATTCAAGGTAACGAGCGCCAGCCTTTTCTTTTGTCATCCGTCGGTGTGCAAACCTACCGTGTGATAGTCAAATTATTTCCCTGACGCGACGTAGCAACTCTGTCCTACGATGAAATTTTGTCTGCATTAGATGCATATTTCAAAGAATCAGTCAATGTAGTTGCCAAACGATATACCTTCTTTCGTACAAAACATACGGCACGTCAGACTAATCGGGAGTGGGTTGCAACCTTGCAATGCCTTACTAGGGA
This sequence comes from Schistocerca gregaria, assembly GCF_023897955.1. Classification (NCBI taxonomy): domain Eukaryota; kingdom Metazoa; phylum Arthropoda; class Insecta; order Orthoptera; family Acrididae; genus Schistocerca; species Schistocerca gregaria. Next base: position 290,722,868 of record NC_064927.1, read on the forward strand.
TTGAGCTTTTGAGTGTCAATGTGGACTCCCTTATTCAGATACTATGGTACGTGATGCAATTGCACAGAATGTTTCTGATGTTCGTATAAGGGAACAGATTTTGAAACTAGTCAATCCTTCCCTTCAACAAGTGATGGACATATTGGATCGGCACGACACACTTGACTTTGCAGAGGAATCATTTGAAACTTCGCCAGCCATGTGTCAGTTTAACCAGCCTGCCGGGCGAGCTGCACGGAGCAGTAAACAGCCCTCGCGCAAGGCCGCGCCGCTGCCGCCAGGCTCTCAGCCACGTATGCCACGCAGGCAAGCAAATGCAATGATCAAATCATGCCCGCGGTGTGGTACTAAACATTTGCGTGAGAATTGCCTGTCATGCCAAGCTATTTGCTTTTATTGTAATTAAAAAGGACATGTTCAGAGTGTTTGCCAGAAAAAGCTTCGATCAGAAGCTCAAATCCGTTCCAGGCCCTTTGTTTCGCGCCGGAATCGGAATCGAACCAAGGATACTCAGGCTCGTGAAAATTCGCCAATGGAAATTCATGTAGTTCATTCCACTCCGCCCAGTGCCACTATCTCTCACAGTGACTGTGTTCGTCCCAAAAATAGTGTGCGTCGACATCGCCGGAACTCCCGTCAAGTCGCAAGTGATTATGTACCAGTGTCAGTTCACGTTGCACGAGACAGTCGCTCTTGTCAGCAGGACAATAAACTTTTTGTAGACTTGGACATTAACGACAAAGTGATACCATTCCAGCTCGATACCGGAGCTGCAGTTTCACTGATCAACCAAGACACTTACAAACTGCTGGGCACACCTCCATTGCGTTCTGCAAATGTTAAGTTACATAGCTATTCAGGTCAAAACATCCCAGTGTTAGGACAGTGCAGCCTTCTTGCAACATACAAAGGACAAATCAAACTTGTGTCATTTTACGTTCTTCGTTCTTCTCCTGCAGTGAACTTGTTTGGTTTCGATTTATTTCGGTTGTTTAACTTGTCTATAGTAAATAAGGTCCTATCAGTGAACCAAACTGTGCCTTCAGACAGTGTTTCTCATCTATGTGATGAATTTGCAGACATTTTTGCACCAGGCCTTGGTTGCCCTAAGAACTATAAAGCGCGTTTGGAACTGAAAGTATACGCACAACCAAAATTTTTCAGAGCACGCAATGTTCCCCATGCATTGCGTGATGAGGTTGCAAAAACATTAAACGATTTGGAATCACAAGGTGTAATTGAACGTGTGCAGGCTTCTCTCTGGGCATCACCCTTAGTAATTTTGCCAAAACCGTCTGGAAAATTGAGACTTTGTGTGGACTTCAAGGCAACAGTGAATCCACAACTAGTGATTGCAACTTTTCCTTTACCCCGCCCGGAAGATCTTTTTGACAAACTGTGCCCGGGTAAATATTTTTCAAAGTTGGACCTGGCAGATGCGTACTTGCAAATAACTGTGGATGAAGAATCCCAGCGTGTTTTGGTGGTTAACATGCACCTTGGGTTGTATCAATTCAAACGACTGCCATTCGGGTGTGCATCCACCCCTGCATTGTTTCAACAATATCTACAAACTGTTTGTGCGTCGGTCCCTACTGCAGCAAATAATCTGGACGATATTGTGATCTCCGGAAAGATGGAAGAACATTTGGCCAATCTCCGAACATTATTTCAGGTCTTGCGACAAAATGGTCTTCGATCGCGAAAGGACAAATGTGTGTTTTTTGCTCGGGAATTGCCGTACTTGGGACATGTACTCAATGCCCAAGGCATACATCCCAGTCCCACGCACCTTCGTGCCATACAAGACTTGCCTTCGCTGCAGAAGTTGAAGCAGCTACAGAGTGTGCTGCGAAAAATTAATTATTTTCACCGTTATATACCATACGCCTCTTCCATTTCAACTCCGCTTCATTGCTTACACCGTAACGGTGTTCCCTAAGTCTGGACGACAGAATGCGAACGCGCCTTTCGCCAGTTGAAATCGGCGTTGCTTTCCAATACTTTCCTTACTCCATTCGATCCCCAGAAGCCCCTCTTGTTGATGGTGGATGCATCGGATTTCGGGATCGGTGCTGTGCTTGCGCACAAAGATGGATCGCACGATCGCCTTATTGCCTTTGCATCCAAATTGCTCTCGTGTGCGCAAAGAAATTGTTCACAGATCAAGAAAGAAGCATTGGCTCTCGTATTTGGTGTTACAAAGTTTCATGATTTCTTGTATGGTCGTCACTTTACCATAATCACAGACCACAAACCTTTGACATCGCTTTTTCATCCGACCAAGCATGTACCTCCACGTACAGCGCAGAAATTCATTCACTGGTCTATTTTCCTCTTGCAGTACTGCTACAATATCTTGTATCGGTCCACTGCCAAACACGGAAACGCCGATGCGTTGTCCCGCTTCCCTGTTGCTGAGGATAGGGCATTCGATTCCTCCGAACTTGCTTGCATGTTCATTGATGCGGAAACCGATGACGTGGTCGAATCGATTCCGATTGATTTTTGTCGTGTAGCTACAGCCACAGCTGCCGCCCTGTCCTTTCTCCCGTTCTGCGTTTTGTTGCCACGCAATGGCCCTTGTCAAAGTCACGGATCGGGGACCCGTTGGTTTGCCGATTTTTTGCTCACAAGGAGAGACTTCTTGTACGACGTGGTGTTTTGGTGTTGCGTTCTGATAATGATCAGTCCAGGGTCGTGGTACCACTTTCGTTACAGTCCTCTGTCTTACAGCTTCTCCACCAAGGACATTGGGGTATAGTGAGAACGAAACAACTTGCTCGTCAGCACTGTACTTGGTTCGGAATCGATGCCGCTATTACGAATATGTGCTCTTCTTGCATGGTGTGTGCCGAACAACAATCAGCACCACCGCAGAAATTATTTGCATGGTCAAAAGCCACTTCCCCTTGGCAACACTTACACATTAATTTTGCTGGTCCATTCTGGAATGCTCGATGGTTGGTTGTGGTAGATTCATTCAGTAATTTTCCTTTTGTTGTCCGGATGTCTTCCATGATATCATCTGCCACCATCGATGCATTATCTGCTATCTTTTGCATTGAAGGTCTTCCACAGACTATTGTTTCCGTCAATGGCCCACAATTCATGTCAGCAGAATTTCAGTCATTCTGCAAGGCCAATGGTATTCAACATCTGACGTCCGTGCCGTTTTAGCCACAGTCGAATGGTGCCGCTGAACAACTGGTCAGGACTTTCAAGTCACAGATGTTGAAGTTAAAAAAGCCGCATACTCGGAAGGACGCGTTATTGCTCTTTTTGTCCTAGTACCGCTCTCACCCCGAGATGGTCGCTCGCTGGCTGAGTTGCTCCACGGTTGTCATCATCGAACCTTGATGTCTTTGCTACATCCGCCACATCAGGTTCCTGTGCAGCGGCAGACACCTGCTTTTGCTGCAGGCAACGTTGTCTACTATCGCCACTATCGAGGTTCACGGTGTTGGCTCGAAGGGTGCATTCTTCGCTGCCTTGGACGCGCTATGTATCTGGTTTTGGGAGCCTCTGGTGAGGTGCGTCAGCATCTCAATCAGCTGCGCCCCTGTCGTCGCACGGGATCTGTCGCTCGCCGTCTGCTTTCAGCGATGGTGCCGTCCGGTCAGCGTCCTGGGGACCCATCTACTGGCTCGCCTCAGCCCCAGGTGTTACTGACACTGCCTTCCATTTTGCCCCATGGCGACGCGCCACTGCCGCCGCCGGTTCTCTTGCCAGCGTCGCCCGCAGTGGACGCGTCGCTGCCACCGCCGGGCACCTCCCTGTGTAACGCGCCGCCGATTGCTTCCCGTGACCAGTTGTCATCCGACATGGAACTCTTGCCCGCTCCGAACCATATGTTGTCTTCGCCCGACCCGATGGAGGTCGACCCTTCAGCCCCTCCTGTCTCTCTACAGGCACATACACCGCATGTTGGCGTGCACCCTGGAGCAGGTTTTCATGCGTTTCCTAGCTCCCCGCGGTCCGAATGGCAGGGTGCGAGTGGCACAGCCTCGCCTGTTGTTAGGCTCCCCACCTCATCGCATATGTCAACATGCGGTCCTCCCCACGGCGGGCGGAAGTCTTATGCTACAACCGTATGACGATTTGCAGGGGAGGAATGTGGTGGCACCGCCAGACACCACACTTGCTAGGTGGTAGCCTTTAAATTGGCAGTGGTCCGGTAGTATACGTAAGACATCGTACTGAAATATTGCATTTCTCTGCTGATACCGGGCAAATGATTTTCAAGTATAATGTATGACCTGTATGAGATTACACACAATAGATGTATGAGTACAGGTCATAGATGCATGGTTGATGACATATGGAAGTTTGAGTCTGGCCATGAGTTGTGCACAGATAGCCAAGTGGTATGGCAACCGCTCATAATAGGCAGGAAATCTGGTTATGAGTCCCTGTCATTTAGATAACACATTCTGCTGTAATAAAAGTATTGGAGGGTACCCCTGAATTTGTGTGTGTGTGTGTGTGTGTGTGTGTGTGTGTGTGTGTTTGTGAATGAAGCCTGACACAACCCACAGCAACACCATATCCGCTGTAGAGGCATGTTAAGTGAAGTAACAAGTGGCCAGGAATGAGTCTAGACTGAGACCAGGGACTAACAGTGCCATTTAAAGAGTAAACTAACTTTCAGATATTGTTTTTTGATGGCCACAATTTTACACTTCTGATCATTTAAAGCAAGTTTCGAATCTTTGGACCACTTTGGAATCTCATCAAGAGCTGACTGAATATTTATGCAGCACCTTTCAGACAGTACTTCAATATAGAAAACTGCATCCTCTGCAAAAAGTCTGAGGCCACTATTAATATTGTCTGCAAGGTCAGTAACATACAACATGAACAGTGAGTGTCCCAACACGCTAATCTGGGGCACATCCAAAGTTACTTCTACATCTGACAATGACTCTCCATCCAATGTAACATATTGCATCCTCCCTATCAAAAAATCCTCAGTCTATTCAGGAATTTTGCTTGATACCCCATATTATCATACTTTTGACAGTAAGTGTTGATGTGATAATGAGTCAAATACTTTTGGAAATCAAGAAATACTGCATGTGGCAAACTACCTTAATGTAAAGCTTTCGGTATGTCATGTGAGGAAAGTGCAAGTAGGGTTTCGCACAAACCATGTTTTCGGAATCTATGCTGGTACACATGGAGGTCATTCAGATGAGATACCTCATTATTCTGAAATTCTACAACAAATCAATGGCAGGGATACTGGATGGTAATTTAATGGACCACTTCTACTACGCTTCTTGTGAACAGGTACCTGTCCTTTTTTTCAACTACAGGGAACAGTTTTTGTTTAAGGGAACTATGATAGGTTATAGTTAGAAGACGGACTATATCAGCCACAAATTCAGTATAGACTCTGGCAAGGATTCCATCAGGCCAAGGAACTTTGTTCAATTTTAATGATTTCAGCTGTTTCTCAACACCACTGACACTAACACTTCTTTCACTCATCTTTTCAGTGGTATGAGGATTAAATTGGGGCAATTCTCCTCGGTTTCCTTTTGTAAAAGAACATATAAAAATGGAATTAAATATTTCAGGTTTTTCTTTGCTGGTCTCAGTTTCAGTTCTTGTCTCATTCATGTGTGAATTGACTGTAACCTCAGTGGTGCCTCTAACAGCTTCTATGTACGACCAAAATGTCTTTGTCTTTGTGAAAGACCATTTGACACTTTTCTTATATGGTATTCATTGAAAGCTTCAAGCATTGCTCTCTTGACAGCCAAACATGTTTCATTTAGCACCCTATATCTGTAATCCTATTTTTTTTTCCACATATTATGCAGTAGTCTCTGTTTAGAAGTTTCTTCACAGTGACTATACACAATGAAGAGTCCCATTGGAGTACTGTGGTAGGGAGGAGCTGGTACAGAAGAAAAAAAAGAGGAAAAATAAAACCATAATGGGTACAAAAAAAGACAAACAAATGCAAGAAGCAGAAACAACAGCGTGGCTATATATCGGTATCTTAAAGAGAACCACCAACTGATACAGTAGTGAAATACCTTAACAAGAAAGGAATACTGGTAAAACTAGAAAGTGAAGAACTGCACACACTGGGTGACTAAAAAGCTTTCAAAGTACGCAATTCGTTTGAAAATCTACAAATCACACAAGAACCAGAATTCTGGCCTCAAAACATAAAAGTACGTCGATTTCGTTTCCCAAGACGATCAACGGAAGAGGGAGCAGAGCTCAACTAAAACTAGGAAGAAAACCAGATAAGTAAGAAATTCTGCAAAACTCAGATCTTGCAATTCTAACAGAAACCTTCCTGATAGACAACTGTAACATAAAGATTTCTACAATTATCACCTAATGGCAAAGAAGGGAGAAAGAGGATGACCCATGCCCACCAAAAAAATCATAAAACAAGAAAATAGTATGCTAGTAGAAGCAGCAAACATAAATATAATTGCAGCCTATTTTAAACCGCACCCAAATGCTGTAGAAATAATTGATGAAATAGTCACACTCGTGAAACAATGTGACAGCAAAACCACCATTACTGCAGGTGATCTCAACTGCAGAACAGACACAGAGAACTATACAACAAGACTAGCCATTGAAACCCTAGAAGAAGATGATTTCACCCTACTGATCGATAGACAGATACCTACATATATATGCCACAATGGGAAAAGCACCATTGATATCACATTAACAAGAGGAGAAATAAAAGGAAGTATTCAACCAATGACTCAATCACTCTTATAAGAAAGCACATTCCAATGAAGTTAAAAATAAATAACGTCACATCACCACCAGCAAAAAAGACCCACCAAATCACACAAAGAAAAATAGATAAAGAAACATTAACAAACCAGCAAGAACAAATAACACAAATAGAAACTTTAATAGAGGATGGAGACCTTGAAAAAACAACAGAAAAAATAGAAGACCTCCTAAAAAATTCAGTGATACAAAGAAACCCAAAAATAAGGACGGCAAAAAGATGGTTCGATGCTGAATGTTACAGTAAAAGGAACACTGTTCTAAGAATGTTCCACAGATTAAGAAACCAGCACAATGATAAAACATACAAACTGTATGCAGAAGAGAGGAGAATCTACAAAAAACTAATAGAAGAGAAGAAAAAAGAATACATAGAAAGAGAGGCAAAAAGAGAAGCGGTTGAAGCAGAGAAAGACCCATACTTAGCACCAAGACCAAGAAAACTGGCTTATACACCAAATATAGACACGAAGGAATGGGAAGACCACTTCAAATGAGGAATCAAAACACCCCCAAAGAAAGAGGAACAACATCAAACTAAGGAAAAAGACAATGTATGGGAACCTCTAAATGAAGAAGATGTAAAAGAAGTAATAAAAGCACTGAAGAACAAGAAAGCAGCAGAATCCAATAATATATATAATGAAGATGCAAAAGAGGCTCTCCAACACGTATGGATCAAACTATTCAACAAATGCTGGGAACTTAGAAGAATTCTGACCTAATGGAGACACTCGACAATAAAAGTTCTCTACAAAGGTAGAGGAGACCCAATGGACCCAAACAAGTACAGAGGCACAGCTCTGAAAAATACTCAATTCAAGATGGTTTCAAAGATAATTGCACAAAAAATCAAAGCTGTGTGGACAGTCATCTCCCACAACGACAAATGGGATTTAGATCTGAAAAATCAACACTTACGGCAGTCAGGCTCCTTCTAAACAACATTGATGAAGTGCTACAAAAGAAACAAATATTCTACACAGTGTTCATAGACTTTACCAAAGCCTTTGACCTACTGGAAAAGAGATCTCATAGTCCGAAAACTGGAAAACGCAATGGGAGAAGACAGTGTATGGGCAAGAATAATTAAGTCAATCCTCAAATACAACTTAATTACAATATCAGACAACCTCTCTTTTTCAGACCTCATCCTCCAATCAAACAGAGTCTTACAGGGTGACCCAATGACCCCTTTGCTGTACATTCTTGCTACTGAAGAAGTACTGGGAATTGCAGAAAATGAAGAAGGTGTACACGTATATGCATACGCTGACGACATAGCTGCAGGTTCGACAGATATACGGAAGCTGCAGAAAATCATTGAGAAAGTAGGCAAATGGTGCAGTGAACGCAAAATACACATAAACATAACAAATACAGAAAAAGAGGTGAAACACCCAAGAAGAAATCAACATCAGAGGTCTAAAAATAAAAATATCATCAGAATTTAAATACCTAGGGGTGACATTGCAAACCAACAGCCATATGCTTCACAAAACATACAACAGAATGTGCAGCCCAAGCAATGATAGCAATACATGAAAAACATCCGCCTACTCAGTCTAGAAATGACCATGAAATTACTCAACGCAAAAATCTTGCCAATCCTGGCCTATGTGATGGAGGTTATACGGGACCAGTTGACAGAAAAAAATCTAGAAACATTAGAAAAGGTTAAATTGACTTATCTAAAAAGAGCACTAGGTCTCTCAAAGACAATAAGATCTAGACTAGTGTACCTGCTAACAAGAGAGACATTCCTAATTGACAACATCAAATTTTGATATATGTTGCCACACACCAGAGCTTCCAGAAATCAACTGAAGATCATGGAGGACAAACGAGAAAAAGTATGGCCGGAGTTCTATGGCACCGAAGCAATGACAAACCGCTCATGGACAGCATCGAACTTCAACCTGCAAAACGTTGTAACTAGATTTTCTATTCACAGCTTTCATCATCTAATTTGCAAAAACAAAACTTTTCACGACCCAACCACAACCTGTGTATATGAACTGTGTAATGAAGCCTGTGAATGATACCACATAGAACTGTGCAGTAAAAGAGTGAAATCAATAAATGAATATGCAAAAATATAAAATGTAAATATAAATGTAAAATGTTAAGCAAAGTAACTATAATTGCCTATTTGGCTGCAATTTTATTAAATATAAAAAATTATGAACTGTTCCACTGGGTACATGAGTATCCAGTGTATTGTCAACTATTCTTTTGAACTTGAGCCATAGTACTTCTACATGCTCCTGCCTTTTGCTGAAAATTTAGAGTTCCTCATTGAGATGTGTCACTACTGCATTTTTATCTAGTTTACCGAACATATATATCTTCCTACTTGTTATGACTGTCCTTTGGACTTTGGTAATCATTGTTGCCACAAACATTCACCATCACTGACATCAGTTTCGACTCTGACACCCTCAAAGAGATCAAGTCTATTCGTTTCCATTATGTCCAATACATTTCCATTGTCAGAGGGGTTCCAAACTAGCTGTTCTAGATAGTTTTCAGAGAAGGCATGATTCTTAGGATGTTTTGCACATTAAAAAAACTAAAATTTTTCCAGTTAATTGTTGAATGATTAAAGTCTCCACCAAAGATTACTGTATGATCGGGGGAAATTATGTACAAGCAAACTCAGGCTTTCTCTGAAGCTTTCAGTTATATTATGAGATGAATTTGTGAGCTATGACATGTCTAAAATCAGCCAATATTCTCAATGCATCACATAAAGATGTGACATCACATGGCTATTTATCACTTTCTGATTTATCTCATAATACAGGGTGATTGTAATTAAAGTTAAACTTTCAAACCACTGTAGAAATAACACCACTGGTCAGAATGATATCAAATTGTGATGGAATATTATAGGAGAAGAGGGAAACGTATGAGAGGAAGAAAAATAAATGGTTACAAACTGTAGCAATAGATGGCGCTGTAAACATCATAATTTAATAGTGGTCGACTATAAATGACAAATGAATCATATAACAATGCCTAAGTTGTATGTTTGAAGTTAAACAAATTGTATTACTCAGTGTGCATGGGTGTACAGGTGTGATACTGTTAGTTATGTAAGCCCATCCACCACGGCAAAGTCATATCGCATCAGATGGGAAAAATCGGTTCTTAATTGTCCCAAGGTCCAAAAACCACATAAAAAGCACCAATCAAAATCAAATTGGATTATTAATTTCCATGTGACTGGCGTAAAACATGTTCAATATGTTGTCCACCATTTTCTGCAATAAGCTGAAATTGAAAAACAGCATGTTCCACAACTGATTGAAGTGTTTACGGGGTCACATCCAGAAAGTGTTGCACAATGTGTGCCTTCAATGCAGATAATTTTGCAGTCAGAACACTGAACACATCTTTCAGATAGCCCCACAGCCAGAAGTCACACAGATTGAGACCAGGTGATTGGGATGGCCAGGCTGTAGGGAAATGCCACTTCAGTAGTTGCTTAACTGGATTTGCAATGTGCGGAGGTGCACCATCTTGCATAAAAATGATCCCATCCACACATATACGCTGTTAGAGAGCTGAAATAATGTGGTTGTGCGAAAGACATCCTTAGCACTTACTAGTGATGGTAAAGGTAACAGGACTGGAAGCACATGTTTCTTTGAAAAAATATGGCTCTATGATAAATGATGCCATAAACCTGCACCACACAGTGACCTTTTCAGGATGAAGTGGTACTGGTTGATTTTATGTTGCCCATATTTGGCAATTCTGTGTATATCCAGTCACGTGGAAGTGGGCTGCATCTGTCCATAAAATCTTCCAAGGGCAATCATTGTCCACTTTCATGCAAGCAAGAAAGTCTAAAGGAAAGGTCTCTCCTGCTGGCAGGTCAACAGGAAGCAACTCGTGCACATGGGTAATTTGGAATGGAAAGAAAGAAGAATGTTTTGTAGGATTTTGTGCATGGTGCTCATAGGTATGTCCAATGTTCCACGAATTCTCCATGCACTATACATTTGCACACCACCACTCATCTCCTCCTGCATAGCTGAGGCCACTGCTTCCAATGACGTCGAATCAATTCATTTCCTCCCCCTACCAGGTTGCACACCAAAAGAATCCGTCTTTTCTAATCTCCAGATGATTTTCTTCATATCCACGGCAGTCATCGGACCAATGCCTTTTTTCAAACCCTCCAGCGTCCAGAACTTCTGCAGAGTGACATGTGCACAGTCATCATTCTTGTAATACAGCTTTACAAGCAGAGCGCGATCCTGGATTAAGAGAGTTATGGCAAACGTTGCAGAGGCGAAAGGAGTATAGGACATGTGCCTGGTGTATTTATACCAACTTCAATGGGTCGTGCACATGACAGGTGTTTTCATTTACGTATTCTGACACATACAACACCCTCTATTGATCAATTTTCACACTATTTTTTTTTCTTCTGCCATACGTTTTCCCCCTTCTCCATTGCAATTTGACATCATTGTGACCAACAGTGTTTTGAAAGTTTAACTTTAATTATAATCTCTCTGTACTTTGAATATTGGTTGTTTTGTTTGGAACATACAATTCTCAAACATGGTCCTCCATCATTAAACCTTGAGAACAATTTGTGATATGCTAAACTCAAAAGTATGTCTGATTAGTAAAACTACAACATTAAGTAGAATTATATTGAAAGAAAAACTATAATGGTTAATAATACTATAACAAGATCTTCTAAAACCACAAGTGACGAACGGGTACAATGTACTTCCTAGTATGGTATTAATTTCCGTAATGTACTTAACTGCCCATTGCAAATATGATTAAATAGGCATGATGCTTTTATAGACATAAAAAGTAACACACCTTCTATAGAAACATCAGTTACAACAAGTGCAGCAATTATCAAAAAAATTATAATACGTCCATTGTTTGGCCTCCATCTGAAGCAAGTATATATCATGTCTTTCACCATTCCGCACTGAAAGAGTTCCCCAAAACAGCAGAAATGTGGACAGCTTTGTGTGTTCCCAGCCTGTAAAATCACAGAGAAGGTATTTTTTTCAAATTTTCCATAATTTAATGTCTCACAAACAGAACAACAGGAAACAAGAAGACAACACTAGATGAATTTAGTGTCACACTTAAGAGCCACTGAAAATGAGAGTTAAAATAGTTATGTAACATGTTCAATAAATAAGTTGCTAATGGATACACATCTTAAACAAATAAAAGTATACATTTGAAAAATTACTTTCTGTCTCTTCATGGCCTCCTTATACATTAAATAATTTTTCTCTTCATTTCATATGCCCTTGAAACACACAGAGATCGTAACATGTTCAATAAATAAGTTGCTAATGGATACACATCTTAAACAAATAAAAGTATACACTTGAAAAATTACTTTCTGTCTCTTCATTGCCTCCTTGTACATTAAATCATTTGTCTCTCCATTTCATACGCCCTTGAAACACACAGAGATCTCCTCTTGTACAGTTTCACTGTCTTGCAATAACATGCATCCAAAATATTAGATGGATTTTGATTTTACTCATGATGGATACAAGATTGTTATTGTTAAACTCAATGTTAAAATGTAGGCTCAACCACCATTCGGTGAGATACATTCCAATATTAGTGGCGTTATCTCACTGGCACTTATTGGCAATCATTTCAGAAATTAACTGATTTATGAACTTCTTTTCGGAGCCACCTGTGGTGTAAGTCCTCACAGTTCACCAATACATCTAAGAGCTACAAGTTAACTGACTCTAGTCAAGACAACCATTTCTCACAATAGCTGAACGTCCACTGTGACAGAATTTCATCCATTAACTTTTTCAGGAGGAGCATTCTCTCCTCCTTACTTCCAGCTGATGACAAATAGCACTCCTACTACTCCATACTTTGATTTACCACAAAGGATATGATCTCAGCTAAACAGTATAGGAACCATGTGAAAGAGATGAGCAAAAATGTTGATAAATAAATAATTTTTTGCATTGTTAGGAAGTTGTTCTCATGAGAGATGTTGCATAATGGGAACATACAAATGGAAGTTGCTGTATTATTAGCAGTACAAGGAAAAGCATGGTCATTCATGATCAATATCTCTGTAGTGAAAGGGTCTGTCATTTCCAACAAACAATCTTAAAGAGTTTCCTGGTAATGTTAAAGTACACGATTGTATTAGAACATGTTCTCAAGGCTGGAATGCTCTAAGCTGGATGCCTTTTTTTTTAGTCTCATATGACTGAGCATCATTTTCATCATGGATGGTGTTTAATTCCACAGGATGTGCAAATGTAAGATATGGAGTTATTGGTATGTTTAACATCACTCATGTCCAGTGAGCACACATGCCATGGAAGCATTTTTGATGTAGCTAGCTACTCAAGTGAATTTCTTTAACAGGTGAAAATAAGGCTACCCAGTGATAATCATATCCTCTGCCTCTGTTATCTTACTCGTCTGTACCAGTAGACTCCAACTGCCTTGACTGTTTACTGTTGGCACTGTGACACAAATTATGAATGAGTAGTTTCCAGTACTCTCAGGAGTAATGGAATTTTATTTAATACTGGGCTAACTAAGCATGTACATAATGTACTAGAAGTGCTTGGACTTTATCAGGAACTATCTCATGTTAATTTCTGTTTTGGCCCATATAAAGTTCCACCAAGAGTTATTACAATTTGGTTTCACAGATTAACAGACAATTTAAATTTGTTGTTACAGAAGTTTATTTTTCTTCAGTAAATGCTGTTGGACCTTAGAGAGGGTTTCAACTCTGGCAATGAGATGGTTGTAGTTTTGATTTACCAAGTCCTGCTTTGGATGCTAAATTTCTTGAACTGTGGCAGTAGCAGCTATACAAGCATCAGGAACTCACACATTTAACTACACAATAGTTCAATGCGGATTCAGTCACAGGCACTTTCAGCCATCCCAGAACATCAGTCATTTAACAAGGCTCAAGAAGACTTGAGAAAAATATAAAAGATACCTTTCATTGCATGACCAGTTGTGTCCCGATCACCAAAAATGCCTTTTTTGCTATCTTCAAATCCACAGGTATATTACTTGGTTCATAATTAACTGCATTGTCTGGCCCATCTGTATTACTGTTGTCTGAATTATTCTCTTTATCAAATATTCTCTTTATCACCAGATTATATTGTCAACAGAATGCATGTGGTAGTGGCAAGGCTTGAATTGTTATCGCCTTGGAGTGTGGAGTATCAGAGGCTGAGATGAAAATTTAAAACCCCATGTGAGTGGAGTAAATTACACATGGATAGCTTATGTGATGTAGTCATTCATTTATCCCCTGATAAGGATGTCTGCATACAAACCTTCATACTGCCTGACCCCTCTCTGCCAGAAGTGCAGTAAATTGCAAGTTCATTTGTAGTACCGCAAACAGCTTATCGAACTTTCTCAGCAGACTTTGATATTTTACATGTCGTCCAGAGCTGTAATGGTACAGCACAGTGAGTTGCTGTTAAAGAGTCTCTGATGGTAAATAAATTCCATACAGCAGCAGTCACCTTGTCACATTCTCTGCAATCCCGGGCTACTACCAGGCATCAACTGGAGTGATATACTTTATTTCCAAGTTGCCCAGATTGTTTCTCCTTGCATCACAGGCACGAATGTACAAATTATGAGGAGGGGTGTCATAAGTGTTTGCACAGATGTGACATTGCAGAAGTATGCCACAGCATGGCAGCATCAACCCCAGACAGTTCAAATTAATAACATTTCAGGCAGTGATCAGGTGCTAGTATTGCATAAAATTTTCTTACATGCAGCAGAGCTAGACATTCCAGTGACTTTTTTGTTGAATACTGGTGCATCAGCTTCAATCATAAACCTGTGTATGTACTTTAGTAATGATGTTCCCTCGCTCAGTGAAGTGCAATCAAAGCTGTGGACATACAGCCACATTACTTAGGTTATGTGCAACTGATGCCCACTTACAATAAGGTGTTTGTGGCAGATCTTTCAATCAAGAACATTTGACTTTGATGCATATTTCGTCACTGAATTTGCATTACACCATGCATTGCACTCAACTGGTCATTGGTACCCTGTGTTGTCATTGATATACTTTGTACAAAATTTGCACCACAATTTTAAACATTTATGGTGAAAGCAATTGAATTTCAGGTCCACATTGTCTTAAGGCAAATCCGAGATTTTTTAAGGCTTGCCTGATTCTGTTGGCCATTAAAGGTAAGTTGAGACTGAACTAGATAGTCTAGAACAACAAGAAGTTCTCTCCCCATTTTCTATAGTCATTGGCTTTCACTGTTAATGGTGGCTAGGAGACCTTGAGGGCTCTCTATGTTACTGTGGACACTTTAAGGAAACTATTAATACTCATGTTGACTTTGATCTTATCCTTTGGCTCATCCGAATGAGCTTTCTTCTAAGATTTCATGAAGAATATTTTTGTCTTTTCAGAATCTGATCTAGTAGAGGTTTAGTGCCAGCTGCCTGTTGATGAGGACTTATGGAAGATTTCAATCTTGAACATATCATTCAGCCTGTATCAATACAGGGCTGTTCAAGAAGAAGGAACAGATTCCAAACATTTATTGCTTTCAAACTACAAAAGATAGAAACACAATTCCATCATTCCTGAAAAGAGAAAAGATCAAATTTTTATGCATTCAGTGTGAGCACCCTGTGTTACACAGCAAACATCAAAATGGTGGCTCATTTCCTGCCACAAATGAAGCAGCTGGTCTCTCATTATTGAGTTCATAGTTTCCACAATGTGATATCACAGACTTTCCAGACTGTCAGGCATAGAGGGGTTA
This sequence comes from Schistocerca gregaria, assembly GCF_023897955.1. Classification (NCBI taxonomy): domain Eukaryota; kingdom Metazoa; phylum Arthropoda; class Insecta; order Orthoptera; family Acrididae; genus Schistocerca; species Schistocerca gregaria. The sequence goes on from NC_064927.1 coordinate 290,738,461, forward strand.
AAAATGCAATCTTTTATGTAATCCCAAAGATGAACATCACAATGTGTGAGGTCTGGAGACCTGGGAGGCCACTGGTAATGAAGTTCTTCTTCTCATCCTCCTCTTCCAATCCAACGTCCTGGAATGATGTCATCCAGGTAACATCAGAATGCTTAGAGAAATGAGGTGGGGCACAATCTGGAATGAAGATGAAGTCATCTGAATCATCCTCAAGTTGAGGAAATAACCAGTTTGAAGCATGACTAGATAGGTTAGGCCTGTCACAGTTTCCTCCATGAAGAACACAACAGTGCCAATGTGGCTGTGATTGGAACATCTTCCTAGACTGTTCAAATTTTAAACTGTTGTCTATCCAGGAACATTGGAATTATGGTGCTACCTTTTATAATTTGGAAGATCTAAATGTTTGAAATCTGTTCCTTCTTTTTGAAAATCCCTTTATAACAGCTTGCCTTTTTGCGTGATTAGGTCCTCACTACATTCCTGTTACATAAATTGTCTCAACAATGTCTTGATCATTGGTCACACAACACAAGAACGTTTGCACAATCCACATCTTGTTTCTGTGGCCCTTGCACAGAGAAGCTTTATGTGCAACTTTTTCAAATGTGCCTTCTTTCAACTGTGGTCACTTATGTAGATTGTAGCCCGAGTGAAGAGGGCCTATCGAACACAAATGAACATGTAGAGGCTATTCCGAATGTGCTTGTGCCTAAATCTATTAAGGATCTTAAGTACTTATAGAAAAAGTGAAATACAATGTATGATTTATTCACCAGCCAGACTTCACAGCCCAATTGAAAAATTGTCTCAATAAAAATGGAGTATCTTTTCAATGGTCCAAAAAGCCCAATAGTGAAATACTACACGATTTATTCACCAGCTGGACTTTGCAGCCCAACTGACAAACTGTCTCAGTAAAAATGGTCCAAAGAGTGTCATTGTGATTTGCAGAAGTTGAAATTGGCCCTCCAATCAGCGCCTTACCTTATGGCTTGACAGGCCTCCTTGCCATTGATGTTGGCAACAGATGAATACCCACATGGTTTTGGCTCTCTCCCATGTTAATGGACAGTACACTTACTCTAGCTCATGACATTATTAACCAGATCATAAACGAAGTGTTGGCTATCATTTTTGGTATCCTCAAATTTGTCATTTTTAATAATATTTTGCTTTTTCTATAAATACTTCTTGTAGATCCTTAATGGATTTAGGCACAAGAACATTCTGAATAGCCTCTACATTTTTTTATTTTTTATTTTTGGTGTCACTCAGTTAACAACCTAAACAAGTGGCCACAGTTGAAAGAATTCATATCCAACCATAAACTTCTGTTGTCATTATTTGGCCCTAAGGCAAAATTGCCAGAGTTTGTGGAACATGGCCTTTATCAATTGGCTCTCAATTTCACAAATTTTCAATGTTCCATTCACTATAATCATTCTAATGGCATGTTCTTTCTTAGCTTCAAGCAGGCCGTGATCCAAAATTTGACCCCAAGGAGACAGCTTAATTTCAGTTAGATAAGTACTCTCCCAATTCTTACGACAGCCTGGAGGTGCAACCTGCTGCTCCAACAGGTCTTGGGTCTTGAAATATGTCCAGTCACATGGCCTAACAAGTTCTCAGATAACCACCTGGCACTCATCACCCCCTCTCCCCCTCCAAGAGCACCAGGTTTTGCAATGTGTGGTGCTGCTAGTGAAAGTGCTGTGTGGTGACACCATGTACTCAGTGATGTTATGTGCTTCAGTTCATGCATTGACCCCAGTGAGGGATTGCAAGAATGAAGCAACTGGAAAGCCACTGTTTCTACTGGCCTTATATGGGCAACAATGTTGTATGGGTTGTGCAACAGTATGCTGTCTGCCAGGCATATCAACTGGCCTTATCAAATTCATGCCGATTTCATGGGAAGTTTAATTGGATCCAAGTGGTTAACTGTTGTGAACTCCTTTCACTTCCCATATTTTAGCTGCCTCCACCAGACAACATGGCGGGAGCCTTCTAGTGGATATTTGCAATAGGAGGGGCGCTCTCCTGCAGGTGACCTACAATGGTTCCCAATTCACGTTGGCTCATTTGCACCCACAATGGAATTAAACATCTTACCCCATACCCTTTCCATCCAGCCTTAAACAGATGGGCAGAATGGTTTGTATACAATTTCAAAGTAATTATGTTTGAAAATGTAGCCTATGGCTAGTGTCCTTGACTAGTTATCAAAAAGTCCTGTGTCCCGGGTTTGCACCTCACCACTGCTTAAATTTTTAATAAAAAACCATCAGCAGTGGGAGCCAAAGATTTCCTGCATAAGAAGTCACTGTTGTTCTGCCAATGGCTCTGTCAAAGAGGGCAGAGGAGCGGACAGAGGTTCAGGGCAGTCCCTTACCCTTGGGGTGGAAAACTGCCCCTAAAAGGTGTAAGAATCAGAAATAATCAATGGCATGAGGATGCAGAAGGCAATGAAAACCACTGTGTTAGAGCCACATAATGTGCATCCACAGGACATGTGGCCTCTAATTGAAAAAGTATCTTGATGATCTCTCCACTGGCGAAAGGTTCCAGACTTGTCTCACATTCAGATCTCCTGGAGAGGCTGTCAAGGGGGAAATGACCATCAGGAAAAGACTGAATAACCAATGAAAGGGTGTCATTCTATGAATCAGAGCATGGAATGTTTTAGGCATGGTAGGGAAGCTAGAAAATCTGAAGAGGGAAATGCTAAGGCTCACTCTAGATATAGTGGGGGTCAGTGAAGTGAAGTAGAATGGAGACCAGGATGACTGATCAAACAAGTGTAGGGTAATATCAACAGCAGCAGCAAATGTTATAATGGGACTAGGACATGTTATGAATAGGAAGGTACAGTATATAGTGAGTTACTGTGAACATTTCAGTAATACAGTTGATGTTATCAGAATCGACAACAAATCAAAACCTACAACAATAGTTCAGGCATACATGCTGGCATCAGAGGGAGAGGATGAAGAGATAAGGAAAGTGTCTGAGGATTCTGAATGGATTATTCAGTATGTAAAGGGAGATGAAAATCTAATAGTCCTGGAGGACTGGATTGCAGTTGTAGGGGAAAGAATAGAAGAAAGGATTAATGTAGAACATAGGGAAGGCAGTAGAAATGAGAGAAAGACTAATTTCTGCAATAAATTTAAGCTAGTAATGGCAAATACTCTGGTTAAGAATAACAAGATGAGGAGGTACACATGGAAAAGCCAGGAGATATGAGGAGATTTCAGTTATATTACACTAGGGTTAGGCAGAGATTCCGAAATCAGATATTGGGTTGTAAGGAGTACCCATGAGCAAATATAAACTCAGATCACAATTTAGTAATGATGAAGAGTGGGCTGAAGTTTAAAGAGACAAGTCAGCAAGAATCAATGTGCAAAGGACTGGGATACATAAGTTTAAGGAATGAAGAGATATGCTGGAAGTTCTCTGAGTCTGTTGACACTGTGACAGTGAGTAGCTCAGCAGGCAGTTCCAGTTGAATATCTCCAAAAAGAACAATCACAAAAGTTGGTAACAGAAGAAATACTTCAGCTGCTTGATGAAGGAAAGAAGTACAAAAAAGTTTAGGAAAATTGAAGAATACAGAAATACAAGTCACTTAGGAAATAAATAAAAGTACCTGCATGGAAGCAAAGATAAAATGCCTGCATAAAAATGTGAAGAAATCAAAAAAGAAATGTTAGTTGAAAGGACTGACTCAGCATACAGAAAAGTTAAAACAACATATGGTGAAATTAAAAGCAAGGGCAGTAACATTAAGAGTGCAATGGGAATTCGACTGTTATATGCAGAAGAGAGAGTGGATAAGTGGAAATAGAGCACTGAAGTCCACTATGAAGGGGGGACTTGCCTGATGATTTGATAGAAGAAGAAACAGGAGTAAAACAGGAAGAGATAGCAGATACAGTATTAGAACCAGAACTTAAAAGAAATTTGGATGACTTAAAATCAAATAAGACAGAATGGGCATATAACATTCCAGCAGACTTTCTGAAGTCATTGGGAAAAGTGGCTACAAAAGGACTATTCACATTGATGTGTAGAATGTGTGGGACAGGTGACATACCATCAGACCTTTGGTGCATGATGCACATAATTCCAAAGACAGAAAGACCTGACAAGTGCAAGAATTATTACACAGTCAGCTTAACAGCTCATGCATCCAAGTTGCTGACAAGAATAATATACAGCAGATTGGGAAAAACAGAATCTGTTAGAGGAGCATCAGTTTGGCTTCAAAAAAGGTAAAGGCGCCAGAGAGGCAGTTCTGATACTGTGGCGGATAATTGGGGCAAGCCTGAAGAAAAAGGTTTCCATGGGTAATGGATTAATAACGGAACATAGGTAGCAAAGATCAAACAAGTGAGAAAGCCATAATGTTGGATTTATTATTACCTGCCACTTTCACAATTTGTTTGATATGAGCACCGAAGATGCCAACAAGATGCTGCATCCATAAAATCACATGATCAATAGTTGCTCTGAGTAACTAGTTCTTGTTTACTGGTCTTCAGATCAGGTAGGAGAGTGAATGTGTCCCTGATAAATGCATTCTTTTATATATTCCCATAGCCAAAAGTCACATGGATTCAAATCAGGTGATCTTGCAGGCCATGCATCTGGGCAACCTCTGGAAGTAACGTTTGTGGAAGGTTGCATTAAGCAGATCTTTTACTGGGTGATCCTCATGAGATGTTGCTCCATCTTGCATGAAAGCAGTAGTTTCCACACAGCTGTGCTCCTCCAAAGCAGGAATCACATGTTGCACAAGGAGGTCTCAATAACATGCAGACATTACAGAACATCTGACAGGCCTTCTGGGTATATTCTCTTCAAAGAACGAGGGACTGAGAATAAAGGTGCTTGTAATCCACACCACACAGACACAAATGGTGAGTGCAATGGCTGTTTGTGCACAAAATGTGGTTTAATAGTACCCCAGATGCAGCAGTTCTGTGTATTCATTACATCCTGTAGTGTAAAATGTGCCTCGTCTCTCCATAAAATATTGCCTAGCCACATGTCATCTTTGATCCATCCAGTTTCTAAACATTGTTGTGAATCATGTGGTTTCAGTTGCTACACTGTCTGGAACTTGTAGAAGTACCAGCATAAAATAGACTGCAAAGCTTTCCATAATGCACATCATCATGAAACTCCACTACATGGGTCATTGGATGCACGGTCATTTACAGCAACAGCAACCTTGTCAATAACTTCGAGTGGTATAGGATGCCGTCCTCTTCCAGATGCCCTACTAAGCTAGCAGAAGTTTTCAAATTTCATCATCATCACCTTCCATAAACCATTTAATATCACTGGGCATCTTCTCAGACCATTAAGTCAGCAGTACTCTCTTAATGCAGTATCGTAACTGTTGCTGTTCTCATAACACAGTTTCGCTAACAATGAATGATCTCTCTCTCTCTATAGCCATACTGTTTACTCACATTATGGCTGATCAAATGTCCATCAGGCGAACAGTAAACAGAGCCAGATTTGCACCTAGCTGTCACAACTGGAACTAATTTGTTTTCCAGCATAAACTGGTCCCAAAAAAATAGATCTCTATGAGTAGTTGCAGTTCAATTATAACTGGCCAGTACTGTCTGTGTGCAATATGGCAAATTGCATTCATCTTGAGGGACATAAGAAGTAAAGTATTACTTGAGGCAGAACTCCGAGTCTGTGTGTACTGTTTGATTTTATTGAGTTATATGTTACACTGATTAGTCACTTTGTGATCATAATAAGAGGTGAGATGTTGATTAGTCAATTGGTGATCACAAAACATGGTGTGTTTTCAAATACTCTCCATAATCCACAATGGGGATATTGACTGATCAGCCAGAACATTATCACTGACCTACTATCGATACGATAGCAGTGTTACCTGATGAGGAATGACTACTAGTCAGACACATGCATGGTGCACATAGTACCAGTGAGTGTGTGCCTGTGTGTAGACTGTGGAAGGCCTGTGATTTATCTGAGTTTGACCAAGAGCAGATTGTGATGGCCCACAAACTTGGCATGAGCATTTTGGAAAATGCTCGACTTGTTGGGTGTTCAAAGAGTGCTATGGTGAGTGTCTTTAACACAAGTCAAAGCCAAGGTGAAACCACATCCACATATCATGGGATTGGGCAGCCACACCTCATTACAGATGTTGGAGATCTTAGGCTGACAGACTGGTAAAACATGACATGTGGTGAACTGTGGCAAAGCTAACATCAGACTTTAATGTTGGGCAGAGTACAAGTGTGTCTGAACACACAGTGCACTGAACACTTGTATTGATGGGCCCCAACAGCAACGAACCAGGCATGCGTCTTCCAGGGGGACAGCTACCAACAAATGCACTATGGGATGGAAACAAGTTGGCAGCACCTCCATTATGCTTCGGGCAACATTCATGTGGCCCTCCATGGGTCCAGAGAACCTTGTGCAAGGAGCCATGCATGTGTCATTGTTAATATCATGACACTGACAACTATAACTGAAATGAGTGCATGACCATCTGCACTGGATACTGGCACAGTGGCAAATCATTGCAAGGTCTGATGAATCCTGATACCATCTTCATCATGGTGATGGGAGAGAGCGAATCCTATGTCTTCCAGGGGAATAGCTCCGGATATCTCTACTGTGGGACAGAGACAAACTGGCAGCCACTCCATTATGCTCTGGGGAACATTCACATGCACACCCATGGGTCCAGTGGAGCTCATACAAGGTACCATGATGGCCAAGGCATATCGTATATTGGTTGTAGATCACATACACCCCTTCACGATGATCATGTTTCCTGATGGCAGCAGCTTTTTTCAACAAGATAATGTGCTGTCTTACAAGGCCAGGTGTGTGATGGAGTGTTTTGAGGAACACAATGACAACTTCCAATTGATATGCTGGGCCCCCAACTCACCAGATCTGAATCCACTTGAACACATCTGGTATGTGATCGAACATGGTGTCAGAGCTCATCACCACCCCCTCCCCAGAATTTACGGGAATTAGGTGAGTTGTGTGTGCGTATGCAGTGCCGTATCTCCAGCAATCTACCAAGGTCTCATTGCTTCCATGCTATGAGGCATTGCTGCTGTTATCTGTGCTGAAAGTGGATGTTAGGTAGGTGGTCATAATGTTCTGGGTGATCAGGGCATATCATGTACTAGCATGTGACAATAGCCTGTCTGATAATAGTATATATGTCAAAATTGTCCAATAATACATTATTTAATGAAGAGGCAGCCTTACTGCAAGAGACTACATTTTAAAATGCAGGAATTTACTAAAAGGTGAGCATTGCAAAGGGTATAGTCTGACAGATCTATTGCAGTGCTTTCCATCTGAACAATTACAGCACTCCAACATGGCAGCAGTACCATGATGTATCACAGTGTAGGGTGCATGGTACAGTTACTTGTAGCTGTCAAAAGCACAGCTGTGGCATTCTGCAAGGGCCAGGTGAGAGGCACACACGTATCAATACCAGATTTTGGTGCAACTGGCACTTCCAACATACTAGTTATGTGAGTACATGTGATGCCAGTATTTGATGTGTGTTACTTATCTTATGATATCATTTAAGATATATAGAAGAATTAATGATACTTTATTTTAAAGAATATGGTACACTACACTTTTTGAAACCACATATTTACTAGTACTATGTAAATATACAGTGTTGCTATTAGGGTCAAGAATATGGCAGCAGAAAAATCTTGGAAATCAACCTAGGCTAATACATACAGATAGGGGTGTCAGATAAAAGAGATTGCTGAGACATATCTTCTGATGTTCTTACCTTTGTCAGCAACATCATATGCTAATGAGAAAATAAATTTTATTACAATTTAATGAACAATCTCTTTCATTAATGAAAGATGTCAGCTACATGTTATAACATTGTGGCAGCTGCTAGGTAACTATCATACACGCTACACATTATTTACAGAATATACATTTTATATAATTTTGTTAGGTTACTTTCAACCAACAAATGTTTTGATAATTAAAATTGCTCTTAGAATGACATGCCACTTTATCTGTCAGTAATAACTTTTCATCAATGCTAATAATTTAGGCAAATTATGTAATAATACAAATTATATTTTTATTAGTTATTATAAACCAACAAGTAGTTGCAGCCTATGAGTAAATAAGGACCAGCCTGAACCAGACGAGGGACTCAGTTTTCAACTATGCCAGAAGTGGGAGCTGCATTATTCTGCATGGCATTTTGGACACACATTTCTGTTGTGACTCAGTGTTATTCACAGTCATGCTCTCAGTGTTTGTGAAAATGTCACAGTTGAGTCACTCTACATGGTGATTTCAAGAATTGTGGGTGCTGGTTGCATGTTGAGTCCCTTTACATAATCAAACTTATTTGTCAAATTCACATTTATCTATCCATGGACTTGTCAAACAAGCTTGTACCCAATCCAACAAGTTTGTCACTTTAACCTAATTTCTGAAGTGGACACTGTTCATGTACACATACACTAGTGATATGGCACCAAATGCAGATAAAGCACTTCAAGCATTCTCTCTGGCAATGTGTTTAAAGAAGGAGCAAACAAGACACTGATCAAGTGAATGGCTTCAAATGAGAGAGAAATAGAGCTGTGAAACACTTATCACAGGAAATAATTACATCAGCTTTCCCTGAATGGAAAGTAAAACTTTTAATAACTTCTTTAGAGTTACTTCAATCTAAAGTTGAGAAAGAAGTTACAAATATACAAAAATGTATTCTTTTTGCTCGGTCCTCTAATGACCGGTCATTGAAATATGACAGTGTGGGTGTATATAGCCTAAACCATCCATGGAAGTACCTGAGGGCTTCAATTTCTTAAAATTTTTATTGATGCATCACTTGTACATTGTGCATACAATACTGATTTTCTTCCTAACCTCTTCCTGCATAATTATGGCTGGGAAAGGTGTGACAAATCTACCAATTTGGTAACTGCTAGTGCTATTTTGTTTTTATTGTTCATCATAATTTCTGTTGTTGCATGGAAACTCATGATACAGTGAGATAAATTGTAATAAAACTTTTCACTAAACATATATGATGAAACATCAATACAAACAATGTCTGCCATTTTGTCAAATTTCCTGTCACTCAAAATGTTTCTCAAACATGGTACATATTTGATAAACATGTCAAACAGCACCATACACATCCAGATCTTTGAGAAACCTATCAAAGTTTGACAACTTGTTTGATCATGTATGAGAATCTTTAGAAGTTTTCATGAGTTAGCTGCAGTAGAAATTTGTATTTATTTGTGACTTGACAAACAGTTGCATTTTGTATTTATTTGTGGCTAGTGCTTCACTCTGGACTTGTAATTCTTTGAGTTTGCTACAATTGGGATCTATGTTTATTTCATGGTGCAACTAACAGTTAGGAAATTATTTATTCTTTGGGTCCAGAACACTGATTTACTTGGGCCATCAGTGCTCAAAACTTAGAAATTTCACAGCATTATCTACACTGTATGGATGCTCATGAAGGTTTAACATTTGTTTTAAGCTCAATTGGTGCACCATTTTGCTGTTGACACCAGTTCCTGCACACAGTAGGCATCAGTGAAGAGTGTTACTGAAACCTCATTAAATAAGCTTTTAGTTTAAATATAGATAATAGCATAAACTGTAGTTTGGTTGCAATTCATTTCAGGTATATATTAGAGGAATATTTTGTTATTATCAACTAGGCACATTCAGCAATATAAACTAAACTAACTCTGTCTGAACAGGCCTTGGAAAGCCCAATGGCACCAACCAACTGCTGTGTCACCCTCAGCCATAGGCGTCACTGGATGTGGATATTAAGGGGCATGTGGTCAGCGCACCACTCTCCCAGCCGTTATGTCAGTTTACGAGACCAGAGCCACTACTTTTAAATCAAGTAGATCCTCAGTTTGTCTCACAAGGGCTCATTGCATCCCGCTTGCCAACAATGCTCGGCAGACTGGATGGTCGCCCATTCAAGTGCTAGCCTAGCCCAAAAGTGCTCAACTTCGCTGATCTGATGGGAACCGGTGTTACCACTGTGGCAAGGCTGCCGGCTGTTCAGCAGCATACTCTGATTAAAATTACTCTGTGACTGACAGATTGTGGCTGTCAGGGGCAGTGTTGCCAAGGTGCAGGCATCCATGCTTCACAAGCTGCTGCATGTACCTACTAAACAGGCAATACAGTGAGCATATGATGCTCAAGAAAGAACAATGATTAGCTGGTGGCTGGACCCTACCACTTGACTTGCAGAAAAGTCAGTTACAAAGTCATTTTAATTGGAATATAGTACTAGTACTGTATTGCCACATTGATAACACAGTTATTGCGGGTGTAAAATTAGTATCACCAAATTGTTGTTTTTATTCAGTACACATAATATGAGGTATTACCCTGAACTGATGTGGCAAAAGGTCTGAGAATGTTTTATGCTTCACTGCAGAGATTTATGTCTACTGAAAGGGTGACTGTTATTCAACAATCAACATTATTTCTATTAATTAGCCATAAACCAGCAGTGACATACAAACAAATAGTTTGAAGTGGAAATAAATTTAATGCAAATAGGCCAGAAATGCTGTAGGCTACAGCAATCTTCCTCAGATTTGACTACTCTCTTTTTCCATTAACAACTGCTTTTGAGATCTCTCAAATGCAAAAGTTAGATGAGAAATTTTATTTCATTGTATATATCTTTTTGTAACACTTTCAGTGTAGATTTTCATTAGGAAAGGCAAGGATTAATTTCAACAAAAGTGACTATCAATATCAAAATGTGATGTGCCTCTGAGATAGTTACATTTAACACAAATAAACACTTCTCAAAAACTGAAACTACACAACATGCAAGACTGTAGAAACCTCCACTCTGTTACAAAAGTTCCAAAACTATGTGCATGACTCATTCATTCATCACACTTTGAAGATCCCATAACAAAGAAATACTCTCTAGGTTGTGGAATGAGCCAAGATAAATGAACCATATTAAATTTTTTTTTTAAATTATCATTGAACTACCACAGGACTACACCGTTTGTGATTGCTCAAGCAAAATCTACCACTAAAATTAAGAGCAAATCTGTTAGATTGAAAAATGTTGCTGCTTCATCAGTTGTATTAAACAGCTTTTGTTTCTCCCCTAGGGCTAGTTTAATGTCTACATCACTAAACAGATATTTGATACAGAACATAAGTCAAGGTTGTGCCATTAGAAGAGAAGCCTGTTAACATAAAAATGCGAGACATGGATCTAAAAAGAATCTTCAGTCCCTGAATATACACAGCCCAGTCATATTAATATGACCACCATCTATGTTTGAGGTCAACATGTGATAAACCACTCACAGACAGCAGGGGGCAATGTAAGCAGTGGAGGGTGTATAAAGCATGTCGGGGGTACGTGGGAAACAGTCAGCCATTGTCATAATCCAGAAATGGAATGATTTATATGACACCCAAAAGTACATGACTGCTGGCTTTCATGCCAAGCATGGAAGCATTTCCAAAATGATTGAGTTTATAAAGTGTTTGCATGGTGTCATAATTAAAGTATACTGTGCATAGCAAGATGGCACTATCCAAAACTGGCAAAGAGGCAACTATGGTGCACCGCAGTCAATAGAGAACAACAGCGAATGATGGCTATGGAGCTGTATACAGGTATGTAGATATGCAACGTTTGAGCAACTGACAGCCCAGATGAACCACAAAGCTACCAAAAGTGTCTCCTCAATGACTCTTCGGCAAATGTTGTTGCATATAGGTTTCCACAGCAGGTATCTGGCTCATGCACCCATGCTGACTGCTGTTTATCAGTGACAAAAGCTGAAGTTTGCATGCCAGTACCACAACTAGATGTTCACTGAGTGGTGAGCCAGTGTTATCTTCTGGGGAGTATTACGGTGGCATAATGGATCAACACAAGTATGCATCTACGCTTGGAGACCATCTCCATCCCTACGTGCAGTTTGTTTTTCCTCAGCACAATGGCCATCTACCAACAGTACAATGCAATGTGTAACACAGCCCTTAGTGTATAAGTGTGGTTGGTTCAAAGAGCACCAGGATGAGTTTAGCATAGTCCCCTGGCCACTAAACTCTGCAGATTTAAGCCCTATCAAGAATCTGTGTGACCACCTCGATTGGGCTGCTTGTGCCATGGATCCCCAGTGAGAAACCTAGTGCAGCTGGCCACAGCACTAGAGTTGACATGGCTCCACATCAGTGTTGGTACATTCCAGAATCTCATTACCTCTCTTCCTGCACATCTCATAGCAGTCCACACTGAAAAATGTGATTGTTCAGACTTTTTGACAGGTAGTCACTAGTGTGACTGGGCAGTGTAAATAATCATACACTGAAATTATTTTGATGTGTTGTATTGAAAGTGTGTAAATCATATCTCACATGAAATGGATTCTTGTGTAAATTATAGTTCAGAAGAAATGGACTCTTGCTGTTAGCAACAAACACAATTAAGGAATAAATATTGTAGAAAGTAAGTGTTATAGCTCCAAGACTACTGAAGAAACCTCTGCAAGATCTGCTGACATGTACTTTTACACATCTCTTACTTATTGGTTTTGACGAAGAAATACTTTGCTTATTTTTGATATAATTCCCTAAAAGACAACTTCATAAAGAAACAGAGAGTGAAAATTTAGCTGTAAAATATAAGCCAGCTCTGACCTTCTCATTGATAAAAGAAGAGACACTTCTAAGGGCAAAATATGCTAAAATAAACTTCTTATTTATGTATGGACTCTACATTGCCATCCAGTTCTACCTGAATTAATTATACACATACTGTTGTTACTGAAGATTTTCTGGCATTGAGCACTATTCAGCTGCAGAATGAGTTATTATTTAAATTCTGAAATCACTATTTTCACTTAATTATAGATTGCTTTAGGTTATAATGTGGAGGAATAATAAATTATGGCAAAGAATACTACAGATCTCTCTTCCCCTCCCCCCCCCCCCTCCCTCTCTCAATGTAAACAGCCTTCTTTAAGTAATTAATTAGGTAAGTTTAAAGTAATATTAACAGCTTGTATGTGTTAACAAATGTGATTTAACTGATTTAACTACACATGAAGTACTTCTTTTTGACTCACCATTGGTTTGAGAATAGATTCTTGAACAAAACATAGTACATATAAGAAGGATGTAATGCAGATGACAGCTGAAGTCATGTAAACACCAATGTACCCTGATGCATCAAAAAGTGGTGTGACCCCAGCATTACCAAAGAGTAGGCTCATATATATACAAGCATCAAGCATACCAAGCCTGTAAACAGAAAAGCTGTTCATATTCACAATACAGCTGAGAACTAATGTAATATTAACTTGCACAAAGCCTTTCCATTTCTGTTGTGATTTCTAAAACAAATTTGCAATATTTTGTTGTAAACTTAGATTTGTCATTGTCTGTGTACAGGACTTTAGAATGGATGCCCTGATGTAAGAAATGTCATACTATGAAAGATTCTACTGAAGTGCTTTGCCAGTTCCTTCCTATTACCATTTATTCAAAATAAATTTATTGAATGTGAATATCTAGGCATTGACTGTTTTAGGTATAGACATATTACCTGTTAGTGACATAAAATTTTTGCCAGTCCGGGACTCAAACCCAGATTTCTTGCCTATCATGACTAAGCATCTTAATCATCCATGCACACCTCCCAGACTGGCCCAAACTTCCATATGTAATCTACATCACTACACCACTACATACTATACCATAGTTTGGGACTGCTCATGACAGGCAGGAAGTCTGGCTTCAAGTACCAATCCGGCACAAGTTTTCATAAGCTACTAATAGGCTGTGCATCTATGCTTAACACAGCTGATGCCCAGACATCTGCAAATTTATTTTGAATTAATTTAGGATAGTTATCAATTATCATTCCTGTCTGTTTGTCCAGACATACACACAAATGTTATCAGTATTATGAAAGGGATAGTTGCTACTCACCATGGTGAGTAAATATAATCATTTAGTTTTTTCACTCTAAATTAGTGACTCTGTATCCAGTACATTTAATTGTAGTTGTAGAAGACTGCAAAGTATTAGTCTAAGACCAGACGGAATGTCCCCACAGATAAGAAACTCAAAATTGTAGTGGTCAGCCACTGAAGCATTCAAAACCAAGTCCCAAAGTTTGAAACTTTCCTAAAAAGCAGTGAGACTCATATAACATTAGGTACAGAAAGCTGGTTAAAATCCAGATGGAAGATCAGTGAATTTTTTGGGCAAATCTAAGTTTGTATTGAAATAATAAGCCAACAGAAAATGGAGCTTATATATTTGTCAAAGTAGACAGGAGACTCAAATCCAAAAAGACAGAAATTGAAGCTGCATGTGAGGTTTCTCAGCAAAACACACTATCAAGGGTGTATATAAACTTATAACTTGGTCCTTCCAATGATCAACAGACTCATCCCAAGATTAACTGGAAACTTTAGAGAAACCACCAGCTTACTAATCATAACGCCATCACTGAAGGAAAGATTTAGATAGTTTATTAAGTGCCCGGCAAGACAAGGCAACCTCTAAAACAATATTAAATGCTTCCTCTGAAATCTACTTAAAGAAAGCAATTCAGATACCCACTCATGACAGTAATACATTAGATGTAATAGCAATAAATAGACCTAATTGCTTTGAGGATTCTCATACTGAAATTGGTAGCAGTCACTATAAGGCAGGTTTTATAACTATGATAACAAAAGTAAAAAGGATAAGTTAACTAAAACATGTTGAAGGTGGATCAAGCCACAGAGTGTCATATCTCGGAGAGGTAACAGTAGCCTTTTTCTCTGGCTAGGAGCACTACAGGGACTGTGGCTCACATTTAGAATAATAGTTGATTATACACAGGAGGTACCCTCCATGGTATACAGTCAGTACAAAGAAACTTTTAAGAAAACAGTGACTAATGCATATTAGATGTAAATCAAAGCACAGGGCTGTAGATAGAGAAATTCTGAAGCAAACATTTGGCTACCAAATGAGCGATAAATGAAGCTTTCAATGACTACTTTAGCAGAATCTTACTGAAAGATCTCTCACAAAACCCAAAACAATTCTGGTGATACATAAAGGCTGTCATGGTCCTGAAGTTCAGTGTGCAGACACTAATCGATGTCACAAAAACCAAACTGCAGGTAATAAAGCAGCAATATACATACTAAACACTCCTTTCTAAGCTACAAGAGTTGTTGTTGTGATATTCAGTCCAAAGACTGGTTCCATGCAGCTCCCCATGCTACTCTATCCTGTGTAAGACTCTTCATCTTGAAGTGACTACCTACTGCAACCAAAGTCCCAGTGAATATGCTTACTGTATTCATCTCTTGGTCTCCCACAATGATTTTTACCCTCCACGCTTCCCTCCAGTGAAAAATTGGTGATCCCTTGATGCCTCAGAATGTGTCCTATCAACCAATCCCTTGTTTTAGTCAGGTTGTACTACAAATTTCCTAATCTAATCCGATCAGTATCACATGATTTAATTCAACTACATTTCATTATCCTCATTTTGCTTTTGTTGATGTTCATCTTATATCCTCCTTTCAAGTTACTGTCCATTCCATTCAACTGCTCTTCCAAGTCCTTTGCTGTCTCTGACAGAATTACAATGTCATCAGAAAACCTCAAAGTTTTTACTTCTTCTCTCTGGACTTTAATTCCTACTCCAAATTTTTCTTTTGTTTCCTTCAGTGACTGCTCAATATACAGATTCAATAACATTGGGGATAAGCTCTCACTCCCTTCTCAACCACTGGTTCCTTCTCATGCCTCTTGACTCTTACAGCTGCTATCTGGTTTCAGTATGAATTGTAATAGCCTGTCGCTCCCTGTATTATAGCCCTGCCACCTTTAGAATTTGAAAGAGATTATTCCAGTCAACATAGTCAAAAGCTTTCTGTAAGTCTACAAATACTACAAACATATGTTTGGCTTTCCTTAACCTATTTCTATGAGAAAATGTAGGGTCAGTATTGTCCCGCATCTTCCTACATTTCTGTGGAATCGAAACTGATATTCCTCAAGGTTCCCAAGGATTTCTAGTAGCCCAGGTCTTTTTACCTACTTGATGCTTTTTATCTGCTCCATGCTGCCTTTGCTATTTAATCTCTAAAAGCTACCCTTCATTCTTCTATTGTATTCCTTTCCCTTGTAATGAATCATCCCCCTCTAACATTACCTTTTTTTATACACTCCTGGAAACTGAAATAAGAACACCGTGAATTCATTGTCCCAGGAAGGGGAAACTTTATTGACACATTCCTGGGGTCAGATACATCACATGATCACACTGACAGAACCACAGGCACATAGACACAGGCAACAGAGCATGCACAATGTCGGCACTAGTACAGTGTATATCCACCTTTCGCAGCAATGCTGTGGAACGGCTTGCCATGCCATTTCCACCTGGCGCCTCAGTTGGACCAGCATTCGTGCTGGACGTGCAGACCGCGTGAGACGACACTTCATCCAGTCCCAAACACGCTCAATGGGGGACAGATCCGGAGATCTTGCTGGCCAGGGTAGTTGACTTACACCTTCTAGAGCACGTTGGGTGGCACGGTATACATGCGGACGTGCATTGTCCTGTTGGAACAGCAAGTTCCCTTGCCGGTCTAGGAATGGTAGAACAATGGGTTCGATGACGGTTTGGATGTACCGTGCACTATTCAGTGTCCCCTCGACGATCACCAGAGGTGTACGGCCAGTGTAGGAGATCGCTCCCCACACAATGATGCCGGGTGTTGGCCCTGTGTGCCTCGGTAGTATGCAGTCCTGATTGTGGCGCTCACCTGCACGGCGCCAAACACGCATACGACCATCATTGGCACCAAGGCAGAAGCGACTCTCATCGCTGAAGACGACACGTCTCCATTCGTCCCTCCATTCACGCCTGTCGCGACACCACTGGAGGCGGGCTGCACGATGTTGGGGCCTGAGCGGAAGACGGCCTAACGGTGTGCGGGACCATAGCCCAGCTTCATGGAGACGGTTGCGAATGGTCCTCGCCGATACCCCAGGAGCAACAGTGTCCCTAATTTGCTGGGAAGTGGTGGTGCGGTCCCCTACGGCACTGCGTAGGATCCTACGGTCTTGGCGTGCATCCGTGCGTTGCTGCGGTCCGGTCCCAGGTCGACGGGCACGTGCACCATCCGCCGACCACTGGTGACAACATCGATGTACTGTGGAGGCCTCACGCCCCACGTGTTGAGCAATTCGGCGGTACGTCCACTCGGCCTCCCGCATGCCCACTATACGCCCTCGCTCAAAGTCCGTCAACTGCACATACGGTTCACGTCCACACTGTCGCGACATGCTACCAGTGTTAAAGACTGCGATGGAGCTCCGTATGCCACGGCAAACTGGCTGACACTGACGGCGGCGGTGCACAAATGCTGCGCAGCTAGCGCCATTCGACGGCCAACACCGGGGTTCCTGGTGTGTCCGCTGTGCCGTGCGTGTGATCATTGCTTGTACAGCCCTCTCGCAGTGTCCGGAGCAAGTATGGTGGGTCTAACACACCGGTGTCAATGTGTTCTTTTTTCCATTTCCAGGAGTGTATATAGAGATAACTGATACCATGCAAACTATTGATTATTGCATAGGTTAAAATTATCACAGGTGTTTCACTAAAAGAATTCATATGTTTTGGATATGCTGTATTATATTTCAGGCTAAAATTTATAAAAAAGAAATTGATGTGTTACAATCGATATGTACAAACAGTTAAAATTACTCTTATTTTAAAAATAATTGAAATTACAAAATTTGTGACAAACTTAAAATTCATATTATTAATCGTACAATCTAATACTAATTATAATAATTTGTTTCTGGATTTATTTATGATGTAATGATATAATTTGTTAAAGGCTTTTCTCCTGTCAAGAAAGTTTGTAAGCTCTTTTACTTTGTAAACTCTTTGGAAATTGTGAGTACTGCGGAATTTAAGTAGTGGTGGGCATGACTCTGATGGAAACGCACATATTTTACTAAACTTGTCAACAACAATGTAATTAATGGTTTTTTGAATGAGGAAATTGTACAGTCAGTGTGATTTAGAAGAATAGGATAAAATAATAATATATTCATTCATAGCAACAAGCAACTCTTCAACAGTTATTTGTCATCAAGAACATAAGAAATCAAAATTTTCAACTATAAGGATATACTCCTAGACAAGACTTTGAGCCATTGACAACGAGATAATCAAGGTAAGTAAAAAGTTCTACTTTTGTACATCTTTCCCCTCCAAAATAGTTTGAAACTTTTGTAAATAACAGAGAAATATAATGGTGATGTGTGGGAGGGGAAGATCACACCCTGTTCTTATCCATAGATTCTTAATGCTCCCTCTGAAACCCTCTGCAACAGTTTATCCAGGTCCCATCTCCTTAAATTCCTACTTTTTCGCAGTTCCTTTAATTTTCATTTACAGTTCACAACCAATAAATTGTGGTTTTAATCTGCACTTCATAACCAATAAAGTGTGGTCAGAATCCACATCTGCTACTGGAAATGTCTTCCAATTTAAAATCTGGGTCCTAAATCTCTGTCTAACCATTATGTAATCAATCTGAAACCTTCCAGTGTCTCCATGCCTCTTCAACGTATACAGACTTCTCTCGTGATTCTTAAACCAAGTGTCAGCTTTGATTAAATTATGCTCTGTGCAAGATTCTACCAGGTGGTTTTCTCTTTCATTCCGTTCTCTCAGTCCCATTCCCTACTGCTTTTCCTTCTCTTTCTTTCTGTATTATTGAATTCCAGTCTCCCATGACTATTAAATTTTCAGCTCCCTTAACCAACTGAATAATTTCTTTTATCTCATCACATGTTCCTCAATCTCCTCCTCATCTACGGAACTAGTTGGCATATAAACTTGTACCACTGTGGTGGGTGTAGGCTTCATTTATATCTTGGCTACAATAAAGCATTCACTATGCTGTCCATAATAGCCTATCCATTCCTGCATTACCCCTATTTGATTTTGTATTTATAATCATGTATGCACATGATCATAAATACTGTTACTCCTGCCACCGAATTTCACTAACTTCCACTGTACCTAACTTTAATCTATCCAGTTCCTTTTTTAAATTTTCTAACCTACCTGCCTGATTAAGGGATCTGACATTCCACACTCCAATCTGTGGAATGCCAGTTTTCTGTTTCTCCTAATGACAACATCCTCCTCAGTAGTCACCACCCACAAATCCAAATGGGGGACTGTTATACTTCCAGAATATTTTAACGAAGAGGATGCCATCATCAGTTAACCATACAGAAGAGCTGCATGCCCTTGAGGAGAATTATGGCTGTAGTACACCTTGCTTTCAGGTGTTTGCAGAACCAGCACAGTAAGGCTGTTTCGGTTGTTGTTCCAAGTCTAGATCAGTCAATCATCCAGACGGTTGCCCCTGAAACTGCTGAAAAGGCTGCTGCACCTCTTCGGGAACCACATGTTTGTCTGGCCTCTGAACAGATACAGATACCCTTCCATTGTTGTTGCACCTACGGTAAGGCTCTCTGTATCATTGAGGCATGCAAGCATCCCCACCAATGGCAAGGTCCATGGTTCATTATTTTGATATAATTTTCTGAGAATTCAAAACTGCAGCCTTTTCGTAGAAAAACAGGTTTAAAAATGTTTGGGAGATTGTTGAACTTGAAAATACATTGTATTCCATACTACATTGAATATGGCGGATGAAAAAAAGAGGAACATTTGTTCATTCTAGAAAACTAAGTTCATAAAGGATTTTAAAGTTAATTTTTTAAAAGTTTTGTTCACTATTTTTAGAATTTTTTTGAAAAGAAATAATTATTTATTGTACAATAAATCATCAACTATTTTCACTCACTAAAATAAGTACAACTAGGTACATATAGATTAAATAGATGAGTAGAAAAAGTACAGCACTTCTGGCTCCAGTTTGAAATGTTAAACCATTCTGTTTTCATTTTTGTGGCTTCAGTGTTGCTTACTGATTCTCATAAAGTTCCATATGGGGATACACACTATTCTCAACGGAGTCCAGTGTGACTTACACTACTGATGTCATTAAACAAAACCTAAGTTGAAGCAAGGCCCCGGGAGTAGACAACCTTCCATTAGAACTACTAATAGCCTTGACCAAACGCTACCATCTGGTGCAATATGTATGAGTTAGGCAAAATACCTTCAGACTTCAAGAGAAATATAACAATTCTAACCCCAAAGAAAGCAGGTGTTGACAGGTGTGAAATTATCGAACTATGAGTTTAATAAGTTAAGGCTGAAAATACTGAAAAGAATTCTTTACAGATGAATGGAAAAATGGGTACAAGGCGATCTTGGAGAAGATCTGTTTGGAACACATGAGGCAATACTGACCCTGTGATTTATCTTAGAGAAAACTTTTGATAATGCTGACTGGAATACCCTCTTTCAAATTCTGAAGGTGGCAGGGTAAAATACAGAGAGCAAAAGACTAGTTACAATATGTACAGAAACCAGATAGCTGTTATAAGACTTGAGGGGCATGAAAGGGAAGCAGAAGTTGGGATATAAAGGGTGTCCATAAATTTCCATAACAAAGTTCTAGAACATGTAGAGGGGACTGAGTAGACAAAATTTTGAACTGTAACCTAACACCAGATGGGCTGATGTCATTTGATGTTCATCTTACCTCTCTGACCTGTTTTAGCCTTATTCATGTGTCTGTGACTGTTTAATGACATCAATAGTGTAAGTCACACTGGGCTCCATTGAGAATAGTGTGTATCCCCACATGCAACTTTATGAGAATCAGCAAGCAACACTGAAGCCACAATAATGAAGTACAGAATAGATTAACATTGCAAACTGGAACCAGAAGTGCTGTACTTTTTCTACTCACCTATTTAATCTATATGTACTTATTTGTACTTATTTTAGTGAGCGTAAATAGTTGATGATTTATTGTACAAAAAATAATTATTTCTTTTCAAAAAAATTCTAAAAATAGTGAACAAAATTTTAAAAAATTGTTAGGGCAACATGATGGATTATACACTTGCAGTATACACTGACATGATCCTTCTGTAGGATGAAGCACACAGTAACAGAAGAGCTGCTTGTTGCCTTTATCAAGATCATTATCTACAACATGTGACTACATTTGATACTCTTTTCACCTCAATTACACAATGGCTTTGAGGAAGGGGTACCTTCACTGTCAGCAGGCATGACTGTGGTACTCAAGGGAGGCACCGAATGTCCGAAGTGGAAGAGTCTATGCTGCATCACATTGAAGGGAACCCATCAACGAGTACACAAGCAGTTTCTTTGTTTATTAATGAGTGGAAATGTAAAACAAGTGATGTACTGGATCACACCTAACATAAGAGGCATTCAAATGAAATCCAGTCACTAGTGTAAAGTAACGGTAACAATTTTATTAACTCAAAACTGTAGTTATACACATTAAACATACTCAAAAATAGTCACCAAAACTGATTGCACATTTTTCCCAGTGTGACACTAGCCCGTTGATTCCATCCTTGAAGAAGCTAGTAGGCTGCTGTTGGATCCAGACCTGAACCCAGTCACAAACTTTGTTGTCTGTTGAGAATCGATGTCCGTGAATAGCTTGTTTTAGAGGTCCAAACAAATGAAAGTCACACAATGAAAGGTCAGGACTGAATGGTGGATGTTCCAACATTACCCAGAAAAACTGTTGCAATGTTGTCTTCACCACATTGGCCGTTTGTGGGTGGGCCTTATCATGCAGGTGGATAATGCCATTGGACAACATGCCTCGGCGTTTCGACTTGATGGCTCGTCCAAGATTCCGTAAAGCGGCTTGGTTATGCTGGGCATTGATGGTGGTTCCCCATTCTAGGAACTTGACAGCAGTGGGCCCTTTTGGTCAAAAAAGGACATCATGACCTTACCAGAACTGGTGTGCATGGCCCTTGATTTATTTGGAGGTGGTGAAGTACGTTTCCACTGCTTGCTCTGATGCTTGCTTTCCGGTTCAAAATGGTGACACGATATTTCATCACCCATGACAATACGTGACAGAAAGCAATATTCCTCCTCACGATAACATAGCAGATGACTCAACAACAGTGCCACTATTAGAGTATAGTGCTGTTCAGTGGTCAGTTGGGAGGGAACCCACTGCAAATAGATTTTTCAAAAGTTCAAATGTTGATGCATTATGGTGTGGGCGGTACCCACGCTAATACCTAGTAACCAATGTATCTCATCCACTGTGATTCTGCAGTTGTCCAAGACTAAAGCATTCACTTCTGCAACCATTTTCGGTGTGATGAAACGATGAGCCTGTCCAGAATGAGCATCATCTTCCAGTGACTTGTGCCTCTCAAGGAATCACTTGCACCATTCCACAACATTCAAATGACCCAGACTGTACTCACCACACACATCATTCATCCATTGATACATTTCATGGCCTCCAACTCCCTTTGCCACCAAAAATCGAATCACTCCTCATTCTTCCTGCTTACTAGCCTGCATGTTCAGTAGTGGACGATAACTTGTGTGACCACCTTCTCTTCAACATGAAATGACATTGGCACTATGAAACATCAAACGGTGCATACACATCAGTCTCTCTACCAGTAGATGGTGCCACTATACCCACAGATACATGGTGCCACCTTAAGTGTAAGCCAAAGGTAGACGTGTTGCCCAGGTTTCATTTGAATGAACCTCATACGTTACTCATTACCAACAGGTTTTCAGGTGGTTGTAGCACGGGAACAGTATGTTTTTGGACATGGGTTCCTATTCAAAATATTATGCACTCATTTCATTCAATACCTAGAAACTTGTAACAGGAATTTCTGAGCACCCTGTAGAAATTAGAGAAAGTGGCATTGAGAAACAGCTAAGACTGCTAAAATGAAACAAGGCTCTGAGGCCTAGTGAAATCCCTGTCAGATTCTATGCAGAATTTGCAATGAGATAGTCACCATTTTAACTACACTACTGGCCATTAAAATTGCTACACCACAAAGATGATGTGCTACAGATGCAAAATTTAACTGACAGGAAGAAGATGCTTTGATATGCAAATGATTAGCTTTTCACAGCATTCACACAAGGTTGGCACCAGTGGCAACACCTACAATGTGCTGACATGAGGAAAGTTTCCATCTGATTTCTCATACACAAACAGCAGTTGACTGATGTTGCCTGGTGAAACGTTGTTGTGATGCCTCATGTAAGGAGGAGAAATGAGTACCATCACATTTCCGACTTTGATAAAGGTTGGATTGAAGCCTATCATGATTGCAGTTTATCGTAGCGTGACATTGCTGCTCGCGTTGGTCAAGATCCAATGACTGTTAGCAGGATATGGAATCGGTGGGTTCAGAAGGGTAATACAGAATGCCGTGCTGGAACCCAACGGCCTCGTATCACTAGCAGTCGAGATGACATGCATCTTATCCGCATGGCTGGAATGGATCGTGCAGCCACGTCTCGATCCCTAAATCAACAGATGGGGACGTTTGCAAGACAACAACCATCTGCACGAACAGTTCGACGACATTTACAGCAGCATTGACTATCAGCTCAGAGACCATGGCTGCGGTTACCCTTGACTCTGCATCACAGACAGGAGTGCCTCCGATGGTGTACTCAACGACGAACCTGGGTGCACCAATGGCAAAACGTCATTTTTTCGGATGAGTCCATGTTCTGTTCACAGCATCATGATGGTCGCATCCGTGTTTGGTGACATCGCGGTGAATGCACATTGGAAGCATGTATTCGTCATCGCCATACTGTCGTATACCCTGGCGTGATGGTATGGGATGCCACTGGTTACACGTCTTGGTCACCTCTTGTTCGTATTGACAGCACTTTGAACAGTGGACATTACATTTCAGATGTGTTATGACTCGTGGCTCTACCCTTCATTCGATCCCTGTGAAAACCTACATTTCAGCAGGATAATGCACGACCGCATGTTGCAAGTCCTGTACGGGCCTTTCTGGATACAGAAAATGTTCGACTGCTGCCCTGGCCAGCTCATTCTCCAGATCTTTCACCAACTGAAAACGTTTGGTCAATGGTGGCCGAGCAACTGGCTTGTCACACTACACCAGTCACTACTCTTGATGAACTGTGGTATCGTGTTGAAGCTGCATGGGGAGCTGTACCTGTACACGCCATCCAAGCTCTGTTTGACTCAATGCCCAGGTGTATCAAGGCCGTTATTATGGCCAGAGGTGGTTGTTCTGGGTAATGATTTCTCATGATCTATGCACCCAAATTGCGTGAATATGTAATCACATGTCAGTTCTAGTATAATATATTTGTCCAACGAATACCCGTTTATCATCTGCATTTCTTCCTGGTGTAGCAATTTTAATGGCCAGTAGTATATAATATGTCCCTTGAACAAAAAACTGTGTCCAATGGTTGTAAGAATGCTCAAGTTGAAGGTGTCTACAAGAAGGGTAGGAGAAGTGGTCCACAAAACTACTGCCTAATATCATTAACATCTATCTAACTGTTGTGAAATCTTAGAACATATTGTGTGTTGAAGCGTAATGAGGCACCTCAAACAGAACAACATTATCTATGGCAACCAGCACGGATTCCAAAACCATCAGTCATACAAAACCATTCTCAGGCTTTTCTCACATGACATCCTGAAAGCCATTAATCAATGCAATTAGGGGGATTCTGTATTTCTTGACATCCAAACAGCAGCTGACATAGTACCAGACCAAGGTTTATTACTGAGAGTACAATCACATGAGGTATCAAATGAAAGTAGTGACTGTACTGGATTTTATGGTAGAGAGAACACAACATGTTATCTTGGATGAGGTATCACTGCTAAAAATAGAAGGAACTTCAGTCATTTACCAGGGAAACTCATTGAGACCCTGTTGTTCATATTGTATATTAATGACTTGGAAGAAAATATTAATAATAACTTCCCACAAAATTGTACTTATAAAGTTTCAGGGACCGGTATTACTTAAAGAATTTAGGAATATGTTGTTCTGCAAGTATCAATCCCATGGAGACCACAAAGACAAGACTGGACTAATTACAGCAATAATAAGGCATTTAAACAGTCATTCTTGACATACTTCAAATATGAATGGAATGAGGTGAAACTCTAATAATTGATACAATGGAAATTACCTTCTCCCATGCACTTCAAAGTGATTTGCAGAATATGTATCTAGACGTAGGTTAACTTTGAGATCAATTCAGTCACTTGAATATATTACTGTTAAATGTAAGCGACTATTGAATTTGCATTTGAGAAAAGAAGAAGAAATCAAAGGAACTCTTTCCAGAAATATACTTTTGAGCAATTAATTTACAAATATCTTTTACTAATCTACAGTACTAACAAAGTAATGGTGACAGTGTGGTATGGGACAGAATTCAAAAAATACTGGATAGGTTGAGAAAATGTGGTCATGAAACTGCAGCTTACAGTTCACAGACTTATGTTACAGGACAGTCCATTCCTGTTCATATTCTGAGAGCATCCCAGATGCGTCCAGTATAGTTGAAGTCAAGAGGCCTTATGGACTGTGCATGTAATCTCACATCTGCACATTACTTAAATCTTTCTTGATACAATTTTGAAGTGATAGGATGTGGTTAAGTACACTGTTCAAAATCAAGAACATGGACATGATATTCCTACAGGCCCCTGTATTATTCACTTGAAAGAAGCAAAGGTAGTCATTCAGTGTACCTATTCAATGTCTGCAATAACTTGCCAAATGAATACATCATCACAGGGCAGAACTGTAGTCTGTTGGTAAGAGTGACATGCTCAACAAAAATGTTCCCACAGATTACATGAAGGGAAGTCTCATAGCATTACTTTTAAATTACCATATTTATTTTTACTGTCTACTATTTTGCTACACCACCTTAAACCTATAAATTTCCTAATTGCCCTCATTCAATTAGATTTTGTTTTAACCATTGTTGAAATGTTCCTCTTGTTATTGTGGTCTCGAAGGAAGTATTCATGGCCACAGTCCACATGCTTCAGGTGCGATGCAAAGTTTGCTATACAATGTAATTAGATCATCATAGGTGAAAGCAACATTGTTTCGCAGACACCATGTGCTCTTCACAATCCTGTAGTTTGCTAATAGCTGCAAAATGATGCTTACCAGACTTTCTTAGTCTCCTGAGTAACATTAAGTAATTACAACTCCTACTCCACAGATATGAGCGCTGTTGCACTCTCATATGACTCCATAAACATCTACAGCCATTGGACCAAAATATACTGTAGCTATGGTTCAATTGATTTTTGCCTCTATAGCGAGTGTTCTCATTGATTTTTCTGCCTATTGTACAACTATTAATCACTTAATGTTCAGAAAAGTTCCGACAATATTATAGGAAAATAAAGCTAATCAGCATAAATAGGCAACAAAGAGAGCAGTTCAGTTAGATGTCGTCTGGCCATGTCTTCCATAAATCCATTAGATGCCATTGTTCATCTTGTTAACACAGAAATTACATGCCACTATGATTCTGTCTTTTGTGTGGTCCTTAAACATAACTTTCTCCTACCAGGGTTACAAATGGTATGCTATTTCTTCTCTAATCTGCTTTGGAATTTCTGTGCATATACCTCCTACACTTCTTTTATTGCTTCTTCTGAGTATGATAAATCTATGTACCAGGTTAAACCTAGACTCTGTATATGTGGAATCTTCTCTCTCTGTCTGTTTGCCAACTTTATAATCATTTCTCACGTTTTGCAACTTTGACTTGCCATTATGTTATCTGCTCAGATTTTCTCTGTTCTGTACTTGCTTCAAAGCTTCTGCTTCTGAAGAAAGTGTAAAGGTTTAAAATTCAGAAATATAATTTTTACCTCTGAAATTACGATAGTTTTGGTATCACCTCAAAGTGCTTACCCTGTGACCAAGCTTCTGGATTCAATACAAGGCCATTCTACTTCCTTATTTCTATCTTTTTACATTGTTAACCATCCATGAAATGTACTAGGATACGTGAAAACATGTACTTCAGTCTTAAATATTCAGAAATTGTCTCTGGGTTTATTATACTGGATATATAAACACTATTAAATGTATTATGTTATGAAGAAAGACTATTTACCTAACACTCCTTTTGTCCTCTGGAAATACATCAGCGATGTAACTGTTGGAACCTGCCAGTACTGAAATAAAGCCGCCACTCAAACCAAGAGGAATGGATGCAGGAAGGAAGTACTCTGGTGCCAAGTCTTTCTTCATTGACAATGCACCATAAATGATGTATGTAATACTATAGCCTGAAAAATAGTAATTAAGTTGCAGCATGCTTCTGTGAATATGTATACAGATAGCAAAGAATGGCATAGATCTCCTACAAAAGAGTTATTGTCACAGTTAAAAGTTTCAATGTTTGTATTACGTTTTCAAAAATTATTCTTTCATATCTTTACAGTCACATATTTAACCTGCAGTGTGTAAAATACCAATTGCTGCACACAGTCTCCTTTTAAAGTAGGGAATGAAAAGCTGTGCCTAGTTTTTGGATTGGGATAATTTGGCAGAGAGTGTAGGTTGCACGTTTGTTAGTTGCCAGAATAAGTGCCACTGAAATATTAAAAAGAGCTTAATGGGTAACAAATTTGATGTATATCATGATCAAGTGTGTACTGCATGTTTATTATCAAAAAAGTTTCTGAAAGAAGAAACAGGGTGGTGCAAAATTGAAATCGCATATGGAGCAAGCACATCATTGTACAAACTGTGAGAGCAGAGATCTCAACTTTTCTACTGCAGGACATGTGCTGTAAAGGGTATAATGTGCATATTCAGTAAAACTATGTATCATTTTACATGAGTAAATGGACATCCGAGACGGAAACAATGGTGTTGCAAAAGTTGTAGTGTACATTGCCTTGGGCAAAACAATAATGAAAGACTGCAAAGACGAAATCATTTCCATGCTGTTAGAAGATATTAATGCTTTAAAATATAAATATGACAATCTCAAGTAACAAAACAGCGAATATGATAATAAAAGAACCAGTGAATTGTTATTAGCTACTAATATTATGCCTTGGAGCAAAAAATGTTATGGAAGATGTAAAAAATGCAGGAAAACCATTAAAAGTGGTATTGTATGTGTGAAGTGTGAGTCAAAATTTCACTTTCAATGTGCAAAGATAGACTCCTTGTTGAAAGGAAATGAGAACTTCACAAAAACATCGAAGTGCAATATATGTACTGATATAATAAATAGGCCAGCAAATATTCCTGTAACAAACAAATTTGAAGTGCTTAGTGTCAATAGCAACAATAATGCTTTTGCAGGACACACTGAACATTGCCAAATACCAAGTGTTTCAATAACTATTCTCAGGAAGACTACTGTTTCCAAACATGAACATGAAGATATAAAAATTTCACGTGGTGCTGTCCCTGTTCCTGAAAACATCTGCAAACATGGTTCAGATTGTAACTGCCTGAGAAAGCTTGTAATTTTTGCTGACAGCCACGGATGAGGGATTGCCTCTTGAGTAAATGAAGTAGCGGAAACTGTGAAGGCAACAGGCTTTGTCAAGTATGGGGCATTGCTGTCTCAAGTATCAAAGTACGTTCATTCGGAGGATTATGTTGTACTGTTTGGTGGCTCAAATGATGTGTACCAGAATGAAACTTTAATAGCCTACCAAGAACTAAAGAAGTACTTCAGTTATCTGGGCCAGACAAATATTATATATGTCAACATTATACACTGATATGATTTACTGCCCTGGTCTTGTGTGAACAAAGAGATCAGCACTGCAAATGAACAGCTCTCAAACACAAACAGTCAGTTTGCAAATGTGAATGTTCTAGACATCTGCAGCATTGGTCAAAGATCACATATGGCCTTCATTTGAATGGCCTTGGGTAAAAATTCATAACTCAAAAAACAGTCGAAACAATCACATGTAATTCTATCATGTCAGATGCAAGAAAAGTTACACACACACACACACACACACACACACACACACACACACACACACAATCTTGTATCTCCCACTACAAAAGAGGAATAGTGAGTATTTGCCACTGTAGCATGTTTCTATAGTAGTTAACACTTAAAGAAAGCCATTTTTAGATTAGAGGATAGGGAAGTTACAGAGTAAATGCTGTACCCTTTAATAATAATTTACCTCATGTCAAATCTAACATTATGAAATCTGTAAGAAGTACAACAGATTATCTGAATAGCCTAAAGATATTTCACCAAAATACAAGAGACCTTTTAAATAAAGAAGAGGGACTACTGCTTTCTCTTCAAGAAACAGCTGACACTGATGAAGCTATTGCTGATGTGTTCTGCCTAACTGAACATCAACTGGAAGATATAGAAATCAGTCAAATACATTTAAGTAGTTCTAGAATTGTTTCTCACTACTGCTGGACCAACTTCAGGAAAGGTGGTGTGGCAATTTATATTCACAATACTCTTAGATCACAAACCACAGATGTAGCTCAGTAACATATCGAACAACATTTTGAATGCTGCACTGTCAAATTAGAACTGGAAACTCAGTTCCTCATAATAATTTCAATTTACAGGGCTTATGTGGGAAACATTAAAATGTTCCTCTTGCAGCTAGAATTAGTTCTTACAAAACTTTATAGGAATAACAGTCAGATTACAGTACATGGCAATTTTAACATTAATTTTCTTTCAAATAATAACAGCCATAAACAACTGGAATCATTCTCAACTCTCAACCTACTCCCGATGGTTTCATTCCCAACAAGATTATATGACTACAGCAAATGCTTGATAGATAATCTGTTACTAGATCCCACAAATTACAATGATGTAAAAACAAGAACCATATCTGATCACAATGCTCAATTAACAACCTCAAAACTGACCAGTAGGAAAACAAAAATTATCACACCCAGGTTAAACATATTAGAACAATAAATATGGAATCTACTAGCTTGATTAGAAACAGTTTACATCATGAACAGTGGGAGGAAGTGTACCAGGCAGTTACGATAAATGAGAAATTCAGTTCATTCCCGGACTTACTTCTCAAACATTTTCAGCAAAGACAGGTTAAAATGAAATCAATCTGTCTTTCCCTCTCCTTCCCTCTCATACCATCGCTTTCTCGTTTGGTAAGTTACAGCATTTTTGTTTTTTCCCTCTATTATATATATAGAAGGCTTCACTTCCTCATCCCCTCAAACCCAGAACTTCCCACAGAAGAACCCCAAAAGTGCCCCACTTGTGACAGGATACTTTCCGGAACTGGATCAGACTCTGAATGGGGCTCTCTAGCAGGAATATGACTTCCTCAAATCCTGCCCTGAAATGAGATCCATCCTTCATAAAATCCTCCCCACTCCACCAAGAGTGTCTTTCCGCCATCCATCTAACCTTCGTAACCTCTTGGTTCATCCCTATGAAATCTCCAAACCACCTTCCCGACCCTCTGGCTACTACCCTTGTAACCGCCCCTGGTGCAAGACCTGTCCCATGCACCCTCCCACCACCACCTACTCCAGTCCTGTAACCCGGAAGGTGTACACGATCAAAGGCAGAGCCACATGTGAAAGCACCCACGTCATGTACCAACTACACTGTGAAGCCTTCTATGTGGGAATGACCAGCAACAAACTGCCCATTCGCATGAACGGACACAGGCAGACAGTGTTTGTTGGTAAAGAGGATCACCCTGTGGCTAAACATGCCTTGGCCAGCACAATTTGGCACAGCGTTACACCACCCGGGTTACCTGGATACTTCCCACTGACACCAACCTATCAGAACTCTGGAGATGGGAACTTGCCCTTCAAAATATTCTCTCTTCCTGTTACCCACCAGGCCTCAACCTCCGCTAATTTCAAGTTGCCACCACTCGTACCTCACCTGTCATTCAACAACATCTTTGCCTCTGTACTGCCTTGACTGACATCTCTGCCCAACCTCTTTGCATTTACATATGTCTGCCTGTGTCTGTATATGTGCGGATGGATATGTGTGTGTGCGAGTGTATACCAATCCTTTTTTCCCCCTATGGTAAGTCTTTCCGTTCCCGAGATTGGAATGACTCCGTAGCCTCTCCCTTAAAACCCACATCCTTTCATCTTTCCCTCTCCTTCCCTCTTTCCTGATGAAGCAACCTTGGGTTGTGAAAGCTTAAAATTTGTGTGTGTGTTTTTTAATGTCTCTATCAACATACCAACACTTTCTCATTTGGTAAGTCACAGCATCTTTGTTATATATAGACACTCACACACTCACTGATGATGTTTGTAGCCAGCAGCAAGCAATTATTCCAGAAAAACTGTGACATTTACAATCGTAACACAAGACATGGGAATAATTTCCACCAATGCTCTGCAACTCTGACAAAAGTCCATAGGGCACTAACTGAGTCAGAAATAAAAGTATATAACAAGTTTGCCATCAGCATAAAAAAGGAAACTGATAACATGCAGGTATTCAAAAGGAAACTAAAAAAAAAAAATTCCTCAGAGAACAAACTTATTATAAAATGAATGAATTCCTAGAGTAATATGGCATTCTTGTGAATAAATATGGAGACAAGAAAATTTTTTGTTTATGCCATTAAAACAAAATTATGTACTTATAATATAAATTATAGTAATAAAATGTAAATTTATTTATATCATATGTTAAAATGTGTACAACCATTTATTATACTCTATTAACTATTAATCTGAACTTACTTATGTGATGAAGATAAAAATTTTGTGTTTTAGTTTAAATCATAATGACAAAATGTAAATTTCATTATTTATATGTGACACTGGAATAAAAATGTGTACTTCCATTCATTCTGCTATTTTAAGCATTAATTTGGACTTATACAAGTAAAATTCAGGTTTTAATATTGTCCACAGTCAATTGTTCATAGAAAATAAGTATTTGCATGATATATAAAATGCTCACATAATTTTGTATTATTTCACTTAACATGTACTATGTTACTACTACACCCTTTGTCCAATATGTAACCAAAAGGACCAAGTAAAAAATCAAATCAAATCAAATAAATTGGAGCAGTAAGTTCGTTCCTTATGGAGAAAACAGTGATAGGTTGAAGTAGGGTGGAAAGGATGGGTAATCACTCAGACCCCAGGATGGGAGAGATCCACCTGTTGCGAAAGTGAGGAAAGACAGAGTTCACTTGGAATTGATCTCACTGAACAATATTTTTATGTAAACATTGCTGATCACTTTTTAAAACTACATTATTGTCATTTTATCTAAGGAATGGTACCCAACTGTTGTTGCACGCATTTTGAATCTACAGAGTGTTTCAAAAATGACCGGTATATTTGAAACGGCAATAAAAACTAAATGAGCAGCGATAGAAATACACCGTTTGTTGCAATATGCTTGGGACAACAGTACATTTTCAGGTGGACAAACTTTCGAAATTACAGTAGTTACAATTTTCAACAACAGATGGCGCTGCAAGTGATGTGAAAGACATAGAAGACAACGCAGTCTGTGGGTGCGCCATTCTGTACGTCGTCTTTCTGCTGTAAGCGTGTGCTGTTCACAACGTGCAAGTGTGCTGTGGACAACATGGTTTATTCCTTAGAACAGAGGATTTTTCTGGTGTTGGAATTCCACCGCCTAGAACACAGTGTTGTTGCAACAAGACAAAGCTTTCAACGGAGGTTTAATGTAACCAAAGGACCGAAAAGCGATACAATAAAGGATCTGTTTGAAAAATTTCAATGGACTGGGAACGTGACGGATGAACGTGCTGGAAAGGTAGGGCGACCGCGCACGGCAACCGCAAAGGGCAACGCGCAGCTAGTGCAGCAGGTGATCCAACAGCGGCCTCGGGTTTCCGTTGCAGCTGCGATCCAAATGACGCCAACGTCCACGTATCGTCTCATGCGCCAGAGTTTACACCTCTATCCATACAAAATTCAAACGCGGCAACCCCTCAGCGCCACTACCATTGCTGCACGAGAGACATTCGCTAACGATATAGTGCACAGGATTGATGACAGCGATATGCATGTGGGCAGCATTTGGTTTACTGACGAATCTTATTTTTACCTGGACGGCTTCGTCAATAAACAGAACTGGCGCATATGGGGAACCGAAAAGCCCCATGTTGCAGTCCCATCATCCCTGCATACTCAAAAAGTACTGGTCTGGGCCGCCATTTCTGCCAAAGGAATCATTGGCCCATTTTTCAGATCCGAAACGATTACTGCATCATGCTATCTGGACATTCTTTGTGAATTTGTGGCGGCACAAACTGCCTTAGACGACACTGCGAACACCTCGTGGTTTATGCAAGATGGTGCCCGGCCACATCGAATGGCCGACGTCTTTAATTTCCTGAATGAATATTTCGATGATCGTGTGATTGCTTTGGGCTATCCGAAACATACAGGAGGTGGTGTGGATTGGCCTCCCTATTCGTCACACATGAACCCCTGTGACTTCTTTCTGTGGGGACATTTGAAAGACCAGGTGTACCGCCAGAATCCAGAAACAATTGAACAGCTGAAGCAGTACATCTCATCTGCATGTGAAGCCATTCCGCCAGACACATTGTCAAAGGTTTCGGGTAATTTCATTCAGAGACTACGCCATATTATTGCTACGCATGGTGGATATGTGGAAAATATCGTACTATAGAGTTTCCCAGACCGCAGCACCATCTGTTGTTGACAATTGTAACTACTGTAATTTCGAAAGTTTGTCTGCCTGAAAATGTACTGTTGTCCCAGGCATATTGCAACAAATGGTGTATTTCTATCGCTGCTCGTTTAGTTTTTATTGCCGTTTCAAATATACCGGTCATTTTTGAAACACCCTGTATCTAGTGTGTTGAATAGCCAATATTGAAATATCAAACAATGGAAACTCCAGTTTAGAATACTGATGATTATAAAAAGAATAGATCACCACTCACTGCAAAGATGACACACTGAGTTGCAGACATGTACAACAAAAAGTTTGTTACAAGCTCTCAGCCAGAGCCTTCTTCAGAAATGAAAGGAACATATACACATGTTCACACAAGCAGGCACACCTAACACACACACAACTGCCATTTTTGGTCACTCAGCAGTTGGGTTAGAGTAGCCAGAGATGGCTGGTGGTCATGTGTGCCTGAAGTGTGTCTGCTTGTGTGAATGTGTGTGTGTTTTCCTTTCTTTTTTGAAGAAGGCTTTGCCTGAAAGCTTAGTGGGTAACAGTCTTTTTGTTGTGCCTGTTTGCAACTAAAAGTGTCATCTTTACAGTGAGTAGCAATCTATTCTTTTCATAACTTCAGTATCGAAATATGAATACGATGCAAATTACAGCTGCTATGGGCAAGAAATGTGGGAGCTGCAAGCTGTCAAATGTAGACTATGAGTACACATAGACACAGGAAGCCTCATGTGGATTGGTCCAGATGTGGCTGAATACTGTGGGTGGATGAGCAATTGCATTCAGTAATGGAAATTTGTACTTTAAAAGACGTTGTTCACATTTGTAGCATTCATGTATAATGCCATGTTGTTTTTGCATTCCAGTGAACTGATCATATACCTCAACACTTATTCTTTCTTGTAGCACCTTCCTGTTGCTGTCATGTCATTTCAACATCTTTTTGACATTTTGCAAAACTGTCTTAGTTTTTATTTGTCTTTCTTTTGACATTACAGTAGCAAATTTGACACAAGGGAACATGTCTGGGGCTACTCCAGAAGAGCATCACTGTGGAGGATCATTACCTCTTGACTGCTTCGTCCAGATTTTGTAGGTATTCGCCACATAACCTTCAGAAATTTTTTTTGTATTCTTCTTTGGTGGTGATGGACAATATAAGGAACCACAGCTATTGTCACTGACATGTAATGTTGAACCGTTTTCTCATGTCAGCCCATTATCTAGCTATATCTCTGGATCATCCTCAAAATCACTCTCAGTATCATCTTCATTGGTGACTTTTTTTTACCTTCCATAAGGGTTCTATATTCTTCAACAACAATATCTTCATCAAATAGCCTTTTTTCAAATATACAAAGGGCGTTCAAAAATTTTGCACAGTCACGTCTAATTTTTTGCAGGAGGAGAATGAAATTTTTTGTGAACATGCTTGGAACATTTAGCTATAAGTTGGTGTAGAAAAGTATTTTCTTTTATTTACAAGTGAGCCATAATGGACCATGAAGTAGATGTCAGGTTGCAACCACGTTGGTGATGGAGTTCCTCTTCAAGACCGGCGATGATTCTGCCACATTAATTCACAGTAAATTTCTCCCTGTTGATGGGGAGGACACAGTGGATTTCAGCAGTATCCAGTGGTGGTTGCAGAGGTTTCAAGAAGGTGATTTATCTCTAGTGGACAATCCACAATAGACCATTGACGGCAGTGAGTGATGTGAATAAGGAGACCATTGATCAAATCATCCAAAATGACAGATGTGTGATGACATGACAGCTTGCTGAAATGACTCGTTTGTCATTGGGTAGTGTGGTATCACTGGTACAGTCACTAGGATAAAGAAAAATCTGTGCATGTTGGGTGCCTAGTTTATTGACAAGAGATATGAAAACAATGAGGAAGAATGCGTGCCAGGTTCTCATGAAGACCTTTACTAAAGACTGGAAACAGTGATTTAACAGAGTCATTACCCAGCATGGTTGTTTTTGTCTGAACCTGAGAGCAAAACCCAGTCCATGGAGTGGCGTCATCCAGGTTCCCCTCGGAAAAAGAAACCAAGACTTTCATGAACAGCAGGCTGAAAGGTGATGGCCTCCTTCTTCTGGGGTCAGTGTGGTGTCATTTTCATTGAGTTTTTGGAACCTGGCTCCACAATTAACCAGGATTGTTACTGTTTGTGAATGCACAAGCTGCGCCATCAAGGCCCACAGACCACAGCTTCAGACTACACAATGACAATGACAGACCCAATACAGCCCTTATTACGCAGGAGAAAATAAGGAAAATGGGTTGGAAAATTGTTCCTTATCCTCCCTACAGTCCAGACGTGGCTCCATTTGATTTTTACCTCTATGGTCGTCTGAAGGCCCACCTGCACAGTAAAACATTTGATAGTGAGAAGGACTTTATTTCCTGTGTCAAGCGATAGTGTAAAAGTCAATCCCCAGAATTTTACCAAAGTGCATTTACGTCATGGAAAGAACGTTGGGCCAGATGTGTCACAGCTGATGGAGGCTACATTGAGTAGGCTTAATGTTTAGCTAAATGTTCCAAGTATGTTCACAAAAAAATTCATTCTCCTCCTGCAAAAAATAAAAAAAAATTAGAGACAACTGTGCAAAACTTTTTGAATGCCCTTTGTATATTTGAAAACTATGCAATCTGCCCTAGCTGGCCTTTCCCCAAAATACTGAAGAGATCCACCAACAACTTACCGACCACAGCCTAGGCATCTAACACATAGTATTCACTCTAATATGTAACTAACAGATCAGTTCTGCATCTACTCCCAACCTTGTGCTCCCTATTTCCCTCTCCCTTTTTCCATTTCCAACGGTCCATAGCATGTCAAATTGCACCAAATGTCATATTTTTATATTCTGAAAAATAAATAAACTGGTCTCATTCAAAAGTTAGTCACAACTATGGGTACCTTTCCTCAAAATTAATTTTTCAAAAGTAAATCAATTTTATGCTTGATCTTTGACTATTGTTCCAGCTTTTAATTTACATTTCAAGATAAATCAGTTATGATGAATACATGCATTAACCGTTAAAAAAACTGAAATATTTATTTAGAGTACTGGTAAGATGAATATAACTACCAAACGTAATGGATATGAAATAACAATAAAAGTAAAAATCAATAATACGCATATTACCAATCATGGGACACATCAGAAGTGGTAGCCGCCCGCCCCTATCACTCCATGGCCCAATGAATACAGTCATTATGGCAGGCACTAGGTTTTCAAGTAGGGCCTTTGCTGTAAGCAAATTGGCAACTTGTGGTTGAATCATGTTCTTTGCAGTATCATTTAGTGACATACAGTGATCCTGTGAAAGACCTAGTTCTTTCTGGCAAACACGGTCTAACAATAGTTTCTGTGTCACAGTACCGGTTAGTGCGCTTGCCAAAAAGGTCATGAAAACAGCAGGTTCCACTGCCAGTAATGGTATGCTGCTCCTCCCTGTCAATATATGAACAGAAAGTAAATGTCAGTGCTATACTAATGAATTAGAAAATTGGACATATCAGTGGATACTCAGAGTAGTTGCAAGAAAACATTTAAACACCATGTTTCTACAGTTTTTCACAGCAGCGTGCCTGAATAAACTCTTCTCAGTTTATAGGCTGCATCATTGAATAAAACGCTCAGGCTTCTGAAGACCTTAAGTTTCTGCAGCCCCATAACATCTGCCAGTATTGAATATTGTTAGTGGAACACAGCAATGCATTAGGAATCGCTCTCACAACACAGCTGATGAGGTCAGGTTAATTACCAGCCAAATTATATCAAAAGCTAAGTCACCAAAATCTGATACCAGCCAGAAGGAATGACATAGTTTACACTTGTTATGTGAGTGTGAGGACTTGGGTGTTTTGTTAGGTGATAAAGGAAATGCCAAATTGGTTCTGATCACTGAAGACCTTACCTGAAGGTGCTACATACTGGAAGCTGATTCATGATCTGACACAGGCCTTATCAGAAAGACAGGGGCATTATTAAAAAACTTTGGCTTAACACATGAAGTGCTGAAGAAATTAGTGCCTTGTGCCACCAACCTACGAGGCTTTATGGATTGTTGAAGATATACAAAGAAAATGTCCCTCTTAGGACCACTGTTATTGCACCCACAATGGGACATTGTGGACATGATGTATGAAATTCACAGACATTTGTTGAGCCACTCAAGAAAATGAAGACAAGTCAAAATGACATAATGGGTGGTTTGGACATAGTGCCATTTTTGATGTGGGTGCCAACAGTACAAGACAAGCTGGATCTTTTGGCCCATCGGTTTCCAATTGGAATTGTCAAGATGTTTGATATGACACAATTTCAGAGGCTTTTATATACCAGGTGATCAAAAAGTCAGTATAAATTTGAAAACTTAATAAACCATGGAATAATGTAGACAGAGAGGTAAAAGTTGACACACATGCTTGGAATGACATGGGGTTTTATTAGGGGGAAAAAAAAGTTCACAAAATGTCTGACAGATAGCGTTGGACAGCAAAACGTCAGTGACTGCGCATGACAATCATGTATAAAAGGAGCTGTAATGAGAGAGTGAGAATCAGATGCGCCAGCAGTCTCAGCATGTTGACGTCACCTGAAAAGGCGCTTTTAGTGAAGCTGTATTATCAGAATGGGGAATGTGCTACTTCAGCGTTACGATCCTATTGCCATAGGAAGGGGATTCGAATGGGTATAGGTCCGTTGACAAATGCAGCTATGGTGAGAATGATTTCGAAGTTTGAAGCCATGGGTTGTTTAGACAATAGACCCCGTAGTGGCCGACAGAGTACAAGGCGTAATGCTGCTGAGACAGTTCAGGAAAAATGGAGACTGTAGCAGGTTCGTCTATGCACAAGGAAGTCAGTGCTCATGCAGTCGCATGTCGCACCGGCATTCCATACACTACTCTTTGGTTGGCACTTGGCGTACCCTCCGATACTATCCGTACAAAATCCATCGGCATCATGTACTGTTACCTGGCGATTTAGTGAAGCAGAGGGCATTTGCGGTGTGGTCGTTTCAAAAGATGGCTGAAGATGAAGATTGGTTGAATAACGTGTTGTGGACTGACGAAGCTCATTTCACACTCTGAGGGCCTGTCAACGCCTACAACTGCAGAATATGGGCTACCGAAAATCCTAGGACTGTTGTGGAAACTCCATTGCATGACGAGAAAGTCACGGTATGGGTTGGATTTACCACATCTACTGTTATCGGGCCTTTTTTCTTCGAGGAAATGTATGATTCTGGTTTTGTAACTTCTACCATGATGGGTGAGAGGTACGCTGATATGTTACAGAATCACATTATCCCTAGCCTGGCTGATAAACACCTACTGGAACGTACGATGTTTATGCAGGATGGCACTCCATCCCATATTGCTAGATGTGTGAAAGATCTCTTGCGCGCGTCGTTTGGTGATGATCCTGTGCTCAGCTGCCAGTTTCGTCATGCTTGGCCTCCCAGGTCCCCAGACCTCAGTCCGTGCGATTATTGGCTTTGGGGTTACCTGAAGTTGCAAGTGTATAGTGATCGGCAAACATCTCTAGGGATACTGAAGGACAACATCCGACACCAATGCCCCACCATAACTCCGGACATGCTTTACAGTGCTGTTCACAACATTATTCCTCGACTACAGCTATTGTTGAGGAATTGTGGTGGACATTTGGAGCATTTCCTGTAAAGAGCATCACCTTTGCTTTGTCTTACTTTGTTATGCTAATTATTGCTATTCTGATCAGATGAAGTGCCACCTGTCAGACATATTTTGAACTTTTGTATATTTTTGGTTCTAATAACACCCCATGTCATTCCAAGCATGTGTGTCAATTTGTATCTCTCTATCTACATTATTCCGTGATTTTTTTCAGTTTTCAAATTTATAATGACTTTTTGATCACCTGGTATATCGGTTCACTTTGGCACAAGTTTTCACCTGCCACTTCAGTCTATCTACATAAAATCATACCTGTATGAGACCCAGTAAAATCTCCAAAATTGTGTCATTTCACTGAACTTGGGTTTCAGATTGTATCAACGACTTAAATCCAATGCTGAGGTGCTATTCAAGAACATGGAGAGCCTTGACAATTCAGTTCATGTGTAAGGGAGAGTATAAAGTAGTGAGAATTTGAATGTGCCAAGGTGGCTTAGTGGCTAATGCACTTGTCTAGTAAGCAAGAGACCTGGGTTCGATTCACGGCCTTGGTAGTACAAATTTTCACTTGTCTCTTCAGTCTATGTACATAATGTCAAGTTATTTTGACATATTCAAACAACAATGACCTCATGTACTGTGATGAATATTGTGAGATGACTGATTGCACAGTGATCAGATCCCAATTTCTCTAACAGTTGCAAATTTCATGATGGATCACTTTCAGGAGGAGGCCCTGAACTCTTTGACATTGGATTCATCTTGCTTCCTACAGTATGCTGATTACACTTTTGCGATGTGGTGACATAGTGAAAATGCACTACAGCAGATCATTGATCACACAAGCCATGACCATCCCAACAATAAAAGGTAAAGAAGGATGGCAAGCTATCATTCTTTGATGTGTTAGTTGAGCAGAACGCAGGAGGTAAGCTTGGTCATTCAGTGTACCGGAAACCAATGCACACTGATTGGTACTTGAGTGCCAATAGTTTTTACCGCTCTATACACAAAAAGCAGTTCTGAACATGTTAGTACACACAGATAAAATTATTTCTAACAAAGATTACTTAAAGTCTATATTACAACAATTAAGAAGCATGTTCTAGAAGAATGCTTACAGCAAGGGAGACACTGCAAACACTTTCAGATGCCACCAACGAATAATGCCTTGTGAATTGGCAAAGAGGCCAAGCCAGCTGCATTCCTGCCATAATGTTGGACAATGTGCAACAATTTAGGGCACATATTGCAGAAACATGGACTGGGATATGTGTTCCAGCCTGTCCCCAGACTATGAGATACATTGCACCCTGTTTAAGACAAAATACCTCTTCCATTGCCTGAAGTTTGTGACATCCCATGTGAAAGTGGCACCATCCATGAAGTTCAAAGAGTTCACACAGTTGTGGAGCTTTGTACTGAGTGCAAGTGACATATTAAAGAGAGTGCGCTTGAGAAGCCGGCCTTAAGTAAGCATTGTCGGGAAAAGGACATAAAATACAGCTTCAAAAGGTGAGAATCTTAACTCATGCAACATCATATTGGGATTCCATTACATAGGAGGTGGCTGAGATTAGAATAAACAGCAACAACTTTAGCAGAGTCTAGGGGTACAGACTTAGTAGAGCATGAGGGTGGGCTTTGGATATAAATTCAAAGCAAATCTGGATGCCTGATGCTTCTAGGAAGATGGGAGTGGCAGTTTCAAGTGTGGTGCTATTGTTGTGTCACCTGACATCATTGGCCGTACGGCGGACAGGAGCTACTGTGATCTTCACAACTTGTCTTCTGCACACGCACCGCTTCTGTCCTCTCTGACTGGTTCCAGATGCTGAAATCATGTCCATATAAGCAAAAAACCCCGACAGCCCCAGCAGTCAATTAATTTTTACTCCTGATGATGATGGAGCAGATAGCC
The DNA here is from genome assembly GCF_023897955.1 of Schistocerca gregaria. Lineage (NCBI taxonomy): Eukaryota > Metazoa > Arthropoda > Insecta > Orthoptera > Acrididae > Schistocerca > Schistocerca gregaria. The sequence goes on from NC_064927.1 coordinate 290,779,861, forward strand.
ATTGAAGGCTCAAGTGTTTTACTCAATATGACATGGTTTATATGTGAGTGCAGTTTTTCTTGGTGAATTTCGTATATGAAGCCCTCACGGGTTGTCAGCCAAGTAGCATCGTCATCTCATAGCTACGTTTCGATGGAATGCGACCCCTTCATCTTAGTCTGAAGATGATGGAGACACATTCCATCAAAACGCTGCTACGAGACGACAATGCTACTCAGCTGAAAACCCATGAAGAATTCATATATGACATGGCTTGTAAACTTTATTCATTAAATACATTTTAGGAATATGGAAATGTTAAAGCAAAGTGAAATAAAATAAAGAATTTGTAGAAATGTGTGTGTCTATCCAACAAAATTTCTTTAAGCATTGTACTAAAAGAAATTACGTTGTTACCATAAACTACACTACTAAATTGTTGTCACAGGGGGTCTCACATTGTATTTTATTTAATTATTCAATTGGTTACACTGACCAGATTGTACAACATAAAACATCACAAAATGATTTATTAGTTGTTATGTGGTACACATGATAGCTATTCCACTTTCATTGCTCACTTATTTGTGTTTGCTCTCTCTCTCTCTCTCTCTCTCTCTCTCTCTCTGTTAATTATGTATATTCAGATTTCAGTCAAGTCTGAAATTCCATGGTAGATAAAAACTGTGTGTTCTCTCCCTCCCTCTGTTACTTATGCATATTTAAATTTCAGTTAGGTTTGTAATTCTGTGGTAGATTAAAATTATGTGTTTGACTGGGATTCCTAGCAGGAACCTTGCTTTTCACAGGCAATGCTGTTAATGAGTGAATTACCCAGGTATGACACATCATCAGCTGCCATTCTGATTTAGGTTTTCCGTGATTTCCCTAAATCGCTTCAGGCAAATGCCGGGATGGTTCCTTTGAAAGGGCACGGCCACTTCCTTCCCCATTCTTCCCTAATTCGATGAGACCGATGACCTAGCAGTTCGGTTTCTTCCCCGCAAATCAACCAGGAGTTCTAGTCTAGCAAGGTATGCTGGAGAACTTCTGTGAATTTTGGAAGGTAGGAGATGAGGTTCTGGCCGAAGTAGAGGTGTGTAGGTGGATTGTGGGTTGTCTGGGTAGCACAGTCAGTAAGAGTATTACTGACAAAAATTGAGGTTCACTGTAAGAGTCCTGTTGCAGCACACAGTTTTTGTAAAAATTGTAAATGTGTGGTAAGATCATATGGGACCAAACTGCTTAGGTCATTGGTCCCTAAGCTTTCACACTACTTAATCTAACTGAAAAACTTACGCTATGGAGAACACACACACCCGTGCCCAAGGGAGGACTCAAACCTCCGGAGGGGGGAGCCACGCACACAGTTTTAATCTGCCGTGAAGATTAAAAACAGCACAAGGGTTAGGCAATTATTTGACTGGCTGCACTGATGATAATGAGATTGGAAAAATATGTAATGAGATAGAAGAAATAATTCAATATATTACGGGAGGAAAAGGAAGAGCTAGAAGAGGGGAGACAAATGAGAGGGGAACATGATTAGTAAACACTGTTTAATCACCACTAACAATTGATTTAAGAATCATGCAAGAAGTTTGTATACATGGCAAAGACATAGTGATAGTGGAATGCTTCAGCTAGGTTATACAATGGTAAGATAGAGATTTAGGAACCAGATTAGAAACTACTAAACATTTCAAGATCTGAAAACAGAAAGCAGAAAATCTGTTTCTGATGTTCTACCACGAGAATAGGGGATATGAAGGTGTTAAAGAAATTTAGTATTCCATGGACTAATTTGAAAATGAGAGTAAAAAAAAAAAAGGCTAGTACTACAGAAGGTTCACAGAAACATACGTCTGATAGTTTGGATCTAAAATTTGCGATATGATTTCCTTTATTTTGATTTAAATAATTAATTGCTCATTATTTAAATCAGGAAACATAATTAAATGTAAATGATAAAACTGAAATTATTGAAATTGCTAACTACATTTTACAGGGACGGGGGCCATAAGCCTTTTTTCAGCAAACAATAGGAAAAGAAACTTGTTGAATATATGCTGCAAATGGAGAACTGGCGATTTGGTTTAACTCTGACTGAGCTTCAGATGCTGGCTTCTGATTTAGCAGAGAACAGTATACTTCAGTAAAGCTTCAATAAAAAAAGAAGGTGATGAGTAAATACTGGTTGCATTCATTTGTTAGTATAAATCTGGGCATTAAGTTATTGTTATGATGGATTGAATAATATTGGTAGAACAATACATAAAATAAGGAAATGACAACCATTCACCTATGTATGGCATACAGACAAATGTAACAGAAAATAGATTTCACCAACTTTCGAGCTATGGCTCTTTTTCTAGTAGAAAGTACATGCATTCATACAAACAACTACACAGGCACACAAACACACACTACTGATGCCGTGATAACAGTGATTACAGATTAATTATTATTGAGAGGAACTGCCTCGGCTGATGGACGTGAGGACGGAGTAGGGAAGGATGCATGAGGCAGGGATGTTGTCGTGAGGTATTGCATGGCAAGAGGGGAGAGACAGATGACTAAATGACTGCCTAGCAAGATGAAAGGAATTCTGTTGGGGCAGAGTGTATAAGAGATTCCAAAGAGAGGGGAAAGGGAGAGGGAAAAAGAGAGGTGAGTGGAGATGGAGGGGGAGATAAGGAGGGAAGAGAGAAATGGAGAGGGGAAGGGGGGAGAGGATGAGAGAAAAGGCCCGTATGGGAGGCAGGGGGGGGGGGGGGGGTTAGTAAGAGAAGGCAGTACACAGTCGTACAGGGAAGGAGTGGTGTGAACAACAGAAGACAAAAGGGAGAAGGTAAAGGGAGCCAGTGGGAACAGGGTAAGGATTAGGCCAAGGAGATTGTGAGAATGCAGGATATGCTGGAGAGACACATTCACCTGAATAGTTCAGAGAAACCTGAGTTGGAAAGGAGTATCCAAATACCACACATTGTTAAATAGCTGTTAAAGTAGTGTGGTGTGCAGCATGTTTGGCAACTAGATGGTCAAGTTTGCAGTTGGTCACAGATTGGTGTTGACCATTCATGTGAGGAGAGAATTGGTTATCTGTCATAACTATATACAATGCTGTACAGTGACTGAAGCACAGCTGATATGTAACGGGGCTGCTTTCACTCATGACCCTGCCTTTTACCTTTTATAGAAGGAAATGCCTGTGACTGGACTGCAGTACAAGCAGGATTGGAATAGGGATGGATGAGGATATTCTGTAGATTTGTTGGGTGGCAGAACACCACTTTGGGAGATGTGGGTAGGATTTTGGGTAGGACATCCCTCATCTCAGAGCATGGTGAGAGGTAGTAGAAGCCCTGGTGTAGGATGCCACTGAGATGGTCAGAGCAGGTTTTGTTTATCGATTTGACCTTCAAATCTGAAATAACAGTGCGTCAGGATGTGAGTGGCCAGGAGGATTAGGGAAGAGGTGGTGGGTCTGAGAGAACACTGGGAAAGGTAGTGTAGGGCACAGGCATGGGCATGGGATGTGTTTGTGTACAAGTATATCACATCCACAGCCAAGCTGCCAACCTTGAGAAAAATCTCTCAGTAATCAAGTGGCAAGTATGGAGACACGCCAAGAGGCCTTCACCTGGGAAATTTTGCAAATTAAGAGGTCTGATTTAGGCTTTTAAATGCTATATTTCAGACCCTTTCTCACCGTATCATCCATTTCATAATGATTGACCACTGATTTGAGCTCATATTCTGGTCACATCACATGACAAACGTCGATGTGTTGTACATTAGCAGAATCGTGGAAATGTCAACTTTTATTTGGGGTGTGAATATTACATTTTAGTTGAAAAGGGTGCTTTAGAAGCGGTAATACTTAAGAGAAGGCGTGATTTTTCGATCATTTTTTTGCGAGTGTCGAATTTGTCGAGTTGTAAACATCAGACTGCATTCGGCAGAAAAATTTGCTTTGCACAGTTTAAAAATACAAACTATACTCCACTTCCAACTGTCGTTGCTTTCCATTTAGTCATTTTGACCCAATAATGTTGGGTGTAGATTGCTGCAATTCGCCTAGTGAAGATATGTATTAACAAGAGGATGACCACACCGAAAGTGTTACCAGTGACGCAGCTGTGGCAGCAATAATTACCTAAGTACAAAGGACAACTAAACCAAGCAGAAAGATAAATACGTGTTCAGTAAACTAGATAAAAAAATCGGTAGTGTCACATCAAAATTAGGAACTTGAAACTTTCAGCATAGGGTAGAAGCATGTAGAGGAAGTATTACTCGTGTTTAAAAGAATAGTTGACCACGCACTAGATAGATATGTACCCAGTAAAACAGTTCATTCTGGAATGGAACCTCCATGGTATACAGTCAGTGTAAAGAAACTTCTAAAGAAACAGACATTACAGCATAATAGGTGTACAACAAAGCGTAGGGCTATAGATAGAGAAATGCTGAATGCAATGCATTTGGTTGTCAAGGGAGCAATGTGTGACACCGTCAATGACTACTGTGCCAAAATATTGTCAAATGACATTTCACAAGATCCAAAGAAATTATGGTCAGAAGTAAAGGCTATTAGAAGCACCAAAGTTAGTGTCCAGTCCCTAGCGAACGAGACAGGAACTGAAAATAAGGATAGCAAAGCAAAAGCTCCTTTTTCAAATGTTCCTTTAGCAAGGACCCAGAAGAACTGCCATAATTTAATCCTTGTACCACTGAAAAGAATGAAATAAGTATTACTGTCACTGGTGTTGATAAACAGTTGAAATCGTTAAAACTGAACGAAGTTCCAGGCCCCACTGGAATCGCTGTCGGATTCTATACTGAATTTGCGGCTGATTTACCCCTTCTTCTAACTATAATCTATCTTAGATCCCTCAAACAAAAAACGGGTAGAGGAAGTGATCCAAAAACTACCGTCTAATATCCCTGACATCGATCAGTTGTAGAATCTTAGAACATATTCTGAGCTCAAACATAATGAGGTATCTTGAACAGGATGACTTCCTCAATGCCAACCAGCAGGGATTTCGAAAACATCGATCATGCGAAATCCAGCTTGCATTTTTCTTACGTGACATACTGGAAACTCTGGATTGAGTCAACCAGGTAGATGAGTGTTTCTTGATTTCTGAAAAGCTACGGTGGTGGACTTCGATTTACTGGTACAACACTGCTTACAAATCACTCATCCTAGAATATTGCTCAAGTGTGTGGGACCTGTGGCAGCACGGTTTGTTTCATCTGTGGGAGAGTGTTACAGATGTACTGATGGAACTGAACTGCCAGGCACTTGAAGACGACGTAAACTATCCCGAACATGCCTGTTAACAAAGATTCAAGAACCGACTTTAAACGATTACGTTAGAGGTATACTACAAGATGATGAAGATGGCCGCCGAGTGAGATCACAGGTATTTTCTTCGTCCGCTACAAAAACTTATTTAAGAGAAAATAGTGACAAGTTTAAATATTCTTTGTTTTTATTACTTGCTGTAGTGTCCGTTCTTGTCACACAACTGAATATTAGCGTCCAAGCAGAGCTTGTTCTTGAAAAAACTTGTTCTTTAGCTGAGGTCCCGATAATCGCGACATAACCCGTAATTTTGCGTGACATAAACACAACAAATTCTATTCAAGTTTTCTTGATAGTGCAAAAATCGTTTAAAAAAGACAGCTACTAGTTTCATCAGTATCTATTGTCGCAATAAAAGTGTAATTAAACATTTCTGAATCGTATTTAACTAACACATTTCGTATTGTTTACTAGTTAGATAGACGCGATCTAGGTCTAAATTTTCCGAGTTATAAACGTTTAAAAACCTGACCAAACACGCCTGATAACTTAAATTCTCTAAAAGCAAAGTAATTACAAATTCATTCTTCTGTTTTTGCATCTCTAAATCAGTAGAAAAACAACAACCACCGCACATAAGATCTTTGTGTCGTTTTTTTTTGCTTGCAGACATACAATCTCGCGACCTTGACAAATTTAAAACATTCTTTAAATTTAACTATTCTTTCGAAACTGACCATGAGTGAGAAATGTGGGAGCTGTTATAGGGTAGTGAGTAGAGAAATTTGTTGCCAATCTTGTAGGAAATATTTTCACTGGGGGGATGCAGTGGGGAGAATGTTGGGAGAACAGAAGAGGCTCTCTCCTGGAACTGCAGAGTATGCAGTAGGAACATTTTGATTGGGGAGCAGGAAAGGAAAATCTGTGCCCTTCAGGCACAGTTGGAGGAAGCAAGGAAGGAACTGATAAGGATCAAGGGAAATAGGGGGGAGGAGGGTGGTTGGGAACTGGCAGCTGGTAGGAGGATAGGAAGAAAGAGAACGCGATCTGATAGTTTTATCATCAACACCAAAAACAGGTATCTGCCACTGCCAGAGTTAAGTGGAGAAGAGCCTCAGGTAGAACGAGGAGCAGGAAATGTGCAGCACACTTCAACCGAGGCCAAGAAGCCTAGGAATGTACAAAGTGTTAGGAAGAAGAAAGTGCTGCTGCTAGGTAGTAGCCATGGGCGAGGTGTAGGCCCTCAGTTACAGGAAAGTTTAGGGGCAGCGTACCAGGCCACCAGTATCTTCAAACCAAATGCAGGGCTAAGTCATGTGATAGAGGACCTAGGGTCTTTATGTAAGGATTTTACAAAAGAGGACCATGTAGTGATAGTGGGTGGGGCGGGAAACAGTTTGCACAGGGATGGGGCATATGAAATAGGTGGTGACCTGGACAAGATAGCTTCCCTGACTCATGGCACCAATGTACACTTTGTTGAGCTGTTCCGGCGTCATGATCAGCCACGCCTTGATGGAGCTGTGAGGCGAATCAATGTGGGGCTGGGGATGGCTCTGAGGACGGCCAACTTTGCTCATGTTTCTCTGGTGCCCGTCGGGACTATCAACAGATGGGGTTTCACTAGGCATGGCCTACACCTAAACAGGACTGGGAAGGGAAGATTGGTACAGCTGATTCATGAAAGTATAGGGGGTGGATCTCGGGCCACACATGGTCAAATACCTGTTGTCATAGGTAGGAAAAGTAGGTCTTTTTTAGGATAAATCCAGACAACAGGTTCCCCTGCCTAAAGAGTATCTCTAGCAGTTCAAAAAATACTGAAACAATCACTCACAAGACAGATTATAGCACTTCAAAAATCACACATACCAGATGTCACAAAGAAAAACAAACCATCGGAAAGAGTAACATGGGGCATTTCACAGACTTAACAATCCTCCATCAAAACATGCAATCAATAAAAAATAAAATACAAGCATTAGAAGTTGAGCTCCAATCTTTGAACCGCACAGTAGTTTGTATTACTGAGCACTGGTGTAGAGACACAGAAATCCAACATGTAGTATTATCATTGTATGAAAGGGCAAACTCTTACTGCAGAACTACTTCAAGGGGTGGAGGATCATGCATTTATATCAGAAAAGGAACACAGTTCAAATCTAGACATGACCTCAGTACAGTAAGTGAAGACAAACACATTGAAATATCAGCTATTGAATTATCAGGGCTCGATATCACCAAGAAATTAATCATTTTGTGTGTGTATAGATCTCCCAGTGGTAGTGTGGACACTTTTTTCAATAAATTAACAGAAGTTCTAGATAAAGTCTCAAGTACAAAGGTCAACATAATTCTGTGTGGGGACATAAACATCAACACTAATATCATAAATGAATCCAGCAGCACCTTCATAAATATCCTTCAAAGTTTTGGCATGTCGCTATTGGTCAATAGTGCAACAAGGGTTACTACAATGACTGCATCAGTAATTGACCATGTGGCCACAAATATAGACAGGGAAAAATGTGATGTAGCTGTAAAAGATCTCGGACTATCAGACCATCTCTGTCAAATAACAACAGTAAAATCAGGCATCGAATCATTCCCTAAACTACAAGCCTATAAACGACATCTATCAGAAATCAAAATAAAAGATTTTTCAAAAGAACTAGAAAAACAAAGCTGGGATGAAGTGTATAAGGAAACCAATGTGAATATGAAATTCTCCAAATTCTCCACATTGTTTAAATTGAACTTTGAAACAGCATTTCCAAAAGTATGCATGACTGTATCAACATCTCACAAAAACAGATGCATAACAGCAGGTATTAAGAAGTCCTCCCAAACACTTAAACACCTCAGTTCCATGAAAAAGATTCACAATGATCCAGAATTCTTAAATTTCTATCATAGATACAAAAAGATTTATAGGAAGGTGCTGATTGCTGCAAAAAAGTCATTTAATGACAAAATAATATATAATGCAGAGAATAAAAGCAAAGCAGTCTGGGATGTTATAAAAAAGGAAACGGGGAGAGGCAAACAAACGCAGAATAACATACTGCTAAGGGAGGGGGATAAGGTAATAAATGATCCACAACACTTAGCAAACTATGTAAACGAGTATTTTTCAAGTATTGCAGAGAAGTTACAGCAAAAATTCCCCAAAACAAATATAACACCTGCAAAAATTGTTGCACTAGATACAATGATGTTACTTCCAACCACAGAGAATGAAGTCAATAAAACTGTTCAAAAGCTAAAAAATAAAAAAGTCAGAAGGCTTAGATGATGTACCAATGTGTGTACTGAAACAATGCATAGGGATTATACAAGGCCCATTAACAAATATAATAAATGAATCCTTCACATCAGGGACATTTCCAGAGCAGCTAAAACAGGCAAGAGTTGTACCTTTGCTTAAGAAAGGTAATGCAGAAGACATAGAAAATTACCGGCCCATTTCCCTGCTGTCAGCATTCTCAAAAATAATAGAAGCAATTATGAAAGACAGATTAATGAATTATCTGAATAAATACAATCTTTTAAGCAAATCACAGTTTGGTTTTCGAAGTGGCAAAAATACGGAGTCAGCCACAGTAGAATTCACAAAAGTTGTACTTAATGCTCTTGATAAAGATGAGTGTGTCACAGGCATATTTTTGGATCTTTCTAAGGCTTTTGATACAGTCGACCACAAGATTCTATTAAATAAATTAGAAGCATTAGGAATAAGAGGGGTAGCTAATGACTGGTTTCGATCATACCTAACAGATAGGGTACAAAGAGTAGAGATAACACATACTTCAAATAGATCTAAACATTTAGTAAAATACTTATCAGAACCAAAACATATTAATATAGGGGTTCCACAAGGTAGCATATTAGGACCAATACTATTCCTGATATACATCAATGACTTTCCCAGTAGTGTTACTCATGGTGAGAAAATTCTCTTCGCTGATGACAGCAATATTATAGTCACTGAGAGAACAAGAGAACTCCTTACCGAGAAAGCAAATGAAACTCTCAAGGAAGTTTACAATTGGTCAATAAGCAACAAATTGACATTAAACATAAAGAAAACTAATGCCATGAACTTCAGTTTGAAGAGGAAAAATGACAATGTTAAATTAAATGTAGATGGCACCTCTATAGACTGTGTAACAAATGCAAAATTTCTAGGAATGAATATTGACTCTCAGCTGAAGTGGTGCGAACACACAAAGGTACTTGCAAACAGAATGTCATCAGCATGTTATGCCCTTAGAATTCTATCATCTGTGTGTAACATGCAGTGTGTTTTAGTTACATATTATTCATATGTACACTCAATTCTTAGCTATGGCATTCTTTTTTGGGGAACAAATCCACAAAATATGAACACAATTTTCAAACTCCAGAAAAGAGCCATAAGAATAATAACCAGAAATAGTAGTCGAGCTCATTGTAAAGATCTGTTCAAAACACTGGGAATTTTAACTGCTCCATGTGAACACATTTACCAGTCAGTTGTACACATCAAAAGTAACATTGGCAATTAATGCACAAACAGCTCTGTCCATGACCATGCAACAAGAGATAGACTCAACTTACATTTACCAAGAAAAAATAAACATAAAACTCAAAACAGCATTTCCTACCAAGGAATAAAACTGTACAATAAATTACCAAAAGAGATTAAAGAAATTTCAAAAATACACTTATTTAAGAAGGCAGCTAAAAAGTACCTGTTATGCAATACATTTTATACATTGAAGGATTACTTAGATAAAGCAGAGTAGGGGTTTGATAAAAAAATGTTATACAAACAAATAATAATAATAATGATGATTATAAAACATCCAATATTCCACATAACACCTTCACTTTATTATTTTTCTTCTTTTTTCCTTTCTAGAGACACTCTCCCCTCAAGCTATGCATAGCACAATACTAACACCTCTTCCTCTTTCTGAGCTCAACATCTCACTCATTATGAAGGGATGCTGACTCAGTTTTTCAGGATAGCAAATGGGAACTTGCAGTACAGAAAATGGCCCAAGGATCACCTGTGTGTGTGTGTGTGTGTGTGTGTGTGTGTGTGTGTGTGTGTGTGTGTGTAGTGAGTGAAGTGTTATGAAACAATGTGTGTATAGTGTGTGCAGTGACTGATAGTGAAATATGAGTGAATAGTATGGCATTACATTATTTAATGAGTTATTTGTAAATAAATTATTGTATACCAGGTCTGTAAATATATGTGTATACGAATTAGCTTATTGTAAATTGATCTAAGCTTGTAAATACTTTGACATGTCCTATATCCTTGTAAAAAGAGATCTACGGATGAATAAAACTACTACTACTACTACTACTACTACTACAATCCCCTAAGTATCGCTCACATGGGGTTCAATCCCGTCTCCGGCCATCCTGATTTAGGTTTTCCGTGATTTCCCTAAATCGTTTCAGGCAAATGCCGGGATGGTTCCTTTGACGGGGCACGGCCGATTTCCTTCCCAATTCTTCCTTAACCCGAGCTTACGCTCTGTCTCTAATGACCTCGTTGTCGACGGGACGTTAAACACTAACCACCACCACCATGGGGTTCATGAGGATAAGATTAAAATAATTAATGCACGTGCAGGCATTCAAACAATCATTCTTCTGGCGTCCCATACGTGAAAGGAACGGGACGAAACCTAATAACTGGTACAGTGGGAAGTACCCTCTGCCATGCACCTCACGGTGGTTTGCGAATTATAGATGCATATGTAGATGTAGAAGACGAAAGTGTAAATGAAAGCTCTGTTATTGCCTTTCACGGCTGTTATGTTTTTATGCACGTAAATCTACATAAACCGTTAATATGACATCTTTAATTTATTTGCTTTTGCATTTCCATGAGCCGCATACTCCTCTGTTCTACATTGCCGTAACTGAACAATATTTCCACTTCATTGTTCATTGTTGCTGAGTTTACGTAGCAGCTTTCCGTCAGATAGGAAACAATTGTGGCCCCATTTGTTATTGTGTATTCGTGTACGACAGTTCTCGTAACGCAGTTAGTTGCCTTGTACTTGTGTGAAAACACGCATCATTAACGGAGTTGTGAAAAGTCTATGGCGACCAGTGCGCTTGCTTACTTTGAGACCGTACTTTGAGACAGTCAGTAAAGAGAACTTCCGAAAGTCCGGTATTAGTGAAAGTACAGGAAGCGAATTTCGTGAGAATATAAAGAAATTTCATATCTTGTATCATCAGAAAAGAGTATGGCAGAGAGCAGTAGTTTGTATTGGACGACTTTACACAAGGAATCATAAGAAGAAAAATCCACGGCTTGTATGTGGTAACGGAGTTTCCAACAGTGGCAGCAGTGTTGGGAAAACTGAAGTGGAAGATTTTCCTGATATGAGTGTAACTGCCTTTACGTGCTATACGAAAATTGGGCCTCAGATACAAAAAGTTCAACAAAAAAAACTATGCTGCTGGAAAATAACTCAGTACCAAGAACACGAGACAGGTTCACAAGGGAAATACGACACTTGCGCAACACTGGTCAGACTATTCATGGCACTGATGAGAGAGAATGTGGAGCAAATCATTCCAAAAAGTTTGGTGTGCAGGAGCATAAATGCCTTATGTATCAGAAATTATCACAGAGGAAGTGTTCATGAGTGGAATGCCTGAAAAGGAGGAAATCAAACACCGTCCGCTTCTGAAACAAAGGAACGGAGATGGCACAAAATTGTTAAGGTTTTCGTGGCCACTTCTCAACAAACTGTCTATTTGTTACTGTCTCGGGTTCTTCGGCCGACGTTCGTCTGATGATTTTACTGACAGATTGCAAGAGGAGAACAGCACCGGAAATGACCGCGGAGAATCCCTCGGCCGTTTGAGCGCCAGGTACAAATAGTCTGCGGCCACGAGTTCGGCTCCAGTTCACCACCGGCAATGGAGGATGAAGCTTTGACTTAGCCAGCCGCTCATGCTGGCGAAACGCCAGTAAAATCATCAGACGAGCGTCGGCCGAAGAACCCGAGACAGAAGCAAATAGGCAGTTGGTGACAGAAGATGGGTCTATGAAAAATGCTGGCTAATGTTTTATTGGTCAAAAAGGGGGTGTAGCATCCCATTCTGAAACGAGTGCCAGACGCTACGCAGATTGATTTAGGATCGTTCTAGAAAAATTACCGAACAAATCTGCGACTGCCTTACATCACGATCCATATCACATGATAAATCCAGAATCATGAAATTCATCTGCGAAGTCATTCTATTATTGAGTGGATGGATAGCAATAATGTAGAGCTTCCATCTACTACCACGTCATATGAGCTGCCGCACTGGAACACGTGCGACCGTACTTCAGGGCGGAGGAATACCTTTCGGAAAGTATACTGCGGTCAGTGGACAATAAAATTAAACTCGAGTGGTTGCCTGACACGCACTGCGAATTGAACGCCATTGACCTTATTTGACCATGTCTCAAGGACAAGGTAGCAAAAGAAAATAAGAACTTTAAAATAAATGATACTTTATAGTTGTATCGCTCCGCTCAGGAAAGTGCTCCGTACGTGTCTGGAGGAATTCGGTTAGTCATGTACATACAAGAACTTGAAAACAGTTATGCACAAAGAGCCCACAGTCTTGACAGAGCAATGGAACCGTTACTGATCCAAGCAGACTACTGCAATAACAGCACCGTGACCCCAGCCCCAGAAAGCAATTAAGGTAGATTTTATCGTAGTCATAGTTCTTTACTGTAAAATTTATTCGAGCTAATCGACTTTTCCATTTACTGTTGAAATGCGCTATACAAATGTCCATTTATTGTGAGGTGCTTATGTATCGAGCATTTGTTTGCAATTTCCCATATCATTTCCCTCTGCTCGCAATAAACACTGGACCCTGCAGTGCTGTTCCGCAATGCTGTTACGAAGTTGGCGTTCTCCGCTGACGAACAGGCGCTTACGCCGTTAGAACAATTATGCTCCACCACAGCCTCGCATGTATTGCAGCTACTAACACAAGTGCTTTACAAACTGTTAACTAATAAACACTAGAAGTATTCGTTAGTAAAGACATATGATGTAAGCAACAAAAGTTCCAGCTTAACACCAGTGCCTTCTCCACCGCAATAGCTACACTGGTAAGCTCAATCGCAGCATATTGAGTCTTGACAATACAGCGATGAAACGAGTAGGCAGGAAATAACGAAAATCAGCATGAAAATATAACAATGGTGTATCTTTAAACTGTACAAAGGAAATTTTTCTTATAGTTGCTGTCTGACTTTTATGCGTCCTTGAAGTTGACACTCACTGAAAAAAGGTAGAAAAAACACGGTTTCTCGTAAATATTTCCGCGTATGTCGCCCTCATTTCAACAAAGATGTAATATTCAAACACTAAACAAAAGCAGACATTTCCACGATTCTGGCAAGGTACTGGTGTAACGTATCGATGTTTGCAATGCAGTGTGGCCAGAATATGAGCTCAAAGTCAGGGGTCAATCGTTATGGGATGTTTAATAAATAAAAGTTTCTAGGGAAAACAAGCAGATTACATGGAAAGTCATCGAAATGGTGTCTTCAAAACTCCAATGCTATGATGTTTTCTTTCATATTACTCAGAGCATCAGGAAGGTCAACAAAAGCAGATAACTGTAACCAGCCACAATGGGACAACCAGCAGAGACATGTGGCACTGGGTTTGCGTAGTTCAGAGAGCAGGGAAGGGTAAGAATTTGGAGGGACGATGGTGTGAGGATTTTTTCAGTCACACCGTTTGCCTCCTAATCATCAAACATCAATCTCTGCCTATTTCACAGTCGCCAATACCGAAAACTTTTTATTTGCCCTATGAAAACTAAAGGCACACACCCTCTTTCTGAAATCTTGCCTAGCACATGATATGCTTACTGTTCAAATTGGAGTCTAAGGCTGTCACCCATCTTATCACAAGAACCATTACCCTTTCCATTTCCATCAGTTCCTTACACTCATCAATCTCGTCCTTCATTATCATATAACCCAAGTTCAAACCATACTTGACAGCCTATGCTCATTTTATAAAACCCTTTTCTTTGTGTGACAACAGCATCTAGAATACTATCACGGCAATGGAAACTATTGTCATTCACCAGCTGGAACAGCATTCCCTGCACCGTCTGAGGAAGCTGTCACAGCTACTCGTGCCTTATGCCTGCATGGGATTATCTCTGGCCAATAAAGAGCTATATCTCTAATACAACCCTCCCATCAGCCCCTCATAGCTCCCTGACCATGGCTTGCTGACTTACTCCGCCTTCCACATCCCCAGAAACTTCCTCCATCTTCTATAAAGCCTAGTCCACACTCAATGTTGCCTGTTTGTGTTGCACAGATATACTGAGTCTGAATCAGCATTGCTGCAATTCAGACCTACAACATTTTCCCATCTGCCTGTGCTTTACTGTGAATCAAAAGTGATACAAGATTTGAGTTCAAATGAAAAAGGATTCTCTGAAACAATGTTGCACAACATTGCAATTGTGGACAAGTTCAGGTGTAGTTTGGCTCAGTCCAGTGTAGTACCACAACCATTTGAGACCCTATATTCTATTCCAATCTCATCTCCACTCTCCTGAACAGGGCATATATATTATATTAGTAATTTAACTAATTGCACAGGGTGCAGCCAACTGCAGGTGGTGGCTCATGTCAGTACCAATGATGTGTGTCACTTTGGATCAGAAGAGATTCTCTCTGGTTTTGAGCAGCTAACAGAAGTGGTAACGGCTGCCAGTCTTGCTTTCGAGATGGAAGCAGAGCTGACCATTTGCACCATAGTAGACAGGACTGATCGTGTATCTCTGGCACAGAGTCGAGTGAAGTGCCTGAATCTGGGGCTCAGACAATTCTGCGACTGTGTAGACTGCACATTCCTCAACATGAGCCAAAGGGTGATTGGGTTTCGGGTTCCACTGAATAGGCCAGGAGTTCACTATACACAGGAGGTGGCTACACGGATAGCAGGGGCTGTGTGGCGTCGACTGGGCAGTTTTTTAGGTTAGAGGGTATCGGGAAAACACAAAAGGGCTTTAGTTACAAAGGGTGCAGGCCGAACACAGGAAGAAGAACACAGATACAAGAACCATTGGTATAACAGTTGAAAAGTGTCATAGCTATGTAGGGGAAGTACCAGAACTCCAAGCGTTAATAAAAAGCACTTATGCTCAAATCGTTATAGACACTGAACGATGGTTAAAACCGGAGATAAACTCAGCCGAAATTTTTGTGAAGAACCTAACTGTGTGCCGAAAAGATAGGCTAAACACGGTTGACGATTACGTGTTCGTTGCTGTTAGAAGTAGATTATCTTGTTGCGAAATTGAAGTAGATAGTTCCTGTGAATTAGTATGGGCAGAGGACATTATTGGCAACTGCAATAAAATAATAATTGGATTCTTTTACCGACCTCCCAATTCAGATGATACAATTGCTGAAAGGTTCAAACAAAACTTGAGTTTGGGTTCAAACACATACTCGACTTATTCCGTTATAGTTGGTAGTGACTTTAATTTACCCTTGATGTGTTAGCGAAAATACATGTTTAATTCCGAAGGTACCGGTATGCACAAAACATCGTCTGAAATTGTGCTAGACGCATTCTCTGAAAACTATTTCTAGCAGTTAGTTCATGAGCCCATGCGAATAGTAAACAGCTGTGAAAACGCACTTGCAACAAATAATCCTGCGTTTATAACAAGCAATAAAATGGATACTGGATTTGGTGAACACAGGGTTGACGTAGTGAGACTGAATATTGTAACCCCTAAAACCTCCAAAAATAAATGAAAATCATACCTATTCAAGAAAACAGATAAAAATTCACTTGACACCTTCCTGAGAGACAATCTCTACTCCTTCCAAATTAACAACATAAGTGTAGACCGTATGTGTCTAGAATTCAAAGAAATATTATCGGCAACAATAGAGATTCATACCAAATAAGTTAACAAACGACGGAGCTGATCCTCCTTGGTACACAAAACGGGGCAAAACATTATTGCAGAAACAACGAAACAAACATGCCAAATTTAAGCAGACGCACAAATCTCCAAGATTGGCGATCTTTTTCGGGAGCTCGAAATTTAGCGCGGACTTCAATGCGAGATGCTTATAATAGTACCCACAACGAAATTTCGTCTCGAATCCTGGCAGCAAATCCAAAGTATATGTGAAGTATTCTAGCAGCAAGACACAATCAGTGCCTTCTCTGCGCGATAGCAATGGAGATACTAGCGAAGACAGTGCTGCCAAAGTAGAGTTACTAAACACAGCTTCCGAAATGACTTCACAAAAGAAGATGAAGTAAATATTCCAGAATTCGAATCAAGAACAGCTGCCAACATGAGTAACGTAGAAGTAAATATCCTCAGAGCATCTTAAATCACTCCATAAAATCAAGTCTTGTGGTCCAGATTGTATACCAATTATGTTCCTTTCAGAGTATGCTGATGCAATAGCTCCATCCGTAACAATCATATACAACTGTTCGCTCGACGGAAGTTGTTGTTGTTGTGGTCTTCAGTCCTGAGACTGGTTTGATGCAGCTCTCCGTGCTAATCTATCCTGTGCAAACTCCTTCATCTCCCAGTACCTACTGCAACCTACATCCTTCTGAATCTGCTTAGTGTATTCATCTCTTGGTCTCCCACTACGATTTTTACCCTCCATACTGCCCTCCAATGCTAAATTTGTGATCCCTTGATGCCTCAGGACATGTCCTACCAACCGATCCTTTCTTCTAGTCAAGTTGTGCCACAAACTTCTCTTCTCCCCAATCCTATTCAATACCTCCTCATTAATTATATGAGCTACCCATCTAATCTTCAGCATTCTTCTGTAGCACCACATTTCGGAAGCTTCTAATCTCTTCTTGTCCAAACTATTTATCATCCACGTTTCACTTCCATACAAGGCTACACTCCACACAAATACTTTCAGAAACGACTTCCTGACACTTAAATCTATACTCAATGTTAACAAATTTCTCTTCTTCAGAAATGCTTTCCTTGTTATTGTCAGTCTACATTTTATATCCTCTCTACTTTGGCCATCGTCAGTTATTTTGGTCCCCAAATAGCAAAACTCCTTTACTACTTTAAGTGTCTCATTTCCTAATCTAATTCCCTCAGAATCACCCTACTTAATTCGACTACATTCCATTATCCTCATTTTGCTTTTGTTGATGTTCATCTTATACCCTCCTTTCAAGACACTGTCCATTCCATTCAACTGCTCTTCCAAGTCCTTTGCTGTCTCTGACAGAATTACATTCTCATTGGCGAACCTCAAAGATTTTATTCCTTCTCCATGGATTTTAATACCTACTCCAAATTTTTCATTTGTTTCCTTTACTGCTTGATCAATATACAGATTGAATAACATCGGGGAGACGCTACAACCCTGTCTCACTCCCTTCCCAACTGCTGCTTCCCTTTCATGCCCCTCGACTCTTATAACTGCCATCTGGTTTCTGTACAAATTGTAAATAGCCTTTCGCTCCCTGTATTTTACCCCTGCCACCTTTAGAATTTGAAAGAGAGTATTCCAGTCAACATTGTCAAAAGCTTTCTCTAAGTCTACAAATGCTAGAAATGTGGGTTTCTCTTTCCTTAATCTTCCTTCTAAGATAAGTTGTAAGGTCAGTATTGCCCCACATGTTCCAACATTTCTACGGAATCCAAACTGATCTTCCCCGAGGTCGGCTTCTACTAGTTTTTCCATTCGCCTGTAAAGAATTTGCATTACTATTTTGCAGCTGTTACTTATTAAACTGAGAGTTCAGTAATTTTCACATGCGTCAACACCTGCTTTCTTTGGGATTGGAATTATTACATTCTTCTTGAAGTCTGAGGGTATTTCGCCTGTCTCATACATCTTGCTCACCAGATGCTAGAGTTTTGTCAGGACTGGCTCTCCAAAGGCTATCAGTAGTTCTAATGGAATGTTGTATACTGCCGGGGCCTTGTTTCGACTCAGGTCTTTCAGTGCTCTGTCAAACTCTTCACGCAATATCATATCTCCCATTTCATCTTCATCTACATCCTCTTCCATTTCCATAATATTGTCCTCAAGTACATCGCCCTTGTATAGACCCTCTATATACTCCTTCCACCTTTCTGCTTTCCCCTCTTTGCTTAGAACTGGGTTTCCATCTGAGCTCCTGATATTCATACAAGTGGCTCTCTTTTCTCCAAGGGTCTTTAATTTTCCTGTAGGCTGTATCTATCTTACCCCTAGTGAGATAAGCATCTACATCCTTACATTTGTCCTCTAGATATGCCTGCTCAGCCATTTTGCACTTCTTGTCGATCTCATTTTTGAGACATTTGTATTCCTTTCTGCCTGCTTCATTTACTGCATTTTTATATTTTCTCCTTTCATCAATTAAATTCAACATTTCTTCTGTTACCCAAGGATTTCTGCTAGTCCTTGTCTTTTTACCTACTTGTTCCTCTGCTGCCTTCACTACTTCATCCCTCAGAGCTACCCATTCGTCTTCTACTGTATTTCTTTCCGCCATTCCTGTCAATTGTTCCCTTACGCTCTCCTTGAAACTCTGTACAACCTCCGGTTCTTTCAGTTTATCCAGGTCCCATCACCTTAAATTCCCACCTTTTTGCAGTTTCTTCTGTCTTAATCTACAGTTCATAACCAATATATTGTGGTCAGAGCCCACATCTGCCCCTGGAAATGTCTTACAATTTAAAACCTGATTCCTAAATCTCTGTCTTAGCATTATATAATCTATCTGATACCTTTTACTATCTCCAGGATTCTTCCATGTATACAACCTTCTTTTATGATTCTTGAACCAAGTGTTAGCTATGATTAAGTTATGCTCTGTGCAAAATTCTACCGGACGGCTTCCTCTTTCATTTCTTAGCCCCAGTCCATGTTCACCTACTACGTTTCCTTCTCTCCCTTTTCCTACTGACGAATCCAGTCACCCATGACTATTAAATTTTCGTCTCCCTTCACTACTTGAATAATTTCTTTTATCTCATCACACATTTCTTCAATTTCTTTGTCATCTGCAGAATTAGTTGGCATATAAACTTGTACTACTGTAGTGGGCATGGGCTTTGCGTCTATCTTGGCCACTATAATACGTTCACTATGCTATTTGTAGTAGCTTACCCGCACTCCTATTTTTTTATTCATTATTAAACCTACTCCTGCATTACCCATATTTGATTTTGTATTTATAACCCAGTATTCACCTGACCAGAAGTCTTGTTCCTCTTGCCACCAAACTTCACTAATTCCCACTATATCTAACTTTAACCTATCCATTTTCCTTTTTAAATTTTCTAACCTACCTGCCTGATTAAGGGATCTGACATTCCACGCTCCGATCCGTAGAATGCCAGTTTTCTTTTTCCTGATAACGACGTCCTCCTGAGTAGTCCCCGCCCGGACATCTGAATGGGGGACTATTTTACCTCCGGAATATTTTACCCAAGAGGACACCATAATTATTTAACCATACAGTAAAGCTGCATGCCCTCGGGAAAAATTACGGCTGTAGTTTCCCCTTGCTTTCAGCCGTTCGCAGTACCATAACAGCAAGGCCGTTTTGGTTAATGTTACAAGGCCAGATCAGTCAATCATCCAGACTGTTGCCCCTGCAACTACTGAAAAGGCTGCTGGCCCTCTTCAGGAACCACATGTTTGTCTGGTCTCTCAACAGATACCCCTCCGTTGTGGTTGCACCTACGGTACGGCTATCTGTATCGCTGAGGCACGCAAGCCTCCCCACCAACGGTAAGGTCCATGGTTCATGGGGGGGGGGGGGGGGGGCTCGACGAAAGGTCAGTGCACAAAGACTGGAAAGCTGCGCAGGTCACACCAATATATGAGAAAGGTAGAAGGGCTAATTACAGACCCATATTATTAACGTCGATATGCAGTAGGATTTTGGAACCTATATTGTGTTAGATGAATAAGAATTACTTCGAAGAAAATGGTCTCTCAACATTCAGTCAACGTGGAATTAGAAAACATCATTCTTGAGAAACACAACCAGCTCTTTACTCTCATGAAGTGTTGAGTGCTATTGACAAGGTTTTCAGATTGATGGCGTATTTCTGGATTTCCGGAAGGTTTCTGACACTGTACAACAAAAGCAGCTTGTAGTGAAATTGCGTGCTTATGGAATATCATCTCAGCTGTGTGACTGGATTCGTCATTTCTTATCACAGAGATCACAGTTCATAGTAAATGATGGAAAGTCAATTCAGAACTTGTAAGGGGTGTCCCCGAGTACATGCCTAACAAACTATAACAAGCAGAAAGAAGAAGTGGACAGAGTTAAATTCTTGGGATTACAGCTTGATAATAAACAACTGGGAGGCAGCACACCACAGAGCTGCTGAAGCACCTTAACAAATCTCTGTTTGCAATGCGAATTGTGTCAGACATAGGGGATATAAAAATGAAAAAGCTGCATACTATACTTACTTTCATTTAATAATGTCATATGGGATTATTTTTTGGGGTAATTCATCAAGCCAAGCTAAAGTTTTCCGGGCACAAAAACATGCAAAAGAGTTATATGTGGTGTGAACTCAAGTACATCCTGAAGAAGCCTGTTTAGGGAACTAGGTATACTAACTACTGCTTCCCAATATATTTATTCCTTAATGAAATTTGTCATTAAAAATATATCACTTCTCAAACCAACAGCTCAAATCATTGAATCAATACTGGAAATATGAATAATCTTCACAGGGATTTAAAGTCACTTACTCTTATACAAAAAGGTGTGCACTATCCAGGAACATGCATTTTCAATTACTTGCCAGCAGCCATAAAAAGCTTAAAACCAATAAAATTCAGTTTAAAAAAAGCCTAAATGATTTATTGGTGGCCAACTCCTTCTACTCCATTGATGAATTTCTCAGTAGAACCAACTGATTTTCAAGCGGGAAAGCGCCGGTAGACAGGCAAAATAAAATAACACACAAACACACACACACACAAAATTTCTAGCTTTCGCAACCAACGGTTGCTTCTTCAGGAAAGAGGGAAGGAGAAGGGAAGACGAAAGGATGTGGGTTTTAAGGGAGAGGGTAAGGAGTCATTCCAATCCCGGGAGCGGAAAGACTTACCTTAGGGGGAAAAAAGGATAGGTGTATACTCGCGCGCGCGCGCGCGCGCACACGCGCGCACACACACACACACACACACACACACACACACACACACACACACTCATATCCATGCATACATATACAGACACAAGCAGACATATTTAAAGGCAAAGAGTTTGGGCAGAGATGTCAGTCGAGGCAGAAGTGCAGAGGCAAAGATGATATTGAATGACAGGTGAGGTATGAGTGGCGGCAACTTGAAATTAGCAGAGATTGAGGCCTGGTGGATAACGAGAAGAGAGGATATACTGAAGGGCGAGTTCCCATCTCCGGAGTTCGGATAGGTTGGTGTTGGTGGGAAGTATCCAGATAACCCGGATGGTGTAACACTGTGCCAAGATGTGCTGGCCGTTCACCAAGGTATGTTTAGCCACAGAGTGATCCTCATTACCAACAAACACTCTGCCTGTGTCCATTCATGCAAACGGACAGTTTGTTGCTGGTCATTCCCACATAGAAAGCGTCACAGTGTAGGCAGGTCAGTTGGTAAATCACGTGGGTGCTTTTACACGTGGCTCTGCCTTTGATCGTGTACACCTTCCGGGTTACAGGACTGGAGTAGGTGGTGGTGGGAGGGTGCATAGGGCAGGTTTTACACTGGAGGCGGTTACAAGGGTAGGAGCCGGAGGGTAGGGAAGGTGCTTTGGGGATTTCATAGGGATGAACCAAGAGGTTACGAAGGTTAGGTGGACGGCGGAAAGACACTCTTGGTGGAGTGGGGAGGATTTCATGAAGGATGGATCTCATTTCGGGGCAGGATTTTAAGAAGTCGTATCCCTGCTGGAGAGCCCCATTCAGAGTCTGATCCAGTCCTGGGAAGTATCCTGTCACAAGTGGGGCACTTTTGGGGTTTTTCTGTGAGAAGTTCTGGGTTTGAGGGGATGAGGAAGTGGCTTTGGTTATTTGCTTCTGTACCAGGTTGGGGGGGTAGTTGCGGGATGTGAAAGCTGTTTTCAGGTTGTTGGTGTAATGGTTCAGGGATTCAGGACTGGAGCAGATTCGTTTGCCACGAAGGCCTAGGCTGTAGGGAAGGGACCGTTTGATATGGAATGGGTGGCAGCTGTCATAATGGAGGTACTGTGGGTTTGATGTGGACGGATGTGTGAAGCTAGCTATTGGACAGATGTAGGTCAACGTCAAGGAAAGTGGCATGGGATTTGGAGTAGGACCAGGTGAATCTGATGGAACCAAAGGAGTTGAGGTTGGAGAGAAAATTCTGGAGTTGTTCTTCACTGTGAGTCCAGATCATGAAGAACTTAATATGATCATTCCATTTTAAATCACTCCGAATGCGTACTCCCAGATAATTTATGGAATTAACTGCTTCCAGTTGCTGACCTGCTGTTTTGTAGCTAAATGATAAGGGATCTATCTTTCTATGTATTCACAGCACATTACACTTGTCTACATTGAGATTCAATTGCCATTCCCTGCACCATGCGTCAATTCGCTGCAGATCCTCCTGCATTTCAGTACAATTTTTCATTGTTGCAACCTCTCGATACACCAAAGCATCATCTGCAAAAAGCCTCAGTGAACTTCCGATGTCATCCACCAGGTCATTTATGTATATTGTGAATAGCAATGGTCCTATGACACTCCCCTGTGGCACACCTGAAATCACTCTTACTTCGGAAGACTTCTCTCCATTGAGAATGACATGCTGCGTTCTGTTATCTAGGAACTCCTCAATCCAATCACACAATTGGTCTGATAGTCCGTATGCTCTTACTTTGTTGATTAAACGACTGTGGGGAACTGTGTCAAACGCCTTGCGGAAGTCAAGAAACACGGCATCTACCTGTGAACCCGTGTCTATGGCCCTCTGAGTCTTGTGGACGAATAGCGCGAGCTGGGTTTCACACGACCGTCTCTTTCGAAACCCATGCCAATTCCTACAGAGTAGATTTCTAGTCTCCAGAAAAGTCATTATACTGGAACATAATACGTGTTCCAAAATTCTACAACTGATCGACGTTAGAGATATAGGTCTATAGTTCTGCACATCTGTTCGACGTCCCTTCTTGAAAACGGGGATGTCCTGTGCCCTTTTCCAATCCTTTGGAACGCTTCGCTCTTCTAGAGACCTACGGTACACCGCTGCAAGAAGGGGGGCAAGTTCCTTTGCATACTCTGTGTAAAATCGAACTGGTATCCCATCAGGTCCAGCGGCCTTTCCCCTTTTGAGTGATTTTAATTGTTTCTCTATCCCTCTGTCGTCTATTTCAATATCTACCATTTTGTCATCTGTGCGACAATCTAGAGAAGGAACTACAGTGCAGTCTTCCTCTGTGAAACAGCTTTGGAAAAAGACATTTAATATTTCGGCCTATAGTCTGTCATCCTCTGTTTCAGTACCATTTTGGTCACAGAGTGTCTGGACATTTTGTTTTGATCCACCTACCACTTTGACATAGGACCAAAATTTCTTAGGATTTTCTGCCAAGTCAGTATATAGAACTTTACTTTTGAATTCATTGAACGCCTCTCGCATAGCCCTCCTCACACTACATTTCGCTTCGCGTAATTTTTGTTTCTCTGCAAGGCTTTGGCTATGTTTATGTTTGCTGTGAAGTATCCTTTGCTTCTGCAGAGTTTTCTAACTCGGTTGTTGTACCACGGTGGCTCTTTTCCATCTCTTACGATCTTGCTTGGCCCAGACTACATCGAAAGAGTTCAAAGAAGGGCAGTACATTTTATATTGTCTCGAAATAGGAGAGAGTATCACTGAAATGATACAGGATTTGAGATGGACATCATTAAAACAAAGGCGTTTATCGTTGTGGCAGAATCTCCTCACGGAATTCCAATCACCAACTTTCTCCTCCGAATGCGAAAATATTTTGTTGGCACCAACCTACATGGGGAGAAATGGTCACCATGATGAAATAAAGGAAATCAGAGCTCGTACAGAAAGATATAGCTTTTGTTCTTTCCACACACTATACGAAATTGGAACAATATCAAATCATGAGGGTGGTTCGATGAACCCTCTACCAGGCATTTAAATGTGATTTGCAGAGTATCCATGTAGATGTAGAATTTAAACTGTTGTTTTGACATTGTTTACATTGGGCCTCACCAGTTTATAAAATGAAGGAAACAAGTTGTATTAAAAACTAATGTACCATCATAATTTACACACAATACGAATTTCAGGAGCATGGTAGGAATGATATTGCTATTGTAATAATGGAATAATTTACAATTAACGTTCCGATATTTCCAAGTCATAAGAGAGTCAGATATTTTTATGTTTCGAAACCAGAAATTGTTTGAATCGCTTTTAAAAAATATGACATAATGATTTTTCAGTTAGAATCAAGCATTGGCGATAAAAATTAATTAGATGCATCTGTGCCTTTCATTCAATACAACTAATCACTCTGATCACCTGAAAATGATAGCATGATTTTTCTTTAAGTCCGTTAAACTCTGCAAATTAACAAAATATATTGTTGCAATTATAAAACATGTAATTTATAGTCTTAATAGAAACAGATTCTTTCCTGTCTTTGTATGAAATTATTCACTTTTATTCTATGTAAATTTCTATGTAATTTGTGAAGATATATGTGAAAACTGTAACTACAAAAAGGTAAAATTCATTATGTAACAGTGACAGTAATTGTTTAAAACCAAACAAATAGAGGGGATTTGTACGTCGCCAAACTGCAGTCTTAGACCGAATTTTGTATCAACAGCATGTAGTCAGGCTTCATAATGCATGTTCGCCGCCGAACATTTAGTGTGCAAAATAAAATCCGTTGTAAACAAGAAGCACTGAAACTTATTTAAACTACTGAATGATTCCCATGTGATGAAGCAGTAACATCAAAACGAACCTATGGCAGCATCAAGAAGCTGCATTTGGATTACACAAGTTACATATAAAATTGATGTAGAATGTGTGTGATAAAATGTGACATACTGAACATTGTTTCTCTTGTGTTAAACAGCGATATATATCCCAAACTTCACAAAAACATTTTCGCCACGTTTTATTACAATGTGGTGAAAAGAGCTGGATGTGTATAAAACTGCATCGTATACTAATTGTTATCAAGTTTCAAGTGGAATAATTGTTTGCCGTATACCATTAGTGGGACGTGAATAGAAATAAGGACCTGTGTGGAAATAGGGGGACATTTGAATCAATGGACTAACACCAACAGCCAGCAACATGGATTGTCAGATGAGAACCAAACATATCATTTACATACAGAGAGTTGGAAAAAGTTGTCTGATAGGAAGTGAAATTGCATGCTAACATCAATATTATAGGAAAGATAGTTTTTGTAAATATTTTTTTTATCATCTCATCAAGTTGTGCAAAATTTGTTAAAATGAGTAGAAGCAACTTATTTTATATATGTGACCAAGTTGGAAACACAACAAGATAGGGTTGGCAGCTGCATGCATCGACGCTGAATCTAAACATTCAAAGCCATGAGAGGTCATCAGGTAGAATAATTTCACCTTTCCATGGATCTCAACAACTGGAAAACCTATTGAAACAATTTTCTACCTTACTAGATAGTAAATTGTCAGAGCGAAATAAAAAAATAGAGATGATGCTGAAAACAATTTTAGAAAAATAAACAATAATCTCGAAAAAATGGACAAGAAACTAGCAGCGATTAGGGAAGATGCTAATACAGCAAATAGAGAAATAAACACTGTAAATGAAAGAGCAGACACATAGAATCTGAAGTGGATTGTTTGCTGTTACTGAATTACAGCTAGTTAATAATCATATTGACGTAGTCAATGAATGAGTAAAAAGAACAGAACACACTGTCACTGACGATCTCGACAGACGAAAATCAGAGTTGCACAACATATAACCTTATACTGAAACCAAAAATAATTTCACTGGCGAGAAACTAAAATTAAATTCTATACTTATTTCAGAACAAATTTCTTCTGTAAACAGCAAAGTGAATTAAGTAACAAATAATCTTCGAACAGTCAGCTCTAAAGTTGTAAATCTAGAGACTAATATGCTTAGTAATATATACAGTGGTAATAACATGTTTCAAAACAACTGCAGTAATGTTATTATGAAGATTTTTCTAAGTAATTTTTAACTACACACTGCCGATTACGGTACTTGTACCAGTGTGAGGACAGCTTTGCACCGGGTATGCCAGACAAGTGAAAGTGAAATTTGCTAAAGGGTTTTTAGATGGAGAAGCTTTATCCTGGGGCAACCAGCATGTTAACCCAGAAAAGACAATTGTGGAGTTTGGAAAATTAATTTTAAACAAATTTTGTTCAGAAAGTAAGCACGCATGAATAAAATCAGAATTTTTGAATGGAAATAGATTTCGCAAAGGAGATATGAAAATGTGACAATTTTGTGAGAAGCAGTTTAGGACTTTGGCACATTTAGATAAACCACTTGATGAATTAATGCAAACTGACATGCCGAAGTGTCGTTTACCTGCCCACGTTCAGTGGAGTCTTGTTTACGAACCAGACGGCACTACTGAGGAATTACTGAAATACAAAGTTAAATTAGATAGTGGTTGGGAGAACAATTTTCAGAATGGGGGGTCATCACAACACCACCAGAATTGAACAGGATCAATAATAACAAACATGATGATAATAGAAGTAATAATAATTTTGGTAACAACTATCACAACCTGAGTAATAATAATATTAATAGGAACAAGCAGGGCAGAGGTAATAAAAGTAGAAATGGTAACAGATTCTATTAAAATAACAATTTGGAAAAAAGGTAAGTGCCTCATTGCGAACTTGTCACTTTGAGGTGCAGAACAGTTACAGAAACCAGGCTAGAGGAGGAGGGGAAGGCGGAATTCAGATCACAGACACCGCAATAGACACAATAATTACCTGATAAACAGATTTGATTATGATAAAGCATTTTGGGACTTCATGCTGACTGAAGTGAGTGAAGATTCTAGTAAAGTAGAAAATAAATTTAATCTTAGTACAGATGATTCGATTAACTTATTTGATGAGAGTCAGGTGTTTAGTAATAGTAACATTTATGATGATACTGATGAGTACAGTTTAGTTAGCTTATTTCATGATAATGAATTTTCAGTACTGTCTGAAAAATATGTGGAGGAAAGTAAGGATCATATACGTAAGTTAAATTATATTTATGTGCCTGCTGGCACAAGTTCTACTACTTTTGATAGTGATTGTGATGTGGAGACGTGTGTAGTTGAAGTGAGGTTAATGTAGGTGCAGATGATGTTGTTAATGAGTATTTTGATAGTATTGATGCTGATCTTTTATTTTATGATGAATTAGATGGTATGGTTTATGAGGAAGTACTAGGCAATAATATGAGTTATAGAATGGTAGGATATGATGATTTAGAATTGAAGAAATAGGTACATGAAAATCAGTTGATACCCACTGAGGTCAGTGAGATATTACATAGTTGTTACAGTAAGGAGGATCAAGATAAAGCTAATTAGTGATAAGATACTGAAAGTCTTGGAAGAGAATAAGGAGTCTGTAGGAAAAGGTGATTACTGTGATACTATTAAGCACACATGCTCTAGGTGCTAAGCTACCTTTAAGTACGAGGCGTGTTTTTTTAAGTAAGTACCGTTTTGAAATTTAAAAAATATGTGCTAAGATACCTCAATAATTTTATTTTTACATGAAAGCCTGTACCTTAATCTAATTTCCTTCATAATTTACATCAATATTGAGGCACTTGTCATAACACTGTACCAGTTTTCAAACAACCTCCTCATAGAAGTCTTAACCACTGCATCACCACTGTTTTGACTTCCGTCATCATCTTGAAGATGATGACCACCCAGGTGCTTCTTCAAGTGCAGAAACAAGTGGGCACAAGATCGAGGTTGTACAGAGGATGATCTAGAGTTTACCATTGAAAAGATGGGATGAGATCTTTGGTCTGATTCGCCACATGCAGACGGCATTGTCTTGCATCGTACTTTACAACCTAAATTAGGAAATGAGGTTCAAGCAACTGCAGATTTAAATTGTAGGGATACTGAAGATGATTTATTGTCTGAAGAAGGTGCAAGTAATAAGCATGAAATACTTGGTAGTCCATATACTGAAATATCTACAGGCAACTGGTAGCCCGGTAAATGGTGTATCTGGTAAATTAAGAGATAGATTAAAGAATACTGAACAGTATACTGAATTTCTAATTACTGGTGTTAAAATAAAAGGAGCCACAGGAAACTTGGTAAATTAATCAGCAGGCAATCATTAATTTCATTTGCTGACAGTAATGTTGTATTTGAGCAAGGATGTCTGGTAATAACTGACCTGAATGAGCACATGTTGTTAGGGGTGAATGGGATACTGAAAGTTAATGCTAGGTTTGATTGGTTAAATATGAAGCTACAATTTATTGATCCAAAATCTGGTGTTCATTGTGAAACTAAATTATACATGATGTTTGATGAAAACTGAAGAAATAATTTAAGAGAAGTAGAAGTATTTGATGACAGAATTTGTTTAGATGAATATAATGAGTATTTTGATAACCAGGTGGGTAGTGAAGATTTTTTGAAGATTTTTCTCAGCAGACAATTTAAGTAGCAATGAAAAGAGTGACTTGGAGGGATTCCTGTGGGAATATATTAGCATTTTCAATGATAAGCCAAATAGAGTAAAAGATTACATGTGTAAGTTAAAACTGAGACCACATGAACCATTTTTCATTAAGCTGTATGGTGTACCTCTTTGTAAAAGGAAGGTTGTTCGGAAGGAATTGGAGAAATTGGAGAGTTGGCTGATAATACAAAGGAGTAGCATCAGTACAACAATCCTATGGTTGTAGTAGCTAAGAAAGATGGTGGGGTTAGAATAGTACTTGACTCTCACATTTAAATAAATTCCTGGAAAAGGAAACTGACCATCCAGAATCAACGGAGAATTGTTGAATAAATTTCATGAAGCAAATTATTTTACAATTTTGGATTTTAAATTTCATGAAGCAAATTATTTTATAATTTTGGATTTGACATCAGGATTTAATCGGATTACTTTAGAACCCAATTTGAGGCGATATACTGCAATTTTGTATAATGAGAAAAGTTTTGGATTAAACTTATGAGTTGCTGAATTTATTAGGGCTTTGGATTTTGTTTTGGGACATGAGTTACTTTCAAAGTTAGTCATGTAAGTGGATGACATTCCGGTAGTCGCCACACTATTAATAAGAAAGGAATTCTGCCTGATAAAGACAAATTGTTGACCATTGCAGATTTCCCCAAAACTAGATCAAAGAAGGAACTTAGGGCATTTTATGGTTTATGCAATTTCTATAGGAAATATATAAGAACACAAGCTTTAAATGCTCCATGTCTTCTTGTGCCTTTGAAAAAGAACAGTATTTGGGAATGGACTGATGAATGTCAAACAGCTTTTGATGAGATTAAAAGACAGCTTGTCAATAGTGAAAACTATCATAGACCAGACTTATCTTTGTCATTTTGTATGATGACAGAAGGGTGTAATTATGGGTTAGGAGTTTGTTTATTTCAACAGAAGGAAGTTGAGGGAGAGACTGTGCACTGTGCTATTAGTTTTGCAAGTAGAAGTTTACAAAAGCATGAAAAAATTATGCAGTCACCAAGAGGGAGCTTTTAGCCATTGTTTGGGGGTTTAAAAAATTTCAAAATTATTTAGTGGGGCAGAAGTCATTGTACGAACAGATCATAAAGGTTTGTGCTACATTCAGGAGTGCAAGCTATATCACAATAGGATTACCAGGTGGGCAATTTTCTTACAGAAATCTGGCTATTCGATCCAGTACATTAGAGATGATCAGAATGTAGTTGCTGACACTCTATCTAGATTACCAGTAGGAGGTAACCTGGACAGTGAGAATATTAAAGAGAATAGGAATTTTAGGGTTGTGTACATTCAAGGTATTAAGGAAAAGAGGGAAATTGTGAGAATCTGTAAACAATTGAGACATAATCAGGATGAGACATAAAAGCTAGTCAAGAGCTACTTAGGTAACAAAGGATAGGTTAAAACAATATTACCAAGTGTTTAAAGAAATTTTATTTAGAGGACGTAGTCCCGATGTGGATAAGTGGAAGGTTTTTTGGCCTAGACAATATATTGACACTTTTATTAACTATATATATAAGAGTTACAGCCACTGTGGATCCATGAAGTGTATCCAATAGATACAGGAAAATGTGTATTTTGATAATATCTCCAGAGGATTAGGAAGTGTTTGAGTTCCTGTGATTGATATCAGAGAGTAAAGGCTACCAACCAGTAGCATAAAGGTTTCATGCAGAGTATAATTCCACAAGGTAAGCTAGAAATGATGGAAACTGACTTATTTGGTTAACTTCCCTGCACTAAAGAAGGCTACGAATATTTGTTTGTTACTGTTGACTTGTTTTCAAAACTGCTAAAGCTGTACCATTAGAAAAAGGTACAAGTAAAGAAAATAATTCAGTGTTTTATTAATGATTATTTTAGGAACATTGGCAAACCACATGCTTTATTGTCAGATAATGGAAGTCAGTTCGCATTTCATTCATGGAAGGAATTTATTAAAAATGAGAACATTAAGCATATTTTAACATTTTATTCTCCATCATGCAATCCTACATGGAGGTATATGAGGAAAATTGGTAGGTCGTGCAAAATGTAATATTACAAGGATCACATGAATTGGTACACTTATATAAGTCACTCTAAACAGTTTGCAGCATACTACAACTGGATTCACATGATATGAAATTCATTTTAACCAGAAACCTGCTAACTTACACGGTGAATTGATTGAGTTTCCAACCTGTACAGAGTTAACTGCTGCTGAGAGGGAAGAGGTGGTGAGGAGAAACTGGAGGCATATCATGGGAAGAGAAAGAAGAAGCATGACAAAAATCTTAAAGTTACACAGTTTAAAGTAGGAGATTTCATGTTGACTAAAAATTTTGAAAAGTCAAAAGCAATTAACAAAGAAACAAAAATGCTCTTCAATATATACATTGGACCATTCAAGATCTTAGAGATATCTCATCCAAATGTGTTTAGGTTAATTTATCCAAAGACACATAAGCTATTTGGTTTAAGAAATATCACACAGCTGAAGCCAAATGTTCAATTTGATCAATGTGATGGAGGGGTACACACTCTGTGTGTGCCATGTGGGCAACCGGGGTGGCTGAGCAGTTCTAGACGCTACGGTCCGGAACCGCGTGACTGCTAGGGCCACAGCTTCGAATCCTGCCTCGGGCATGGTTGTGTGTGATGTCATTAGGTTAGTTAGGTTAAAGGAGTTCTAAGTTCTAGGGGACTGATGACCTCAGAAGTTCGCTCAGGACCATTTGAACCATTTTTGTGGCATGTGTCTGGCAAGCACAAGGGTCGCAGCTAATGTAGTATCTGCTTCGTTATCTTTAACCTTGGTACTGCATTCATTATTTACGCTTAGCTTCTGGCCATGTGCGTAAATTACTTCTTGGTACATGAAATACTTCACTGAGTTGATAATAGTATCTTATCTCATCTTTACTGACTGGAACTAACTATATGCATTTTGAAGAGAAATATAGCCAACTGGATCACACACATGCATTTATTTAGTTACTTACGGCTTAATCTTGGTCACTTGTGCAACATTTGGTATTATACCACATCTTTATGATTTCTACGATTATTCAACTTGATGTGAATCTGAAATAATTTGTACATACATGACGGAATATTCAGAATGATTATTATGGAGATTTTTAGCAACATTTGACATGAAGTTTATACATGACACATATTCAATTGATTTCAATTATTTACTTATTATTTACGTTATCTTGACTATAATGAATCCCATTGCTCTACGGTGGATCTGTTGTTGTCTTTGAAAGCTTTTGATTAATATGATTTAGGAGTGTTTTGCTTGCTATTCATAGGGTGACAATAGCCTCATTAGTGGATTTTGGCTACATGGCTATAGATGACCACACTCTTGACGAAATATATGGATTGGCTGATTAGCCTGAGAAAGACATCAGCCAGAGAGGAGAGATTTTGGTTGGATGTTCCAGCTGGACATCAACCATTTCTTTGACACACCAGTCACACATGGAATTTAAGCTACATTTCCATATGTTAAGTGTATTACACTGCTTTGCACTATGCTTATGCCTTTATCCATATTTGATTCTGTTACACTTTGTGTCATGTTTTCTGTACTGGTTGTTAGCAATCATCGTATATGTTTTTTAGTGCTTTGATGCTCAACATTGTAACCAATATGTGTTTTTTTGTTCTCATCTTAAACATTTATATTTTCTGTACATGACCAATTGATCAACATATTTTCTGTGGCATAAAATTTATTTCATATAACTTACATGTATTCTCTCCCAATTTAGTCTCCATGTTGGAGTTTGCTATAGATTCTTTCACATCACTCATGTGAACTATTTTGTCTGGATAACTTCTAACATCAGTGTCATGATGTCACTAGTGTACAGGGTTTTGTCATTGTGTTTCCTCAATTGCCTGTTCAGGATATTATTGAATACTTCCATTGCTTTCCCCATTGAATCATTCAAGTGTCAAGATACATACTTATCTTCAAACAAACACTTGAATGAACATGAATAATATTACCTATCTGGAAGATTTTCCCATATTTGACATGAGTTGTAATCATTATTGACACTTTACTGTATCACTCAGCCTTTGTGCTCCAAATACTAACTTCTGTTTGTCTTGTGGTATTGGGTGACATTTGTCTGGAGCTTGAAGTTTCACATTGTATTAATTGGCATATTTGCATACTTGTTTCTTATGGACTTTGATATTGTACTAATTGATTATAAACTTTCTTATTGGTTACTACGTGGTGGTTTGCATTTTTCAGGTCCGTCCGATTGTCGAAAATGTAGGCCTTGGACATTTTCAATTTGGTTGAGGCATCTCATGCCAAGTTCTAGTTTCATGTAGTTTTGCTTACTATATTCATTTGAACCATTTCTATGTTCTTTGGGCTTTGTATTGAAACAGTAGATCTCACAGGTGCATTATAGGTTAATTCTTGTACTTGACTGTATGTTAGGATGAAAAGGAATTTCTTTAAATATAACTTGTTTTGTGGCTTTACAATTATTTGCTGTAATCGCATTTCCTATGAGTGGATGATTTATGCAAGGTTCTACGCACTACTTCGGACACAGTTAATAGATTGGAGGGATTGAAATTTCTTTGTTTTTCTACTTTTTGGTTAGGATGACTGTTGAATCTGATATGTCATTCATGGACACAAATATACATTTTGTCTGGTATATGAGGGTGGTTTGAAAAAATCTCAGAACAGAATAGAAAAAAAGTACTTTCATCACTGAAACATTTTTTATTTTTCAATGTAGACTCCTTGTAGAGATTGCACTTGCTCCAACGATGTTCCAGTGCCTTGATCCCATCTCGAAAATGAGTTTTTTCCTGACCTGCAAAATAGTTGTCAACTCTGGCTATCAATTATTTGTTTGAAGTGAATCTTGGTCCAACAAGAAAATTTTCAGTTTTGGGAAGAGATGGAAGTCTGACAGAGCTATATCAGGCAAATAAGGGAAGAGTGGCTACAATTCATACCTCTAGTTCATGTAATTTTGCCATGGTGATGGCACATGTGTGTGGGTGCGCATTGTCTTGATGGAAGATGACTTTCTTCCTTGCTAAACCTGGCCTTTTTTCACGTATCTTTTGTTTCAACTTGTCCAGGAGGTTAGCATAGTATTCTCCAGTAACTGTTTGCCCAATGAGCAGATCTACAAACAAAATCCCCTTCGCATCCCAGAACACTGATGCTACAACCTTTCCCACTGAAGAAATTGTCCCTGCTTTCTTTGGTGGCAGAGAATCAGAATATTTCCACTGCTTTGACAGTTGTTTTGTCTCTGGGGTACAGTAGTGCACCTAAGTTTCATCTGTGGTCACAAACCGGCACAAAAAATCTGGTTTGTTGCTCATAAAACAGGCCAAATATTGTTCCGATATGTCCATTCTCATGCTTTTTTTAACCAGTGTCAAGAATCGCAGCACCCATCTTACAGATAATTTTTTCATTTCTAATTCTTCAGTTAAAATGTGACATAACCTTCCAGGTGACATCTGGCAAGCATCAGCAATTTCACATCCTCCATGACCATTTTGTGCACTTTTGCAATGGTTTCTGGTGTAGTGACACATCTTGGCTGACCACTGCGCAAATCATCATCTAAGCTCTCCCGACGAAATTTAAATTCATTTGTCCACTTGGCAACAGTTGAATATGAAAGAGCTGAGTCCCCGATCATAGTCTGGAAATTGGCATGAATATCTTTGGATTTCATACCTTTCTTTACGAAGTACTTAATCAGTGCTTGAATCTCAATTTTTTCCATCTTTACAAGTCACTACGTGAGAACAACAGCAGGGCCATGTCACCACCATAGCTCTCTTGCAAGAACACTGATATAGCACTTCTTTACAGGCAACAGTTCAATGAATATTGTGTGAACAACTCATGGTAGCACTGACCTCTCATGGTGATTATGAGAACTTTTCACACTACCCTTGTAGTATATTAGATTTTATGCTATCATCTTGAATTTTGTTCTGTCACATTGTCTCATATACATAAAATAACTTGTGATGAAGCAAGCTGGAATATTTATAATTCCATTCTTGTTTTGCCATTTGCTTCCTTAAAATTCAATTTTTCATGTCTGACTAAGTACGATTAACAAATGTGGGTGAAATCTTAATTTTCATAAAAGAGGAAGGTTGGCCCTCAGTTTTAAAGAATATAACAACAGATCTAATTTTTGTGCTTAGTTTTATGTATGTAATTGTTTTTCTAATTTATTTTCACTATCTCTAGTTAGTATCTTTTGTTGTAGGGTGATATCAATATCCGTTTTGTAACTTAAATTCTATTGTTGACTGTTGACTTATAAACAAATATAAAGTCTGTACCCATTATAAACATTTGGAGGAACAATTAATAGCATTCTTTAAGTATTTACTTGGATCTATTCATAAACATGTTAGCAAAGCCAGCCTTTAATTAATTCCAAAGTAACTAACAGTTTGGTCAAAAGTATTGTTTGCATAACAATACCTGTTAATTAGATCATTTAAACAAATAATTCAGCCTAACTCTTGTAATCGAAGAAACTGTTAAAAATACGCAATTTTTTGATGTATTCAGTTCATTCAATGAGTTAAGTTTTAATTGTAATTTTTGTAAATTAAACATTGAACATGTATAGTTTCAGTGCCTATTATTGTGGAGATATTTAAGGGCACGAGTTTTGGTCCCAAGACAGCCAGTCCATGGCCGAGTTTCACACGAGGAACCTGTATTGATTAGATCAACAACAATGCATCCTCTCACCTGTGAAATAAGTGTAATAGGCCGTGTGCTAAAACAATGACAGTGTCTGTTCAATACAGACAGTATTATGCAGCAAGAACTGTGTGGTTAGGTTTTTACTACTCATAGATGTTCAACAGTAAACTATTAATGAGGCTTATCGAAAGTTAAAAAACAATAGCTCACTGGCCATATAACTGTGTGGGGGTTATGAAGAGTGAAAGTAAAGAACTGTGAAACGCAAATGTGCACCTATTGGCTACATCATTTTAAGTAGTAAGTGTTGAACTTCCACTCTTATTTTTCAGCCAGTATAGCAACATAGTACACTGACACCGAGAACAATCAACGAAGAAATAAAGCAGGTGAACACCACGAACTCTTTATATTGTACAGTTTACCATACTTCTGAATTTGGAAGTTACATGTGATTAAATTAATTAAAAATTGTGTTTACATTTCATACTTTGGGGTATATGTATATATGAGTAAACTAATGATGATTTTGTGCTGATACAAGTTTGAAATGAATCATGGAAAGAGTTGGAATAAAATGATGTGAAATGGAATATGATAAAAACACAACACTTTATACTCAATATTGTTTACAACATTTAAAAAACTCATAAGGTAAGAGGTAAAGTACTTACGTTGACACAGGGGTTACTCTGAGAAACAATTAATTTTGTTTACTGATCTACATGCACATTTATTTGAAGATGCTGATCTAGGTGTGATCATTCTGACCATCAAAGTTCCACTATTTATTTTTTCATGAAGCATTACATATTTACAGATTCTCTCATCAGAAATTCTTCCCTAACACCTCCACACCCAAGCATATGAAATTGTAGGTGGCATCAATTACAGCAAGCACAACAATGCTGAGAAGCTACTTATAATTAAAATGTTTGCTTCTACTGTGTTATGGAGCCAAAATTCGTATTTTTTAAACCTTTAGCAAAAGCAAGATAGATAAATCTGCATAGTCTAATTCACAAGACATTTCAAGTAAAACTGTCCCTAGTAGTGTGGACAAGCCTTTTCGTTGTGAGGCTGTCCTGAACAGATGGGAGACATCAAACTGGGGAAACTCTGCAACGAATATCTGCAACTTTGTTCTGGAGTGGACTAGGCCTGTAACAGACTGAATGCCCATCCTGTAAGACCTTGTCAACCTTTCTGCCACAACTCTATCTCCAGCAGCTGTCTCAGTACTTTCTAAACACATCACCCTGGACTTGTAAAGAACTATCTTTCCTTTACTCATTCTCCACGTTGGAAACATTTCTTCACCATGCACGCCTCTGGCAACAGCAATCATACCCCACACAGAGCCTTGTTTAAAACAGTTCCAACCTCCCTCTAACTGAGATGTTTTTCTACCTCCACTCAGTCAACCATTGGTAATAACATTTGAAAAATGCCTCACTTCTAATCTGGTCTCACCTTCACATTCCTTTCTTGTGAGTCTAACATTCCAGATGTTACCTGGAAACAAATACAGATCTTATCAACCTTCCTATGCGCAAAGGCTCAACCACAGTGATCATGAATAATAATGACGTTTGGCTGAGGCTCACTGCCAAATTTCCAATATTTCTGCACAGGAACCTTACAACCATGATCCCATATCAGAAGTCCACCATGACCTACAGCAACTCCTGAGGGTCTTTTGACCCAGAAACACCCTGCATTCTTACTTTTTATTTTCTCCCTGAACTCCACAAGCCCAACCCCACAGGTCTCCATATTGATTGCCCCATTGTGGCTGTTTATGAAGCTCCCACCAAATGGATCTGTACCTCTGTTAACAAACAAGTCCAAACTACTGCCCCTAAGCTCCAATTCAACAACCAAACAGTACTCTTTTCCTTTAGAGCCTTTCCACAGTTTCCTCTGCCTAATCACTAGATGCGATGTCCTTGTGCACCATGCCCCTCACATCTTTCCAAGCATCTTCTTGATACCAACTCACCACATATTTTCTAATCCTCCTGGCCAACATCGTCATAATTTCATGTTCAAAGGCCAAATCTGTAAACAAATCCAGGGTACTGCCAATGGTAAATACATGGCATCATTCTCTGCCAACTCATTTACGGACCTTTTGTATGAATTCATGCTATCCAGCTATCCAGTCACACCTAAACGCCTTTGTCTGGTTCAGCTTCATTAATGTAATTACGTAATTTCCATGATCTATGCTCATAGCAAGTACAGCCATTGTTCTTTCCTGCACAACCTCAAAATCTACTCCCAAATCAACTCAATGACCCATCTTCTTAGATGGTGATCTCTATGTCTTAGATGGCTTTATTATTATGTCTATTCATATGAAGCACACCAACCACCAGCAATATCTCCACTTTCACCGCTGTCATCCATCTCTCCCTAGTAGCCTCACTGCCTGCATTATAAAACAGATGTTCCTGCCCCATACACTTATCCACTCACTCCTGCCACAGTGTAGTCACAGGCATTTCATGCCCTATAAAGTGCAGTATCACATGTGAAAGTAGCCATGTTATATATCTGCTGCTGTTCAGTTACCATGCGACACTCTAAGAGTACATGACAGTTAACATGAATGGTTGATGCCAAACTGTGGCCAACTGAAAACTTAATCATCCAGTTGCTGAACATACTGCATAGCACAATGCAAATGACTTTAACAGCTGTTTCACTGTGTATGGTACTTGGATATTCTCTTCCATTACAAGTTTCTCTGGTCCATTTATGTAGGGTTTGTCTTTCCAGCATATTCTTTATTCTCACAGTTTCCATGACTTAAACCTCCACTATCCTGTTTCCACTACCTCACCTTACTTTTTTCCTTTTGTCTTCTATTACAGTTCATGTTTTCCATAAATACTGGGCCCTGCCTTTTCCTATCACCCCCCCCCCCCCCCCCCGGCCCCCTCCCAATCCCTCCTCCCTTCCCACACTGTCCCCTTTTCTCTTCCCTCCTTATCTTCCTCTTCATCTCCACCTTCCTCCCCCTCCCCCTCTTTCTATATCTTACATGCTCTATCCCCTCATAACTCCTTTCATACTGTCATACTTTCAATGAGTCATCTATCTTTCTCACTCCTGCCTTGCACTAAATGCTCCTTGCCTCAAGTGCCCTTTCCTGTCCGTCCTCGCATCCATCAGCCCAGCAAACTAATCTCAATAATTGGTACTCTTTAATCAGTGTCACTGCAGGAGTGGCAGTGTGAATATGGGTGTGTGTTGGAATGTGTGTACTTTCTACTCGAAAAAGACCAAAAGCTCAAAAGCTAGTGAAGATAGTTTTCTGTTAGATGTGTCTAATCGTCACACGTCTGCTAAATGTGAGTGGTTTTGTTTATCTTATTTTACATACTGAGAGTGAACATTACATGCCAGGGAAACAGGATTCAACAGGGTTCATGTTAAGAAGTCCCATTACGAAGGTCTGTGACAAGTACATGCTCATTCCACATAGAATCTACAACACAGATGAAACTGGAATAAGGGATATAACAAACTGACAGACCAACATCTTAGTTCTGCAGGGAAAACAATAAGTTGGTGGTCTGATATCTGTAGAGAAGAGCACACTGGTAGCAGTTGAGAGTTGTATGAGTGCAACAGGGATCTACATGCCTCCAATGTTGGTGTTTCTTCCTTTCATTAAAGCAAATTAAGCAGAAACAACCAGAAACAGTGGTAAACAGGTTTATAAAGAAGGTACCTATCCTCTTGATCCAAATGTGTTCACTGACTGGATATTAGAACCGAACTTCTTCACATGAGGATTCAGCCAGTGAAAGTTCATTAGGGAAGGATCCTCAAATTTCTAGAAGTATTTCTGGGTCTAAGCCCATATCACTGCTTCTGCCTTCAGTATCTCATCTAAATATACTAAAGGCATCCTCATGGCTACTAAAGTAAGAGAGCAAAACTCACAACAAACAAAACAGAGAAAACTGCTCTTCTGACATGTTAATGCTACAAAAAAGAGTTGGCTGCTTCATTGACTACACATAGAATTACAAAGACAAAATTAAGGCTTGGTGCTAACAAAATGACTGGAAATAAAAAGAGGAAATATCAGAAAAATCCCAGCCCTGTGGAAGTGATGGTGGTAATGACATAGTCTGCATTTTTTGCAATGAACTTTTCTCCAATGCTTAATCAGAAGAAAGTTTGGCGAAATTTTCAAAGAGCAACGATTGGATTCATGAAAAATGTTCTGAACTCATTGCTGAAGATGATGAAAGTTTTTTGTCTGTGGCTTTTGCAGGCAGGATAAGTAACAATATTTCAAACAGTTTAATTAGCTATAAATTAGTTTAATGTTATGCGCTGATTACATTTACCAAACATTTATTAAATAAAACATATTGTGTGCTTAGCCTCTATTTATGAAGGCTTGCCAAAAAGTAATGCCAATGAATCTAATATGCGAACACTCTTTAAGCTTTTTAAATAAAAAAAAGTTACTAACATTCTACCTCTTTACTCTTCATGTCTACATTTTCAGCTCTCTGCTGCTAGAGGGCTCCGAACTGTAGCATATAATGTGACGGTATGTAATATAACTGTGTCGCTGCATGAGAAACAGCTTGCTCTAATCGAGTTTCAAATTCAAAGAATTCATCCGGAACACCCTCTCTTTCAGCATAACAGTGCCAGATCACATACAAGTGAAGTGGCATCTGTAATGATCTGATGCCTTCGGTTCACTGTCATAGACCGTTCTCCGCACAGTCTCAGCTTGGCCCCATACGATTTACATCTGTTGAGACTTCACTTTGATAGTGATGAAATTGAGCAAACATAAGTGAGTTTGTGCTTCCATTAACAAAGTCAAACATTCTATTGATGAATAAACTGGTCTCTCAATGGGAGAAGTATGTTCATCGCCAGGGTGACTATTTTGAAAAATAACTGTGTAGGCAAGAAGAATAAAGATCTAGAACGTCAATAACATTTGTTTTATCTAAAATCTTTAAGAGTTTCTGTTGTGGACTGGAAGTGTCCAATTACATGAAAATCTTGCTGCCGCTCAAAAAGACTAATACAAGTGTCCTGGTAGGACAGATGCATGGGTTCTAGGACAGAACACACACACAATGGATGAAACACATACTAATGAATAGTAAAATAAGTTATTCAACTTTCGTAACACTGGTTGCAGCGATCATAGAATCTAGGTTTCACCTATCTATCCTATATTGACTGCAGTTCCATGAACATGAACTAAATAATGTTCTCTGAACTAAAGTCAGAAGAAAACTAATCTTCTGTCTTGATCTACTATATGAACTCTGAAACTAAAAGCACACAGTTAAACCTCTATGCAGGCTGTCTCTGTCCATACACAATAATTCTATTCACTGTTCTGTTTCTACTGGATCACCCACTGTTTCGATCTCACTTAACAACTTGAAGACATGATGAACATTTTGCAAGGACTCCCTATCAAATTCGGATTGACTTACAACTTGCATATGATTACTTCTGCTCATGCATGTTTACTAAGTGCATCTGTCGTCCTGGTGGCACTGCTGCTTCGGGGGCATGATTCTCTCAGGTAGCAGGATGGTTTGCTTGCAGCAATGTTCCTGCTATGGACAGACATCCCTGGTACTTCTAGTACCAACTGTTGCAAACTCTTCTTGTGTGGTATCTCAGTACATCACAGATCCCACAAAAAATTTGAAGGCACTACTTTTCAGCAAGGCCTCACATTTTATGAGTAGTAATACTGAAGAGCTTGTTTTTACCTATCATGATAAAACAGATTACTTTAGAATTTTTCAAGTTAACTAATTTATTCCTTTTATTACCAAATGAGCAGCAATTCTAAAAGTGAGATATGAAGGAGATGTTTTTACTGCAACAAAGTACAAAAATTTGGTAGTAATAGGCAAACAAGTTCATGAGTGAGTTAGAAGCAATAACTGATTAAGTACTCTGTGTTACCCAACTGTTTGCTACTTTCTGGTGCTTTTGTGTAACTAATAACTTCAAAGAAAATAGGATGTTATACACTTTAATATAATAATAAACTGCTTCATGTTATTTAAGTATAAAATATGTTTCTTGTCATCTTATTGAGCACTATGGGCCAGTTTCCACAACTGTCATATTGATTTTCAATTGAATAAATGCACGAGAAGCACTTTTATTTTGCTTTAAAATGTCATGAACAGTTCTAGTCCCCAGGAAAATTTTCCAGTGGCTGCATATCTAGTGCCCTGAAGGTACCCAGACAGCCTCAAATAAAATATGTATCCACAATATGATCAAGAAATATTTCACAACTGACTCCTCCTGTATCTTACTGTACCTTGATAGTAGTAGTAATAATAGTTTTATTCATTTGTGGACCACTTTTACGTAGATATTGCACATATGCTATCGTAGCTTAAAAAGAATAAACATAATTCTTATGTACAGAGTTTTACATACTTGCAGGTCTAGTTGCCGAATATATGACAGGTAGTCAGCTTTGGCTTTATAATATGTGCTATCCCCCTGCCTGTAGTAATTTAAGGAAACTACAGTAAAATTAAATCAGGATGACCAAATGTGAGTTAGAGCTTCCATCCTCCAAAATACTAGCTTTTATAGTGACAGAGGTTAGAGGAAAACAGACTGGATTTAGAAGTGAGGATGAGGCAAGAACGGGTAGCACAGGAAAATGATGAGCCACAGGTAGCAAAAACATTTATTTAACATTTCTTAAATGTAGTAGAAAGTATAGGGACCAATAGTTCAACAGAAAAACCAAGCATGTTGAGGCAGTAACTTTCATAAAATTTAACCATATGAATGTATCTTCTTCTTCTGAAATTAAGAAAATTACACATTCTCTCAAAAACAGAAGCTCATCTGGTTTTGATGGTATTCCCAGTAGAGTACTAAAGACTTGTTCCCATATAATAAGCCTGGTCTTGTCTGAAATATGTAACACATAACTAACTCAAGGTATTTTTCAAGAGAGACTGAAATATGCCACTATTTAAGACAGGTGATAAGAGAGATGTTGGTAACTACCAACCTGTTTCATTGCTGACATCATTTTCCAAAATTTTTGAGAAGGTTATATATTCTAGAGTAGTAGGTATCTCAAATGAGAAACAATAACATCCTCAGAAAATCACAGTTTGGATTTCAGAAGCGTTGCCCTACTGAGAATTCCATTTACATGTTCATTCAGTGAATCTTACAAGCATGAAATAATAAAATTGTGCTGTCTGGTATTTTCTACAACTGATTTAAGGCATATGACTCTGTGAATTACAAAGTTCTCCTAGATAAACTTAAGTTTTATAGGACTTTTGGTTTAACCCAACAATGGATAATGTCATATCTAACCAAAAGAATGCAGAGAATTGTACTTAGTAATTCCGCTAATGTAGTCTGGGGGCAGTACTCTGACTGGGAAGTAATCACATATGGGCTACCCAAGGCTCAATCTTAGGTCCACTATTGCTCCTCATATATATAAACAACCTTCAGCCTAATGTACAATAAGCAGAACTGGATCTTTTTGCAGATGGCATAGGTATTGTAATCAACCCAAGTGTATATACGGAAATAGAAGATATGCTAAATGATGTTCCTGAAAATACCTCTGACTGGTTTTCTGAAGACTGTCTCACCCTCAATTTTAAAAAGACATAGTATATTCAATTCTGCACATCTAAGGATACTACACCAATTGTAAGTGTAACATAGGGTTAGGAAATTATAAATGGGGTGGCAACTTCAAAGTTCTTTGCGTCAATCTCGGTGAGAAAAAGCATGTTTTGGAGCATCTAAAACAACCTTGTTCAGCCACATTTGCACTTAGAATCATTCCAGGTCTTGGAGAGTGACAAATCAGTAAGTTGAAATACTTTTATTCAATAATGTCATATGGAATAATGTTCTGAGGTAACTCGTCTTTAAGAAAGAAAGTCTTCTCAAAATTTTTTTCTGTATGAATAGTTTGTGGTGCTCACCCACAGACATTTTGTAGAGATCCGTTTAAGGAGTTGGACATTCTGACTAATGCTTCCCAGTATATTTACCAGCATATTTATTTCCTCATGAAGTTTGTTGTAAATAATCCACTGCAAATCAAAAGGAACAATGATGTACATATTACCATACCAGAAGGAAAGATTATATACGGTACATTCTTTGGCACAAAATGGGGGTGCGCAATGCT
The DNA here is from genome assembly GCF_023897955.1 of Schistocerca gregaria. Taxonomy (NCBI): domain Eukaryota; kingdom Metazoa; phylum Arthropoda; class Insecta; order Orthoptera; family Acrididae; genus Schistocerca; species Schistocerca gregaria. The sequence continues at coordinate 290,823,904 of NC_064927.1, forward strand.
GCAACTTAAGATTTTTGATATCTTACACAATGATATAAAATGTCTAATAGACAGCAAAGTAAATTCAAAACTAAAATTAAAAAGTTTCTCCTTGATAGCTCCTTCAGGTCTGTAAAACTATTTTTGTTATATAATGTGTAAAAGTTGGTGCATAGGAATTACTAACTCATATCTGTATATTAAAAACAAAAATACAATAAAAATCTTATGAATGTAGCGATTTCTACAAATTAATTTGCAGTTTGAATGTATAATGATCCATTCCACATCATTATGATTTATCAGAAAAATGATCCAGGCAACATGAAACTAAGTAAGTAACTAACAATGAAGAAGAGGTAAAAAAATGAAGATTGCAACAAAACAAACATTAAAACAGAAATAAATTGAGTATACAATGATAACACTAATTGAGCGGGTGATTGAAAATGGGCTAACAACTACAATAGGTTGCTATTTGAGGACGATTGATTAGGCCTATAGGTACAACACATGTCACAGAGCAAGTTCCATTCTGAAAAGTTCTGAGATATTTGTCATTTGAGGAAGACTTCATGTCATCTTTGTGGAGAAGCAGGTAGTATGATCATGGTTGCTGTGTTACAGACCACACTGTGTGACAGGGTGTTATATACATGTTACCATAACAGCTACTAATCATGTCCATTCATCAATGCTGCCAGCTACGAAGTTGTCATGTCAGTGAAAAAAATTAATTAATCAGTTAGTGGTATGTGGGATTATGAAAAAGAGCAAGATGGGAGAGAATATTATCAGTCATGATATATAGGCTGGTATAGGGAAATGGTCAGGACAGGCAGTTCCAACCACACATGTAATGTTTGGAAGACCCAGATCAGCCTTTTGATGAAGCAGGTTGCAAGATCATGGTTCACTACCACATACCATGCTGAGTGTGGTAGATATTACCAGTAATTGTCAAACTGGTGCAGAGACCTTACCCATGATGGCACGCCACTTGGATCATCTTACTACTGGTTCCTCCTTTGACACCTCCTTTGACACACACACACACACACACACACACACACACACAAACACACACATACACACAGGCATATGATGCCAAAAATGTCTTATTTTAGTGTCATAGTTTTCTAGTCAACTTTCTGTAGCCTATGTATGTAGATACTTATTTCATGAACAAGTAGACGTGGATCACATGTTCCCATGGAACAAAGGAAAATATATACATATAAATAAACAAGTACACAAATAAAATGCATCATGTTCAGATGAATACTGCCAAGAAACACTCCCTATTTGGATTTTACACCATCCCTTACCACATCTTCTTACTCAATGGCTCTTACCTATGTGAGTGTTAAAGTTTGAAACTTTTCTATATTAGAATGATCAGAATAAGCCAGAGCAGATGGCAGTCAAAATGCAGGCAGAAAAGTGGTTTGTTGCCACATCACAGCAATACAGTAGTTTTACACAAGTTTCACATATTGCCACTTTTCAATGACACTGAAGTGGCTTTTATCACTGATGGCAGAATTCTGACAAGAAAGTTTAAAAAAAATGCATAAGCAAGTGTTAGATAGAGAAGCATAGAATGACCTTGTAAAAACTAATTCTTCTCAATACGATTGGTACTGGTATCTTATTTCTATCCTATTCTACTCCTGAAATGACATTATATGCTAAAAAACCCTCTAAGAATTTCATTCAGTGTATAATATTGTTTCGAAAACTTATCTGGCAATGAGGTTCATTATTATCTGAGGCTCTGAACAAGAGAGTAATGTCAACAATTTTTGAATTTAACAATTTAATAACTGGCATTCCAACTGACAACAAAAAACCAATAGATGCGAAGAGAAAGAATGGATCTGATTTTTCAAGACAGGAGCTTTTAACACTACTAGTTCCTGAGTTGTGTCCTACTGGAAAACTCAATACATAAACATTTGCCTTTGGAATTTATTTTTTACTACATACAAGAAACATATAGTGCAGAGAAATGAAAGAGTTCTCCTTATGAGAGTTTTAACATATCAACTTGGATACCATTCATGCAAACAATAATATTATAAAAAAAAGAAGAATCAAATAAACAATGTGACACAAGATGCTATTTAGTAAATCTCCTTTTTATAATGCTAATGAGTGGTTTTTGCACTGACCTGGTATTAGTGGCATGTCTTCACTCTGCTTCATGAAAGGCTTCCAATTGTGTGGTTTGTAAACAAGTCTGGAGGAATGTTCTCCAGCAGAACTACTGATTGTGTCAGAATCATGTTTATCAGTGTTAACTTCTGCTGTAGTTGCATCAGAGTCACCGAATGTTTCCACTGAGGGCATCTGTCCGAGAAGTGACAACTAGTAGTCAGGCATCTTATACCATAATAACAGGCTACGAAACAGTTACAGCAAAGAAAACAAAATCCAGTGAAATGCTGTGTTTCCCTGTGATTATTTTGTGATGTAACTAGTGTGGCAGTGGTATAAGTTAGGAACTAGTGGTAAGTCTCTGTAGGAAACTTGAGACTATACTACTACGTAAGTTAACATAATACTGAAAAATTATCTACACTGAGTAAAGTAATAAAGGTTTGTTGAAATCGATAGTCTCGGCCTTGGCATAAAAGTAAGTAAATACATAAAGAAGGAAGATTAAAGTACCAGTTATAAACAAGTTGTCTGCTGCTTACAGATTTTATCAGTAAGAATGACATGATAAAACAAATTACCGGTAATCACTCGAGGTATCTGGGATCGGTTACAGATTTCTGAACATTGACACTGGAAAAAAAAAAAAAAAGTGCTTTGAAATTTAGGGAAGGACTCGGCAGAAAAAGCCGCACACGCGCGGAACATTTCCGCAAACTGGGAACTATTTTCAAGACATTTATTTAGAGTCGATGCCCAGCCTGCGCTATATGCGCTGAAAAGAATCAGAATTACTGGGAAGACAGGTAACAAAATTTTAGTTCTGAAGGAAAAAAGGTCGCACAGTATAAAATTTTAACATAAACACTACGCTGTGGTCCTTTGCACTAAAATATGTAGTACGAGAATGGTTTTGTGAAATAATAACTATTGTCACGACACACGCAGAGCACGGTATAACAATGTTATGTATAAAGCGCTCGTCCAGAAATTCGTGTACGTACCTCAGCGGTTTCCGCGGTTAACTGTGCACCTGACGAACGCTCAAGGTTCTTCGTGAGAACCGGCTTGTCTGCTGATTTGGAAGCGATCCAGATTTATGCGGTCTGTTGTGCGTAAACGACGACGTTACCCAAAGGGTTGCGCCAAGCGTTAAACAACAATCACTACACCACACACACAACTTCGTCGTTGCCCACAGCCACACAGCCTGGTACTTAACCGCTATTGGATGCGCGCAGATGACAAAAAATATCGCGAACGGGGCAAACTAGCTTATAAATGTACAAATTTGCATATCTTTTATTTCATCTGTGAGCATAGTTACATGCAATCGGTGCCGTTAAAGTTAACACACCAGTAACAAGAGTACTCATACTGTAAACTTGGTCGTGTTTCATTAACTATACGAAAAGAATCCAGGATAGATACACAACGTATTTAAATAAATGTTAAAAACAACAAAAAGTTTCCTAACAGTACAAGACATATTTAAATAAAAGTCAATAACAACAAAATGTTTCCTAACAATTATAAGGTAAATGAACAACATATTTATGTAAATGACAAAGAAACTGAATAATTAACAATAAGTATATGAAACATTAATAAAATAATTACCCAGTGTGACATATTTAAAGTATGTAGTTAATTTAGTGTTCAGTTCTCATAAGAAAAGTGGGTCATTTGACACACATTCATGGAACTCTTTGGCAGAGTAAATTATTTTTCATCCATCTTGGAAGACTAGTTTTTCAGTTTATTTACTGGCACTGTGTAGGCATTTCTAGGTCAAGTCTAGCGTATGGCACATTAATTGTATGTCCAGTTCTTGCGTTGTGGTCATGAGCTGTTCTCCTTGGGTGAAAAAGACAAGGTAGTTGTAAATATAGGCTAGGCATTGACATTATATTTACTTTCTTAAAATAATCTCGATATGATTCATATGGACCGAGTCCTGAAATGCACATTACAGCTTTCTTTTGCCCTTTAACCACCAACTTTGAGCCTACGGAATTGCCCCACAATAGTATCCCATAACTCAGGTGGAAATACAAACACAAATGTTTTATTCCACCGTTGAGCATATTTACGTGTAATTGGTGTCGTCTGTGTTTACATAATAATATAAACTTTGACATGACAAATGTTATTAACTACACTATAATAATCCAGGATGGATGCAATACATATTTGGGCAAATGTAAATAATAACATGACGTTTCCTAATAGATCAATTACAAGGTAAATGAACTACACAGTTCAGTGAATAACAAATAAATAATCAAACGGATAATTAACGATAAGTACATGAAACAGTAATAAAATAGTTGCACAGTATGGCATATGTGTAGTTTGCAATTAATTTATAGTTCATTCTCATAAGGAAAGTGGGTCGTTTGTCACATACTCAAGGAACTCTTGAGCAGAGTAAATTACTTTACTTTTGATCCACCTTGAAAGACTGGTTTTACATTTATTTACTGGCACTGTGTAGGCATTTTCAGGTAATTTGTTGAAGTAGACAGGACCAAGATGTTTGTAGCTGTTATGTGTCTTTGCAAGCCTAGCATACGGCATATTAATTGTATGACCACTTCTTATATTATAGTCATGAACTGTTCCCCTTAAGTCGAATTTGCTCAGATTCTCTTTAACAAAGACTTTAATGCAAAATATACGTATAATAGAAGTTCTTTACTGACACTGGTCCTTACCTTGTACAGCAGGTAGATGACACGTGCTAGCCTGCCACATAATTTCATTGTGGTAGTGTCCCAGCTGATCTATGTGAAATCCTAATAGTTTGACTGTATTGTTACCACCACTGGGAGCATTTAGACAGAACAGAATGTCTTCAGTTTTACTATCATTCTCACACAGTACATTTGCCTAAAAGGAATTAGTACAACTCTCCATTGCCACTGCCATGCTGTATTGCACATTTTCAAGGCTGGTACCACATGTGATGAGTGTTGTGTCACCTGCATGTAACACTGTACCACATGGTACAATTGTGGGTAAATCAGTTAGTGCTGTTGCAGTTTCTTTTATGAGAATATTGTGGGAGACCATATCACAAGCTCTCCTGAGGTACAAAAGTGTTGCATAGATAAAAGTTTTAGTTTCAAAACAATAGTATGTTTTTGCTACCATGCTCTAAGCTGCTTTGACTGTAGATAGGCTGGATCTGAAACCAAACTGTGAGGAGGTGTATACATCACTATGCTCAAAATATTGACCCATCTATTTATGCATGCAGTATTCTATTATGCATAATGATTTCCGAAAAGGCGAGACAAATGATACTCTTCACATATGACTGCTACGTTTGGAAATATTTAAGAACAGTCCAGAATTCAGATATCGCATAGCTTTTGAGTATACATCAAATGTTAATTTACTCGCTAATCACATAAATTAGCGAAATATCAGTAAACCCTTGACAGCTGCAACGTCTGATAAATTTACAAATGAGTTAATGTGTCAAATATTTTATGTTAAAGGTGTAAAGTCTTTACGACTGAAGACTCAAACGCTAGTTTCTCTTGCATTTCAATGTTTATGATTTCATATCTCCAGAAGTATTGGTATGTGTTGTACAAAGATGTAATTTTGTAGGTATCTCCAGTGGTATATGAAAATACTGTCGGCAAAACGTGATGCGAATATTGTTAGTAGTAAAGAAGTAATAAATTAGAAAGTCATGACAGATGATAAAGTCTTGCTGCATGAACAACGAAAATGTCGTAAGTTATAAACTTCTTTATTTTTTTTATGGAGGATGTTAGCGAGAAAAAAAATTCAAAAATACTTGAAATTATGGGTAAAGTTTGTTGGAAGTCTGTAAGTCCTTTCATTTTCAAGCAATGAATGAACAGAGTGTGGGTAATTTGTGGGTCGTGATTAATGCTGCCTGGAGACATATACACAGTTTCTACCTTCAGTGCTTTACCTAATGAGTTAAACCTTTAACGTAAGATTATACATCTGAGTGAGTATATTATGGCAGCATTTTAAAATTTTAAATTCGGTCCGTGTATGAAATACTGGAAACCATGAGACGCCCAAACTGCATCTGGGATTGTGTGACATTCCATTAATACTTGTTCCATAGATCATGAAAACGACATTTTGTGTTGGTGTGGAACGTGACTGTGCACCGACTTAGTAACCGCTATCACCGTCTTCAATGATTAGTCTTTAGGCTTGTCCCGCCTCACGTCAGTATTGTTCACGCCATCTCTTTAACTCTCTGAGTACCAACAGTTTGAAAAAAATATACCTTTAAAAATTTTCACATATTTAACCTTTATTATCATAGTAAGCAACGAATATCTCAAACACAACGACCTCCTCCATGACAACCAGTATGGATTCTGAAAACATAGATCATGGAAATCCAACTCGCTCTTTTCTCACATGGCATACTGAAATCTTTGGATCAAGGCAGTCAGGTAAATACAGTACTTCTCGAGTTCTGAAAAGCATTTAACTCAGTATCACACATACGCTTATTGTCGAAAGTACGATTATTTGCGATATCAAGTGAAATTTGTGACTGGTTTGAGGTTTTTTTATGGTAAGGAGGACGCAGCGTGTTATCTTGGATGGAGAATCATTTTCAGATGTAAAGGGAACTTCGGCTGTGCCCCAGGGAAGTGTGTTGGGGCCCTTGCTAATTATATCGAATATTAAAGACATTGCCGACAATATTAATAGTCATATCAGACTTTTTGCAGCTGATGCAGTTATCTCTAATGAAGTACTATCTGAACGAAGCAGCATAAATATTCAGTCAGAACTTGATAAGATTTCAAAGTGGTGCAAAGATTAGTAACTTTCTTTAAATATTCTGAAATGCAAAATTGTGCATTTCATCATGCATAAAACAGCTAAGATCAATGTATTATGGACTTGTCTTCTCACGTTTGTCTTATTCAGTTCATATACGGGGAAGTGCACAAGCTAGCTACATAAAAAGAATTTTCACAATTTAGACAAGGGCAGTGAGATGCAATGCAAAAATACCACCAAGACCTGTAGGCAAGCTTTTGTACACTATAATACTATGACAGTATATTCAGTGTACGTATACCAAAGCATAATGGCGGTAAGGTCAAGTGATAAACACCTCCTAAATAAAGATGTACACAAACACAGTACAAGAGGAAATGAAAATTACTACATGATAAACAGAAATCTAAAACTGTCTATGTCTGCCCCTGAAGAATCAGGCAAAAGGTTTTTTAATAAACCCCCCAAAATCGTTAAAAAGGAAACAGACCTAAAATGTTTTAAAAATCATTTGAAACTATATCTCACAGAGAAATGTATATACAGTTTGAGTGAATACTAAGATGGTGTTTAAATATATTATATCATTACTGAAATGTACCTTTAAAAATTATCATTTCTGTATGTTGTTTGGACTTGTGTGAATATATAATGTGAAACATGTAATACCTTTGTATGTTTATAGACTATGTCTGTTTAAGTATTTGTTTCATTTATATAATGAAATCAAGTGTGATGTTAATAGCCTATTGTATGACACACCCAGTACTCTCAGCTGGATTCTCAGCTGGACTCCATGGGCAAGGAATAAGTATATAAATAAATAAATAACGTATTAGACTATTATTATAACAGCAGTGAGTCACAGGTGAAATTGGCTAACTCTGACAATTACCTGGGAGTAACACTATGTAGGGCTGTAAAGTGGAATGATCACATAGACTCAGTCGTGGAGAAGGCAGGTGGTAGACTTCAGTTTATTGGTGGAATACTGGCGAAATGTCATCAGTCTACAAAGCAGGTTGCTTACAAATCAATTGTGTGAGCCATTGCAGAATATTTCCCAATTCTGTGGGACCTGACCCAATGCGACCAACAGGCAAATAAAGGCAGCACAAATGGTCACAAATTTGTTTGATCTGTGAGAGAGTGTCACAGGGATGCTGAAAAAAGTGGACTAGCACACTCATGAAGATAGACGTAAACTGTCCCGAGAAAGCCTCCTTACAAAGTTTGTAGAACTGCTTTTAATGATGACTCATGTAATATTCTACATTCCTCTGAAACCCTAATAACTGGTACAATGGGACGTACCCTCTGCTAAGCACTTCTTAGTGTTTTGTGGAATATAGATGTAGATGTAAAATTCGAGAAGAAATTGGCAAAAGTAAACAATCAACTGTTTGAGGGCGGTGGTAGCATTTTGGAAATTCGTGGTAATGTCTTATGGGACCAAACTGCTGAGGTCACCGGTCCCTAAACCTACACACTGCTTAATCTAACTTAAACTGACTTATCCTATGGACAGCACACACACTCATGCCCGAGGGAGGGCTCGGACCTCCGACAGTGGGAGCCGCACGGGCCGTGACAAGGCGGCCAAGACCGCACGGCTACCCCGCGCGCCGTAGCACTTCAGAATTTAATGTAATATATAATGTAAAATTTTTCACAAAATGAGTCTTTAAGCCTATTATCATAGTAAGCAACCAATATAAGATGATAATCGCAAAGGTAAACAATCAGGTGTGTTAAGGATGTGGTTTCAGTTTGGCGCCAACAGTTTTCTACCACCTGTCACTTCATGTGACATTTGAAAGCAAATTCGGATTTTTTCCTATACAAAATCCCACATTTCAAAACTTCCACGAATTCCTAACTTCTAAAACAAATTATAGTCCATAGTAGCACGTAAAGTGGGCCTAAAATTTAATAAGTTTTGTATTACAATTACATGCTGTCCCAGTCGTTTCATTTCAGTAATACACATTAAAACAGTAGCAGAAACTCACACTTCCGTTACAGTAACTTAGGTGTACTTGGTTCACTGTCGATGATCTCTTTAGTATGGCCACTATAAAAAGAACTACATGTTGCCAGAAGCTCCTATACTCACGTAGCGCAGTCTTAGAACGTGTTGCATCGTCGACACGGGCTACGTAACATGCAACGCCATCTTTGAGATGACCTTGTCAACATAAAATTGTTGGCATAAACAAAACTGACTGGGGCTGCATTTACATGATGCGCTAACAGATGGCGTTTGACCCTACGGCTTATCTTAGAAGCTAGATTAAGGAAGGGCAAACCTACGTTTCTAGCATTTGTAGACTTAGAGAAAGCTTTTGACAATGTTGACTGGAATACTCTCTTTCAAATTCTGAAGGTGGCAGGGGTAAAATACAGGGAGCGAAAGGCTATTTACAATTTGTACAGAAACCAGATGGCAGTTATGAGAGTCGAGGGACATGAAAGGGAAGGAATGGTTGGGAAGGGAGTGAGACAGGGCTGTAGTCTATCCCCGATGTTATTCAATCTGTATATTGAGCAAACTGTGAAGGAAACAAAAGAAAAATTCGGAGTAGGTATTGAAGTCCATGGAGAAGAAATAAAAACTTTGAGGTTCGCCGATGACATCGTAATTCTGTCAGAGACAGCAAAGGACTTGGAAGAGCAGTTGAATGGAATGGACAGTGTCTTGAGAGGAGTAAATAAGATGAACATAAACAAAAGCAAAACGAGGATAATGGAATGTAGTCGAATTAAGTCGGGTGATGCTGACGGAATTAGATTAGGAAGTGAGACACTTAAAGTAGTAAAGGAGTTTTGCTATTTGGGAAGCAAAATAACTGATCATGGTCGAAGTAGAGAGGATATAAAATGTAGACTGGCAATGGCAAGGAAAGCGTTTCTGAAGAAGAGAAGTTTGTTAACATCGAGTATAGATTTAAGTGTCAGGAAGTCATTTCTGAAAGTATTTGTATGGAGTGTATCCATGTATGGAAGTGAATCATGGGCAAAAAATAGTTTGGACAAGAAGAGAATAGAAGCTTTCGAAATGTGGTGCTACAGAAGAATGTTGAAGATTAGGTGGGTAGATCACATAACTAATGAGGAAGTATTGAATCGGATTGGGGAGAAGAGAAGTTTGTGGCACAACTTGACCAGAAGAAGGGATCGGTTGGTGGGACATGTTCTGAGGCATCAAGGGATCACCAATTTAGTATTGGAGGGCAGTGTGGAGGGTAAGAATCGTAGAGGGAGACCAAGAGATGACTACACTAAGCAGATTCAGAAGGATGTAGGTTGCAGTAGGTACTGGGAGATGAAGAAGCTTGCACAGGATAGAGTAGCATGGAGAGCTGCATCAAACCAGTTTCAGGACTGAAGACCACAACAACAACAATAATTATTCCATCAAATTTCGGGGGTGCAGCAGCATTATTTCACTTCCGCCTCTGATGTTTCGGCTGTGCACCGTCAAGCCACCTTCAGAATGAGCCGAGGCTGAATGTTATACAGCTGAAATGTTAGAAGCAGAAGTGAAATTTTTGCGGCTGCACGCCCGAAATTTTATGGAACATCCATGTAATTGTGTTCTAAATAAAAAGTATTTGAATAAAATAAATGTTTTACTTAATTTCTACAGCCCCCCATTTCAGAGCGTCCCGACGATGTCTCAGCTAGATATGGCAACCCTAGCTGCAAGTGACTACTATGACTACTAAAATGGTCTACATTCGTAGAAGTACCTCAGCCTACCACTGAAAGTCTCACTCTTGCAATAGAAGCGGTGGTTTCACGAGGAAGACAGCTGTACTAAAAAAAAAGTACCAGAATGGTGGTTTCAGGCAGAAACCACTTCAGAGTAACACATATAAATGACACTAATTTTTAACATAGGCACCACGTCTCTGGAAACAATGGCAGGAACTCTCTACCAATCAGTCAATTCCTCAACGGTAGAAATCCGCTCATCGTCGACGGAGCCATTCGAGAACTGCTGTGTGGGCGTCCTCATCGTTGAAAAATTTGTTTCCCGTTATATCCTTTCAGTGTGCGGAAAAGATGGACAACGTATGGTGCAAGGTCTGGACTTCCCGTCATCTCCTTCTGTGCTTCCTCGGTCAAATCGTTGGCACCATTTCACTACGATAGGACGCGATATTCCATTTGGCCCATATACTGCCAGAATTTAACAGTGAATCTGTGTGCAATTTAGACGTTTTGTCCAGAATAAGCGTAACGTCCCGCGAACTTCAGCTCTGGAATCCTTTGCCAGTTGCCACGCCATTTCACTCGCACGGTGTAATGCACCTTTAATCTGTACCGCAGCAGAACAGTTTGTGCAGAACACCCTTCTGTCTTCTGACAATGCGCCACGATTTCTACTGGATGTTCTTAGCGTAGAATGACAAGTGCTATTTCTTATTTAAGTCTCTACGCATACGATACTGTCCAGATTGGGAGCTATCGATACTTAGTTCTTTAAGAACAAGTAATCTCCCACTGATCTCTACCATGTGCATGACATAAAATGTAAACGATTATGAAACATTAACACACGAACCTATAGAACTCGGTCAATTGATACGAAAGTCCGAAATTATTGCATTCATTTCTAATTAACATGTAATGAAATGGTGTAATGCAATGGTACTGATTGCGCCTGTTAGCCAAAGTACCTGAAACAAAGTTTGAAATAACAAGTGAACTGAAGTTAAAATCTTCTGGGTTATTAGGCTGTGTCATATTTCCTCTAATTCTATGAACGTGCTGATGGCCGTGTTATGGGCTCACCCATTTCGCCAGTTGCAGCGGATGTGTTTATGGAACATTTTGAGCAATAGGCATTAAGTGATATTCATTTGAAGCCTTCTTGTGGCTGTGGCTGCGGCAAAATGTATGTAGGTGAAACGGGAAGAACTGTAGAGGAACGCATTAAGGAATACGAACGGCACACGCGGCTAAAACAAAGTGTAAAATTTGGCAGTAGCGGAACATCATGAGAACTATGGCTGTGACATCGATTTTAATAACGCACGTGTGCTGGCTAAGGAAACAAACATTTGTAGAAGGAAGGTCCGAGAAACGGTTGAAGTTTCCAAGAATTCAATAGAGAGGATGTCTGTAGGCTTCCGGCACCGTGGCTTCCAGCCATCAAGGAAGTGAATATGCGGCCGCGCTGTGCGAGTAACATGAACAACGTCCTGCAAGTCACCTCGGCGGACAAAAATATTGGGTAAACATTCTCCCTCTCTTGCTCTGTCCGTTCGTAACCGATAGCAGTAGGAGGAATTACAACTAATAACCCTTCTCCAGCGTAAGTGTGGGATAGTGCCTTTCTATCCAATGACGATGGGCCACCAACAGTATCCACAAGAGCTTAGCCAACAACACCCCTCCGTCTACATCAGTTCGGGAATATGACCCCATGACGATGGCCCACCAATGGTGGCCGTAAGAAGTTTGACCAATACTACCACTTCTCCAGCACGAACGCGGGAAAATTCCTCTTTAAAAGAGAACGCGACATTAGACTGTGACAGTGTTCTAGCAATAGTGGACACAGGGAGATCCTGAGGAAGATCCCAGCACAGGGGTCGAAACGCCGATTAATTTCGGGGAAGAATGACGCCACCTGCTTACCCAGAAGATTTCAACTTCAGTGACAACGGCCACGAAAGTCTGCAGACTTACATAAAGTGTGAACTGCTATTATCCATCTGTATAACAAATGTATGTGACGAAAGTCACTAATCTACAAAGTAATTAAGATAATTTACGGAATTACGCAACCAAAAACATGCCAACACGTCGTCAAAAGGTACTTTCTGTGTAAAAGTCCTATCCAAAATGCTTTCATGTAGATCATTACAACGAGGGGAATTTTTAAGATTTTTAGTAGACTGATGTAAAATGCGCGCAAATATTATCCTATAAAATCAAACAATTTATGGGTATGTCAGCAATATGACCGTATACATAAGGAAAACTATCGAAAAATATGGAACATTACATAAAATCGGTAAAATTCGAGAAAAACTTGGTACAATTACGAAAAATTGAAGGAAAATACATAAAATTGAGGGAAATACGATGAGGTATGTAAAGTTGCGAAAACATAGCAAAATTATGTAAATTGACTGAGAATACATAAAATTAGGTTCAGATGGTTCAAATGGCTCTGAGCACTATGGGACTTAACATCTGAGGCCATCAGTCCTCTAGAACTTAGAACTACTTAAACCTAACTAACCTAAGGACATCACATGAAATATGGGGAATTGAGATGGGCTGAGGGTGCCCAGACACTTAACACCGAGAATTGCTTCAAGATTATGCTCTGCATGCATTCAGCTTTAATCCCCCAATTGTAAACAATGTGCAGGTCCGTAACACATACGAGGGTTGGAACTTAAATAGTGCAAACTATTTATTCACAACCGATACAAAAGAGTTACATGTTTGCACCTGTTACTGTCCTTCAAAGTAGTCACCAGCGTTGTGTAGAAGCCGTTGCAAGCGATGTGGAAGACGTAGTATACCGTTAGCAGAGCATGTTCTATTGATGGTGCGAATGGAGCGGTCTATTACCTGTCGAATCTCTCCAACAGTTCTGAAGCGAATGCCACGAAGTGGTTCCTCCATCTTCGGAATCAAATGTACAGTATTACTGTTCGTTTTTGGAGCATCACCTCCGACCATCTTTGCGAAAGAAACGGCGACACTTTATGCGCAAACCACCCATCATTTTGCACGATAATGAGCGGGCGCATACAGCGCAAGCTGTGGCTGCTCTGTTCGGTCGATGGGACTGGGAAGTACTGTACCATCCACCATATTCCCCCGGGCTTAAGTCCTTGTGGCTTTGATTTGATTCCGAAGATGAAGGAACCACTTCGTGGCATTCGCTTCAGAACTGTTCCAGAGATTCGACAGGTAGTTCCATTCACTCCCTCAACGGAACAGGCTCTGCTAACGGTATACTACACCTTCCACATTGCTGGCAACGGGTTTTACACAACGCTGGTGACTACTTTGAAGGACAATAACAGGTACAAAAATGTGACTCTTTTGTACCGTTTGTAAATAAATAGTTACTGCTATTTAAGTTTCAACCCTCGTACTTCAACATAGAAGATATTACACAGAAGCTTTGTATTAAAGAAGGCGAAACTTACGTCTCCTTATAAAGAACGGCGTTCTCACACATGCACTCGCATATAGGTATTAGCAAACTAGGGTTGGATCTCACAAACAATATTATTCCACAAGTATTAAGAAGAAGAATCAACACGTTAAAAAGACTTGGGACATTCCCTAGCATGTACTATAGAAGAGTAGACCGATGTCACATACATTTACCTCAATAGGGTGAAGAGGGGCACTCTAGAGATGTGGGGTCTGGACGAAGTTGCTATATTATCCTACACATGAGCAAAACTACTTAACATCGGTCCATGACTTCTGTGTCTCAGAGGAAGGCTACCAGGGCAGTGGTGGTGATGCTACTGTAAACTGCAATAAGACTGTTGCGTCTCATTAGGCTACTGATCGAGTTGTTTACTTCTTCATAAGATGTCACTGTTTCTTCTTATGCATTTTCATGCAGCAGGGCATGAGTGGCATCTCCATGAAAGTATTCATATCGTTTTTTCTCGCTGTATTTGCTAGTGATGTATGGCTGCATACTTCAAAATCGCTACTGCTACTAATAAGCACAACTGACATGGGAAACGTGATTGAGGGTAGGTACATTTCTGATTTAAAAGACGTATAATACCAGACAGTTTCCCAAGAGAGAGAGAGCAACAGCTATCTGACTATACCTTCGCTGTGAGGAACAGCTCAGTCACTTCCTAAGACACCAAATCGTCTCCACAACAACAAATATTCACAATGGAGGTAAAAAGGACCGACTAGACGTGCTGTTTACGACAAATGGGGGGAACCTAGCATACAGCGATCAACATACACCTGGGGCTATACATGCATAAGCCGTCAAGTCATCAAAAAGAAGAAATGTCAATACACTCGAGACGAATATGTGAGATACAACACCTAGAGAATTTTCTGATGAACAATGGGTGCTCTACCCATTCTGTAAGAAGCCTCACATCATAGGAGGAAAATGTTGGGTACAGCCTTTCTACGATATACATAGTGGTCCATTGTTAGTGACCGGGCCAAATATCTCACGAAATAAGCAGCAAACGAAAAAACTGCAAAGAACGAAACTCGTCTATCTTGAAAGGGGAAACCTGATGGCGCTATGGTTGGCCCGCTAGATGGCACTGCCATAGGTCAAACGGATACCAACTGCGTTTTTTAAATATGAACCCTCATTTTTATTACATATTCGTGTAGTGCGTAAAGAAATATGAATGTTTTAGTTGGACCACATTTTTCGCTTTGTGATAGTTGGCGCTGTGGTAGTCACAAACGTATAAGTACGTGGTATCACGTAATATTCCACCAGTGCGGACGGTAATTGCTTCGTGATACATTACCCGTGTTAAAATGGACCGTTTACCAATTGCGGAAAAGGTCAATATCGTGTTGATGTATGGCTATTGTGATCAAAATGACCAACGGGCGCGTGCTATGTATGCTGCTCGGTATCCTGGACGACATCATCCAAGTATCCGGAGCGTTCGCCGGATATTTACGTTATTTAAGGAAACAGGAAGTGTTCAGCCACAAGTGAAACGTCAACATGTGCAACAAATGATGATACCCAAGTAGGTGTTTCAGCTGCTGTCGCGGCTAATCCGCACATCAGTAGCAGACAAATTGCGCGACAATCCGGAATCTCAGAAAGGTCGGTGTTGCTACATCAACATCGATTGCACCCTTACCATATTTCTATGCATCAGGAATTGCATGGCGATGACTTTGAACGTCGTGTACAGTTCTGCCACTGGGCACGAGAGAAATTACGGGACGATTACGGATTTTTTGCACGAGTTCTATTTAGCGACGAAGCGTCATTCACCAACAGCGGTAATGTAAACCGGCATATTATGCACTATTGGGCAATGGAAAATCCACGATGGCTGACACAAGCGGAACGTCAGCGACCTTGCAGGTTAATGTATGGTGCGGCATTATGGGAGGAAGGATAATAGGCCCCCATTTTATCGATGGCAATCTAAATGGTGCAATGTATGCTGATTTCCTACGTAATGTTCTACCGATGTTACTAAAAGATGTTTCACGGCATGAGAGAATGGCGATGTACTTCCAACATGAGGGATGTCCGGCACATAGCTTGCGTGCGGTTGAAGCGGTATTGAATAGCATATTTCATGACAGGTGGATTGGTCGTCGACGCACCATACCATGGACCGCACGTTCACCGGACCTGACGTCCCCGGATTTCTTTCTGTGGGCAAAGTTGAAGGATATTTGCTATCATGATCCACCTACAAGGCCTGACAACATGCGTCAGCTTATTGACAATGCATGTGCGAACATTACGGAAGGCGAACTACTCGCTGTTGAGAGGAATGTCACACGTATTGCCAAATGCATTGAGGTTGACGGACGTCATTTTGAGCATTTATTGCATTAATGTGGCATTTACAGGTAATCACGCTGTAACAGCATGCGTTCTCAGAAATGATAAGTTTACAAAGGTACACGTAATCACATTGGAACAATCGAAATAAATTGTTCAAACGTACGTGCGTTCTGCATTTTAATGAAAAAAACCTAACTGTTACTTACTGTTCGTCTAAAATGGTGAGCCATATGTTTCTGACTATTACAGAGCCATCTACCACAAAGCGAAAAAAGTGGTCCAACTAAAACATTCATATTTCTTTACGTACTACACGAATGTTTAATAAAAATGGGGGTTCTTATTTTTAAAAAAACGCAGTTGATATCCGTTTGACATATGGCAGCGCCATCTAGCGGGCCAACCATAGCGCCATCTCGTTTCCCCCTTCAAGCTAGACAAGTTTCGTTCTTTGTAGTTTTTTCGTTTGACGCTTATTTCGCGAGATACCTGGACGGGTCACGATCAATGGACCACCCTGTATACCTATTGTGACTGCCAGTGATCGTGTATAGTGGGAGGTAGCTTATAGTCAGTCCCATTCCTGTTCTGCCCACAGCTGTGTGTTATTCCTAAGTGTCCTCTGCCTGCAGGGTGGGAAACCTCTCTCAGTTGTGTAGTCTCTGAGGAACATTTTTTAAAAAGTCTTCCTTCGTGTGGGGTGTCTTATGAATGGTTGTAGGAGTGAAGATTGGAGTTTACTGCGTGCATGTTATTAATCGTGATAGCATTGGCACTTCTGAACTGAGAGGGGCAAATTAGCATCTTGTGTGTGTGTCAGCAAAAGAAATTGATGGAAGATTTAAATTTTTCAGACAAGTATTTAACGACAATTTGTAGTAAAGTATTTGACATGTCAGAATGCAGGATAGAACTTGTGAAATCGGTTGGCTCATGCTTGCAATCATAGAAATTCCGTACTATGATCAATGTGCTGAAATATGTAGATAGCTTAATTGCACAGATGAAGGTGGCCGTTTTAAAGGCACGTATTCATGCTGAGCTTTTATTAGCAGAAAACGTATTTATAAGTAATGAAATAAAGAAATAATTTTAGCCATAGATATACTCCATGGCTGTATAAATATTATATGCAGCCGCTGGAAACATTTGAACATTTTTGATCGTCGTATAATTAGACTAAGAGGCACCTTTTGTTTTCTAGCTCTGGTCCAGATAGTACACAAAATGCCTCACCGCCATTAATGCTACATTATTCTATTAATACTTGATGAGTTGCAACCAAATGGAACTCTAATTGCATAATGTAAATGTCGTACTTTAAATTGCGTTTTTATTTCAGAATATGTTGTTATTACTAACCTATATATGTTTTATTTTGTATCTTTAGTCGTTGTAAGATTGTTGAGCGACTTGGCATGGCAAAAGGTTTCGTACTTTTAAGCAAAAAGTCGTCCAGTTCGATCCACCGTCATCTTCGGGTGCTGTCTTTTCACTAAGTCCGATTTGCCACAGGGAGAAGAAACACGCCTAAAATACATGAACTGACCTTTAACAAAAAGAAGCCATGCTCAAGCGCCGAGAATTTGTATGACTGTTTTTGATATTCATTACTGTAATTCATTGTATTGTCTCGATCAAGGAACGAATGAGCTAAAAAAAGTACACTTTGGTGTATATGCTCAAGAGTTAATCCGAACAGACATGCTGCACAGTCATCTATCTATCGAGAATCGTACTCTAGTACATAGAAATGACACTTTAGTCGACAAATTTGTAAGATTTGTGTGTTAAGTCTATAATAGTTGTATGTGTAAACATACATCAGTAATATGTAGTGTGAAGCTCGAATGTACTAACAGAAACGCAACTGACGAGCTTCAACCTGGCTGTCCAAATGTGAGATGTCACTGTGTCGATTGGTTCTGAAACAATACTGTAGAAGTATCAAAAACACGAAAAGAATACTGCTGCTCCCAGTCGTTAAGGGTGACAGATTTGTTAAATAGCAGTCTGTCATCGATTATGACTGACTGAGTAACATGTATATTAAATCATTTTGTGGAAGTGGCGGAGTCGAGAAACCTCGTGAGGGTGATGCATCTGGGGGAGAGGTGACGTTTTCATAGAAAATAGCGAAACCCTCCGAAGTTACTCTTTCTACAATAAGTATGTCAGTTCTTCCTGTTCTGCCATTTGCTGACTGTCGTACAGGACCATAAGTAACATAAATACGATGAGGGGATTTTAACAGTAATTGCATTATTTACTCCTCGTCTAATATGTGATAATTACTATATGTCGGGAGGGTTTTGCTACGATACTCAGCTGTTGCGAATATGGAAGTACCGTAATTTTTCGGACGCTGTATCCTATAAACGATAGTCAGAAATGATAAGGTGCTGGAACATAAAGTTACTGTGGTTAGTGTTCCGACATCTGCACAGAAAATGACAGGGGCGGTACTGCGTCCAGTCGTAAAGGATGCGATTGTATTGTTTAATGAAAGGTCGCTTATAAGAGGTACATTGACTTTAAATACAACTGACCCAATGAATTTTCTATTACAGAACAGTGAACATATGTGGAGGTGTCTGTGGTGTGCAGGGGACCCAGTGCTTACAGGTGCACATTTTAGGAAAAAACGAAACGTGTGTCTCTTCTTTGTTTTGTAGAGTGACAATGTGGTCCACTGGCCTGCCACAAGCTCTTAATGAGAGATCAGGGCCTTCTGCTGCTGGGTGGCTCAGACATCTGCTTGCATCATCTACAGTGGCTGGCTCATCTTACGTTTTGTTAACACTGCACGATATATCATTGCAGTGGTAAAATGGGACCTGCCATAGTGTAAAAACAATGTCCTCTTGAATTATAGCTGGTTGTGCAATCTAAAAATTTCCATGGGTGAGTCATAGGAGAGGGGGGTAACATTGTAGGATTGGGGGTGTGGGTGAGTTAGGTTGGTGGAGATGCCTAGTTGCCCTATTTGCGTCAGTAATGGGTGGTTTTTGAATTCCAGTTTAAAAAAATAGTTCAAATGGCTCTGTGCACTATGGGACTTAACTTCTCCTAGAACTTAGAACCACTTAAACCTAACTAACCTATGGACATCACATACGTCCATGCCCGAGGCAGGATTCGAACCTGCGACCGTAGCGGTCGCGCGGTTCCAAACTGTAGCGCCTAGAACCGCTCGGCCACTCCGGCCGGCAATTCCAGATTACCCTACAATTTCCCTCCTTATGCTGCTTCCTTGTGTTGTTTTGGTGCTGAGAGTGTTCACGAGCGCGACATTCAATTCTACAGAGACTTTTGCAGCGTCATACTCTTATTTTTCGTCACGATGTTCGCCAACGACCGTCTACGTTGTGACTTAGCCGATAATGTTGTCCTCTTTCGATGTATTCGCTATAAATGTTGAATACAGTGTCTCTTGAAACACCAAACGCTTCGGCTCCCTTGGTTGAGGCAGCTCCCACAATACGAGCACCAACAGTTTACTAACGTACGATTTCAGTTAGCTCCGACATAATGCCCTCAAAACTACACAGACCACGACTGACGTTTGAAATGTATTGAGGACATTGCACAGTTTCCGTTTGTGGTGAAATAGAACAGCGCAACCTGTAGGCTTGCGTAGCATCTGCATTTATGTTCCAGCATGAATTTATCGCAGTGCTTCTCTACTTTTCTTAGGCCGGTATTACACTATCAAATTTCTTTGTCAAAGATGTTTGATGGTGTAATAGGGACTTTGTCAAATGTCGTCCAATATTTGATCAAATCTAGGGCCTCGCTGTAGATTTGATCAAAGAAATCGCTTATCTTCTGTTCACTGCAATGTGACATGTTACTACATGGAGCGCTAGCATCGCTGCAGCGTTCTGTCTTCTGTGGTGTTTTTATAAACATTGGCGGTAAATACAATTGGTGTGTGCCGACAACTACAAAATTAATAGATATGTATGAAGCTGATGAGGCGCTTTACAACGTGAGGCACCCTGAATACGAAAATAGATTAAGAAGATTGGAGACCTGACCTGACCTAACCTAACCCTCTCCTGTAGCAAGGAATAGGGGTGTTACAGTGAGCCTGTCTTCTGAAGATGTAGCAGTTCTTAAGTGAATATTGTGCTTTGTGATACGAAGATACACATACAGAAATGTATGCTCATCCATTCTTAAGTAATTGTTGTACGACTTGTAACGTTCCCTGGCATCACACTCAATATTAATAAAATGAAATGACATTTAATTGTACTATGTACGCCGCTATGAAGAAATTCGAATGTACTGTAATTGTTTAACAAAAAATGTTATTTAATTTTGTGTAAAGGACGTTGGTTATTATTGTAATATTTTCTGTAATAATATTCTCGATGTATTTACGATTGTAATATTTCTATACTCATAATGTAATTACGAAATATGTTAATATCTGCGATGAAAAAATGTAAAATAGAGCCACAGAGGAAAATAATGTTGTAAGATTACAAAGAGACATTCACAATCAGCAATAATATAAATAGCGCTACATAATGTGTATTCTTTGTCGTCTTCCTCTAGAGCCGAGAGAGAGAGGAACCTGTGACGTAGCATTATATGAATGAGTAGACTTCGTTTGTCTGTATCTATCTTTAGCCGCCATTAGAGGAGAAATCATCAAGGTGTGTAATTTTGATTATTGGTATGGTCTAAATACATTATAATTTATCAAAATTGTGTATTACTAATGTAAATTAGCTTGCCCATGACATATATAATATTTCTTTAAAGAATTTTCAGCACTTTTATCGATTATCGTTGGTGTTGTTGGGCTGTGCCGCGACCGAACGATTTGCAGTGGCGGCATATTTAAAAAAATTGTTCCGCTATAAAATTAACCAAACCCGTAAATCGGGAGCAGGTAAAATTAGCAGTGAATTACGAAATATTTTTCTTTTACAGCGATCCTGAGGCTGACTGAATTTATTACTGGTTTTACATTTGTGCATTCATAGGCGGATAATTAACGTTGAAGTTGTTAATCTGTTGGTTCTTTCCATTTCTAAAGCAAATAACTTAAACGTATAGTGAAGTGTGTTTTGTCAATGATAATTAAACGTTCATGTCGGCTTGGCAATATTTAACCATTTTATGCTAACAGAGACAGTCTTGTGTTCCATAGCTAACGCCGGGAAAGAATACAGTAAATATTTAAAAACCCACTGCATCTAGAAAATGTGTACCAAGGCCGAAATACGTAAAAAAATAATTTAAATAAGTTTCAAATAAATGTTATTAATCAGTTAGGTTGGATTTATCAGCATGAGAGGATTTCTAAGGTTCACGTAATTTTAAATGTGCTTAATTCTGTCTAAATGAATTTTTATTACCACACTTAAATAAGAGGTTCTACAACAAAGTTCATACTGAAAGAGTAAATAACATAAATATTTAAAGCCATTTCTTCCCCATTTTCATTTTTTCATCCATTCACATTTTTACATAATAAATATTCTTTTTTTTTTCATCAAAGACTTGACGTTTGCCGGCCGCGGTGGTCTAGCGGTTCAGGCGCTCAGGCCGGAACCACGCGACTGCTACGGTCGCAGGTTCGAATCCTGCCTCGGTAGGAGATGGCTACTGGCAGAAGTAAAGCTGTGAGTACCGGGCGTGAGTCGTGCTTCGGTAGCTCAGATGGTAGAGCACTTGCCCGCGAAAGGCAAAGGTCCCGAGTTCGAGTCTCGGTCGGGCACACAGTTTTAATCTGCCAGGAAGTTTCATATCAGCGCACACTCCGCTGCAGAGTGAAAATCTCATTCTGGAAACATCCCCCGGGCTGTGGCTAAGCCATGTCTCCGCATATCCTTTCTTTCAGGAGTGCTAGTTCTGCATGTTTCGCAGGAGAGCTGCTGTAAAGTTTGGAAGGTAGGAGACGGATACTGGCAGAAGTAAACCTGTGAGTACCAGGCGTGAGTCGTGCTTCGGTAGCTCAGATGGTAGAGCACTTGCCCGCGAAAGGCAAAGGTCCCGAGTTCGAGTCTCGGTCGGGCACACAGTTTTAATCTGCCAGGAAGTTTCATATCAGCGCACACTCCGCTGCAGAGTGAAAATCTCATTCTGGAAACATCCCCCGGGCTGTGGCTAAGTCATGTCTCCGCAATATCCTTTCTTTCAGGAGTGCTAGTTCTGCATGTTTCGCAGGAGAGCTGCTGTAAAGTTTAGAAGGTAGGAGACGGATACTGGCAGAAGTAAAGCTGTGAGTACCGGGCGTGGGTCGTGCTTCGGTAGCTCAGATGGTAGAGCACTTGCCCGCGAAAAGCAAAGGTCCCGAGTTAGAGTCTCGGTCGGGCACACAGTTTTAATCTGCCAGGAAGTTTCATATCTGCGCACACTCAGCTGCAGAGTGAAAATCGCATTCTGGAAACATCCCCCGGGCTGTGGCTAAGTCATGTCTCCGCAATATCCTTTCTTTCAGGAGTGCTAGTTCTGCATGTTTCGCAGGAGAGCTGCTGTAAAGTTTAGAAGGTAGGAGACGGATACTGGCAGAAGTAAAGCTGTGAGTACCGGGCGTGGGTCGTGCTTCGGTAGCTCAGATGGTAGAGCACTTGCCCGCGAAAGGCAAAGGTCCCGAGTTAGAGTCTCGGTCGGGCACACAGTTTTAATCTGCCAGGAAGTTTCATATCAGCGTACACTCCGCTGCAGAGTGAAAATCTCATCCTGGAGTTGTAATATTATGTTTCAAATGCAAACTCTCTTTTTTCGATGTGTTTACTGAAGATGATTATGTAATGGTAACTGTTCTGAGAAGGAGGAAGTGTAAAAGAATCTTTTATTTACGTGAAGAGGAATTATAAGGTAATTTTTTGAAGTGCCATTTTCAACTACTTTATAATGTTTAATTGATCATGGGTTTTTCAAAAGTAGAAAAGGAACCAAGTGAGTTCCGAAAGTACTTCGATTTGAAACTAACAGAGAACTCATTGCACCTCACGAGTGTCTCTGTGTAGATATAGTAATTTGTAGCTTTAGCACAGCGGCGCGCAAGACAGAGCAGTACTGCAACGCATTATCCGGATTTGTGCAGAATAGAGGTAAGGACTAAATATTTTGATGTTTTTTTATTCAATCTGGGCCAACTTATGTCATTCAGAGACAGTTTGTGTGTGTTGTGTATCAGTTTTAGTTCTGGGATGTGTAATCAGTTTTAGAATACTAATTATTGTAGGTTTTATGTCAGAGTACAATAATCAGGCAGTTTATACTGTTCAAAATTCTTGCAGACAGATTATTCAATTTATCTGTATTAAAGGCTTGCCTTCGCATTACCTCAGTTCAGTTTTCTATTACGATTCATTGCTACACTGCTGGCCGTTAAAATTGCTACATTAAGAAGAAATGCAGATGATAAACGGGTATTCAGTGGAAAAATATATTATACTAGAACTGACATGTGATTACATTTTCACTCAATCTGGGTGCATAGATCCTGAGAAATCAGTACCCAGAACAACCACCTCTGGGCGTAATAACGGTCTTGATACGCCTGGGCTTTGAGTCAAACAGAGCTCGGATGGCGTGTACAGGTCCAGCTTCAACACTATACCACAGTCATGAAGAGTAGTGACTGGCGTATTGTGACGAGCCAGTTGCTCGGCCACCATTGACCTAGATGTTTTCAGTTTATGAGAGATCTGGAGAATGTGCTGGCCAGGGCAGCAGTTGAAAATTTTCTGTATCCAGAAAGGGCCGTACAGGACCTGCAACATGCGGTCGTGTATTATCCTGCTGAAATGTAGGGCTTCGAAGGATCGAATGAAGGGTAGAGCCACGGGTCGTAACACATCTGAAATGCAACGTCCACTGTTCAAAGTGCCGTCAATGCGAACAAGAGGTGACCGAGACGTGTGACCAATAGCATCCCATACAATCACGCCGGGTGATATGCCAGTATGGCGATGACGAATACACGCTTGCAATGTGCGTTCACCACGATGTCGCCAAACACTGATGCGACCATCATGATGCTGTAAACAGAACCCGGATTCATCCGAAAAAAATGACATTTTGCCATTCGTGCGCCCAGGTTCGTCGTTGAGTATACCATCGCAGGCACTCCTGTCTGTGCTGCAGCGTTAAGGGTAACCGCAGGTATGGTCTCCGAGCTGATAGTCCATGCTGCTGCAAACTTCGTCGAACTGTTCATGCAAATGGTTGTTGTCTTGCAAACGTCCCCATCTGTTGACTCATGGATCGACACGTGGCTGCACGATCCATTACAGCCGTGCGGATAAGATGCTTGTCATCTCGACTGCTAGTGATACGAGGCGCTTGGGATCCAGCACGGCGTTCCGTATTACCCTCCTGAGCCCACCGATTCCATATGCTGCTAACAGTCATTGGATCTCGACCAACGCCAGCAGCAATGTCGCGATACGATGAACCGCAATCGCGGTAAGCTACAATCCGACCTTTATCAAAGTCGGAAACATGATGGTACGCATTTCTCCTTCTTACACAAGGCATCACAACAATGTTTCACCAGGCGACGCCGGTCAACTGCTGTTGTGTTTGAGAAATCGATTGAAAACTCTCCTCGTGTCAGCACGTTGGAGGTGTCGCCACCGGCGCCAACCTTGCGTGAATGCTCTGGAAAGCTGTATTGCATATCACAGCACCTTCTTCCTGTCGATTAATTTTCGCGTCTGTAGCACATCTTTGTGGTGTAGCAATTTTAATGCCCAGTAGTGTACTTCTGCACAGCTCTTATTATTCAAAAGTCATATTTTTATTATTTAAAGAGAACTTTCAACTTTGACAGTGTTTTGAACCTTTGAACATGTAAGTAATTTCTAGAAACACTCGTCGAGTGCTACAGAACGCTCTTCTTCACTGCTAGACAGGGAAAAAAATGCTTGTATCCTACATTTGAAAAGCTGCTTATCCCAGAAAGGACCACAGGCTTTGCGGAAATGTCTCTCCCAAGAAGTGTTATTCCGTACTCGAATGAGGTACAGTGATTTCAGGAGCAGCGGACAAGTTCTGTCAGTCAGTGGGATGCAGTGGCGGAAGGGAATTGAAATGAGAGAGCCGTTTTGCAGTGCAAAGTGCGAGTTTATTTGCGCAGGTTTCTACAAAAGCGTCGGGCGGAGCGGCGTCAGTGGTGGCCGTGGCCGTGGCCGTGGTAGGTGACCTCGGGGTGGCCGTGCGGGCCCGGCCGCGACACCACGGCGCGGAAGCCGGAGTGCGGGTCGGCCGAGTAGTGCACGGTGCGCAGCGCGCCGCCCGGCTCCACCAGCGAGTAGTGGCCGTGCACCGCGTCGCCGTGCCGCGACTCCGACTGCTGCTTCACGTCGCCCGTGTGCGGGTCGTGCACCGCGTACTCGAAGTCGTAGTTGGCCGGCGCCTGGGCACGCAGGGCAGAACAACGAGCAGGTTACGCGGGCCAGCGGCTGCGCGGCACAGGCAAGCACCAACTCGACCTCATATTTTGAACAGAAAGAAGCACACGCGCAGGACGCCAGCACGAGAAATTCACCCTGTGCGAAAATTTCTGCCATTCTTCTAATTGTACGCGGTTATCATCTGAAAGTACACCACCAGCCACAGGTTACAAACCGTGCGCACGAGTTGTTTGGCGATCCGAGCAACTACCCAGACCTGTGATAGCAAAAGTAAATGTAGAGAGCGGGACACAGAGAAGCCTGTGCACGAACGCTCTGTACGCCTCCGATAGTTCATATAGTCCGATGTTTGATGAAGGTTATTGTGAAGCCGATTAGTTGGGACATTCCGTGTGGTACGACAAGTGTCTGCAAGGCATAATTCTACGATCGTGTACGAGCAATTGGACGACTCGAAGCAGGTCAGTGTATCACTACTTTGGCCACAATAATGGGTGTGTCTAGCAGTGTCATCTCGCGACCAAAAAACGCAGCTGAAGTTGGAAATGGCAAGCGAAAGCCGCACCGCAAGACAACCGCGACGTAGCCCTAGTGGATGAAAGGGACAGACGTTTCAGTCCTAGGCAGAACGCTGCAGACCTTGTAACCACTACCGAGACACAAACATCAAACGGGACGATTTTGTGACTGTCAAATCAGGCTGGTTTGTATGCTCGGAAGCCTGTGAAATGCTTCCCACTGAAACTGTGCCGTAGTCGAGAAAGAGTTGGTGTAGGGAGCATTTTGTTTGGGGTCAGAAACAATGATCCAGAGAGATGTTCTCCGACGAATCCCGTTTCACTGTGGCAAGCGATTCTGGCCACCAGTTAGTGTGCAGGGAGATGCGAACTCGTCACATACTAAAGAATGTTCGTGACCGTCAACGGTCTGGCCTAGGCGTTATGGTGTCGGCAGACGTTCAGGACTCGCACAAAAGAATTTAAGTGCTCGTTTTCCCGCGGGCCGTTCGAGAGTGGAGCCATTGAACTCTCTACCGGGCTCTTTATTGTGAATCACATAGATGTATGCGCAATGGCCGAACACCATTGTATATCTTTGCGAGAGGTACCGTTACAGCACGGCTATGTTGCACGAAGATTGTTCTGCATCATCTCCGTATGTTCGTGCGTTTAGGACTGCAGTAAGTACCGTATTTCTTTTTACGGACGACAGTGACCAACCACACAGGACCGCTGAGGTATCGAAACACACGGGAAAGTGAAGATATTGAACGTATGGAATGGCCTGCTTACTCCCCGGGCTTACCTACACCTTTACCACTCCAGTGATGCTAATGGCAGACGTGTTTCGCAACATAGACATCCTCCCTGAACTGTGCAAGATTTGTAAACCGTCTTGAGAGAGGAGAGGGACAATATTCCCCAAAGACTACTTAACAGTTTGGTAGCCAGCATCAATAATGCGTGCAAAATGTGTTTTGTTGCCCGAGGACGGCATCTTCCTTACTGAGAGTCCGATATCGACCTTTATGATGGTACTAACCTCTGTCAAACATGAAATTTATGTCCCTTAGCCTGCTTTCCCATGTGGTGAAATCTGTACCATTTTTCACTATAAATAAATCGTTCCATCTCTATTACGTACGTACTGTGTTTCATGTCGTCATTGCCTCTGATTGTTCTTGCCCAACGATTCTTCGTTTCTTAGCAATTTTCAAGCACTGCACTGTACAACGAAGTAATAAGTCGAGCCCTCATATTCACCAGATGTTGCAAGCGAGAGAAGAAGGGTGGGAGAATGAGAAAGGCGCGGGAGGGGGGGGGGGGGGGGGGAAGGGAAGTGATAGCCTCTGCCCAACGTGTTTCAGATCTTGTTCAAGTACACATGATATTCTACGCAAAAAGTAGTGAGTAATATGGGTACGTAACAGATTTAACGCACAGACACAGGCCCTATTCTTTGAACGATATTATTGTACTATCACATATATAAAAATGAATACACATAAGCAACTGAAGCATTGTTATGAAACAAAATTAATGATTTACAATTTGATCGTGCCAATCTCGTTCAAGAATAGCGGGTTTCCTGCAAATTTACTTTGCTTTAACAGTGACAGATTCAAAATCCAAAGGAAATAACCCACGTCAGTAATAATAACTAAACATCGCTTCGCTACTTGTTAATGACAAACTAATTTTTTTCATTCGCTTACACAGCATTTGAGAATTTGCAACATAGAGATGTTCAAAGCAAAGAGATCTCTAGCACCAGTTGCAGGTTAGAAATCGCGCACTTTAACATAATGAACAGAGCATATCATCAGTCTCAAAACAATATTTGACAAAGCTCTAACTCACTTCAACGAGCGCCGGGGCGTACTCGGGAATTAGGCAGGTTGTAGGGAGACGGAACAAGTGACAAACAACAGATGTGCGCGAAAGCTTAAAAACTGTTGTTTCAGAAGGTCATAACAGCGTTCTGTCAGAACTAATTTTCGCGCGGTATAAATTTCTGGGGGTGATATCTCGCTGTGTGCTTTTTTCTACTTAAAATATGAGGTCAAGTTGCTGATGTTTCCTTGTTAGAACATATTACGATAGCAAATGTAACGAGGTACCTCGAACACAACGACTTTCTCCATGTTAACCAGCGTGGATTACGAAAACGTCGGTCGTGTGAAACCCAACTCACATGACATCGTGAAAGCAATGGATCAAGCTCAGATGCAGTAGTCTATTTCCTCATTCCTGGTAATCTTTGCATTCAGGATCTCACATACGCTTCCCATAGAAAGGGCAATTGTATGTTGTTTTAAACGAAATATGTGACTGGAGTGAGGATTTCTTGGTAGGGACGACGCAGGTATCTTGGATGGAGAATCGTCTACAGACCTAGAAGTAACTTAAAGTGTGCCCCAAAGAAGTATGTCGGAACCCTTGCTTTTCATGTGTATATTAATGATCCTGCAGACAATATTAATAATAAGGTCTTAATTTTAGCAGGTTATTTATAATAAAGCAGTGTCTGCAAATTTCCGCAAAAAAGTCAGCCAGATATCGATAAAATATCGAAATGATGAAAAGACTGGCAACTTACTTTAAATGATCAGAAATGTAAAATCTTGCACTTCACAAAATGAAAAATGCTTAGTATCCTTTGGCTATAGTAACAATGAGTCAGAAAGACTTATATGTTCCCTATTTTAAAATTTTGTGACTAAAGCTTTATCGCTTGATATTTATTTTATATGTGACATGCCAGTTTGAATGTTTTATTTCTTAGTAGTTGCCGAAACCTAGGTCAAAAACACTTCATTTCTGCGACCGAGGGCCGTTATTGCTTTAATTCTGCTTTATTTGTTTGCCTAAGGACCTGAATCATGATGAGCGGTAACACTGTTATCTAGTAAGGACTGCCCTACGAAATGAGTATAGAAAGTGTTAACAGCATTAATTGAAAAAATAGATGGGGGAAACCATACTGATCCCTTCTTGCTCTTCAGGCTGTAAGAAAACGAAGATAACCGCAAAGGAGGAACTAATTTTTTTGACCAACTTGACGGGCTATGTAAACTTAGGATAATTCCCTCCCCCCTTACTACAATATCCATTGCAGATGTGTACCAACACCCGAATAGGGTGGCGCCACGTAATGACACCGTTTGAACGGCTGACTGCCGTCTTAATGAAAATAATGGAATCACAAAGCGAAATTAATATCACTAAAGCAATTGCATGTAACAGTAGATCACTAGATAAGGAACAATATTAATAATATACAAATGATAGAGCACGACAATCGGTCGTCCTTTTTTGCAGGGCTTATTTGGCAAATCTAGATTTCGGCTAGTGGCCCGCCATTATCAGTGCACTATTTTGTAGTACCAGTGGATGTCAGAACCTCGTTGTTCGGGCGTCTGTCATAGTTCTTTGAACTCTGAATAAATCTAGATTTGCCAAATAAAACCTGCAAAAAAGGACGAGTGATTGCTGTGCTCTGTCATTTGTAAATCATATCACAGTCGCTGAGTGTACCCACATTCCTAATGGAAGGTTATCTGATGAATAATAACAATGGTTACGTTTACCGAATGGACAACACTAGTATAACAAGAAATTTATTTAATATAATAATTAAAATAGGTAAAAATTAATTACTTGGTTAGAAGTCAAGTAGTACTTACGAGAAATGAAGATATAGTCAGAGGACGCAAAGATTACTGTAAATAATTAATCAATGTGAATTCACTGAGCACGAGTAACTTAATTTAAGTGAAGTAATCCATTTTTGATTGTTTTCAGATACACGTCCGCAACCTGGTACTCAATGAAATGTGCACAATTAATCGTTGTCAGCTTTTGTAGCTGTCTGGAGTGTGGTGTTATACACTGAAGAGCCAAAGAAACTGGTGCACCTGCCTAACATCGTGTAGGGCCCCCGAGAGCACGCAGAAGCGCCGCAACACGGGGTGGCATAGACTCGACCAATGTCTGAAGTAGTGCTGGAAGGAACTGACACCATGCATCGTGTAGGACTGTCCATAAATCAGTGAGAGTACGAGGGGTGGAGACCTCTTCTGAACAGCACGTTGCAAGGCGTCCCAGATATGCCCAATAACGTTCATGACTGGACGGTTTGGTGGCCAGCGGAAGTGTTTAAACTCAGAAGAGTGTCACCAACTGCGATATGGTCTCGTATACAAACAGTGATCAAATACTGTCAAATGTTTTTTATTTCAGTCTTCGATCACAACATGTATTCTTTAGACGACGACCGGTTTCAGTCCGCAATAATCAACCTCAGATCTTTTTGGAGTTGCAGTAATGACTGTGTGGACGATGCGGCCTGTTCTACACCTTATTTTAGATCTATATGACGATGCTATGCTGATCATATGTTTTGATGATGCCATTATGGCCTTATCAATTTAGGACATGGTGTGAAAAAGATCTGAGGATGGTCATTACGGTCTGAAACCGGTCATCGTCTAAAGAATTGATATTGCGATCAAAGACTGAAATAAAAAACATTTGTCAGAAGAGTGTTCCTGGAGCCACTCTGTAGCAATTCTGGACGTGATGGGTGTCGCAATGTCCTGCTGGAATTGCCCAAGTCCGTCGGAATGTACAATGGGCATGAACCGATGCAGGTGATCAGACAGGATGCTTACGTAACAGGCGTGTCTAGATGTATCAGGGGTCCCATATCACTCCAACGACACACGCCCCACACTTTTACAGAGCCTCCATCAGATTGCACAGTCCCCTGCTGACCTGCAGGGTCCGTGATTGTCTCTATACCCATCCGCTCGATACAATTTGTAACGATACTCGTCTGACCAGGCAACTTGTTTCCAGTCACCAACAGCCAAATGCCTGTGTTCACGGGCCCAGGCTAGGCGTAAAGCTTTGTGTCGTGCAGTTGTCAAGGGTGCACGAGTGGGCCTTCAGCACTTCTGTCATGTTGAACGATTTTCTTCAATCGTCGTTGGTTCTGTTCTTGCAAGATCTTTTTCCGGCCGCAGCGATGTCGGAGATTTGATGCTTTACCAGATGCCTGATATTCACGGTATTCGTGGAATGGTCGTACGGCAAAATCCCCACTTCATCGCTATCCCGTACACGCTGTGTTCCAACGCTCGTGCGCCGACTATAACACCACGTTCAGTTTCACTGAAATCTTGATAACCTATCATTGCAGCAGCAGTAACCGATCTAACAACTGCGACAGACACTTGTTGTCCTATATAGGCGTTGTCGACCGCAGCGCCGTTTTCTGCCTGTTTGCATATCCATGTATCTGAATACGCATGCCTATACCTTTTTCTTTGGCGCTTCAGAGTAGTATGTATTACTTTATAAATTCCATAAAGATCTCGCCACAACGAAAAAACTCCTGATTATCGCCCCAACTCGCAAATCATATCCACTGTACTCTCGTCCTCGCTTTCACCGACCCAGCGACGCGGCATTGATATCATATTTACTGACCAATTACTGAAATTGATCATGAAAGTAGTTTTGCATTATGCGTCCCTGCAGTACAATTACACTCGCCAGGTAATTGAGATGGGAACCGCTGGACAGAAGGAAAAGCTCTTTTCGAGGAACGCTTTACATATTTTTGTATTTGAATATGCATGACTATATCAGTTTCTTTGGCGCTTCAGTGTATATCCTTCAGAGCGAGCATGTTTCTGAATCAGCACAGCGTCATGGAAGGTAACGTTCCATTCGTTAAGCATTTGTGCGTTCTGATTTCTCGAAACATTCATTTAAACTGGAAGTTATTTGACCCGGTAATATTTACTTGCTTTGTGAACTACTGCTGAACGCCTACTCGAACTAAACACATCAAAATGTAACGTGCCGTTTAGGGGTGTAGTTTAGTGAGGGACGCTTGCAACAGTTACTACCTTCATTTAGAAATTTGCAATTATTCTCTGCAAAGGTGATGAAAATTATGGTGATCAGAGGCTAGAACGCTAGGCGTAAAATGAGAGGTCTACGGAAGACGGCAGTTATACAACACGGACTTTAACAGCGGGGTTTTGAAGCCCGCACGTGGGGCAGCAATCAGTGCACGTAGCGTCTCGCTTCTCGCCTGACTTGCTCGCTACCTGCTTTGAGTATTCCGGTAAGTCGAGCTCTAAGCCACTTGGTCCACAGGTATTATGTCACTGGAGAACGGTACGTAAAGCAGGTGGGTGTGACTGGTGCTAGAGAGACGGCGTGGCGCGACGGAGCGGCAACGCGAGGCTGCGCACCGCGGCTGTAGGCACGCCTGTGGTTAGCGGTACTCACGTGGTAGTTAGCGGTACTCACGTGGTAGTTAGAGGGTACTCAGGTGGTAGTTAGCGGTACTCACGTGGTAGTTAGCGGTACTCACGTGGTAGTTAGCGGGTACTCACGTGGTAGTTAGCGGGTACTCACGTGGTAGTCGAGCTGAACGTTGTGCCCGTAGCCGCCCTCTTCGTAGCCGGGGTAGCCGCTCGTCGCCGTCGCCAGGAGTGCAACTGCTGCTGCGACGACCTGTCAACACGTCACGTGTCACCTCCCTCAGTCAGAAACTCTTCTCTCCACTCTGTCTACTGGGGCGGGGGAAGTACAACACGGCTACAGCGTAGGCTCCTTTCAAGCATTCTTGAAAGGATTTAACTAAATTACTTGAAGGGTGGTCAAATGAAAACGAGATGGGGAAAAAGCAAATAAACTATTTCTTATTTCGAAAATAATCTTCATAACTTTCAAGATCGTACAGTGGGACAAGACGGTTGGTTGGTTTAAACATTAAAGGGATCAAACTGTAAAGGTCATTGGTCCCTTGTTTCATAAACACACAGAGCTTATTGAAACCATCCACCAGTCAGGCAAAGCACTAAAATAAAAATTCTTGGGGAAGAAAAGCCCCAAGGTCAATGGTAAGGCAACATGGAAAATGGAGCACAGCAATAAAAACAATATATAGAAGAAAGGCAGAAAGAATTAAAACTGTACAGCAGAGGACCGTGGGTGGCTGATCACGAAAATAAAAGGATGAGCCAGCCTCTCTGCAACACGTTAAAACCTCCAGCCTAAAAGATTACGGTGGAGGTAAATTACAACACAAAACTAAGTAAAATATACAGCACAAAAGAGGGTGACGCAATAAAATGAGATGCACCTATAAAAGCTTCTTGTGCGAATAAAACTTAAAACCCGATCTGCCATAGAGACATTGTTACCTAAAAGAGATGATAAATCACCCAGGAGATTAAAAGTTCGCCTGAGGGCGGTTAAAAGAGGAAATTCCAACAACATATGCGCCACCGTCATGTTTGCACCACAGCGACTATGTGGGGGGTCCTCTCGACGCAGCGGATGACCATGCGTCAGCCAAGAGTGACCAATGCGGAGCCTACACGGAACAACAGAATTCCTGGAGAGACCCGCATGGAGGGACCCCACACAGTCGGGGTCTCCTTTACTCGCCGCAGCTTGTTGGATGCTGCCAGAATGCGCCATTCGTCTCCCCACGACCCAAAGACGCGACGACGCAACACCGATTGGAGATCAGTTGCCAGGAGGCCAATCTCCATAGTCACTTTGCGGATAGCCTCTTTGGCTAGCTTGTCGGCGAGTTCGTTTCCTGCTATCCCAACGTGTCCTGGGGTCCATATGAACCCCACAGAACGTCCACGCTGTTCAAGAGCGTGGACGGACTCCTGGATGGCAACAACAATGGGATGGCGTGGGTAGCACTGGTCAAAAGCCAGCAGACTACTGAGAGAGTCACTGCAAATGACGAAGGACTCTCCAGTGCTGGTACGAATACGCTCAAGGGCACGAAAAATGGCTGTCAGTTCTGCGGTGTAAACACTGCAGCCTTCCGGCAAGGAGCGCTGGTCGACATATTCCTCATGAGCATAAACGTACCCCACATGGCCATCAACCATCGAGCCATCTAGGAGAGCAAGACTGCAAGAGGAACTGAATCTTTTTGCCATCGTGAGAGCTCCAGCCGAAGCTGCGGCCGACGAATATAACAAGGTGGTGTACGTGGGTAGACCTGGAAAGCAGATGGAAGAGGCAAAGACTCGAGTTCACTAAGGAGTGCCCAAACACGGATCCCAATTGGATGTCCTGATCGCGGTCGCCGGTGTGGGATATGGACTGCCGCATTAGCGAAAAGGAGACGGTGGTTAGGATGACGGGGCGAACAGCGGACGTGTGCAGCATAGTTAGCTAAGAGTTGTTGAAGCCGGACGCGAAGTGGAGGAACCCAAGCCTCAGCAAGTAGGCTATTAACAGGGTCGGTGCAGAATGCTCCTGTCGCCTGTCGAACCCCACAGTGGTGAACGGGGTCCAACAGTTGCAACGCTGAGGGCGACGCTGAGCCATACGCCACAATCCCATAATCGAGTCGGGACAGCACGAGGGCTTTGTAGAGCCGCAGCAGCGTATTACGATCTAAGACGGTCAATGTCTTCACGGAAAAATGTTGCCTACGGAACCACGATTGTACCCTAGCGTGCACCTCGTCGCCCCAAGGAAATCGACGGCCACGAATGTCTTTCTTCAGGGCTCCAAAAGTATGGAAATCGCATGCGGAGAGACCGGGAATGTATGGCGGATGTGTAACGGCTTCCCAGATACACCTCTGCAGTGTAGTCGAAACAACCTTGGCGACATGTGATCAGGCAATATCCTGCAACAAAATTATGCCGTCTGTCAACATTCCTGCGCGTTTGGACTTGGCGGCGAGCTGCAGTTTTTACAAAGTGGTCACGTGGCCATCGATTTGCTTCAGACGAACAAGTGCGCGCCTGGGTACGATAATGGTTCTGTAGGCTATCGCAAACATTTTTCCATGAAGGCTTTCACCGTATTGTCTCACAGTTAAGGCGATAACTTTTGAAATAATCCGATCTGTGTAGTCTTTATTTGATTACTCAATATATAAACCCTTTCAAAGGGGTGATATATTTTTTGACAGGGCAGGGTCTATATCCCGTGTATTTACGTAGAATTAACAAGATTAGGATATAGGCAGGCAACTGTTAATTGGTAGGCACACGTGAAGATACTTGGCTTGGATGTGAAAAAGTACTGAATTTAGACAGAGAGTACTTGTAAGAATGTATATGGCGTAGTCCGTAATGAGGAATGGTAGTTGCTTAATACTGTAGTGAATAAGACATTCAAGGTTAAACGAGGTGAATATCAAAATACGTGACGTCTCTGAACTGTTTTGACTATTATCGAGCTGATAGTAGTCAAAACAGTTCGTCGAGAATTACATTAATTTATAACGACCGCCGCAGACAGAGAACCAGCACTAGGAGTTATGACACGGTCAAAATGAAGACGTGGCCCTTCCAACGACTCGGGTAGTCTAGAGTCTACCGAAGATCAGTGACAAAAGAACTGCTAATACAAGACAATTTTGTGAGTATAACTGAGAGGGCGTGGTCGCGCATCCTGTGCAATTCTATATTGAGACATTCTTGGACAAATGGCTCCTCGTTAGTTCGATTTTGATGCAATGTTGGATGCGGACACAGTACTACTCTGAAGATGTAGAGCCATCGATGTGATACCAGGATATTTTTCCTGGTAACACGGTGGTCATTTTATGCTCAGATAAAGAAAACAATTTCACGCCAGAAACACTTCAAGTGGACTCGAAAATGTAACACTGGATAGAGTAAATCGGTCGATAGAGTGTGTAGTTTGGAATCTGAAAACATTCTGATAACAGAATAAGATTGTAACGACTTTTCGCTCTGATTGTATTAAAAAGTATTATTAAAGTATAAATACTGTAACGAGGGGAGAGGGTGGAAGCATGAAACTAAATTTTTTAAAACATAAGTGCCGAAAATCGAGAAACTTCGGCTTAGCATTAAGGAAGTTTACGAGTAGCAGATTATAACAGAGTAATGTTGCAACGACGTTTCACCGTGTATGTAGTAAATAGTTTTATTAATAGTAATAAATATTGTAAAGAAGGAGGGTAGAGTCTCAGGAACTAATGTTTCTTAAAAGATAATTGCTAAAAATAGAAAAAAAATTTCACTTAGCGTTAGAGACGTTTACGAACAACAAATGAAGCTCATCAACAAAACAATGCCAAAATTCAGATTAGGTTCAAAACATTACTGGAATATGGCGGAAAGTCTAATAGTAACGCTATGTACGTGTAAAAATTGTCATACAAAAGAGACCCGTAAACATATGCTATGTGGCCGAGAGGAGCAGCTTCAAGCTGATGAGGAAGTTCTTGCGTGCCAGCTGCAGCTGATTATTCAAGATGTTACCATATCTTTGAGCTAAATGCTTGAATATTTCATGTTCTTATAACAAATCTAACTTCAGCCTATTACCTCTTTACGTAGAATTACTGTTTCTTTCTCGGAAATAAACAAATGCTCTGCAAAGGAGGAGTTATATACATTGCCACCTTTCTTTCACAGCAGATGCTTCTTTACCCCACTTTATTAGCCCTTGCAGTCTGTCTTGTACAATAACTGGGACAACTCTGACAGACCAATTTGTACATGTCTGAGGTTGTAAAAGGATATTCTCAGATTTTAGCGTGGCAACTAGATTTTTCTTCACACTGTTGTTGACGAAAAAAGAAACTTTTCAGCCGCATTTTTTGGTAATTTATAAGTCTTATTACGGAATCCTTGTAAGACCGTTTTGTTGTCTGTCTGTCCGACTGTTAAGAATCCTTTTTCTCAGGAACGAGTAGACGAACCAAATTGAAATTTATGTCACAATATTAAGGTCTATAGTCCCTTGGTGGTGTAAGGATTTTATACTTCTAAGTCGATTCAGTCAAAAGATACGGCCATTTATGTCACATACTTGAATACTCGAAACCTGTACATAGGGCACATCCCGTTGACCTAGAATCATGAAATTTAGCAAGAATCAAGGTTTCACGGTACAAGTAAAGGGAAAACTGCGAGATCGTTAATTTGTAATTACATCACATGAAAAAATATCTCTTTTGATATTTGTTATCAGACTTCAGATTTGAAATTAAAATATTCTTGAAATTCTTGGAATCCCTGGGACCAATATTTTTCCAATACCAATTTGGAGAATAGGCAAAAATCATCAATATCTTCGATTCCCAGAATGGATGAACTGTCTGTGTACATGATTAAGTTTGTACGTAACCCTGAATGCGTGAGTCTTGGCCATTTTTATTTATTCATTCCGCTTTGTGGTGTCTAACGCAACTCGATAACTTTGAACGCTGGAAAAACGAATTTTCGAGAAGGAATTCCTCATTGCTGCAACGAGGTAGCAAATAACCTGTCCAGCCACCTAAGCCTAGGTTTCTGTTGTTGCCCAGATGTCCAAGGAAAATGCCGGAAAGAGTCCTCTGAAAAGAATATGGCCGCTTTTATTCTCCATCCTTTACATTCACATCTACATCTACGTCTACGTAATTACTTTGCAATTCACGATTAACTGCCTGGCAGGGAGTTCATCGAACCATTTTCAAGGTATTTATCTACCGTTCCACCCTCGAACAGCGCGCGGTGAAAAACGAACACTTAAATCTTTCCGCACGAGTTCTGATTTATGTTATTTTATGATGATGATCATTTCCCCTTACGTACGTGGGGGCCAACAAAATACTTTTACACCCCCAGGAGAAAACTGATGATTGGAATTTCAGGAGAAGGTCTTGTCGCAACGAAAGACAGCTTTGTTTTAATGATTGCCACCCCAGTTCACGTATCATATCCTTCGCACTCACTCCCCTATTTGGCTCTAAAACAAAACGAGTTGCTCTTCTTTTTCGATGTCCTCAATCATACCTATCTGGATTAGATCCCACATCGCACAGCGATACTTCAGAAGAGGGGAACAAGCGTAGTGTAAGACGTCTCCTTAATAGACCTATTGCGATTTCTGAGAGTTCTGCCAATAAATTACAGTCCTTGGTTTGCTTTCCCCACAAAATTATCTATGTGATCGTTACAGTTTGCTGAAACACTCGTGTTTTCCGTCTTCTTTTATTGTTGCGAAACATGGATCATTAAGGCTAGAGACAAGCAGCGTATTGGCACATTTGAGCTTTGGTGCTGCCATAGGATGCTGCGCATAAAATGGACTGAACGAAGAACACATTTTTCCATTATCGAGCAACCCAATATCTCCACTCTTCTCGTGTCAACTCAAAAAATTCTCCAGTGCTTCGGCCATCTTGTGAGAAGAGATGGAGGAAAGGAAGGAAAAATATTCATGGAGAGCAAGAGACCGAGACGGAGAGCAGCGAGAAGGTAGATAGGTTAAATCAAGAAGATTTCAGGTCTACCTCTTCGCCAGGCACTAAGAGAAACTGGTGAGAGATGGAGACGCTTGGTTCATGCGGTCACGACGCTCAGCAGTCAGCACAACGACTTGTGATGGTGATATAGCTGTGAAGATGATCTCAGGCAATATTTATGTATGATTTCTTAAGAATTGTTTGAGATCCTTCCTTGTTAGAATTAATTAAGGGTATCGAAGGCACACTGAGATGTGCTGCTAGATTTATTTCTGTTTCCTGTCAGCAGTAGAGTGCTGCAGAGATCCTGAGCAATTTAGCATAGTATTCTGTGGAAGAAAGACTCTGAAATAACTCGTTTTCACGTTTTAGTGGCGTATTTGCTGCGCAGAAAGTTTATGAAAAGTTGTCTGCCCGACCGGGACTCAGAATCCTGCCTTTCTTCGACAGTGCGCTGTAAGCTGTGTAATCCCAGCCTGGTTGATGGACTCGCCTCCCGTTGGTTGCTCTCTCTATCTCGTATTTAGGCTCCATGAGTCTGGGTGTTTACCTAGGACTGATAGAAAGATCCAAAGAAGAGCGGCGCGTTTCGCACAGGATCGTTTAGTCCGCTAGAGCTTTACGGAGATCCTCAACAAACTACTGGTGGACGTTACGACAGAGGCGTTGTGGATCACAGAGAGGCTTAGTATTAAAATTTCGTGAGAGCTCTTTCCGGGAAGACCCGGACAACATACTACTTTCTCAAAACACATCTTTCGGAAAGACCACGACGAGACATTTCGAGAAATTGGAGCTATTACAGAGGTTAACCGACAATCGTTCTTCCTACGAGCTATCTGCGAGTGGAACAAGGACGTGGGGATCAGTTAGTGCTACCAGAAGTACTCTCCGCTACGTACCTTAGCAGGCTCTCCGGGTATGATGTAGATGTAGATGAAAAGTGTTGGGTTGGCAGAAGAGCCAACACCGTGTCGCTAGAGGAGGCCGAAATGTACGCGTTTTAGCTTACGCAGGCTGGCGTGAAGATGGAAGAACTATACTGACGTGAGGTCTGGAACATGACAAGGAATGAGAATTCATAAAGCGGACGTAATTAGTTTGATACTTAACTTTAATCCATTAATGATGAACGTCGCTCTTGACGGTACATGATTCACAATATTATGTTAGTAACTGAATATGGCGCCTTGGTAGGTCGTAGCAAATGACGTAGCTGAAGGCTATGCTAAACTGTCGTCTCGGCAAATGGGAGCGTATGTAGAGAGTGAACCATCGCTAGCAAAGTCGGTTGTACTACTCGGGCGAGTGCTAGGGAGTCTCTCTAGACTAGACCTGCCGTGTGGCGCCGCTCGGTCTGCAATCTCTGATAGTGGCGACACGCGGGCCCGACGTATACTAACGGACCGCGGCCGATTTAAAGGCTACCACCTAGCAAGTGTGGTGTCTGGTGGTGACACCACAAAAAGTGAGACGAGAAACCAAAGGCAGGTTGAATTTTTGAGTTGGGCAGTGAGACGTGCAGCACAAATGGTTGCCACAGCTCGCAGCAGACAGGGATACGACTTCGAATCCTTCTTGACTCGGCATACAATTTTAATACTAGTGAATAAAGCAAAAATAAACTAGTCTTTCACGAAACGCAGTTGCAAAAATTCAAGGAACTATTGCTTCAGGCCGACAGTAAATAATTGTACTGCCTCTATTGATCACCACTGTTAAATATCATAGCGACAAGATAGGAGAGATGAAAATACGTATACAGACACACGTACAGCAATGTCCTCCGTCGTTCCGTTCACGGGAATGGGGAGTACCAAACAGCGGTCTGAAGTATCCACCGCCGCAAGCTTCGCGGCGCCTCGTTTGTTCTCAGGTACTCACCAAAGCCTTGCACGCCATGCTGAGTGGTTGACGTCGCGTCGAGCGGCTGTGAGGTAGATGTGTGGGCACTGACGACGTCCGCGGCCGCTCGCCGTATATATAGGGCGGGCCGCGGCTGGTACGCTCCGGTACCCGTGCTCTTCCTC
This sequence comes from Schistocerca gregaria, assembly GCF_023897955.1. Taxonomy (NCBI): domain Eukaryota; kingdom Metazoa; phylum Arthropoda; class Insecta; order Orthoptera; family Acrididae; genus Schistocerca; species Schistocerca gregaria. The sequence goes on from NC_064927.1 coordinate 290,864,556, forward strand.
CCACACCCACACCCTCCCCCACCCCACCCCCTCCCGCCGAGCGCCGTTTCTCCTCGCATGCTGCCGCATTTTTGGTAATGGCCGCCCGCACTGCTCCGCACAATAGCACCAGGAGCTCAATTTCGCCCTAATTACCCAAAATCGTATTGTTAGCTGCTCTTGGCTAAGTTCGTAAAGCAGCACAACTGTGTTCGTAGTACTCTTTCTGCTGCCAGTGACGACAATCAGCTGCATTTTTTCCTTTTTTTTGGCGGTACCGGGTTTCTTATAACATCCACAATATATATAATTATTACGAGTGAAATATGAACGTGTGGATAATATTCATACAGTTATGTAATTATTTCTTAAAAAGATGATAATTATGTAAAACAGAGACAATATTTGTCTCGAATTCTCTGTTAATCTATGCCATTCTTTTCTTTTGTTTTGTACTCTTTCGTCGTCTTCTTCTGATGTACATCGCCGACGCAAAACGCGAATCGATTTGAGGTCTGTTAAATGAAAAAAAAATTAATGTAAAATTATTGTACTTTTATGTTCATTTGCTGGTAACACAAATAGAGCCAAATGCGTTAAAACTATTTATGATTAATTATTAAAAATTCACTTCCTCTTTTAATTATAATTTTGTATTAATTGCTTTATCATAGCTGCAAGAAGCGCAGCCGTTGCTAGTTGCGATTACATAGCAACTTCGTCTGTACTTCTAGTTGAAAATAGCATGAGTTTGTGTTAAACTAATTTTCAAAACAATTTAATAATTTTTTTATTGGTGGCATCAATTTAAAAGATTTATTGGGAAAAGGAAAATCTTAATTAAAAAAGAAATCCTCTATCTTTTGTTGGCCGCCATCTTAACTTTTATTACAGCTGCAAATTTAAATTACTTGAAACTGCAAACTTTCAATATTCCGATGTGAAAGAAATAAATGTGCATCGGTGGTACTGAACTCTATTTATAAAAGAAAAAATTAATCGAATGAGACTGCGTTTTCTAAGAACAGTGCTGATGGTATTTTTTGTTGAACAAGATTTCATTGCTGATGTATGTGGCCAAAATTAAACTACGCACGAGTCACGGAGAAAGCTATTTCTGGTAGCATACGTCAGTGTTGTGTGCGGGTGGTATTCTGTGATTGAATCGAAGACAAAAATTATAAAAGCTCTGATGTACGATCTGTAATTTTAGTGATATGAACACAGCTTACAGTCAACATTATTACACTACGTCAGGTGGAATTCTTGTGCAATTTGATCAAAATAATTATCCGGAAGAAGTTGCAGTATGAATAATGCATTATACATGTGTATAATATTGTCAGTATCATTTACAAAATCAAATCAATGCAAATGCTAAAAAAATAGAGTGAATTCAAACCGCAGAATACCATAGAGTATCGTATCATTCATATTCATTGCACTTGTCGATGTTGATGATACGCAAAAACAGCCACATTCTGGATGTTAGGCCTGAGACATAAATAACTTTCCTTCTAACTTTCGATTCGTCTCCTGCTACGAAAGACAACCTAAGAGGCAATAGCACAGGTGTTAAAATTATCCGACGTTTATTTCTTCAAAATATACGGTCTGTGGTCATGAAAAAGTAATTTTTTTTGGTCATCAGTCTACTGACTGGTTTGATGCGGCCCGCCACGAATTCCTTTCCTGTGCACTTGCAACCTACGTCCTCAATTATTTGCTTGACGTATTCCAATCTCTGTCTTCCTCTACAGTTTTTGCCCTCTACAGCTCCCTCTAGTACCATGGAAGTCATTCCCTCATGTCTTAGCAGATGTCCTATCATCCTGTCCCTTCTCCCTATCAGTGTTTTCCACATATTCCTTTCCTCTCCGATTCTGCGTAGAACCTCCTCATTCCTTACCTTATCAGTCCACCTAATTTTCAACATTCATCTATAGCACCACATCTCAAATGCTTCGATTGTCTTCTGTTCCGGTTTTCCCACAGTCCATGTTTCACTACCATACAATGATGTACTCCAGATGTACATCCTCAGAAATTTCTTCCTCAAATTAAGGCCGGTATTTGATATTAGTAGACTTCTCTTAGCCAGAAATGCCTTTTTTGCCATAGCGAGTCTGCTTTTGATGTCCTCCTTGCTCCGTCCGTCATTGGTTATTTTACTGCCTAGGTAGCAGAATTCCTTAAATTCATTGACTTCGTGACCATCAATCCTGATGTTAAGTTTCTCGCTGTTCTCATTTCTACTACTTCTCATTACCTTCGTCTTTCTCCGATTTACTCTCAAACCGTACTGTGTACTCATTAGACTGTTCATTCCGTTCAGCAGATCATTTAATTCTTCTTCACTTTCACTCAGCAGTAATTATCACCTACAAAAAACGAAGTTATCTAATTACTTTTTTCCATAATCTTCTCCATTGTCTTCGATAGAGAAGTCTATTTGCAGGCCCTTAGGAATTTTGGAAACAGTAGATTTGGAACTTTTTTTCTCGTTTTATTTAATTTTATTTCATTTTCTTTGCAACAAGTTTCAATGAATATGTGCGGATAGCGTTCGAGGGAAGTCACGGCAGTTCGCTTTATCGAAAGGGAGCAAACACCTACAGCTTCCTGGAAGCACAAGCATAATACTCCAATGACATGATAATTAAATCAAGATCCTAAGCTGTCGACAGTCGTTGATATATATCAACGGGGACAGTTGAAAATGTGAGTCCCGACTGGGACTCGAACCCGTGATATCCTACTTACATGGCAGGCGCTCTATCCATCTGAGTCACCGATGACACTGAGGATAGTGTGACAGCAGGGATTTATCCCTTGCGCGCTCCCCTTGATACCCACATTCCCAACTTAATATCCACACACTACATTCGTAGTGCACCTGCCCATTACACTCATTACTCGCGGTATACAATCTTACCAAGTCCCGTAAGAGTTATGCCCGAAATAACAGATACCATATTCATATAATTAAGGTCACCAGTCATTGACCTCCTTCTTCTGTGTTGGATGCATACCCATTGCCCGAATTCTTACGGACTCGGTAAGATCGTCTGCCGCGAGTAATGAGTGTAATGGGTTGGGGCACTACGAATGTAGTGTGTGGAATTAAGTTGGGAATGTGGGTCTCACGGGGGAGCGCGCAAGGGATGAATCCCTGCAGTCGCACTATCCTCTGTGCCCTCGGTGGCTCAGATGGATGGAGCGTCTGCCATGTAATAGGAGATCCCGGGTTCGAGTCCCGGTCGGGGCACACATTTTCAACTGCCCCGTTGATGTATATCACGCCTGTCGACAGCTTAGGGCCTTGATTTTATTATCATTTTATTCTAAGGGAGTTGCATGGTAAACGATGGTATCTATTCTTTCGGACATGACCGAAAGAACAGATACCATCTTCATAAAGCATAATACTCAGTCCCGTCACATTAATGTGACCAACGTCTATGTTCAACGTCAAAGTAGCAGCTCTTTTAGTAGAGGGTGTAAAAGCGTGTCGGGGAGACACGGAAAACAGTACAGTTTTTGTGATGCGGGAACGGAGCGGTTTCTCTGACGTCCAAAAGGGCATGATTATTTGCTTTCGCGCCAAGGGTGGATGCATTCCAGAAGCGGCTAAGTTTGTAAAGTCTTCGCTTGCCCCCATGGTTAAAGCGTTCGGTTGATGCCAAATAGCGCTACCGAAATCCGGTGCCGAGGCAACAGTGGAGCTCCGTTGGCCAGAGATGACGGGGGTACGACACCTGTGGAGATGTGTATGGCGAACAGTCATCCAATTGTTGAGCAACTGGCAGTCCAGATGAACCAAGGGGTTACCGACAGAGTCACCTCAACGGTCGTTCAGAGAACGTTTCTACGCATGGGCGTCTGGGTCACGCATGCATGCTGAACGCTGTTCATCAGTGACGAAGGCTGGAATTGGCGCACCAGTACCGCAATTGGCCGTTCACTGAGAGGCGCCAGGTGACCTTTTCACTTTAGTCTTATGCTCCATCGAGCATTTACGATGTGGTTCGTTCAAATGGTTCAAATGGCTCTGAGCACTATGGGACCTAACATCTGTGGTCATCAGTCCCCTATAACTTAGAACTACTTAAACCTAACTAACCTAAGGACATCACACACATCCATGCCCGAGGCAGGATTCGAACCTGCGACCGTAGCAGTCGCACGGTTCCGGACTGAGCGCCTAGAACAGCGGATCCACCGCGGCCGGCACGCTGTGGTTCGGAGAAGGAAGGGAAGGAGATGAGGATGTGGTTTTACTGTCCTGTCGACGACAGAGGCATTGTAGATGGAATATAAGAGCAGACTGGGGAAAGATTGGGAAGATAATCGACCATCTTGTTTTAATAATGTCCTGCAGCTCCTACGATGCTGATGAACGACTTTATATAAAGCTGTTTTTTTTTTTTTTTTTTTTTTTTTTTTTTTTTTTTTTTTTTTTTTTTTTTTTTGACCGGTATTGGTCTACACGTCCATGGTCACAGCTCGAGTGATTTATTTTGCGCCACCATATAATTTTTGTTGATGTTTCCGGAGCTTTTACTTTAATTTTTCTACATAGTTTCCAATGCTCATAGTGTTATGGATGAGGCAGCATCTCGTACACTTATACAGTATATGCAGTACTGATCTTTCTTAAATGTAGTAATAGATCACTGGCGCAGGGTACAACTACTCGAGATAAAATGTTTCTTTCCTCTGTTTGGTCTAAGACTGACGTCGTTCTCGTTATCTATGTTGTGTACATTGATGTCATACCACCCCTCCCACGATGGGGGCATCAGAGACATTTTACCTGCTGGCCAACCTGGTTTACTAGAATGTTCATGAAATTGATTTAATCAGTTTCACTGTGATTCACCATGGGAGATTTTCTTTGCTCATCCTCGGCATCTGTTAATAACATTTCTGCAGATGTTTAAGTAGAATCCCTTTCAGATACACATTCGGTGTGGTTGGCGTAGCAGACGTAAGCGACAACTACTGCGGGAGAGTGATGCACCCTCAGATCTTGTACTCACGCACACCACGAACCTCACTGACGCCACTTTGCTAAACCGCGCCGAGCTTTGCACGTTGAAACCTTCGTCTCGATTAAAAGCGGCTTAAATACAAACTTCGATCTTTTACAGGTCACTACCGTTTATTGCATTTGTGTCCAAGCGAGATAACACAATTTAGACACTAGACTGGCACTCGCAGCGAAGGCCATCCTGATTTAGGTTTTCCGTGCTTTCGCTATATAACTCTGTGCTACAGTTGGGTGGTTCCTTTGCAAAGAACGACTGCTGCCTTCCTCATTGCATCTCCCTGTTAGCTCTTCGTACTTCAACCGACTGTATGGATTTATGACACTCCTTACACCTCTGAATCAGAAACATTCGAAACCCTGCCACCTCCACTAGTCCCGGGCGGTATGGCAAATCTCCTTACCAAAAGCTTAGAGACAGACTTCTCGTTTCTTAGAGGCCCGAGCAGCTCTTAAACGATAATAGTTTTCGTCTGATCAGTTTTGCAATTACAAACTGATTAGCTTTGACCTCGGTAAGAAGCATTTTCATTGATCCCACCAGCTTTCGCTAATTACTCGTCCCTCTCGTAGTAGGTTCTTTCGTTACCAGTGTGTCCAGTAAGGAAATCAGGAAGAGTTGACAGATTTTTGAATCGTGAAGGAGAAGGTCTTATTGATGACTAAAGTCTCTGATATGTGTCTCTGTTGTGTTTATTATACTTTTAGAAAAACGCTAGGAACTTATGCACCAACACAATACATACAGGGTGATTAGAAACACTGTGAACAACTTGTAAGGGTGTTGCAGGGTAGGTTGTACTGAGATACAATTGTTAAGAAAAAATTCCATACGTTGCACCGTTTTCGAGTTAATTAGCACTGAAGTTAGCCAATCACACCGTCGCGCGCAAATTGAAGCGACCCTTCAGGTAGAGTTCAGTGTCAGCCGCTCTAATGACGGATATTGTATCATACCAGACTGCTCAGCCTTTGGCTGGGGTTCGGTTCTTATTACCGTCCCATGTCCAAATTTTGTATCTTACTCTTGTTCGCTTTTAGAAAACGGAACGAGGTCGCTTGAATTGGCACGCGCAAAAGCCTGACTAGCTAACTTCAATGCTAATTAAATCGGAAACGGCTCAACGTATCCAAATTTTTTCTTAACAATTATTCCTCAGCAAAACATGCCCTGGAACATCTTTACAAACTTTTCAGGCTGTTTTTGACTAGCCAGTACACGTAAAAAAGAAAGCAGCCGGTTTCCCACTCAAAAATTGCATTTTCATGATGCTTGTTTGAAAAAATCGTGTTACTCCTCGTATAAAAAGAAGAAAAAAATGTCAAGCAGGATACACTAGAAATCGACAGCGGCATTAACACGGCCAGTCGAGAAGGTACTTTATCGTCCCGCGCTACTGCTGCCGTCGTTGCTCGGGCTCACACGACTGTCCTTCGAATATGGAATCGAAGGTTTCAGGACGGTCCTGAATAATGTCATGCAGGGTCTCAACGGCCCCACGTGACTAGTGCTCGAGAGGTAAATATATTGTCCACATTGGCTTACAGGATCGTGGAGCTACATCACATACCTTGGCTCTGATAACAGGATCATTTGCAGCAAGATAGTATCCATACGGACAGAGCACCGAAGTGTGGAGTACCACAGACTGCCAGCATGGAAACCTACACTCCTGGAAATTGAAATAAGAACACCGTGAATTCATTGTCCCAGGAAGGGGAAACTTTATTGACACATTCCTGGGGTCAGATACATCACATGATCACACTGACAGAACCACAGGCACATAGACACAGGCAACAGCGCATGCACAATGTCGGCACTAGTACAGTGTATGTCCACCTTTCGCAGCAATGCAGGCTGCTATTCTCCGATGGAGACGATCGTAGAGATGCTGGATGTAGTCCTGTGGAACGGCTTGCCATGCCATTTCCACCTGGCGCCTCAGTTGGACCAGCGTTCGTGCTGGACGTGCAGACCGCGTGAGACGACGCTTCATCCAGTCCCAAACATGCTCAATGGGGGACAGATCCGGAGATCTTGCTGGCCAGGGTAGTTGACTTACACCTTCTAGAGCACGTTGGGTGGCACGGGATACATGCGGACGTGCATTGTCCTGTTAGAACAGCAAGTTCCCTTGCCGGTCTAGGAATGGTAGAACAATGGGTTCGATGACGGTTTGGATGTACCGTGCGCTATTCAGTGTTCCCTCGACAATCACCAGAGGTGTACGACCAGTGTAGGAGATCGCTCCCCACACCATGATGCCGGGTGTTGGCCCTGTGCGCCTCGGTCGTACGCAGTCCTGATTGTGGCGCTCACCTGCACGGCGCCAATCACACATACGACCATCATTGGCACCAAGGCACAAGCAACTCTCATCGCTGAAGACGACACGTCTCCATTCGTCCCTCCATTCACGCCTGTCGCGACACCACTGGAGGCGGGCTGCACAATGTTGGGGCGTGAGCGGAAGACGGCCTAACGGTGTGCGGGACCGTAGCCCAGCTTCATGGAGACGGTTGCGAATAGTCCTCGCCGATACCCCAGGAGCAACAGTGTCCCTAATTTGCTGGGAAGTGGCGGTGCGGTCCCCTACGGCACTGCGTAGAATCCTACTGTCTTGGCGTGCATCCGTGCGTCGCTGCGGTCCGGTCCCAGGTCGACGGGCACGTGCACCTTCCGCCGACCACTGGCGACAACATCGATGTACTGTGGAGACCTCACGCCCTACGTGTTGAGCAATTCGGCGGTACGTCCACCCCGCCTCCCGCATGCCCACTATACGCCCTCGCTCAAAGTCCGTCAACTGCACATACGGTTCACGTCCACGCTGTCGCGGCGTGCTACCAGTGTTAAAGACTGCGATGGAGCTCCGTATGCCACGGCAAACTGGCTGACACTGACGGCGGCGGTGCACAAATGCTGCGCAGCTAGCGCCATTCGACGGCCAACACCGCGGTTCCTGGTGTGTCCGCTGTGCCGTGCGTGTGATCATTGCTTGTACAGCCCTCTCGCAGTGTCCGGAGCAAGTATGGTGGGTCTGACACACCGGTGTCAATGTGTTCTTTTTTCCATTTCCAGGAGTGTATGTTGTGGTATCCTTGGCATGGTAGCAGATGGAGATGACACTGGTGCACACAAAGTAGTGACATAGTATTGACTCCACCCCGTCTTTTCAGACGAGATCCAGCTACTCATACAATATCACGACCGACAGATCGATGTGGGTGGTTCCGAGGAGAACAAACATTGCTAGATTGCTTTCGTCATCGACATATGGGTAGTGAGCAATGTGATGCTACAATGTGTCACCGGGCTTTCGTAGACAAGATTTTTGACTGCAGCATCACCCTTCTGACGTGCACCCTATCTTTCAACATCATAACGCAAGACCGCATGTTGTCACCTCGACAAAGGTGATATTTGTCCTAATCATCACGTTCTCCAGATTTCTCATTAGTTGAAAAAATCTGTGCTTGGGTCATCGAGTACCGTACATGGCACGGCCAGTCACTAAGCTTGATAAACCTTGCCACCTACATAAAGCAGTAGGGAATGACGTCAGTTTGACTCGAAGATCAACAATATTAGATTTTTGCCGCCAGAATTAGCAGCTCTTTGTACTGAATTTTGTATTCTTCCTCCTTTTCTTCACTGTTATGAGTGCTGATTAGGAAGATGTATATATTGGGAAGTGTACTCTCAGAGATACCATCAAATTAGACACACGCCTCCTCAACCATGGTCACTAAGCAACGCTGATGCAGTACTGCTCGGCTTGTTCGTAACCATTTCGAATCCTGGAGGTTGAGCAAATTCTCAAGGCCAAGCCGTGTCGCTAAAACTTCAGTCCGTCCGTCGGATGAGATGGCCTCATTTATGCAAGAACAGTATGCTGTGAGCTGGCACAGAGTTAAACCTCATCCTTCTCTTTCTTCATTGTTTCTACACAAACACGACATTCCACTTCTGAAGATGCTACTATAGTCATTATGTAACTGTTTTCTTTTTATTCTTTTCTTTTCGCTTGGGAGAATGTTGCACTGGTTTACGTATTGTATTTTTTGTTTATATAAACGTTCTGTAGCTACCATTTACGAAACTGTTAAGCCGGCCATGGTGGCCGAGCGGTTCTAGGCGTTTCAGTCTGGAACCACGCGGCTGCTGCGGTCGTAGGTTCGAATCCTGCCTCGGGCATCGATATGTGTGATGTCCGTAGGTTAGTTAGGTTTAAGTAGTTCTAAGCTCTAGGGGACTGATGACCTCAGCATAGTGCTTAGAGCCATTTGAACGAAACTGTTATTTTCAATGTTTTCTGAAGTTACCGACTTCACATCTATTAGTGAGTGGCTTGAAACATTTCTGCTTTCATAGTAGTACTGAAATTGTAATTTCGCTTAAGAGTCTGAAAATTGTAATCTTTGCCATGTGATGTGAGAAAGATCGACCTCGAAGTAATGTATCGAGAGGTCGCTAAGGGAAAACGGCAACAAAGGCGACTCGGACTCGAGAGAAGTGGAGGGAAGGGATTGTCGTCTCGTGCACAAGAGAGGGAATGTGTGTCCGCAGAAGCACCTTTAAATAAAAGGGTGGCTATAAAGGTAACTGCATGTTGACAAGCGCGCATGCGCAAGCCTGCTTGTGGAAGCCTGCTTGAGCCTGTGGAGGACAAGTTTGCGCTAAGATCAGGACTTTATAAGGAGCTTGAAGCTTGATGGAATTTAGATTATGCAGGCTTATGCAAGCATTCAAGCGTTTGCATGCTTGAGTGTGTGTACCAAGAATAGGAGAGGTTGTGCAAGCAAGCATCAGTGATTTGTTTGGATTTAATTTTTATTTGGTCCTGTTAAATTAAATTCTTTACAAAAGTTGTACTGTAATGCAGGACTAGTCAAAAAATGCAATAGTACATGAAGAAAAGGCAGAATGAACACAGCAGTACTGTGAGAAGCTTCCGTAGTGTGTGTACAGTAAATAGTTAATATGAGAGTAATATTTTCTTTTTTAACCACTCTTTACTCTGTAATCCACAATCACGTTTTCCTTTCTTTTTTTTGTAACATAAAACGTTTTTCAAAGCCAGCGCATGGTAGCCTCAATTCGACATTTACTCTAACTCATCTTGTACTAGCAACTTTGTGTCGTGTAGGTGTGAGACATGTGTGCACACTTGCGCATGCAGTTAGTGTATAGCTACGTTTAACATGTAATGTTTTTTCGGTGCGTGGCTGGAAGTGTTTCGGTACATACCGCGGATGATAAAATTAAAATATGAACATACTGAACTGTTTCACATTTTTCTGGACCTGCATTTCTCAAGGTGGATTTGAACATGCGACGCGCATACCATGGAGTCATGTGTTTGCGTAGTGGACTGTTTTCGCCATGCCGAGGGCACTATGAAATTAGTGAATGCACTATTTAATGTGATTTTCACTGTGAATTGTCGTGCAAGAACTTAATAAGAGGAAAGCTATTAATCGTGACAGTGGAAAGACAGTTGTACCAAGTAGAATTGATTAAAAAATTTTGTTATTAAATTAACTTCCTGTTAAGAACTAATAGTCCACGAAATAACAGTAAGAAAACTATTGTGCTATGACCGTGGTTCGTACCCAATGCTCCCTCCCGAACGCTCTGGTTGCCCCCTTTGTACTAAATGACGATTCGCTAGAGATCAAATAACGGCTCCGCTGGGTTTGCAATTATCCACGATGTTCCCCTATTATTTTCATACAGAGCAATAATGTGTTGATACTGGTAGACACGCATGGATCTATTGCATAGAGACCTGAGTTGATATTCTAATTCTTGGTTTGTACAAGACTCGATACAGTAGATATGCTCTCTGCCGCGATTACCAGCGGGCTGTGAGCAGTAGGTTATGAACGTCTCTGGCTACAGCTGATTACTCAGTGATACACGAATTTTCTTTTTCTTTTGCCTTTAACTCGTTCCTTCACAGCGCTGGCATATAAGTCATAGAAGGTGGCTTTTTTAATGTCAGCCGGCCGCGGTGGTCTCGCGGTTCTAGGCGCGCAGTCCGGAACCGTGCGTCTGCTACGGTCGCAGGTTCGAATCCTGCCTCGGGCATGGATGTGTGTGATGTCCTTAGGTTAGTTAGGTTTAAGTAGTTCTAAGTTCTAGGGGACTGATGACCACAGCTGTTAAGTCCCATAGTGCTCAGAGCCATTTGAACCATTTTTAATGTCAGAAGGTATCTTGCTGGATGTTCTTCCTGTCCCCACCCCATGTATCCATCGGGACGGCATTTGTGTACCGTACCCCAGCTGGTGTTATCCTTGTGAAAATGTGCGAATGTTATGTAAAGGTTTGTGACTCGTGTAACTGAGGCGGGACATGAGTACCAGCCTGGTATTCACCTACATGCATGTGAGGAAGCGCCTAAAAACCACATAAATACTGGGCGGCACAGTTTCCCTCGTCGCTAATCCACCGGGTGGGTTCGTTTCGAGGATGACGCTCCTGCCCGAGAAGTGCCGTGCTTAACACGCACGGCTATTCGGGCGTATTTTTGATATTTTTTTTATTTAGCCACCGAGAACTCGTGTTGACATAGACTACATGTTTGTGCATGGAAAATACACGAATGTACATTAAGATAATTGAGGGCTCAAGCAATCAATGTTTTTCCACAAAAGATGTTTCACAAATACAGTGAAGCGCCAAAGAAATTGGTATAGGCATGCGTATTCAAATACAGAGATATGTAAACAGGCAGAATACGGCGTTGCTGTCGGCAACGCCTATATACCACAACAAATGTCTGGCGCAGTTGTTATATCGATTACTGCTGCTACAATGACAGGTTATCAAGGCTTAAGTGAGTTTCAATGTGCTGTTATAGTCGGCGCACGAGCGATTGAACACAGCATCTCCGAGGTACAGATGGGATATCTCGTACGACCATTTCACGAGTATACTGTCAATATCAGCAATCCGGTGAAACATCAAATGTCCCACATCGCTGCGGCCGGAAAGAAATCCTGCAAGTTCGGGACCAACGACGACTGAAGAGAATCATTCAGCGTGACGGAAGTGTAATCCTTTCGCAAATTGCAGCAGATTTCAATGCTGGGCCATCAACAAGTGTCAGCGTGCGGATCATTCAACGAAACATCATCGAAAGGGGCTTTCAGAGCCGAAGGCCCAATCGTGTACCCTTGATGACTGGACGACATCAAGCTTTATATCTCGCCTGGGCCCATGAACACCGACATTAGACTTGTGATGTCGGGAAACATGTTGCCTGGTCGGACGACTCTCGTTTCAAATTGTATCGAGCGGATGGACGTGTACTGGTATGGAGACAACCTCATGAATCCATGGACCCTGCATGTCGGCAGGAGACTGTTCAAGCTAGTGGAGGCTGGGTAATAGTGTGGGTCGTGTGTATTTGGAGTGATATGGCATCCCTGATACTTCTAGGTAGACTGACAGGTAACACCTACGTAAGCATCCTGGCTGATCATCTGGATCCTTTCATGTCCATTGTGCATTCCGAGAAATCTGGGCAATTCCAGATGGACAATCCGGCACGCCACACTTCCTGAATTGCTACAGAATGGTTCCAGGAACCCTCTTCTGAGTTCAAATACTTCCGCTGGCCACCAAACTCCCCAAACATGAACATTTTTGGGCATATCTGGGATGTCTTGCAACGTGCTGTTCAGAAGAGATCTCCATCCGCTCGTACCCTTACGTATTTATGGACAGCCCTGCAGGGTTCATGATGTCAGTTTCCTCAAGCACTGCTCCAGATATTAGTCGCGTCCATGCCACGTCATGTTGCGGCACTTCTGTATGCTCGAAGGGGCCCTACTCGATATTAGAAAGGCGTACCAGTTTCTTTGGCTCTTCAGTACAGAGTGATAAATGAACCAGACATATTTTTGTTATTGACTCATACTACTTCTTAAATTAAATAATAAGTGATACAGATAAGTGAAAATATCAGTCCTTCAGAATTTTCTCTGTAGTCCTATAGAACTAAGAGTCACTTCAAACAGGCGAATGTCTTCAGAAATCAGAAGAGAAGACGCTGATTCTGATCGTTCAGTATCAAATTTGGAACACTAAAGCGAGATGTGGTTTACTTCAGCTTCTGACTCGATTCACATGTACGGGAATCGTAAATTTTGATACTATACAGATGCACAAGAAACGAGGTATGGTTTAAACGCAATGGGGCAAAGGTGGAAATCATAGATTCGTTCAAATGCTTACTCGTAAACCAAGAACTTGTAGGAATTTGATGTTTTAGTAACGCATAATATCCGCCTTTCGTTTGTTGGAACACGTTTCATATCTCTAGCCATTGCTGTTTTCCGCCTTTCTTGACTTCACGTAAATAGTCCGTCTAAGGTAAGTTCAAATCGAGAACACTTCCTGTTGATGCAGTTCGCTTCGCTAAGACATCAACTGCCTCATTCCAGCGGATGCCAGCGCTGGAAAGGACTCATAGCAGAATGATTGTATGCTCTCGCCGTTGACTACGAATATATTCCAGTACCAGTATACGGTATACGGTTGGTTGTTCTACGCCATCTTCAGTGTTGAAAACTTTTAGGAACAATGTGGGAGTCGACGCGATTAATACCTTTAAGAAGGAAGTTGAATATACGAACGTAATTGTTTCAAAAATAACCGTAGGGACCGCCGTAAAAATTGCTACACTTTAAGGCAGTTTGTAGGCTTTGGTGATTGGATTTGAGGGCATAGAAAAGCGCATCTAGTTTACTCCTCTTGTGGAATTCTGGATCCATCAGTATGTATGCAGATATAAGCAGGCGACTGAGCCTCATTGAGACAATTAAATCTGCAATTTACAATGTCATACCTTGTGTACCACTAATGATTTGGTTTTCCTTTGAGGCCGGGAATAATACTGCTGAGACATTACGTACGTTCAGGAGCAGTTTAAAGTCGCGTTTGGCTAGCTCCAATGATGACCTATCAGACCTCAGTTCAACAAAATGTAATTTTTTTAAAGCCTTATTTTACTTCCATATAAAGTATAAGTTAAAAAGTGAACGTATGGCATCGGGAGGCCCCATCCGGGAAGTTCGTCCGCTAAGTGTAAGTCTTATTTCATTCGACGCCACACTGGGCGACTTGCGCACCGCTGATGAGGGTGAAATGATGATGAGGACAACACAACACCCAGTCCTCGAGCGGAGAAAATCTCCAACCCGGCCGGGAACCGAACTCGGGCCCCCTTGCATGGGAGGCAAGCACGTTACCACCCAACTAAGCAGCCGGACAGAATAATAGGTAACCCGTATTTAAAATGTATTTAATTTAAGCACTAGCTTGTCTTTTAAGAATAATAAAGCTTTCCATCATAAAACTGAAATAAAGTTTTGTAACAAGTACTTGCTTAGGACGTGCACACACAGCAGTTGATCGAGTGACGAGCGCGTTTTCATGAAATGGGAGGATTAAGGTAACCTCTGTAACATTTTTTCAATTACTGGCAAGCATAGGTGACAGTTTCCACATCTGAGGTGCTGACTTGTACATTCTCGTGATTAATTACAGCTGACGTTTAAAATTCGCCGTATTATAGGTGCATAAGACTGGAGAGAACAAAATTTAGACAGAATTTTTAACACGATACTACACAGTAAAACATCGCAAATCACCTATTGGCAGGGCCATGTATCTGAATGGTCATAAAAAAAATTACTGTAAAGACAAACTGGCTGGATGTAAAATTATTAAAAGAAACATAAAATAGTATTGCAAAAACAACACTAAGTGAGCCACGTTATCACTGATCTAAATTCACTTCAGTTCTTATTGTACGACTTTTTAGGTTAGCGGCTTACGTTATTTGTTGCGAAGCTATAAAAACAAGTGATTTTAGGCGAGTTCTGTTAACAATGTAGAGCAAACAGTTTCTATTGAAAACACTGTAGTGCAACTGAGTGCAGCAGTTATACGAAAAACGTAGTTAATACAGGTAAGTTACTCATTATTATGGCAGACCAAGTAACTCCTATTGAAGGCTGCACTACACTTCAAAGTGACACAGATACACGACACCGTTTTCCAACATAGTAACGAAGTCTCTAAAAAAGTTCAAATGGTTCTGAGCACTATGGGACTTAACATCTGAGGTCATCAGTCCCCTAGAACTTAGAACTGCTTAAACCTAACTAAACTAAGGACATCACACACATCCATGCCCGAAGTAAGATTCAAACCTGCGACCGTAGCGGTCGCGCGGGTCCAAACTGAAGCGCCTAGAACCGCTCGGGCATCACGGCCGGCGAAGTCTCTAAACAACGGTCGGAACATTCTACAACTCGTTCACTTCCTCGACTCTAGAAATCCCTTTCTTGGTCAGGGAGCTATTCGAGTGTGCTAGTCATAATCGTCAGAAAACCTGCTACTGCTGCAAATCAGCTCCTCGATTGTCTCGACATTGCTATCCGTGGTTGACGGCCTCCCTTTCCGACCGCATACCCAATCACCAACGCCTATGCAGCCTTGGTCAAATGATAGGCCCCATTTCAGTACAGTTGGATGAGGCACTGCATTTGGTCCACATACCGACAGAATTTCACGGCGAATCTGGAACTGCCTCGCGCATTTCAGCTTTGGAGTACGTTTGCACTTGCCGCGCCATTTGACTCCCACACTGTTATGCACATGCTATGCGTACCGCAGCAGGAATCCCGAAGCATGTACTCTCTGGCGACGACTCGTTCCTATTGCGCAATGGTCTCAGCGTGAGAGAAAATGTGTCTTACTTTCTAAAGGTGCTACATATTCTTCAAAAGTTCAAAATAAACACTATGTCTGTTGTCTATTTTTTCACGATATTACGATATCCAGTTAAAGACTGCTAATGGTTAAATTTCCTCCTGAACAGTGAGGCAGTGGGGCACTAACAGCGCTTTGCCAGTAGCAGGTGCTACGAATGCAGTATGGATCAATGTGCATTCGCATCGATGTGCAATTATCCACTCTCTATAGTGATTCTGTATGGTTTTACTCCAAACTGTACCAGGCCGAATATTCCTCTCACTCTATTACTGGTGACCATGACTGATTCCCTAAATGTAATGACCAGCGTGCAGACCTATCAGAGAAAGCGCAATAACGTGATATACCATAATGGGCTGCAGTGTTTGTGCAGAGAAGAAGTGAACAAGTACCTAGAAAGCGGAGCTGCAAATTGCTGTTTTTAACAGAAATTATAGAATTCTTACCCGCTTTGTTGGCCACGTGAGACTTCTCTGGAACGGCAAACCTCGTCCTCAACCGCTTCAGTACCACTGCCAGAACTAAATACCACCTCGTTAACTCATTCCTGTAGTTCTTAACGTTTGCAGGTAATTTTTAACGATTGCTTGTCTTACTACTAATTTCATAAACCTTGCTACAACCGGGAACAATTAGGGAAATCGTTCTCATATGTCTATCCACACATTAACAAAGCCGAGACCGAATATATGTCCATTCATTCTTTAACTTATTAGTGGTCAGTCACTAATAATTACTATGTTGATGACACGCTATAGAAAAAATAAAAGGCTCATTTTGAGACTTAATTCGCTCCATCAGTGATGATTTTTTATGGTACTTTCGTCACATATGTACTGCAATAGAACTATATATTCAGTTCTCTGTGCAGAGCAACATGTCCTAAATGCCCTCGAAAAGATTATATTTTCGTATGCAAGAAGTCGGAAGGAAATATAACGAAACATCCGTTTATTACTTAAGCACATTTATCGTATTCACATTTAATCATTACGTGTTTACATTATTTCAAAACACGAAAGAACAAAGCGTATTGCACGTACACGTTACAATGGCGGCTCTTTGTGGCGACCATCAACGTTTTACAGACATTGTACCTACGAAGCACATTCTGGTACACACCCTACATCCCGCCTGGTGTCTCTTCAGTTCTAGTGCAGCGGCGAAAACCAGCAGATTTACCTCTGTCTCTACAGGAGTCTCATAAATTAAACTTTGCATACGACTCCATAAGATGTACTCTGACATACATAGTGTGATCAAAAGTATCCGGACACCTGGCTGAAAATGACTTATAAGTTCGTGGCGCCCTCCATCGGTAATGCTGGAATTCAGTATAGTATTGGCCCACCCTTAGTCTTGATGACAGCTTCCACTCTCAGTCAGGTGCTGGAAGGTTTCTTGGGAATTGGCAGCCAATTTTTCACGAAGTGCTGCACTGAGGCGAGGTATCGATGTCGGTCGGCGTGGACTGGCACGAAGTTGGAGTTCCAGAACATCCCACAGGTTTTCTATAGGATTCAGGTCAGGACTTTATGCAGTTCAGTCCATTACAGGGATGTTATTGTCGTGTAACCACTCCGCCACAGGCCGTGAATTATGCAGGTGCTTGACCGTGTTGAAAGATGCAATCGCCAGCCCCGAATAGCTCTTTAACAGTGGGAATCAAGAGGGTGCTTAAAACATCAATGCAGGCCTGTGCTGTGACAGTGCCACGCAAAACAACAATGGGTGCAAGCCCCCTCCGTGAAAACACGATCACACCATAACATCATAGCCTCCGAATTTTACTGTTGGCACTACACACCCCGGTAGATGAGTTCATCGGGCATTCGCTATACCCACACCGTTCCATCGGATCGCCACATTGTGTACCGTGATTCGTCACTCCACACAGCGTTTTTCCATTGTTCAATCGTCCAAAGTTTACGCTCTTAACACAGAGTGAGGCGTCGTTTGGCATTTACCGGCGTGATGGGTGGCTTATGAGCAGCCGTTCGACCATGAAATCCAAGTTTTCTCACTTCCCGCCTAACTGTTATAGTACTTATAGTACTTTCAGTGGATCCTGATGCATTTTGGAATTAATGTGTGATGATCTGGATAAATGTCTGCCTATTACACATTACGACCCTCTTCAACTGTCGGCGGTCTTCGTTAGTCATCAAACGAGGTCGGCCTGTACCCTTTTCTGCTATACGTGTCTCTTCACGTTATCACTTCACTATCACATCGTAAACAGCGGACCTAGGGATGTTTAGGAGCGTGGAAATCTCGCGTACAGATGTATGACACAAGTGACACCCAGTCACTTGACCACGTTGGAACTCCGTGAGTTCCGCGGAGCGCCCCATTCTGCTTTCTCACCATGTCTAATGACTACTGAGGTCGCTGGATGGAGCACCTTGCATTAAGTGGCAGCACAAGACACCTAATATGAAAAACGTATGTTTTGGGGTGTTCGGAAACTTTTGATCACATAGTGTATCATACGTCATCCTGTCTGCTTTACTGCTTACCAAGACAAGCAACGCTGAGACTGTTCTCTTTCCCACAGCAGATGTGGGCGCATTACACATCCGAATTGAAACAGTTTTCTTACATGAGTTTCTATTCAAGTCCTAGAAATCTGTAACGGGACTTTTCGAACACCCTGTATATCTTAAATCGCAAGAGAATGACGTGAAGCGCCAAATTTGTTTCACAGTTTCAAATTTTAAGTGGAAAGTAGTTATCTTTTAATGTCACCAATATTGCCTGCATTCTGTAAAAGCAATTCAATCAAATAATTATAAATTTTGTTCCAAAACAAATGACATCCTGGGAAAAACACCATTTACAACTATTTTTTGCGCTACTGGCCATTAAAACTGCAACGCCATGAAGGAGGTAAGGAACAAATTTTCATGGTATTCTACATGCCTGGATATGAAAATGATTAGGATTTCAGCATAACCGCACAAAATGGTTATTTATATGAAGAAATATTACTTAGCGAGCTTCTGATTCAGAAATCGCATTTGAAAGTTGGTTATTGTGAGAAGATGCTGTTAACGCCTTGTTGAAGAAGCAGGAAAGCCTTCTAGCACGTATCGATATTCTACATGTGGCAGGACCATGTTCTATAGAGAATACTATTTACTGTTGTACAGGGTACTTGTTCGGGATCCCACAACCGTCATTCGGATATGGAATAGTTGGATTCAGAACGGCTATACTGAGTGCTACTCAAGATCTCAATTCAGAGGCAGTTATTGTTTGATCTGCTGCGCTGGATCGAACAACCACTTGATGTACTTTTAGTCAGGAAGTGGGCTTGCCCGCAGAAAGATTGTAACAATCTTTCCAGTTTGGAGTTTCTTTCACTGTGCCGCGCTTTTAGCTTGCTGCGACATTTTGCTGAAAAGAACGAAGTTTGTAGTACAACAGCCCGCCCGACTATCAAGCATGGGGAATGGAAAAAAAGAAAGAACTCGATAGTACTGCTCCATATTCAGTATGCTACGCAAGTTGATAAAGCACGGTTTTAAATGATATTTGCGAAAATATACTCAGATTCTACCAACGTACTCTGTCATTCTGGTGATGTTTATGTGAGACCTCGTCTGAAAGTCACAGTCATTCAGTCGTCGTTTGCGAGTTATTTTGTAGCAGGCTGATAATTTCTTCTTCGACCTCCCAGTGAACAGTAAATATTCTTGCATTTGAAGACAATGTTTCCTGCAGGTATTTCGGTGCACTGAGTGCCACATCTTTACTGGGACATGCTTAAGTACTGAACGCAATAATTAGAAGTAAATTATCTTCTCTGCTATTTCTTCCATTATTATAGTATAAATTACAGTTAAATTAAAACTTAATTTGATGCGTAATCAACTGAGAATACAGTTTTTGTTATTTGCGTCGGCTTATTCCATAGCAGACAATTGTTACAGGAAAGAGAAGTACCTTTTGTACTGTTGTTCAACGGGTCAACATGGACGAGGCATCTTAATTAGAGCTGGTGGCGAACTGTTTAAGACCTTCGAAGAAGTATGCGAGCTTACCTTCGATAAAAGAACATCTATAGCCGAACAACTTACATCTTCTGAGATGATACTTCAATTGATGTTGCCCTGCAGGATATTTGCGGCATGGAAGCAGCAGTTATGTTGAGACTTCGACATTACATTGGGTAGTGATCTCATAGAAACAATGGTAAGGAAACCAGAAGAATGTAAATATTGTCACTGTGGCTTGCAATAGGGCAGTTGTGCTGGCATAAGCTGTCGCCAGCACACCGGTCGGCAAAGATGTGGGAAGATAATAGGCGCTCTATCAAGAGAGGCCAGAGACAGACTCGCAAGGAACTTGCCGCCAACACCCTCTAGACTGCAGGTATTTAGGCCGTAGCAGCTGACTGGAGGGCTCAATCACTATCTCAGTCGACGGCCGCTGTGACCGAGCTTCAGTCCGGAACCGCGCTGCTGCTATGATCGCCGGTTCGAATCCTGACTCGGGCATGAATGTGTGTGATGTCCTTAGGTTAGTTAGGTTTAAGTAGTTCTAAATCTAGGGGACTGATGACCTCAGATGTCAAGTCCCATAGTGCTTAGAGCCATTTGAACCATTTTTGAACTAGCTCAGTCACTCAGTCACTGATTTACGAACTAACACTCCAGTTGGCGTCTGTCATTCATTCGCGGAGCGGTGTAGTTCAACACAGGCTACACCAGTACATAGCGTCCAGAAATGGGTAATAGCAAGAGGACTATAACAGAAGAGCTTGTATCACACCCACATGGACTCTATTGAAGACAGATAGTTTCTTGTTCATGTGAGAATCGTGTTAATCCACTTGTGCATTTGTGCTGTAGAACGGTGATACCGGCCACCCATAACCACGCCCTCTCCCTTGCTTTCATGGTAAAAGACTCTACAGTGGCGACAAGGATATTACATCAGTGAAAAACTTGAAAGTGTGGAAGGAACTTAGGCTAACATCAAATAAAAAGCATTTCTCCAATCATACGGATCATGACGCAACAGTATGTATCCTGTAATGTACCCATTGCTGCAACTGCATAGAAACCATCGACTAGACAAAGGGCTTTTTTTGCTAAATGGTATGACCAAGATAAAGAAGCTAATGTAAAATCTACTGGGTCTGATGAAAGGAGGTCTTTCAACTCGCACCGTACTTCAGAGGCGCACCTAATATTACCGGGCGTGCACGCCAAAGTGTGTGGATAGCCGATAGAAACTTTTATGTCGCTCTGTGCAAGCTGAGAAGTATCTCTGAAGAAAACGTGTAGGTAATATTTCTTGACTGGTAAACGAAACGTATTAAATTCGAGGTACCGCATAGACGCAGGTGCAGATGCAGGTGAGTGCATTATGTCGGAGATGGGTGAAATAGAAAGCCAGTTGTTGGTCGTCCCAAGAGTGAAAGATGGCCAGTGATCTGGCCAGCCATGTCATGGTAATCTATGGCCATAGTTACCCTGGAAGGTCGCCTTACTGCCAATGATTATGTGACAGTTTTGACTGATCAGTACCATACCATGATACAATGTATATTACCCAATAGGGATGCTGTGTTTCGAGGTGCACGGCCCCTGTTTACACAGTTCGCGTCGTCCCACACCGGTTTTGTGTGCGCGAGGGTGAACAGTCGCATCTACCCTATTCATCACAGTCACCAGATCTCAGTATTATTGAGTCTTTGTGGTCTAAGTTGGACAGAAGGGTGGGTGATTAGGTATCTAACTCCATCGTCATTACTTGAATGTGCAGGAAGAACGGTATAAGGATCCCTTGAAAACCACACAGGCTGTTTTCATCCTTTTCTGCACGCTGTTTTGAGTGCTAAAATTTTTGCTACACTGTATTAAGCATGGTGACGTGTTATGTATTTGATGATTCTATATGTTTCTTCACAGCCTGTAAATAACATGGGAGAGTATTACATAATGATTACTACTATGAAAACAGAGAAGCAGGATGCTCCATACAACATTCACCAGGAATGCGAACGCTTTTTCTTTATCTGTTAGTGCTATAATTGCCGAGGATAGAATCCAGCCAGTTGCCTCTACTCTTCTAATTTTTAACAAAGGCACAAG
Organism: Schistocerca gregaria; assembly: GCF_023897955.1. Lineage (NCBI taxonomy): Eukaryota > Metazoa > Arthropoda > Insecta > Orthoptera > Acrididae > Schistocerca > Schistocerca gregaria. The sequence goes on from NC_064927.1 coordinate 290,886,487, forward strand.
ATTGTGGTCTAGATAACACGCTTCCCCTTCCTACATAAACATTCAATGTGCCCTAGTGTGCAACGCTGTGACAAAACAGCTTTTACGTCGTTACTAACTGTGTAATGTTTCATTTCATAATTCAGTACGATGTGACTCGGCCATTAGTTTTAACCACAATGTTAATACTAATTTCCTCTGGTCCTCATTTTACTCGTTTGCTACTAATGCTGTGCATGAGGAATGGATTCCGTGTTTTGTGGGCCGTCTTGTTGAGCGATACTACAATATACTTGCTCAAATAATTTCACAAGGTATTCAGTTCTCACTAAAAGGGATAATGACAGCCTAAACCACACCACTACTCACATTATATAAACAACTACTACTTGGCGCCTGCAGCTAGCGGAGATGCCTGGTCTCCTCAATGACGTCACGGTAGGCAGCCTTGACTGACCTAGATCTGCGCGGGAAGCCGGAATCACCACCTTGGTCTACCCACTGACAACGTTAGACACAACAGTGGCCCAATGCCATCTTTTCGGACGAGTGTCGGTTCTGAGTACAGTATCACGATGGACGTATCCATGTGTGGAGGCTCCAAAGAGAACGAAATTGCCAGATGGAATGAGTCATCTCCATACGGACCCAGCGTCCGGCATGCTGGTATATGGTGCCATTGGGTACATAAAGCGATCACTTATGCTCGCGTAGTTGGTAATTTAGATAGCAGAGATTACATTTTAGACTAGCTAAGGCCTTCGAAGTCTCCGTGACGTTACCTTTCAACTCGTTCACGTAAGAGGGTGCTGCCCTGACCTACCTTGATAGATACAGCATCACTTGCCAGACATTACGAATGATGAAATCTGGCATAGAATTCAAGCAACGTGTAATCACGTATATATATTTGTCATGTAAGCTCAGTTCGATCGATACCCACGCATGTTTAGACATTTTTGTTGCCAGAGCTCCCATCTCTATACCTACATCTACATTTACCGTGCATCTACATTCCGCAATCCACCTTTTGGAGTGTAGCAAAAGGAACAACATTAACTGAATGCTACAATGGATGGCTGACTAGCAAGTAGTGTACTCTTGTGGATATTTTTGAAACTAAATCCGCTTGGGTCTGAAAGACCCAGCCTGTCTGTTCTAGGATTAACCGAGAATGGGAGAATGTTGGTGTTCAGAAGGAAGCTTCAGAAGCGGTGGGAACAAGACTTGAAGAATGTGATAAAAAGTTATTAAGAATATGGGTACCTCTGGTACCACTAACTGATTCCCCTTCCGTTCCATTCGTGAATGGGCACTTCGGAAGACTAGTTGTCAGTAAGCCCCTGTATTAGCTCTAATTCTTTGAGTTTTTCATCGTGGTAATTTCACGAAATGTATGTGGGAGGAAGTAATATGTCGTCTTCCCGGAAAGTGCTCTCCGGAAATTTCAATAGTAAAACTCTCTGAGTTGCACAGCGCCTGTCTTGGAACGCCTGTCACTGTAGTTTGTTTAGCTTCTCCAAAGTTCTCGCGCCGACTAAACGATCCCGTGACGAAACGTTCTGTTTTCCGTTGGACATTCTCTCCTCTTCAATCAGTCCTACCAGGTAAGGATCCCGGATTGACGAACAGTGATCAAGAATCGGCGCAACGAGGGCATTTTAAGCCACTTATTTCGTGGATAAGTTACATTTCCTTAAGATTCTTCCTATCTACCATTCCTACCATACGTTTTGTATGATCGTTCCACTTAAGGTAGCTCTGGATAGCTACTCCTAGATATTTTATGGGAGATACTCCTTCCAGCAATAGTTACATAGTAGTGGATTTATTTTCTATGTATGGGCAATATTTTACATTTACTTACGTTCAGAATCAAGGAATGCGGCACCAACGTCAGCTCTGTTGTCTACAACGCTGTGGATCTTTACACCCCAAAGACACTCAAACTTAATCATGTATTTTTCCTACACAGCAGGTTTCTTTTTTAGATCCCACGTATGTGTGTTGTTTGATTGTGAGAAGATGGTTTTATGCCTTGTGTAAGAAGGAGCAACGTCTACCAGCACAGTATACTCACTATAAGTAAAATTTTATTTGCTATACTTACTGGTATTGCAGTTTTACTGTATGTGGTTATGTTTGCATTTGCCCTTCAGCAAAGAATAACGTAACTTAAAATGTCTTTTGACCTACAGATAACGGCCTAATGCTGCATATGAGTAGTATTGTTTACAAATAGTAGGGGATTTGGTTGCAGAGCTCTGTTAAGAACCAGACGTCTGTGTGTCTTTTATTAAAATTAATCACCAGTAATTTTGGAATAGTGAACCTGAGGACTTAGACTTCACAGTCGAACGCAAAGATAAAAATTTACATCTATTTTGTTAATAGGCAGTCTTATAACTGCGGTGTTTACCAGATGTATGTATCATCTGCCACGTAAAAGAAGCTTTGAGCTTGTGAAGAACGTCACGTGTTCCGAACCGTGGAACTCCTCTCCGTTGACTCATTCAACCAGAAGACACGTTTATGGTGTTGAAGCGTTCTTCCTACTTACACACACAGGATACTGTGTTGTCCGAAAGAGCACATTCTGATGGATTGCCCACAATAATACCCTCTGAGGATAGTTCAAGGACTTCAGTCCTGAACTACGCGGCTGCTACGATCGCAGGTTCTAATCCTGCCTCGGACATGGATGTGTGTGATGTCCTTTTGTTAGTTAGGTTTAAGTAGTTTTAAGTCTAGGGGACTGATGATCTCAGATGTTAAGTCCCATAGTGCCTAGAGCCATGTGAACCATTTGAAGTTCAAGGATGTATTTTCAGGGCGTACTATATTGTTCCATATAAACCACTGTTTGAGAGTAAATATTAAATTGACATATCACAACACGTTATACCTATGTGTAACGCGATTATTCACGTTTTGCACTCAGTAATGCGGTGTCTGGAGTGGGCATGACAAAAAAATCAACCATAATTTTTCTTATTAATGATTTACTTATCCTGATAAGACTTGGGCCGTTAGTCTCTTATCCTACACTTAATCAGGCTTCCTACGTACCCGTATTTTACGTCATATTCACGTGACGATACATCTTAAGGAGACACAACACTTGAAAATAACTATAACAAAACGCACCAAGCAGTACTAATTGTAGTATATAAAAAAACGGAGTCTGTACTAGTTCATAGAAAGTAGAATAAAAGAGCCAGGTCACATCAGGTATACACCACTACCCTTTGCCTTCATGACGGCTTGAGTTTAGCTGGACACACTTGCAGTGAGGTATCTGAAAGAATGTGGAGGAATGGCAATCACGTTTCTTCAAGAGCCGAAGCCAGGGAAGGTAGTGATGCTGGACACTGTGGTCACTCTCGCCAGAGGTATTCCATAGGGTGCATGTAAGGTATCCGGGCACGCCCGTCGATTCAGGCACGTCGCTGTCCACAAACCATTGCCTCGCTGATGCTGCTTTACGGCAGGGTACATTGTCATTGCTTGCACAAACAGTCATCGTCTTCGAACTGTTCCTCTGCTGTTCAGTGAACGCCATGATGTATAACGTGTTTACAGCCCTCTGAATTCAGCTTTTTCGTAAGCGCAATAAGGGAACCACACACAAACTACAAAAAATTACCCCCATATCGTAAAGCCACACCCACCATACTGCATTGGCACGATGGGATGCAACATTCCTCCAGGCATTCTCCAAACCCAAACGCTATAGTGTGATTCGTCATTCCAAATCACCCGTTTCCAGTCGTCTGCTTTCCAGTAGCGTCGCTCTTTGTATCATCTCAAGCGTCGTTTAGTACTGACTACAGAAATATGCGGCTTCTCACGAGCTGTTCGACAACTGTGAACCGTGGATTTACTTTCAAAATCTTTTCTTAAAGATTTTACTTTATTTACTAGCGATTCATCAAGAATATTAACACATTTAATCACACTATGTGAGCGTGGAAATAGTTGCCAGTTGGTAACTGAAGAAAAATTTCTTTTAACAAATAGAAAATTTATTCCTAAAAACCCCTTCTTTTTTTTTAAAAAAAGAAAACAGTTTTAAAAATTATGATCAGGAAGCACCCTCTAAATATCAAGTTACAATTTATTCAGAGACAGAAATAGCATTTTTTTTTTTTTTTGACAGTATGAGCTTTCGGGCTGAGAACCTTGCCACTCCCTTTTAACACGGCCGTAGTCACGACCGCTCACAACAACCTCTGAAAGACTGCACTGGTGCAAATCTGCAACACAGCAGTTACTTTAAAATAAAAATTTTAACAACTCACACAAAAACATAAACTATGCACCCCGTAGGAGGTATGGAAATGGTACAAAACACTCAAATTAAAAAAAAATTACTTGCCACCGAAAGTGCAACTTGTTTTCAAAAGAAAACTCTTACAGTGGAAGGGTGGTAACTTTATATACTAAAATGACAATTTAAATAAAAATCCATGAAATGTAGTCTTACATAAAATGTACAAACATGCTCTACATTACACATATCCCGCCTCTCAAGATGAAAGAAATAGAAACCCATAAAATGCAGTCTTATATAAAATGTACAAACATGCTCTACATTACACATATCCCGCCTCTCAAGATGATAGGCGAGATAAAAACATACTTCAGAAATTCGGCCGTTACACTTCAAGGAATAAATTCGTTAACACCGAATCCGACAAACATGACAGAGGCAGCTATTAACATACGGCAGACCGACAGACAGACAGACACTAACTGCCTAACAAATGCGGACGAGAGACAGACGAGAAAGCTGGGGATGAGAAACTGACCAAGAACACAAGTAGAATTTAACAAGTAAATGAAACAACACATCACGAATCACTTAACGTTTAATAAACTGCGATGTCTCGCGAAGACCTGGCGCAGCACCCCCAAATCGCTCTCCCGAACCGTCCGCTGCCAGCCGCTTCAACCGACGCAGGAAGACGCGTCGATCTCCCGTCTCACGGCGTCGCAACTTGCCGGCCAGACCTATGTCGTGGGTTGACTCCTGTTGCTTTCATGTCGGCCGCGAAGCTCGCTATACGGCGCGGCCCACTGGATTCACGTGGCGACCTCACATGCGCCGACGCTCAAGATGGACAAGTCATCTTGTGTCCCAGTGCGCGACCGACCAACCGATCGATCGACCCGCCAATGACGATTGCCTGAGCAAACTAGAGCAGACTGTCGGCCTAACACATACTAGCAGTCCGGACGACAGGCAGACACTGACTGGCACACACTGACCAGGCTGACCAACTGACCAGACTCGCCGAGACTGACAAATGATTCAAATGGCTCCGAGCACTGTGGGACTTAACTTCTTAGGTCATCAGTACCCTAGAAATTAAAAGTACTTAAACCTAACGAACCTAAGGACATCATACACACCCATGCCCGAGGCAGGATTCGAACCTGCGACCGTAGTGGTCTCGCGGTTCCAGAGTGTAGCGCCTAGAACAGCCCGGCCACCTAGGCCGGCGCCGAGACTGCCAGACTGTCCCTTTGCCGAGTTCATAGTGCCCTTTAAATGCACGCGAACAGGCAACTTTTCCCCTTTCCCACCAGAGGGAGACACCCAAGTTGCGATTGCCACAGCGGCGCCACCGTCAGAAACGGAAGGCGACTGCTTTACACTACGCGCTGCGCCGCACTCTTCAAAACAGCAAATTTTACCACGGCTCACACTGTACCGCATTCTTTTTAACTCCCTTCGGTGAGTCACTGTGCTAGCTCAACCACTGGTAGTGCTGTGGAGCTCACCAGTGATTCCTTCTGCTGACTTCACGCAATTTTTTACAACCAATCTTCCCAATGCTCGACCGTCTCTGTGCGTCAGTACACGACGTCTGCCTGGTTGCCATGTCTTAGTTCAGCTGTGGTTTATTTTCCTTCACGTTTCCGCTTTACAGTAGCATCAACAGTCGACATGAGATGCTTTAAAGGGGCTGAAATATCCCTTTGGATTTGTTACTCGGGTGAAATCCAATGATTAGTGCACGCTCGAAGTCATTGAGTTCTCATGGCTTACCCATTCTGCTGACATTACAAGACTCCGTCGTTTTTCGGTTTATACTGGAAGGTCTACCCCCCCCCCACCCCCCCCCCCCCCACCCCCGCGCACCAACCATGAACCTTGCCGTTGGAGAGGAGGTTTGCGTGCCTCAACGATATAGATAGCCGTACCGTAGGTGCAACCACAACGGAGTGGTATCTGTTGAGAGGCCAGACAAACGTATGGTTCCTGAAGAGGGGCAGCAGCCTTTTCGGTAATTGCAGGGGCATTAGTCTGGATGATTGACTGATCTGACCTTGTAACATTAACCAAAACGACCTTGCTGCGCTGGTACTGCAAGGGGAAACTACAGCCTTAATTTTTCCCGAGGGCCTGCAGCTTTACTGTATGGTTAAATGATGACGGCATCCTCTTGGATAAAACATTCCGGAGGTAAAATGGTCCCCCATTCTGGTCTCCGGGCAGAAACTACTCAGGAGGACATCGTTATCAGTAGAATTAAAATTGGTGTCCTACGGATCGGAGCGTGGAATGTCAGATCCCTTAATCGGGAGGTAGGTTAGAAAATTTAAAAAGGGAAATGGATAGGTTGAGGCTAGATATAGTTTGAATTAGTGAAGTTCGATGGCAGGAGGAGCAAGACTTCTTGTCAGGTGAATACAGGGTCATAAATGCAAAATCAAATAGGGTTAATGCAGGAGTAGGTTTAATAATGAATAAAAAAAGAGGAGCACGGGTAAGCTACTACGAACAGCATAGTGAAAGCATTAATGTAGCTAAGACAGACACGAAGTCCATCCATACCACAGCAGTACAAGTTTATAAGGCAACTAGCTCCGCTGATGATGAAGAGACTGAAGAAATGTATGACGCGATTAAAGAAATTATTCAAATAGTTAAGAGAGATGAAAATTTAATAGTCGTATGTGTCTGGAGTTCGATAGTAGGGAAAGGAAGAGAAGGAAAAATAGTAGGTGAAAATGGGCTGGGGATAAGGAATGAAAGAGGAAGCCACCTGGTAGTATTTTGGGCACAGCAGTTGTATACATGGAAGAAACCTGGAGACGCTGGAAGATTTCAGATAGTCATATAATGATAGAGATTTAGGAACTAGGTGACTCTGACCACAATTTATTAGTTCTGAACTGTAGATTAAAACTGAAGAAATTGCAAAAAGGTAGTAATTTAAATAGATGGGACCTGGATGAACTGAAAGAACCAGTGGTTGTAGAGAGCTCTGGGTAACAGAAGAGATATTGAATTTAATAGATGAAAGGAGACAATATAAAAATGTAGTAAATTAAGCAGGCGAAAAGGGATAAAAATGTCTTAAAAATGAGATCTACAGGAAGTGCAAAATGGCTAAGCAAGAGTGGATGGAGGACAAATGTAAGGATGTAGAGGCATAGATCACTAGGGGTAAGATAGATACTGCTTACAGGAAAATTATAGAGACCTTTGGAGGAAAGAGAACCACCTGTATGAATATCAAGAGCTCAGTCCTAAGCAGAGACGGAAAAGCAGAAAGGTGGAAGCAGTATATAGAGGGGCTATACAAGGGCGAAGTACTTAAGCGAAATATTGTGTAAAGATGAAACGGGAGATGTGATATTGCCTGAAGAATTTGACCTAAGACAAAAAACGTCCCCGGGAATAGAGAACATTCCATCAGAGCTATTAAAAGCCTTGGGAGAACCAGCCATGACAAATCTCTATATCACATCAACAAGACGTATGAGACAGGCGAAATACCCTCAGACTTTAAGAAGAATGTAATAATTCCAGTCGCAAAGAAAGCAGGAGTCGACAGGTGTGAAAATTACCGAACTATTAGTTTAATAAGTCATAGCTGCAAAATACCAACACGAATTCTTTACAGACGAATGGAAAAACTGGTAGAATCCGAACTCGGGGAAGATCAGTTTAGATTCAGTACAACTGTTGGAACACGCGAGGCAATACTGACCCTACGACTTATCTTAGAAGATAGATTAAGGAAAGACAAACCTACGTTTCTAGTAGTAGTAGACTTAGAGAAAGCTTTTCACAATGTTGACTGGAATACTCTCTTTAAAATTCTGATGGTGGCAGGGGTAAAATAAAGGGGGCGAAAGACTATTTACAATTTATACAGAAACCAGATGGCAGTTATAAGGGTAGAGGGGCATGAAAGGGAAGCAGTGATTCAGAAGGGACGAGACAGGGTTGTAGCCTATCCCCGATCTTATTCAATCTGTATATTGAGCAAGCAGTAAAGCAAACCAGAGAAAAATTTAGAGCAGGAATTAAAATCCATGGAGGAGAAATAAAAACTTTGAGGTTCGCCGATGACATTGTAATTCTATAAGAGACAGCAAAGGACGTGGAAGAGCATTTGACCCGAATGGACAGTGTCTTGAAAGAAAGATATAAGATAAACATCAACAAAAGGAAAACGAGGACAATGGAAGGTAGTCGAATTAAGTCACGTGATGCTGGGGGGATTACATTAAGAAATGAGACACTTAAAGTAGTAGATGAGTTTTGCCATTTAGGGAGAAAAATAACTGATGATTGTCGAAGTAGAGAGGATATAAAATGTAGACTAGCAATGACACGAAAAGCGTTTCTGAAGAAGAAAAATTTGTTAACGTCGAGTATAGATATAAGTGTCAGGAAGTCTTTTCTGAAAGTATTTGTATAGAGTGCAGCCATGTATGGAAGCGAAGAATGGACGTTAAATAGTTTAGACAAAAAGAGAATAGAAGCTTTCGAAATATGGTGCTACAGAAGAATGATGAAGATTAGATGGGTAGATCATGTAAATAATGAAGAGGTACTGAACAGAATTGAGGAGAAGAGGAAATTGTAGCATAACCTGACTAAAAAAAGGGAACGGTTGGTAGGACACGTTCTGAGGCGTCAAGGGATCACCAATTTAGTATTGGAGGGCAGCGTGGAGGGTAAAAATAGTAGAGGTAAACCAAGAGATGAATACACTAAGCAGATGCAGAAGGATGTAGGTTGCAGTAGTTACTCAGAGAGTAAACCAGTCTCTGGACAGAAGGCCACAACAACAAAAACACTGGTACGTCCGTTGCTCATAACACCTTATGGTCAATTCCGTATTACATAATGGTGTCCAGATTCCTATAATCGGAGACTGTATTTAAACAGAGGACATTGGCAGCATTGGACGTGGGCGTTGGAGTGGGAGAAGAAGAGAAAGAGGAACATGGTGGAAGCACAAATACTGAAGAGGAAGGAAGAGAAAGCGGCGTCACTGCCGGAGAAATTAAGAATACATGGAAGAATAATAAGTTATTTGCTTTATTTTTTGATGGAGAGAAAACTGAAAGACTTGTTAATTTTTAGAGAAAAATTGCGACGTTTCAAAAGGAAATAAAATGAACTATACTCCTCCTGAAAAGGCCATGAAGGCCCGACGGTAGCGACGTGCCGCCGTGTTAGCCACAGCCCACAGGCGTCTCTGGATGCTCTCCAGGCATCCAAGTGCCAGCCCAGACCGACAGCGTTTCATTTGGATGAACAGACGGGAACCGGTTTTACCACTGAGGCAAGGCCGTTGGCCTGACAAAAAGAAATGCTTTACTTTTTCTTAAAAGCAAGAACGCGCTGAAGCGTACGCAGAGTGCAGGGTGGATAATGTCAGTGGCGGACGCAAGCTGCATGAAAGGTGTTTGCAAGGTTTTTTATTTACGGATGGGCAGAGCTGGGATACTTGATAAGTGAGACCTTGTGTTGCGATTATAATGAGATTGCACATATTTAATTTCTGATATGGGTTACTGTGTGGCATGCACACTGAGGAGCCGATTTTCCTGCTCAGTCCGGATAAGTGTAGAGGGTGGGTATGCTTGTCATTGGGAGCTCCAATGCTAGGCGGGTGATGGAGCTCCTCACAGAAATAGCTGGCACTGGCAAGGCGGGAAAGAGAATATTCGTCGTCACAGATCAGCGACAGAAAAGGTTAATAAGACGTTAGTAAAAGGCTGTAGCATCCAAGGAAAAGTCCCTTAATTAGTATCACTTTCTGAAGGTTATAGAGCACAGATGGTATTACGAACGGAAAGTTGGTTAAAACTAGACGTTAATGACAACGAAATTCTAAGCTCAGATTGGAATATTTATCTTAAGAATAGGTTAGTCGACAATAGCGGCGCCGGCCGTGGTAGCCGAGCGGTTCTAGGCGCTCAGTCCGGAACCGCGCGACTGCTACGGTCGCAGGTTCGAATCCTTCCTCGGGCATGGATGTGTGTGATGTCCTTAGTTAGGTTTAAGTAGTTCTAAGTTCTAGGGGACTGATGACCACCCAGATGTTGAGTCCCATAGTGCTAAGAGCCATTTTTGACAATGGCAGCGGCGTATTTACCGCAGTAAAGAATTCGACAAAATGTAGCGAGGTTATCACGGATTCCGATTGGGAATTAATCTGCGAGAAGTATCAAAGATCATATTTGGATGCTTTTATAGACAACCTGGATCAGGATCCCTAGTGCTAGAGCGCTTCATGCGGAACTTGCGGAATATCTTTAATAATTTTTCTGATCTTGCCATTGTAGTAGGGGGTGACTTCAACTTGTCAGGTATAAATGGGGAGTGTCATGCTATCAAAACTGATGCCAGAGATAGGGAATCGTGTGGCATTATTCGGGATGTCTTGTCCGAAAATTATTTTGAGCAGAAAGAACCAACTCGTGAGAGTAACGTCTTAGCCCTCCTGGCAACAAACAGACCTGAAGTTCCCGAATCAGTTAACGTAGAGGAAGATATCAGTGATCATAAGACTGTGGTAGCATCTATGATAACGGATCTGACAAAGAATATGAGAAAGACAGGAAGATATTTTTGCATAGCAAGAGGGACAGTATACAAATTTCAGAGTATCTGAACAGTCAACATAAAAATGGTGACGACGTGTGGAAAAAATGGAAAAAATTCAGAGGAATGATGCAATACGCCCTAGACAAATGTCCCGAGTAATGTCTTAATGGATATGAAAGACCGACCATGGTATAATAGGTGTTTTACAAAACTGCTACGTAAAGAAAATGAACTTCACCTTATATTCAAGGGAAGTAAAAGCCCAGCTAATGAACAAAAACTGAATGAAGCGAAAATGAACATAAGGAGAGCAATGTGAGAAGCGTAAGTGTTGAAAGTAAAACTTCGTCAAGCGATTTGAATAAAAACCCTAAGAGGTTTTGGTCGTATGGAAAATCAGTAAGTGGGTAAAAATCATTTATTCATTCACTCAGTGACCATACTGGCACGAAACGGAAGATGGCAGAGAGAAGGACGAAATACTGGATTCGATCTTACGAAGTTGTTTCAGCGCGGAAGATCGTACCATGGTCCCCCCTTTCAATTTTCGTACTAACTCAACATGGCAGATATTGAGATAACCGATCACGCAATAGAAAAACAACTGCAGTCGTGTTTAATAGTGGAAAGGTGTGAGGACCAGATGAGACAACTAAAAGACTCTAAAAAGATTATGCGAAAGAACTTACTCCCCTTCTAGCAGTAATTAATTTATCGTAGATCGCTTGAACAATGAATAGCACATAGCGAGTGGCAGAAAGCGCAGTTCATTTCCGTTTTTAAGAATTGCATTAGGACAGATGCATACAATTATGGACGTATATTGTTGACGTCAATCTGTTGTAGATCTATGGAACACGTTTTATACTAAAAAATTATGACGTTCTTGGGGAAGGGAAATCTCCTCTATAAAAATCAACACGGATTCTGCAAACAGAGATCCTGCGGAACTCAGCACGCTCTGTTCCTCCATGAGATCCAAACTGCCGTGGACAATGGCGCTCAGGTTGATGCCGTGTTCCTTGACTTCAGGAAGGCATTTGACCCCGTCCCGCATTACCATTTGGTGAAAAAAATACGAGCTTATCGAGTATCGGAATTCATTTTCAACTGGGTTCAACACTTCCTTGCAGACAGAACTCAACACGTCGCTCTCAACGGAACAAAATCGACAGATGTAAAGGTAATTTCCGGTGTACCCCAATGAAATGTGATAGGACCGTTACTATTTAAAATATATGTACATTATCTTGTAGCTCTCTAAAGCTGTTCGCAGATGATGCTGCTGTCTATAACAAAGTAGCAACGCCACAAGATAGTAACGACCGGCAGAGAACTGATGAATGGTGCAGACTCTAGCAGTTGACCCTGAACGTAAATAAATGTTACATGTTGCGCAGACATAGCAAAAGGAAGCCACTACTGTATAGCTACACGCTGATGACAAACCGCTGGAAACAGTATCTGCCGTAAAAGAGCTGTGAGTAACTATCTGGAGCGATCGTAAGCGAAATGACCATACAAAACAAATAGTGGGAAAAGCAGATGCCAGACTCAGATTCATAGAAAGAATCATACGGAAATGTAACTCATCCACGAAGGAAGTGTCTTATCAGGCGCTTGTTCGACCCATTCGTAAGTACTGTTCGTCTATCTAGGATCCCCACCAAATAGCACGTATAGACGAGCGGCACGTTTCGTCATGGCATCGTTTAGTCGGCACGAGAGCGTTATGGGCACGCTCGAGAAACTCCATTGGCAAACATCACATGACAGGCGTTGTGCATCACGGAGAGATTGACTACCGAAATTTCGAGAGAACAATTTCCGAGAATAGTCGGACAACACATTACTTCCCTCCATGAACGTCTCGCGTAGAAACCATGAGGAGAAAATTCGAGAGAGCCAATACTGAGGCTTACCGGCAATCATTCTTCCCATCGAGTGAAACAGGGTTGAAGGGTTTCAGTTAGTGATACAAAAAGTACCCTCTGCCACACCATGAGGCGGCTTGCGGAGTACGGTATAGATGTAGATGTAGATGAAGTGGGCATAGCGTATGGCAGTTTACAGCAGCACAGGTAAACAAGAACCAACTTGTTTCAATACATTTTCATATGTGTGGTTTTTCAAATGATATTTACTATAATTATTATTATTAGTATTCTGTGCAGGTCGTCGTAACAAAGAGGTTATTGCTTTCTTATGGTATCTGCGATGAGCTGCTCAGTTTCTTTAACCCTGAAGATTCTGCCTCTGCATTAAAATGTCGTCCGCACCGACGAGCTGGAACTGAACGATCATAATTTCGTTAATAATCTTCTTCTTCTTTTTCTACTCCCCTTGGGGTTTAAAGCTTGCCAATTCCTTTTTGAAATAAATTGAGCACGTAAGAAATGTGTCTCCAGTACAGTGACCTGAAGATATTTCAGTTTTTATGCAAGATTTTGACCCTGAAATAATTATTAATGCTAACTCAGATCGGTTTAATTACACTCCTGGAAATTGAAATAAGAACACCATGAATTCATTGTCCTAGGAAGGGGAAACTTTATTGACACATTCCTGGGGTCAGATACATCACATGATCACACTGACAGAACCACAGGCACATAGACACAGGCAACAGAGCATGCACAATGTCGACACTAGTACAGTGTATATCCACCTTTCGCAGCAATGCAGGCTGCTTTTCTCCCATGGAGACGATCGTAGAGATGCTGGATGTAGTCCTGTGGAACGGCTTGCCATGCCATTTCCACCTGGCGCCTCAGTTGGACCAGCGTTCGTGCTGGACGTGCAGACCGCGTGAGACGACGCTTCATCCAGTCCCAAACATGCTCAATGGGGGACAGATCCGGAGATCTTGCTGGCCAGGGTAGTTGACTTACACCTTCTAGAGCACGTTGGGTGGCACGGGATACATGCGGACGTGCATTGTCCTGTTGGAACAGCAAGTTCCCTTGCCGGTCTAGGAATGGTAGAACGATAGGTTCGATGACGGTTTGGATGTACCGTGCACTATTCAGTGTCCCCTCGACGATCACCAGAGGTGTACGGCCAGTGTAGGAGATCGCTCTCCACACCATGATGCCAGGTGTTGGTCCTGTGTGCCTCGGTCGTATGCAATCCTGATTGTGGCGCTCACCTGCACGGCGCCAAACACGCATACGACCATCATTGGCACCAAGGAAGAAGCGACTCTCATCGCTGAAGACGACACGTCTCCATTAGTCCCTCCATTCACGCCTGTCGTGACACCACTAGAGGCGGGCTGCACGATGTTGGGGCGTGAGCGGAAGACGGCCCAATGGTGTGCGGGACCGTAGCCCAGCTTCATGGAGACGGTTGCGAATGGTCCTCGCCGATACCCTAGGAGCAACAGTGTTCCTAATTTGTTGGGAAGTGGCGGTGCCGTCCCCTATGGCACTGCGTAGGATCCTACGGTCTTGGCGTGCATCCGTGCGTCGCTGCGGTCCGGTCCCAGGTCGATGGGCACGTGCACCTTCCGCCGACCACTGGCGACAACATCGATGTACTGTGGAGACCTCACGCACCACGTGTTGAGCAATTCGGCGGTACGTCCACCCGGCCTCCCGCATGCCCCCTATACGCACTCGCTCAAAGTCCGTCACGGTTCACGGTTCACGTCCACGCTGTCGCGGCATGCTACCAGTGTTAAAGAGTGCGATGGAGCTCCGTATGCCACGGCAAACTGGCTGACACTGACGGCGGCGGTGCACAATGCTGCGCAGCTAGCGCCATTCGACGGCCAACACCGCGGTTCCTGGTGTGTCCGCTGTGCCGTGCGTGTGATCATTGCTTGTACATCCCTCTCGCAGTGTCCGGAGCAAGTATGGTGGGTCTGACACACCGGTGTCAACGTGTTCTTTTTTCCATTTCCAGGAGTGTATAATATTCAGAAGTATGAATTGATTTTGTTCCGCAGCGGAGAAGAAAGGGGGATTGAACGAATATCTGAATGAATTCAAGATTACGGTTACACCCTCTAGATCCCTGGTACGATGTACGTGATTGTGTCCTACCTTACAGGCAGATCACGTGGATTAACGATGTGAACCCTCACCTTGGAAGGCTAACTTCATTTATAAAAGAGAACATGGAATGCAACTGTTACAGCGAACATCGTTTGCAACAGCGTGAAGTCTCGAAATATCTCCAACATTGGCTTATCTTATTGGCTATAATATGTACGCAAGGAATTCAAAATATTCCTGCTGACGGCAGTTCTTTTTTGAGTAATAATTTCGTTGAAAGCAGAAAGTACGTGATAACTTGTTATCAGATCAAAAGTGTAGGAGCACATAGAAAAAGCTTAGAACTCGAATGAGTTTCCTGAAAGACTGGCGGATGTGAATACATGGGAAGTACTTTGGGGTAATTCCTTATTACTAAATATTAGCTCAATAAAAGTGAGAGGCACGAAGTTACATTTGTCGTATGATGGACCACGTGGGTACAGTTCCACGAAACACAAGAAACAGACCGAAAAGAACGTCCATACGCTCTAGGTTGCTGACAACAATATCAAATTAGTGGGAAAGTAATGAGTGCTGTACTTTAATCTCACCTATGGACAACACCGATATTGTTCCGTGAACATGTAGGAAACATATCTCTCTCTCTCTCTCTGAACAATGGATATTAAGTCTGGACACAACTGAAGGATCATCTATGGCCCTGAAAGTGTCGCCGATCTCATCACAAGTCTTACAGGTTACTCAGTGGGAATGACTATGGGAACGTAACGTCAACTCAATGCACCCAGCGTCCTCTCGTCACTCTCGAAAAGTGTGAAGTTCTAACTCGACCAGAAATAGCAAACAGAACAGAACAGAGTACCTTTGACTCACGTTCACCGAGGCATTCTTCAACCGAAATATGCCAAGTAGACCCATGACTGGTCAGTAACTAAGTCTCCAAAGATATCGACCAGACTTCTTCATGTTGCCAGCTACAAGACGTAGTACGCTTAGTAGTCGAGATTGCGGGAGTATTGGCTCTACTTTTTCGATTCACTACTCGCGTAAAAGTAAATGATTTGGAAGGCGACTTTTAATGAACTTCGTTCAAAGTATAAAGCCTTTTTGTGTTACGGTACCCATCTCTTCTTTAGCCTTGCGTGATTTTGAAATTTCTGACTGCGCAAGGAAATAAGATAGCTTACGGCCTCCATTACAAATATTCCTTAATCTTGGTTTTCAGCTGTTGTTGCTCAGACGGGAAAGATTGCGATTTAAGGCACAAGAATTTATGAGATCACAGAACCTGTAGCTCAGTCAGGATATCTACGTATCGTTCAAGCTAGATAAACACTGTTGTCAAGCAGTAATTGCATCGGCGTGGAGGACTATTAAACTGGTACCAGCGGATATTAACCGCACCCAGAGACAGGTGCTGCGTGTATCCTTCGTTAATAAATTTCGAATACCCTTAGGGCAGTCATGTTTGGTGCCTTGCTAGAGCATGTACTGTTTCTCCTGGGTGGACTTGGGTTTAAAAAAATGTAAGCTAAATATTGCGATAAATTTTATAAATAAACGACAAGTAAGCCAAAGAAGAAGAGATAGAACTACAATGTACATGTTGCGCTTACATGCATGAACTATCTTTCCTTTGTCTTTCACTTATCTGCTTGGATTCGGACCTGAGAGGACGTTCTTGTGAAAATCTCATCTTGCTGTACCAGCTGATAATGTAAGTTGTACTTAAAACACGAAAAATACAATGGTTATTTTGTCAAAAGATATTGTTTATGTCGTCAATCAGTTGGTAGTCTGAAACCTGGCTTGTCTTAAGCAGATATAGGCCTTAACAAAGAATTTTCATTGTTAGGCGCCATCTTAGAAAAATCCTTAATATTTTTCTTTTAGCTCATCTACAAGACGTGCCGTCGGTTAGGACAGTGAACCTTATTTCAGATCCCACGAGACCGGGTTGCAGCTACTAATGATTTAACAATTTTCTATTATAGTATATTATATGTTCTATTATAGGATTTCATTTGTAGGTGCTACTCTTGTTATATCGGGGAGCGGGCAGCGGTGGCCGAGCGGTTCTAGGCGCTCCAGTCCGGAACCGCGCTGCGACCGTAGGGTCGCGGGTTTGAATCCTGCCTCCGGCATGGATGTGTGTGATGTCCTTAGGTTTAAGTAGTTCTAAGTCTAGGGCACTGATGACCGCAAATGTTAAGTCCCATAGTGCTCAGAGCCATTTGAACCATTTATATCGGGGAATCAAGACGAAACCACGATGTTAAATTACGTATTGCAATAGTGTACATCGAACAGACAAATATTCTCTGGTGCAATAAGCACACGACTTCTCATGAGCCTGGTATAATATCTGTAGTATTGGGTAAATAGGAAAAGTACAATTAATTATCAACGATTACGTAACTACCGTGAGAACTGAGCTAGTTTACTGAGTGCTTGTACACGTCGGGCTAAATTAAACAACATATTACACTGTTAATAACATTCCTACATTAGTTATTTCTATTTTATGCTGAGCCATTGAATTAATGTGTGTTTCTTTTTTTATATAAGTCACGGTTCATATTCATTCTATTACATTACACTTATAGCTAAGAAAAAGAGTCACATATAATTTTTATTTTATTACATTACAAGCACTTAGTCACCAGTACAGGCAGCACATATTGTGTATTGTGTTGTTAAACCGGGGACCTAGAAACGAGGGTGAGGCTTCGTTCCGCCTTAACCCTCAGTGGTTCGGCAGCACATATAGAGCGTCAACAAACATTTCAAATTCTTTCCGGTTTTCTTCGTGAATGTTTTTATAAAACTCTACACAAGTGTAGAGTGAACTATTTTATAGTCTACTGTAGTTGCCACTATTTACTGGAAGACTTCTTTGCTTGCAAGTCTGGTTTACCAACTGTGGAAGAGAAAGGTAGCAGTTCTGCCGGCAGGCACATGCGATAGATGTTGCCTCACCGCCGCTAATGGGCTTTCTAGGTAATGCATTCTAAAGTCAAGGCTGCATAACGATAGTCAGCAAATTATAAAACGGAGGTTACTCTAGTTGCACAAACAAACACGCAGAACATTCCCCGTCTTGAAAATTACACTGGTTCGAACCATAAGGAAGTCAGTCAAGAAAGCCTGATACATTTTGCGAAACATGATTTTTTTTGGAAGAGTTTGGAGGACAACCACTCGGTACTACCACAAGAAGGGCGGTAATTAATAATGTACTGGAACTTGTGCAGTAGTCGTGTTAGGTTCTATTGCACCTCTCTAAAAGACTTAAGATGACGCGGAGGAGTGTCAGCAACATAAATTACGAGAATCTGCGGGGTGAAGAACTTTTGGTAGGAGGGAACCTTTTCAGTCCCAACCACTACCATGGATTCGATTTTAATTCACGGACGGCATCCGACCAGGAAGCAGGCAAATGTGGCTGCGTATGGAGAATGTGTGGAACAGGGAACATCAAAAAAACTTCGAATATATAGCAACACAGGGGCCGATATATGGTTCGATCTGGCGAGGGGGATGGGGGTAAGTGTCGCAGTTTGTTATATCCCTCCCAATCTAGAACATAAATTGCCCACTCCCTCAATTTTTGTGTTCCACAGATACCTAGAATAGCATCAAAGTATATAAAATATTTTAATATCAAAATACTAAATTATTTGATTAGAATAAAATGGATAAATGTTTTAATATATTATAATGGGCGATGAAAAAGTTTCCATTCGAAGGCCATAAAGTCTAAAACCGGCATGCCAGTCGGGCAAAATCGCTACGAGCGTTGAGGCTTTCATCCCACCGACGCGTGAGGTTGCAGATACCTCTCTGGTAAAACAGCTTGTCCTGCTGCGTGGAGAAGTCCGTAACATACTGTTGCACATTCTCATATGAGAGGTATCTTCGATCTTTCAAGGCCACTTTTAAGGGACCGCAGGCGTGATAATAACACGGTAAGCGATCAGGACTATAAGGCACGTCATACCGTGTCTCTCACTTCTCTTGGTATAACTTCTGCGTTACGGTATTTACGTCGTGGAGGCGTGCGTCATCATGAAGCATCAGTACTACCTTGTAATAGCGTCGCTCGCTGCTCCCCCATTTAACGTACAACATCGCTGCTCGCCACGCTACTCGCTACTCGATACGGTCGTCGATGGCGGCGATATTAAGGTAGTCTGAGTTCCGGTCCCGGCGGAGGTTCGCGTCCTCCCTCGGGCATAGGTGTGTGTGTTTGTCCTTAGGATGATTTAGGTTAAGTAGTGTGTAAGCTTAGGGACTGATAAACTTAGTAGTTACGTCCCATAAGATTTCACACACATTTGAACACTTTTGAGTCTGTGTTTCACGCTGCGGCCGACCATCGCTGTACTTCCTGAGACTTGAGCAGTCATTGCCTGCCTCGGGGTCACTCCAGCAGAGTGGCGTTTGACACTATACTCCGTATGTGAGCAGCCACACGGTAATTAGTCCCTGCGGGCAGCGAGCAGCGAGGCTATCAGCGAGGTGCGATGTGCCAGCAGAGAGGATTCAGCATGAACGCATCCTTAATTGCACGCTTTAATTTCTCCAGGTTTCAATGGCTCTGAGCACTATGGGACTCAACATCTGAGGTCATCACTCCCCTAGAACGTAGAACTACTTAAACCTAACTAATCTAAAGACATCACACATCGATGCCCGAGGCAGGATTCGAACCTACGACCGTAGCGGTCACGCGGTTCCAAATTGAAGCGCCTAGAACCGCACGGCCACACCGGCCGGCTCTCCAGGTTTCAGACATTGGTCACAAATCCTCCTTCCCTTTAGTGAATAGTTAGATGTTATTTGTTTTATATTATTAGCCACAAGAGAAGACGGAGCGGTGTTAAAAGTTGGCACACTCAGTGATTGTTCGCCGTTACTAACAGAATGATTAGTGACCATGGGAAGAAATACGAGTATTTCAAAACCAATATTAAAAAAAAAATTGTATACATGTCTGGAGCAGCAACCGTAGGATGAAATCTTCGTGTAGAAACAATAAACAGCCAATCAGTTGCAAAATGGAAGGTTTATTAAATCCTCTTTACCATCGTTTAAACATTTCAAAATATGTGAATGTAGGCTTTCCTGGTGTATACTGCCAGAAGATTATAAGAATGACATTCATCGAAACGTCGCGGACTTTCGACGCAGCTACCCGGATGGGAGCCCGAGAAGATTTCATCACCACATTTAAGAATGCCTTCTTTAATAGGAAATGTTGAATACCGGATTATATGTTCTGGCAGAGGTACATTAAAATAAAGTCGGAAGGCTGTTTGTAGGTGAGGAAATACCAAATGACAACAACCATGTTGAGCATCTTTTAATTATTATGAAGGTGAAGTTTTATATTTGTCTGACCCCTTCTGGCTATATTTTAACGTATCTCTGCCACAACATGTAATCCTGTTCTCAATATTTCCCTGTCAAGAAGACGTTTTGCCGGCCGATGTGACCGAGCGATTCTAGGTGCTACAGTCTGGAACCGCGCGATCGCTACGATCGCAAGTTCGAATCCTGCCTCGGGCATGGATGTGTGTGATGTCAAGGGTCCGAAATATTTATGATCTGAAACACGAAGCAACAAGCCACAGTATAAGCAACACATAGTACATTAACAATTACTTCAGGTTGGCAACAACTTAACAAGCATTTGAGTATGAGAATTTTTAAAGTATATTAAATGAATTCGCAATTGCGAATGACGACAACCATCGGCTGCAGAATGGAAAGACGTCAATGAACATCTGTGCCGGACCGGGACTGGAACCCAGATTGCCCGACTATCGTGAGCTTTCGCCTTACCTTTCTTTTTTTGTATTTTGTTCGTTGTATTTGGTCGTAGCGGACATCACATGACTTTCGTTGTTGATCCTTTCACTCAGTTTTTTTTATTACAGAGACCATTCGGCTCTCTGACCAAACACGCTGAGCTACCGTGCCGGAAAACCATTTGGCTCTACGTGCAGGACTCACGGCCACACCCAAACCTCCATATACCGTCAACCATGAGTCTACGACCTGTACTCATAATCAGAATAACACAGGCACTGCAATATCGTATTTTTTAAAGTAATTATGTGCCCAGCACAGGCCTCGAGCTAACAACATTCTTGGTCGAGTTTGCATTCACCAAGGTGCTTATAGGAAACTGCTCTTGATTATACGCATAAAGAGTCTTTCGAACGGCCGTACAAGCCGGCACTTCAGAAATAAGAAAATGCTCAAAGAATTTATACAGACTAATACCGAGTGGTAAGACGGCGCATAAAACAAGAATCTTAAGAAGGCAAACCAAAAACTATACATCGCTACACACACACACACACACACACACACACACACACACAACACACAGAAAATATTTCAAGGCACATTAACAGCATTCTAATAACGGAATTATACCACGTTCAAAACAAGAAGTAACAAGCGTCCACAGTCTTAACAAGACGTCGTTAATACGACAATAAATATGTACTAGATTAAGGGAAGGACTCCGGCTGCGAACCAATATCTAGGCAGAATGACACACTAATCTATATGCAGCAAGTCATGCTGAGAGCAGAGTAATCACAGGAGTAACACGAAGGTAACATTCGGTAGCTTTCATTCAGTGTGCAATGGTTCACCTTCTTTACTAACACGTGTTGAAGCCACAACAAGACTTCGACCTTAGAAACATCATTACACATACACCGAAGAAACAAACATAGACAATATCAAGTTACACACCGGTAAATCAAAACTTACAACATACATTTGGCAAAACCAAATACTCAGTAGAAAAACCTTTAGTCTCGAGAGGCTAGCCATTTCCCAACAGGATAACCAATATAATTTCAAACAGAAAATGCCTAGTGTACTGTGGCCACCCTTTCTCAAGACAGTTCCTCAAATTTCTTTAGCCAGTAACGTGCGTCGGTCGCGCCGTTTAAACAGAAGATGTAAAAATGTCATGCAGTCATGAGCCTTCCGTCAGTCGTACTGTAAAACAACAGCGACATACATTTATAAAGCAAGTTAATTGTCCAGAAAAAAGTACACAGCTGCTCGCTGTTCAAATCCGAGCACTCAGCAGAATAAAGGAGTTAAAACTGCCATGACTTGCCAAACAATTTACTTAAGATATACGACCGTAAACACCTTTAAATAACACGATGACACAAGGTACAGTAGAATTGAGAGCAAAACCAATAAAGTATGTGAAAACATGCACACAACCCCCCCTGTTTAACTCTGACAAGTCAGAGGTAGAAAGTAGTTATCCAAAATGGACTTACGACTTGCCACACAATTTATTAAAGGCACATGACAGCAAACAAATATAAACAGGGTACAGCAGAATTACCAATTAAACAGAAAAATGGCTCTGACAGGCTAGTTCTAAAAGTATGTTCAGCCCAGCCAAATTAGCAAAAATTCAGGAAATGAA
This sequence comes from Schistocerca gregaria, assembly GCF_023897955.1. Lineage (NCBI taxonomy): Eukaryota > Metazoa > Arthropoda > Insecta > Orthoptera > Acrididae > Schistocerca > Schistocerca gregaria. Next base: position 290,908,805 of record NC_064927.1, read on the forward strand.
ATTCGGAAATTTGTGGTAAGATCTTATGGGACCAACCTGGTGAGGTCATTGGTCCCTAAGCTTTCACACAGTACTTAATATAACTCAAACTAACTTACACTAAGGACAATACACACATCCATGCCCGAGGGAGGACTCGAACCTCCAACAGAGGGAGCCGCGCGGACCATGACAAGGTGTCTCAGACTGTGTGGCTACTCATGACTAAGAGATTTAGTACTTCTAAACCACAGGCCAAAAATTACAGTAGAGAAGTTCTCACTGGAAATGAAGTGGTTAGTCTCTATCACAATAAGAAATCCAACTCTTCCTGCTAACTCCGGTACATGTGGCTGCTTCGTCGCCAACAGCTCCTGTTTTCAATGGTTGCGCCAGTGGCAAAATTAAACCTTCTGCAGCAGAGTGGCACTTTGCCCCCCAACGATGGGTGCCTGCACACTTTGCTCATATGGGAACAAGAACTTCTCTACCAGAGCACACGCACGTCTTAATACACTTTCCTAAGGGCTTTCCTGCCTGCAGCAAGCGCCGCGGTTCTTCCAAACATTAGCTCACAAAGTAGTTATGCAAAACGAAGCGTTATCGATAATGTGCCGCTCATCAGTTACACTGGCGTGCACGTCACAGTAGGCATTCAGAGAATACTGTGTACAAAATGCCACGAGGAGAGCGGCAGATAAGGCGCTAAGTCCGGAACCGCGTAACTGCTACGGTCGCAGGTTCGAATCCTGCGTCGGGCATGGATGTGTGTGATGTCCGTAGGTTAGTTAGGTTTAAGTAGTTCTAAGTTCTAGGGGACTGATGACCACAGATGTTAAGTCCCATAGTGATATGCTCAGAGCCATTTGAACCATTTAGAGCAGCAGGGGCAGGGGGAGGGGGAAGGGCTCACTCAGATCGCTGTAGGGGAAATGCTGAGCGCTAGAGGGAAAGTGCCGTTCTAAACTGAAGTCTATGCTCACATTTTTTGTATATCTTGAGGCCCCTCCACACGCACACTTTCTTGGGTACCTCTGCTTTGGTTAGTATCTAAAAATAATTCAGCCGATAATATAGCGATTTATTTTCGCCTGGCTTGTTAACCCTTTGTAACGTTTAGAGAAGTGTCATGAGTGGCGAATTTTGAATAAAATCTACACATTTCGCTTTTTGCCAATATCAAAATTTACTTCCTTTGCCAAAGCTCAGTGGAGTGTGTACTGTCTCACTTCATTAACATGTTGTGCAGACACAATTGCGAGAGAATTCTGAAACAGTGGTTTATTATTAGAATGAGATTTTCACTCTGCAGGGGAGTGTACGATGAAGTAGAGCACTTGCCGGCGAAAGGCAAAGGTCCCGAGTTCGAGTCTCGGTCCAGCACACAGTTTTAATCTGCAACGAAGTTTCAGTGGTTTATTAAGTGAGGGACTGAGTAAAGTAAAGACAGTAGCTTATGAAAAAGCACACCCTCGCTACAAAAAAAGTGTAATGTCTTTGCATACGTTGTTCCAAAACCCATAGCGTATCTCGTTTAACTAGCCATTGTTGGCCCTTAAAAATCACATTCTTTCACCAAAAAAGTCTGTAGTTATTGGGATAACATGGTAGATAATGAAGTTTTACATAATAATGATGGGGCAAAATACTCTCCTCATTGTGTGATATAATTTGCCAAAATCTCATTTCGATATCTGAAACCGTTTATGAAATATGTGGAATGTTGTGGATATTTCACTCTGGCTTTATCCATGGCGTGGCGCGATCGCAAATAAGTGTGCTACATCAGATCAGTTTTCTCGAGATTGGTGACAGATAGATACATCTACCCAAGCCTAAAGTAAAACTCAGTATGTTAGCTAAATTTCATATGCAACGACATGTTATGTAAAATGCACCAAATACAAAATCATAGCGACCTTTTCTTTGCACACTTTTCCGAATTTCGCGCAATGTCTTACTTCCGTGTCCATATCACAGTGACTATGACCATTAATGAAATGATGGCCAAGTCATAATGAAACCGACACATAAAGCTGTAAGTAACGGAAAAATTACTTTTTTTACTAACCAACAGTTCCTGTAAAATCGTATGAGAAAGATCGCAGGACGTGCGCCTAGATTCTCACATCGTCGACCGCCCGAAAGGTGGAAAACACTTAACCTTTCCCCTTCCGAACAAACGAATGACTCCGCCCAGCGCTTTGAATGAAAACTGGTCAGTGCACATTGGCCCCTATATCCTGCGCGAGCTATACGTAAGTTGCAGTAGGAAGTGTGGTGATAGTGCCACGGTCAAGTGTCTTTATCATAACATGACTTTATTTCGCCGTGTTGGTGTATGTATCGAATAGAGATGGCACGACACCAGAGTTTGAGAAGTGTAGGAAATGTTTGTTTATTTTCGCAGTTTAGAACGCGCAATGTCACTGAGCAAGGAATATGGCGCTCTATGTAAGCACTGTAATTCTGAAAAGAGTTTTACTAATGCGTTCATATTAAATGATATTCATTGTACTATTTAACGTTATTTGCAGTTGTGGTCTTTTTATACACGAATTGCCAATAGTTCATGCCCGCGTGGTCGTAAGAGAAATACAATTATAACGTTGTTATAGGAATTCATATTATAATATTGTTCGTCTTCCGGCAAGGAGGATTTCCTCAAAAAGAAAAAAAATAGCGCCCTTCACAAAGCAGCTGTTTTTCAGTCAAGAGTATGATGCTTTCCTATTCTCTTATTTACAGGGAAAATATGGTCCTTTATATGTGTTGCCGATGTAATGTTGCTTTTACTTAAACCTAAAGAGAAAGTTTAACACTTTTCACAGAAGATAAAAGTGTTAGCTGCGTCAATGCTGGAACATAGTCGGCAGTCTGCATTCTGGTGCATCTAAAACCTGCTGAAATTCTGGGAAACCTTAAGAGAGTACTTGGGTAATAACTCGTCGTGAGGTGATGATGCAGTTTTCTCTGAATAAGCTGGCCACTGCAGCCGTATTTAAACAAATTAGTACTCGGATTAAAAAGATTGTAAGACAGTGATGTAGTCTTTCACCCTTACTGTTCAGTCTATACATCGAAGAAACAAGGATGGAAATAAAAGACATATTCAACAGTGGTATTAAAATCCAACATGAAAGGATATCTATGATAAGATTAGCTGGTGATATTGCTGTCCTAAGAGAAAGTGAAGAACAATTACAGGATCTGCTGAATGGGATGAACAGTCTAACGAGTACAGAATATGGACTGAGAGTAAAGAGAAGAAAGACAGAAGTAATGAGTATAGCAAAAATCACAACAATGAGAAACTTAACATCAGGATTGATGATCATGAAATAGATGAAGTTTGGGAAATCTACTGCCTAGGCAGCAAAATAACCCATGACTTACGGAGCAAGGAGGACATCGAAAGCGGACTAGTACAGCCAAAAAGGGCATTCCTGGCCAAGAGAATTCCACTAGAATCGAGTATAGGCCTTAATTTGAGGAAGAAATTTCTGATAATGTACGTTTGGAGCATAGCATTATATGGACTGTGGGAAAATCGGAACAGAAGAGAATCGAAGTATCTGCTATGTGGTGCAACAGACGACCGTTGAAAATAGGATGGACTGATAAGGGAAGGAATGAGGAGGTTCTGCACAGAATCAGAGAGGAAAAGAAAATATAATAAACACTGACAAGAAGAAGAGACAGAAAGATAGGGCATCTGTTAAGACACCAGGGAATAATTACTATGGAACTATAGGGTGTTGCAGAGAGTAAAAATTGTAGGGAAAAACCGGGAATGGAATACATTTACCAAATAACTGAGGAGGTAGGTTGCAAGCGCTACTGTGAGATGAAGAGGATGGACAGTTGAGGAATTCATCGTGGGCTGCATCAAACCAGTCAGAAGACTGAGGACTGAAAAAAAGACAAGTACATAAAAACGTAATCCAGACACTAATGGCTGCTAACAATGAAAATCCCCATCTGAAATTAATTATGCAGTTTCTCCGAGAAAGGATATATAATTTTTACGTAAATAAAAATCGCATATCACTGTAACAAACATAATGTATATTTTCAAGATAACAAATTCATAATTTCCAGCAGCACAGACCTTTTACCAACCGAACCAAATAAGAACGTCCAGATATTAAAAGCAGTGCAGTGATAAGACATAAAGCAGAAATACCACAAAGAAGATCGTAATCTTTACATTACAAGGACAGACATAGAGCAAAATGCTTTCTTGTATTAAACGTATGTGTCCCTAAAAGAATTAGAGCTAAAATCGTAAAACTTGAGACTATTATGTACAACATAATGCTCGATATTCTGTGCAATTTTCGTTTGAAAATGCACATCAACATATATTTTATAAGGATTTGAGCTTTTAATTACCATAGTTTCTATAATGCATCTTCGCTCGTAAACTAATCAAGTAATTAAACTGGAATTTCACAGTTTTTATCTGCATAAGAGGCTAATGAAATGGCTGAAGCAGATTTTAGTTCAAGGTCGTAGATGCTTTGAAATTAACTTCTCAGTATTGTGTTACGCGGGACTGTTCTATTTTTCTCAAATTTTAAAGGAGAACTTTTCTCAGAGAAAAGATAACGGAAAAGTACCTCAAAGGATTATTCAGAAAGTAGTTCTTAAGAACTATGCCACATTTCAGGATGTTAGCTTTTATAGTTCCTGAGAAACCGTACATCATAACTCAAAAAAGTCAGTTTATGGCATTCGAATTTAAAATTTTCAGTTTTTGACAATATTGCTATACCTCCAGTGAGTAACGCTATCCATAGTCGTTATATTTATTCTCTTCCTCGTCTTCTTGGAGTAATCTCTTCCACTGCCCCATTTGCCTAACCGCCTTTTGCATTTTTTCTTCTGCTGCCTGAGCTTTGTCCAGTCGCCCTTCATCTTTGCTTCTGATTGTATCTTCAGTGTTAATGCACCTGGGTCGAAGCCTAGTGTCTGCAGGTACTTAACCCGACCTAAAGTTCTACTACTAATCACTAGACAGGCATCACATGCATGTATCTTCACACCAATTGAGGACACAGATACTTTTTTATGGACATGCATCCATACAAGGTGATTTTAGCTCTCAATTGTAATCTGTGTTTTCCCACGTACACATGTTTTCAGCAGTTCAGTATTGACTAGTTACGCGAAACTAAGTTTTATAAAATCTAAAACAGCAAATGTGAATGTTTGGCTTTTCACTGGCTTCTGCCTGAAGATATTTTCACCACGATATGTGTCAAAGAGGATGTTGAGCATTATCATCGGTGCAAAGTTTGTGCAACAATGTTGCCCACACAGCCTGCTGCATTGTTTTCACACTATATAAGTTATGCCTAATATCTTTTCCATAATATATTCGTAAAGTGTGAATTTCCTCGTCTGTCAGTCTGTTAACACCCCCTAGTGGCTTTCCATCTTCTAATTTCTTGCCTTCCATTTCTTTCTTCAGTCTGGGAAGTCTACCTCCCATTTGCTTTTGAATGTGCCCCACATGTTCAAGTTTTTCAATTTTAAGAATTGCTCTCTAAAACAGTCTTAAAAGCACTGGAATCTCCGTCGCCTAGGTATTTCACACACGGTACCTAACAGCCTATTGTTCACCTGACCATGGTATATTTGTTTTATTCCAGCTCCTTCCCTACCACCACTAGACACTTGGTAATTCTTGCTGCACACTTTCTTGCGTTCCTGCTGCCACCTTTCTTCTTCACAGCCGTCGTTGTTCTTTCTTCTGTCACACTGAGAGCAATATTTGCTCATTAGTTGGAAGTCTACGATGTTCCCTGCGTCGACACTAATGACAGATGATACACCACTAAGAGATATGTACACAGATCTGTCTGCACTACATGGTCTCCTTCATTGTCAATTTCTACAGCTTCCTCAACATCTGCTTTCATTTCTTCCTTGCACTCAACTTCAAGAACGCTGAGGAGTGTTCTGTTGTAATTACTGATCCTAGTCACTGGTGCAGGCCTGCTCATGAAGCCACAAAACAAATTTGTGTCTTCTGTATTTACACCTAAGCATCTCGTGGTGTATTCGCCTCATACATCTTCCCACAGAGAGCAGAGGCCTTGAACTGAACATCATATTCACAAACCTTACACAAAATATGTACTTGTGTATTACTTACAATGCCAGTTCTGTCACTGTCATCATACAGCGCTTTGACCCACAATTACCACATGGACATGAAACATTAACCATTTGGGCAAGGATAGAAAGTCAGTTAACCTAAATCCACTGGAAAACTAGTCTTTGGCACTGCAGACAACATCATCAGTCATTAATTTTCTTTTTCGATGAAGTCAGTCAAAAATTGGTCTTCACACTTAGGAGCAACATCTGTAACACAGCTACTTAAATTTCCTGTATCTTTTGCACTTGAAATTCGACATTTCGAACAAAGCAGGTTGATATACGCAAAATAGAAATAAGTTGTAGCACTTACTACTCATAAAATCACGTTGTAAACAAAGGCAAAATCAAAGACAATATGTCTCACAGCCTTCTGTACTCATCTGCAGTTCGTTTCGATTGTGTGAACGAAAAATTAACACCAAAAAATTTCTAACGTAGAGAAGGAGTGGATCACAGCATAGAAAGAGGGTGGCATCGCAGGCGCAGATGCCCAAACAAACTTTTTTAACACACATTTCTAGCTAGAATTCGATTATGAAACTTTGCGATGTTATTCTTAAAGGATCAATCTAATAAATTATGCAATAAAAAAATCGAATTTTTTTCGTAATTTTGCCCTACATCTCAGGGTATTCTTTGGTTTGGTCGCATCATACGAGTAGATGCAACTTGTATATCCATCTGCAAGCCGATAAAATTTCTATGATCCCTGTTCCTGTTTTTTACGTAGTTTTGACACAGTTCAGTTATATTTTGCACTAAATTTTTCCAGGAGACGTTACAACATGTAAAGTGGTGACAAGTCTTTGGATAATAGTACGTTTAAGTGTCTTTGTCGTTTGTGTTTGAGTAACTGATAATGGGGTCACGCCAGAGCGGATTTTCAACATCATAAGGGGTTACCACGGAGGAGACGTTAAAAGTTGTAGCAGCCGAAGTAGATTACAAACAATCCTGTCGGAGAAACATCTGCCACTGGTCGTTATAGTAAAGGTTGAAAATACTGTTTCAGTGGTAAGGTTCTTTTTATTTAGAAAAGTCTGGATTGTTTTAAGTGAAAAGGACTCTACAACTGAAGCGGTATTTTCAACCTCTGCGAAGTAGATTAGTTACAAGCGAACAATGCAAAGTTGTCTTAAGAAATGGAAGCAAGCGGACAATGCAAAGTTGTCTCAAGAAATGGAAACAGTCCGGCCTGAGGAGAAGGAAAGAGCTTCTAACTATCGTCCAGCTTATGCAGAGGAGGTACAGAGAAGACTCGACTACTGATGGATTAAGAGCGGGCCTCTTGATGTGAGGGGTAGGAAGATTTTAGCAAGGATGGAGAGAAGGGCAAGAGAGGAAGCAAATAAGAGGAAGAAGGAGAAAGCTGAAAGTGAGGCTTGTGTCTAGTTTGCATGTTTCTGCAAGAAATCCAACTACCATTGGTATTGTCAGGACTACCAATTCTGTGAAAAGTGGGATGATACTTGACAACTGGTAGGATGGTCTTCTGAATGGGAAAATTACGATAGTTAATGAAGAAGATGCTATCGTTGTGCAAATCCCAGAGACTTTACGCAGTACGCAGAGTAATAATACTGAAGATATTGAAACGAATATCGTGGAACTATCAGCTCCGGTATCACGTGGAATTGTGGAGTCTGAGATAGCTGTACAATAAGACAGAGTGTAGGCAGTATCAAAGTAAATAAGTGTGTGGGTGGCAGTGTAAGTGAGTCAGGTGCAATGGTATCTGGTCCACTGGGGCTGTTGTTTTAGGGCTCCGGAGCCTGGCCCAGATCCATAGGGAAGTGCATGTGCAACTGATTTTTGCAACGCACAGAGTTGCTGTCGATGATGTTACTGTAGGTAGTCCAGCGAATGCACAGCAAACTGTTCATTTTTATAGCTGTGCTGCAAGTGTTGTAGAAGAAACGGCACAGAGGTATGTACACTCCTGGAAATTGAAATAAGAACACCGTGAATTCATTGTCCCAGGAAGGGGAAACTTTATTGACACATTCCTGGGGTCAGATACATCACATGATCACACTGACAGAACCACAGGCACATAGACACAGGCAACAGAGCATGCACAATGTCGGCACTAGTACAGTGTATATCCACCTTTCGCAGCAATGCAGGCTGCTATTCTCCCATGGAGACGATCGGATAGATGCTGGATGTAGTCCTGTGGAACGGCTTGCCATGCCATTTCCACCTGGCGCCTCAGTTGGACCAGCGTTCGTGCTGGACGTGCAGACCGCGTGAGACGACGCTTCATCCAGTCCCAAACATGCTCAATGGGGGACAGATCCGGAGATCTTGCTGGCCAGGTTAGTTGACTTACACCTTCTAGAGCACGTTGGGTGGCACGGGATACATGCGGACGTGCATTGTCCTGTTGGAACAGCAAGTTCCCTTGCCGGTCTAGGAATGGTAGAACGATGGGTTCGATGACGGTTTGGATGTACCGTGCACTATTCAGTGTCCCCTCGACGATCACCAGAGGTGTACGGCCAGTGTAGGAGATCGCTCCCCACACCATGATGCCGGGTGTTGGCCCTGTGTGCCTCGGTCGCATGTAGTCCTGATTGTGGCGCTCACCTGCACGGCGCCAAACACGCATACGACCATCATTGGCACCAAGGCAGAAGCGACTCTCATCGCTGAAGACGACACGTCTCCATTCGTCCCTCCATTCACGCCTGTCGCGACACCACTGGAGGCGGGCTGCACGATGTTGGGGCGTGAGCGGAAGACGGCCTAACGGTGTGCGGGACCGTAGCCCAGCTTCATGGAGACGGTTGCGAATGGTCCTCGCCGATACCCCAGGAGCAACAGTGTCCCTAATTTGCTGGGAAGTGGCGGTGCGGTCCCCTACGACACTGCGTAGGATCCTACGGTCTTGGCGTCCATCCGTGCGTCGCTGCGGTCCGGTCCCAGGTCGACGGGCACGTGCACCTTCCGCCGACCACTGGCGACAACATCGATGTACTGTGGAGACCTCACGCCCCATTTGTTGAGCAATTCGGCGGTACGTCCACCCGGCCTCCCGCATGCCCACTATATGCCCTCGCTCAAAGTCCGTCAACTGCACATACGGTTCACGTCCACGCTGTCGCGGCATGCTACCACTGTTAAAGACTGCGATGGAGCTCCGTATGCCACGGCAAACTGGCTGACACTGACGGCGGCGGTGCACAAATGCTGCGCAGCTAGCGCCATTCGATGGCCAACACCGCGGTTCCTGGTGTGTCCGCTGTGCCGTGCGTGTGATCATTGCTTGTACAGCCCTCTCGCAGTGTCCAGAGCAAGTATGATGGGTCTGACACACCGGTGTCAATGTGTTCTTTTTTCCATTTCCAGGAGTGTATTTGCAGAAGCACCGTGTGCGGGAGAGGAGATGTGTTCATAAAGTTAATGATCGGAGACGCTATTGCGCGCTGCGAGCTGTTTACAACACAGCCGCAGTCTGATGTGCGTGGTGGGTGTAGTGTAGGTAAAGGACACGACGTAAACCTGGGATTAAATTTTATTTTCAGACATAACGCCAAAACTAATCTTCGACGACTCTCGGTAAAACTTCGACGTCGAAACTCCAGCTAAGGGAAGCTGTAGCCTGTGGATTGCTGTCACAAGATTAATGATCGGAGACGCTATTGCACGCTGCGAGCTGTTTACAACACAGCCGCAGTCTAATGTGCGTGGTGGGTGTAGTGTAGGTAAAGGACACGACGTAAACCTGGGAGTAAATTTTATTTTCAGACATCACGCCAAAGTAATCTTCGACGACTCTCGGTAAAACTTCGACGTCGAAACTCCAGCTGAGGGAAGCTGTAGTCTGTGCATTGCTGTCACAAGATTTGCCCACCTTCAGCTAAAGTGTGAACAAAACCGCTAGGGCTTAATTCGTATGGTATAATGCCACAAGGCACCAGGAAGTTGCTTTGAGTGAGCAGGCACATCAGAAAACCGAGTATTTCGAGAGGAATTCAGTCTGCAAGTAGCACTGCTATAAGAGGGATAAGGGGGGCTATCTGTCGACGTTATGTGTGTAATAAAACAGAATGAGGATGGGTTCGGGAATATATTTTCTAGGAAAGTATAAGGGGGTCTGTTATCACAAAGTTCCGATGAACTAAAGAGTCTCGCGGTTCTAGGCGCGCAGTCCGGAACCGTGCGATTGCTACGGTCGCAGGTTCGAATTCTGACTCGGGCATGGATGTGTGTGATGTTCTTAGGTTAGTTAGGTTTAAGTAGTTCTAAGTTCTAGGGGACTGATACCCACAGCAGTTGAGTCCCATAGTGCTCAGAGCCATTTGAACCATTTTTGAACTAAAGAGATTCATAAGAGTTTAATGGAACCAGTCTATGTGCCGTTAAAGATTTGTAAACTTTTTAAGAGAGGAAGGGATACTCAGTGTCAAATGTAGTTTATAAGTGAAAAGGGGAAAGTAAGAGATGATTGTTGCCTAAGTGGGAATTACGGTGGAAGGCGTGTTAAGAAGTATGTTTCCTAGTACGTAAGGTGTTGTGGAACTCTAAAAGAGTGGGCCATGGTGCCGTTGAGATATGAGGGAGATGCTGAGCGACACATGGGTAGAATGTATGAAGCCATGTCTAGTGTAAGAGCACATTAGTCGTAGTAAGTTGTAAGATTTTTATGAGGAACGAGGCGAGGAGGTAATCAGTATACAGAAAATTGTCCAGATGACATGACTAGAAGGACGCTATTAGTTGCACTGTGGTGTTGAGAGTTGTCACGATAACTAGTGAACTATTAATTAGTGTAATAAAAATGAAAATCTTTTAGCTATAAGTAAGGATTTGATGAACTAAACATTGTATGGTAATTCGTAGCTTCTGAACCTTATGGTTCAAGCCGCCTAGTACTTACGAAAAAAAACTTGTAAGTATTGTACATTGAGTTCATGTTCGCCGAGTTCTGTTGCAGACAAGTCAGTGGTAGTGACTTGGGGTCGGGGCTTTCCAGAGAGGAGACGTCTGTAGCGCTACCGCCATTTTTTGATCGATGGGTTAGATGACGATAGGGTTGGCTTTAGGAAAGGTAAAGGCAACAGGGACGCGGTTGATAATGGAAGATGGTCTCAAGGAAAATCAAGACACGTACATAGGGTTTGTCGACCTGGTAAAAGCTATCGACAAAGTAAAATGGTGCAAGTTGTTCGAAATTCTGATAAAAATAGTGGTAAGCTGTAGGGAGAGACGAATAATATACAATATGTACAAGAGCCAAGAGGCAATAATAAGAGTGGGCGATCAATAACAATGTGCTCGAATTAAAATGGAGATAAGAAAGGGTTGTAGACTTTCGCCCCTACTGTTCAATCTGTGCATGGAAGAAGCAACTTTGAAACAAAAAGAAGGTTCAGGAATGGGATTATAATTCAAGATAATGAAATGTCGTGTGACGAGGGCCTCCCGTCGGGCAGACCGTTCGCTTGGTGCAAGTCTTTCGATTTGACGCCACTTCGGCGACTTGCGCGTCGATGGGGATGAAATGATGATGATTAGGACAACACAACACCCAGTCCCTGAGAGGAGAAAAATCTCCGACCCAGCCAGGAATCGAACGCGGGCCCTTTGGATTGACAGTCTGTCGCGCTGACCACTTTTTTTTCATAAACCAGTAATCATAGAAAGCAAAATTGTACCCAAATGGCTCTTTTTTAATTTTTTTGCTTTTGTAAGAGAAAAATAAGATAAAAATAAAAACGCGGTTCCTCCGCTTTATGGTCCAACAACGCGACCACTTATTTCGTTTTTTTTTTTTTTTTTTTTCTTGGGAACTGGAAGGTAGGGTAAACGAACAATCTTTATTCGTACAAGTGTGCTGTCCTAGGGATAAGAAAAGTATCGAGACAGCAAAAACAATTTGGAAACTATAAAATCAACGCAAAGGCCGCCCTCATTTTTTTCTTGTAACAGGAATAAAGTAAATGACAATCCTAGTCACGGGCGGACACCCCAGCTGTCGGGCGGATTGTGAAAAACACTTCCTAAAAAATTGGAAAAGTAAGTCCTGTATTTCGTGTGACTCCGTATGAGCTCGTGTTATTCTTGTAAATATAACCAATAATCCATCACGGACTTAATATCGTACGAATACAAATATTTCGTCGCATGTCCAGCGGTCCAATTGACCGCATACGTCTTTTGTTTGAGAAAAAAGGTCTTGTCCGGTAGAAAAAGTACATCCGATGTGATTTCTGTGTAATTATTTCGCCGAAGGAAGGACAGTATTCGACGCGTCAGCATCCAGACGTCCCTCGCTGCGCCACACACTAAACCATGTTCTTCCGTTGCTAACAGTCCACAGTTTGTGCAAAGAGGAGAATCGACCATATGAATTGTATGTAATCGACTCCTGGTCACAAGTTTACGGTTTATAAGAACATACCACATCGATCTCGCTGCTGTTGACAGCAATGGAGTATGCACTGCACACCAAATGTGGTTCCACGTTCTCGACGGGTATTTGATTTACATGATGTTGCGGCCATGATGATCCATCAAGCATCTATATATCTCCCGAGTCGTGGGTATTTTCGTCGAAGGTACGTTCAGACGAACATAACTGTAATCAACAAGAAATGAGGCAATGTGTGAAAGAGAAGGCGAAATATTGCCCACCGCAATAGGGGGTTCGTACGAAGGCGGAACAAGTACTTCTATCAGAGCTGACGTTATGGTATGCTTTCTTTGTTGCCAATTTCATGTCATCGCTCGCATGTAAAGCGCCAGAGCTATGTTTCGCACGTTTGTGAGGTTGAGGCCACCGTTCCGGAACTGTAGCGTTAACGTATCATACTTGATCTTAAATAACATCCCAGTACTAACAGGGTAACCAAAGGCAGCCATGAGGCGGTCTGCAGTGCCCTTCGGTATTGGTAGGATCTGCGCTAAATGGGGCAGTCGTGACGCTATGTGAACGTTGGTGTATGCCACACGTTGGATCATGTCAAAGGCTCTCAGTGAGTTGTTGAGTATCGTCAGACGAACATTCTGCAGAAACCGCCGAGAACTCGCCGCCACTGACCGCCGTAGTCAACGGGTAAATGTAATCCCCAGACATCTCAGCGATTCCACCGTTTGAAACGGTCCCGGTACGTCTTCCAGACCCCGTCCAATGTGCATAATTTTGATTTTCGTCATGTTAACGACACTGCCTGTCGCCGTCCCGTAAGAGTCTAGATGTTCAACAGCCTGGCGCACTTCATGTCCTGATCTGACAAGAAGGAACAGGTTGTCCGCATATGCACGATATACGAAAGAGTTCTCATTTAGCGCTATCCCAGTAAGTGAGCGCCTCATAACACACATCAGCGGCTCAAGCGCTATCGCAAACAGCTTCATGGAGAGTGGGCACCCTTGTCGGACTGAGCTGTTAATAGGGATCGAGCCCGCTTCCCGACCGTTTACAATCACCTTCGATGTAGCCCCTCGTATTAGCCTCATAACGATGGAGATGAAAACTGGTGGAATCGCCATTCGGCTCATGACGATAACGTCACGGTATTCACTTAACGCAGAGGAGATGTTGCTTCGCACTCGTAGGCAAGCCTGATCAGGGGATATTGTCCTGGATATCGACAGCTTGAGACGAGTCGCTAGTAGTGCAAAGATTTTATAGTCGGTGTTTAGCATAGTGAGAGGCCGATATTGATTAACACTGCGACTCCCCGCCATATTCGGGATAGGAAGAAGAAAGTACACTGCAGCCACCATTTAAGCACGGAGGGATATGTTGGTAGACGGCGTTGACATGTGGCCCACACCTCGTCGACTCTCTGCGACATTCGGGGTCCGCCAAAAGTGACGAATCGAGCTTCCATGTCCCGCGGCTTCTCCACACACTTTGCCTAGGGAGTGATATGGTACAAATGTAAGCCAGATGATCAGTAAATGCCGCAGGCCATCGTTCCGCGTCGACCACCTTATCCTGTAGGCCAACCGAAACATATATTCGATCGAGTCTGCTCGCCGAGTGACTGGTATAAAAAGTATATCCCTCACGGTTCCTATGAATCATGTCCCAGGTGTCGCTTAACTCCAGATCCCGGCATAGCACATGCAACTCACGACAGGTATTGTAATGTGGAGTCTGGTCTTTTTTGGGCTAAAACACAATTGAAGTCACCACCTATAATGAAATGATCGAATCTGCCGGTAAATAAGGGCACAATCTCTTCCGAATAATATCTCGCACGCGCCCGTCTGTTGTCGGTGCCGGAAGGGGGATAAACATTGAGAATGCGAATTCCATTAACAGTTATCGCCAGTCCTCGTGCCGAAGGTAGATAAGCCAGGTCGCGAACCGGAATCCCGACCCGGACAAATATCACCGTTCCACTGTCGTTGTTCGAGTGCGGCATGGTGTAGGAGATGTAGTCATGGACTTCCTGGAACTCAGGTATGTAAATTTCCTGCACCATCAGTATATCCACATCCGACGCGTATATCATATCCCTAAATAACTGCTGTTTCACGGGCGATCTAATGGTATTTACATTCACCGTACCTATTCTGTATGCCTGGGGTCGAGTAGCTGTCATCTCCACATGATGTTAAAATGACAAAGTTTCACCGTATCGACAGTCCCTTTGCACATCCGCAGAGGGCCACCCGACGGACGTGTCCCTGCGGCTTTAGGTTTCTTGAGATGCGGACGGATGCGAGTCCCCACCAGTAGAATGGTCCGCATCGGTGATTTCGTCGTCCTGCTCATACCAGCTGATATTATTGGGGTGCTCCAAGTTTTCCTGTGCGGCATTGATGAGTGACTTCTGTTGTTCTTTTGCAGCTTTAGACTCCACCGCAGAAGGGGTAGCAGGCCCCTGAGCGGATGCGTCGTCGGAGCGACATGACATCTTTTCACTGTCCGAATTCATATGGTCTGCGATATCCGAAGCTTGTGGTTCCAAGTCAGACAGGTCCATAGTGTTAGACTCATCTGGGCTCCCAAGTAGAGAAGGGAGCGTCTCCGCAGAGTTTAGTCGGCGCTTCTTGCGGCCCTTCGGCGAGCGTTGTTTGCGGGCCCTAACCTCGGCGTCTGGTGTTGTTGAATCTTGTATCTCCTGCTGTCTCGCCGCCGCCACAACGCCCTGGGGCCGTTCCACTTCATCTTCCATGCCTGTTGTGATGCTGTAAACCTCTTTCTGTATCACCTGTAATGTCTGGGGTTGGAGGTTGGTCGGAGCCATTCCTTCTTCAGTGTGGTCCGAAGGTGCCTCAATCAACTGCGGTGTCGGTTCGATAATGCGCTCCGACCTCGGCGTCGGCGTCACCTTCCCGCGAAGCGCCGCCACGTAAGTCATCGGCAGTGACGTTGGTGTAGTCAGATTTTGGAGGTCTCCGCTGGGGAGTTGCAAGAGTCTCCTCTGCATACACGCAGATCGAAGATGTCCTTCACCACCACACCCAGAGCACGTCCGTGGCTGTCCATCATAGATGACAATAGCTCGACAGCCTCCGATGTTGATGTACGATGGCACATGGTACAAATGGCTCTGAGCACTATGGGACTTAACATCTATGGTCATCAGTCCCCTAGAACTTAGAACTGCTTAAACCTAACTAACCTAAGGGCAACACACAACACACAGCCATCACGAGACAGAGAAAATCCCTGACCCCGCCGGGAATCGAACCCGGGAACCCGGGCGCGGGAAGCGAGAACGCTACCGCACGACCACGAGATGCGGGCGATGGCACATGTTTCGTAAGGGCAATTCGCACCTGTCGGACGCCATTGAGCACTGGATACGTGCTAAAACTTGCCCAACGTTCGGCCGTATGAGTGATAACTATGGCATACGGCTGGAGCGATTCCGTGACTAATTGTTCTGGTACCTCGAAAGGCAGCTCGAAGACTCGAATCGCACGCACGCCCAGGCCCGAATGAGCGACTAAAACTTCGCCAATATGACCATCGGAGTGTCGGAACTGGAACCCTCGTTTGGCGGCTTCAATGATCCTATCGCATGCTGCGTCGTCAATCATCTTTACGTAAAGAGTGCTGCTCACGACTGATAAATGAATTCCAATAATCTCCATGTAATTAAGTTGCACTTCGTCCCTCAAGAAACGTTCGATTTCGAAAGCCTTCGGTCTTGCGTACTCGTTACAGAACGTGAACTGTATCGTGGTTTTTCGGAAATTGTGTGCCATTGCGTTCGATTCAAACAGTAACACGAGTGACGACGGTGTAAACACCGCTTCTTCCGCGAACGTTTGCAGCCGGGACGTAAACAAGTCCGAGCTGCTGCGCGGCTAAAGGCGGACTGCCACTCATCTACCGGGGCGGACACATTCAAGGTGAAATGATATCAATGATACGATTCGCTGATGACATTGTTCTCCTGAGTGAATGAAAAAGAATTACATGATCTGCTGAATGGAATGAACAGTCTAATGAGTATAGAATGTGGATTGAGAGCAAATCGAAGAAAGACGAAATTAATGAGAAGAAGCAGATATGAGAACACCGTGAAACTTAACATCAGGGTTGATGGTCACGAAGTAGATGCAGTTACGGAATTCTACTTCCTAGACAGCAAAATAACCAATGATGGATGGAGCAAGGAGGACATCAAAAGCAAACTAGCACTGGAAAAAAGGGCATTCTGGCCAAGAGATGTCAACTAGTATCAAACATAGGCCGTAATTTGAGAAATTTCTGAGAATATACGTTTGGAGCACAATATTGTATGCTAGTGAACATGGACCATAGGGAAACCGGAACAGAAGAGAATCGAAGCATTTGAGATGAGGTGCTATAGGCGAATGTTGCAAATTAGGTGGACTGATAAGGTAAGGAATGAGGATGTACTGCGCAGGATCGGAGAGGGAAGGAGTATGTGAAAACACTAGCAAGAAGAACGGACAGTATGATAGGACACGTGTTAAGACTTCAATGATTTATTTTCGTGGTACTAGACGAAGCTGTAGAGTGCAAAAGCTATAGAGGAAGACAGAGATTTGAATACACCCATCAAGTAATTGAGAACGTATATTGCAAGCGCTACTCTGAGATGAAGAAACGAATTCGTGGCGGGCCGCATGAAATCAGTCAGAAGAGCGATGACTCAGAAAAGCACAGAACTAGTAACCTAGCCGCAGCGATTGTAGGCCGTCACACTCCGTTCAAGTGTCGGCAGCAATAAGAATGTTCATACAGCATGATGTCGACTAGGTCAAGGAAAGCAATAGTGCAACGCGGCCGTAAAATGGAGCACTTGCAGGACGAATTAAGCTGTTTAGACACCACCAGGCCGTGGAATTGATGCCCCATGCATAACGGGAAACAGAATCCCGGCCCGACAAGTGAGCCGGGAACCGTTAATTTTAGCAGAGTGGAGAGCAATCCAGGAGCGCCTACTGTGACCACGACAGACGGTTGGGTGATATGGGACAGCACGCAGGCGCTACAAATTCTGCCCTCCACTGTTGCAACTTCTATTAGTGCCCAGTCATCCTTCTTGGAACTTCTCCACCGGCGGGACGCCTCCCGACCCACTACCGCAGTAGTCAGATTCCTGTACTGGGTATAGCGAAATGAGACTAGGGAAGTATAGTCGCCCAGCTTTCCGTGCTGAGGTGGGTGCCTAGACGCTGTGTTCTGTCACTCACAGGGGCGACAGCCGATACCGGAGACTGGTTTCCCATTACAGGACAGCCTTCAGTACCGCTGGTTCCGTCTGCGAACAGACGTGTCTCGCTGACTGGGGCTGTATAAACTTCTGGAATCAGCATTCCTGGGCACCAGCATAACGGCTCGGTAGCCTTCAAGCGTCGTTCTCTCCACGTGCTGTAAGAGGGCGTGGCCTCCACCGAGACGCTACGAGTAGAGTCACGTGGATCGTAATAAAATGTTTTGGATTTTGGTGCTGTTTGCCTTAGCTACCAGCAGCCTGCTCCCTCGACCCAGTACACCACCAAGAGCCAATCCCGCTTAGAAGTGCTCCTACACCGCTTCAACCACTCCCACGCAGTTGTGGCCCATACCACCCTACTGACACCACATATTAAAACACACATGTGTAGGACTTAGATGACTCAAAATAATAAAAATACAACACAATAAATAAAATACAGTAATAAAAAATAATAGCAAAATTCTCCAAGACACTACTAATTTTCCATTAAATCGACCGTGAGCTCCAGAATTCCTTTAATTTAGCATTTTTGATACCTGTGACACCACTTTTAGGTTACTTAAACAGGTGTCTCCAAGGCAAAAACCTATTTATGAGTTCTCAAACAATAAATGCGTTTCAAATGAAACTCAAACTATGGCAAGCACGAGTAAATTGCAAACTATATTGTTTCATTGTAACATGTTTGTTTGACGTTAGTTCTAAAGACTTAATGAAATACGCAGCCACGCGTTTTGATTGAATTCAAGAATTTGAAAATCGATTTCAAGATTTACGAAAGTATTTATGTGACTCCTTTCACAAACAATGTAGGTACATTGCCAGAAGGTTTGAAGATGGCAGCATGTAACTAAAAGAAAAATTTAATCATGTATCTTTATTGTATTTTTACAAATTATAACTACCCAGAGATAAATATCCCTTGCTGCACAGCCATGCATTATACTTTTCATGTTTCTTTGGAAGTACGTACGTTGGTGAACAATTAGTTTGAAGGGGAAACCACACAAAGAGTAAAAATTGAACCACAATCTCAGACGTAAACCTTGAGAACGCCCTGAAAATTACGTACAGTTCAATCGAACCTGGCACTGACACATTAGTTTCTGAAATTTGAGCTAAATATCATATTAATTCTGTGATTCGTAAATACATTTACATAAAATTAATAATGACATCTCATATACAAAGTGTCAAATTAATTCCATGTAGCATCTTAAGGATAAAGAATGATAAATCAATAAATTCTAAATTACTTTAGTGTTTTGAATATACTCTTAAACCACCGCCCATCTAAATGGCTTTATCACTTGCTGCGTACAGGCCTTGGTGCAAGGATTGGGCAGGTTTCTGCAGATCGGGAGATGTTATGACTAACAATAAAAAACACTCAACACTCAATATCCATTAAAATTATCATAAAAATTGCAACAATTAAAAAGTCAACAGTGCTGAGATGTTTCCCAAAGCTGCATAGCTGGATGAAGATGCTTTATTCATAACTACCGGTTTCACGTCAATACAGACGCATCTTCTGGTTAATAATTGATATATTTCCATTATAAGCATGAAGATGCGTCTGTACTGACTTGAAACCGGTAGATGCGAATAGAGCACCATCATACAGCTATGCAGCGTTTGGAAACACCTCAGCATTTTTGACTTGTTAATTGTTACGTTTTTTGTGATAATTTGAACGGTTATTGAGTGTTGAGCGTTTTTTTATTCTTACAATTTCTTAGAGCTATGGTTTCTCTCCACAGAAAGTTGTTTGATGATGTAGATCCTGAAGGTCATCACACTCACAGAACTCGTCTTCACTCATGATGCCCTCTTGCTAAGGCTTGCTTTGTGTCTTGACAGTCCTGTCTTCAGTCAGTTTAGTGCCTTCCATGTCACTTACCGGCAGCTGAAATATGATGGCAGGTTGTTTCTGACGTTGGCCTAACCCTTTTGGGTTAATTAATTTCGCCGCAACTCTGTTCGGTGTCTGGGATCAATTTCCTACTTCTTTTTCTCCGTTTCTGCGGCTGTTCTTTTGCTGATGTCAAGTGCCACTATATCTGTAATCTGATCAATTTTGGTGACAGGAGTAGATCATAGGTGTCCAGTTCCGCCAGACTGATGCTGCGTATTCTGTTGTAGAGAAGTATAATGCCAGAGCAGATGTACAGAGCACTTTTGGCTGCATTACCAGTAATTTTACGTATAATGTTGATCCGGGCAGATACTTTTACTTGGTTTCTCAGCTATGACCTCTGAATTTGAGACTACGGTTCTACTTTACTTGGAGTTCCGCAGTGGCGTAGTTGTTGCCTTCTCAGGGTAATATTTAACTTCCTCCTTGTTTCCCGGTTTCTGAGATGAAGGGCACAGACCGGCGTCTTTCCGGGTTTTGGCTTAAGTTGGTTATCATTATAGTACTTCCCGAGATCTGCGAGAGCTGCTATCAGCTTCATCTAAAATTTCTCAAAATTTTGTATAGAAATGTTGTTGTAGTATCATCTGTGTAAATAAATGTTCTTGTCCTAGGGTTGATGATGAAAATTACACCGTTCAGTAGCTAACACTCATCTACATCTACATGACCACTGTGCGTCCGCCCCCGGAAGCTGAGTGGTCAGCGTGACAGAATGTCAATCCTAAGAGCCCGGGTTCGATACCCGGCTTGGTCGGAGATTTTCTCCACTCAGGGTCTGGGTGTTGTGTTGTCCTAATCATCATCATTTCATCCCCATCAACGTGCAAGTCGCCGAAGTGGCGTCACATCGAAAGACTTGCAACAGGTGAACGGTCTGCCCGACGGGAAGCCCTAGTCACACGACGACCACTCTGCAATTCACAATTAAATTCCTGTCAGAGGGTTAATCGAACCATCTTCAAGCAATTCTCTACTGTTCCATTCTCGAACAGCGTGCAGGAAAAATGAACACTTGAATCTTTCCGTGCGAGTTCTGTTTCTTCTTATTTTCTTACACTGATCATTGCTACGTATGTACATAAGAGTACAACAAAATATTTTCACATTCGGAGAAGAACACTGGAGATTGAAATTTCAAGAGGAGATCCTGCCGCAACGAAAAATTTCTATATTTTAACGAATGCCATCCCAATCGATGTATCTTATATGTGGTACTCTTTCCCCTGTTTCGCGATAATACGTACAAAACCAGGAGTCCTTCTTTGAAATTTTTCTGTGTCTTCCGTTAATTCTATCTGATGTGAATCCCAACCCTGCAGCAATACTCATGATGAGGTCGGACAAGCCTAGTGCAGGCAGATCGACTGCAAATCGGCGTCAATGATATGAGTCTGTTATTTTTCGAATTACTCCCATTTACTTTCTTCAGCACAGGTGTGACCTATGCAACTTTCCAGTCTTTAGATATGGATCTTTCCACTGGGAGACTTGTATCTACTCAGTGCTCTGCTAATAAAATGCGGTCTTTGATTCGCTTTCCCCACAACATTATCTATGTGAACGTTCCAATGTAAGTTATTCTAAGTATTTAGTTGAATTCACAGCCTTTAGATATGTGTGATTTGTTGTGTAACCAAAATTTAGCGTATTCCGTTTACTACTCTTGTGAATTCCTTGGCATTTTTAATTATTTAGAGTCAATTGCCGCTTTTCGCACCATACTGATATCTTATCTGAATCATTTTGCAATTGGTTTCATCATCTGATGACTTTACGAGGCCGTAAGTCACAGCATCATCTGTAAACAATCTAAGAGAGGGTCTCCTAAATGGTTTATATAGTTCAGAAACGGCACAGGGCGTGTAACAATTCCTTGGGAATAGCCGTTTATGAGTTCTGTTTCACTCGATGACTTTCCGTCGGTTGCTACGAACTGAGTGTCTTCTGACAGAAAACCACGAATCCAGTAGCACAACTGACATGATACTTTGTAGATACCCAAGTTGATATTGAGTCCCTTGTGAGAAACGGTGTGAAAAGAGTTCTGGAAATCTAAAAATATGCAATCGAGATCCCATGTCGATAGCACTCATTACTTCGTGTGAATAAAGAGCTAGTTACGTTTCATCTTCTGAATAGTCCGCCCCGATAGCTGAGTGGTCATCGTGACGGATTGCCGTCCTACGGACCCGGGTTCGATTCCCGGCTGGGTCGGGGATTTTCTCCACTCAGGGACTGGGTGTTGTGTTGTCTTCATCTCTCCATCCTCATCCGGCGCGCAGGTCGCCCAATGTGACGTCGAATGTAATAAGAGATCTGCACCAAGGCGGCCGGACCTGCCCCGCAAGGGGCCTGCCGGCCAATGACGCCAAACGCTCATCTCCATCTTTTGAATACGTGTTGGCTATTTGTTAATAAACCGTTTTCTTGGAGGTAATTCATAATGTTCGAACACAGTATATGTTCCAGAATGTGACTGCAAATCGAGGTCAATGATAAGAGTCTGTAATTTACCAAATTACTCCTACTTACTTTCTTCAGCACTGGTGTGACCTATGCAATTTTCCAGTCTTTAGGTACGGATCTTTCACGAGCGAGCGGATATATATTTTTGGTAAGTATGGAGTTGTAGTATCAGATTACTCTGAAAGCAACCTGACTGCTATACAATCTGGACCGGAGGTCTTGCCTTTGTTGAGTGATTTAAGCTGCTTCACTTCACCGAGGATATCTACTCCTAAGCTTCTCATATTAACAGTTGTTGTTGATTGGAATTCTGGAATATTGATGTTGTCTTCCTCGTCGAAAGAATTTTGAAAAAAATTGTTTAGTAACTCTTCTTTAGTGGCACTGCCATCAGCAACATTACCATTGCCATCGCGCGTTGGAGATATTGTGTCTTGCAGCTGGTGTACTTTCCGTACGACCTGTATCTATTGAGGTTGTCTGAAGGATTTCGCGAAAGAGTTTCGTTGTGTAAACTATTAAAAGCATGTCTCCCAAATTAAAATAAAATTTACTCTTGACACAAACTCAACAGCTACACCACTCAAGTTCTAGCGAATAGAGGAATGATGTCTGTGCATTATTCCAAGGACTGCACGCATACGCTGTTTTGTGTAAACCTGAGAAGTACTGAGTAACCCATGCTACCTCCCGGCTTACACTAACTGCCATTCCTCTAATGATCACTCCTCTGAATGTGGACTGAATTCGAATCCCGATTAATTCGTCTTTAGTTTAAGATATCATATCGGCCACTTCTTAAAGAACAAACGTGGACTATCGTAAAGCTTTGTTGGTGGTATAAATTGTGGACAGTACGTTACGCGCACAGCTTGTCGTGTTCCACTGGAGCCCAGCATCCAAGTGCGGTCTACCCAATGCATCGCCGAGTAGGAATCCCTCTGTTTCGGATACGGCTTAATTAACTACATTTTTTTCCGAGTCACTGTGTGTAGTACTCTTCGACAAAATATATATTTCGGTGTAATGTTTGATGAAGTTCCCGATATAAGTCTGCAGACGGAGAGTCACATTTGCGCCCTATTCTCAGAAGCCTTTCTGCTTTCAGCTTTTGATCTCTGGCGAAACTTGCAACTTCCATTTCGGAGGCACATAGCTGGATTGGTACGCTTAAGTTCTTCCGCGGAAACATCACAGTTTTCTGACTCTGAACTACGAAAAGAAGCTCCATAACATATCTGAAGCAAAGAATCTTGATATGTCAGTGCCGGATGTTGACTTAATGTGTGTAACAGAAAAATTGCATTCTTGTTTGTAAATTTTGGAGCTACGACTCCTGTGTAAACTAACCGCAGTAAGACTTACTTCGGTTACGCCAATGACTGGCTGAGGTCCAACTTATTCTGGTGCTATGGTCGGATGTTACGTAACAACCACCAGCTGGATCAGCTAACCTGAAACGGAAGGCTGCCGAAACCTTCAGGTACTGGCAAAGCCTGTTTGTGCAGTCCACCGAATGTGTGCTCGACCTTGGAGAAACACAAAGAAAGAAACTGAGATGCTGAAGGGCCACAATAATTATTTAAAACATAGATAGTATCGTAGAGTCTTAAAACATTGTATGCAAGGTCCAAAGGTTTATACACCTGTGTGTTACCTTTCACCAGACCATGAAGACGGAAGTTCACTCAAACTGTTTGAGGAAGAAGAGATGAAGGAGATAAAAAGGCCCATCCTCTGTGAGAAGTATAAATCCAGCATTTTCAGTGTACCTTTTAATGTTACACTCACAACCGGAGAAAGTGCAGGACCATTGCTTAATCATTACCGTATTCATTTACGATTCAACGTAACTGTACGAAGCAGAGAAACTATGGATGGTAAGATGAGATGATAATTTTATGCAAAAGTCACTAATGGTCTGTCGGATAGCACTGTAAGGCGCTCTTCTGCATTCGTCAGGCCGGACGCAGTGGCCGGGCGGTTCTAGGCGCTTCAGTCTGAAACCGTGCGACCGCTACGGTCGCAGTTTCGAATCCTGCCTCGGGCATGGATGTGTGTGATGTCCTTAGGTTAGTTAGGTTTAAGTAGTTCTAAGTTTCTAGGGCACTGGTGACCTCAGATGTTAAGTCCCATAGTGCTCAGAGCCATTTGAACCATTTTTTTTTTTTTTTTTTGCATTCGTCAGAAGTTGGCTGTGTAACACACCAGTGTGTCTCGCCGAAGGACACAGAAGTGGAGGAACAGCAAACTCGCGCATTGGAACGTAGCAAAGTGAGAACAAATGTTAATGTGACACGTGTCATGATATTGATCGTTCCTGAATTTAAAGGTAACGCCTACGCGGATTAATGAATGGAGCATTTCATTTAGTCTTGGATTCTGGTTGTCAACAAGACGCAATATGGATTGCTGAGGTCTATGGTTTCTTTGGCTAGACTCGCCGTATTAATAGACCTATACAGAAAAACTGGCTTGGTAAAAGAGGCTACTCAGTGAGAACTTTTAAAGCAAAACGCTCAGGTTTTCCGTAATTTCTATAAATCAGATTATTTCTTTAAAAAGACTAAGGTAACACTGCTGATGATGTATCGACGGTCGAACTGTGCAGGACACGTGCTCCTTTGGATTCCACCTACCTCGTCTGTAAAAACACGGTAAAACTTTTTCATTGGTTTCGTGCCTTACAAGTGGCTGACATTTATTGAAATTCAGGTCACACGCTGTCACCTACTAAGAAAACCTTTATTTCTATTGTGTTTCGATGGCTACTGATGGTCCTCAAACACAAGGAAGTTTTCAATTACAGAATCAATGTGAATATGTACATGACGTTCCACCTCAGTCTGCGTAACATCGTAAAAATGAAATGGACAAACAGAAATAAGGCCGTAACAAGATTTAAAATCTGTTTATCGAGTTCTGTTCGCATTCCGTGTTTCTGGATAATAGAACTAAGTATATAACAAAGTTTAAAGTCTATTTATGGAGCTCTGTTATTCAGTTCCTGTTTCTTACTTTGTGGAGAGCAGAACAGAACGTTATGTGTACAGGGTCATAAAATGTGTTTCGTATTTTGAGAGGAGGTGTTATGGACCAAAAGAAGAAACAAATGTCCACCTAAGCATGGGCTCTAAAGTACACGCCTTAAGAGCTATGAGCATTTGTCCGTATTGGCTATTGTGTAATGTGTCTCTTCTACTGCAGGCTCTTCGCTGTTTCAAACCACCTCCAGAATGCAGTAAATAAACGAGAACAGGTTATTCTGTTACTGCAAACACCAGTTCTTGGAATGTAGTCTCCTTGCTACACCATTCGACGTATACTTGAGAGCCATCGCTAACGGAGATGCTCGAGATGGTATCCACTTACAGTCTTAGGGAATCACGCACCCTCTGGAAACTCCAGGTTGGTGACTAATGCGATGGGAGGTTTTGATGACACCACATTCCTGTGTCCTTAATCATTAATTGGGCTTGCACACACGCATCAAGATTTCAAGTGTCCCCACAACGAAAAATACAACGGAATGGAGAAACGAGCTGGCCTGCGTTCTGGATTTCCCCGATCAATCCGCTAGGTGTTTTCGGACATTTCAGAGAAAATAGGCTGGTGATCCATTATGCGTAAACCACATCTCCAGCCGTTGTTGGAACGGTACCTTCTCTAGCAGGACAGGAAGTTCGTTTTATAGGAACTGACGATACCTTGTACCATTAAACCTGTTTGGAGTGTGTAAGGTCCCGTTAGCCGGCCCGGTTGGCCGTGCGATCTAACGCACGGCTTTCCGGAAGGAGCGCCTGGTCCCCGGCACGAATCCGCCCGGCGGATTTGCATCGAGGTCCGGTGAACCGGCCAGTCTGTGGATGGTTTTTAGGTGGTTTTCCATCTGCCACGGCGAACGCGGGCTGGTTCCCCTTATTCCGCCTCAGTTACACTATGTCGGCGATTGCTGCGCAAACAAGTTCTCTACGTACGCGTACACTACCATTACTCTACCACGCAAACATAGGTGCTACACTCGTCTGGTGTGAGACGTTCCCTGGAGGGTCCATCGGGGGCCGAACCGCACTATAAACCTGGGTTCGGTGTGGGGCGGCCGAGGGGTAAAGTGGACTGCGATGGTCGTCGTGGGGTTGCGGACCACTGCGGCTGCAGCGGGGACGGAGCCCCTCCGTCGTTTCTAGGTCCCCGGTTAACATACAATACAATACAAGGACCCGTTAGTCGATCGCCAATAATTCCTGCCCTCACGTTAATTGAAACTCAGCGCTCATGCCTTGATTCTTAAATTGCGTGTAGATCTGAAATCAGCTCTCACATGTTGATTATGAAAATTTACAGTTCCATCTCACGTGAAACCAGCCTCGTCTGTAAACAGTATCTTGGTTGTGAAAAGTGTCTCTTGACCAAAGATCGCGTCCTACCATTTCCTGTGTGATTTCTGTTATGCTGGGAAATGCAAAGATGAAAGTATAATGTAAAAGCATTTTATAAACTTATCAACAAACAGAGTGCTTCCATTATGACTAATGTACGCGCTCCACATACACGCAACTGTGAATACGGTTTACATCAGCAACTCCAGAAGGTGTTTACTGCATGCTCTACAGAATGAAAAACAACAGAGGAATAAGTCCCCATTTGTTTTTTCCAAATTCTGTAGATATTTTGTAACAGCAAAGACCTTGCTTAGAAGTCATAAGTTTCACAGTAGTTAGACGAAGAATGGATAAGTATACTTAGAGAATCATATTTTTAAGGTAGAGAAGCTTCTTAATCCTGAAGCATCTGCATTATATACTGTGTCACCGGTTACACCCCAAACTTAACTACCGTCAATTCAATTCAATTCAGTTTATTAGCGTCCTTGTAGTACATCATCAAAATGACAGGACTTGTCAATAAACATTACAATTTAAAACACACGTAAATGAAAATTTATAACTGAATTTACTTTTCACTTAGATATTACAATTTTAATAGAACTATAAGAACAGTAATATAAAAATATACAAGTAGGATAACAACATACAAAAAAAGCCAATGATTCTCACTTCAAAGATTATTTCCATTCTTACATTAACACTGTTTCACACTTTCATAGAAACAGCAAGTATTTAAATGTGAGCAATTGCACATATTTATTATGTCAGGGAAATATTAACTGCGCTTTTATTGTCAATGATTCATAAATTCTTCAATACTGTAAAAAATACCATGTTTTTTAATTCTCTTTTAAATATGTGCTGTTTTGGTATTATTTTTAGTTCTTTGGGGAGAGCACTGTAGAGGATATCCGGTTGGTATAGTACACTTCTGTGATACATAGCTGTTGTATGAATTTCTCTGTGGAAATACTTCCTATTCCTCGTTTCGTAGTTGTGAAATTCTCTGTTTAATGTAGAAAATTCCTCGTGCTCTTTTAAGAAACATATGCTTTCACATATGTATAAGGATGGTAGTGTCATGATTTTTAATTCTTTGAAAGCATGCCTGCAAGAGTCGCTATATCCTATAACTTTTATTATTCTGACTGCCCTCTTTTGTAGTCTAAATGAATGTTTTGTTAGACTGTTGTTCCCCCAAAACTGTACACCGTATCTTAATAAATGGTGCATGAATGAGAAATAAACACTGTTTTAATATTACATGAGCTTTTAAGCATTCTAAGTATATAACATGTTTGACTTAACATGTTCGACTTAACAGCATACAGATTTTTAAATAAAACAAGCGTTATTAACATTCTATATTTTGTTCTTCGTGTCTAAATATTTATTTCTCAACATGGTGATGAACACATTTCTCTTTAGGAGAGACCAGACTATTATTACCGTCGCTGCAGAATGTTTGACTTTGTTCACGGAGCTACAGCCTGGCCAGCCGTTGGGGCCGAGCGGTTCTAGGCGCTTCAGTCTGGAACCGCACCGCACCGCTCGTGTGTGAACGGGCAATGTTATGCTGAAGGAGAGGGTGCTGTATGTGTGGACGAGCTCTTCGAAATCGAAACTAGATTACAGCCCGCTCTTTCTAACGCACTGACGCGGTTACGTTACACACGACCATGTTACACGCTACAATTCGGAAACTTGTAGCGGCAGAAGGCTGCACGTATGTAGAAATGAATAACAGGTATGTAGAATGTTTTGAACGTTTGTTTGATGTAAAAAGCTTGAAGAGTTTCCCATAAAAATTCTGTGTCATCGCTTTTGAGCACGTCGTCGTGTACTCGACTAACAATGCCGAATAAATTCCCCGTCTAGTTTCTTGGAAAAGACTAGCGAGCGCGGGAGGGAACTCGCTCTACGCTGGATGTCGTTGGCAGTCCGAAGGACACCGGGTCAAGCGGACAACACGCCTAGAATAAATTATTAGGTTAGGAAAAAAACATAAAACCGGTTATCGCTATGGAGGTACAACAAGGATAGTTGTCATGACGTCACAATATTGAAGCCATTTCCGCTATGTAAGTAGCCTCATACACAAGATTCTGTTGGAAATGTTTTGATAAATAATCTCACTTTGAATCATTTACAGATATAGCAGTAGTTTTGATTATAGCCTAATGGGTAAAGGAATCATATATCATTCGCAAGTGGACTCGTTCACACGGTATTTTCTTTTATGAACATGAATTTTAGTTGGGCTGGTTACTTTTACTGTAATAGCTTTATTACCGTAATTTGACTTAAGATCTCATATCAATACAACTCTTAGAGCGCTCTGGTTGAATTCTGTGAGAGGGAAATATTGCAGACCGTTCAGACATTGTAAAATATGTTCTCAGTGTTATGGGTAAGAAGACGTAGACAGAAAGTCAGTTTCGTCATTCCGTATCGAGGAAAATGCTGGCTTACGGTAGCAGCCAACCTACAACACATACTTTCCTTCTTGGTTTTTCGGTACGTGAAAAGAAAGTTATATCACCGAGGCCAAATGCCTGGTATTACTGGATCACATAGGCTGTAAGACCAGGAGAACGTCTGAAAATGCCTTCCTAACACTATGTTATTCACGAAAGCACCGTAACATCTGGTATTTAAAAAAACCTTTTGCGTGGACACGAAAGAAGTTGAGAGAGTTAGTAACATGGCGACGCCAGCTTCAAATAGATGTACAGCGTAAGTCTGTAGCACCGCCTCTTCTTACTATACCTCCGTGGTTATAGCAGATCTACTACACTTATGGAATTAGTGGCTTTATGTGACGTGATAGGAAGCAGTAATGTAGTGCTACAGACGAATGCTGAAGATTAGATAGGTAGATTACGTAGCTGATGACGAGGTACTGAATAGAATGGAGGAGAAGAGGAATTTGTGACACAACTTGACGAGAAAAGGGTATCGGTTGATAGGACATGTTCTGAGGCATCAAGGGATCACCAATTTAGTATTGGAGGGCAGTGTAGAGGGTAAAAATCGTAGCGGGAGACCAAGAGAGGAATACACTAAGCAGATTCAGAAGGATGTAGGTTACAGTAGGTACTTGGAGATGAAGAAGCTTTCACAGGGTAGAGTAGGATGAAGAGCTGCATCAAACCAGTCTCTGGATTGAAGACCACACCAACACCACCACCAACAACAACATGTGACGTGGTGTGCTTCGATCGTTTAAAGAGTGAGTATTTCTCTCTGCAACGACCTTAGAGAGGTTTGAACAGAGATACGACCGAAATTTCGCTATACTAAAACTCCATATATTAAAAAATGGCCTGTTATATTGATGCCATACATCACGATAAATAATTGCATCGGTCACAACAACAGTTCAATGAATTAAGAAGAAAACGGCTTTTCCAGCACTGACAGTATAGTAGCCTGATATTCGCAGCTGCTTTATGTAAGGATAACTGAGATCCGTTCCCCAGACACTCTCAGATTCACGACGTGATCAAGGCGAGTGACTCGGTCTTGTGAGTCCAACCGTGGAGCGGCTTGTTTAACTAACTACCAGTCTCATGGTTCGCTGACTGGCTGAAACGAGCTACAAGCAGTTCCCTCCCAAAGCCAGAGACGCAGGTCAGGCATAGAAAAATACTTTTCAGGTGTTCGGACCGCATCTTTATCAAAACTTCTACATCAATTTGGATTCCAACAATTTGTTTCCAACAATGTATCTTTTTACAAGACTATTAGATTGACGGCGTTGTCTGGAGCGTCATCGAAAACCGTAAATATCTGGTCTGGGTAATAGATTCTTACATTTGTGACAAGCTATAACATCGTCTTATTCTCAAATAATTTCTGGGACATCAACCCTGGTCTTGGACGGAATTTGCTTCCTAACTTTTCCTCTTCTGCCGGAAATAACGTCACTATCTAAATAGACAGGTGTTTAAATTCTAAAACGTGAACTAAGCTCCTCCGTAAAGATAGCGATATGAAGAGAAAACGAACTGTCGCTCTCATCCCTGCAAAGCCACAGTGTTGTGACGTTGAAACTACTGCGTTTTTACTTAAACTTCGATAACTGAGTGAAAGTTCTTAGTATTTTACTGAAGCTGCTGAATGCAACTGAACCTTCTTGAACTGCTGAATGCTGCTGAGTGCTGCTGAGTGCTGAATGCTGGTGAGTGAAACTGAACCTGCTGTATCTTTACTTGTTTTTATCATTTCATTTCACTGACCTACAGAGTTTTCCCTGACAAGTACAACTCAAACTTAACCTATTCATTTATTACCTACAATATAAAAACGCAACGCAGTATGACTACAAATAATGAACACAAAAGACTGGCCCTGAGTTAGAAGAAATCCTAACAATAGCCCATACATTTCAAATGTCACTTAACTCACAGAAAATCTTCATGACACGAACTACAGCAAATACGGCAAGCAGCAACTACAGGTAGCTAAATAAAAAGATTCTAACTGCTGTAGGCTCTAACTACTAGCACGAATATGGTTAGAAAATGTAAGATTTTGTTGCAGAGCAAACAATGTATTTAGGAGATTTTACATTAATCCAAAATAATATAATCATCAGTAATTCCATTTCCCAAATATTAGCGGATACATCAATCATCATTTTACAATCCATTTCCAATGAATAATAAATCTCCATGAAGGACACATGTCCAAACCGGCGGCTCGCGCTAACACTTCTCACTTCCATCACTGTTAACTATTAACTGCCTACTGCGAGTCCTTCCAGCCACAGAGTCTCTTAGCGAGGGCGCAGAGCGCTGTCAGTGATATTAATGCAGTCTATAGCGATAGCGCTGTCAACATAGAATCTTATAAACAGGCTACTTACAACGTTTTACGAAACACTGAGAAATTGAGCTGAATGGAGTCTTTAATTTCAAAGTTCGCTGCATTGTTTATTTTAGACAAAGCCTAACTCTGTCTAAACTGACTCGTTCACTGAGGCCGTGGTTAAGTCTGTTTCACCTTACCTCTTCTGGAGAACAGTCCCAAGGACAATCTGGCGTAGCCTCTACGGCGATTGAAAGAAACGACAAGGAATTATGATTTTCTGTTGCTTCTCTATACATTGTTGGTTAGACCTGTACAAAGCTTTGGTTTCAGAGAATTTTTTTTATGATCTTCTGCAAAAAGTGTATGATCTGCTTCTGGTGATTTGACTGTACCGTTTGTTTCTTAAATCAAATGTTTGATGTTTTTTCTTCTGATTAAATCGTGCTTCCTGAACCTTTGTACGCTGATAATTTCAGCCTAATTAGCCATAAGTAGATTCCCCCTTCTCTTCGGCCCAGGATTATAACTGACGTTTTATGCAGGTATTCATCTGCCTTAATAAGTTTTACTGTGAACATCAGTTCTTAAATTTCTGTCAATGTTTATATGTCTCAGAAAATAAGATGAAAAAAAATTCCCATTACTGACTGTGGGTTGCAATTAATAGCCCAAAAAAATTTAGACCTAAGAGAGCCTCTATTCTCTACAGGAATACACTGCGTATGTCTCTTCAACGTCAGAAAATTATACCAAATTTCAAGTCCTAAATACAGATAGCTGTAGGATGTGAAACGGTCGTGATAGCGTGCACAGAGTGTTGCGGATGGTTGCGTTCTACTGGGGCTTGAACCAGTGCGCATCTCTTTGTCGAGCAGAGTTCCAGAAGTTTGAGCAGTCTATGTTCATAACCTCGAATTGTCAGTTCATGTTCATATCTTACAACATAGACATAGAGGCTGTCTCGTCTTGCTGTTGGGACTATGCTCCAGAATCTAAAAAAAAGGAAACTTAGACTTACATTAATGTTTAAAAGTAGAAGTAACAGAACTCCTTGAACGACTTCAGCTAGGACGTTCATATTCACAGGACATGTATCTTAGTATGTTCTGCAGATACGATTATCATTTGAATCACGTCGGCCCGCGGATTCAAGCTGAACATCGATGTCGCTGCGGAACACCGTCTTCTGGAAAAATGTGCCTGAGGCTCTCGTTGTCGCTGTGAAATGGAGCTAATGGATCAGTGTGACTTGAGCAGGCGGTCAGAATGCCTCTCAGGCGTATGCGCGAACCGCACCGTCAAATGGTTCAAATAGCTCTGAGCACTATGGGACTAAACATCTGACGTCATCAGTCCCCTAGAACTTAGAACTACTTAAACCTAACTAACCTAAGGACATCACACACATCCATGCAAAAGGCAGGTTTCGAACCTGCGACTGTAGCAGTCGTGCGGTTCTGGACTTACGCGCCTATAACCGCTCGGCCACACCATCCGGCTGTACCGCACCGTCAAATCAGTTGGTTTGGAAGAGGGCGCATTTATTGGCACGAGAGAAAGTGGTGCAACCATCTGGGTAATTGCTCCTTGTCTGGGACGAAGTGTTTCGGCAATGCGACGGGTGTATCCAGAGTACTTCACGGGAGGCCGTAGAACACGACGAGATGGGTCAGGCCCCACCACCCAGATCCCCCCCCCCCCCCCCCCCCTCCGACAAGATCGACACCTCATCCGAATGGCATTGCAGAACAGATTTGCGTCCTCCTCGGCCCTGGTGCAACAGTGGAACCGTGTAACACACTATCAGCGCTGACAATCCGTCGCCGTTTAATACGGCACGGGTTACGTGCATGTCGTCCATTCCTCCGCCTACCTTTGACGAATGTGCAGAAACATGTTAGACAGCAGTGGTGTATGAAACGACGTCACTGGGCACAGGAATAGCGTCAGATAGTGTTTTTGGTCGAATCTGAGCAGCCGTATTAGGTTGTTTGCAAATGATGTTGTCATTTATCGTCTAGTAACTCATCAGAAGATAAAAAAATTGCAAAACAATTTAGAGCAGATATTTGAGTGGTACGGAAATTGACAATTAACCCTAAATAATGAAAAGTGTGTGGTCATCCACATGAGTGCCAAAAGGAAAGAAATTCGGTTACACTATAAATCAGTCTAAACTAAAGGCCGTAAGAAATTACGATCACGAACATTTTAAATTGGAAAGAATACATAGAAAATGTTGTGGGGAAGGCAAACCAAAGACTGTATATTACTGGCAGAAAACTTACAAAATATAACACATCTACTAAATAATCTCCCCACACTACGCTTGTCAGTCCTCTTTTGGAGTACTGCTGCGCGGTCTGGGATCCTTACCAGAGAGAATTAACGGAGTACGCCGAGAAAGTTCAAAGAAGAGCAGCACGTTTTGTATTATCGCGTAATAGGGGAGAGAGTGTCACGGACAAGATACAGGATTTGTGATGGATATAACTAAAAAAAGACGGTTTTCGTTGCGGCGGAATCTTCTCACGAAAGTTCAATAACTTCCTCCGCCGACCGCGAAAATATTTTGTTGACGCCGACCAACATAGTGAGAAACGATCATCATAATAAAATGAGGGAAATGAGAGCTTGCACCGAAAAACACAGGTGTTCGTTTTTTCCGCGCGCTGTTCGAGAGTGGAATAATAGAGAATTATTGTGAAAATGGTTCGATGAATCCTATGCCAGGCGCTTAAGTGTGATTTGCAGAGTATCCATGTATGTGTAGAGATGTAGATAGATCCAGGTTATGTTTGTTTGTAAATGATGGCAGCATTTTGGTCCCCCGCAGACAGGGGGAGCGGCATCACAGTCACTGCATTCGCACAAGACATACAGCACCAACTCATGGTTTTATGATGTGGTGTGCTGTTGAGTACAACCACAAATCATAGTTGGTGTCTGTTCTGGGCGCTTTCTGTGTACCACACCAGACACCATTCTTCGGTTCAAAATGGCTCTGAGCACTATGGGACTTAAGATCTGTGGTCATCAGTCCCCTAGAACTACTTAGAACTACTTAAACCTAACTAACCTAAGGACATCACACACATCTATGCCCGAGGCAGAATTCGAACCTGCCACCGTAGCGGTCACACAGGATGTCAGCCTTGCCCTGGCTAGCCAGGTCACCAGACTTGCTGCCAATCGAAACTGTGTGGTTATGGTAAAAGGAAATGAGCGTTTGGCGTCTTTGGCCGGGAGGCCCCTGACGGGGCAGGTCCGGCCGCCTTGGTGCAGGTCTTATTACATTCGACGCCACATTGTTCCAGGAATACAGCGGCTGCAGCAAACTCGGATACATCGCCATCGCCTGCCACGGCAATGTTACATGATACCCATACTAACAAACCCAATCTTGCATGACCTATCGCAGCTAGTAAGGCACTACTGCTCTTACTACCCATCTCACTGTCGCAGAGGTTTTTTTTACCACGGCACGAGCCTTGGCACTTTTTTCCTTTTGCTCTTCAAATAGCTACACTCATTCGCGTTTCGTCCACATCTATCACCTGACGCACCGTGTCAATGCTTAGTCTTACCCAGACGCACGGATAACATCACAGCCCAGCATCCTGTGATACACCTATTAGATAACTAACATGTTGACCGAGGTGACAGTAGAAATTGTGGCTTGGTCACCACGTTGGTGCGGGCGTAGAGGGGCCACATCTCTCTTTTAATGTGGTTGTGGTGAAACGACGAGTGCAGCACTGTGACGCAACGCCGACCACTACAGATGAGGTTTGGAACCAGGTGAATGCAACATGGTTGGCTATACCACAGGACGCCGTTCACGCCTTATAAGCGTCGGTGCCATCACGCGTGGAGCAACTTATCAGGGACCATGGCGGACCCTGTTCCTACTAGGAAGCAGGTTTCATGCTTAACCGAACTGACTGAAATGCTAAACATTTCCGCAGAACATACTAATCTATATGTTCTGTGAATATGGACGTCCTGCCTCTAGTCGTTTAAGGTGTTCTATTTTTTTTTTCCTGAACACGAGTGTATCAGCAACAGAAATTGGGACGGAAGGATTTGATTCTTTAGACTATTGCAAAGGGCAATGAAAGAGTGTATGTTGGACCGGACCCTTGCATTCCACAAATAAATAAACTATTTAACGTTGATTACAGATCGCACAAAAAGTTTTTAATGACTCCCAACCTGCTAACAAAGTCTTCCTTTTCTGATATTGAAACATATTGCCGGCCGTGGTGGTCTCGTGGTTCTAGGCGCGCAGTCCGGAACCGTGCGACTGCTGCGGTAGCAGGTTCGAATCCTGCCTCGGGCATGGATGTGTGTGATGTCCTTAGGTTAGTTAGGTTTAAGTAATTCTAAGTTCTAGGAGACTAATGACCACAGCAGTTGAGTCCCATAGTGCTCAGAGCCATTTTTTGAAACATATTGTTTATTGATAACAAGTGAAGCAAGTAGACACTCATCATAACAAGTTAACTCTTTTGTGCAACTTTGCTGAGCTTTGAATCTGACTTGTACGATTTTAATGATCACTGCCTTTCACTGTCGTTACTCTCAAGTCGTGTTTCAATAGTGTTAATACTAATAGTAGCACTGGTCTAAGAGAGTACATAACGTGATGGCTGCTGTGTTCCACAGTCCATGGCTCACTTCCGTGTGATTCTGTGTTCCAGACTTGCGAGCTAAGAAACTTCTTTCGCAAGGCCTTTTGCAGACAGAAATAGAGTTCTTTTCGCGAGAAAGGCTCTCTTTGACCACATTAAGCTGTTTCTTATGCTCTCCTTACTTCATCGGGTATACGTTCTTTTCCTTGCAAAGTATGAAATTACTTCATTTTCTAAACAGCGCGGCTCCCAATTTTTTACAATGAATCTCATTTATAATTAGTCACGATAATGTTGACTGGACTACATTATTCCAAATTTTGAAGAAAGCAAGGATAAAATACATGGAGTGCAAGGTAATTTTCAACTTTTGCAGGAACCAGACAGCCGTTCTAAGAGTCGAATGTGAAAGGAAACAGTGGATGCCAGAGGAGTGACACAGGTTTGTAGCCTATCCCCGCTATCGTTTAATCTCTACATGGAGCAAGCTGTAAAGTAAATAAAGGAAGGTTCAAATGGCTCTGAGCACTATGGGACTTAACTTCTGAGGTCATAAGTCCCCTAGAAATTAGAACTACTTAAGCCTAACTAACCTAAGGACATCACACACATCCATGCCCGAGGCAGGATTCGAACCTGCGACCGTAGTGGTCGCGCGGTTCCAGACTGTAGCGCCTAGAACCGCTCGGCCACTCCGGCCAGTATCTCGTCTTCTACCTTCCAAACTATACAGAAGCTCTCCTGCGAACCTGCAGAACTAGCACTCTGCCAGGAAGTTTCATATCAGCGCACACTCCGCTGCAGAGTGAAAATCTCATTCTGGAAACATCCCCCAGGCTGTGGCTAAGCCATGTCTCCGCAATATCCTTTCTTTCAGGAGTGCTAGTTCTGCAGGTTCGCAGGAGAGCTTCTGTAAAGTTTGGAAGGTAGGAGACGAGGTACTGGCAAAAGTAAAGCTGTGAGGAGCGGGCGTGAGTCGCGCTTCGGTAGCTCAGATGGTAGAGCAATTGCCCGCGAAAGGCAAAGGTCCCGAGTTCGAGTCTCGGTCGGGCACACAGTTTTAATCTGCCAGGAAGTTTCATATCAGCGCACACTCCGCTGCAGAGTGAAAGTCTCATTCTGGAATCTGTGACTGTTTGTGATGCTGTGATGGTTCACATGGCTCTGAGCACTATGGGACTTAACATGTGTGGTCATCAGTCCCCTAGACCTTAGAACTACTTAAACCTAACTAACCTAAGGACATCACGCACATCCATGCCCGAGGCAGGATTCGCACTTGCGACCGTAGGAGTCGCACGGTTCCGGACTGATGCGCCTAGAACCGCTCGGCAACAGACGCCGGCTGATGCTGTGTTGTACGGAAAGGTGTTGAAGTTCAGTGCCTGCAGGAGGATACAAACTGACTTAGACAAAATTTCAAATTGGTGTACTGAATGAAGAAAAATGTAAATTAAAGCAGTCGAGTAGGGAAAACAAATTGTGAAGTTCGAACACACTATTAGTAGTTTGTTACTTAAATATCTAGACGTAACGTTGCAAAGCAACGTGAAACAGATCGAGTATATAAGGATATTAATAGAGAAGGCAAGTGGTCGACTTCGGTTTACTGGAAGAATTTTGAAAAGTATGGTTCATTTGTATCTACCGCGGCACACTTTCTATTACTGCTGCAGTGTTTTGGAATCGCACCTTGTCGGATTAACGGAAGACTTCGAAGCAACTCAGTGACAGGTTTCTGCGTGTATATTTGTTACCGGTATTTTCGAGCAACACACAAGTATTACTGAGGTGCTTCGTGAACTCAGACTGGAATCCCTGGAGGGAAGGCGACATTCTATTCGGGGAACACTACTGATCAAATCTGGAGAACCGGCATTTGAAGCTGAGTGCAAAACAGTTCTGTTGCCGCCAACGTACATTTCGCGTAAGGACCACTAAGACAAGAGACAATAGGACTCGTTCGGATGCATAGCGACTATAATTCTCCCCCCACTGCTCTGTTTGCGGGAGGAACAGGAAAGGAAATGACCAGTAGTGGTACAGGATACGGTTCACCACGCACCACACCATAGTCTGTGGAATGTGTATGTAGATATAGATGTATTTGTCTGGAGGAAAGCTTTGTGTGGAAATGAAACGTAGTGACATGTAGTTTCGACAAAAATAGAAGCTGTTGAAAGTGGCTTTACAGAAGAATGCTTAGAATTAGATTGTTAGATTGGATAACTAATAAGAAAGTCTTTGTGGAGTATGTGTGTATATGTAGATGTATTTGTCTGGAGGAAACTTTCTATCGAAAGCTTTGTGTGGAAATGAAACGTAGTGATATGTAGTTCAGACGAAAATAGAAGCTGTTGAAACTGGCTTTACAGAAGAATGCTTAGAATTAAATGGTTAGACTGGATAACTAATGAGAAGGTCTTGAATCGAATTGATGAAAAAAAAGTAACTGATGACACAATTTGCCTGAAAGAAGAGTTTTGTTGATAGGGCACATCCTGAGGCACCAAGGAATAGTGAATCCGGAAATATGTTTAGGGGGGAGGGGGGATCGAGTACAGATTGTAGAAGGAGCCAAGCCACGACTACTGCAGGGAAGTTCAGATGGATGTCGGTTGCAGTGGTTATCCGGGTATGAAGGAGATTGTAGAGGACAGACTAACGTGGAGGGCTGCATCAAATTAGTCTTTGTATTATAGACCACCACCATCGCCAGTACATATAAAAATAGGGGTCGTTCGGAGGCATACAGACAATAGTGTTTCACCAGTGCTCTGTTTGTGAGTAGAACAGGAAAGGAAATGACCAGTAATGGTGAAGGGTACGGCTCACCACGCATCACACGATAGCTTGCGGAGTATGTACTGAAATATTTAGCCTAAGTGAGAAATTACCCAGATAGAGAGAGATAGTAAATTAATTTTTAACACTTGACAGGTGCAGTGGCTTTATTTCATATGAATGAGCTACACTTGCGAAATAATAATTGGGTGTCGTGAATTGTGCTCTGCTGTAATCCAAACAGGGACGCAAAGTATGGCGATGGCTGTAGAGTACTGGCAGAGAGCTGTGTCTCGGCCGGCTGCCGACTTGTGCGTCGCGTGCTCGCTGAGCTGGAGTAGGCGACGCGACCGCGGTAGCAGATCTCGCCGGTCAGGATACAGGGCTGGCTATTACACTGGCCGTTGCAGCCAAAAACCTGCGACGGCGGAGGCCGCGCGCCCAAAAGTAACCGGTTCCGGCTGCTACAAGGCCAGTTGCACGGGGCACGTAGCAGGCTCGTTCTGCAGTCCACCGCTTGGCGCAGCCTGGCCACACGTGCAGAGCTCGTCCCTTCATTGTCTCCTCTCTCAGAATAGGCCCCTTCTCTCTGTTAACTGACCACCATGCGTATTCCGTCTCCGTATACCTTTTCATGGGGCACAAAACCGCTAAAGGTATTGCCGATGTAGACACTGGAAATACTGGCGGCGTGCATTAAAACAGAACACTCGTGTACGCGGCTTATTCAGCCACTTTACGTAACAGACCGGTTCCCGTTTCTGAAAAAGTAGCATTTATTGTAAAATGATTTTATAGTCCAAAATTATCAAGAAGATGTAAGGTAATTGTGGTGTCACCGCCAGGCACCACACTTGTTAGGTGGTAGGTGGTAGGTGGTAGCCTTTAAATCGGCCGCGGTCCGCTAGTATACGTCGGATCCGCGTGTCGCCACACCGAGCGCCGCCACACGGCAGGTCTAGTCTAGAGAGACTCCCTAGCACTCGCCCCAGTAGTACAGCCGACTTTGCTAGCGATGGTTCACTGGCTACATACGCTCTCATTTGCCAAGACGACAGTTTAACATAGCCTTCAGCTACGTCATTTGCTACCACCTAGCAAGGCGCCATATTCAGTTAATGCCGGCCGCGGTGATCTAGCGGTTCTAGGCGCTCAGTCCAAAACCGCGCGACTGCTACGGTCGCAGGTTCGAATCCTGCCTCTGGCATGGATGTGTGTGATGTCCTTAGGATAGTTAGGTTTAAGTAGTTCTAAGTTCTAGGGGACTGATGACCACAGATGTTAAGTCCCATAGTGCTCAGAGCCATTTGAACCATTTTTGAATATTCAGTTACTATGTCTTCTGAACAGATAGTACTGTGACTCATATATCGTCAAGAGAGACGTTCATCATTAATGAATTAAAGTTAAGTATCAAACTAGTTATGTCAGCTTTCTGTATTCTAATTCCTTGTCATGTTCCAGACCTCACGTCAGTATTGTCTTTCCCTCCTCACGCCAGCCTGCGTGAGCTAAAACACGTGCATTTCGGCTTCCTCTAGTAACACGGTGTTGGCTCTTCTGCCATCATAACAGTAATATTTTGTGACTTACTGCAAGTTCACCAATTTTCTGCTTATTTTGCAAATAAAATCTACATCTACAACTAGATGTAGACTCCGCAAACCAACTTGCAGTGTGCTAGAGTCACCAGTGTGCACCAGTGTCATTCCCCATTTCCTGTTTCAGTTGCGAATAGTTCGTGATAAGAACGATTGCCGATAAGTCTCAGAGGTCTCATCCCTGTAATTTTATCTTTACGGTCTTTTCGCGAGATATGCGTAGGAGAAAGCAATATATTTGTAGACTTTTCTAGGAACTTACGCTCTCGGAACTTCAGCAATAAACCATACCTTGATACAGTACGCCTCTGTCTTGTAACGTCTGTCACTGAGTTCGTTGATCATCCCAATCACGTTTTCATTCTGTAACGAAACGCGCTGCTATTCTCAGGATCTTCTCCATTTCCTCTTTCAATCCTGTCTGCTGCTGTTCAAAACTGACGAGCAAAGTTCAAGCAATGGTCGAAGGAATCTTCTGTAACTCACTTCTTTTGTTGATGGACCACATTTCCTGACGATTCTTCCAGTTAATCTCAGTCTGGCATCTGCCTTACCTGCAATTAATTTTATGGCATCATTCAACTTCAGATCGCTCTATGTCTATATTCCTAAATATTTTATGGAAGAAACAGCTACCAGTGATTGTTCTCTAGTCGTGTAAACTCACAATAACGATATTTCTGTCTACACATGAGGGTCATTTTAAGAGACAAATTGGTCTGGGGAAAACACTGTTAGTAGGGCAAGTTTGGTTCTTTTATGGCTTTAAGTTGGCATCACTGGGATTAGCCCTGATCAGCTGATGTATCAACATTGTTTTGTTTATAACACTGAAAAATGCATTTCAAGATGGCGAGTCGGCTTGAAACGTCTGCATTAGTTGAACAACGTTCTGTTATTCGTGTTTTACATGCTGAAGGCGAGAAACCAGTGAATACGAGATGGAATCCAAAATTTTCAGGATTGGTGCTGCCATCTGGAAAGTAAGAGTAGTAGATCTTTGCACCACCAGGCGACGAGAGCTGCATTTCTGACGAGTCAGTGTTCGGAGTGGCATTCAGCTAGGAGGACGTGTTGCGTGTCCTCAATGACTTCCGTGATACTCTATGTTTGGTGTGTGGCGATTTTACGATGGATCCGCGAACAGAACAGTGCGTATTGAAGTGTGCACGGACCTTTGGCAGACCGCATCTGATGATCCAACCTTCTTGTCACGCGTTATCACCGGCGACGAGAACTGGATTTACGGTTATGACCCAGAGACAAACCAACAATCGTCCCAGTGGAAGAGCCTGGGCTCTCCAAGACCCAAAAAAGCGGGACAGTTTAACAGCAAAGTGAAGAGCATGATAATCGTTTTCTTTGATGCCAAGGGAATTGTGCACAAAGAATTCGTCCCAACCAACCAAACAGTGAACTCCGCATACTGCTTTGACGTTTTGCCACGGCTCCGTGAAAACGTACGGCGACGACGGTCTGAAGTTTGGCGTCAAGGGAACTGGCTGGTGCATCACGACAACGCGCCCTGTCACGCGTCCTTGCTCACCAGGACCATTTTGGCAAAACAGCATGGCGATGTACCCCACCCAACCGAACTCGCCAGATTTGGCATCTTGCGACTTCATAGTATTTCCAAAACTGAAACTCAAGGCCGTCGGTTCGACACTCTAGAGAGGATTCAAGAAGCATCGCTGGCGGTGACGAACACTCTGAAATAACAGGACTACCAGAAAACGTTTGAGCAGTGGCAGAAGCGCTGGGACGAGTGCGTACGTGCGGATGGGAACTACTTCGAGGGCGATGGTGACCATTAGTCCAAAGGAAAGGTTTTCAACAGATGGCAGCACCAGTCCCGAAAATTTTCGATATCACCTCGTACATACTGTAGAATGTCTATGGTGGAGGTTGTATGAATCGTGCAAATTTTTACAAGTGGTTAGAGCAGTTGAGAAATGGTCGCGACTCAGTGACTGATGAACAGCGTTCTAGCCGACCAGTTGCAGTTTCAACTTACTCACTTGAAAGTCGAATTTATGACATTATTCGTGCCGACTGCCGTATGATTCTGGAAATAATAGTTGATAAGGTTCAAGTTGGTACTGGTACAGTTCATATCGTTATCTGTAACAAGCTGAAGAACCGCAAAACATGTGCAAGATGCGTCCCAAAGGACTTGACGCGGCTACACAAGGAAACAAGATTGCGAGTGTTCACAGAGCTAAAGGAATGTCATGAAAGAGAAGGTGACCACTTCCTCTACAAAATTTTAACTCGTGGTGAAACTTGGGTTCACTTTTATGAGCCAGAATCAAAAAGATAAGCATGGAGTGGAAGCACACCAATACACCTGTCAAGAAAAAATTCTAAACCAAAGCATCAGCAGGAAAAGTCATGTTGACGGTGTTTTGGGATGCTGAAGGTCCAGTTTTTTTGTGGTTATCTGTCGTTGATCTCAGAGGAGAGGTGTGATTCTCCAGCAAGACAACGTACGTCCTCATATTGCTCAACTAACCAGCGAACCCATCGACAAAGTGGGAAGTGTTGCCTCATCCCCCTTACAGTCCTGATTTAGCTCCTAGTGATTTCCATTTGTTTGGTGCGCTGAAGGGGGCCTGCCGCGGGAAGAGGTTCCAGGGTAACGAGGACGTGAAAAACTTTGTGAGAAATTTGTTCAAACATCAAGATAAAGAGTTCTTTGCAGCCGGAATGAAAAAGTATGTAGCCCGTTCGAACGAGTGCATAATGTTCAAGGGGATTATGTGAGTTGTAAACAATCCTACAAGAAGCCTATACCCAAATATGCAAAGCCGTTCTTTGGAGCGACGAAGAGACTTTTAACGTGAATGGCAGAGTGAACAGACACTAGTGTGGCTACTGAGATTCTACGAAACCTATTGTGACGATGAAGAGAAGTTCTGGCGTCAGTGTATGGGCAGGAATTTTCACCAGTAGGCTTATCAGGCCTTATTTTTTAACGTTACTATTAGTTATGTAAATTACCTAAATATGCTTCAAGGAGTGTTTTTATAAATGGAAAATATTGGTCTGTTGGATATCCCCATCTGCTTTAGGAAAGCCGGCAACGGTGGCCGAGCGGTTCTAGGCACTTCAGACCCGAACCGCGAGACTTCTACGGTCGCAGGTTCGAATCCGGCCTCTGACATGGATGTGTGTGGTGTCCCTAGATTAGTTAGGTTTAAGTAGTTCTAAGTTCTAGGAGACTGATGGCCTCAGATGTTAAGTTTCGTAGTGCTCAGAGCCATTTGCACCATTTTTGGTTAAGGAAAATTTGATACGATAACAAGATGGAGCACCCTCATAGTATGGAGTTGTTGCAAGAGACTTTCTAAACGGAAACTGTGATGAATGGATCGACAGGTCGGGTACTGCTAAACTGACTCTACGGTCTCCAGATATCATAGCCACGAAATACACTATACTAAAAAGTGAGATTTATTCTATCGAGATTTGTGAAGAATTTGAAGGAACAAATCCAATAAGAATTGAAAATTTATAGCACTGCAAAAGTTGCGACAAAATTTGTAAATCATTGTTGAAAAGATGGAATGTTTGGTTAAAGCAGCACGGAAACCATTTTAGAGTCTCTTTTGTAGGCTCACTGATCTCTGCATGTGATTTTGCATTGGCTGATGATAATTTTGTTAATTTTGTATTTTCTCTTGTCTGGTATAATTAAACGATATGCATTTTTGGCGCTTATAGTCCCGTGTATATACATAAGGCACAGTTGAAGAGTAATGGATAGAGTGCATCACCCCCTCCACCGAATTTTAGATTGGATTTTATAAGATTTACCGTTTCACTAATAACTGCAGTGGTTTTGAGTTTCAGACCATATCCTTTCAGAATTTGGAAGGGAGAGCTACCGTCCTTATTAAAATTTACAAGGGCATTACATTCTCTTTATAAATTTTTGAATTGTTGACAAACAGTTTCAGAACCAAAGTCTTTTTCTTTCTTTTTGTTCCGCAAAAGGTTGTAACTTAATGTCTTCTGGGCCGAGCACAAAAACATCTTGAACAAACAAATTTTGTCAGAAATCTGCTTGATGTTCTTTGTTTTTGCATTCAAGATGTTTTTGTGCTCGGTCCAGGAGACATCTGAGTTAAAAC
Source organism: Schistocerca gregaria (assembly GCF_023897955.1). Classification (NCBI taxonomy): domain Eukaryota; kingdom Metazoa; phylum Arthropoda; class Insecta; order Orthoptera; family Acrididae; genus Schistocerca; species Schistocerca gregaria. Next base: position 290,953,360 of record NC_064927.1, read on the forward strand.
TTTTTATGGACCAGGAAGAAAGGAATCCTTCATCATTAACGTGTGTTCTGTCTCTCTTCTTATATAATGGATTATCAATGCAGATTCCCAGTGATTCGGAATTTTATCTGATTGACAAATGTTCTGAATGATTAGCGTAATTTCTTTAAAGGTTTTAGGGCTATTTCATTTCAAGAGTTCTGTAAGAATCCTTCTTCACCAGATGCTTTTTTTTAAACATTTTTACATGCGTGCCACGTAAGTGCTACCTCTGCAAGTGGAAAGGAATTGTTCATGTTTGAGAAGTTCCTCTTCATTGCCACGTGTAATTATTGAACGACTTATAAGGAAACTTGGTTAAAGGTCAGGCTTCGCGTTAACTTCCTACGTAATTCACGCAACCGGTAGGTCCTGTGGAACTGGAATTACGTTATATAATGAGTCCTTCTCAGACGTTTTTACTACAACAGACAACCCAGATAGAAATTTCGGAAGTTATTATGTATGTTAGATACGGAAGGAAGCATTCTAGAATATTTGCGTCTTTTTAAACAAAAATTATTTGTAAAATATACGGGTAAAACGTGGAAAGCATATCTATCTTCACCTGCAAGTCCTTTCAGAGCACAACATTGTGCAGGCATTCAAACGTTTTCTTCGCATCCTAAGATTGGTTTGAAAGTAGAATGAACATATATTCATGACCCTCACTTTAATGTTCTCTGAAATAATGGTTCTTCTTCTTCTTCTTCTTCGTCACGCTTTGCAAAGTTTGGTATTGTTAAGATTGACCACTAAGAGGTATCAGAAATTGTGAAGAGCATCAGCTGCCTTTGAGGAGGCATTGCTTCAAGACTGCAAATTTCCAGCTGCGTTTTTCGCCAGCATCTTGCGTCTACCACAGTTCCTAAAGAAACGCAGACTTCGAAATTACAAAAAGATAAGTATTTTGACGAACTACAATTAATTTTCCTTACGCTTGTCTGATTCTGTTATTGTTTGTATTTGAAAATGTTACTGCTGTTACTGCTTTGAATTCTGAGTTTTTCTTTTTATTTTGCATCACTAATCCTCATGCACTTTTTACACTTCCGAGCAGTGTCTTAGATCAACGGTAAATTGTCATTTTCGCCCAGACGGCGCATGGAGTGTAAGAGAGCGACGAGGGGACTTCAGCAAGTAAGGTCACATGCCGTTCTACGCTACTACTATTGCGTAACGAAAGTGGTTTTGCTACAAACGCAGTTCAGCTGCGGCACGGTTAGCAGGTGTCTCACAGTACGCTAACGAATTGGCGCGACAGGTGGAAACGTACTCCACAGTTAAAACACGTCTCCGTTGTACACATTTTCACCGTGAAATTCCGGTAGCATATGGACCAAATGAAATATCGCGTCCAGACGTGACGAAATGCTGCTAACAATCTGACCAAGGCCGCTTATTCATGGGTGATGCTGATCGAATAGGAAAGTCATCGCCATGGACCACAGCTGACACTGTCCCATCAGTGAGGAATAGATTCGCAGCAGACGCAGATTTTCCAACGATGGAGACGTTCACAGAGCGGTTCCCGAGCGGCTCCGTGAACATGGAGAGAATTCCTGTCCTCGAGCAACTGAGATCGTGGTTTACAGGGAGTTGATGCCATGTACCTATGTCGTTTTGTAGTGCAGCATTCAGTAAAGTTACTTAACCTGGCATAATAACATTTAACTTATTTTTTTGAGATCCCCTCGTAGGTGAAACGTTGACCTGTCAGAGATGACTTTGATATCTACGACAGATTGTTCTTATCGGGTTTTGAAAGGTGTCATAGAAACCTAACTTAAATCGCAACTTGCTTTGCGGAATATTTTTGTACATAACTTGAGTGTTTTTGTTTTGGTTTGTGTATTCACAAATCGAAATGCCGAATTATATGTTTATATGTTGGAGAGCTATACGATCATTAAAAAACAAAAAAACAAAAAAAAAAAAACAAAAAGAAACCTTACGATCATATGTTGGGGATAGTTTACCAGCATCTATAATTGAGGGTTTGTTTGTTTTGTTTTGTTGTAGGGTGTAGAAACAATCAGGATTATACGCGCCCATGTCAGAACTGTAGAACACGAAGACAAAGAGAGGAGTTTGAAGCGACTACACGTTAATCCCAATCGGCAGAATAGAAGACAGCTAAGAACAGGGACGTGGAGAAAGGTCTATAAAATACGCCATAGAGAAACGGATGTCCTGAACTAGATTAAATGTCCTTCGCTGTGCTGGTACGACGGATAAAAAGTGAAACGCAGTCGACAACCCGTGCGTTATTCGCTAAAACGTCCGATAACACATACGGCAATCACAAATGAGAACATAAGTGGTTAAAAAAAGGGCATTCCATCAGGAAATGGCAGACCGTCAAAGGTTGAGGGCAATGAGCACAAAAGTGGTTGGGTATCACCAATTAATTAAATGAGGGTGATTAGTAAAGAGTAGGCCCTCTATTGCAACCGTTTAAGAAATGATTTTCCGTTTCTAGAGTGGGATCAATTCACCAAAATGGGATCCACGTGGAAAACATCTTAGATTGCATAGATGAAAAGAGTGAGAACTTGCAAAATATGGTATTTGATAATGAAGGCGTACGAAACAGTAGGCACCATGACGAAAGGGTTTGGTGCACGTTAATGAAGAAATAACTACGAGAAAATTTTGGGCAAAATAAGTAAGGATTTTTCTTTTAACGCATTCTGAAAGTAAAAACGAACACGCATTATCTATCGTTTTCACGCTGGTTAGGTGCTGTGGATGAGGTGTGGACCTACATGTGAGAAACGGAATAGCAGTCATTGCAGAATATGGAAGTAGGTGGCCCAGCTCAAGAAAGATGACTCCATCTGCTGGGAAGGTTGTGGCTACAGTCCTCTGGGACGTAAAAGGAACATTCCACAGACTATACGCTGCGATATTTCAGTGCCTTTACCATTCTGAATTGCAAGGCAAAGTTCCTTTGGACATGCATGCACATGTGTACAACCTGTACTCGTACATCCATTACGTATTTTTTACAGCTGATGGTCATCCATATTCGCAGTTGTGAAAAGATTTAATGTATTTCATAAAGGCTTTCCCGCTTATCGAACGGTCGCCTTACCATTTTGCTATCTGTGCACGATTCACGGCTAGACCCAAACTTCCATATGTCGTCAACCATGGGTCTACAACCTATACTTGTACATCCATTATTTATATTCCCGTACATGTGAGACATTTTACTTGAAAGTCGTTTCCCGGTGTCGGCGGATAAATACGATAGTGCAGTCCCGGTGTTATTCCGAATTACGATGCATAGTTCGTTTGGGCATGCATGCCCCTCCTAAGGAACAGGCACTGCGGTGACTACAGCTATTACGAAATACGTTAAATGTATTCACTATTGTGAATGTGGATGGCCATCAGCTGTAGAATATACGTAATGGATGTACGAGTACAGGTTGTAGACACATGGTAGACGACATATGGAACTGGTAGCGAGTCTTGCACGGATAGCCAAATGGTAATGCGACCGCTCGCTATGAGCGGGAAATCCGGTTTCGAGTCCCGGTCCGGCACAAATTTTCACTTTTGTCATTCCATTCTACAGCTGATGGTTGCCAATATTCGCAATTGCGAATTATGTAATGCATTAACGATTATCCACTAAGTAGCCAGAAGTCATGGGAAGGCTTAACAGCGAATCGCTCCTCTGTGAGTCCTCAGAAGTCGAGTAATGAAGGTGTTGCGATCGTTTTGGAGAAATACTTCTCCATGCATCTTGCACTGACAACCACAGCTGTTGGGTATCGACAATATTTCATAAATAATCAACTGCCTTAAGGTCGGGTGCTGTGGGAGGAGAGGGGTTCGGGTAGGAATTTCACATGTGTTTATGAAGCCACCTCTGTACAGCCAAAGAGCGGTTTATCTGGCATTGTCCTGTTGAAACTGTAAAGTGCAACCAGTGAAATTTGCGCTCGGAAAAGGCAAGGAAATATCAAGTATCCCCCTGTCCGAGATCTACAACTTGTCCTGCGGGAAGGAGAGTGGTGTTTTGCTGCTGTTGAAGAGGAACGGAAATGCTAGAACAAGAAAGATAATACCAAAAGTTTTACATTAGAAATGTATTTTCTGTCTGAGGCACTCACATTTTTTTTAAATAACCGCACCTTTAGGAGGTACCAGATGGTTGTAATTGAAATACAGCTACTCATAGAGGTCCTATGTGGGCTGTAATTACCGTACGGCACCAATACTTGCTAGCTACTCTAACGGATTAATGCTGAGACGATTTACGCTGGAAAAAAGTAGTTCTAATTTTAGCCACCGTATGTAGCTCTGGCACTGTGAATGCGTAAAGACGTACAGAAATGTTTCAGTATGTAATGGATTAGTAATGTAATATTGGCAGATGAGGCCACACAAGTGAGAAAAGCGTAATGTAGATTTTATTATTATTTGCCGCTTACACAAGTGGTTCAATATAAGTACCAGATATGTCGAAGAGATGTGTTGTACAGCACTACATTTTCACTTTCTTGCCAAAACTGGAACTAGTTTTTTTCCAGCATAAAACGGTTTTGAATTAACTCATTAGCATATTTAACAAGTTTCGCTGTCATACGATAATTACAGCTCACACTGAACCTCAAGGACGCCCTTATGATAGTTTGTAGGGGTGGGGGGAAAGTGTGAGGGCTTAGACGCAGAGGTATTGAGTATTCTTAATATTTTGGAAGACGAATGGCGGCTTATAAGTAGCTATAAAAATTCCAGTTCCAACACTGTTAAAAACCTGCTTAAGACCGACTTTAAATAATTTTCTTCAAAGAAAAACAACAGACTACCTTATATTTTTTCCTTTTCGTGATATTAAGCAGTGGGGAGGGGTGGCGGGGGAGGGGGGAGGTGGGAGGGGGAGCGGCAACCTCCCATTGGCCTTGAGCATGGGTGCCCTTGCTGGACCTCGGTGAGTAGCTGTGCTTTAATTATAAGCACCTAGTACAATGGAAAACACCACAAACATAACTATAAAAACGAAGTTTATAGATCGCAGCTCTTCTACTTGACAAAGCTTACTTTAAAATAAACATAAATTAAAGGATGCTCCAAAATCATCATTACAACTTTCAAGACATAATTCCAGAGGTGGGGTTAGGTAGAATGATGCGGTTTGTGGCATAATATTCAAACACACCTAAAGGATTAGTAACTGTTCAACAGAATTACATGTGTGTGCTATCTGAAGCACGCAGGGTATCTAAGCGATATTCAAGTTCCTCACATGTCTGGACTATCAAGTCTTCATTAACTCGTGCTGTGCTGCTCTGATGCATGCTCGCAGTTCCTGCAGGTCCCAGACTGTGGTGTGTGGAACAGACATACTTCTCAAATCCCAAAGAGAAGTTTCTAGTGGGGTTATCTCTCCAGACACTGGGCCCCAGGAGATGAGTCGTCCTCTGTGAACCCAGTGACCAGGAAATGTGTCGATCAAAGCCCCCCTAAAGCCCTCCTCACACGGGATGAAGCAGCTGCCGTTGACGTGGACCCGAGCAGGAAATCCAAATACACATAACACAGCGTCCCCGTCAGACGGGACGTGCTGGTTAACGTAATTTGCGACTGTAGCGCTCTCCAGCAGCAGCTGTCGGCTGTATCTGGCTGTAACACTTCATAGATTGTTTAGGAAAATAGACGCTCGTAAAATTCATACGTTATCTCTGTAAAACGCGCATCTCCATATGCTATAATACACATAAATTCTGGGTGGTTATAATTAAAATGAAACTACTCGCAGAGGTGCAGGGTAGGATGTAACTAACGTACGGCAGCAAAACTTGGTAGACCTTCTAACGCGTTAATGCAGAACCGATTTATGCTGTAAAAAAGAAAAAAAACAACAGTTCTGGCAAATCTGGAGCAGTGAAAGTAAGAAAAACGTAAAGAAACGTTTCGGTATGTAATAGACAAAAATGGCGGAAAAGTGAGAAAGGCATAGTGGTGATTTTATTATTAACTGCCGATTACACAGTTGGTTCATTTGGCACACCGAAGACGTCGACGAAATGCTGTACAGTGCGAGATTTGCATCGGCTGGGCGTAATTGGAATGATTTTTTCTCTCGTATATCGGTTTCGAATCATCACATTGGTGTATCTACCGAATTTGGTTGTCATACAATAATTACAGCCCACACGCGACATCTGTGTGCAGCTAAACTTTAATTATAACCACCTGGTAAGAACTTCAATACTCATGAACATGTAATAAGGCAAAAATTGCAACCTCATTTCCAGTCATTATCCTGTCCTGAGAGACAAGGCTTTTATATTTACATAACATCCAATATTAGAGGCAATGTCTCTGTGAAATGAATAAGAAAGTGCAACGACAGTTTACAAAACGAGAAAGTGAATAAAAAAATTTTAATTCATCAAAACGTGAGCACATCAGTCCACTATGCTGTACTAAATTTGTGTGACATCCATCCTTGTGTTTTATATTACGATCACTGAAAGACTTTAACCGTCGATATGTTATTAACTGACATTTAATTCAACAAAACCTGCCAAGAAGAACCCCTTTTTGAGAAAATATGCCTTAAAAAGACATACTTTGATAACAAGCAAGTTGTTATAGAAAATAACTAAATACGAAAAGACTGTAGCCATCAGTATGATGTCTCCTGTCATTTTAATGCAAAATGTCGTACCAACAGCATCGCGTTTTCAAGAGATCCTCGATGTACCGTTTCTTTGAAACAGCGTATGTTAATAAGACGTACGTCGTAATACAGGCTTCAGCTGAAAACGACGAAGACCAAGAAGGCGTCTAATAAGTTCTCCTCGTGATATAGAAAGCGTTCTTCTACATCTACATCTACTTATATATTCCGCAAGCCACCGTATGGTGCATGGCGGAGGATACCTTGTAGCACTACTAATCACTTCCTTTCCTGTTTCACCCACAAATAAGCGGGGGTAAAACGACAATCTATATCCCTCCACACGAGCCCTAAGTTCTCTTATCTTTGTGGCCCTTGTATATTGACGGCAGTAGAATCCATCTGCATTCAGCTACAACTGACGGCTCTTTAAATTCTCTCAATAGTATTCCTCGAAAAGCACACCTTCTCTCTAGGGATTCCTATTTGAGAGCCCGGAGCATCCCGGTAATACCTGCAAGTTGTGCGAACCTATTGGTAACAAAATTAGCGGCTCGCATCTGAATTGCCTCTATGTTCTCCTTCAGTCATACTCTAAATATTCATGGTGGTGTCTGTACTATATCGTGTCTCCCTACCACTTTCGCGCAACGACGCTCTGAGCGTGTTTTTTAGGGAATTAACTAGTTTGAACCTGGGACCTGTTGCTGGTAAGGAGACGCCAGAGCACACATGACACGTAGAATTCAGAAGAGTTCAGTGAGACTAGCGATGATATAACCAAATACTAAATGATCTCAGCGTCAGCTCCACTGCACTCCCTGTAAAAGAATCTTAATACTAACTAAATTTAGTGGAAAGGGTTCAAGGCTTTCCTATTTTTAGTTAGCTGGTAAAATAACGTCGAAAAAGCAGTTAAGTTTACCATTGGAAGTTTCATTCTACTCACAAAACATCGTTTATAAATTGCAATATAGATAAAAGGAAATGTTTCAATACAGGATGGTAAAAACCAATTCCGTCAACAAAAATGTGAACGATTATTCCCTGAGTGGTTTTCCAAGTTCTACAATTGATCGAAGGATGACCTATGCCATATGACATCTACAATCTATGTTTAAATTAAGTTTCACAAAAGAGAAAACTATCAAAATGGTCTACAGTGACCCTCAATTATCTTTAATTACTTATCTAACTTGTCGTAAATTACAGTGGCTGATGTGGCTTCTCAATAGCTATATAACAGAAAAATTATCGCGTTTCAGATTTTTACTTCAAGTGGCAAATGTGAACACCATGAGTTTTAATTAACGATCACCATTAGTATTACGCAAAAAAGGGGGTGTAACAGATGAGACTTCTGCAGTTCTGAGTGAAGCCTTATGCGCTCAAAAATGCGGCATCGCGTGCGTTCATTACCTTGTCGGTGTCTAAGCAGCGTCAGGGCGGCAGCGGCCGGCGCAGCAGCCATCCAGCCCGCCGTCTCGGAACTAACTCTCCTCTAACTTCTCCTTACTACAATTTACCGAAGTTAGTTTAAAAAAACTATCTGGCTGTGTTTTCATCTGACCAATCATGGTCTCAATGTTAACCTTAAGCTCCGCCTACAAAAATTCTGTCTATCCAATGAGAAACGTTATACTTTTCGTGGTGGGGCAATGTTTTTAAAGTTTGCAACGTAACAGAGACGCTAAAAAGTCTCACACTAAAACCTGCAGCTAGTGTGGTCCTTTTAGCGTTATCGTAAGATCTATACTGCTCTTCTGGAGGGCTCTATCTTTTAACATGGGCTGGGGAGTGATCCTAATGTAACAGACACGCGAAAAAGTCTCAAGCTAAAACTTGCGGGTGGTAGTGGCCCTTTTTGTGTTATCGTAAGATCTATACTGCTTTTCTGGAGGGCTCTAGCTTTTAACATGGGCTGGGGGTGATCCTTGACGTACCTGAGACGCGAAAAAGCCTCACGCTAAAACGTGCGGGTTGTATAGTCGTACAGGTAGGCTCGCGGCGTGGGTGCCCAGCCCCTCCCTTATCTAGCTTAACACGGTTCTGCTCTCGGCTTCTGTCCTCGTTTCTCCCCTCGGAACTGCGTCTGCCTCACGGTGGGGAGGTACGACATGCATTTAGGCATTCTTGTGTTAGTCTGTGGTATTCCATTTGCTCACTCGTTCCTCGTATTACTTTGGTTAATTTAATGTCACGATTTATTCCGAGCTATGTGACATACTACTGGATTTGCTTATCATGTCAGGGTTTTCATGTAAGGTGTTGGATTTGCCTGACACCTTACATTACCTTGTATGGATCCCAAACACTCGAGCACTACTCAAGAATGGATCGTACCAGTATCCTGTGCGTGGTCTTCTTTACAGATGAACCACATTTTCCCAAAATTCTCCCAGGAACGCGAAGTCAACCATACGCCTTCTCTACCACAATTCCTGTATGCTCGTTCCATTTCATATCGCTTTGCATCCTGGCTGTGTGAAGCAGCACGCTGTGAATGCTGTATTCGGACTTACTTCTTATTGGCTCAACCTGACGTTGTTCGTTGCCGAAATATCGCAGAACTTGCCTGTGTTTCATTCCAGACAATGGCTGCTCAACGTGATAAAACAGAAGGGGGCGTCACAAAACTCTTACTGCTCCATGTAAACGTTAGCTAACTCGTCCTGTGTGAGGACGGCTTAACGATCGAGGCCCAGTGAGTAGACCCACGATCCTTCTGCAGCATCGTCCTGATACGCAGCCAAGGTAATTAACACCTCCTCACAGGAAACCGGTGCCAACAGGTGCTGATCAGACAGAACACATCACACGTTTACCTTTGGACTGTCACGCGCAACTGCCCTGCTAGAGTAGGGGATTTTCGAAGTCGCATATCCTCACACTGTGTCGGTTTACCTTCCCGGATACATGAAAGGGAGCTTCTTCAGTGAAATTCAATACTCTGGGTCATGGCCAGTGCGGCTCAGAAAGTTGCAGCAGATGACCCTCGTAGGCATGAAGCTTCAGTCTCTTCAGGAACAACCTTCGCGCTGTGGTTGGTGGCAGCTGCAACAGCCGTGGCGATTGACGGATTGCTTTGGTTGGGCTCCGAATAAATGCCTGTTGCACCTGTGGCATATCTGCATCAGTCGTGCTCTGATGCCCAGAACTCTACCTGTTCATCACACTTCTGGTTTACGTGAACCTGATGGTCGGACGTGATGGTGGTGTGACACTGTAATGTATCCAGAAGTTCCGTACTAGCTGTGTGTCAGAATTGGCCAGTATTAGATATTCCACACACTCTGCAAATTTGTTGGGTGGGGGGGGGGGGGGGGGGGTGGCTATTTTCGTCAGCAACTAACCCGAAAGAGAAAGAAAAAAAATTTAAGGTTACAGTGCATTAAACGATTTTTCACATAACAAGGACAGACTATGCATCATACAAGAGAGAAAAACAAGATTTAAACATGTAGAACTAGTGCAGTGTGAGGGTATAAGACGACATATCGTGGAATGTTATGTCGGCCATTGGTGCGACCTTCTCCCGGCAGCTGTATTTTTATATTGACGGTCATTTGGACCCGGCGTCGAGAGGCTCGGACAGGACGGCCAACACCTCACTGCGGGCACCAGCCAACAGAAATAAACCGCTGCGCTTGGGTCAGTGAAGCAGATCATCGTGAATGTAGAAGCGGGGATCAATAGCAAATTCATTTTGCTCGCTAAGCAGTCTGTGTAGTTCTTTCTTTTGTGCACTGTAGCTCCCCAACTCTTCTAAACCGTCGTGTCGCCTGATTGTTTCTACATGGAGTATCCCAGGAGGAATGGTCAACATTCAGCGATATGACGGGAACGATTACTCTAAGCAACAAAGACCGGTAAACATGGCCTCTAAAATCTATACTTTAAGAGCTATAAGCACTTCTCCATCTTCGATACTGCGAAGCTGCAAGCTCTTTGCTTTCCATGTTTTGAGAAGTGGTGGCATGGATCAAATCAAGAACACATTGTCCCATTGTTTTTGGTAATTTTGGTGTTACTTTTAACCATATACGGTCTTTTTTTGCCAAATACCGTGTTTTTCCTCCAAATTCCGTGTTTTTAGCAAACTCAGTGTTATTTTGTGCCAAAATGCGAGCGTTTCTTGTTGCCAAATTTTTGCTCTTTTCCTCGTCTCATCAGAGTGTTCTATACGGAAAAGACATTGTTATTTTAAGATTCTTTACGAAACAGACTCGAGGAGATAGAAGTCAAAATGCTTTATTACCATTCGATAACTAACAATTAGGAATATTGGTCAATTACAGGCTTTAGATTTACAGCATTCTCATACGGTCCACAGGTAGCGACGTTGACTACTATTCAAAACTTCCCAATTTCAAACCCAGCCACCGTTTAAATTTTGTATAAAAATCGTCCGCAGTGACGCCCGAAGACTTCAGACATAACGTCACTCTCGGTCTACCGACAGCCTTATCGAAAGTGGAATGATTGTGGGAAGGACTGACTCAGCATATAGAAAAGTCAAAACAACCGTCGCTGAAATTAAAAGCAAGGGTGATAATTTTAAGAGTGCAATGGAAATCCATTGTTAAATGCAGAGGATATAGCAGATAGGTGGAAAGAGCACACTAGGGGCCTGTATGAGGAGGAAGATTGGTCTGTTAGAAGAAGAAGCAGGACCCGATAGGGAACAGATAGGGGATTCAGTATGAGAGTGAAAATTTATAACAACTTTGGACGACTTAAGATCATAATAAGGCAGGACGGATAGATAACACTGCATCAGAATTTGTGAAATCATTGTGGGGAGTGGCAACAAAACGACTCTTTACAATGGTGTGCAGACTGCATGAGACTAAAAATATACAATCAGACTTTTGAAAAACGTCATCTACACATTCCGAAAAAAGTAAGAGCCTACAAGTGTGAGAATTATTGCACACACTGCTTAACATCCCAGGCATCCAAATTGCTGACGAGAATAATGTACAGAAGAATGGAAAAGAAAACTGAGGATTTGTTAGATGACGATAAGTTTGGCTTTAGGAGAGGTAAAGGAACGAGATGGCAGTTATGACGTTGCGATTCATAATGGAACCAAGGCTTAAGAAAACTCAAGAAACGTTCATAGGATTTGTCGCCCTGGAAAAAGCGCTCACAATATCACATAGAGCAAGATGTTTGAACTTAAGTCTGGGTAAACTATAGGGAAAGACGGTTTGTGTACAATATGTACAGAAACCAAGAGGGAACAATAAGAACGGAAGATCACGAACAGAGAACTCGGATTAAAAGGGAACAATGATGTAGTCTTGCGGATCTACCGTTCGACATATAAATCGAAGAAACGATGAAGAAAATTAAAAAAAGAAGGTGTAGGAATGGTATTAAAACTCAGAATGAAAGGATATCAAAGATAAGATCTGCTGTCGACACTGCTATCCTCACTGAAAGTCCTGTTTGAATGGAATGAATGGTTTAATGAGTGCAGAATATAGACTAAGAGTGAGCCGAAAAAGTAAAGAAGTGTAGTGACAAAGAGATTAGCGGTAAACAGCAAAATTAGAGGCGACGAATTACAATATCTCATGGCACTCCGCTACCATCGAAGCAAGATAACACATAACGGATGATGCAAGGAGGGTATAAGAAGAAGAACTGCACAGGCCAGGAGGGTATTCCTAGACAAAAGACCTACATACTAAACATCGACCTCAATTTGAGGAACAGCCTCCCGGAGTAACCGCTCTGTTTGAGGCGTCATGTCACAGTCTGAGCGGCCCCTTCCACCGGCGGTTTGAGTCCTCCCTCGGGCATGGGTGTGTGTGTTGTTCTTAGCATAAGTTAGTTTAAGTTAGTTTAAGTAGTGTGTGGGTCTAGGGACCGATAACCTAAGCAGTTTGGTCCCTTAGGAATTCACACATTTTTGAGCATTTGAGGAACAAATTTCTGTGAACTTTCGTCTGGGGCATAGCGTTGTATGAAAGTGAAACATGTACTGTGGGAAAACCGGGAAAGGAAGAAGTTGAAGCTCTTGAATAATGGGTCTATAGAAGGATGTTGAAAATTATATGGGCTGATAAAAGAATTGAGGAATGTCAAATCAGGCTTTGGAGAGAGATTTTCTGTGCAATATGTAGTGAGAACTATGTTTACATACGTATACTTCTTTGCCAGTAATGTTACTAAAAATTGTTAACGAGTGTGTTACGATGCTAGAATCCATTACGGCAGCTGTTATATATTTAAACTGTAGGCATATTAGTGCATACCTGCTAAGCGTGACCACGTAAAGTTACGAGGATTAGAGTAAGCTCTTGAAAACAGTGTGTCGCCGATTTCGGCTAAGCGTGGGAAATAAATTAGTGTTTATAATACAAGTAAGATGGAAAATGCAAATGTATTCTAAGAAATAAGAAAGTTCGTCGAAGGGACAGGGTGATACCATGTAGCAGATTAGTTTCAGTGGTGCTGGCTGGGACTGTGGAGGCTGGAAACTGCAGGGTAAGATAGAGATTGAAATAGATTCAACAAATAAATTAAAAAAAAGACGCACTACGAAGGAATTATTCCAATGCGACTGCAGTCGTTAGATGTGATGTCTGCGTACAGGCACGTCTTCGCTGGTTATCGGTTCAAATGGCTCTGAGCACTATGGGACTTAACATCTATGGTCATCAGTCCCCTAGAACTTAGAACTACTTAAACCTAACTAACCTAAGGACATCACACAACACCCAGTCATCACGAGGCAGAGAAAATCCCTGACCCCGCCGGGAATCGAACCCGGGAACCCGGGCGCGGGAGCGCTGGTTATCGGGATTCAGTTTTTGTTCTGGTCATCAAGGCTCAGTTAGAAGAGGAACTCATCACTGAAGACAATTCTACTCCAGTCAATGAGATTACAAGTGCAATACATGTCTGGAGACACTCTGGCAGCAGTGAGATAGCAACCTGACTGTCGCTCACCATACGGCCCGATAACCGGGAGTGGTTGTCACCCCCGTCGTACCTACAGCACAGCGACACATCGACGATATTCTGTTACCTTCATCTCAAGCCATCCTGGGCTTACACTTCAGTAAGATAATGCTCGCCCGCACACGGGGAGAATTTCTACTGCTTATGTTCGTGGTTACCAATCTCTACCTGTTCAGCATATCGTCGTATCTCTCCCCAATTGAGAATGTTTGGAGCATTATGGGCAGAGCCCTCCCACCAGCTCGGGATCTCGACGGTCTGACGCGCCAATTGGACAGAATTTGACACGACATCCCTCAGAAGGACATCAAACAACAATCAATGCCATACTGAATAACTTATTGCGTGCAAGACAGATGTGGACCAACGCGTTACTCACTTGCTAAATTTGTAAAGCTCTTCCTCTTGAAAAAATCAATCAAATTTATATAATATGGTAATCGACCGTTTGTCTGTACATATACATCACATCTACCGATTTCCGCGCCATTCAGGTGTCCTTTTTTTTTGTCTTAGCGTGTACTTGAGGTTTTTGGGAACATGCGCTACTCTGAGACGAACAGTTTGGCACTGGAGAGGAAGTCGTGGTGGGAGGCATCAAACCTGTCAGATGGCTGATGATCTCCTACTCCCCAATTGACCCCCTTGTAGTATTTCCCTCCCCCCACCCTCGCCCCCACCCCCGAACCCCACCCGGAAAGAAAGACTTGTATCATGCACAGAGTCATCTGACCTCCCATTGTTTTCCTCTGAAAGTTATTAGAAAATTTTGAATTATTCTGAAAATAGAACCAAAGAGTCTCAACAATGACCAAACTATCAAGAAACTAGTACAGCCACTCAGTAAGAAGACACAATCTGTCAATGTCTAAGTCTTCATACCTTTGAGGCGCTCTCCAGTGCCAGCGGTGTTAAAACGAACGGACGTTCGATAGCCATCAACTTGTTTCCTCGCGCACAAACGCAGGTACAAAGGAAGAAAGACGCAATATCAGATTTTGCTATGTGCATGGATTTTAGCATGTGTCCTGTTGTGGCCCTGCTTTGTCTGAGAACTCTATTTCTTTCATATTCGTTGTACCACAAGAAGAAACAAATGTGACTATGCCTCAAGTGATATCTGATCAACAAAAGTATGCTAAGAGGTGGTCGCATTTTGCTTTAACATGTCGCAAGAATATCGTGGAAAAAAAATTATATTCTGATTGAAACCCAAGAACGTATCTCTGAATAAGATACGATTATGTGTAGTGCAACATCTGCACATATAATGGTGGCAATAAAGCTTCGTAACTTCCCAATTAGAGATTCACAAGCAAGACCGAGCAGTTCAGTATTTCAAACAAAGTATTTTGTGATACTCCTGAAACTGTAAAAGAGTGACTATGGGAACGTTAATCGCATGCTGTTATAGTTGTTACGTGATGTGGTAAATGTATTTTGTTGTAAATATTTACAACTAAAAATATGAAAATGTTCTGAGATACATACTAAATATTAGATCACTTATTAACTTTTTTGTTACAGGTAATTGTATTGAATATATAAGAATACTAACAACAGGCTCCATAAAAACGGTCAAATCGGGGTCCAGAGTATTCCCAGATACCTTATGTGGAGCATGCTTCCTGTTGGAAACCTTTCTTTCACAAATACAAGAGAAAACGCACGATGAACCACACGCGTTGCTCTTAAGTAGACTGCTTACGCACTGCTGTTGCCGTCAAATAGTGCATAAAATTCTCATGAAGATATGCCTTATGAAACGCGCTCTTCATATGCCGCATAAAGACTTCACAAAGTGAGTTAGAAATGGCATTGCACGATAAGACAATTGCGCGACAGAGGAGCAGAAAATGAATGAAATAAAATGATCGTGTGGCATTGATGGTCGGGAGGTCCCGGCCGGGGAAGTTCGGCCGCCGAGTTGCAAGTCTTATTGCAGATGACGCCACACTGGGCGCCTTTTGCGTCAATGATAATGAAATGATGTGGAGAACAACACAACATCCAGTCCACGAGCGGAGAAAATCTCCAATTCGGCCGGGAATCGAACCTGAGCCCAGTGCATGATAAGCAAACACGTTACCACTCGGCTAAGGAGGTGGGCTGTTGTCAGATGAGAGTACATGTTACGAGTTTTGCAGAAGCATTCTGCTGTGCTACCGATAACAAGTGCATCACAGATTTCCTGTCCCTCTTGCCCAATGTACAGACTGTAACATCGGGGATAGACTACAACTCTGTCTCTCTCCCTTCTCAAACAGTACTTCCCCTACATGCCCCTCGTCTCTTACATCTCCCGTCTGGTTTCTGTACAAGTTGTAAACAGTCTTTTCCTTCACATCATTTTACCCCAGTTACCTCCAGAATTTAAAAGGCTGTATTCCAGTTAACAATGTCAACATCATTCTCCAGGTCCACAGGTGCTATGAACGTAGTTTGGCCTTTCCTTAAACTATTTGCTAAGAGAAGTCCTTGGGTCGGTATTGTCTCACGTATCCCATATTTCTCCGGAACGAAAACTGATCTTCCCCGAGGTTTTTCTATTCTTCTGTAAAGAATTCGTCTTAGTATTTTGAAACCATGATATATTAAACTGTTAGTTAGGTAATATACACACCTGTCAGCACCAGATTTCTTTGGAATAGGAATTATTACATCATACCTATCAGTTTTCTCTTCTTTGCTCGGTACTGGTTTCCCATATGAGCTCTTGATATCATACAACTATTTCTCTATCGTCCCATCTCCTTAATTTACTACATTTTGCAATCTATTCAGTTTAAATTAACAATTAATATACCAATAAACTGTGCTCAGAATCCACATCTGTCCCTGGAAATGTTTTACAGTTTAAAATCTGGTTCCGAAATTTCTGTCTTCCGATAATATAATCAATCTGAAACCTTTCTGTGACTCCAAGAAACTTCTTTCTATACAGCTTTCTATCATGATTCTCATACCAAGGGCTAGCCACGACCAAATTATGCTCTCTCCAAAACTGAACCAGGTGGCTTCCTCTGGCATTCCTTTCCCCCAGGCCATATTCACCTGCTATTTTTCCTTCTCTTCTTTTCCTGCTGCCCAATTCTAATCCCCCCATCATAGTTGAACCTTCGTCTCCCTTAACTATGAAAATATTTTATTTCATTTCATCACATAATTCTTCAACATGTTCATCATTTGCGGTGCTGGTTGGCATATAAACTTGTATTTCTGTGATCGGTGTTGGCTTCATGTCTGTCTTGGCTACAACTATTCATTATTAGACCTACTCCTACGCTAATCTTATTTGATTTTGTATTTATAAACCTGAACTCAGTGGATCAAAAGTCATCTTAATACAGCCCCTGAACTTCAATAATTCTCACTATATCTAACTTTATCCGTTTGCCTTTTTACATTTTGTAACCTAGCTGCGCGATTAAGGGATCTAAAATTCCACGCTCTGGTCCGTAGAGCGACACATTTGTTTCTCCTGACGACGACATCTTTCTGGGTAGTTTCGGCCCGGAGATCCGAATGGGGGATTATTTCGCCTAAGGAATGTTTTATCCAAGGGTATGCCATAATCATTTAACCGTACACTACAACTACATGACCTCGGGGAAAAATACGGCTGTAGTTTCCCCTTGCTTTCAGCCGTTCGTAGTGCCAGCACAGCAACGCCGTTTTGGTTAATGTTACAAGGCCAGATCAATCAATAATCCAGACTGTGCCCTTGCAACTACTGAAAAGGCTGCTGCCCCCGATCACGAAGTACAACTTGTCTGGCGTCTCGAAAGATACACCTCCTTTGTGGTTACACCTGTGGTGCAGCTATCTGTTTCGCTGAGGTATACAGTCCACCCCACCAAGGCCAGATCTATGGTTCATGAAGGGGCTTGATGAGTAAAATAATGTTACTTATCTGTGTAATTTGGTATGTAGTGAAGCATTTAATAGAAGTTACTTGCCTGCGACGATAATGTGTAACTTAATTTTGAAGTCATCTGTTATTAAACATGCAGGCATCAAAGAGAAGAATTCTTTTCCAGCACACAGTTGAACATAAAATGTGTATACGTACATTAAGGGTGCGAACAAGTATTCCAGTAATGCCGCATGAGATGGCGTAACTTGTCATTTAACTAAAATGTCATTCCTTGACTCCAGAAGACAGAGAGCTCTTCTCTCTATAATTTCTAATACAGTCATAATCAAATCATATAAAAGAACAAGAATTTTTGCAAAAAACAAATGTCTGCAATTTTCACTGAACTCAGCGTACAAAAACGAAACCTTGCAGACTGCTTGTATGTATTACCTGTGGACAAGGTATTTGAACACAAGGCACAAATATCATACTGAAACGCATCAGCTGTTCAGAGCAATGATTTTTGTCATGTAGAGGGGTAATGACTTACGAACGTCGTAAACTTGGAGAGATGACCGAAAATCAGCGCGCGTGGTATTTTAAGCCACACTGGAAAAATACTGGAGACTAGTGATTTTGATTTCACGCTTCTGTGTTTCCTGTCACTGAACTTCTGGGAAGAGGAAAGAACAAGAGTTAAGGGGTAGTTATCAGACCACTCCTCTACTTGAAAATAGCACTAGGTATTTAGTAGACAGGTATTTGTAGACGCTGGTACATAAGGATGCTACAATGACAAAAACTATGTTGGAATTTTGATTAACAGGTTTCTAGGGAAATATGTAGGTAAGTAGTTCATTCAATATAAGAAAGAATTTTATGACGTGTTTCCTAACACACAACTCATCTAACGAAAGGTGAAAGGTAACTTTGAAGTAATACCAGATTATCGAGACGTCGTAATAAAAAGCAGCGAACACTGTCAACGATTTGGTGCTCATCTAATGAAAGCTTAGAGCAAGTCGTGCGGGATTTAGGTTTATATGCTTGTAAGTAATAGAACCTAGTGAGTGGAACCAAAAGTCTAATGAGAGCACGGTATGGACTGACAGTAAGGAAAGGTAACCCAATACGGAGTTGCAGGAACGGGATTCGCAATTAACATCTCGAAATTGACGGTCACGAATTAGACAATTTGAAGGAAGCAAAGCAACACAAGATGGACAAAGCATGGAGGAAATGAAAAGCAAACTATTACAGGCTATGAGGGTATCCCTGCTCAAAAGAAGAGTATTAGTATAAAACATTGGTCTTAATTTGAGGACGAAATTTCCGTAAACGTGTGTTTGGAGCACAGCGTTGTTTGAAAATGAATCATTGACAGCTATATAATCGAAACGATTTGAAGTGTTTGAGATACGGTGCTATAGAAGAAAGCTTTAACTTAGATGGACGGATACGATAGAAAAATGAGGTTCCCAGAGAATCGGCGAGGATAAAAATATCTCGAAATTGACCATAAGGGAGAGCATGATAGGACATCAGGGAATAACTCCCGTAGTACTACAGGGAGTTGTAGAGGGTAAAAGCCGTAAGGAAGACAGAGATTGGAATACAATCAGCAGATAATTGGGAATGTTAGGTGCAAGTTCTGCTCTGAGCTGAAGAATTTGGCGCAAGAGAGGAATGCATGAAGAGCAGCATCAAACCAGTCCAATTTCTACCAACCGGTAGAAATTTCCTGAAACTATAGAAATTATTTTCTTTGAAAGTTCTTTACGTTTCAGAGACGGATGGGTCGCAGTAGGCATGGAAGTGTTTCTCAGAACCCGACAAATTTGTTACATTGTGTTTGTCACGTCAGAGTTATACGTAACTTCAAACATGTTGCTTTTTAGGAATGTGCACGTGAGAGTCTGGAAGCACCGTGATAGAAATAGAAGAATCTTTCAAGGAAGTGAATAATAAAGTATTTGAGTCGATGTTGTTCGTTCTCAGTCTGAAACTCCAATCCAGACTGAAGTCCCTTAGACGCTGTGAAAATGCGTAAGCTAGGTGCTGACTTGGTTTTAAGCGTTTCTTTTCTTTCATGTAGGTACGTAGTGATCCACAGTAATACGGACACAAAATCACTCTGCAAGTGCACTGAGCGCAGTTCTGCCTGTTACTGGTTCACTTAATATCGTGTAACACTAACGCACATTACTACTAAGCATCTGCCATTAATCTGGGACTATTTACGTTTCAGTGAAAATCCGAGCTGAGAAGGTATCTACAGGTAGTGAGCTCACAAAAAAGGTCTACCCGTTGGGGTTTTTTGTTTCAAATAAACGTCTGCTCAGTTGCAGTGTTATGTCAAATAGGACGTATGTTGTGGAGATGAGCGTGTTGCCAGTCAAATGATCTTGTCTAATGGGATCTCTAAAATAGGATATCATAAGGCACTTAGGCGCACAGGTGTCTGTATCAGTATCTGAGTCCATGTACACACTCAGAAAATCTTTGTACAGATCACTGAGGAGAGTAAATTGTACCATCGATAGTCGACTTTACCTGTTCTATTCGCAAACTGAGCGAGGAAAAATACGAGGTACCTTCAAATAGTAAGTCACTCATTAGCATGGCGAGCCAAGTAACTTCTACTGAATACTGCACTACACTTCCAAATGAGTCAAATACATCACACTATTTTTCAGAATAGTCAAAAAGCTCCTGAAAACAACGGTTCAAATGGCTCTGAGCACTATGGGACGTAACATCTGTGGTCATCAGCCCCTAGAACTTAGAACTACTTAAACCTAACTAACCCAAGGACATCACACACATCCATGCCCGAGGCAGGATTCGAACCTGCGACCGTAGCAGTCATGCAGTTCCGAACTGAGCTCCTAGAACCTCTAGACCACCGCGGCTGGCGAAAACAACGGTCGCAACTATAGTTTTCCAGGATAGAAACAAGTCGCACAAGTCGCACCGGTTTCGCTCTGTAATTTTACAAAATCATCCACAGACTCTCTGCAATTTACATCGAGAAATTAAAACAAAGTGCGTCAATATGAAATCTTACATTGACATTAACGAACACATTCTATTTAAAATGTGGTAACTTGTTTACAGTACAGTAATTGGATGATTACGTTTCCCCATGGCTGTACAACAGGGTTTGCAATGTCCATGGTAATTAGCCGCAAATGATAATGTAGTATTGTTATTGAGCGAGATGTGGTCCTATTTATACATGACACTCTAAGAAAAGCAGAGACGCACCAAGAGTGAATCGTCCGAATAGGATGGAAGTCGGTGGATGCGATGCGCATGTGCAGAAAAACAAATGATCACAGTTACAGATAAATTGGATGATTTATTCAAGAGAAAAATCTTCACAAATGAGCAAATCAGAAACGCGTTGGTCCACCTCTGGCTCTTACGCAAGCCATCATTCGGCTTGGCATTGATTGACAGAGTTGTTGTATGTCCTCCTGAGGATATCGTGCCAAATTCCGTCCAGGTGGTGTATTACATCGGCCAAATTCGGAATTGATTGCCGGGCCCTGCACATATTGCCCCAAATATGCTCAACTGGGGAGAGATCAAAGGCAGTATTTAGAAAACAGAGAGACAAGCAGCAGAAACTCTCTGCGTGTGCAGGCGGGAATTATGTAGCTGAAATGTAAGCCCAGGATGGCTTGCCATGTAGGGCATCAAAACAAGTTGTAGAATATCATCGACATTCCACTGTGCTGTAAGTGTGTCGCGAATGACAACCGAAGGTGTCCTGATATGAAAAGAAATAGCGCTACAGACCATCATTCCCGGTTTTCGAGCCGTGTGGGGTCGACGGACAGGTTGGTATCCCACCGCAGTCCGGGGCGTCTCCACAGACGTCTTAACCGGTCATCGGGCCTCACTTCGAAGCAAGACTCTTCCCTGAAGACAGTTCTATTCCGTTGACTGAGATTCCAGGCTGAAGACGCGTCCCACACAGCGGTGGGATACTAAACTGACTGATACCCACCATACCGCTTGATAACCAGGAGGGACAGTCTAGGGTGCCATTTGTTTTCGCACCAGGATCCCTTTAGTTGTCATCCGCTGTTTCCTTACAGAACAATGGTACGTCGATAATTTTCTACGCCCTGTTTTATTGCCTTTCATGGTAACCCATCATGGGCTTACGTTTCAGCAAGATAACGCCCACCCGGACAGGGGGAAGGTTTCTACTGCTTGTCTTCGTGCTTGGAAAACTTAACTTGGCCAGCAAGATCGTCGGGTATTTCACAAATTGAGAACGTTTGGAACTTTATGGGGTGGACCCTCCAACCACCTAGGGATATTTATAATATTGTGCGCCAATTGAACAGCATTTGGCATGATATCCCCCAAGAATACATCCAAGACCGATGCGCTGCAGACTTGTTCAATTTGTGAAGCCCTTTCTCTTGAATAAATTTTCCGGTTTTTCTGAAAGTGGAACCATTTGTTCGTTTGTAAATGTAAACCGCATCTACTGATTTCCGTCCCATTCGGATGATTCACTTCTGGTGGGCCGTTATTTTTTTGTTGAGAGTGTATGTTTTGATCGGTTCGAATAATGGATAACCAGTGCTATCAATTACTACACAAACTTCGAAATATGGTAAACTACTGCCATTTGTTACGAAATTCGTATTACTACAGGATATAGCAATTTATATTTCAGTCGCCGCTTTTATGTGAGTGTATAGAGACATGCCATTTCTACACTGGACGAATTTCATTATGGTGCCATGGAAAATTTAATTTTAACATTCGCTGTTTCCTCTACAGAGGCCGGCCGTGGTGGCCGAGCGATTCTAGGCGCTACAATCTGGAACCGCGCGACCGCTACTGTCGCAGGTTCGAATCCTGCCTCGGGCATGGATGTGTGTGGTGTCCTTAGGTTAGTTAGGTTTAAGTAGTTCTAAGTTCTAGGGAACTGATGACCTTAGATGTTGAGTCCCGTAGTGCTCAGAGCCATTTTTTCCTCTACAGAAATGCCTGATTCACTAAAAACGCTCAGAACGCTCTACCAATCGTTTAGTTCCTAAACAGTATAAATCTGCTCCTTGATTACGGAGCCATTCGAGAATCGCTTTGTGGATGTCCTCCGTAGTTGGAAAGCGTCCCCCCCCCCCCCTCCCGCACTCCACAGGTATTCTCTCAACTGCCGAAAGGATGGAAATCACATGGTACAAGATCTGCACTTGCTGATCAGCATCAACCATGTCTGTACGGCCTTGGTCGAATTGTTGGCACCATTTCGCTATGGCTGAATGCTAAATTGTATGTGGTCCATACACCGCCAGATTCTGTGTGCAGTTTAGACGTTTCGCTTACAAAAATGGTAGTGTCCCCTGCACCTCATCTTCGGAGTACGATTCCAGTTTCTGAGTCATCTAACTCGCAGACAGTGATGCACCTGTTATTCATACCCCAGCCGAAATGAATCTGCAGAAAAACCAGTACATGTACTCTCTTCTCACAAAGCGCAACGCTTGTTGCGCAATGGTCTTAGCGCGGAACAACATGTGTTACTTAGTTTTTGAAGTTTACTCGTAATCGTCCCTATGTCTTTACTGAAGAGCTAATCTTCCTTATTTTATCCTTAAGCAAACAGAGCATTGGAGGCAACCAGTCGCAAATGCTAATTTTCTTCACTTTCTTAACACTTTGCGGTACGCACGTCTCGTACAAATTTATTTGCGTGCCGGCGGCAGCGCTAATTCAAATTTCTTGGCTTGTCGCCGGCCGCTTGTCACCTTTCCGCTAATGGCAAGCTTCAAACACGTTGACTTTTGCGCGCTTTAATTTTTCTGGAAATCCCCCATTTTGCTGTTTCGTTCCACAAACTCTAATTTTCTTTTCAAGTATCTTATGTGCAAATTCTACACTGTTATAATAATTATCCATGTAGAGGTAATGCCACTTTCCATAACATGTCAATAGTTCCATCACTGTTTTAGCTAAAGGCTGTACAGAGCTGGAATTTATCTGTAATGAGGAAATGTATCCCGTACTCGAATGATGCAGCATCCGAATGAGTATGCCATATTTCGTAATTTTCGACGGATTTTAAACTTTAAAATTTAACCATTCACGCCACGGTATCATTCCTACATCAATTGAGATATTTTTACTTAGATTAAACGTTTCTTTAAACTTTTTGGGAAAACAACTTAATTAACAATTGCACTTTGAAAAGCCGGTCGGCATTATCAGGTTAATTGTTGTTGTCGGAAAAATGTAAAAATGATAATATTTGTCAGAATCGGTTGCGGGACATCGTTTTGCGAAGTATCGGTGTGTCTACCATAGGATTCGTTGACCAATAATCACCGATCCTTGCTTCTTTTTTACGATTCCCATAAGGATAGCTACCTCAGTCAATTTTCTTAGTTCGAGTCCTGTGGCGTCGACAAATTTGTCATTTTTTTAATCCAGTTTCCTTCCATTGCAATTGACTGTATTACTTGTTGATTTCGTTGCTAATATATTGAAATAGATCGTTCCCAATATATAAATAAATAAATATATATATATATATATATATATATATATATATATATATATATATATATATATGTATATACTCCGCAAGCCACCCAACGGTGTATGGCGGAGGGCACTTTGCGTGCCACTTCATTACCTCCCTTTCCTGTTCTAGTAGCGTATCGTTCGCAAAGAACGACTGCTGGAAAGCCTCCGTGCGCGCTCGAATCTCTCTCATTTTACACTCGTGATCTCCTCTGGAGGTATAAGAAGGGCAAGCAATATATTCGATACCTCATCCAGAAACGCATCCTGTCGAACTCTGGACAGCAAGCAACACCGCGATGCAGAGCGCCTCTCTTGCAGAGTCTGCCACTTGAGGTTGCTAAACATCTCCGTAACGCTATCACGTTTACCAAATAACCCTGTGACGAAACTCGCCACTCTTCTTTGGATCTTCTATATCTCCACTGTCAACCCGACCTGGTACGGATCCCTTACTGATGAGCAATACTGAAGAGTAGGTCGAACGAGTGTTTTGCAAGCCACCTCCTTTGTTAATGGACTACATTTTCATATACATATAATTCTAAGATATCCTCGACGCTCTGTGTATCTTTGGGAAATATGTCCGGACCTGGAGATCCTTCAAATTTATTACTGGCCCTCGGTAAATCAAAGTCTGACTATTGTGCACTGTCTTCCTCATCTGATTCATCCGAATCAGTTGGCAAGCGTAGTGTTCGCCGAATTCTTCTCGCACGTATTCCACTGTCTTCCGACGATTCTGCTTCACTTTCATTATTTTTGATATTCAGTGACTTCTTCCCAATCGGCCAAGTCGTCCGGAACGTCAGACAAGACGTCGGCGCATTGATCGTAAATAATCGTTTCGTCTCTTTCGTGTGTCATGGTGTGATGGCACAAGTACTTATAAAAACTAAAAACTTGTTCATGTGTGCAGCTTATTGCTACCTAAACAAAACACGTACAGAATGCAAAAGATACTGAAGTGCTGTCGCCGGCCACTGAGCTATACCATGCACACGACACCACTTTGGTGTCGCCGGCCGTTCACCGCTATTTCGCACACGACAGCACTGTGGTGTCGCCGGACGGCAGAGTGTTAATAGCGTTTCACGAAAAGATCTTTCTTCCAGGGATTCACATTCGGGTTCACAGAGTATCTCTATAGCACTCTCGTACTTCTCGAACAGACTGATGGCAAATCTAGTAACATGCCTCTTAATTACTTCGAAATCTTCCTACCTAGAAGAAATCCCGAATACTTGAGCGGTACGCAAGAAACAGTTGCACTTATGTTCTATAAGCGGTCTCCTTTAGAGACGAGCTACGCTAGAATTCTCCGTGCAAACCGATGTCGACCATCCGCTTTCTCTACAAAATTTGCTCGTACCAACTTATATAGTTTCGTTACGTTGCATCTAGATATTTAAAAGACATTCATCCGTGTCTGCTCGTTCTACGCTCTTACATCTTTGCCTGCTGGCGCTATCGGTCTCTGTCTAGTCACCGGGTGGCGCTGCAGTCGCCTGTTAGTTGACTTTTAGCTGTAGTTTCTTGCAGCGGGTTGTTGACCACATGGGCCGGCAGTCGGTCGCTGTCAGCGAGCGAGGGACGAGACGCACATGTGACGTACAGTGAGCTGATCACGGAGTTTACAGGGCACGTTTATCTACCGGCAGGTGGTCGGTAGAGTTGTGTTGGTCTGCAGTATTTGGGCCTAACGTCGAAGCAGTCGGTTTACTTTGGATTAAGAAGATATAGTATGTGTGTGTTGGAGTGCTGTTCACTTTCGAGTGCCGTCTGTTCTTCCCTTTGGGGTAAGGTACTCGATTATTAATTGACATTTGTGCTCCCGTGTTGAATTTGCTCCCGCTACGCTGGATTTCCCGTGGTTGTCCGTTAGCGTCTCAAGTATTAAATTTGCTTTCTTGTGCCTCTGTTTGAAATTATCTGAGTGCCATATTTGACGTGTTTTAAAAGTTCTTTTAACTGTACATATTTGGAAGATGACTGTTAACAGCTGTCAAATAATGTATAAAGTGACATTTCACCATTCGCTGCTTTTTTTTTTAATTTAAACCCAAATATCGACCGGTTTGTCACAAAACATCTTCACAGATTAGGGTTAAAACAGTTTAAGCCACAACATTACATCTGTCATTTCGTAAATAGTGGCCACGTCTTGCCATGGAGTTCAGTTTAATTGCAACTTGTTCAATGCCTGCTTACCTTATCATTCGGGCCTGAAATTAATCGTGTCATATGTTCTAGGCCACCATGTGCATTAGTGACAAATGAGATCGAAACTGAGTCTTATTTGTATTCGAAGTTATTGCTTCCGTGACTGATGTAACGACCATAAAATTGCCTACTGCCGTGGTAAGCAAACGCTAGCGGCCCAGTGAATTTTGGCTATGTGAGTAATTTAGTTCCATAACTCTGGTAAAATTTTTGCCCCTTCCACAGAAGCTTAATATCCAGTTACTAATGTAGTTATTTCAGTGTTAGCCTCCAAGACTTGCCTTTCACTTTTTTAAGTCACCAACGTTAATGTGTTTGAATAGCCCTGTGATTTCTTGATTATTACATTAACTTGCTATATTTTATTGTAAGATTAACTGGTTAATCCTCTTAGTAATTCTTAGTGCAATATTTTTGTTGTAATACGTAAGGTTTGGTTGTTACTTGGGGTCACGCTCACAATCAGTTTCTTGTCTTGGTTTGGGCATTTTCATATGTTCTATGATTATTATGCCTTAATTACATATCTACTTGTTTGCTCTCGGCTCTCTGAGCTGTACGTAGCGTTTGGAGGCGCTGCCCCGGTGTGTTATCTGTTACTCACCGGTTAATCGGGCGTGGCCTGCACGCGTCGGCTGTGTACGCACTGCGGGCGGTGCACGGCTTCTCGTCTCACCGTAGCCTTTGAGAAGTTGAGGCCTCCTGACTTACTACAGGATCTCTAGTAAGCTGAGTTTCTATCTCGCAGCAATCGGGCGTTAATGTAACCTGAAGTGTCCGTTATTATAAACCATCTTACTCAAACCTGGCCGGACGCTCCTGTACCTTCCAAGTTGTCCCTGTTTGATGTTTGGTTTTAACAGTTTTTATAATCTTATAATGCTCAATTTGCTAAATTGTATGCTATTATTTTTCCACATCAATAGCTGATTGATCAAGTATTGGGTAATTGCGTTGAGAATTGTTCCTGTGCTCGTTGCATAAAATAGTAGTACTTAATGGGCCTCAGCTCGCCAGATACCACACTTTTGAAATTTCATGTTACTACATTTCTTGCAAGCTATATTCAATAATGTCAGCCGGCCGGTGTTGGTGAGCGGTTGTAGGCGCTCCAGTCCGGAACCGCGCTGCTGCTACGGTCGCAGGTTCGAATGCTGCCTCGGGCATGGATGTGTGTAATGTCCTTAGGTTAGTTAGGTTTAAGTAGTTCTAACTCTAGGAGACTGATGACCTCGGATGTTAAGTCCCATACTGCTTCGAGCCATTTGAACCAATAATGTCAAGCACATTCTTAGACCACCCAAATGTTGGAATTGTAATTTTTAGCACTGTTGCTGTCACTGTTTGCTCAGTGCTAAGCGTGTGTTTGAGCTATATTTGATTGTATTACTTGTTTGTTAGTCCTTCCTAAAGTGGTGAATCTTATGCGTTTAAATTAACTAACTGATCATTAATTGATTTAACTGTGGGAATTTTGGAGTAACTGTCTGAACGTATTTCCTTAATTGTTTTACCTAATTTTCCGCTCAAATTTGAGCTGCTGTTAAAATATTAAATCTGTTCGTGGTGCTAATTATTGTCATTCATTAGTTGCATCTTCTTAATTGTATTGCAAGCAGCTATTACCACTTTATTTTATTAGTGTTTTTAATATCTGTGCAATAAAAGACTGTTGAATTCTTGTGAAGTAACAAATGACTTGTGATAAATGGCCTGCACCTTTCCCATGCCCGTTTAGTTGTTCCTTTATCCTGGGGCGGCCACTGACATTGCAGAAATTACTGAGTCAAGCACCGCGTCATTAATACTGTATCCCTGTATTTCGATCACGTTTATTACGCTGCAATCGGTTTCGTTCTAAACCAACATCTCAAGGTGACGATAAGTTTACCAACGGATTTCGTAACTAATTTATGCATGGTGACCAGACATTTTTGAATTATGACTCGGAACATTTCTGACACTTTATGAGAATTAGTTACGAAGACTATTGGTGAACTGCAGGTCACCTGAAGATGTTCATATACAAGGAAACCGGTTGTGTCATAATTAACGCATCTGTAATACATGTCTGATGGTTTTTGACACTTAGATTACTCATCTGAGGAGCACAAGATGATCAAAATAGTTACATGATTACTTCCTCTTTGCATTCATACGAATTCACATATACCGACATATAACGCAAACTACTATTCAACGCATCAAACAGAAATTTTCCCAAGTCACCCTGATTTCTCGCCCCCCTGTCCCCTTTCTTTCTCACCGCGTCGATTGTACTTGCTACATATAGGCACCATCAAAGAGACTCATTGTGGTCTTCTTATCTGACAGGTCATTTATGCACTTGGAGGACAGGAGCACACCATTAAGAACAGGACACTCCTGGAATATCTTTCTCGACTGATGAACACACGAGGTTCATGATAACGCACTGGGTACTGTCACTGAAAATGCGTTAGACCAAACCACGTATCTGAGAACACATTTTCTTATACTCGCGCCTTTATTAACCATCTTTAGTGTGGTACAGCGTCGCATACTTCTTGGAAATCTAAGAACACGCTCGTAGAAACTGCCTGTAGACCTGGGTCCGTAGTTCAATGCATGTCTCGTGTACAAGTGAGGCTTCCTAAATCCACATTGATTTGTGGACAGCAACTGACCTCATTCTAGGATACCAATTATACACTGACGGAAAAAAAACTAAACACCGAAAAATAAGTAATGTAGAGTAATAAAATTACGCCTATACATCCGTCTATGGTAATATGTTTAAGTGAAGAACATTGCAGAATTGCAGGTAAATGTAAGCGTGCGATGAGCCATGGCAAATGTGAAATGCTGGTACATTAATAACGGGCGTAACCACCAGACTGTTGAATCTAAGCATGCAAAAGTGCATGCATTATGTTGTACATGTGCCAGATGACAGTTTGTGGGACGGAGTTGCATGCCTGTTGTACTTAGTCGGTCAATATAGGGACTCTTAATGCTGTTTGTGGACGACGCTGGAGTTGCCGTCCGATGATGTTCCACATGTGCTCGATTTGAGACAGGTTTAGTGATCGAGAAGGCCAAGGCAACACGTCGCCATTTCGTAAAGCATGTTGGGTTACTACTGTGTAATGTGGGCGACGTTATTCTGTTGGAAAACACCACCTGGAATGGTGTTTTTTTTTGTTATGGTTTCAGGGCACAAAAAGCTACGGTCACTAGCGCCAGGTCTGTGAATTAGGAAAAGGTAAGAAAACGAAACCGGAAACCAGCAGCAATGGGACTGAAACTCAAAAAGCGCGGAAACTAAAAACAGAAGGATAGCTTAAAAAACCACTATAGAAGGGGGGTTGTTTGTCCCCAAAAAGAGCTTCAAATGACTGACGCCATCTCACTGGCACTAATAAACTCGAGAACGCGATCGGCTGAGCGCTTGTCATCTGCTAAAATGGAAGATATATCAGCCGACGGCTGTAGACGGGCGCGTAACGGAGTAACATAGGGGCACTCAAGTTGAAAGGTGTCTCACCGTCCACGTTTGAGAGCAGTGGGAACAGAGTGCGGGAGGAAACCCCCCTTAAAAGATGTCTATGGCTAAAAAGACAGTGCCCTATCCGGAGTCTAGTTAAAATTACCTCCTCCAGAAGACGAGTTCGGGAGGAAGAGGTCCAAGCACAGGGAAGAGCTTTCACGGCCCGCAATTTATTATTGGGAAATGTCGACCAATGTGCGTGCCATAAAAGAGCAACACGACGACATAAAACACTCCGTAGATCGGCGAAGGGAATCAGGTGAATAGCAGGCTCAAGAAGATAGACTGCAGCCTTGGCCGCTATATCGACCGCCTCATTCCCACAGATACCAACGTGTCCTGGGATCCAGAGGAACGCCACAGAGACACCCCCCCCCCCCCCCGCCCCCAAGTGGAGCAAGTGGAAGCAGTCCTGAATCCGGTAGACCGGAGGGTGGACAGGGTAGAGAACTTGGAGAGTGAGGAGAGAGCTGAGCGAATCTGAGCAGATAACATGCTGTTCACGAATGGCAGCACGACACGTCGATTCACCAGACTGACGTACAAGTTTGCAGTCGCGGTGCGTGGGATAGCCACGAGAGAGCACCTGATGGCATACTATCCCAACCCAGACCATAATTCCTGGTGTTGGTCCAGTGTGTCTGGCATGACAAGTTGGTTGCAGGATCCAGTGTGTCTAGCACGCAGGCAGGTTGGTTGCACGCCCTCAGCATGCTTCCTTGTAGCCAACAAACGGCCGTCACGGGCACCGAGGCAGAACCAGCTTGCCCTACAAAGATCTCTCGCTTGGTACTATTGAAGTAGCAAGTGGGGGTAGGTTGAGGTCAATGGCATGAGCTTTACACGGCGTCTGGCATTGAACTATCCTTAAAGTAAAAGATTTGTAACAGTTCGTTGTGTCACTGTGGCGCGAACTTGCGCTCAAATCACTGCTGCAGATGCAGTACGATGTGCTGGAGGCATACACCTAACAAGACTGTCTTCCTCTCGGTAGTGCCACGTGACCGATCGGAGTCCAGTCGTCTTCCGGCCGAACTTTCCTGTAAGCACAGCTGCCTGTAATCATGCACAGTGGCTACGTTACTGTTGAGTCCTTCTGCAATGCTGCAGAAGGAACATCCAGTTTCTTGTAGCTTTATTATACCACCTCGTTCAAACTCATTCAAGTTTGATAGTGGCGTATTTGTCGTCTTTAAAGACATTCTTGACTAACATCAGCTCACCGAGTCTCACGACCGTTACTGAGTGTATTTAAAGTAAACCTGATTTGCATTCTCATAGTGGCGTTACTAGCGCAACTCTTATGCGACTGGCGCGAAATTTGAGTAGACGTAGTGTTTCACGTGTAGAAACACGTTTAGCAACTGCCGTTTACATCGCACAACTCTTTCTTCCTGTTTTCGTCTGTGTCTTTTAGCTTAGAACGTGCTCAAGGACCGCGCATCACGCACACTCCACTGAAACTCCGTTGCCTCAGCTCCCAGCTGACTCTTTGCCAATCCGGTCCTCACAATCAGCGCTCCTTATCATTGTTTCTCGTTCGTTGACACTTCCCCTGACATTGTGCGGAACTTCCAGCATTTGTCGCGCTGAGCTAAACACATTGTTACCTAACAGGGACACACCGATAGTCTCCGGCGCATACTTCCGCGGTAGGAAGGTGTCTAAAAACAGAAACATACAACAATACAAGCAATAATCTCTGGTTAAGAGTACCTACAGCATCACAAACGACAGATATAAAGCCTTTATCGATTTGGATAAGTTTACCATTGTGGAACCAGGGAAATGAAGGCAAGTCAGAAATGGAGGAGGAAGTAAATTAAGATGAGATCGGAGATATGATACTGCGAGAAGAACTGTACGCAGCACTGAGATACCTAAACGGAAACAAGGCTACTCTAGTAGGCCACGTTCCGTCAGAATTACTGATATACTCGGAAAAGCCATCCATGACAAAGCTGCTCTGCCTGGATAAAACCAGTGAAAAAACTGTCTTAGTCGCGAGGGTTATTTTATTAAAAAGATCGGTTTCGGCCTAGGCTTATGGCATTATCTGATAGCACCATCAGGGGCTGAGTTCAACTGACTGTTCAACTCATCGTAAGCTTTAATAAAATAACCATTGCCATCAAGACTGTTCTTTCATTGATTTTGTATGGATTACAAGATCACTACTTTCCAAAAATGATACTGGAAGTTTTGAATGCTCTACCTATTGTACGAGGCGAAACGGAATGTAATAATTCGAATTCCAAAGAAAGTATATGCATGGGGAGAATTACATCAATGCAGTAGTGCTTAAACTTTATTCAAAGTTACTTTGGTATTGACACGTCCTCAGGAGCACGTGAAGGCGCGGAGCTGGGTTGCTACGTCCGGCACGGGAAACGCGCTTTATCTGACGCCTCATTCAACTCGACAAGTAATCAATGTTCGGATGCAAAACTGCTGGAATGAATGTCTTATGAAAGAGCCGCACTATGTGTTCATTTTCGTGTTATTTACGGTAAGCCCACTATGCGGACAGTATACGAAAATGCATTTCCCGACGATGTTACCTATTTATTTATTTAGTTTATTGAACTTAGATGAGCACCTTGTGCTTGAAAGCTTGAAAACCCAATCCGAAAGTCTAACACTAAATAATTCGAGTTAAATACCGGTATTATTCACAATGCTCCCTCTTGAGTCGAAATCCAAGACGTCGCTCGTTTGGTTTCATTGCGAGAAGCGTACCAGTACATTGATAATTAACCTGTTATCGTCTTTTATGATCAAACTTTCTACTAATTCTACAAAACATTACAACCGTTAATTGATATGGGAAAACTTATCGGTCTGGAAGAAAAAAGGATTTGAAATGCTAAGTACATGATTTCATTATTGTGGCAACTGTATTGCGACCAGTGATTGATATTTGTTTCGTATGACAGTGACTGAGTTCCTGAGATGAGCTTCATTTGGATTCAGTTGCCTTATTGTTAATAGTAGGAACTTACGGAAACATAAGAACTTACCGTGCATATGCTTGAACTGCATGCTCTAATTTTTTTTCCCCTCGAGACCACGGGAAAGGTTGACTGACATTACTCTCGTAATTATCATAATTTTCTGAAGTGACACTGTCGCTGCCGTTATTTGATGATATGATCTGTCCTTTTCTGAAATTTGTCCGCAGCTCGTGGTCTAGTGGCTAGCGTTGCTACCTCTGGGTCACGGGGTCGCGGGTTCGATTCCCTGCCGGGTCAGAGATTTTCTCTGGCCGGCCACTGGATGTTTGTGTCGTCATCATCATTCGTGAACGTAGCTATATTGGACTGTGCACAGATTGGGAATTTGTACGGGCCCTGATGACCGCGCAGTTGAGCGCCTTACAAACCAAACATCTTCTGAATTTCCCACAACAGCTTAATTATGCGTATAACTGAAGGCTCTCGTGCAGTCTTCAGAGGTGACATTCCTATTTCGTTGGTGACTTCTTTGCCTGCAGACACAGTAATGTTGTTATTGCTGGTAACTTCGTTGCGGATCACAATCATGTAGACCTTTTCGAATGAAACTTCTCCAGTTTGACTGTATATTAATATTCATTTGTTTCACACAGTTGCGATTTCAACTTTATAGCCATTATCAATTGCTAGGTGAACTGAAAATCAATGAAACGTACAGATTATACAGCGCAGGCATAATGTGAAAAACGTGTCAGCCGTTTTATAAGACCAGATATTTATGTCGCAATTGTTCGACAATGACCTGTCATTCAGGCCTGATATTACAATGAAATCCAGACTATTAACTGCTTACAGGCGTTGATAAATATCAACGGAGACAGTTGACAGTGTGTGCCCCGACCGGGATCGAACACGGGATCTCTCGCTTACATGGCAGACGCTCTCTACCCGACCTTTTTTTTATTTTTTTATTAGGGCAGAATGTCGACACTCGATTCCTGGCCATCCGCCGCCATGAACAAGCAACGTGTTCTAGGATCGGTGAGAGGATGTAGCGGGACTGTCTGTGTTGTTTTATTTTTTTTTGATTGTATTTATGGATTTATTTTTGTCTAGCTAAAAAATATCCTACTACTGCCATAGCCGAGATTCCGAGTCGTCTTCTCGCCTGCTGTGAGAGGTTCCTTCCTATTCCTTCCTTAGAGGAGTCTTCTTCATTTTCAGCGTCTCATACCCTGAACGCCCCAGTGAGTAGGAGATGCGCAAATAATGAGCCTGTACTTCGGGTGACGGCTGAAAGCAGCATGTGTCGTCGTCAGTAGGGACCAAAAGTCGAGTGTGCCTTTGCAGGCATCGAAAAATATGTAGTAAAGGGCCATGCCTTTTAGCCAATTAACGGCGTTCGTCCTGGTCGATGGAAAGTATACGCCGTAAGGGGCGCAACAGATCATCAGGGGAGATGTACACCGGCAATCGCCGCAAGAGTAATGCCAGCATGCGCTGCGTCAGAAGCCAGCACTCGCTGGTTGCACACAAGTCAGGCGGTGTGCATCCGAGTCAACGACTGAGCATGTCGGACACAGGGGTCGTCCGTCAGATGAATGGAATGCAGCCACTGACGAGTAGCGAACTTTCTATTCACAACCACGCACCACAATGAACGCACCGTCGTAGGTAGAAAAGGTATGTGTACCACTCGCCACACCGTGTTCCAACCAACTTCTGTGTGCGGTCGTATTGATAGCCTGCTGCTGTTGATAGAGGTGATAATAGTCTTTCGTGCTGGACATCCGTGTCGTCGGAAGGTCTGACCGTTAAGTAGCTGAGATCAGTCAAGAGCTCTCTGATGTGGGAGAGTGCCGGTGAAATGTGTTCTATAGGAACCGGGGGATGCAGATAGTGTGGTGTACTTCAGCTATCAGGTTGCCCGTCAGAGGGGCGTGGGCAGAAGTCCAAAGATACCTGAATGGTGCGAAAATTGGAAGTTGACCCTAAATAACGAAAAGTGTGAGGTCATCCTTATGAGTGCTGAAAGGAATTCGTTAAACTTCGGTTACATGATAAATAAGTCTAATCTAAAAGCCGTAAATTCAACTAAATACCTAGGTATTACAATTGCGAACAACTTAAATTGGAAGGAACACACAGAAAATGTTGTGGGGAAGGCTAACCAAAGACTGTGTTTTATTGGTAGGACACTTGGAAAATGTAACAGATCTACTAAGGAGACTGCCTAAGTACGCTTGTCCGCCCTCTTTTAGAATACTGCTGCGCGGTGTGAGGTCCTTACCAGATAGGACTGATGGCGTACATCGAAAAGTTCAAAGAAGGGCAGCACGTTTTGTTTTATCGCGAAATATGGGAGAGAGTGTCACAGAAATGATACAGGACTTGGGCTGGACATCACTAAAAGAAAGGCGTTTTTCGTTGCTACGAAATCTTCTCACGAAATTCCAATCACTAACTTTCTCCTCCGAATGCGAAAATATTTTGACACCGACCTACATAGGGAGGAACGATCACTACGATAAAATAAGGGAAACCAGAGCTCGTACAGAAAGATATAGGTTTTCGTTCTTTCCGCGAGGTATACGAGATTGGAATAACAGAGAATTGTGCAGGTGGTTCGATGAACCCTCTTCCAGGTACTTAAATGTGATTTGCAGAGTATCCATGTAGATGTAGATACATTTGTAGTGCCCCTGGCCACAGGGCAGTCAATCTATCAATCTACCGATTCCCGTAAGAGTTTGAGCAATGTGAATGCATCCGCACTGAAGATCATAGACCGGTAAGCCTTATCTATATGAAGATGGCATCTATTGTTTCGAACAAAACCAGCCAATGATCTTCTTCAGTGCGGACGTACTCACATTGCTAAGACTCTTACGGGAATCGGTAGATTGACTGCCGCGAGTAATGATAGTGGGCAGGGGCTCTACAAATGTAGTACATGGACAATAAGTTGGAAATGTGGGTCTCACGAGGAACGTGCCAGAGGTAAGTAAGTCCCTGCAGTCGCACTATACTCTGTGTTCTCGATGGCTTAGTCGGATAGAGCGTCTGCCATGTAAGGAGGAGAGCCCGGGTTCGAGTCCCGGTCGAGGCACACATTTTCAACTGTCCCCGTTGATATTTATCAACGCTTGTAAGCAGCTAATGGTCTGGATTACATTGTAATTTCAGTCTTCGAGAGCTGCAAGATCACCAATGTATCTTTACTTCCGTCCATGTCCGAAAGAACAGATACCATCTTCATATATGTTATTCAGAAATGACGGACTCTTGTGATTCACATATGTAACGACTTTTACGTT
Source organism: Schistocerca gregaria (assembly GCF_023897955.1). Classification (NCBI taxonomy): domain Eukaryota; kingdom Metazoa; phylum Arthropoda; class Insecta; order Orthoptera; family Acrididae; genus Schistocerca; species Schistocerca gregaria. Next base: position 290,989,430 of record NC_064927.1, read on the forward strand.
CTTCACATTATTCCCTGCACGTTATGATCTCTATGTATGTTTCATAGAATTTCAGTTCGCCTTGCGCTTGATAATGGCTACATCAGCATCTACATAATCACTCTGTAATTCACAATTAAGTATCTGCAAGCGGGTTCCCACTTGACGCTACTTCTCTATCGTTCGACTCTCGAAGAGAGCGCAGGAGAAACGAACACGTAAATCTTTCCGAGCGCCAACAAAATATTTTCACTTTGAGGAGAAAGTTGATTATTGAAATTTCATGAGAATGTCGTGAAATTTCTACTGTGTGAAATAGGTGAATATTAATACGTATGCAATCAAAAGATTGAGATTTCATTCAAAAATTTAAACTTTAATATTGACGTGAAATGGCTGTCATAAGATGGCAGTTTAAAGTTTCTGCCAGACCATCGATTTAGTATCTGGAGGACGGTGGTTTTGGAGCGTAAGCTTCGCCTTTTTTAAGATTATCAAAGATTGTCTCTTACTTCGACGCTCCGACAATGGAGCCGACCAATCATTTACTTCTTTCGCTTCAGCGTGGCAACCATCTGCTGAATAACAGAATGGTTGAGGGCATTGTCAAGGATAATATTTGACGCGCAAAGTACTCGTATTTTTTCTGGACTGAGCTCGTACGGCAATCGCCTGGCCACGAGAGAAACCTCGAGCTCTTCCACTGAATGACATCTGAGTAACTAGCTTCAGACACTGTTCAGTATCAACAATACACTACGGACAATAATAATAACAGACGAAAATTAACCCTTCAACAGTACGGGATTAAACCAAAATCTCGGCATGCTAAGGACATGTACATTTACATCTACATGGCTACTCTGCAAATCACACTTAAGTGCCTGACAGAGGGTTCATCGAATCACCTTCACAGTAATCCTCAGCTATTCCACTCCCGAACACCTCTTTATCTTCCGCGCGAGCATTCTCGTGCACACTACATTCAAGTTCGCAATAAATTTTCGAATATCATACCGTGAAATTTATTGCGTTTGTGCATTCTTGGAAGAACAAACTGTTACAGTTGGCAATAAAGGTTCGAATATCATACCGTGAACTTTATTGCGTTTGTGCATTCTTAGAAGAACAAACTGTTACAGTTGGCAATAAAGGTTCGAATATCATACCGTGAACTTTATTGCGTTTGTGCATTCTTGGAAGAACAAACTGTTACAGTATTCATCTTTCGTTTGTACACTTCAGACTTCGTCCAACCCCATAAACAAAAATCTGATGGCGTAAGGTCTGGCGTTGATGGTGGCCAGTTAGTCGTACTACCACGACCACTCCACGGCTGAGACCTCACACGTCTGGTCAAATTCTGAGGGGCTCCGTTATGGCGGAAGTCTATTGCAGTCCGCGTGGCCAAAGGACCGTCCTTAAGGTGTTCAACAAAATAGTTTTCAAAAATAGTTTAAGTAATCCTGTCCCGTCATTTGCTCTTCTAAGATTAATGGGCGTATCAACACGTTACCGATTATGCAGTACCAAACATTTACCTGAAAAAGAACATTCATCTAAAAACGAACTTGGAAATTGATTTCCTCTGTAGCATATGGATTTTCCTGTGACCATCGATGATTATTACGTGAGTTGTTGTTTCCATTCCGTGTACATGTGGCTTCATCAGTGAATAGTGCTAATAGCAACAAATGACGATTGTCATTTAACCAGTGACAAAATTGAAGTCGTATGGCACTGTCGTTATTGTGAAGATTGTGGATACGTTGTATGAAAATGTTCGTATGCAATGTTCGCCGTACACATTTTTGTAGGATGTTGGTAAGTGCAGAAATTCGCCGCGTGGTGGTAATAGGTTATTGGAAGAATGTGTTTCACACAATGTGCTGAAGAGTCTGGTAAACATTCTACGCTCAGGAAGATGACGTGTCGGAAAGCGTCGACAGTATTCTTCGACAGTAGTAGGAACACTAGCTCCATAGAAGCCGTTAACAAACACTATATCTTCGTGAAACTTCCTGGCAGATTAAAACTGTGTGCCCGTTCGAGACTCGAACTCAGGACCTTTGCCTTTCGCGGGCAATTGCTCAACCATCTGAGCTACCGAAGCACGACTCACGCCCGGTCCTCACAGCTTTACTTCTGCCAGTATCTCGTCTCCTACCTTCCAAACTTTACAGAAGTTTGTCGTCGTGAGTCGTGCTTCGGTAGCTCAGATGGTTGAGCACTTGCCCGCGAAAGGCAAATGTCCCGAGTTCGAGTCTCGGTCGGGCACACAGTTTTAAACTGCCAGGAAGTTTCATATCAGCGCACACTCTCATTCTACTATATCTTCGTATTCTTCATTAGCGTTGATGTGTGACATTTTAATTAGCCTGTGCACAAACGCAGTTAAACGACGTTTCTATCTGACACACTCTCAACCTTCACTCTACTTCACTGACAACACGCCGTGGACAACTGCACGCTCAACGAGCAAGTTTAAAGGCAGAAAGACATGCCGGGAAGAGAGGCCGACAGCAGTGGGATACGTAAAAGTGGTTGGGTGCGTAAGACACATACGTGAGCACCCCCTAGCCCAAAAACAAATGTACAATAAATGTGTTCCGTCTCGGAAACTATTCAGAATAGGGCATACGAGTATTTTTGCTTCGAATGAACATTCCTGTCACATCCTTGTATACTGACAATTCTCCTGGGCCAGGCTGTATATGATTCCATGGCTAATCTGCACTCGACTGTATGATTGTATATTTACATGGCATATTCATTAATATAAACACTATATTACAACATCCACTTCTAGAGCCTAAGAACCTTGTCCAACAGTGTCTAAGTGAAGAAAGTGACTTTTGTGTCTACCTCCAGAAGGCACGAACTACTTTCCCTTATTCCCGAGTATGAAAAACCAACGACAACGCCCGCACGCAAGAACACTCTGATATAAGGTGAGCAACGAGTCGACAGCTGTGCTTCGCAAAATCACCGAGGCGTGCTTCCGAGCTTTGGTAAGCCGCGCAGGGCCTAATTACACATGCCGGGTCTCAGCACGCTTTCTGCACACTCATATAGAGCGACACAGGAATTCGTCGCGCGAAATAGGTTAGACTTTTTTTTTCTTGTTTTGGGCGCGTAGCGTATGGACGTTGCGCAGACGCGGGAGAGTTAAGAAATGTGTTCAGAAACTTTATTGAGACAACATTATAATTCATAAATTTTTGAGAACAGATCGTCAGTCGATAAGAACCGAAAGAGCCTCTAGAGGCACGTATGTTGGGCAAAGAGACTGACTGAATTTTCGTTTTCTTGGACTGGTGTTCTGTGAGGAGATATCTAGTTTCAGATTTCATATTCGGAATTTCTTTCACTTTACTTACGTGTCTCTTTACGACTTCTCTGCTGCTGAACGGCATTTCTTCTTAGCCTGCGCCGTCGCCGGCCGCTGTGGTCGATCGGTTCTAGGCGCTTCAGTCCAGAACCGCGCTGCTGCTACGGTCGCAGATTCGAATCCTGCCTCGGGCATGGATGTGTGTGGTGTCCTTAGGTTAGTTAGGTTTAAGTATTTCTAAGTCTACGGGACTGATGACCTTAGATGTTAAGTCCCATAGTGCTTAGAGCCATTTGAACCTGCGCCGTCCGTTCAGTTGTGTTTACTCTCTACGTCCAGCGTCCTCAATAATGTATGTAGTAAATTCAATTGTATTACTTACCATTTACTGCTTTTCTCCAGGTAACGATTTTTAGATACATCCGCATGTAAGGATCTCTTCGGTCACTTGTCTTTTTAGTGCCATTGTTAGCTATTTACTTGCATTCCTCTCTCTCTCTCTCTCTCTCTCTCTCTCTCTCTCTTTGGAGGGAATTCGATTTATTCCTACAGTATGTGGCTAAAATTCTTGAGGTATCAAAATTATTCTATGTCGGACTACGTATCAGATAGTTCGAGTATGAACGTGGAGCCACAAATTCTGTATCACGTCGAAATGAGTATTCGGATAGATGTTATTTAGTTAAAAACTGACATCAAGATCCGTAGATTCTGTCTGACAACTGAATAGTAACCAATCCCTGGAGACAGAATTTTATTGTGCGTGAGTAGTTTCACTAAATGCTACATAACCTGGACTTTTATACTTGCCCTAGAGTCGGCCGCGGTGGTATCGCGGTTCTAGGCGCGCAGTCCGGAACCGTGAGACTGCTACGGTCGCAGGTTCGAATCCTGCCTCCAGCATGGATGTGTGTGACGTCCTTAGGTTAATTAGGTTTATGTAGTTCTTAGTTCTAGGGGACTGATGACCACAGCAGTTGAGTCCCATAGTGCTCAGAGTCATTTGAACCACTTGCCCTAGAACAATGAAGGGAGGAAGTAAGTAATTTGTGTAAATTTTCTTTCACTCTTGTCCTCCAACCCTGCTATTTTGTACGCAACGATTGTTGTTTGTTGTTGTTGTCTTCAGTCCTGACACTGGTTTGATGCAGCTCTCCATGCTACTCTATCCTGTGCAAGCTGCTTCATCTCCCAGTACCTACTGCAACCCACATCCTTCTGAATCTGCTTAGTGTACTCATCTCTCGGTCTCCCTCTACGATTTTTACCCTCCACGCTGCCCTCCAATGCTAAATTTGTGATCCCTTGATGCCTCAAAACATGTCCTACCAACCGATCCCTTCAAGTCAAGTTGTGCCACAAACTTCTCTTCTCTCCAATCCTATTCAATACCTCCTCATTAGTTATGTGATCTACCCATTTAATCTTCAGCATTCTTCTGTAGCACCACATTTCGAAAGCTTCTATTCTCTTCTTGTCCAAACTAGTTATCGTCCATGTTTCACTTCCATACATGGCTACACTCCAAACAAATACTTTCAGAAATGACTTCCTGATACATAAATCTATATTCGATGTTAACAAATTTCTCTTCTTCAGAAACGCTTTCCTTGCCATTGCCAGTCTACATTTTATATCCTCCCTACTTCGACCATCATCAGTTATTTTACTTCCTAAACAGCAAAACTCCTTCACTACTTTAAGTGTCTCATTTCCTAATCTAATTCCCTCAGCATCACCCGATTTAATTTGACTACATTCCATTATCCTAGTTTTGCTTTTGATGATGTTCATCTTATATCCTCTTTTCAAGACACTGTCCATTCCGTTCAACTGCTCTTCCAAATCTTTGCCGTCTCTGACAGAATTACAATGTCATCGGCGAACCTCAAAGTTTTTACTTCTTCTCCATGAATTTTAATACCTCCTCCAAATTTTTCTTTTGTTTCCTTTACTGCTTCATCTACATCTTCTTCCATTTCCATAATATTGTCCTCAAGTACATCGCCCTTGTATAAACCTTCTATATACTCCTTCCACCTTTCTGCCTTCCCTTCTTTGCTTAGACCTGGGCTGCCATCTGAGCTCTTGATATTCATACACATGGTTCTCTTCTCTCCAAAGGTCTCTTTAATTTTCCTGTAGGCAGTATCTATCTTACCCCTAGTGAGATAAGCTTCTACATCCTTACATTTGTCCTCTAGCCATCCCTGTTTAGCCATTTTGCACTTCCTGTCGATCTCATTTTTGAGACGTTTGTATTCCTTTTTGCCTGCTTCATTTACTGCATTTTTATATTTTCTCCTTTCATCTATTAAATTCAATATTTCTTCTGTTACCCAAGGATTTCTAGCAGCCCTCGTCTTTGTACCTACTTTATCCTCTGCTGCCTTCACTACTTCATCCCTCAGAGCTACCCATTCTTCTTCTACTGTATTTCTTTCCCCTATTCCTGTCAATTGTTCCCTTATGCTCTCCCTGAAACTCTGTACAACCTCTGGTTCTTTCAGTTTATTCAGGTCCCATCTCCTTAATTTCCCACATTTTTGCAGTTTCTTCAGTTTTAATCTACAGTTCATAACCAATAGATTGTGGTCAGAGTCCACATCTGCCCCTGGAAATGTCTTACAACTTAAAACCTGGTTCCTAAATCTCTGTATTACCATTATATAATCTATCTGATACCTTTTAGTATCTCCAGGGTTCTTCCATGTATAGAACCTTCTTTCATGATTCTTAAACCAAGTGTTAGCTATGATTAAGTTGTGCTCTGTGCAAAATTCTACTAGGCGGCCTCCTCTTTCATTTCTTAGCCCCAATCCATACTCACCTACTATGCTTCCTCTCTCCTTTTTCCTACACTCGAATTCCAGTCTCCCATTACTATTAAATTTTCGTCTCCCTTCACTATCTGAATAACGATTAAGTACATGTAATACGTTGATTAGACAGAGACGTAGTGCGCGACACATAAACGCCCATTACACATGAAATTGGATGGAATGTTGAAACTAAAAGTACTTTATCTTATTTGTCTTTCTTTATTAATACATTTTTATCTTTCAGAGTAGCAACTGTAGCATATAAGAGTGTACCACGATGATAAATGTTTGGAAAGTAACTCTGATTAAAATGGTGATTTATTATACTGATGAACGGATGAACGACCCTTGTGAAACTTTGATCTACATTACTGGCCATTAAAATTGCTACACCACGAAGATGACGGGCTACATACGCGAAATTTAACCGACAGGAAGAAGATGCTGTGATATGCAAATGATTAGATTTTCAGAGCATTCACACAAGGTTGGCGCCGGTGGCGACACCTATAACGTGCTGACATGAGGAAAGTTTCCAACCGATTTCTCATACACAAACAGCAGTTGACCGGCGTTGCCTGGTGCAACGTTGTTGTGATGCCTCGTGTAAGGAGCAGAAATGCGTACCATCACGTTTCCGACTTTGATAAAGGTCGGATTGTAGCCTATCGCGATTGCGGTTTATCGTATCGCAACATTGCTGCTCGCGTTGGTCGAGATCCAATGACTCTTACCAGAATATGGAATCGGTGGGTTCAGGAGGGTAATACGGAACGCCGTGCTGGATCCCAACGGCCTCGTATCACTAGCAGCCGAGATTACAGGCATCTTATCCGCATGGCTGTAACGTATCGTGCAGCCACGTCTCGATCCCTGAGTCAACAGATGGGGACGTTTACAAGACAACAACCATCTGCACGAACAGTTCGACGACGTTTGCACCAGCATGGACTATCAGCTCGGAGACCATGGCTGCGGTTATACTTGACGCTGCATCACAGACAGGAGCGCCTGCGATGGTGTACAGAACGACGAGCCTGGGTGCACGAATGGCAAAACGTCATTTTTTCGGATGAATCCAGGTTCTGTTTACAGCATCATGATGGTCGCATCTGTGTTTGGCAACATCGCGGTTAACGCACATTGGAAGCGTGTATTCGTCATCGCCATACTGGGGTATCACCCGGCGTAATGGTATGGGATGCCACTGGTTACACGTCTCGGTCACCTCTTGTTCGCATTCACGGCACTTCGAACAGTGGATGCTTACATTTCAGATGTGTTACGACCCGTGACTCTAACCTTCATTCGATCCCTGCGAAACCCTACATTTCCGCAGGATAATGCACGACCGCATGTTGCAGGTCCTGTACGGGCCTTTCTGGATACAGAAAATATTCGACTGCTGCCCTGGTCAATACATTTTCCAGATCTCTGTCATTGAAAACGTCTGGTCACTGGTGGCCGAGCAACTGGCTCGTCACAATACGCCAGTCACTGTTCTTGGTGAACTGTGGTATCGTGTGAAGCTGCATGGGCAGTTGTACCTGTACACGCCATCCAAGCTCTGTTTGACTCAATGCCCAGACGTTCCAAAGCCGTTAGTACGGCCAGAGGTGGTTGTTCTGGGTACTGCTTTCTCAGGATCTATGCACCCAAATTGCGTGAAAATGTAATCATATGTCAGTTCTACTATAATATATTTGTCCAGTGAATAGACGTTTATCATCTGCATTTCTACTTGGTGTAGCAATTTTAATGGCCAGTAGTGCAATTTCAAACCAATGTTAAAATTATACTGATGCTTACGTGCATGATAATTATGCTTCAATAAAATTACAGGCGAAAACCGGCATGAATGACTTCAGAGGCATGGAATGAAAACAACGAAACCATATAGAAAAAGAGAATGTGTGCTGCCATCAGAATAACCACACACAGTTCCTCCTCCACCACCATTGAACCACTCAAGTGATAGAGACTGAGCCACAGAGTGACCAAGTTGAAATCAGAGCCTTCCCACTAAAATTGATAAATTCCATGTCTACCTTTAATTTGAAAAAAAATTTGTGCAAATTGGTACTCATTTTGCATGCAATGACTCATACTACAAAGCAGGAAAGCCATTATCACGATGTCTTCACTTTTTTGAGATGTGTTGGTTGGGACACACAAAATTTCTTAGGCCAGAAATAGAGGAATAAGTTCAAATTACGCGATCAAATTCACTGAATTACATATCAAGGCTATGAGTTGATGGCTTAGTTAAGTAGCTGTAAATTTTACTTTATACTAAATTATCAATCTGTTTATGTTGCAAGAAATTAATTTACATGTGCATCATTATGCTAACAAATTGAAGAAAACATTAGTTTTAAATAAATGTGGAAAGATTCTCAATTAAAGAAACACCAGTGTTCATGGTATAAGGTTGCTGTCGGTATGAATAAAGGAGGAACTCAGGTTCACACAACACGATTCAAAGCAGGAAAAACTCTGACCATTTAATGATAATGATGCTGTTTCCAACAGAAGTGTCTGCCCTCATTAAGAGAAATAGATCGCGCGAAAATTTGTTTTAAGAAACATTCATGCTTACCAGCTCGGTGACGGAACCCAGAGCGCTATTCAAAACAGGCACCGAGCGGCACTTACCTCAAAGGGTCGTTTTTTAAGGGTTTAGGTGAAGATATCATAGGCAATAGCTCGGAGAGAAAAATAGGGAAACTCTGAGTGGCAAAGAAGCTACTTTGCCAGACGTCTTTCGAAGGTTGCCACTACACTGTCAGAGTCCATAAGAAAGTCTGTTTCCGTCGCCGGCAGATTTGGTTCCATACGCCCTTATATTCATACTTTCAGAAATGATTCTTGGATATAGAATGAACGAAGAGAGGATTTTGGTTATTACACAAGATAAGTATTGTCGTTCCTTGCATATTCTATTCTCAAGGGACTAGAACATACGTAGCGTATATACGAGCTTATGGAACGGCGTCATACGAGAAAAAAATGGAAGTGCGCCTCTTTCCAACTACGTAAAAACAGGGTCTTCTTCTTTGTCTCTTCATACCGAAAACTAGTAGTCACGGTCATACTCGCCCCCTCCGTGATGCTAGTCTCTAGAGGCTTTCTCACCTTCTAGCACCTTTAATTTGAACCATTACCATTGTTTTGTCTGTTGTAACACACCACCATACACTTTGTTTTTTGTACCATGTCTCAGAGGCCAGTGTCAGCTGCTGCTGAACCAACTTTGACACGTTTCAATCCTTCGGCTCTCACAGAAAGCTGAAAAACTTCCCCATCAGCAGGGTAGCGGTAGGGGGGAGCCGAGCCGCGCGGACTGTGAGAAGACGCCCTAGACCAAACGGCTAGGTACAGATGTGAAGATGTTATGATTTGCTTGGTGCAAAATACGGCAATTTCCCTTGTGGTAATCACACACGGTGGACCGAATCTTGACGGAGAGTATGGCTGCTCTCCCTTTGCCATACACTCCAACATCGGGCCACTGCCACATCCGAATGCCCCACAAATTTAGCAGTTCAACCAGCCAGCCAACTGGAGACCAACAACACTGTTTCATACGACTACACGGCATCTCCATGTTCTTCACAGTAATCACTCAACATCTCCCGCTGTTCGCACCACTTATATGCCATACCAGGGCTGGTGAAGTCACTAAACACGAGAGTATTAAGCACTACGGTGTCTGTTCTACTTGTAACAGAGAATTGCAGCTCTAATCATTTACATATTTGCCGAAAGTGAGCACATGTATCAAGTTCCCTTGACAACCGATCATGTCTTCCAGGTGCCTTACTGTGTTTACGCGCAGGGTATTTCGTATAGCTTTTTGTTGAAGGTGTTAGGAAGGCAATACACTAAATTACTTCTCTCTCACGTGAGCGTAAGGACACAGGCCTGCAAACCGACGCAGGAACTGACATCTTCATGAAGTGAAGTCTGTAGCTGTATCGCCCGATAGGACACTGGCAAAGCGACTGAAGGCAGACTTATTCTCTGCTTAAGCAACCTCTGAATATGAGTACCACAGGGAGGACACGGATCTCCGCAGCTGTCTTCCAAACTGCGTTAAGACTACTCCAGTAACTAGAATCGATCCTTCAGCGGCCTCATGCGTTGCCTACTACATAAATGTTGCAAATTACCTTATTTGGCGGAAGGGATCATCAGTTTTCTTACTGGTTTTATGTGAAACTTCCTGGCAGATTAAAACTGTGTGCCGGACCGAGACTAGAACTCGGGACGTTTGCCTTTCGCGCTTAAGTGCTCTACCATCTGAGCTACCCAAGCACACTCACGACCCGTCCTCATAGCTTTTATTTCGCAAGTACCTTGTCTCCTTCCTTCCAAACTTCACAGAAGCTCTTCTCCAAAACTTGCAGATTTAGCACTCCTAGAAGAAAGCATATTGCAGAGACATGGGTTAGCCACAACCTGGGGATGTTTCCAGAATGTTTCATTCTGGTTTTATGTGACCCGCCAATTGTGACAGGGCACTTTTCTAGTAGATACGCGTTATGCATCTTTAATGCTGTGGTCTCCATTGCCTTCTTCATCGCCATATGGTAAATTATTGCTAATTATCCTCTCTTTTAGGGATAGTTTCCCACATGTTGGACAATAGAGTTCCGTGAAACTCTTTCACATTCTCCTCCCTCTTTGATAGGGATATTGGCAGAATGTTGACCATGTCTGTACTGGAAGTCTAGCTTCGTAACAACTAGTCAAAATAAAGGAGAGCAAACTAGGAGCTCTATATCTTTGCCAACAAAATCACAAGAGGCGAATGCTATGCTACGAACATACTTACAACAATCGGGAGAGTCGAACGTAATATCATCCGCATACCACTCTGGTGGCTTAAGAACTGTTCCACCCCTCTCACTAATGTTAAAAGTACGTAATACTGACTATTGCGCTTATAGGAACCCCTGTTAAAAGCTCGGAACACTCTGATATAACTCCTGATAGCTTAAGGAGATAAAAAAACACAATGTATGGTGTGCATATCCTCGCTTCATCTTTCACGAATAGTTGTGTAACAGCGATAGATCCATGTTCAATTGTAACGGACAATGGGTGAAGAAATGACGTCAGGACACATTTCCACGGAAACCACGCTTAGCACTGTCATGATTCTATATAAGTAGAGCCGCTGGGAGGTTGAGGCAGTCCGTCAGAGACAGGCCGCAGCGAGCACACAGCATGCTGCAGAAGCGAACGTATGTGGAGGGCGCCGCCGCCATGTGCGAGTTACTGGAAGCAGAAAAGATGAAGAGGAGGCGGCGTCCATGCTGTTTGCGAACTCTGCGGAGGTATGGCGTGGTGTCTGAGCACATACGAGCTCCCACGAGTCACAGTAAAGTTATGCTCATGCGCTCTCTTTCTTTTTTTTTTCAGAGGCATGGATTTATTTGATTACGTCGTCGTCGACGACGACGACGAAGACGTGCATAATTTACTGGAGGCGTACAGCTGAACAGGTGGCGGCGTACATGTTATTTGCGAACTATACGAAGGTATGCCATGGGGTCTCAGCACATACGACCTCCCATGTCTCGCGGTAAACTTCTGCTCATGTAACCTATCTTTTTTTTCAGGGGCTTGGATTCATTTGAGTGTGTCGAGCATAACGCAAAAGCTGAGGAGGTGGAGCGCCGATTCTGTTTGAGCACTAAGATTCACAGCAAATTTTACCAAGCAAATGTTCATGTACTCTTATTTTTCAGACCCTTGGATTTGAGTACGACGACGACAACAACGACGCTATCGCCATCTAAAAGTCGCTGGAAGAGCAAAGGCTGAGGAGGGAGCGGCGTCGATGCTGTTACGAAGGTAGGCCGTGGTGTCTCAGCATGTACGAACTCCCACGATTCGCAGCAAACTTTGGTTCATGTTCTCTTGATCATGTACTCTTGTTCATGTACTCTTGTTCATGTACTCTTGTTCATGTACTCTTGTTCATGTACTCTTGTTCATGTACTCTTGTTCATGTACTCTTGTTCATGTACTCTTGTTCATGTACTCTTGTTCATGTACTCTTGTTCATGTACTCTTGTTCATGTACTCTTGTTCATGTACTCTTGTTCATGTACTCTTGTTCATGTACTCTTGTTCATGTACTCTTGTTCATGTACTCTTGTTCATGTACTCTTGTTCATGTACTCTTGTTCATGTACTCTTGTTCATGTACTCTTGTTCATGTACTCTTGTTCATGTACTCTTGTTCATGTACTCTTGTTCATGTACTCTTGTTCATGTACTCTTGTTCATGTACTCTTGTTCATGTACTCTTGTTCATGTACTCTTGTTCATGTACTCTTGTTCATGTACTCTTGTTCATGTACTCTTGTTCATGTACTCTTGTTCATGTACTCTTGTTCATGTACTCTTGTTCATGTACTCTTGTTCATGTACTCTTGTTCATGTACTCTTGTTCATGTACTCTTGTTCATGTACTCTTGTTCATGTACTCTTGTTCATGTACTCTTGTTCATGTACTCTTGTTCATGTACTCTTGTTCATGTACTCTTGTTCATGTACTCTTGTTCATGTACTCTTGTTCATGTACTCTTGTTCATGTACTCTTGTTCATGTACTCTTGTTCATGTACTCTTGTTCATGTACTCTTGTTCATGTACTCTTGTTCATGTACTCTTGTTCATGTACTCTTCTTTTTTGTTTTCAGACGCTTGGATTTGAGTACGACGACTATCGCGGTCTAAAAGTCGCTGGAGGCGCAATGGTTGAGATGACCTCGTAAATGACGGCGTCAAATATGGAAACGACACCAAACTACACCGTGGTGTTTGACGGTGGAGGAGCAACCAAATCGAGCTGCACCTGGCAGGAGTAGGAAATAGCACGTGCACACTACATAACTGGACCCAATACTAACGCGATTCTAAATAAAAAATAAAATTAAAAAACCACTTATTTCTAACTGCTATAGCGGCAGACGGGCTTTTAACACATACAGCCCGTATAAATGTTTAAAGAGGAAATATGAAAATATATTTGTTCTATCAGGAATAGCGGTAAATGAATGCGGAGTATATCAGTTTGAGACTCAATTTTTACTAAAGAAGCAAAAAACAAATCAATCAAAAATTTACAGCCCATGCGATCACTGACACACCGTACTTGGAACTTAACTACTGCTGAACCTTCAGCATTCCGCTTCTTATGAGTCACACAAACCGTCATAAAAATCTATAGGTAATTATCCGATGGTTGAAATTTTCAATGAGAGTTTACAGTGGAAATAAGGAGAAAAGCTCTAAATTCTGAATTTGTAATTATATCACACCAATATTGGTGTGAAAATGTTATGCTTCTAAGTCAACGCATTCAAATGATACACCCATTTATGTCATGCATTTTGATACTCGTAACCTCACTCATTAACCTATAGGGCACTTCCATTGACATAGAATCATGAAATTTGGTAGGAAGAAAATTTTCAACAGTACAAAAAAAAGAAAATTTTCAATTTATAATAAATTACGCCACACGTAAAACTATTCAACTTCAAAGTTAACGTTCTCGAAAGCCTTGGAATAAATGAGACTGATATCTTGTTGATAACAGGCAGAAGTCGTCGAGGTGTTAGATTCCCAGAATGGATGCGCTGTCTATACTGTATACGTAGTTGAGTTTGTACGGAACCCTCGGTGCGCGAGACCTGCTCACAGCTGGATAAGTTTTTACGCAGAGTGTTGCTCGCTGTTTTACTCGCTTCCAGCGTTGCTGCTGACGCAGAGTCGTGTAGTCAGTGGAAGCAGCTAGTAGAACGGACTGCAGAATTATGGCTGATGGGGCGCTATGGTTCCCATCGTCATTTGATAAGGGACGCTCCCCCACCGCTTTGTACACACTGCGCCCAAGTTTTAACTGTCCGCTACTTCCTGACGGAATTTCCATTGTTTAACCGTTTACGTTGCCGCTTGGGTTTGCCGTCTGAGTTATCAGCCGTTTTAGCAAATGACGCGCGGGCTGTCCACTACGTTTTACTTTTTATCCGCCAAACGATATGGCCTTATGGCGCAGGCCATTTAGTTTTTAGTCTTGGACCTCCGTTTCTGTATGACGTCCTTTTTATCCCTTTCTCCACGTTCCTCTTCTGTGAATTGGGACTGGCGTATAGTCGTTTTTTGCCTCCTCTCTGTCTTCGCCCTATAGTTTTGACTTGGTTGCGTATGACCCCAGTTGTTTTTGCACTCTAAAGAAAAAAAATCAAAACAAAAATACTGCCAGGCCTGTTAATGTTATCTATGACTAAAAAAGCTACACGTGTTGGACTGCAGGGTGCAATTCACATCTTACTATTTTTTGAGCACAGACAAAAAAAACATACAGAAAACAGAGCAAACGTGCTGCAGCTGTTGAATATATGGTTGGAGGTTGTAACATTATGTGATTGCCTTATTATTTTAAATCATTCACTAATCGAGCAGCCGCTCGGCAACAGCTACAGTTAGCAAATAATGTTGGGAGAATGTAAAAGGTGAACGACCTGTGACGTAATTTGTTTATTGTCGAAGCGCCGTCAGAGATGCAGTGAGTTATTGACTTTCAAAACCGCGGCGTGAAAAACGGACAGAAGAACACTTTTACACATTTTTTTTATGTACGAGATATTCTCGATGAACAGTTACTCATTCTTCTCTTGTCTCTTGTAACTTGTCGGATGCGCGTGTCTTGCCGCCGATTTTTATCGTTAAAAATAATATTATTTTAGTGTAAAGTAAAAGTGCAATACTGCATAGCAGTAGATTTATTGTGCGACGTGACTATTTTTATTACGAGAAGAGAAGTGCCAGTCAAAACGGCATCCATGTTAAATCTTTCATTGCAGTGTAAGTTCTTCTATTAATTGTCATAAATTCAGATATACATGGAATTGGTGTATGGACTATTTATGTAATATGGAATCTATGTCTCACTCCTTCATTAAGTTATTTTCTTTATGTTTCTGCCAAATAGAGTGTTCACAGTCACGAATTCTTTCGTCGAAATCGGACGGAAGTTTTTTCGACGAAATATTTTCTCCACGCCATATTCTACTGGTAAATGCATTATAAACTACGGTCCCTTAGGAAATTCATGTTGAGCTATCCAAAAATAATTATATTTTGAATAGGCATTTACTCTCCTCTGCAATGCAACTTCCGACTGATCAGACGATCCACCAAGAAACAGCCGCACACGGTCGGCGTTCGCAAATATATTTCCACCGCTGATTATAGCTATACGTTACAGCACAAAAGCAAACCTCTCGGTCATCAGAGGACTTCCGTCCTGTTTGACACATTCCTCTAGACGAACGAAGATTTATGCGACGTACTCCATTCCCCTGCCACATCTTGGGCATAAAATCGAGTCTTTAGTTTCACAACTACGGTGATTCTAAAATAGGCACAGGTATCTCCGAGGTAATACAATCCCCGTGTATATATTTGCTTGACAGACGTCCTGTTTACGGAGCTAAGGGCGGCATGACGTGTAATTTCACATGTGAAACACCGCTGCTATGCACTTGTCTCTTTCATTGTAAGAGGCATTCTCTGTTACTAAAGATCATTTCAAAAAAATAGTTCAAATTCTCTGAGCACTATGGGACTTAACATCTATGGTCATCAGTTCCATAGAACTTAGAACTACTTAAACCTAACTAACCTAAGGACAGCACACAACACCCAGTCTTCACGAAGCAAAGAAAATCCCTGACTCCGCCGAGATCGAACCCGGGACCCCGGGCGTGGGAAGCGAGAACGCTACCGCACGACCACGAGCTGCGGACAAAAGATCATTTCTCATTGGACTGATGCGAGGATAGTATAATTTTTGAACAATGATCGGATGTGAACAGTGGGGTCTATACACCTATGGAAAGCTAAATTGCACATGTATCACAAGGAATCGATGTTTTAAGGAAGTGTCTGTGTGTTTTGCGGGAGCAGCAGCAACAACATGATTTACACTGTGCAATGTCTGCGGAGAGAAGGAGTAATGGGCTTCCAGAAACATTATTAGTTATCCCAGACCTTTGGCCGGCTGCTAAGTAGCACGCAGGCTAGAAAATTATCGTCCCACGCGTCGCCTAACGTTAACACCATGGTACAAACACATGTGTCTAGAGTGGTACCGCGACCGGGAAGAATTAACTGCTGATGTATGGCGTCGCATTGTGTTCAGCGAATCAAATGTTCTGCACTGCCCCTGACGACGATTTCTGACAAGTATGGTGGCGACCAAGGGAGACGTTCCATCTTTCCAATATTTTAGAGCGGCACAGTGGAGTTACTCTACATCTGAATCTACATATATACTCCGCAAACAACCATATGGTACCTGGTGGTGGGTACCTTGTACGACTACTAGTCATTCCCTCTCCTCTTCCACTCGCTAACAGAGCGAGAGAAATATGACTTGCTATACGCCTCCGAGGGAGTCCTAATTTCTTTTATCTCCCTTTCGCAGTCCTCATGAGAAAAGTACTTTGGCGCCAGCAGAATTGTTCTACAGTGAGCTTGAAAAGCATTTCTCTAAATTTACTCAATAACGTAACAAAGCTGGCAGCTAGCCTCTGAACTGCTTCGATGTCTAACAATTAATCTGATATGGTAGGGAGCTCATACACTTGAGCGTACTCGAGAATGGGTATCACAAATATTTTATTCGGGTCTCCTTTGTACGTGGGCTACACTTTCCTAAACTTTCCCAGTCAACCGGAGTTAACCATTCGTCTTTCCTGTTACCAGCCTTTCTTGACAAATGGTTCAAATGGCTCTGAGCACTATGGGACTCAACTTCTGAGGTCGTTAGTCCCCTAGAACCTGGAACTAGTTAAACCTAACTAACGTTAGGACATCACACACACACACACACCCATGCTCGAGGCAGGATTCGAACCTGCGACCGTAGCGGTCTCGCGGTTCCAGACTGCAGCGCCTAGAACCGCACGGCCACCCAGCCTTACTTGCTCGTTTCATTTCATACGGGTTTGCGACGTTACTCCTACATAGTAAATGGACGTGACTATGTCAAGCAGCACACCTCTAATACCTCATTCGAATATTACAGGATTGTTTTTCCTACTCATCTCTATTAATCTACATTTTTATACCAAATATAAATTATGTCTAAATCATCCTATCTCTATGTACAATCACTCAACTACGGCAATTTCCTATACATTACAGTGTCGCCAGTGAAGTATCACATTTCCATAGGAGGGTCCTGACGATGTCTGTTCTCTGATGAACACTCGCCTCCGTGGTTCATGGTGTGGGTTCCTGTAGTCATGTCCTAGTTCATGAACCACGGGCAACGCATGAGTGGCCAAGTAAGTGGTCCCGACAGTCGGGATACCAGTTACTTTGGAATAAGGCTGGGCATCACGGACATATCCTGACTTGTGGTCACCTTTGTGCTCATACGGCAAAGACTACCAAATTCACCGGTTAGTTCCTCAGCCGTTAGGGGTTAAACTCAATGGGATTCGGGGCAAGTAAGGCTAGCAACCTGCTTCCCTGGCACTTTAAATATGATGCTGGAAACAATCAGAGCAAAATGCCTCGCACCTTTGGAGGTGACGGAGTCCCACCTCTAACTGACAAACCAGGGACTCCAAAGATACGACTCGGCAAACAAATGGTAATGAGATGGGGAGCTATTAATATCAATAGGGGCTACTCTGGGAAGAAGGTAGAGTTGGTAGAGGCTGCAAGTAAGATGGGACTGCACGTTTTAGCTGTTAGTGACATTCGGGTAAGGGGTGAAAAAAAAGAGGAAGTGGGAGAATACAAGGTCTACCTGTCAGCAGTCAAAGCAGGAATAACACAATGGGGTGCAGGGCTTTACATCAGGAAAGAAATGGAACCCAGCGTAGTTGCAATAAGGTTTGTAAACTAACGACTGATGTGGTGTCGAGCAAGAAAATTAGGATTGTGTCAGGATCGCATTGTGAAGGGACAGATCAAGATAAGATGGATAGTTTTTATGATGCACTCAGTGATGTAGTTGTTAGAGTAAAGGACAAGGACAGTGTTATGTTCATGGGTGATTTTAATGCCAGGATTGGAAATCGAACAGAAGGGTATGAAAAGGTGATGGGTAAATTTGGAGAGGATATGGAGGCCAACAGGAACGGGAAACAACTCTTGGATTTCTATGCCAGTATGGGCTTAGTAATCACAAACTCCTTTTTTTTAAACATAAGAACATTCACCGGTATATTTGGGAAGGCAGAGGAACCAGATCTGTCATTGACTATATAATAACAGATCAGGAATTCAAGAAGGCTGTGAGGGACACAAATGTATTCAGGGGATTCTTTGATGACACTGATCATTATTTAATCTGCAGCGAAATTGGTATTGTGAGGCCGAAAGTGCAGGAGGTCAGGTCCATGTGTAGGAGGATAAGAGTGGAGAAACTTCAGGATTAGGAAATCAGGCACAAGTACATAACAATGATCTCAGAAAGGTACCAGTTAGTTGAATGTAGTCAGTTACAGTCATTGGAAAAGGAATAGACAAGGTACAGGGACGCAGTACTAGAAGTGGCTGAAGAATGTCTTGGAGCAGTAGTGTGTAAATGTAGGATGAAGCAAACAGCTTGGTGAAATGACACAGTCAAGGCAGCCTGTAAAAGGAAAAATAAGTCGTATCAAAAATGGCTACATACTAGAACTCAGGTAGACAGAGAAAGTTATGTTGAAGAAAGAAACAAAGCCAAACAGATAAATGCAGCATCCAAGAAGAAATCTTGGGAAGACTTTGGAAATCGGTTGGAGACTTTGGGTCAAGCTGCTGGAAAACCAGTCTGGAGTGTAATTAGCAGTGTTCGAAAGGGAGGTAAGAAGAAAATGACAAGTATTTTGGACAGGTCAGGAAAACTGCTTGTGAATCCTTTGGATTCCTTGGGCAGATGGAGGGAATATTTTGAAGAGTTGCTCAATGTAGGTGAAAATACGATCAGTAATGTTTCAGATTTCGATGTACAATGAGATAGGAATGAGGATGGAAATAGAATCACATTTGAGGAAGTGGAGAAAATGGTCAATCGACTGCAGTGTAATAAAGCAGCTGGGGTGGATGAAATTAAGTCGGAACTCATCAAATACAGTGGAATGTCAGGTGTTAAATTGCTACACAGGATAATTGAAATGGCCTGGGAATCGGGACAGGTTCCATCAGACTGGACAAAAGCAGTAATCACACCAATCTTTAAACATGGAAACAGAAAAGATTGTAAAAACTACAGAGGTATCTCTTTAATAAGCGTTTTGGGTCCTATCTTCTCAAGTATTGTTGAAAGGAAAGTACGAGTATAGTTGAGGACCAATTGGATGAAAATCAGTGTGGGTTTAGGCCTCTTAGAGGTCGTCAGGACCAGATCTTTAGCTTACGGAAAATGATGGAGAAGTGTTATGAATGGAACAGGGAATTGTATCTATGCTTTATAGATCTAGGAAAGGCATATGACCGAGTTCCTAGGAGGAAGTTATTGTCTGCTCTACGAGATTATGGAATAGGAGGCAAACGTTTGCAAGCAATTAAAGGTCTTTACATGAATAGTCAGGCAGCAGTTAGAGTTGACAGTAAATTGAATTCATGGTTCAGAGTAGTTTCAGGGGTAAGACAAGGCTGCAACCTGTCTCTACTGTTGTTCATATTATATATGGATCATATGTTGAAAACAGTAGACTGTCTGGGTGAGATTAAGGTGTGTGAACATAAAAGAAGCAGTCTTCCATATGCGGATGACTTAGTTGTGATGGCAGATTCAATAGAAAGTTTGCAAAGTAATATTTCAGAGCTAGATCAGAAATGTAAGGACTATGGTATGAAGATTAGCATACCCAAAACGAAAGTAATGTCAGTGGGAAAGAGATATAAACGGATTGAGTGCCAAATAGGAGGAACAAAGTTAGAAGAGGTGGACAGTTTCAAGTACTTAGGATGCATACTCTCACAGGATGGCAACATAGTGAAAGAACTGGAAGCGAGGTGTAGCAAAGCTAATGCAGTGAGTGCTCAGCTACGATCTACTCTCTTCTGCAAGAAGGAAGTCAGTATCAAGACTAAGTTATCTGTGCACCGTTCAATCTTTCGACCAACTTTGTTGTATGGGAGCGAAAGCTGGGTGCATTCAGGGTACCTTATCAATAAGGTTGAGGTTACGGATATGAAAGTAGCCAGGATGATTGCAGGTACTAGTAGATGGGAACAATGGCAGGAGGGTGTCCACAATGAGGAAGTCAAAGAAAAACTGGGAATGAACTCTATAGATGTAGCTGTCAGGGCGAACAGGCTTAGATGGTGGGGTCATGTTACACGCATGGGAGAAGCAAGGTTACCCGAGAGACTCATGGGTTCAGCGGTAGAGGGTAGGAGGAGCCGGGGCAAACTAAGGAGAAGGTACCTGGATTCGGTTAAGAATGATTTTGAAGTAATAGGCTTAACATCAGAAGAGGCACCAATGTTAGCACGGAATAGGGGATCATGGAGGAATTTTATAAAGGGGACTATGCTCCAGACTGAACGCTGAAAGGCATAATCAGTCTTAGATGATGATGATGATGATGATGATGATGATGATGACACTCTCCTCCCAGGACGCGAACTTCATTGTATTACTGAGGAAGTCTTCCAGCCACTCACAAATCTGAGAACATATTCCGTATGCTCTGCAGACTTTCGTTAACTGTTTGCAGTGTGTCACACATTTGATAGAGATAGAGAGAAAGAGAAATTACGATCGTACTGAAAATGGAATTTTCTCTTAGGTCTGGTAACAACAGTAAAAACGATCAACGCTTATGCTCTCAGGTGGCCGTTTTACCTGGAACAGAGAATCGTTCACATAACCGCTGGTGATGTGTACGTGCACGAAGCTACATTCACATCCGATTTTGTCTTCCAAGTACTTCACTTTCCTTGTCAGGCATTGAGTTTGAATGATCTTATTGTCTGTTCAAGATTGATTTTGTACTGAGTCTTTTTTACCAGGAATTGCGTGTGAGCAAAGGATTTCCGCCGTAGACGTAGTGAGCGAGTCTATTATATCCATTTACGAGAAGAGCTTTGAAACAAACTCAGAGATTCAATTGTTTCATCATTAAAAGTAACATTGTTGGCTGAAAGATACCAGTAATAACGATATCTCTTTTTCGAGCACTGTGGTGTCTTAAAATATCTGTTCACTGTAAATGTCTGTGATGAATGAGTGTGGAGTCCTAGCATCGTGCTTGTGCTGTTAATAACGGAAAGTGAGAAGCTTAGGTCGAAGTCCACGTTCGAATGAGACGCTGTGGAGAGGTTTGTAATTTAATCCAGGGCCTTGGTGCAAAGTGTTCTAACGGGGAACCCCTGTCGCCTTGCCTGCTGGTGGAAAGTTCTTTCACCTCCGCGCTCTGATCCACCGGGATCTGAAACGACTACGTACAAGTCGAGCATGTGTAATACCTAAACAACTAGCTCCCAATATCATACCTTTTTCTTTTCTTTCGATATAAATTTAAATGAATGTTTTCTTTTCCTCATTAGTAATAAGAAATTTGTAGATTTTAAGAATTTTTGTTACAATTTCTCTTGAGAGTACTTATGTTTTAGATCTCACACAAAAAGGACGTAATTTTTACTCGTGCGTATTACATTTTTGGTCATCAATATTCAGGCGAATGACACGAATGACCATTAGAAACAGAAAAGTTAAACCTGAGTTCTAAAACGCGTACTTAAAGAGCTATGAGCAATTCTTGATCTTCTATATGTGAAACATGTCTCTGCGAGCTATTTGCTTTCCACATTTTGGGAAGTGTTAGTACGGACCAAAAGAAGAAAAAAAATGTCCAGTAAAAGTGTGCTCTAAAATGCATATTTTAATAGTTACGAGCACTTGTTCATTACAGCAGTTGTGCTTAAAAGTAGCGAAGACGAACAAGTGTTCGTAGCTCTTAATGTATGCATTGTAGAGCACATGTTTCCTTGACTTTTTCTTGTTTTGGTCCATACTACCACTTCCCAAAATATGGAAAGCAAAGAGTTTGCAGTCGAGCAGATTTGTCTCACAGTATCTAAGATCAACAATTGGTCGTAGCTCTTAAGGTATGAAGTCTAGAGCCCAGGTTTACTTTACGTTTTTGCATCGAATAATCATTCCTGCCATATCCTTGAATACTGAACATTAGTTATGAAACACTCTGCATAGAGTATGCAGCTTTTTTAAAAAAAAAAAAATCAGTAAAAATATTAGTTAAAAGAAGTCGCTGCATCAGTTTTCATTGTATTGATCTTTGGAACTCAAGAATGTAAATGTGTGCAACAGTCTTCGAGAAAGTATGGGTTAACTGTTCATGTGTTAACGAAGTATATTGGAGAATTGGTTTTTCCAACCTTGCAGCGAACAACAAAGAGTTTCTTCTTCGAGTATCTATGTCGGCAGTGTTGATTCAGGGTCCGTGAAAAGTCTCTTATATCGACGTGGATTGGCCGGTGATGTCCGATGAAGCGGGTACAGCGCCACGCTCCATCGGTGGTCAGCTGCTGCAGCTGGCTCCGCTCCCCGAGATCAATCAGCTGTTTTTACGGCGCTCGCCCATCTTGTCGCCGGTAATTTTGCCGCGAGATCGTGAAATGTTACCAAAAAGCGAAAATACTTATCACAGTTGTTGATTTAGCTGAAAAGAGTCGTAGTTAGATTCCACTCATTAGGCAATTGTGTGTATGTAATGTAGTATGTAGCATGAAGCAGTGAGTCGAGAATTTAATACATTTGTTGGTTGTTGGCTTTAATTGTGTTAACTGACCTACAGAGAGCATTGCTTTCTTATCTTTCACTGCATTTCACTAGCCCGCACTGTCTGCATACACTATGGTTAGCGTTCATCACAGGCGTAACGGGTTCGTAGTGCTTTCCGAATTCACAACTGGCACAACTGACATTGCAACGTTCAGATGTCACGATTCTAGTTGTCACTGTCTGCTTGGTGAGTAAATATAGTGTGACTCTGGAAGTGGGGATGAGGGGTACACTTACGATGGAAGGCCAAGACCTCTTTAATGTCATTCCTTAAACAACAACTATCAATTTCATTGTTTATTCAAAACAAGCAAGGGACACCGTGAGCATATTTTATAAAATATTACAGATATCTTGCTTCTCAAGCAAGACAGCAGATAACAATTATCAACAGACTTAAAGAGGTGACTCACAGAGATTTCAAATAAATAACAGTTTGAAGCTGATTTAAAGAAATGGCACTAATTTTTTTTTAAACTGTAAGGTGTCAGGCAAATCCAACACCTTCCATTAAAACCCTGACATGATAAGCAAATCCAGTAGTATGTCACATAGCTCCGAATAAATAGTGACATTAAATTAACCAAAGTAATACGAGTAACGAGTGAGCAAATGGAATACCACAGACTAACACAAGAATGCCTACATCTACATCTACATGACTACTCTGCAATTCACATTTAAGTGCTTGGCGGAGGGTTCATCGAACCACAATCATACTATCTCTACTATTCCACTCCCGAACAGCGAGCGGGAAAAACGAACACCTAAACCATTCTGTTCGAGCTCCGATTTCTCTTATTTTATTTTGATGATCATTCCTACCTATGTAGGTTGGGCTCAACAAAATATTTTCGCATTCGGAAGAGAAAGTTGGTGACTGAAATTTCGTAAAAAGGTCTCGCCGCTACGAAAAACGTCTATGCTTTAATGACTTCCATCCCAACTCGTGTATCATATCTGCCACACTCTCTCCCCTATAACGTGATAATACAAAACGAGCTGCCCTTTTTTGCACCCTTTCGATGTCGTCCGTCAATCCCACCTGGTAAGGATCCCACACCGCGCAGCAATAGTCTAACAGAGGACGAACGAGTGTAGTGTAAGCTGTCTCTTTAGTGGACTTGTTGCATCTTCTAAGTGTCCTGCCAATGAAAAGCAACCTTTGGCTCGCCTTCCCGACAATATTATCTATGTGGTCCTTCCAACTGAAGTTGTTCGTAATTTTAACACCCAGGTACTTAGTTGCATTGACAGCCTTGAGAATTGTACTATTTATCGAGTAATCGAATTCCAACGGATTTCTTTTGGAACTCATGTGGATCATCTCACACTTTTCGTTATTTAGCGTCAACTGCCACCTGACACACCATACAGCAATCTTTTCTAAATCGCTTTGCAACTGATACTGGTCTTCGGATGACCTTACTAGACGGTAAATTACAGCATCATCTGCGAACAATCTAAGAGAACTGCTCAGATTGTCACCCAGGTCATTTATATAGATCAGGAACAGCAGAGGTCCCAGGACGCTTCCCTGGGGAACACCTGATATCACTTCAGTTTTACTCGATGATTTGCCGTCTATTACTACGAACTGCGACCTTCCTGACAGGAAATCACGAATACAGTCGCACAACTGAGACGATACCCCATAGCTCCGCAGCTTGATTAGAAGTCGCTTGTGAGGAACGGTGTCAAAAGCTTTCCGGAAATCTAGAAATACGGAATCAACTTGAGATCCCCTGTCGATAGCGGCCATTACTTCGTGCGAATATAGAGCTAGCTGCGTTGCACAAGAGCGATGTTTTCTGAAGCCATGCTGATTACGTGTCAATAGATCGTTCCCTTCGAGGTGATTCATAATGTTTGAATACAGTATATGCTCCAAAACCCTACTGCAAACCGACGTCAATGATATAGGTCTGTAGTTAAATGGATTACTCCTACTACCCTTCTTGAACACTGGTGCGACCTGCGCAATTTTCCAATCTGTAGGTACAGATCTATCGGTGAGCGAGCGGTTGTATATGAGTGCTAAGTAGGGAGCTATAGTATCAGCGTAATCTGAAAGGAACCTAATCGGTATACAATCCGGACCTGAAGACTTGCCTGTATCAGGCGATTTGAGTTGCTTCGCAACCCCTAAGGTATCTACTTCTAAGAAACTCATGCTAGCAGATGTTCGTGTTTCAAATTCTGGAATATTCCATTCGTCTTCCCTGGTGAAGGAATTTCGGAAAACTGCGTTCAATAACTCCGCTTTAGCGGCACAGTCGTCGATAACAGTACCATCGGCACTGAGCAGCGAAGGTATTGACTGCGTCTTGCCGCTTGTGCACTTTACACATTCCGTGGTTTCGGGAATATGACTCGTTTTCGGAATTACGATGGTGGGGAGGTGAGCCTTGCTGGGAGGCCAGCGGTGGAGAGGCGAGGTCTTCGTTGTGAGCGCCGGTGTGTGACGGTCGCTCGGTATCAGCTTTCGTTGGTACAGACGGACTTTCTGTCTTTGCCCTCAGGGTAGCTTATAGTTAGAACAGTTAGGCACTGTACTGTTGCGAACCTTTACTATTCTGGACTTCACCTCCGGACTGGAAGTCGTCCTTTGAGTACACAGCGTTCAGTGATTGAGGGCACCTCCTCTGCCTATACTTACGTAGAGACGTTATCTGGACTCCGTCCTTGTGGCTGGGGGTTCGCGTTTCTCGTCTGTAGAACACAGATAGGAGAAGACAGTATTAGAGTATATTAGTCAAGGAACCACCTTCTGGCGTCCTTGTGTTTGAAAGAGTTTATTTGTGGCTGGAGTTCTTCAATCGTCGCAGTCGAGTTCGAGAACCATCACTTCGACGAACCGGACGCAGTACATTCAGGGATATCGCAAATTGCTATAAAGCTATAAAGCTAAACAGCTGTGATCACGTTAGTATATTTCCACTGAGGTTCCGCACAACTGTAGATCATATTTGAAAGTAGTGTCTTTTAGTGTTTGGTACGTAGATGATGTCAGTCATTTCGCGTTGTTGATATTAGACTGCGCAGTGATCGTAAGGGCAGAGTTGGGCAACTGATTAGCAATTTTACTTAGGAAATGTAAACTTTATAATATAAAGTTTTCTTTTAAATCTACAATATATCTATAAGCAGGAACAACGTTTATCATTTAGTAGGATTAGTTGCCTTCCTCATTCATTTATGTTTAGACTGTAATTTATAGAATTAAGAGATACTAAAATCTGCTTCAGGGGGTAGTCAGACAGGGCCAAATCTTCATTTTAGCGTTTATTATTTTCCGTTGCGCACATTCATTTTACACCCGCCTGGAGTAGCATCTTGGAATATATAAAGTAGACAAATCATCTGTGACTTTTAACAACGACACTTAATTGTTATATATGGCACTCACAAAAAATAAACCTTACTTTTCTTGCTGTCGAACCTTTAATATCAGCTTAATCAGGGGCAATAAAAGGTTTAAAATGTGCATATAGACCTAGTGTCGTTTGATTAGCTAGAAGGTAACAATCTTCTTGAGGTATTTTGGCAATTAGATGTCGCCCTGTATACAACAGTCGCCACTTTTTATTAATTTTCTTTATGCTAGAGGCTTTTAAGTCGAAGCTGGTTAAAATTCGTATTCCTTGAAATTTTCGTATCTGCTCTTCCACATTTTCAGGTCGGGTTCACACTGGTATGACTATCTTGTTCAAATCGCAAAAATCAAGCACTAGGCGTATGTTACCATCAGAGTTAGGGGCAGCGACTAACGGACTGCTACAGGGAGATAAGGAAGTCTCTGTCATCCCCTATTTAATCTTATGCTGTATTCCATAGACTCTGCCTGCATTTTACTCCATGGTACCGTATATGTAGCATGATAATAGGTCTCATGAGGTTTTACCTGTATATCGTAAATGTATCCCTTAACTGTCCCTGCTTTTGGAGAATACCATTGCATAATGTTTCAATAACTGTGCAAGTTGTTGCCGCTGTTTATCATCGTGATTATTCAGTGACGTTTACGTCTATGTTTTTTCTTACGGAGTCGACCTCACTTTCGCCGTTTTCAATTATACACAGGTAGTTTTGCCGAGTATGGTCACTGGCTATGTGCAATAGTTTGGGGATTCATATAAATTACCTTCAACTTTCTGCAGTGCTGTCAGTGTAAAGCAAATGCTTTTATGATTTCCAGTTCGACTAATCTTCCTTCATACAGCTCGAATAAGGTCGATCGTCGTGTCCCTTTCTCTTACATAATTCCCAGCCTAGAAAGCAGAGCACTATTCTTGAAGCTGACTGAATCTGCTGCGTACATACACGTATGACGCCTTAAATTCTACTATTTCGACCTGGCAATGTTCGTAACTTAATTTATCTGACTGATGCACTCGAAAAGGTCGTAGTCCATAACGGATACACTGGTACCGCTATTAATAATTCACTGGCATGCCGTGTGTGTTTTCTTTGATTGCGGCTTCTACCAACTCAGTATTTTGCTGACCTCTCGTTCTCGGACCTGCACACAGTTCTTCTTTCAAATCCAACACCTCGCTGTATATGAGCGCGGATGCATTTACCTATCGATTGCCCTCCATTCGTGCTCCCACAATCACCTGTGGAAGGCTTACATTAGTCGTGTAGAGTTCGACGCTTGCGATGTACTTGGTTGTAGATCGTCCACAATTTGTGCTATTCTGGCACAGTGAGATTGCCGCATCTGTTGAGGCACCTCATTCTGTGGCTGTAGCCACTGCTGTTGTTGATTAGGATCTGGCAATGGTATTACATAATGTTATTCACAGGATGGTTCCTACCCTGTGGTGTTTGGTTTGAATGCCAGGTTTCTGGCCCTGCCTTTTGTTCTTGTTCATTCATCTCCCTCATATTCTTGGGTCGAACTGAGGTATTATAGTCCCCTTCATTTCTCCTCTTTCTCTTAAAACTGTTGCTCCCGTTCTTAAAGGGGTTCCCAGTGGAAATGTTTGTATTATTACATCCACTATTTCCTTGACTTCCATGCACGTTCTGGTACAAAGAAAGCCATGAAGTGGCAACCACGGGAGTCTGTTTTGATATAGACATTACTCTTTGCAAAATGTATGAAATTTACTTGACTTCAGATTTGTTTATTCAAGAAATTAATTGTAACCCATCTTCTTTTGGTTTTACGCCACGTAATAAAGGAGTAATTTGATAAAGAATCTGCTGTCTTGCAATTTGCGGCCAACAATACTTATTAAAATCACACTGTACGGCATGTTATTGATATCTGAAAAATGTAAAATTAATTTTTCATACATGTAGGGACGCTAACACTACTGAAATATGTGGTTTGGTTATAAATAACAGCATATATTTACCGGAAATACATTAAAAATACATATCTCCAACCACGTCTTTCTTGTAGGAAAATTCGAACCAGAATAAAAAAATTATGAAAATCTATTTCTATTGTTCTTATTGTTCTAGTTATCTGTACTACATAAAATAAATAATCAGGAAATGTTGATACCGCTTTTCACATACATCAAAATGAGATAATTAAAATTTTTACATACTCGTTTGTACAGAGAATAACAGTTCGTTTTATTACGTTAACATTTCATCTCAACCATAAATTAATGTTTCTCGTTTCGAGAGGACCACCACAGTATATCCATGGTTTTGTCCACCGTCTGCACATCATTAAAAAGATGGAAGTGTGTTGGGACCCTTGTTGATCACGTTGGACTCGTATATTTACATGGCAGGCAATATTAATACTCCTCAAACCTTTCGAAGATTATGCAAGTATCTGTAATGAATTACTGCCTGAAAAAACATGCTTAGATATTCAGTTAGATCTCGATAACATTTCAAAGTGGTGCAAAGATTGAAGAATTTCTCTAAATATCAGAGGTATAAAAGTGCGAAAGTTGCTACCCACCATATAGCGGAGATGCTGACTCAAAGATAGGCACAACAAAAAAATTGTTCAAATGACTCTAAACACTATGGGACTTAACATCTGAGGTCATCAGACCCCTAGACTTAAAACTACTTAAACCTAACTAACCTAAGCACATCACACACATCCATGCCTGAGGTAGGATTCGAAACTGCGATTGTAGCAGCAGCGCGGTTCCGGACTAAAGGGCGTAGAGCCGTTCGGCCACATCGGCCGGCCAACAAAGAGACTGTCACAATATAAGCTTTCGGCTAGCAGGGGCTACGTGAAAAATAGACGACAGACACACACTCACTCACGCAAACGCAACTTACACAGAAATGAGTGCAGTCCCTGGCAACTGAAGCCACATTGGGTGCAGAAGCACCAGTGCATGATGGAAGCAGCGACTGGGGAGGTCGCCACTCCCATCTACCACTAAGTATCGTTTTCTGCTTTGGATCACGTTCAAATTTCGTCGAATAGTTTCGATTGTTTTTAGCGTTTCCAACCATGTACAGAATAGCAAAAATTGCGGTCGCACTGCAATCCAGAGGACTGCGATCACTTTCATGTCCCACAACGCCAGTAGCATCAAAGGTTGTCAAGAACGTCGTCCTGTTGCTCATAGCACTGAGAACTGCAGTTTTACCGTGAAATGTCCGGAAATCAACACTCCAATGAAAGCAGTGGTTTCACTGACGCCGTTTACGGCACCCCCTAGGTTTTTTTGTGTCAGTTTTGATCGGTGGTGAGTCTAAAATCTTTTCTCATCACATGAAAAAAAAAGTTGATTTCAAAGCTAGGTGTAGCCATTCTGACCTCCGTTACACAGGTATCAAAAGGAGTGAAATGTGGGTAAGAGAATGTGTGGCGACCATTCCGTCGTTTGCCGCATCCATGACGGCGTTGGCAGAGTTGTGGTGAATTTGGTATCAACCTTGCACGCCGCATGAACAGTCGTCGGGCCTGAAGGTGAAGTCGCAGGGCACCACGCATTTGCACCATGACAGAAGGGAGGGAGGGAGGGAGAGATGTGTCTGTGGCTGAAGTTCTTTGCATGACGAATCGGAAAGGACATAAGCGCCTGTGTTTAGGCAACTCATTCACCTGTGCAGTGCACAGATTTGCGTGATCTCAAGGGGAGAGTTTTCAGTAATGCTAGTAGATACTGAAGTAGATCAAAAGTAGCTGTATTTGGAAAATACATTGTCATGTGCAGATACTAGCCACTGATTATCATTGTGTCTAGTTATTTGGTTACCCTTGGTTTAATACAAGGGTCGGATATCATATGGCATGAGTTCTTATAACTTACAAACGCGCTGTGTCAGAAAGCAATTTTTGGTCATTTTAGGAGGAGAGTGCATTGCTGTCCTCCAGTTAATGAATCAGATAAGCAGTAGGGCAGTCGCGGCGTCACTGTTCTTTTGGCACGAAAGGCACCACAGCACGTGGGCTCGTAACTCCCAAGTCGCCCAAAGACACAACTGCGACACATGCGCTGCTCGGACACGTGACTGGCAATCTACTTATGACCACTTGTCTGCTTCCATCAGGGGGGTGGAGGGGCGGCGGCAGACCGAAGGTGGAATCGGTATACAAATCCACTCTCAAGGTGCGCTTTGTTGGTCATTTCAGGTTTAGAAAGTTAGCGTCTTCCCCCACAGCTCTGTCCTAAGAATAACAGAAACATATATTTCGAGGGATGTAGCTGCCACTGGGCGTGTCAGACTATCCACCTGTTCAGGCTTAACAGTGTTTTTCTAAAGTTAGCAGGTGCATCCATTTTTCCATCCACTAGCCGGGAGCTTGAAATTTCGTCGTAAGATATCGAAAAAAAAGGAAAAAGAAACGCCCATCGAGAATCATTCCGTGGTGCCCTAGCCATCTTCTCCAGCCACCACTGATATCAATTTGATAGGCTGAATAATTAAATTGATCATGAGGGTCAGTTTGCATAATGGATTACACTAACCACATAGGTCAAATGGAAATCCACGGATGGAAGACGATGTTCTTTTTGGGGAACACTATTGAGATCCGGCATCTGAAGCTGACGTCCGATGGTTTCTACAGCATACATTTTGTAGTGGCTACGTTACCGTCACCCTGCACAGAAAGTGGTCTTGAGTCTACAGGTGCCAGCCGAAGTGTCCAAGCGGTTCAAGGCGCTACAGTCTGGAACCGTGCGACCGCTACTGTCGCAGGTTCGAATCCTGCACGGGCATGGATGTGTGTGATGTCCTTAGGTTAGTTAGGTTTAAGTAGTTCTAAGTTCTAGGGGACTGATGACCTTAGAAGTTAAGTCCCATAGTGCTTAGAGCCAGCCAGTCAACAGGCAAACACAGGAGTCGTTCATAGCATTATGCATTCGGGTAGAAATGCTGTCTGTGAATTGGAATCAAGTCTATCCATTCTATCACATACTTGCATTGATCCTGTAGAGATAGCTTTTAGTGATTACAGCCACTGATGAATATTCGTGCCAATCCCACATCTCGAAACGAATCACATTTTTCGGATCTGTTTGCTAAGGATCCCATATAGCAAAAACTCCAGCACTGTTCTATTTATTTATTTTGTTTGACAGTCTCTCTGCATCATGTAACTGCTCCTCAGTGTCTGGCCTGCCATCCCAGCAACTTCGTCCGTGTGATCGCGGATGTAAATAGATGACTGAGCAGTACGTTCATTCATCGTTAATCCTCGAAAATATACTCCAAACTTTACCAAACAACGACGTACATATCTCTAGCACTTCGATCATACTCCAAACTTTACCAAACAACGACGTACATATCTCCAGCACTTCGATCATAGTGCATAATTTGCGATCTTTCTCTATGTGGATGGGAGACACAGGACATTCTTGTATTCTTAGGATAAAGTTAGATACCAAAAGATCTCCTCGCATAGTCTTCGACCAAAGCTCTCTGCAGCACTGGCACTAATTTAATCTGCAGTTGACCAGAAGTAGACCGCTACATTCCATGAACAGTGCGAACCGAGGCTGTGATTGCTGTCCTACACCCATCCAAGAGCACAAGATTTCTCCAGATGTGCGAAGGTCGAGAACATTGGCTCCACTTATCGGTGTATAGTAGACATGAAAATGTTGTGATGATATAACAGATGGTTAAGAAGAAGAAACGGGTAGTTTTTCAGCATGATGGAGCTCCAGATGGACGGAGTTTGCAGTATTTTGCGTAAATCAACTGTGCTATCAATTGTAAGTATAGTTCTAGTTTCTGGGATCATTACCAAGAAGAGAGAACATAAACACATGCTGTCGAAAGGTTACAACATTCTGCATTTAAAACACGCTATAACGTTAGATCGTTGCGGTTTTCAATCTATTAGTCATACGGAATCGCTGTTACTATCCCAATGTAAGGAATATATCCCAGTGTAAGAAATACATTACCTGCGCATTACATACATTTTCTTTGCAGGTTTCTCTACGATAAACTATGATGACAAACTGTAAAATGTAAAACTACTTTCTTAAAACATCGATTCCTTGTGATACATGTACAATTTAGCTTTCCATAGGTGTGTAGACCCCACTGTTCACATCCGACCCTTGTCCAAAAATTATACTATGCTCGCATCAGTCCTATGTGAAATGATCTTCAGTAATGGAGAATGTCTCTTACAGTGGAAGAGACAAACGCATAGCAGTGGTGTTTGACATGTGAAAATACACGTCATGCCGCCGCTAGCTCCTTAAACAGGACATCTATCAAGCAGGTATATTTACACGGGGATTCTAGCACCTCAGAGACACCTGTCGCTAACTTAGAATCACCGTAGTTATGACGCTGAAGACTCGATTTTATGCCCAAGATGTGACAGGGGAATGGAGTATGTCGCATAAATCTTCGTCTAGAGGTATGTGTCTAAACAGGACAGAAGTCCTCTGATGGCCAAGAGGTTTGCTGTTAAAGATCGCAAGTAGACAGTGCTCTGAGTCACACACAGAAGACGCAGTTGTATGCGAGTCGAACGCGGGCTATGTCACACAGCTAATGCACCCCGTCAGAGCAACGGAACAAAATGGTCAAATGATCTGCAGCCTCTCTAGAATGTATCATCAGTCTACCATTAAATCCTATCTCGTCACGACTCCATTTTAAGCGATCACTCCATACACTCTCTGTCATTCTTTAACGCATAAGCAAGTAAGTTTAGAGACATGCACATTGATGTATTTTACCTCATTTATACGTATTTTCCATCATTTTTTTGTAATTTTATCGATTTTATGCCATTTCTATCCATGCGGAAATAACAACACTTCTCGTTCCATGTTCTAAAATGGTTTGTATATATAGTACAGCTGCCAACACGCAGCGCTATTTTTCTGGCCGGGTGGCATAGTGTAGCACTGTATTCGAATGCATCCAGTCACCTTCAACCATATATTCAACAGTTGCAGCACGTTT
This sequence comes from Schistocerca gregaria, assembly GCF_023897955.1. Taxonomy (NCBI): domain Eukaryota; kingdom Metazoa; phylum Arthropoda; class Insecta; order Orthoptera; family Acrididae; genus Schistocerca; species Schistocerca gregaria. The sequence continues at coordinate 291,022,778 of NC_064927.1, forward strand.
TCTCTGTTTTCTGTATGTTTGTGATTGAGCACGCAAAATAATGAGATGTGAATTGCAGCCTGCATTCGAACGTAAAAACTATACCGATTTTGCTCATAAAACTGAAAGAAAATGGACTATGCCTATTTTCGTGGAAAGAGGACATTTATTATCGTTATGATTGTGTTGTCCTTTCATAACAGTTTCTTTGTTATAGGAGTTGCGTTGATGTTACAGTCCAGTGCCCGCAACGGCGTGCTAGGAGTTCCATACGCGATTGCGTCTGGCCCCTTAGAGAAACAACCCGCAGTCAGGATAGCCCTCATTTATCACGGTTTTGTTCTGAGGGATGTTGGTATTTCACTCTGTTGTACGTGCAGCTTTTTTTAGGCATCGATAACACGAACAGGCCTGGCAGTGTGCTCGCCAGAGCGCATTGGGGGTTACATGCAACCTGACATAAGATGACATCGCTGACCGGAGTGGCCGAGTGCCTCTAGGCGCTTCAGTCTGGAACCGTGTGACAGCTACGGTCGCAGATTCGAATCCTGCCTCGGGCATGGATGTGTGTGATGTCCTTATGTCAGTTAGGTTTAAGTAGTTCTAAGTTCTAGGGGACTGATGACTTCAGATGTTAAGTCCCATAGTCCACGCACACACGCACCGTCATACATAAGTTCTGTTTATTGAACATGGTCACGGTAATTTCTGTTTATTGAACATGGTCATGTCATCGTCAAGAATTTCTGTTTATGGAACATGGTCATACGTTACTGTGTATGTTTTTATTTTTTGATTTATGGCCCAAAAACCACTGCGATCACACGCGCCCTGTAAAAACTATAGAAGAAGAAGACAGAGAGGAGTCAAAAAACGACTATACGTCAGTTCCAATTGACAGAAGAGGAACTTGGAGAAAGGGCTAACAAAGACACCAACAGAAACGGACGTCCATATTGCTTTGGCGGATAAAAATTAAGACGTGGTCGACAGCCCTCGCGTCATTTTCTAAAACTGCCGATAACTCAGACGGCAAACCGAAGCGGGAACGTAAACGCTTAAAAAATGGGCATTCCGTTAGGAAGTGGCGGAGAGTTAAAACTAGGGCGTAATGTGTACAAAGTGGTCGGGGAATGCCACTTATCAAATGGCGATGGAAACCATAGTACCCTATCAGCCATAATTCTGCAATCCGTTCTACTAGCTGCTTCCACCGACTACACAACTCTGCGTCGGCAGCAACGCTGTAAGCAACTGAGAAAGCTAACTCCACTCTACGTAAAAACTTGTCCAGCTGTGAGCAGGCCTCGCGCATCGAGGGTTCCGTACAAACTCAATTATGTATACAGTATAGACAGTTCATCCATTCTGGGAATCGAACACCTTGACGATTTTTCACTGTTATCAACAAGATATCAGTCCCACGGGTTTCAAGGCCTTCGAGAACGTTTTAGTTTCATTCAACTTTGAAGTTGGGTAGCAACAAAATAGTTTTTCGTGTGACGTAATTACAAATCGAAAATTAACTTTTTTTCTTTTTGTACTGCCGTCCGGAGTGGCCGTGCGGCTCTAGGCGTTACAGTCTGGAACCGAGCGACCGCTACGGTCGCAAGTTCGAATCTTGCCTCTCGCATGGCTGTTTGTGATGTCCTTAGGTTAGTTAGGTTTAATTATTTCTAAGTTCTAGGTGACTGATGACCTCAGAAGTTAAGTCGCATAGTGCTCAGAGCCATTTGAACCTTTTTTTGTGCTGTGGAACCTTTCACACCAAATTTCATGATTCTATGTCAATGGAAGTACCCTATAGGTTAATGAGTGAGGTTGCGAGTTTGAAAACACATGACATAAATGGGCGTATCTTTTGAATGCATTGACTTAGAAGCTTAACATTTTCACACCAACATGACAAAGTATCTATTTTCTTCGCGTGATATTATTAGAAATTCACAATTTCGATCTTTTCTCCTTAGTTCCACTGTGAAACCTTTCTTCATGAAATTTCACCAACAGTTAGTGAACCAGATTTTGATAACGTTTTGAGTGACCCATAAGTAAAGAGGCGGAATGCCTGTTCCCATCCACATGGAAGGTTCAGCAGTAGTTATGTTCCAAGTAGAGTGTCAGTGATCGCATGGGCTGTAAATTTTTATGAGGATTGCAATTTTTGTTTTTTGCTTCTTTAGTGAAAATTCTAGTCTAAAACTGGTGTGCTCCACATTCACCAACCGCTATTCCTGATAGAACAAATATTTTTTTCATATTTCCTCTTATAAAATTTTATACGGGCTGTATGTGTTTAAAGGTCGAGAGGAAACACTTTTGCGTCTGTCAAGAAAAGACTTAAAGCAGTATCTTCCATAAGTCTGCCGCTGTAGCAGTTAGAAATATTAAATTTATTTCAGTTTCTTATTTTACATTATTCAGAAGTAAGTTAATATTGGGTCCAGTTATTTAGTGCGCACGTGCTATTTTCTACGCCGGCCAGGTGGCACTCGATTAGGTTGCTCCTCCGCAGTCAAACACCCCAGTGTACTTTCGTGTCATTTCCAGATTCGAAGCCGTCACGTTTTGCGCACCAAGTGGCTTGTAACCAGCGTCGTCGCCGTCGTCTTACTCAAATTTAAGGCTCTGAAAGAAAAAAGAAAAGCGTACATGAGCAGAAGTTTACTGCGAGTCGTTGGAGTTGGCATGTGCTCAGACACCATGGCACATGTTCGTATTGTTCGGAAACAGCATCGATGCCGTCACCTCCACAGCCTTTGCGCTTCCAGCAACTTATAGAAGGCGTTCGTCGTCGTACTCAAATATAAACGTCTGAAAAAAAGGACAGTACATGAGCGAAAGTTTGCTGCGAATCGCGGGAATTCGTACACGCTGAGACACCTTCGTAAGAGCATCGACGCCGCCGCCGCCGTCGCCGCCGCCGCCTCAGCCTTTGCGCTTCGAGCAACTTTTGTCGTACTCAAGTCAAAGTCCATGAACAAACGTTTGTTGCGAATTGTAGTGAATGAACAAACGTTTGTTGTGAATTGTGGGAGTTCTAACATGCTGAGGCACCTTGGCAATAGTTTGCTGCGAATCCTAGTTCGCAAACATCGACTCTCCACCACCTCAGCTTTTGCGTTATCGTCGACGAACTCAAATAAATCTAAGCACCTGAAAAAATATAGAGTACATGAGAAAAAGTTTACTGCGAGACATGGGAGCTCGTATGTGCTTAGTCGCCATGGCATACCTTCGCTGAGTTCGCAAGCAGCATCGACGTCGCTACTTCCTCAGCTTTTGTGCTTCCAGCGACTTGCACACGGCGGCGGCGCCGTCCAAATACGTTCGCTTCAGCAGCATGCTGTCTGCTCGCAGCGGTCTCCGAAGCACTGCCTCAACCTCCCAGCGGCTCTACTTATACAGAATCATGACAATGCTAAGCGTGGTTTCCGTGGAAATGTGTGCTGACGTCATTTCTTCACCCATTGTCGGTTACAATTGAACATGGATCTATCACTGTTACATGGATCTATACGTGAAAATTGAAGAGAGGAAATGCACAACGGCTCACCCACTGAGTCTATGATGGACGTCTGTACTGAAAACTTGGTGTTTTTAGTCCGCTGTACCAATACTATCCTGCTGTCCGTACACTGTGTTGTTTATATCCTTAAGCTCTCTGGAATTGTATCAGTGTGTTCCGAGCTTTTAACAGGGATTCCTATAAGTGCAATAGTCAGTATTACATATTTTTTGAGATTAGTGACAGATGTCGAACAGTTCTTAAGGCACCAGAGTGGTATGCGGATTATATTATGTTCAACTCTACCGATAGTCTTATGTACATTTTTATTTCGTGGTACCCCACAACCTTTTTATAGCAAAGCATTCGCCTCTTGTGACTTTGTTGGTAAAGAGATATAGAGTTCCTAGTTTCCTCTTCTTTATTTTGAGTATTTGCTACGAAGCTATACTTCCGGTACAGACATGATCAACATTCTGCCAACATCCCTGTCAAGGAGGGAGGAGAATGTGAAAGAGTTTCAGGGAACTCTATTGTCCTTGTTGCGGGAAACTATCCCTAAAAGAGAGGATAATTAGGAATAATATACGATATGACGATGCAGAAAGCAATGGAGACAACAGCATTTAAAGATGCATAACGTGTATCTACTAAATCAGTGCCCTCCCACAAGTGGCCGGTCACATAAAACCAGAATGAAACGTTCTGGAAACATTGCCCAGGTTGTGGCTAAGCCATGGCTCCACAATATCATTTCTTCTAGGAGTGCTAGTTCTGCAAGTTTTGGAGAAGAGCTTCTGTGAAGTTTGGAAGGAAGGAGACGAGATACTGTCGGAATGAAAGCGGTGAGGACGGGTCGTGAGTGTGCTTGGGTAGATCAGATGGTAGAGCACTTGACCACGAAAGGCAAACGTCCCGAGTTCGAGTCTCGGTCCGGCACACAGTTTTAATCTGCCAGGAAGTTTCACATAAAACCAATCAGAAAGCTGATTATCCCTTCCGCCAAAAATGGTAATTTGCAACATTTATGTAGTAGCAACGCACGAGGCTGCTGAAGGATCGATTCTAGTTACTGGAGTAGTCTAAACGCAGTTTGGAAGACGGCTGCAGAGCTGCGTGTCGTCCGTGGAGTACTCATATCCAGAGGCTGCTTAAGCAGAGAATGAGGACGTGGTCGGTCGCTGTGCCAGTGCTCTACCGGGCGATATAGCTACAGACTTCACGTCATGAAAGATGTCAGTTCCTGTGTCGGTTTGCAGGCCTATGTCCTTACGCTTACCTGTCACTGTGAGGGAGATGGAATGTAGTACATGGTCTTCCTAACAACTTCAACAAGAAGCTATACGAAATACACTGCCTGTCACAACGTGAAGCACCTAGGCGGTTTTCAATGGAACTTGGTACAAGGGCACACCTTCGGCGAATATGTAACTTATTAGATTTGCAATTACCTGTGACAGGTAGAACAGGCACCATACTGTATTAGTATTCTCGTGTTTAGTGACTTTACCAGCCCTGGTAGGGTATATAAGTGGTGTGAACAGCATCAGATGCCCAGTGATTATTGTGAAGAACATAGAGATGACGTGTACCCGTGTGAAACAGTACTGTTGATCTTCATTTGGCTGCCTGGTTGACTTGTGAAATACCTTAATTTGTGGGGCATTCGGTTGGGACAGTGGCCCAATGATGGACTGCATGAAAAAGGGAGAGCGGGCATACTCTTCGTCAAGCTTGCTGTCGACCGGTGTGATTACCGCAAGCTGAATTTTGCACCAACCAAATCATAACATCTTCACGTCTGTAACAGCCGTACGACCACGAGTACTGTATTTCCAGAAACATTATGTCTTATCTCACACCACTGGCCGGAGACTATGCAGCATGCAGGCTAGACAATTAGCGGCCCACGTGTAGCCTACCGTTAACTCCACGACACAAACAAATCCGTTTGGACTGGTGTCACGACCGGGAAGAAATAATAGATGATGTATGGCGCCGCATTGTGTTCATCGATGAATCAAGGTTCTGCACTGCCCTGGTCACTCTCGCTGACAAGGAAATTTGGAAATTTGTGGTAAGTTCCCATGGGAATGAAATGCCTTGGTCATCGGTTCCTAGCCGCGCAGGATTTGCCGAGCTCTCTGAGGCGCTGCAGTCATGGACTGTGCGGCTGGTCCCGGCGGAGGTTCGAGTCCTCCCTCGGACATGGGTGTGTATGTGTGTGTCTCCTTATGATAATTTAAGTTAAGTAGTGTGTAAGGTTAGGGACTGATGACCTTAGCAGTTAATTCCCATAAGATTTCACACACATCTGATCATTTTTTTCATCGGTCCCTAGGCTTACGCACTACTTGGTCTAACTGAAACTAACTTACGCTAAGGAAAACAGAAACACCCATGCCCAAGGGAGGTATCGAACCTCTGACGAGCAGCGCGAACCGTGGCAAGGCGCCTCGACCTCGCGTCTACCCCGAGCGGCTCGCTGACAGATATGGTGGCGACCAGGGGAGATAGCCCATCCTTCCAATGTTTTAGAGAGGCAAAGTGGTGTTACTCTACATCTAAGTCTACATACATAATCCGCAGACCACAATATAGTGCCTGGTGGAGGGTACCTTGTACCACTAATAGTCATTTCCTCTCCTATTCAACGCACAAATAGAGCGAGGTAGAAACGACAGCCTACCTGCCTCATTAGGTGGCCTAATTTCTTTTACCTACTCTTTGAAGTCTTTATCAAAAATGTACTTTGGCAGAAGTAGAATTTTTCTACAGTCAGCCTCAAAAGCCTATTCTCTAAATTTACTCTATAGCGTAACAAATCTGGCAGCTAGCCTCTGAATTAATCCGATGTATTCCATTAATCTGACATGGTATGGGCCCACACACTCGAGCGGTACTCAAGAATGGGTGCCACAAATATTCTATACTGGGTCTCTTTTGTACTCATGGGCAACACATTCCAAACTCCCCCAGTCAACCGAAGCCAAGAGTTGGTCTTCCCTGTTACCGTTCTTACTTGCTCATTCCATTTCATACCTCCTTGCGACGTTACGCCTACATAGTTAATCGACACAGCTGTGTCAAGCAGCGCACCATTGATACTTTATTCGAACATTACAGGATTGTTTCTTCTACTCATCTCTTTTAATTTACATTTTTATACCTTTAAAACAAGCTCCCCTGCATCACACCAAATAGAAATTATGTCCACGTCATCCTACATCTATCTACAATCACTGAACGATGATACTTTCCCATACATTATAATGTCGTCAGTGAAGTATCACATTTCCATGGCGGCGTCCTGAAGATACCTTTTTCTCTGATAAACACTCGCCTTCCAGGACGCGAATTTCATTACGATACTAAAGAAGTCTTCCAGCCACTCACAAATCTGAGAACGTATTCCTATGCTCTGCAGACTTTCGTTACCTGTTTGCAGTGTGTCAGACTCATTTGCGGACATTGTACTGGAGAGAGAGCAAGAGAGAGAGAGAGAGAGAGAGAGAGAGAGAGAGAGAGAGAGAGAGAGAGAGAGACAGAGAGAGAGAGAGCGCTAGAGAGCGGGAACGAGGGAGAGAGAGAAGTTATGACCGTAATAAAAATGAAACTGACTCTCAGGTTTGGTAACAATAGTAAAAACGAAGAACGCTAATGCTCTCTGGTGGCCGTTTTACCTATCACAGAGAATAAATCACATAATCGCTGGTGATGTGTACATGTATGAAGTTGCACTCACATTCGATTTTCTCTTCCAGGTGCTTCAGTTTTCAAGCATTGAATTTGAATGATCGTATTGTCTGTTCAAGATTGATTTAGTATGAGCCGGTTTTACCAGGAATTTCCTGTGAGCAGAGGATTTCCGCCGTACGCGTATTATATCCATATATGGGAAGAGCTGTGAAACAGAGAATCACGTGTTTTCATGATTAAAAGTAACATCGTTCGCTGAAAGATATCAGTAATAAAGATTTCCCTTCTTCGCGGACAATGGTGTCTTAAAATATCTGTTCACTGAGATGTTGGTGATAATGTGTGTGTAGTTCTAGTATCGTGCTTGTGTTGTTGACAACAAAAAGGGAGAAGTTGAGCTCCTAGTTTCTGTTCGAATGAGACGCTGTGGAGAGCTTTGTAATTTAACCCAGGATCTTGGTGCATAGCGTGCTGATAGGGAACTATACGACACACCCCTCGTCGCCTTGCCTGTAGAATACTGGTGGTGGAAAGTTCTGTCACCTCCAGGTTCTGAACCACCAGGATCTGAAACGACTACCTACAAGTAAAGTGTTACAGCAAAAGCGTGCTCTAGTAGCCTCGGCTAAGGAGGGCGTGCGGTCCCTGTTACTCACTCTGTGTCACTTGTACATTGATGACGCCTAGAGAAGTGCTCAGTTGTCATTCCAATAATCTCAGCATCAGATAACATTGCATTACAGGCTTTTCACGTCTGTTAATAACTCGTGTGTACAGAGTTTGAATTCGAGGGTAAATTATAAAATATGTAGTGCAAGGAAGAATGATTGGGATTTAACGTCCTGTTGCCGACGACGTCGTTAGAGAGTGAGCACCATCTTGGACTGGGCAGTGTGGGAGAGGAAATCAATCATGGCTTTTTCAATGGAACCATCCCGATAGTAGGCAAGCCGCTGTCGTTGGGGTACTGGGTTTGTTCCGCGAAGCAAGAGAACCCGAATGCTCACATGGATATCCTGATTTCAGTTTACATAATTAACTTCATTCAAATTCCACACTTTCTCAAAGGGGTCGGCCGGTGTGGCCGAGCGGTTCTACGAGCTACAGTCTGGAACCGCGCGACCGCTACGTTCGCAGGTTCGAATCCTGTCTCGGGCATGGATGTGTGTGATGTCCTTAGGTTAGTTAGGTTTAAGTATTTAAGTTCTAGGGGATCTCAGATGTTAAGTCCTATATTGCTCAGAGCCATTTGAACCATTTCTCAAAGGGATTTAAGTTGAGTGCATGGGCTGGCCAGTCCAATCGCCGTTTAACCTCTCGTTCCAAGAGCGCCAGCACCTGCGAAGTTGGATGCAGTTGCTCACTGTCATCAATAAAAATGAAGTCAGAGCCGAATGCACTCCTGGATAGATGCATATGAGGAAGGAATCCGGTGTCAAAATACGTTGACTGGTGAAAGTACCATGTTCAAAGATTTCTATTCAGTAAGCTATTTTAACATTATGCCTCCTCACAACGTAAGATCTAGAGCACAAAAACGATCATATTCGACAGTATTGGACGTATCCTCATATGGGGAGATGGCGAGAGGTGGAAACATATAATGCACACAGGCACATTAACGTGCGTATTCGTTTTGGTGGTCCAGGTGTTACGACTTGGGCAGGCGTAATGTTGCATGGACGTACTGATTTCTAAATCTTTGAGTACAGAGCACTCACCGGCCAGCGTCATTGTGACACTGTACTTTTTCCCCATGCGCGTCTTTCTTGAGGTGCATTAGCCCCTGACAACGTTTTTATGGATGCGACGGTATCGAACAGTGCAGGAGCAGCAGCTCTTGGAACGAGAGGATCTTGGAACGAGAGGATATTTCTGTGGCAATCTGTGGAGGTCAGTGGGCCAGCAGCCGAAAAAGAAGTACAAGAAAAAATAGTGATTGAAACCAACAGCTGTACTGTATACCAACGTCATTTATTCAAAGCATGCTACCTGTTTTGTCGCTTAAAAGCATTAGCAGGCTCTTGTACTTGGGAAAAATACAATTACAGATCAGAGTAGTAACTTTATGTCAGGCCTGATGAAGCAATTATGTAGACTGCTCCACATTCGCAAGTTGTGGACAAGCCCTTTTTCACTCTCAAGCCAATGTGAGAACAGAACGATTTCAAAGGGTATGAGCTAGTATGTTAATAGTGGTCACGATAAGTGAGATGTGTACCTAAGTTATGAGACGAATGCATATAGTTCCAAAATTCACATGGGCACCAGTTTTTAGCCATGTGGGGCAATATATGGGAGAAAAATGCCTTTACCTATCGAAGTGGTGAAACTAATACTTTGAAATGACGCTCAATCGGCGAACAATTCTTGAAAATGTTGTGCAACGTTTGGCAACAAGTGAAACAGGCAAATACGAAAGATTGAGAGTGCCGGAAGTGGATAGGACAACGTATCGGGAAGTAGCCGTAATAGGGGGTTTGGTCAGTGGGCATTGGTGACAAACCCGTAACCCCTAGGAGTAATGTAAAGAAATACGTGACTCGATACCACGGACCGTGCGAAGTGGTGGAAATGATACCATCTGTCCGTTTTCAGATACCAATGCTAACAAAAACTTCGGTTATCTACGTAGGGCGAATTAAGCCATTTGAGTGAGCTGTGGATGCCTTGACACAAGAACAATCACCGTCTGCTGTGCGGAATACGAAATATGGAAAAGTGAAGAAGTAGTCCGACGTGCACTTCCGCCGCATCAGTAGATAGGATCTGAACTACCGTTTGATTATATTTTATCTAGGTTAAGGGGGAGAATTGTTATTTTTGTTGTTATTCTATCCATAGAAAGTTTGGGGTATTTGTTTACTTTTCTTCTTTGATCGTATCGTATTTTAAGGAATAATTCAATATTACATTGAATGTGAAGTTCTATAGTTTTGTCCGATTAAGTTCACCTTTCGCCGGAAGGAGGAGATGTGATAAGGATTCCTTTCTCTCAGGTAGCATAACGGAATGAGGATCCTGGAGAAATGAAGCATGAAATTGCAGGGAAACGGGAACAAGTACAGACCAAGGAAGTACTCTTATACGGTCCAGTCACATTAATGTAATCAACAACTCAAAACTTTTTACATGGCTGCACGTTCAGAGACCGTGAATAGTTACAATTGAAAGAAAAACAGCCCTCGGTCAGTATTTTTAACGAATTAACCGGGTTTCGACACTGCTAGGAGTATCTTCCTCGGAATTTAAATCAAAGAATGGTCTATATTCTATAACATGGTTGCAGTCATAGTTCTGTGATCATGTTATAGAATATAGACCATTCTTTGATTTAAATTCTGAGGAAGACACTACCAGCATTGTCGAAACCCGGTTAGTTCGTTAAAAATACTGACCGAGGACTGTTTCTCTTTCACCTGTAAGCAACTACTCACAGATGCTAGGTGGTAACACTAGCAGTGGAGGAGTATAAAAAGCTCGCTGGTGGGCTGCGGAGAACACTGCAGTGATTGTCGCAGTGCGGAAACGGAGCGATTTATCTGACTTCCAAAAAGGTGTGGGCGTTAGTTTTCGGGCCAAGGGCGGAAGTATTTATGAAACTACTAAATCTGTAAATTGCTTGCGTGCTGCATTGGTAAAAGTATACCGTACGTGGCAGAATGACGCTATTCAAAACCGGCGCCAAGGAACTGTAGTGCACCACTGGTCTTACATGACAGGGGTGGTGGACAGCTGCGGTGATCTGTACGGACGAATAGGCTTGCAACTGTTGAGTAACTGACCACCGAGATGAACTAATGGGCTACCGTCCAACCGTTGAACAACGGACTGTCCAGAGGAACCAGTGTCCTACCAACAGTGTCTCCTCGAGTGTTCAACGAACATCGTTGCGTATGGGCCTCCGCAGCAGTCGGCTTGTTCATGTACCCCTGCTGAATGCTGTTCATCGGCGACGAAGGCTGGGATTTGCACGCCAGTACCGCAACTGGCACCCATGCTCTGGTCGGCCGCTGTGGCCGAGCGGTTCTAGGCACTACAGTCTGGGACCGAAAGACCTCTACTGTCGCAGGTTCGAATCCTTCCTCGGGCATGGGTCTGTGTGATGTCCTTAGGTTAGTTAGGTTTAAGTAGTTCTAAGTTCTAGGGGACTGATGACTTCAGCAGTTAAGTCTCATAATGCTCAGAGCCATTTGAACCATATGTTTTTGAACCAATGCTCTAGGGGCTCCGGCACGGAAGCTCAGCGTGTTTGGTCAGAGAAATGGTTGCCCTTTGTAATTAAAAATCTGAGTGAATAGATGAACTTGAACGGGTGTCATGGGGCGTCAGCCACGAAAAAATGCAGCGAACAACGACGAACAAAATGAGCTTTAAAAAAAGACGTAGCGTATTTGATTAGTAATCAAAACGTCCTTGGGACCGGGTTCGAACCCCTCCACTGCTTAAATTTTGATTACTAATCAGCATTGGCTGCCAAATACTACCGGCATAAGGAGTCACCGTCATTCTGCAACGGCCTTGTCAAGGCGGCAGAGGAGCGGACAGAGGTTCAGGGCACTCTCTTGTTCTAGGGGTGGGAAACTGCCCCTAACGGTCGAAGAATTAGCAATGATCAACAGCATGAGGATGCAGAAGGCAATGGAAACCTCTGCATTAAAGGCACGTATGGGTTACCCACAGGAGATGTGGCCTGTATATGAAAAAAAGTGTGATGATGGTCTCTCCATTGGCGAAAGATTACGGAATAGTCCCCCATTCGGATATCCAGGAGAGGACTGCCAAAGGGGAGGTGACCATGAGAAAAAGAATGAATAATCAGCCAAAGGATAACGTTCTATGAGTCGGAGCCCGGAATGTCAGAAGCTTGAACGTGGTAGAGAATCTAGAAAATTTACCTTAACTGCGACTATGATTTCGGTGTTACTACAAAAGAAATGCATGTCTTAGCCCTTTCAGCCTCAATGCGAGGCCCACAGTAGCCCTATAGCGGGACCTGGTGGCCGAGGTTGACGGATAGCGGTGATTCCCTGCGCTCCTGCCGCCGCTTGTACAGTCTGCTCAGAGAACTCACTCGTTGGTTGTACTGCAACTTATAGTGAGCACGAACGCTCGAATTTAGCCCAGAACCATAAAAAAATCTGCGGCGCTAATCTGAAAATACTGTTTAGTATATCTTTTGTCAACCCACCCAAGGGGTTGTTTCCAGTTAATGCTAGGTAAGCGGTGCTTGCCTAGAGTCCATTGAATAAACGACACTGATGTATACTTAATTATTACACATACTATGTAGGTTTTGAACAGAGATGAGAGTCTAGCCTTGTCTAAGGGATTTAAGAATTCTCTTTTTTTATACTGTCCACCTTAGCTACCGTTATCTGTTCTTTATGTAGTTCTTTATTTATTACAACATTTCTTTAATTTAACAAAATTATTTCTAAAATTTCCGTTGAATACTTTCCTGAAATCTACGAAAACTGTATCCAGGTTTCTGCTACCTCAAAATTTTCTTAAGTTATTCTGCGATGGCTTAGGGCAGCTTTTCTTGTTCCTCCAGCTTATATTAACCGAAGTGACTTTCAGCTAAATTAGCTGACATTTTGCCGGGCGCGATTAGCCGAGCGGTCATGGTTGGGGAAGGGGTAATTTATTGATCAGTTTAATCAATTTGCATATCAATTTGATATCAATCTTCTGAGCTCGGTTTAAATCTTAATGAGAGTGTTCTGCGTTAGTCTCAAGCTACACATGCACAAGCACACGCATACGCACGCACGCACGCACTCACTCACTCACTCACTCACTCACACACACACACACACACACACACACACACACATATACATACATAGTCATACATACATATATATATATACACACACACACACACACACACACACACACACACACACACACACACACACACACACACACACACACGCGCGCACCGTCATACATAAGTTTTGTTTATTGGACATGGGCATACGTTATTTCTGTTTGTTTGTTTGTTTGTGTGTGTGTGTGTGTGTGTGTGTGTGTGTGTGTGTGTGTGTGTGTGTGTGTGTGTGTGTGTGTGTGTGTGTGTTCGTTTGTTTGTTTTTTGTGTTTTTATTTTTTGCTTTATGGCTCAAAAACAACTGCGAAAATACGAGCCCAGTCAAAACTATAGAACAGGAAGACAGAGAGGAGTGAAAAAACGAATGTACGTCAGTCCCAATTGACAGAAAAAGAACGTGGAGAAAGGCCTAAAAAAAAGACACGATACAGAAACTGACGTCAGAGATTAAAAATTAAATGGCCTTCACCATATTGCTTTGGTCGATAAAAAGTAAGCGGCCGATAACTCAGACGGCAAACCCAAGCAGGAACGTAAACGCTTAAAAAAAATGGGCATTCCGTTGGGAAGTGGCGGAGAGTTAAAACTAGGGCGTAATGTGTACAAAGTGGTGGGGGAGTGCCACTTACCAAACAACGATGGAAACCATAGTGCCCCATCAGACATAATTCTGCAATCCGTTCTACTAGCTGCTTCCACCGACTACACAACTCTGTGTCAGCAGCAACGCTGTAAGCAACTGAGAAAGCTAGCTCCACTCTACGTAAAAACTTGGCCACCTGTGAGCAGGCCTCGCGCGTCGAGGGTTCCGTACAAACTCAATTATGTATACAGTATAGACAGTTCATCCATTCTGGGAATCGAACACCTCGACGATTTTTGCCTGTTATCAACAAGATATCAGTCCCACGGATTCCAAGGCTTTCGAGAACGTTTTAATTTCATTCAACTTTGAAGTTAGGTAGCGACAAAATAATTTTTCGTGTGACGTAATTACACATCGAAAATTTTCTTTCTTGTTTACTGTGGAACCTTTCTTCCTACCAAATTTCATGATTCTATGTCAATGGAGGTACCCTATAGGTTAATGAGTGAGCTTGCGAGTTTCAAAACTGACTTAGAAGCTTAACATTTTCACACCAACATGACAAAGTATCTATTTTCTTCGTGTGATATTATGAGAAATTCACAATTTCGAGCTTTTCTCCTTACTTCCACTGTTAAACTCCTTGATAAAATTTCCCCAACAGTTAGTAACCCATAAGTAAAGAGGCTTAATCCCTGTTCCCATCCACATAGAAGGTTCAGCAGTAGTTAAGTTCCAAATACAGTGTCAGTGTTCGCATGGGTTCATCAAACGCTATTCCTGATAGAACAAATGTTTTTCCATATTTCCTCTTAAAACATTTTATAAGGGCTGTATTTGTTTAAAGCCCGAGAGCAAACACTTTTGCGTCTGTGTTGAAAATTATGAAGTCTTAAACAGTATGTCTTTCATAAGTCTGCCACTATGGCAGTTAGAAAATAATAAGTTTTATTTCGGTTTCATTTTATTTTATTCAGAAGTAAGTTAAAATTGGGTCCAGTTATTTAGTGCGAACTTGCAAATTTCTACGCCGGCCAGGTGCAGCTCGATTAGGTTGCTCCCTTTTTTTTTTTTTGCAGATTCGACGCCGTCAGCTCCTCAGGTTTTGCGCTTCCAGTGACTTGTACACAGCATCGTTATCGTCGTCGTCGTCGTCTTACTCAAATTCAAGGCTCTGAAAGAAAAAAGAAAAGAGTACATGAGTGAGTCGTTGGAGTTCGCATGTGCTGAGACACCATGGCACATCTTCGTATGGGCCGGAAACAGCATTGACGCCGTCACCTCCACAGCCTTTGCGCTTCCAGCGACTTATAGACGGCGTTCGTCGTCGTACTCAAATATAAGCGTCTGAAAAAAAAAAGACAGTACATGAGCAAACGTTTGCTGCGAACCGCGGGAATTCGTACATGCTGAGACACTATGGCGTACCTTCCGTAACAGCATCGACGCCGCCGACGCCGCCGCCTCAGCCCTTGCGCTACCAGCTATTTTTGTCGTACTCAAATCAAAGTGCATGAACAAACGTTTGTTGTGAATTGTGGGAGTTCTTACATGCTGAGGCACCATGGCAATAGTTTGGTGCAAATAGTGGCTCGCAAACATCTACGCTCCACCTCCTCAGCTTTTGCGTTATCGTCGACGAACTCAAATAAATCTAAGCATCTGCAAAAAAGAAAGAGAATATATGAGCATAAGTTTACAGTGACTCGTGGGAGCTCGTATGTGCTCAGACGCCACGCCAAACCTTCGCTGAGTTCGCAAACAGCATCGACGCCGCCACTTCCTCAGCTTTTGTGCTTCCAGCGACTCACACATGGCAGCGGCGCCGTCCAGATACGTTCGCTTCTGCAGCATGCTGTCTGCTCGCAGCGACCTGTCTCCGAAGCACTGCCTCAACCTCACAGCAGCTCTACTTATATAGAATCGTGACAATGCTAAGCGTGGTTTCCGTGGAAATGTGTGCTGACGTCATTTCTTCGCCCATTGTCCGTTACAATTGAACACGGATCCATCGCTGTTACACAACTATCCGTGAAAGATTAAGCGAGGAAATATACACTGGCTTACCCACTGAGTCTATGTTGGACTTCTAGACTGAAGACTTGGTGATTTTAGTCCTCTGTACCAACATTGTCCTGATATCCATACAGTATGTTTCTAATCTCCTTATGCTATCTAGAATTGTATCAGTGTGTTCCGAGGTTTTAACAGGGATTCTTACAAGCGCAATACTCAATTCTACGTACTTTTAACATTTCTGACAGGCGTGGAACAGTTCATAAGGCACCAGAGTGGAATTCGGATGATATTACGTTCAACTCTTCCGATAGTCGTATGTATATTTTTATTTCATGGTACCCGATAACCCTTCCCTAGCATAGCATTGGCCTCTTGTGATTTTGTTTGCAAAGAGATATAGAGTTCCTAGTTTCCTCTTCTTTATTTTGAGTATTTGTAACGAAGCTTGACTTCCGGTACAGACATAATCAACATTCTGCCAACATTTCTGTCAAAGAGGGAGGAGAATGTGAAAGAGTTTCAGGGAACTCTATTGTCCTTGTTGTTGGAAACTATCCCTAAAAGAGAGAATAATTAATAATAACGTACCATATGATAATGGAGAAGGCAATGGAGACCACAGCATTAAAGATGCATAACGTGTATCTACTAGAAAAGTGCCCTGTCACAAGTGGCCGGTCACATAAAAACAGAATGAAACATTCTGGCAACATACCCCAGGTTGTGGCTAAGCTAAGTCTCCGCAATATGCTTTGTTCTAGGAGTGCTAGTTCTGAAAGGTTTGGGTTCTAGAAACCACTTGACCGCTACGGTCGCAGGTTCGATTCCTGCCTCGGGCATGGTTGTGTGTGATGTCCTTAGGTTGGTTAGGTTTAAGTAGTTCTACGTTCTAGAGGGCTGATGACCACAGCAGTTAAGTCCCATAGTGCTCAGAGCCGTTTGAACCATTTTTTTTAAATGTTTGGAGAAGTGCTTCTGTGAATTTTGGAAGGAAGGTGACGAGATATTGGCGGAATTAAAGCTGTGAGGACGGGTCGTGAGTGTGCTTGGGTAGCTCAGATGGTAGGCAACGTATGAGGCTGCTGAAGGATAGATCCTAGTTATTGGATTAGTCTTAACGCAGTTTGGAAGACAGCTGCGGATCTCCGTGTCCTCTCTGCGCTACTCATATCAGAGGCTGCTTACACAGAGAATGAGGCTGCGGTCGTTCGCTGTGCCAGTGTCCTATCGGCCGATATACAGGTAGCTACAGACTTCACTTCCTGAAGATGTTAGTTCCTGTGACGGTGTGTGAGTCTATGTCCTTACGCTCAACTGTCACTGTGAGGGAGAAGGAAGGTAGTACATGGTCTTCCTAACAACTTCAACAAGAAGCTATACGAAATACACTCCCTGACACAACGTGAAGCACCTAGTCGGTTGTCAATGGAACTTGGTACAAGGGCACACCTTCGGCGAATATGTAAATTATTAGAGTTGCAATTACCTGTGACAGGTACAACAGGCACCATAGTGCTTTAGTATTCTCGTGTTTAGTGACTTTACCAGCCCTGTTAGGGTATATAAGTGGTGTGAACAGCATAAGATGTCCAGTGATTATTGTGAAGAACATAGAGATGGTGTGTACCCGTGCGAAACAGTGCTGTTGATCGTTATTTGGCTGCCTGGTTGACTTGTGAAATACCTTAATTTGTGGGTCTTTCGGATGGGACAGTGGCCCAATGTCGGACAGCATGGAAAAGGGAGAGCAGGCATACTCTCCGTCAAGGTTGCTGCCTACCGGTGTGATTAGCTCATGCTGTATTTTGCACCAACCAAATCATAACATCTTCACATTTGTACCAGCCATACGAGCACGAGTACTGTATTTCCAGAAACATTATGTCTTATCCCACACCACTGGCTGGAGACTATGCAGTAGGCAGGCTAGATAATTACCGTCCCACGTGTAGCCTACCGTTAACTCCACGACATAAACAAATGCGTTTGGACTGGTGTCACGACCGGGATGAAATAATAGCTGATATATGGCGTCGCATTGTGTTCGCCGATGAATCAATGTTCTGCTCTGCTCTGATCACTCTCGCTGAGAAGGAAATTTGGAAATTTGTGGTAAGTTCCTATGGGACCGAACTGCCTTGGTCATCGGTCCCTAGCCGCGCGGCATTAGCCGAGCGGTCTCAGGCGCTGCAGTCATGGACTGTGCGGCTGGTCCCGGCGGAGGTTCGAGTCCTCCCTCGGGCATGGGTATGTGTGTTTGTCCTTAAGATAATTTAAGTTAGGGACTGATGATCTTAGCAGTTAAGTCCCATAAGATTTCGCACACATTTGAACATTTTTTTCATTGGTCCCCAGGCTTACGCACTACTTAATCTAATTTAAACTAACTTACGCTGAGGAAAACAGAAACACCCATGCCCGAGGGAGGAATCGAATCTCTGACGGGAGAAGCAGCGCGAACCGTGACAAGGCGCCCCGACCTCGCGTCTACCCCGAACGGCTCGCTGACAGATATGGTGTCGACCAGGGGAGATAGCCCATCCTTCCAATGTTTTAGAGAGGCACAATGATGTTGCTCTACATCTAAGTCTACATACATAATCCGCAAACCACCATATGGTGCCTGGCGGAGGGTACCTTGTACCACTACTAGTCATTTCCTTTCCTCTCCCACACTCAAATAGAGCGAGGTAAAAACTACAGCCTATGTGCCTCATTAGGTGCCCCAATTTCTTTTACCTCGCCTTCGCAGTCTTTATCAGAAATGTACTTTGGCGGTAGTAGAATTTTTCTGCAGTCAGCTTCAAAAGCCTTTTCTCTAAATTTCCTCAATAGCGTAAAAATCTAGGAGCTAGCCTCTGAATTGCTCCGATGTATTCCATTAACCTCACATGGTATGGAGCCCACACACTCGAGCGGTACTCAAGAATGGGACCCACAAATATTCTATACTGGGTCTCTTTTGTACTCATGGGCTACACATTCCAAACTCGCCCAGTCAACCGAAGCCAAGCGTTGGTCTTTGCGTTACCGTCCTTACTTGCTCATTCCATTTCATACCTCCTTGCGACGTTACGCCTACATAGTTGCGTTCAAATGCATGTGAAATCTTATGGACTTAACTGCTAAGGTCATCAGTCCCTAAGCTTACACATTACTTAACCTAAATTATCCTAAGGACAAACACACACACCCATGCCCGAGGGAGGACTCGAACCTCCGACGGGACCAGCAGCACAGCCTACATAGTTAATCGACACAGCTGTGTCAAGCAGCGCACCACTAATACCTTATTCGAATATTACAGGATTGGTTTTTCTACTCATCTCTGTTAAGGGAAGCCGGAGGTGCCTATGCTGCCCATGTTAAAAAAAATCACTAAGTTTGAGGAAATTTATGAATAAACTACCAAATAGAGAAATTAGAATGTTTTTTTTACATATAGAGTGGTTTAGTATTGCAGTTATGACATAACGATTTTGGAGTATCTTTTCTAGTTTCCTTCCAATTACTTTTTTAATAATGATACAATTATTTTACAAATAATTGCTTTATAATTAAACTGAAATGAAACTACTGAAATAATTGCCAAATGGCTGTGTTACAATGTAAGTTTGACCACTAGGAGTGCTGTATAAAAATTTCTTCTCTCTAGCTTGAGTGGATTTTGAGAAAATGTTCCTTATATTCGAAAAATTCTAATTTATGGGAAATGGCTATCAAAGTTTCTCAATACATTCCTGCACTATAGGATGGATTATCAGGGTCTTCTTCTTCATCCTCCGAAAGCTTCCTCTTCTGTCTTCTTTTCTGGCCTGTTGTTCCATCATACTTCATATGCCTTTCTCTTCTTTTTGCTCCTGTTATCCTTTCTCTGTCAATATTTCTTAGTGGTCATACAGTGTTAACCCCAGCTGTAAATACTAATGCCTTCAGAACTTCACACTTCCCACTGTTCCCTTGGTTGTAGGTTTCTATTGCATCATAAATGCCGAAGTGCAGTGTTTTTATGTTTACAAACACCCTTTAGAAATCACTTTCCAAATCAAATTGTTTACGCTCTCATTGGATTCTGCGTCTTTCCGTGTAGGCATTTGTGTAACAATTCTGGCTGTGCTAAGTCATGAAAAATTGGTTTTATTGCATTTATCACAGCTGCTGGCAAACCATGTTTGTTATCATAGTCCTTTGTTGCATTATATTTGCACCAGGAATCTTTCGGGCACAGGCTGTGTTGAGGGTATTCATTGGAGCATGAAGGAACAATGCCCACACTGCTTTTCCCATGTCACTAACATTACTAGTATTTTACCTTACAGCATACCCATAGTATCTCTGTAGACGTTCAATGAGCTCATCAGAAAGCCTGCCTCTCCCTCCTACTGTCTTTCCATCACTGAGCTCACTTGAACCCAAAGTTTGTTTGAGCCTTCGAAGCCGTGCACCCATATGCTCTTAGCGCTTCATTTGTCACAGAAGACAATGTAGCCAACCCTTGCACACTCGCTGTATGCGTAACATAAGGCGCTGTATGCGTAACAGCCCGAGAAAATCCTAAGCAGTTCGCCAGGAAGTTCACGAGAGGGTGTTACATGCATTCAGCGGCCGTCCATTTCCTCTGGAGGCGTGGGGGAAAATAGTAATAACTCCACTTCTAGGGCGAGTAGAACAATAATTCAAAGTTTACATTAAAGAGGAATGTTCCAATTAATTTTCGGTATAAAAAAAATCGTAATTTTTTGGAATGACCACCACCAGCTCCCCTTAATTTACGTTTTTATACGTTTAGAAAAAGCTCCCCTTCATCACACAACATAGAAATTACGTCCACGTCATCCTATGTCAATCTACAATCAGTGAACGATGATACTTTCCCATACATTATAGTGTCCTCAGTGAAGTTTCACATTTCCATGGCAGGGTTCTGACGATACCCTTTTCTCTGACAAACACTCGCCTTCCAGGACGCGAACTTCATTAAGTTACTTAAGAAGTTTTTCAGCCACTCAGAAATCTGAGAACGTATTCCGTATGCTCTGCAGACTTTCGTTACCTGGTTGCAGTGTGCCAGACTCATTTGAGGAACTTTTACTGGAGAGAGAGCGAGAGAGAGAGAGAGAGAGAGAGAGAGAGAGAGAAAGAGAGAGCTAGGGAACGGGAACGAGGGAGAGAGAGAAATTATGACCGTAATTAAAATGAAACTGACTCTCAGGTTTGGTAACAATAGTAAAAACGAAGAACGCTAATGCTCTCTGGTGGCCGTTTTACCTATCACAGAGAATAAATCACATAATCGCTGGTGATGTGTACATGTATGAAGTTGAACTCACATTCGGTTTTCTCTTCCAGGTGCTTCAGTTTTCAAGCATTGAATTTGAATGATCGTATTGTCTGTTCAAGATTGATTTAGTATGAGCCGGTTTTACCAGGAATTTCCTGTGAGCAGAGGATTTCCGCCGTACGCGTATTATATCCATATATGGGAAGAGCTGTGAAACAGAGAATCACGTGTTTTCATGATTAAAAGTAACATCGTTCGCTGAAAGATATCAGTAATAAAGATTTCCCTTCTTCGCGGACAATGGTGTCTTAAAATATCTGTTCACTGAAATGTTGGTGATAATGTGTGTGTAGTTCTAGTATCGTGCTTGTGTTGTTGACAACAAAAAGGGAGAAGTTGAGCTCCTAGTTTCTGTTCGAATGAGACGCTGTGGAGAGCTTTGTAATTTAACACAGGTTATTGGTGCATAGCGTGCTGATAGGGAACTATACGACACACCCCTCGTCGCATTGACTGTAGAATACTGGTGGTGGAAAGTTCTGTCACCTTCAGGTTCTGAACTACCAGGATCTGAAACGACTACCTACAAGTAAAGTGTTACAGCAAGAGCGTGCTCTAGTAGCCTCGGCTACGGAGGGCGTGCAGTCCCTGTTACTCACTCTGTGTCACTTGTACATTGATGACGCCTAGACAAGTGCTCAGTTATCATTCCTATAATCTCAGCATCAGATAACATTGCATTACAAGATTTTCACGTCTGTTAGTAATTCGTGTGTCCAGAGTTTGAATTAGAGGGTAAATTATAAAATATGTAGTGCAAGGAAGAATGATTGGGATTTAACGTCCTGTTGCCGACGACGTCGTTAGAGAGTGAGCAACATCTTGGACTGGGCAGTGTGGGAGAGGAAATCGATCATGGCTTTTTCAATGGAACCATCCCGATAGTAGGCAAGCCGCTGTCGTTGGGGTACTGGGTTTGTTCCGCGATGCAACAGAACTCGAATCCTCGCATGGATATCCTGATTTCAGTTTACATAAATAACTTCATTCAAATCCCATACTTTCTCAAAGGGGTCGGCCGGTGTGGCTGAGCGGTTCTACGAGCTACAGTCGGGAACCGCGCGACCGCTACGTTCGCAGGTTCGAATCCTGTCTCGGGCATGGATGTGTGTGATGTCCTTAGGTTAGTTAGGTTTAAGTATTTAAGTTCTAGGGGATCTCAGATGTTATGTCCTATATTGCTAAGAGCCATTTGAACGATTTCTCAAAGGGATTTAAGTTGAGTGCATGGGCTGGCCAGTCCAATCGCCGTTTAACCTCTCGTTCCAAGAGCTCCAGCACCTGCGCAGTTAGATGCAGTCGCGCATTGTGATCAATAAAAATGAAGTCAGAGCCGAATGCACTCATGGATAGATGCATATGAGCAAGGAATCCAGTATCAAAATACGTTGACTGCTGAAAGTACCATGTTCAAAAATTTCTATTCAGTAAGCTATTTCAACATTATGCCTCCTCACAACATAAGATCTAGAGCACAAAAACGATCATATTCGACAGTACTGAACGTATCCTCATATGGCGAGATGGCGAGAGGTGGAAACAGATAATGCACGCAGGCACATTAACGTGCGTATTCGTTTTGGTGGTCCAGGTGTTATGACTTGGGCAGGCGTAATGTTGCATGGACGTACTGATTTCTAAATCTTTGAATACAGAGCACTCACCGGCCAGCGTTATTGTGACACTGTACTTTTTCCACATGCGCGTCTTTCCAGGGGTGCATTAGCCGCTGACAACGTTTTTATGGATGAGACAGTATCGAACAGTGCAGGAGGAGCAGCTCTTGGAACGAGAGGATATTTCTGTGGCAATCTGTGGAGGTCAGTGGGACAGCAGCCGAAAAAGTACATGAAAAAATAGTGATTGAAACCAACAGCTGTACTGTATACCAACGTCATTTATTCAAAGCATGCTACCTGTTTCGTCGCTTAAAAGCATCAGCAGGCTCTTGTACTTGGGAAAAATACAATTACAGATCAGAGTGGTAACTTATATGTCAGGCCTGATGAAGCAATTATGAAGACTGCCCCACATTCGCAAGTTGTTGCAAACCCTCTTTCACTATCAAGCCAATGTGAGAACGATTGAAAGGCTATGAGCTATTATGTTAACAGTGATCACGACAACTTATATGTGTACGTAAGTTATGCGACCACTGCATTTAGTTCCAAAATTCACACGGGGTATCAGTCTCTGGCCTTGTGGGTTAGTATATGGGAGAAAAATGCCTTTACCTTTCGAACTGATGAAACGAATACTTGGAAATGACGCTCAATCGGCGAACAATTCGTGAAAAGTTTGTGCGACGTTTGGCAACAAGTGAAACAGGCAAACACGAAAGATTGAGAGTGCCAGAAGTGGATGGGACAACACATGGGCCGCGCGGGATTAGCCGAGCAGTCTCAGGCACTGCAGTGATGGACTGAGCGGCTGGTCCCGGCGGAGGTTCGAGTCCTTCATCGGTCATGGATGTGTGTCTTTGTCCTTAGGATAATTTGGGTTAAGTAGTGTGTAAGCTTAGGAACCGATAACCTTAGCAGTTAGGTCCCGTAGGGTTTCACACACATGATGGGTAGCCATAATAGGGGGTTGCCCAGTGGGTATTGGTGACAAACCCGTAAACCCCAGGAGTAACGCAAAGAAATTCATGACTTCATACCACTGACCGTACCAAGTAGTGGAAATGATATCATCTCTCAGTTTTCACATACAGATGCCAACAAAAACTTCGATGATCCATGTGGACCGAATTAAGCCATTTAAGGGAGCTGCGGGTGCTTTCACAGAAGTACTATCGCCGTCTGCATTGCGGATTACGAAGAAGGAAGAGACGACTTGTGAGCGAAGTAGTCCGACGTGCACTTCCGCAGCATCAACAGATAAAATTTGAGATTACCGTGGGAGGTTACTGGGGAGGATTGTGACTTTTGTATGTTCTATTCATAGAATATTTGGAGTGTTTGTCTATTTTTCTTCTTTGATCATATAGTATGTTAAGAGATTAGTCAATATTTCCTTTGAATGTGATGTTCTATAGATTTGTCAGATTAATCTAGCCGTTCGCCGGAGGGAGGAGAAGTGATAAGGATTCCATTCTATCAGGTAGCATAACGGAATCGGGACATTGGAGAAATGCAGGGTGAAACTGCAGGGAAATGGGTACAAATGCATACCAAGGAAGAACTAATATACGGTCCAGTCACATTAATGTGATCACCGCCGATGTTCGACATCAATGTGAAATAACAACTCACAGACGGTAGGTGGCAGTGGAGAGTACAACAAAGCGTGCAGAGGTGGTGGAGGGGGGGGGGGGGGTCTGTGGGAAACCCTACAATGACTGTCGCAATGCGGAAACGGAGGGATTTACCTGACTTTCAAATGGGTGTGAGAGTTGGTTTTCGGGCCGAGGTCTGAAGTATTTATGAAACTGCTATATCTGTAAACTGCTTGCGTGCTGTCTTGGTAAAGGTATAGTCCGTGGCAAAACAACGCTATTCAAAACCGGCGCCAAGGTAACTGTGGTGCAGCACGGGCCGTAGATGACAGTGGTGGTGGACAGCTGCGGAGATCCATACCGGCGAATATATTGGCAACTGTTGAATAACTGCTGCCTGCCGAGATGAACTAATGGGATACCATCCAACCGTTGAATAACGGACTGCCCAGAGGAACCAGTGGGCTATCAACAGTGTCTCCTCAACGACTATTCAACGAACATAGTTACGTAGGGGCCTCCGCAGCAGGCGACTAGTTCATTTAACCATGGTGACTGCTGTTCATCGGCGACGAAGGTTGGTATTTGCACGCCAGTACCGGCAGCTGTGGCAGAGCGGTTCTAGGTGCTACAGTCTGGAACCGCGCGACCGCTACGGTCGCAGGTTCGAATCCTGCCCCGGATATGGATGTGTGTGATGTCTTTAGGTTGGTTAGGCTTAAGTAGTTCTAAGTTCTAGGGGACTGATCACCTCAGAAGTTAAGTCCCATAGTGCTCAGAGCCACGTGAACCATATGTTTTTGAACCCATGCTCTAGGGGCGCCGGCACGGAAGCTCAGCGTGTTTTGTCAGAGGGGTGGATGCCCTCTGTAATAAAAAAAGAAAACAGACTTAATAGATGAACTTGAACGGGTGTCATGAGACGTCCGCCCCGAACAAATGAATCGAACAACGACGAACAAAATGAGTTTTAAAAAAAGAAGTATCGTATTTGATTAGTAATTAAAACGTCCTCGGGCACGGGTTCGAATCCCGCCACTGCTTAAATATTGACTACTAATCAACATTGGCGGCCGAAGACTTCCGGCATCAGGAGTCGCCATCATTCTGCAAACAGCCTTGTCAAGACGGCAGAGGAGCGGACAGAGTTTCAGGGCATTCTCTTGTCCTAGGTGTGGGATTGCCCCAAACGGTGGAAGATTCAGCAATGATCAACAGCATGAGGAAGCAGAAGGCAATGGAAACCACTACATTAAAGGCACGTAACGGGTATCCACAGGACATGTGGGCTCTATTTGAAAAAGTGTCATGATCTCTGCATTGGCGAAAGATTCCGGAACAGTCCCCCATTCGGATCTCCAGGAGAGGACTGCCATAGGGGAGATTACCATGAGAAAAAGAATGAATAATCAATGAAAGGATAACGTTCTACGAGTTGGGGCGTGGAATGTCAGAAGCTTGAATGTGGTAAGGAAATTAGAAAATTTACCTTAACTGCGAATATGATTTCTGTGGTACCTGAAAAGAAATGAAAGCCTTAGCCCTTTCAGCGTCAAAGCATGGCCCGCAGTAGCCCTACAGCGGGACCTGGTGACCGAGGTCGGCGGGTAGCGGTGCTTCCCTACGCTCCTACCGCCGTTTGTACAGTCTGTTCAGAGATCTCACTCGTTGGCACTACTGTAACTTATAGTGAGCACGAACGCACGAATTTAGCCCAGAACCATAAAAAATCTGTGGCGCTAATCCGAAAATATTGAATAGTATCTCGTTTGTCAACCCATGCAAGGGGTTTGTTTCCAGTTAACGCCGTGTAAGCGGTGCTTACCTAGAGTCCATTGAATAAACGACACTGCGTTGTACTTATTTATTGCACATACTATGTAGGTGTGAACAGAGATGCGAGTGTAGCTTTGTCTAACGCCTTTAAGAATTCTATTTTCGTTTTTTTGGGCACTGTCTATCTTAACCACCGTTATCTGTTCTTAATATAGTTCTATAATTATTACAATATTTCTTTCATTTAACAAAATTATTTCTAAAATTTCTGCTGAATACTTTCCCGAAATCTACGAAAACTATATTCAGTTTTCTGTTACCTCAAAAAATTTCTTAAGTTGTACTGCCACGGCTTAGGATAGCTTTTCTTGCTCCTCCAGCTTGTATTAACCGAATTGACTTTCAGCTAAATTAGCTGAAATTTTGTTCTTGGTGCGTCTGTGGATTATAATCGATAATATTTTTGAACAATGAGCAAGAATGCTCAACTTCCTATGTTCTTCATACAATTTGTTCTTCTTTGACATCATCATTTACTTCTCAAGTATTGTGTGTCGTGTCCTGCTTCATATAAACCATTTATTAATAAACAGACGGAATGTTTTAGTTTCATGATTCACTACCATTATCGATTCACCAATGATGATATCAATACCATTATCTTCTTTCTAATCATTTATATCCTTTAACACTTCTTCATAATTTAGTATTTTCGGGCCCATATTCAGTTACTTTACTTCTTCTTTGGTCAGTATCGACCTAACACTTCTCTCTTTCTAACGTCCTCCACACTGTCAGAAAAGAAAATAACACCCTGAAGGACAAAGTCCTTTTCATATCAATTGAGGTGACAGATAGTTCATCATTGTAGGAATATATGGTAACAAACTCAGACCAAATGAAACGCACATGTCATAGTAAAGGGTACCCAAACAGTCGCATCAGTGTACAATGTATCCTCCTGTAGCAGCGCAAGAGGTGTATATTCTCGCGTGCAAACGATCAAAGAGGTGCCGAATAGTATCCGGCGATAGACTGTCCCCAGCAACTAGCACCATAGGGTTGGGTTGGGTTGTTTTGGGGAAGGAGACCAGACAGCGAGGTCATTGGTCTCATCGGATTAGGGAAGGACGGGGAAGGAATTCGGCCGTGCCCTTTGAAAGGAACCATCCCAGCGTTTGCCTGGAGCGATTTAGGGAAATCACGGAAAACCTAAATCAGGATGGTCGGACGCGGGACTGAACCGTCGTCCTCCCGAATGCGAGTCCAGCGTCTAACCACTGCGCCACCTCGCTCGATCTCTAGCACCATATGTTGCAGATCGGTAATAGTTCTTACAGGCTCTGGAGAACGAGTAAGTCTCCGCTTCATCATGTCCGATAAATGATCGTTTTCGAGAGATCTCGTGACATCGTTCGCTAGCGTATTTGCACACCACGAGGAGCACGTTGGTTGGTTGGTTGATTCGAGGGAGGTGACGAAACAGCGAAGTCGTTCGTCCCATCGATTTAGGGGAGGATAGGGAAGCAAATCGGCCGTTCCCTTTCAATAGAACCATCCCGGCATTTTCCTGAAGCGATTTAGCGAAATCACGGAAAATCTAAATCAGGATGGCCGGACGCGGTTTGGAAATGTCGTCCTCCCGAATGCGAGTCCAGTGTGCTACACACTACGTCATCTCTCTCGGTAGAGCGCGTTGCCTCACAGCAACTGTATGTGGTCGTGAAGTGTCCTGCTGAAAAAAAAGAACACATCGTCTTACTGTCAAAGAAATGACGGTAGCACCGGGATGACAATCTGTGCAACTTAGCGGACACTGGTTACTTTACGAGTCGGAAACACCAGTTGCGACCTCGAATTGAAACTGATAGGCTCCCTCACCATGAAGCCTGGGATGAGGTCTCCCAGTCGTTTGCGAATGCACTCCGAAATAGGCAGCTCGCCAGGTCTACGACGTAGACGTGTGTATTGGTCACTCACGTACACACAACACGTATTCTAGTCACATAAGACAACAGAGCGCCATTTCACCCTCCTGCGCATTCTTCCAAGACAACCAGAGAAGGTGAGCTTGGCGGCGTCGAGGTGTTAGTGGTAGCCTGCCAAGCAGATATTTCCCAACGGTCCTTCGTGACACACAAAGTGCGACATAAGCCCGGATTTTTTTCCTTGGTCGATGGTGAGTCGTTCACCGCAGCTCACACAATGCGCCGACCTTGACGTGTGTGTGTACTACGGCGACATCCAGAACCTGCTGTACGTGTATCCGAGTGATCCACAGACTACAGCTGAAAGTAATGGCACAACACCGGTGTGCCACCTCTAAAATGTGTAGCAATCCGTCGATACGTCCGTCCGGTTTCCCGCAGGTCCAGAATGCGACGCCACTCAAATGGCTGAGATAACGGGAGTTCGTTTTCCTCAGCGAGGCATGGTTGTAACAATAAATAGAACGAATTTTGCAAACACTGTTCACCTCTAAACTCAGCACAGTCACTGCCTGCAGAATCAAAACAGCGAGCCCACAGACAGGTTTTCTGAGCGTCATCTAATCGCCGATGACCACGGCGAATGAATCACTAACATTATAACCCCTTGCCGTATGCTTTAGTATTGTATAGCACAACTCGGCAACCTGAAGATGTTCTAAGAGCGAAGCCGATCGTAGAACAGTAAATGTTTGAATATACAGCTGAGGTGGTTTTCATTAATCATTACAATATAATCAGGTTTTTATGTCTTCAACCACAAAGGTTTTACGTAATAAACGTCAAATATTTGAGAAAATAAGTGGTTTGTAATCATATCGAAAGTTGCCTGTTCATTCTGTAGTTAAATATTTTACGCACTACATTTTGCTTTTAGTAGATCGCGACAGCTATCTTTTTAATACTTTGGGTATCTCTACAATATTCAACTTCGATTGATCGAGATGGGCCTTTGAGCACCCTCTTTGTTTATCCACTGTGACACCTTCGCATCTTTGGGATGACTTGTCTTACAGCCAATGGGGAACTTTCGTGATTTGGAGTCCAAGTGCTGTTCCTTGTTTGAAAGTGCTTCCGCGATTCCGATTCTGTGTCTTGCGTGTTCTGTTCTTGTACTCGTGAGGCTTCTATTTTGCGAGGACGACTGGATTTGTCTAGTGTCAGCTTGAGCTTCTTTGCAGGTTGTGCAGTGCTCAAGGAACTGGGTGAGTTACTTACCGTGGTGAAGATGAAGTGAAACTGTTGGGTTATTTCGGAACCGCTCGCTAAGTGTCTGTACAGTTACCTCTCGATTGCCCTACGTTCCGCTTGGACGCAGTATTCTTCCAGATGTCGAAATGGAAATTCGTAGTATGCTCAATTTCGATTAATTCGCAGCTGATCATAGTGACGAACATTATCGTTTCTAACCATAGTGCGCTAGATTCAAAGTCATCATTCTCTCCTGAATTATAAGAGAGCTGTTGCCTTCTAAACGTTAGGTGCTGAGGACTTAGCATTCCGCCGTGCGGGATTAGCCGATTGGTCTAGGGCGCTGTAGTCATGGACTGTGCAGCTGGTCCCGGTGAGGTTCGAGTCCTCCCTCGTGCATGGGTGTGTGTGTGTCCTTAGGATAATTTAGGTTAAGTAGTGTGTAAGCTTAGCGACTGATGACCTTAGCAGTTAAGTCCCATAAGATTTCGCACACATTTGAACATTTTTGAACATAGCATTCCGATGCTTATTGTGATATTCGCGCACGTTGTATGGCTTTGAGGCCCATGTGTGTTTGTAAATCAATTATATTCTTTCGGTAACGATATATTTAGTCATTAACTTCATGAATGTAATTTCTTTGTTAATTGTGCATGGCGTCATATTGCTTTCACTTGTTGGTTCCACTCACGGTCCGGGAATATTCTTACACGTCAGAGGCCACTCACTGAAATAATTTTGCAACTATGACACATTAAAAATAAGTTTTCTCTTTTAGTACGAAATTAGGTTTCAGATGCAGAAGCGTAGGTTGACGGCAGCGGTTACGGCGACTGATCCTTAGTGAATGTGCTGCTGAGCAGTCTCGCACTTTCCTGAGATATTAGATGGAATTGTAGTCGTAGATTAAATTATCAGTTTATTTTTGATAGTTCAGATTATTCTTTGGTGCTGAGAACCAATGAACACATACTTGACGCTAAATCTTTGTGAGCAATGTTACACGCTGTAAGCAGAAAACGAATACTTATTTAAGTTTTGGCCAATCTCTTGCTGAATTGTTATTTACTGCTAAATGTCAAATGATAGCTATGCAAACCCCAGTTTCAGTTTCACTTAAATTATGTAAGTTTGTCGCATGCATGCGATTACTCTGTTAATCATTACGGGTCATGTTGGTTTACTGCTTGTCCGTTGTGTGCCTGAGACGTAGTGGAGTAAAACTGGGTACCTGCCGGGAATCTACCGAAACAGGTGTGAGAAACCGACTCCAAACCAGACGCGAAGGGTTTGGCTGACCAGAACAACGGTCGTTCATCCGAGGCTGGAATCCGATCCGGTCCTGCTCACCTCGCCGTGTAACAGGGCACCTCGCTGCGTTGTACGAACAGGTTTAACAGCACTGTGGCGAATAACTCGCGTAGGACGTAACACCACTCTTTTCCCGTGATCGGTTCAAGACATAGAACGAAGTATTCGGCAAATGGCAGTCCACAGATGGGCACATAATTTGTTGCGCGATTAATCACTTGAATTCTTGTGTCAAACGAGTTTCCGAAGGAGGTGTTATTGTTTAAATGGAACATTCATTATACGGGGTACTATAAATGATTCATTCGTTTTCAAAACTCTGTGTTCTAAAGTATTACATGTAGAAATATGACTGATTAAAGAACAGAACCGTACACTCAGCAAACTTGCATTTTTCACTCTACATATGTTCTATGAGTGTCCGTCCCGTCACAGGATACACGTCGTAGAGGTAGTCAGGCTTATTCCATACCTTACAACGCAACATACTGTCACTGGTCATCAATGCAGTACTGATGCGTTCGCTGATCTGTTCCAGTGTTCTCGACAGTGTTGGTAAGTAAACACGGTCCTTGAAGTACCCCCTAAGGACAAAGTCACAAGGCGTTAGGTCAGGCGGCATCGGTGGCGAAGGGAACAGAGCCGTATCATCTTCACCATTAAGCCAAATACAGCGATCCGGAAGTTCGTCGTTTAGTTAGCGACGAACATCGATGCTCCAACGAGTGGGTGCAACGTCTTCTTGGAAGATGAAAGTCTCGTAATAAGCAGTCAGTTGTGGAAACAATCACAACAGTTACATGTCACAGTAAGAACTGCCCCTCAGGGTTTTCTCACGGAAGAGAAACGACCCACAGAGCTTCGTCCGTGACACTGTACAGAAACAGCAACCATCCGCGAATCTCGTACAAGCGCCACAATTTTATGAGGATTTTCAGTGTCACACTCTCTCACATTGTGGCGATTAACTTTTCCACATAAATGGAAGACTGCTTCGTCGCTGAATATTAGCTTTGAAGCAAAAAGCTCTCTTCTTGCTATGTCGCCATTTTGTCAAGATACTACACTCGTGACGTCAACTGTAGACACAATGCAAACTCAGTCAATTTCTGGTTCTATTCATGCACCAATCATATAAACGAGCTTATGCAATACCTT
The DNA here is from genome assembly GCF_023897955.1 of Schistocerca gregaria. NCBI lineage: Eukaryota > Metazoa > Arthropoda > Insecta > Orthoptera > Acrididae > Schistocerca > Schistocerca gregaria. The sequence continues at coordinate 291,054,390 of NC_064927.1, forward strand.
GCGGAATGTAGAACTTCAGAAACGAGTGAATTATTTGTAGTTGCCCTGTGCTTAGGCATTTGAAAGCTCTTCACCGTTGCAGTGATAATGTTTTAGTTCGAAATTTCTGCAGAAGTGTCCGAGTAATTTGCAAGGCAAGGTGACTCTCGTTGTCTAATGTGTGTGTGTGTGTGTGTTTGTTTGTTTGTGAATTACTAAGGGACCAAACTGCTGATCTCATTGGTCCCTAGACCTACGCACTACTTACACTAATTTATGCCAAGAACACGCACACCCATGCCCGAGGGAGGATTCGAACCTCCAGCGGGAGGATCGCGCATTCCGTGACATGGCGTCTCTAACCTCGCGGCCACTCCACGTGGCCTAGCTGTCTAAAAAGTGCTAAATGAGTCTTTCACGCAAGGTTCCTTCGGTATACACAGCAAGGAGATTGGCCATCGCTACTGAGATGAGACGTAATTTCTCTTGACCCTAGTTTAAACGAAACAGATACAGAGCTAAGACGATTTAGAAGGGGCTCGGAAGAAGTGTGTCAAACGCATGAATTTTTGTTTCTTTCTTTTGGTTTCAGGTTCAAATGGTTCAAATGGCGCTGAGCACTATGGGACTTAACATCTGAGGTCATCAGTCCCCTAGAACTTAGAACTACTTAAACACAACTAACCTAAGGACATCACACACATCCGTGCCCGAGGCAGGATTCGAACCTGGGACCGTAGCGGTCGCGCGGTTCCAGACTGAAGCGCCTAGAACCGCTCGACAACTACGGCCGGCTTTGGTTTCAGGAAATATTGATCATACAGTCAGCAAAAGTAGTAACTGCACAGTCTTACCATAGCGCGCTAAAGTAAGCTAACAGAATAAGTTTAGTACTGTGGTTAGTACAATATACGAAATAGATTTAATTATAGTCGTGACTACATTATATACAAAGCCATTCTGAAAATTGTTTGATATCGGATATGTTTTTCAAGGTAGAGTCTTCATTAGCAAACTTAAGTTTTTAATTTTTAACAGTATACAAATGTAGAAAAGTTGGCGTCTTCATATATGGATATATTGTAAGTTCGTAAGACTATATGTTATTTATTAAAATCTTTTTGGCAGTGTCTTTGGGTGAAAACAAAAGTACGAATTTGAAAGTGTTCGGGAAATATCTGTGGTGAACAGCTTACCTGTATCACTTTCAATATATGAGGCGAGGTACCTAAATGTTTATCTTCAAACTTTTGTCCTGTTATGACATTTGTATACGGCCTTCATCTAGTTAAACAGTGACCAGGGGTCACGAGACAAACATCAATACATTCTCGCAACTTCATTAATAACCGAAATACAGGCATCAACTTCGTCTCTTTTTCAAGAGTGCTATTATTCTTTTCCCAACAGAACAGCGGATCTCCATGAGACAAAATCAGTTATATCACTTTTTTGTACAGTAACAAGAAATCACAGAGTAAAGATACCAGGGCATGCTGAAAACTAATGCTTCCGAATTTTTTACCAGAAAACTCTTACAGCTTTTTAAATAAAACAAATTTTATGTACATTCTGCTTTTTTATTCTTCATATCTACATATTTGTTGCTCACGATGGTCACCATGGCGTCGAACACATTTCTCCCAACGAGAGACCAGTTTGTTGATACCGCCACTGTAGGATGTTTGACATTGTTGACAGAAGCACAATCTCATATCTGCTTGAACCACTTCATCTCGTACGAAATGAGTCCTCGGAGGTGTTTTCTAAGTTTTGGAGATTGTAAACGGATGGTCGATGACAGTGAAACCAAATATTCAAATGTGTATGAATTCCTAAGGGACCAAAGTGCTGAGGTCATCGGTTCCTAGACTTACACACTACTTAAACTAACTTACGCTAAGAACAACACACACAGAAATGCCCGAGGGAGGACCCGATCCTCTGGCGGGAGTGGCCGCGCAGTCCGTGACATTACGCCTCAAACCACGCCGCCACTCCGCGCGGCGACAGTGAAACCAAGAAGTCGCATTAATTTCCAGCTCGGTCTCGTACACTCACTGTAAGGATTTCAGTTGCGTCACTGCGGCCATCGATGGCCCGTCATCCAGAAGTCTGCGTCACTCTCCAAGGAAACTTACGCCTACGATTTACGACACAATGCATGTCTGTGGGATGGACTTTACAAAGGTTTAAACATGTTTCGTAACCAAATAAAAGATTATGTCGCTAGAGAGTCAACTAAGTGGTGCTAAAATGACACAATTAACCAGTTTTACCTCCCACTATATTCAACAAATACACCACTGGCCATTAAAATTGCTACACCAAGAAGAAATGCAGATGATCAACGGGTATTCATTGGACAAATATATTATACTAGAACTGACATGTGATTACATTTTCACGCAATTTGGGTGCATAGATCCTGAGAAAACAATACCCAGAACAACCACCTCTTGCCGTAATAACGACTGTGATACGCCTGAGCACTGAGTCAAACAGAGCTTCGATGGCGTGTACAGGTACAGCTGCCCGTGCAGCTTCAACACGATACCACAGTTCATCAAGAGTAGTGACTGGCGTATTGTGACGAGCCAGCTGCTCGGCCACCATTGACCAGACGTTTTCAATTGGTGAGAGATCTGGAGAATGTGCTGGCCAGAGTAGCAGTTGAACATTTTCTGTATCCAGAAAGACGCGTACAGGACCTGAAACATGCGGTCGTGCATTATCCTGCTGAAATGTAGGGTTTCGCAGGGATCGAATGAAGAGTAGAGCCACGAGTCCTAACACATCTGAAATGTAATGTCCACTGTTCAAAGTGCCGTCAATGCGAACAAGAGGTGACCGAGACGTGTAACCAATGGCACCCCATACCATCACGCCTGGTGATACGTCAGTATGGCGATGACGAATACACGCTTCCAATGTGCGTTCACCGCGATGTCGCCAAACACGGATGCGACCATCATGATGCTGTAAACAGAATCTGGATTCATTCGAAGAAATGACGTTTTGCCATTCGTGCACCCAGCTTCGTCGTTCAGCACACCATCGCAAGCGATCCTGTCTCTGACGCAGCGTCAAGTGTCATCGCAGCCATGGTCTCCGAGATGATAGTCCATGCTGCTACAAACGTCGTCGAACTGTTCGTACAGATGATTGTTGTCTTCCAAACGTCCCCATCTGTTGACTCAGGGATCGAGACGTGGCTGCACGATCCGTTACAACCATGCGGACAATATGCCTGTCATCTCGACTGCTAGTGATGCAAGGACGTCGCGATACAATAAACCGCAGTCGCGATAGGCTACAATCCGACCTTGATCAGAATAGGAAACTTGATGGTACACATTTCTCCTCCTTACGCTAGGTTCAAATGGTTCAAATGGCTCTGAGCATTATGGGACTCAACTGCTGTGGTCATTAGTCCCCTAGAACTTAGAACTACTTAAACCTAACTAACCTAAGGACATCACACACATCCATGCCCGAGGCAGGATTCGAACCTGCGACCGTAGCAGTCGCACGGTTCCGGACTGCGCGCCTAGAACCGCAAGACCACCGGCCGGCCCTTACGCGAGGCTCACAACAACGTTTCACAAGGCAACGCCGGTCAACTGCTGTTTCTGTACGAGAAATCGGTTGGAAACTTTCCTCATGCCAGCACGTTGTAGATGTTGCCACCAGCGCCAACATTTGTGAATGCTCTGAAAAGCTAATCATTTGCATATCACATCATCTTCTTCCTGTCTGTTAAATTTCGCGTTCGTAGCACATCATCTTCGTAGTGTAGCAATTTTAATGGCCAGTAGTGCAGATATCCATGAGACTATCTGATCATCGAGAAACGCTGTTTGACAGGTACAAAATGTTTAGGATTCGGAGAATAAAATTTATTACTTTAAGTGACAATTTTTATGTTTATTTTACGTATGCTATGTGATTAGCACAGTGTTAAAAAAGCATACATTGGAATAATAAATGAAATAAATGATATTCCGCCACGAATTGTGAACGATTAAGAAGGCGTCGTAAAATTTGTGTTGGTGAACTTTTAAAGACGATTTTCAAAGAGGATTTGCATTACGATACTTTCGTACTCGCCACATCACTGCTGGACTCACTGCTACAGCTTATCCTTAGTATTCACTTTACTCGTAGCGGTAAGTCGTCCACAGCTGTTGGAAACACAGCTGTGGAACACGTGCTTTACATTACCACAGAGGAACAACTCTCTCGTCGTCTGATCAGGCGACTATACTGGATACCTATGAAAACGACTCCCTTTTTCCAACTGTCGCTTTGGAAATAAGCGGATTAGTGCAACTCCTGCTCCTGAAGATTTATAGCAAGGACGCCCATCAAGTTGGAGCCACAACATCTGACTAATTCTCAAGGACATATTTTCTGGTTAAAATGGTTCAAATGGCTCTGAGCAGTATGGGACTTAACTTCTGAGGTCATCAGTCCCCTAGAACTTACAGCTACTTAAACCTAACTAGCCTAAGGACATCACATACATCCATGCCCGAGGCAGGATTCGAGCCTGCGACCGTAGCAATCACGCGGTTCCAGACTGTAGCGCCTAGAACCGCTCGGCCACTTCGGCCGGACTATTTTCTGGCAAAAAGGGTAAAATGTTTACATCATTTCCCCATTCAACGCACCATCAAGGAAATAGGGACTGACCACGTGCCGTCCGATTATGCTACACCACACATTCACACTCCTCTGTCGTTGGCGAACACCTGACAAAGCAAGCAAATGTGGTTTTTCCATTGACTAGTATTGCTTGTGTTTCAAATTCACATTCCCGTGGTTTGCGAATGTGGCCTCTACAGTAAATAATATTTTCCCCAAGAAATTATTGCCCTGCTGCAAAACACATTGGCAGTATTCAAAACGATACCGAGAATCACTAACGTGTAGCTACTGATATGAAGAAAAATGGAACGAATTATATTTATGTATTTGAAGAATATGTAAAATGCTTATTTGGTTGGTAGTTTTGTATTTGACTAGAAATGGCATGCAGATTTATTGCAGCAGGTGCAAAAACCGCGATTAGAGCGACTTCTTCGGTCGCAGTCTGTCTTCGTATCATTTTCTTGGCGACAAAACATCCATTCAAGAAGTATTTTGATGGTACAGACGAAGATGTGAAGAGTTGGACATCGTCTACTTAGGACCAGTTCTGCCTACGGATCTTCTGCTCCTGATGCATTTTGGTGGCACTCGGCGTAAAGCTAGACCATATTGATCAAATCACCATTATTAAATAATATTATATTTGTCTTGCTTTAATAACAGTCTGAGTATGTTGATGTCTTACAAGCAATACCCTGTGAAAGAACTGCAACATTCCTCATACCAAACATGTTCTACTTAGACAGTGGTTCCACACACGACTGACGAAGTGTTTCTTGTATCGATAGCACGGGTTATGCCCGATACCAGCGTAAAGTTCATATGTGTGTTGCGTCAGTGGCGTAAATTTCCTTGGAGAATGGCATAAAATTCCAGGTGATGGGCCAGTTAGCGACCGCAACAACAACTCAAAATGTTAAATGTTTTTTACTCCGTGATTTCTTCTTGTGTACTGAATGTTTCTCATCAGGATATGCTATCCTGGTGGAAAAAATAGCATAGTTATATGTAAGAAATCAATAGTGATATCTTGTATTTCAGTTATTAATGAAGATGTGGAAACTCATTACTGTTGTTTCATGAGGTCCTTATCGCTTTTCGTGTAGGTAAAAACAGGTTACAAATATCTTTAACTGGTCAAAAGATATCAAAAGAAATCGCTGTTTCTATTCCTCTCTGACCCCTGCTGACCTCTGCCAGTTGAAGCCTGCGAATTTCTTCGTTTCTTTGCCCCAGCCCTCAGGTGGTGTGCTTTGTGGGCTTCGTCTTTCTCTAGAACTCCACTCTAGTTCTTCGTGCAGTATGTCCTGCTCGTTTCCATTTTACAGCCTGTACCCTTCCTACAACGGCATGACAAGTTACGTGAATACCATATGCGATTTTACTTATCGGCTCCTCAGTGTCCGTGCACCAGTTATCGGAGATAAAGTATGTGCCATCTTATCACAATGGCAACACGCCTCACTTGCCCATTATCCTAGCGGTACCTAACCAAAAGTAAAACATTTGCGAACTGATTGTCTGTTGCTGCCGCCCGTTTCTAGAACACGCTACTGTGAGCTATGCTAACGATACAACGACCTATGACGTTCCATTAAAATTTGAATAACTTCTTTTTATATACCTCATAGATATTCTTTGAACATTTTAGATAAGGCGAGTGATGTGTCTTTCTTGCACTGCTTTGAGCAGTGACTTTTTTTTTTTACATTTGCTATAGGTATCACTCTTTCTACTGTTCATATAAGTTATTTTTAATCGTTGAATTCCTTGTTCGATGTAAAACCATTCATAATGTATGGGTCGCAATGATTGCAATGTAAAATCCGTACAAATTACAGGAGTGGATGTATCTGCCACATCTCCTCCTAAACCACTGGAACGATTTCAACCAAACTTAACACACATACCAGCGTGCAGAAAGAATCTCTGTGTGAGTAAAAACACCTACTTATCAAAGGTGGGCGTCGGAGTGAAAAAGTAGCGTAGCCCACGAATACCCATACTTTATTCTTGCAGTATAAGAGAATGAGGGCACTTAGTGACTTGCAAAAAACTTTATGCATGATTTCAAACCTTTACGAAACATTTTTCCGCTAAAAACCGCACAAAATGATGAAAGGAAAAAAATGTGTACCACTTACTATATTACTGGTGTTCATGCGGTAAAACTGCCGCATCAGGCATGACGTTTTAACGGATTATTTCTTTGCTATTAACTATATTCGCAACTCATTTCGCAGACAGTACCCACACACGTCGCAAAATGTGCGTAGAAAAATATCTCATTGTGTGACATATAGTTCAGGAGATATGACGTCACAAACAACGAGCCTTGAGAAATTCATTTATTACTTCTTTGTTAGCGACTGTATCCACAAAAAAAATCCAGACTGTAACCATTTATACCTCTGGATATATATGCAAAATTAAAACATTGTACAGCACATAGATCAGGAGATACATCATAAAGATTGAACTATGTGAAAATTCTGTAGAATTCACCTTATGTACACGTGAAATATGTTTAACATATGTGAAATGTGTTTGACATGTGCATTCGCGGGCAAAGCCACGGGTTAGAAGCGCGTTCTAAATACCTGGAACGATTTCAGACGAATCTCGTACACATATTAAGAGGGCGAGCTGGAAAGTAACGTCTCCGAATCCTTTATGAGAAAACTCAAAGTTTTTTAAAAATAAAATAAACATTCCACGTCTATATTCTTCAGGTCTACACGTTTATTTCTCAGCACTCTTTTCCTGCCGTCGTTCAAATTTCTTCTGTTTGTTCATTCCGTCATTGTAGAATGTTTGACTTAGTTGACGGAGCCACAACTTCATCTCTGCTTGCACCGCCCCAGCACCATCAAAAGGAAGTCCTCTAAGGTGTTCTTTAAGTTTTGGAAACAGATGAGTACTGGATGGGCGAAGTCGGGACTGTATGGAGGGTGATCAGTGATAGTGAACCCATGAGTCCAATAGCTGCAGGTGTCGCAGGGCTCCTATGTGGTCTGGAATTGTCATGCTGACGGGGACGGTGCTCCATGGTTGGACTAACTCTTCAAATTCGAAAGTAGATAACAGCATGCTGTTTCTCACGCACCGACATGCGAGGTTTGATCAGAAAGTAACGGTAATTTTTGTTTTTCACAGAAAGCGACTTGTGGACTAAGAGTAGCGTCTTTGATTGTTGAGCGAAACGTTCTGAGTTCCGAATTCGAGCCCTGCCACCGTTTAAATTTGAATACAAATCGTCAGCAATGCCAGCCAAAGCCTTCCGGCGTAACAAGTCACCCTCAGTCAAAGAGGGCGAAGGAGCGGTCAGAGGTTTACGTTACTCTCCTGCCTCGGAAGCCACTGCATTAAAGACAGAAGGTGTATCCACAGAACACGTGGCCTGTCATTGAAAAAGTGTCATTACTGTCTCTCTATCGGCAAAAGATTCCGTATTAGTCTCTCCATTCGAATCTCCAGGAGAGGACTGCCAAGAGGGAGATTATTACGAAAAAAAGATTGAACAGCCAACGTAAGGATAACATTCTAAGGTTCGGGGTGTACGATATTAGAAGTTTGATCGTGGCAGAGAAAGTATAAAATCTGAAAAGGGAAATGCTTAGGCTCAGTCGAGATGTTGTTGGGATCAGTGAAGTGAAACGGAAATAAGACACGAATTTCTGGTCAACTGACTATAGGACAATATCAACAGCAGTGGAAAATATAACATGATTGAGTTTCGTTTCGAATAGGAAGACAGGAGAGAGCGTGAGTCATTGAGAACAATTCAGCGACAGGGTTGTTCTCATCACAATAGACAGCGAACCAACGCTGTCAACGATAATTCAATATAAATTTTGACGTCGCAAGCCGAAGATGAAGAGAGAGAACAACCGCATGAGGATATTGAAAGGATAATTCAGTGCATAAAAAGAGAGATGAAAATCTAATAGTCATGGGATTATTGGAATGCGATTGTAGGAGAAGGAGCAGAAGAAGTGCTTACAGGAGAATATGGGCTTGGTACCAGGGATGAGAGAGGAGAAAGATTAATTGCGCTCTGCAATAAATTTCAGTCAGTAATAGTGAGCACTCTGTTCAAGAATTACAAGAGAAGGAGATACACTTGGAAATGATCGGGAGATACAGGAAGATTTCAGTTACATTACATCATGGTCAGGCAGAGATTTCGAAATCATATACTAAACAATGAGGTGTACCCAGAATCAGATATATATTCAGACCAGAATTTAGTAGTGATGAAAAGTGGGCTGTAGGTTAAGAGACTAGACAGGAAAAATTAATGAGCAAAGAAGTGGGATACGAAAGTGCCAAGGAATGAAGGTATACACTTGAAGTTCTCTGAGACTGTAGCTAGTGCTATAAAGAATAGGCAGTTTAGTTGCACAGGAATCAAAACCTCTAGAAAGAACAATCACAGAAAATAGAAAGAAAACGAAAGTACAAGAAAGGCAACTGCGAAGAAGCCATGGGTAACAGGAAAAATACTTAAATTCATCGATGAAAGAAGGAAGTAGTAAGTTGTAATGGGGAAATTTAGGAATACAGAAATACAAGTCGCTGAGGAATGAAATAAATAGGAAATGCAGGGAGCAAAGGCGGAAGACTGCATGAAAAATGTGAAGAAATCGAAAAAGAAATGATTGTTGGAAGAAATGACTCAGCACACAGAACAGTCAAAACTACATTCAATGAAATCAAATGCAATGATGGTAACATTAAGAGTGCAATGCGAATTCCACTGTTAAATGCAGAGCAGAGAGCGGATAGCTGGAAACAGTGCATTGAAAGCCTCTATGAGGGGGAAACTTGTCTGTTTTCATGGTGGGAGAAGAAACAGGAGTCGATTTAGAAGAGATAGGGGATCCAGTATTAGAATTTAAAAGAGCTTCGGAGGACTTAAATTCAACAAACAAGGCAGAAGGGATAGATAATTCTCTCAGAATTTCTAAAATCATTGGGGGAAGTGGCAATAAAACGACTGTAGAATGTTTCCGTCTGGTGACATATCCTCTGATTTTCGAAAAAATAACGTCCACTCTAGTCCGAAGATTGCGAGAGCTGACAAGTCCGAGAATTATCGCACAATCATCTTAACAGCTCATGATCCAAGTTTCTGACAAGAGTAATATACGGAAGAATGGAAAAGAAAACGGAGGATGTGCTATATGACGATCAGTTTGGATTTAGGAAAGGTAAAGGATTCAGAGAGGAAATTCTGACTTGCGCTTGATGATGGGAGCAAGACTAAAGAAAAATCAAGACACGTTCATAGGATTTGTCAACCTGGAAAAAGCGATCGGCAACATAAAATGGTGAAAGATGTTCGAAATTCTGAGAAAAATAGGGGTAAGCTATAGGGAGAGAAGGGTAATGTACCATATGTACAAGAGACAAGAGGGAATAGTAAGAGTGGACGAACAAGAACGAAGTGCTCGAATTTAAGAGGGTATAAGACAGGGATGTAGTCTTTTGCCCCTACTGTTCAATCTCTACATCGAAGAGGCAATTGAAACGTCCCCTTACAACAATTATACAGGACTGTGCTTAAACTGACACACAATATTCTTAGCGCAACGCAATCTGACTTTCAAAAATCCGTACAAAAGAATGGCCCTGACTGACATTAACCTATACGTTTCACATATCACTTACCTCACAAAAATCTAGGTTACTCGAACTACTGCAATACAGCGAGCACCACTACTGCCAGCTAAATAAAAGATTCAAACTACGGAAGGCACTAACTACTGATCGGTATAGTTAGCAAATGAAAGATTTTAATAGAGAACAAACAATGTATTTACCTTAATAGTCATAATATATATAGGAGTTGATGACATCCATTCTTACAAATTTCAAAACTCCGCCATCTCCCTCCCCACATCCACCACTGCTGGCTGCTCACCTCCAACTGCGCAACGCTACGCGCTGTTAGCGTCCACCTGCCGCTGCCCAACACTACAATGGCAGACAACAATGCAAACCAGCCACAAACTGCACACAGCACAGCCAGTGATTTTCATACAGAGCGCTACGTGGCGGCGGCGTTACCAATATGAAAATCTTAACAGCCTACTTACATAGCCCCCATGCCCTCCACAAAAAAATTTACAAATTGTTTTGGGTACGGGCCAATAAAGATTTCAAAATTTTTTTCATAATTATAATTACAGTAACAAAGAAATCAAATGCATACACTTATTGATACAATGTTGGTCAAAAGCTAAAATTTTCTCACAGTCCATAAAGACAGTCCTGATCATTCATCACAGTAAAATAGCAGTGTGTTTCTCAGTCTGAGCAATAAAAGAAAATGCACATAGAAGTAGTGGATTTCTATGCAGTCTTGAAGCAGTGTTGTCCTTCCAACAGAAAGACAGTGCTGACTCTTGACATGCAGACAGGTAATGGGCCACAACAGAGCAAACCCACAGCAGAGTCAGTCGAAGTTTTGAAGAATATTTGTTGATAGGTCATCACAGAGCAGACCACTGTAGTCTTGTTAGAGATTACGGTATTGGTGGGCTACCAGAGGTGCAGACCCACTGCAGTCCTTGTAGAAATAACGGTGTTGGTGAGTCATCAAAGGTCTAGACCCACTGTAGTCCTTGTAGACTGTGCAGGTGCACGATCACCATCGAAGAGTCTTGCAGAGAATATAGCAAGTCCATAAACCACCACTTGTCCACTCACAAAAAAATTTGTTTGAAATGACCTTAGAACCAGCAATGCTGTTATCCAGTCCCTTGCTGAATTGTCAACACACGTGAAACACTAACATTCCTTTTTTTCATATTGTGCATATATTATGACCAACAGAAACGTGTGCACTGAAATGAATGCTTACAAGTTACTTAATTTGATGAACTGGTGTCAATTACAATATTATAACATGAGAATACAATAACAAAGGTACAAAATACATAATTAAAAACATAATAATACAGATAACATTTGTAGTAAAACAGGCTTTACAAAAGAATAGAAATAAACATATATATCAGTGTTACAGGAATTATGACATAAGTACATACATAAAAGATCAGAATAATTATTGAAACATCAGCTTCACACATGAGCATTAAAACAGAACAGAATAAATAATGTCTAAACATCTTTACAAAGAAAATAACATATTATCAGAAAAATTCTATAACGGAAATCTTATTACCTAAACACATAAAGACAGGACAAACACAGATTCACATAGCGTAATAACACAAAATACAGGACAGGGTTTGTTTTCAGTGTGACATTTGGTACTGCTGTCCAACCCAAAACTTCATTCTGTAGATCTTTCGTCATATCTCAACATTTGTTTCCACCAGAAATATCCTATCCAAGCATGCTTTCTGTATTTTGTTCACATCCTCTTTCAAAAATAGTTTTTCTCCACTGTACACTACTTTTTGGCCAAATCATTTTCTTATAGCTTCTCAATGCATTTCTTCCAATTTATCACAACTCGTTCTCTTTTATAGCCTACCCCATCTTAAGCTAACTTAAAGCTACTGAGCTCAGATGCTAAACTAAGGGACGAGGCAATGCAGCAGCACAAAACAATTAATACAAACAGCAATGAAAAAAATGGAAGCTGTCAAAGCAAGCAGCAATATTAAAACTAATATAAAGCAATAAAAAATGGCAGTTGTCAAAGCAAGCAGCAATATTACAACTAATATAAGGCAATGCGCAGCAAACAAGAAAAATAAATCCGTAGTAAAACTGGCTTAACAGAGTAATACAAAGTGAAATTCAGTAACATTGTGCCTGGCAAACAGCAGCAGCAAATGCAATAACTTTTACCTAAACATGACAAAGCTCAAGCAAAAAAAATATTACAGCAAAGACAACAATGCAGAAAAGGGAAATGTCTATTCACATATTAATATCTATGTCATTAAAGTGATGCACCACAAAACTAATACTACAAAAGATATTACCAAGTAGTTGAAAAGAAAATTAAGTATGCAGTAACTGTTATTAATCCCTTCTTATTGTTCTTTCCTTTCCAAGTGCTCCTTTTTCGAAGATCGTGGATCATAAAATGATTATTTAATAGATCTGTTGACAGAATGTGTTCACATTAGCAAATGCATTTAATTTTATTTTATAAAACCAATGCTGCAACACAGCTGGAAACCAGATATCAAATGAAATAAGCAACTATGAAAGGCAAAGCATAAAGATATCATTCAATAATCATGTGACATTTCATAAGTTAGTACAAATTCTCTCAACTCTCGTAGAAAGACGCTTGTCATTATCAGGTGTGCAGATGTAAGAAAGTATCTTTCCAAGTAATGAGAGTGTCATTTTTGCGATGCTTTCTACAAAGGAATGTCAATACCGAGGATAATGGCCTCTTTTTTTCACCTAATGGCTTTCTTTGGTCAGGTGGCTGTCACGCAGCTGGGTGCCTACGACGCATTACGTGCAGGTGGTCACTTAACTGTCTTACCGAAATATTTACGACACCAGTTTCCGCTACAGTGGCAGTCTCATATAAAAAAATTTCACAGGTCAAGAATTTGCGTTATTCATCTGTAGAAACAAAATCCTATTGATATAACAGTGTCCAAAAAATTTTCGTCGGCATTGTAATACATTCACGCATTTACAAACATTTCATAACTCTTACTGTACGATTCTTGGTTTCTAACAACCTTTTTCACAAACCAGAGTCCCTAACCACTACTCTTTATTCCTTATCTTATTTGTCGACACTTCTTCAATATTTCATCATAACAGATATGTAGCATAATCAAATAACTCATATAGCATCAGCTTATTGATCATAAACATACCGCAACAGCATAATACACACAGTCAATAATATCATAACACCTCAGTCAACTCTCCAAATCGTCGTAGTTTCCTCCAATAATTTCAAAACCTAAAAAAAATTCTCTGCTCTTCTCAAAAGTGTCATCTGCCTCAAACGTACTTTAAAAATCATGATCCCATACCAAATACATCATTCAAAGCTCTCATAATATCACAATGGTTCCGAAAAATATATGAACAGTTCACAAAGTACAGATAAAATACCATTTCGTAAGTGTGAAGTTATCCAACGGTTTAATTACGTAAACATGTGTCACTGACGTACTAAAAAAAAGTTTGTTTCTCTGTTAAATAATCAGATCGCTGTGTGATTTATGTGTTAGAGAAATATGGTACCGATGTGTAAAGTTGTATAAGCAAATACCATATTAGCTAGGGCTCCTTGTGCTTGCCACACACATGGTACACAAAGTAAGCGTGTACCCCTCTGAGGATTAATGTAATTATATCCTCGGGTGTTACAGATTACAGCAGTGGAATGAAATGTATCACGGAAAACCTTTGTATCATTGCACTTCAAATATCTTTAAAAATAAATGTTTTAAGTACAAAATTAATCACTCAAATACGTGTATTGTAGCACTAAACTGTGCGTCTTCTTGTAAGATAATCTCTGTGGAAGTGTCGTAGTTATCGTCCTCCGAAAGCTAAGTTCTGCAGAAGTCAATGTACTTACCTCATGATAAACAAAAGTGAAATGCTTCGCGTATAGATATCGTAGTTACTACGCTTATTGCCGTGATGAAGTAAGTACTGTACTGTAACGTATTGTTGTGCTACAGAAAAGGCTGTCTCATTGTAGCTATACCACAAAAGTTAATACTAAAACATGTTTTTTTTCTAGAAGAATTCAGAAAAACTATGCAGATATAAAACAGATAAACCGCAAAAGCAAGATTGTAAATTGTCACTTATTAGTAGCGCCGTGATAAAATCGTGTAGCTGTCACATAAACTAATCACTGTGTCATCTGGTATCTCACAGAAAGTACTTTAAATCCAGAATGTATTTTCAAGTAAACCAAAATGTTGCATTAAAATCTCATTAGCAGTACTGGTAAATGTTCTAAGCATGTGAGCCTTATGGTCGTTACGTAATCGTGCCACTAACAAGCAAGAATGTACACACACACAATGACACTGTGTCGTCTGTTCACTATAACAATGCATTCGTAATTTATGTGTAAATACGTTCTCTTGGTTCTTGACTGGATATTTAACTTCAAACATTGCTGCATGTTAACAATTTCTTAAGTCTGACAAATCATCTAGTAAAGTAAAGTGAAAAGTTATATGGCAAAGACAAAGTTAAAAAGCAGATTATCTTTCAATAAACGGTTTTACATGTGAAATGTAGTACAATCCTTAACCTTTCCTAGTGCTCAGAGTTAACTTGAACGCAATTATCATGCGGTATACGTCGGTAAAGAATACTGGAATTTTTCTCAAGGTTATTTCTCAAGGTCTATGTTATTTTTCTCTGAGCCAGCCGGCGCACGCGGCTGCCTACGGTGCGAGTCATTGTCTGCTATCTCTTTGTTGGCGTGCGTCGTTATTGGGATTAGGAGACCTAACTGCTACAAATTCACCTTGTCGAGAGTGCCCAGCTCTGTTTGAATCCCGCCAGTTCTGATGAAATTCCTGTCTGTCGTTATGATTATATAGTGTGTCGTCATGTCGGTAGTTCCTGTAGTTTCTTTCTTATCAGTTAAGTGGTGGAGAATTTCTCCCTGAATTATCACTGCGCGGTGGACCCTTGCGTCTGAAATTATTCTGTCTCCCGTGATAATAATAGTTCTGGTTGCCATATTGTCTGTTTCTATGATTGTCTGTGTAATAATCATTACTACGGAAACGCGATCTTTCTCTTAACTATTACTCTGCCAGTGGTTGTCATATGGGTGGTGTCTGTTTTGGTCACGATTTGTGTTGTGAGAATAGCCTTGTCGTGTCCAGTTATTGTTTCTTTCATCGCGGAATTGCAACGGATGTGACCTGTAGTGATTGTTTTGCTGTTTTCGCATCCTGCGACTGTCTGTGTCAATTTCTAATTCTTGTAAGAGTCCCTGAAAAGCTTCAATGTTGTCTTTGCAACGCCCTGCCAAAATAATATTCCTTAATGTTCCCGCAATTTCATTAAGCAAATGCGGATGAGTTCTGTGGGGCTGTATGGGTTTGAAAGGTACTGATTCTTGTGCAACATGTCTTCAAAATATTTCACAAGACTGGAAAATTCAGATTGTTCAAAATGTTTCATCATTATGATGCTATGTTTTACTCGGTCTTGTGTAGCTTGAGACAAATATGCTGAGAGGAAGGCATGATAAAATTCTCGTTCACTGTGACAATCGTGAATGACAGATAGCATTCTTTCAGCTGGTTCACTCTCTAGGTACCCACACATAAATTCTAACCTGTGCTCAAATGACCAGTTGGGAGGAAAACGATGAGAGAATTGATGGAGCCACGCTTGTGGATGAATGTCGTTGCCAGAAATCTTAAATGTTTTGAATTTAAGTGCAATAATGAACAGCTTATAGTCAAAATCATCGCGTCGGCAAGTAGCATATCGGTCATTGTTACGTCGTGTCGACGGTTCCATCTCAAAATTCGGTGCACCTTGCCAATTTCTTTCATGATTTCCGAAATGCCCTGTGTTATCATTTTGTGGCTTTTCCGTATTTCTAAGATCCCCTTCCAGTGTTGGAGCGCGAGTGTCCTCTGAAATACGTAATTCTTGTATTACCTGTGTCAGCTGATCTTGAACTTCCCGGATTTCTCTTTGGTGTTGCGTATTAATTTGATTCTGATTTTGTTTGAATTTCTTAATTTGTTCATACTCTTCTGTGTCAGTGATGGCTACAGGTCTTGCGTCATTCAGATCACCATCTACCTTTGCAGTTAATAAGTGAACTGATCCAAAAGTTCGGCTACTTTCTCCGATAGTGAGCACATTTCCTCAGTGTGTTTTTCTGAACCAAGTTTCAGAGTGTCTATTTGTGTTGAAATCGAATCTACTGTGTCCTTTAAGTTCTCCAGAGTTCTTGCAAGTTGCGTAACCGAATCGGTGGATGCAACTGAGTCCATTTTAGCTTGCAATGTGTCGTGATTTTCACGAACAATAGTTTGCAGTTCTTTTATGGCTGCTTCGTGATTCTGTAAAGCATTTTCGTGCCGCGAAAAAATAGGTTGAAAATGCTCACAAATTTGTATTTTTACGTCATTACAGATTTTTTGACATTTAGATTCAATGTTATGTAACTCAGTAGTTAAATCGTCACGTGTTTGTTCAAGTGTGCCCTGACTAAATTAACCTATACCTTTCACAAATCACTTACCTCACAAAAATCTAGGTTACTCGAACTACTGCAATACAGCGAGCGCCACTACTGCCAGCTAAATAAAAGATTCAAACTATGGAAGGCTCTAACTACTGATAGGTATAGTTAGCAAATGAAAGATTTTAATAGAGGACAAACAATGTATTTACCTTAATAGTCATAATATATATAGCAGTTCATGACATCCATTCTTACAAATTTCAAAACTCCGCCATCTCCCTCCCCACATCCACCACTGCTGGCGGTTCACCTCCAACTGCGCAACGCTACGCTCTGTTACCATCCAGCTGCCGCTGCCCAACACTACAATGGCAGACAACAATGCAAACCAGCCACAGACTGCACACAGAACAGCCAGTGATTGTCATACAGAGCGCTACGTGGCGGCAGCGTTACCAATATGAAAACCTAAACAGCCTACTTACACAATGAAGGAAATAAAAGAAAGTTTCAGGAGTGGAATTAAAATTCAAAGTGAAAGGATATCAGTGGGATCATTCGCTGATGAGATTTCTATCCTAAGTGAAAGTGAAGAAGAATTACGTGCTCTGCTGAGCGGAATGAGTACAGAATGTGAACTGAGAGTAAATTCAAAAATATAAAAGTAATGAGAAGTAGCAGAAATGAGAACAGCAAGAAACTTAACATCAGGATTGGTGATCACGGATTAGGAATCCTTCTACCTCGGCAGCAAATAACCCATGACGGATGGATCGAGGAGGACATAAAAAGCAGACTAGTACTCGGGAAAATGGTATTCCTGGTCGAGAGAATTCTACCAATATCGAACATAAGCCATAATTTGAAGAAGAAACTTCTGAGAATGTACGTTTGGAGATCAGCATTGTATGGTTGTGAAACATGGCCTGCGGGAAAACCGGAAAAGAGAATCAAAGCATTTGAGACATGGTGCTACAGAAGATGGTTCAAAAATTAGGTAGGCAGATAAGTTAAGGAATGAGGAGGTTCTCCGGAGAATCGACACGGAGAGGAGTATGTGCAAAACACTTACAAGATGACGGGACTCGATGGTCGGACATCTGTTTACATCACGGAATAACTTATGTTATTCTACAAGTAAAACGAAAGAAAAATGTTCATATAAACATAGGTCCGCAAATGTTTTGTTACAGAGTTAGGCTAATAAAAGGTTTTGCCTGAAATTTAGCAACTTCCTAATGTGAAGCCATCGCAAAACTGTACGAGTTAAATGTAGCACTATTTCCGAATCTCTTGTAGTTACTGGTCTGGTGAATCTAATGAAACGTGTCCGAGACGTGTATCTGCAGTAGTTTTCCAGATCATCCAGAGCAAAGAACTGTTTTCGTAAAATTTTAAATTTATTAAAAGTTCTGATAGTGATTCGGCGATTTTCCAGAACCATTTTCTTTACTTCTTTCACAGTATCCTCAGTAATTTTATTCGTTAGGGCGTTCAGAGCGGTCATAATCTTCAACGTCTTCTCTACCCTCTTTGAAACGTTTATAGAACTCGTAAACTGATGTTGCTCATTTTTATATTCACCAAGAGACACTGTGAGCTTTTCGAATACGGTGCTGCCCGTAATTCCATTTCTCAATCAAAATTTAATGTATTTTCTTTGAACTATGTTTTTCGAAAGTAAAAATTCGCTGAATACTCGAAAATACTTATAATCTTTTCGAATGTCAACAGTAAATTTAATACCAAAGCTGAAAATGCAAACATACATCAGAAACTTGTGTACCAGCACGATAGAAAAATTGAAAATTGCATAAAAAGATCCACGAATTTTAAAAAATTCCCGTTACTTTTTGGTCACAGGACTGCAGACTTGCAGACTTGAAGAATAAAGATGCACATGAAATGTTAATAACGATTGTGTTATTTAAAAAACTTTAAGAGTTTCGCATTAACAATTTGCAGCCACTACTTTTCAGAACACCTTCATATTTTCAAGCTGGAAAGAAATACTGTGACATTGAGAGGCATCAGACGGTGGAGGTGGTACTATGGAAGGAGAAGGGGGTGGAAGAGATGGGCAGACAGAGAGAGGAAAAGAGGAGGTGCACACAGATAGGGGCAGAACGAAATGGGCAGAGAGAGGGTTCAAATGGCTCTAAGCACTATGGGACTTAACATCTGAGGTCATCAGGCCCCTAGACTTAGAACTACTTAAACCTAAATAACCTAAGGACATCACACACATCCATGCCCGAGGCAGGTTTCGAACCGGAGACCGCAGCAGCCGTGTGGTTCCCGACTGAAGCGCCTGAAACCGCTCGGCCACCCTGGCCGGCGAGGGAGGAAGAGATGTGCACTGAGAGAAAGGAGAAGGATTTGGATAGAGGGAAGAAGAAGAAGTGAGTAGAGAAAGGGGAGCAGTTGGAGGGAGGGGCAGACGAGGAGATGGACAAGGAAGGAAAGAGGGGGAGATGGACAGAGGGAGGATTGAGGAGGAATTACAAAAGAAGAGAAGGAGAAGGACAGCGGGGAAATGAGATGGATAAAGAGGGATTGAGGGAATGGAAAGAGGGTTAGAAAGAGATAGACTATGAGACGAGCAGGAGGAGATTGCAGAGAACGGGTTGTGAGGATGATGGAGAGAGAGAAGGGGGTAAATGAAGTACACTCCTGGAAATTGAAATAAGAACACCGTGAATTCATTGTCCCAGGAAGGGGAAACTTTATTGACACATTCCTGGGGTCAGATACATCACATGATCACACTGACAGAAGCACAGGCACATAGACACAGGCAACAGAGCATGCACAATGTCGGCACTAGTACAGTGTATATCCACCTTTCGCAGCAATGCAGGCTGCTATTCTCCCATGGAGACGATCATAGAGATGCTGGATGTAGTCCTGTGGAACGGCTTGCCATGCCATTTCCACCTGGCGCCTCAGTTGGACCAGCGTTCATGCTGGACGTGCAGACCGCGTGAGACGACGCTTCATCCAGTCCCAAACATGCTCAATGGGGGACAGATCCGGAGATCTTGCTGGCCAGGGTAGTTGACTTACACCTTCTAGCGCACGTTGGGTGGCACGGGATACATGCGGACGTGCATTGTCCTGTTGGAACAGCAAGTTCCCTTGCCGGTCTAGGAATAGTAGAACGATGGGTTCGATGACGGTTTGGATGTACCATGCACTATTCAGTGTCCCCTCGACGATCACCAGAGGTGTACGGCCAGTGTAGGAGATCGCTCCCCACACCATGATGCCGGGTGTTGGCCCTGTGTGCCTCGGTCGTATGCAGTCCTGATTGTGGCGCTCACCTGCACGGCGCCAAACACGCATACGACCATCATTGGCACCAAGGCAGAAGCGACTCTCATCGCTGAAGACGACACGTCTCCATTCGTCCCTCCATTCACGCCTGTCGCGACACCACTGGAGGCGGGCTGCACGATGTTGGGGTGTGAGCGGAAGACGGCCTAACGGTGTGCGGGACCGTAGCCCAGCTTCATGGAGACGGTTGCGAATGGTCCTCGCCGATACCCCAGGAGCAACAGTGTCCCTAATTTGCTGGGAAGTGGCGGTGCGGTCCCCTACGGCACTGCGTAGGATCCTACGGTCTTGGCGTGCATCCGTGCGTCGCTGCGGTCTGGTCCCAGGTGGACGGGCAAGTGCACCTTCCACCGACCACTGGCGACAACATAGATGTACTGTGGAGACCTCACGCCCCATGTGTTGAGCAATTCGGCGGTACGTCTACCCGGCCTCCCGCATGCCCACTATACGCCCTCGCTCAAAGTCCGTCAACTGCACATACGGTTCACGTCCACGCTGTCGCGGCATGCTACCAGTATTAAAGACTGCGATGGAGCTCCGTATTCCACGGCAAACTAGCTGACACTGACGGCGGCGGTGCACAAATGCTGCGCAGCTAGCGCCATTCGACGGCCAACACCGCGGTTCCTAGTGTGTCCGCTGTGCCGTGCGTGTGATCATTGCTTGTACAGCCCTCTCGCAGTGTCTGGAATAAGTATGGTGGGTCTGACACACCGGTGTCAATGTGTTCTTTTTTCCATTTCCAGGAGTGTATACAGAAGGGGGAGGGGGAATAGAAGGGGAAAGATGAGATGGACTAATAGAAAATTGGAATAAAGACATAGCAGAGCAATACAGGGTACTTAGCTAGTGTGTAAAATATGATTTTAGATGAAAGAGAGTGCCTCATCGCCCTAATGTTGCTACAATAAAAGATGTTAGAAGCTCACCTGAGGGACCTAAGTCGATACTGAATGGAAGTGGGTGAACGATATCATATAAGTGTCACTATCACCTGACTGGGTGGCAAATAAATGATACTGGCACAACGACTTTGAAGCATTCAAAGACAATTTTCCAGACCTACCCGATCGAGCCGATGAATCAAGGGAGTCGGCCTCACGGTTACTGGAATGTACAACAGAAACAAAACCTGATCGGAGATGAGTTTAGTTCAATGGTGGCCTCAGCCACTTTCATTTCCGAAACGTCAGGTCACCTGTAGAGTTAATTTCATATCGTGCCCTATCTACACGTCGATAAATTGCAGTTTACCCGGTATCGGAGGCCGCACGTTCGGTGGGCTGTTACTTGGAAGCTAGCCGCAAGGCAATTTCCGTGGTTGTTACGCGCTTAGAAAGTTTTACAGCGTTATCTGGCGGCCAAATTTAATTAGGCCGGTGTGTCCGCTAACGAAGCGCCGTGCCTGCTGCTGCCGTCTCCGTAGCCGGGCATTGTACTCGTCCGCTTCAGCGCACGCCGGCACGTGGCGGCAGTCAGCACAACGCGAAAGTGTGCGACTGCCAGCTGCCGACTTCTCCTCCTCATGCAAATACGAGCCCCGGACGAAGAGTTCGTCACCTTGCATGACTGCAAATGGCGTGGAACGAGGTCGGGAACAAGCCCTTGGGGAGAATACGTAACTGCTCGCCCTATCCACGTTGTGTCCGCCCCCGGTAGCTAAGTAGTCAGCGCGACAGAATGTCCATTCTAAGGGCCCGGGTTCGATTCTCAGCTGGATCGGAGATTTTCACCGCTCAGGGACAGGGTGTTGTGTTGTCCTAATTTCATCCCCATCGACGTGCAAGTTGCCAAAGTGGCGTCAAATCGAAAGACTTGTACCCGGCTAATGGTCTACCCTACAGAGAGGCTCTAGCCTCCTCCTCCTCCTACCTTCACGTGGTATGTAGTCCTGTAGCGTAGTGTCTTCCTTGTACCCCCTTTGCAATGTGAAACTCTATACCTGATTGAAATCCCGCCACTACCTTAAATTCTAACTTGTCACTGGATTTTTTTCATAGCGCAAGGAAGTAATGAAAAGACGATTTAACATAAGGTAAACCAAAATAAACTGAAATTTACAACTGATCTCATGTATATGCATGCTAAAAACTAAAGCCTCCGATTTTTTTATGCGATAAATGAAAAAGCTTTTAAAATGAAACAGACGTTATTAACATTCTACACCTTTATTCTTCATGTTTACATATTTATTTCTCAACATAATCCCTCTGGCGACGAACACGTTTCAGCAAACGAGGGATCAATTTGCTGGTACTATCAATGTAGAATGTTTGACGTTGTTGACGGAACCACAACCTCACCTCTCTTTGCACCGCTTCATAATTGTCAATTGTCAGAGGGAAGTCCTTTGAAGTGGGGGAGGGGGGTCTTTAAGTTTTGGAAGCAAATGATCGATGTGAGTGAATTTAACTCGTCGGATTGTTACTGATCTCGCAGCGCTCGTATGTGGTCTGGCATTGTCATGCTGAAGCAGAGGATGCCCCCTGTGTGGACGAACTCTTCGAATTCGAAACTCGATTACAGAAAGCTGTTTCTCACGCATTGTCATAATGACATTACGCACCGTCATGTTATGCGCTACAGTTCGGGGCCCTGTAGCGGCAGAGGGTCGCAGATATGTGGATATGAATCATAAGATAAAGATCAAGAGTGTTAATATCGTTTATTTTATTTAGAAAGCTTTAAGAATTGTCTCATAAAATATCATAGGCACTGCGTTTCAGCACGCCCTATTAGCTACTCCCTTTCTATTTTAATGAATCATTCCTTGTAGGAGGTAATCGTGCAATGTAAATTGGTAAATTGACTTGCACAGTGCATCCTACAATACCTAATCAATTAAAAGAGCTCTTATGTTAGCACCCGTGGTCTAGAGGTAGCGTTTTTGATTAGTAGTCAAAACATTCTCGGTCCCATATTCGGAAACTTGTCCTCACAGAATATTAGCGCATTCTCTATCTAGCATTTCAACGGCCCCACAATGACGTTGACGACGTCCTGCACGTACTGTCACCTTCGGGTAGGGCAAAAGGTGACGCCACACTCTTGGAGGCCGTCACATGGGAAGAGAGAAACAAATCCCCTGGACCTGATGGTCTCCCGCTTAAATTTTACAGCACCTTTTGTAACCTGATGAGAGAAGTTGTTGGCAGATGCGCTGCGAACGCCTAGATCCAGACTTTCGCATACTCCGGGATTTTTGGAGGGCATGACCCTGTGCCTAAACCATACGAGGGGAGGGGGGGGGGGGGGAGGGGGCGGGGAGTGGGGGGTACAGACGGCAATATCTCTTGCCATTGACATTAGTTAATTCGGATTACAAGCTGTTCACCCGGATACTTCGTGCTCGCCTTCTCGCTTCTCTCCCGTTCATGCCAATCAAACATGTTTGGGAGGTGGCAGCAACATATACACGGCGTTAAGAGATGCGGTAGGGTTCATGTCGGCATGCCGCTTAGAAGGCACCCTCGTGGCAGTTGACGTAGACCTCGCATTTGACCGAGTTGAGCACCATTTCTTGCAGGCTGTCTTAGAGAAGATGGGACTGTCCCCAGTATCGGCAAGTGTGGTTCTCCGTCTCATCCATGGAGCCCTTCTCACGTCCTGGTCAATGGCTACCGTTCCGCCCTTTCACTATTGAGGGCTCAGTGCGACAACGATGCCCTCTGTCAGCCTTTCTCTTTGCTGTCAACCCCGAGCCTGCACGTCATGGCCTATGACAACGTTTGGAGGGCATTCACCTCCGCAATGTGCATTTTAAATGTTGTGGCTACGCGGACGATGTAGTTTTCTTGGCGAGGTCAGCAGAAGATATATGTACGGCGATCGCGTGGCTTCTGCGATATGGCTAGGTGTTCAGGAGACATATCAATCTGCGGAAGTCGCACTATATGGGGTTATGCAGAGGATTGAATATGAGTACGCCATTGCCCATTGCCAAAGTCACGGTGATGAAATATTTGGGAGTGAACATCCGTGGACAAGTACAGCGCACAGCAGCGGATATGTATTGTTCGTCTCCATAGTTTTCGAACACTTCATTATGTGGGTACATTTTGGCAACGTCTGTTTCGCTCCGAAATTTAATAGTTACACACACACGTTCTCCCGAAGGTCGCTGCAGTAGCTACCAAGTTCCAGGGGCGCTTCGGTCATTTCGTCAGCGACTGTTACGATCCACTAACGTGAACTACACATGCAGTCGGCATTTGAAGGATAAACGTGCAGAAGATGACGCGCGCTCTCTGTTAGCGGATGCATCGGCTACGTACTTCGGATAAAGACACCCTCCCTTGTACACTGATTGAGGTGGTGGCGCCTCAAAGCCTCCGGCTGCCGATTCCTGTTGTACATATTACTCTAGCACCATGTCACATTCGCACCTGTCTGGTCGACATGAATTATCTGTTGAATGTCCTACCTACAATAGAACCAAGGACTTCTGCTGTTACTTTGAGCAAACACTGCCTGCTAATGTGATTGAATGCCGACATCCGGCGGTTGGCTGGAGGCGGGTGTGGAGTAACATACACTCGCCTTTTCTTCCCACCAAGAGTAGTAGGGAACTGACAGTCTCGGTGCAGTTTTGATATCAAAATGACATGCAAATTAATTAAATTGATCAATTAATCTTTCCCACCCTTACTCACCCCCACCCTAGGTGACATCATGTTTCTCAGCTGCACGTGGGCCCTGGCCCCCGTCCTCTCCCTCCCCATCCCCCTCAACCCAGATTACCGTATTGGTGGCAATTTCGAATTTTGGTGAGAATTACAAATTTTGGCGAGAATTTCTTTGTCCCAGGGCTGTACTAACAACTCACCAAGTGAAGGCAAATGATAATTAGCAGTACCCATTCCGGGACTCGAAACGTGGTCCTCCTGGGCAAAAGCCCAAGTGTCCCCCTAACACAATTAAACCACCAGAGGTGCTTAGAATTGATGGGAAATTAAAAATGGCTGTGCCCCCTTCTGGGATTTGAAGCCTGGATGGAAAGCACAAGTGCGTCCCCTAACACATGGAAACTGTCCAGATGTGGGAGAGGAAGGTTAGGTTAGTGTACTTTGTTTATTTTTGGTGAGGAAACTGACACAAAGATCTGTCCTAATTATGTAATTAATCACAAAGGTCGGACCTAATTACACAATTATATGAAGAGCGCTACACAACGATGGCATAAAAGCGCAATACAGCTCCAAAAACTGACGATACCACACAACTGGTGTTACCCTGCTGGGAAAAAATTTCGGAATACCACTCGAAATTAGCGAGAGACACACTCAACCTTTACCCTACACCTACAAGCTGGCGGGAAAAAGGCAAGGGTGTAAGGTACTACACATATCCTTTTTGGTGGGAAATACGTTCAACTGACAAGATGCTCTTGTAGGACAGAGAGGACTTTAAAAATGGTATTACCTGTAACCAATCAGTGTCTATCACTGTTTGACGTCAGAGTTTGCTACAGATTAAAACTAAATTAAACTCCGTCTGGATAGGCCATGAAGGCCACACAGTACTGACTGGCCGTGTGCCATCCTCAGCCTAGAGACGTCACTGTATGCGGATATGGAGGAGCATGTGGTCAGCACACTGCTCTCCCGACAGTATGCCTGTTTATGAGACTGGAGTCACTACATCTCTATCAAGTAGCTCCTCAGTTTGCCTCATTCGGGCTGAGTGTACCCACTTGCCAATCGCAGGAGGCAGACCGGGTGGTCACTCATTCGAGTGCTAGCCCAGCCCAACAGTACTTAACATCGGTGATCCGACAGGAATTGGTGTTACCACTACGGAAAGGTCGTTGGCGTTTGCTACACATACTTGCTCAAAAACAATCCCGCACCCCAGTTAATTGAAGCCAATACACACTACCACAACTGATGGAAAAGAAATGCGTCACAGTTCTAATTACATTTCGAAATTGTCGTGAAAAAACCAACAGTCATTATGAATGGGTCATAATTCAGCACATGTACTGGGGGAAAAACGTCGTCCTAAAAGACTGCAGAATACAGAGGGGTGGTAGTTGAGTGTGCGTTTTTCTCGATGTACAATCACCAACTGACGAAAACCAAGGCCTTCTCACTTCCCCCCATGCCTTCCGCTACCCCCTCTACGATGCTCCGCCGAACATCTCGCGCCCCCACTACCACCCTCTAAGGCACTCGGCTTTCAATCATCTGGGGGTCGTCTTAAGGCGACAGAAGGTTCGTTTGAGCAGTTACCAGACAGCGCCAGACAACAGGCTGTACTGCACATGCGCAGCTACGATGACGTAGGCAGCCTGTGCTTGGTTCTTGCTCTGCTTATACGCTTTTCGTCGTATTTCTGGTAGAATTTCGAGCGTGGGGGGCATCACGTGACCATGTGCAGCCCTGAGGCATGTTGTTGAGATGACCTAGGGAGTTTTACGTAGAGCAATTGTTTTATCATATCCCACCCAGATAAAGGATGCAACTAAGAAAGCAGTTCTTGGCAAAATATCATTTCAAAATTACACTCCACAGCTCGAAGTACCATAACATTTTGCTATGGGGTGACTTTGGCAGAGGTTTTTGTTTTTAGTTATGTAGCATTTCCAACAAGTTTACATCTACACCTCACTGAAAAAAGCTAGTAGGACGGCATATAAATTTCTTGCAAAAAAAAAAAAAAAAAAAAAAAAAATTGAAACAGTTTCTTGTGTAGCTTGCACCGGAATAAAGGACTATAAATTTGATGAGTATTTCAAAATGTGTAAAAAATTGACAAGGTTGTCTGTGAGGCAAAGAAACTGTACAATTGACAGTTTATATTCTACTCTAGGAGTAAATATGAAGCCAGGTGGGGAGTTAAAACGATAAAACACGGTATGCTGCCAGTCTACAATTTAGCATAGAATGGCATTCTGCAAATTTAAGGAATAACTTCAGGCCTAGAGGAAGTACTAGGCAAGTGCCTTGTGATCGAAAAACACTTTCACAGAAGGCAGATTTATAAAATTCTGCTACAGCTGTCATTATATCTGAAACAAAATATTTAGTTCAAAACTACTGACCAAATTTGCCTGCTTAGCTTCAAGTAAATGTCTACGTATGTTCGTACGTATGTAGATTAAGAGATCTTATAATGTCATTAAAGGAACAGGATATCAGAGACTACTCTAGCAGCATCGAAATTCCATAACCCACACTAAAATGCTTCGTTCCGCTCTAATTACACATTTCTATGTCCAGATGTACTCTGAAGTACCTGATATTCAGCTTTTATGTGGTCTTCACGATATCAATTTTCTTGGAGGTCCAGTACTGTATTCTCATGTTTGGTTCTTTATTATGGTATAATGTCATTCGTTCAGAAAATCAAAATTTTCAGTTGAAATTGAACGAAGTTGAAGCCAATAGTGCGGAATGAAACACTTCGTTTCAAATAAACTAACTGCCTCAGCGGAAAAAAAAATAATAGAAGCAAATTTCTCTACAAACAGACAGAAATAGCATCATTAAGACATTAATGGTGGATCGCTAATAACGCGGAAAGAATATAAAATCAGAAAATTGAAACTACTAACTTATTTTGGTCTTTCATCGTTATGAGAATGTATATTAATTCACTTGATGGCTCCCAGCCACAGAAATCTGTTTTGATTTCATTTGACGTGAGAGCTGTAAATGAAGAGACCAGCAATATTACGAAGACACGAAACATATACACGGGCCACGTGGGGAAGGACCCCCCCCCCTCCCCACTATAACTCAGTTTGCTCAGCGCATGCGCGAAACTGGCAGCTTGGGCGCGCCGGAAAAAATTTTCAGGGTAGAGGGTGGCTACTTGCTGCTACTACTCATACGGCAAACAGCTTGAGTAGCCAGAAGCGGAAGGAAGGCACTGCCCATACGCGAATTCAGCTCTAGGGCCACCACATGCCACCGGCCCTCCGCCCCCCTCAACCCCCCTTCCCCCCCCCCCCCCCCCCGAACAAAGCGAAGAGTGGCTGTGTCTGGCGACAACCACAGCAGACATGCTACTCTCCCTCCTCACCCACAGCAGCCCTCCATTCGGCGATGGAGAGCAACTGTATTTGCTGTCAACGCATCTATAACCAAGTGTCTACTAAAAAAAGCAAAATACACATTGGCGACCATGATAAAAGTACACTTTCCACGAAAATAGGTAAAGTGCATTTTCTTTTAGTGTTATGAGCAAAATCGTTATAGTTTTTAAATTCGACTGCAGCCGCATCTCATTATTTTGTGATGTCCAGCGAAGTGTGCCGCCATCGATCACAAATGATCACCAGAGACTTGCCCACCTGCATAAAATTAGGGAAAACGGATCTTCGACTATTGCGATGCGAGAGATACCGATCACCACATAATGCCCGCGTTATTTCGAAAGCGTCACTGGAGTAAAGAAAAAGCGAGAATTTAAGCTGCAAAGAAAAAAAAATATATTCAGCAATTTCGTCCATCTTGCTGAACAAATTACACGACACAAGAGTGTCTCTCGCATTCAGTGTCTGTAAAGAAACTGTAATGCACGAATGTATTACAGACATTTCAGACAATCTTCCACGCCATTGC
Organism: Schistocerca gregaria; assembly: GCF_023897955.1. Taxonomy (NCBI): domain Eukaryota; kingdom Metazoa; phylum Arthropoda; class Insecta; order Orthoptera; family Acrididae; genus Schistocerca; species Schistocerca gregaria. Next base: position 291,083,076 of record NC_064927.1, read on the forward strand.
CACACATGGCGCAAAAAGACATGTTCATTATTGTTTGACAACAAGAAGCTATAATTCAAGAGAACGTATGTAAGTAGGCTGTTTAGGTTTTTATGTTGGGAACGTCTCCTAGCGCTCTGTATGAAAATCACTGGCTGTGCTGTGTGCAGTCTGTGGCTGGTTGGCATTGTTGGAATATTCGCCATTGTAGTGTTGGGCAGTTGGATGTGAATAGCGCGTAGCGTTGCGCAGTTGGAGGTGAGCCGCCAGCAGTAAGAGCGAATGATCTGGACGTGTGTCCATCAGAGAGACTAAATTTGTAAGACTGGATGTCATGAACTGATATATAATGACTTTTGAACACTATTAAGGTAAATACATTGTTTGTTCTCTATCAAAATCTTTCATTTGCTAACTATGCCCATCAGTAGTTAGCGACTTCAGTAGTTGGAATCTTTTATTTAGCTGGCAGTATTGGCGCTCGCTGTATTGCAGTAGTTCGAGTAATGAAGATTTTTGTGAGGTAAGTGATTTATGAAAGGTATAGGTTATTGTTAGTCAGGGCCATTCTTTTGTAGGGATATTGCACTAAAAATATTGTGTGTCAGTTTAGTGATGATCAGAATAAGTAAAGAGATGAATCGTAGGAGACGGGATACTGGCAGAAGTAAAGCTGTGAGTACTGGGCGTTAGTCGTGCCTCGAAAGCTCAGATGGTAGAGCACTTGCCCGAGAAAGGCAGAGGTCCCGAGTTCGAGTCTCGGTCAGGCACACAGTTTTAATCTGCCGGGAAGTTTCAAAGAGAGAAGTGTGTGAGTACGTTCAGTTTTGCTGAGCTGTTTGAAAATCAAATAACTTAAGGGCTTTATCAGCACAGTAATTCACTGATTTTTCTAAGGGGAGCCGAGGATACCTCACTGGAATCTTCTGATTTTTTTCTTGTAGTTTGTGTAATTAGTGTAGCTATTGTTTATTGCTAGCACGTAATTATAGAGAGAATTTGTGATCAAGTAGGCTTTCCCGGCGTAATAGGTCTTGAAAGTATCTTCGGGTTTGCTGCCGGATCCTAAAATCAACTTGACTCGATATTTCGGCGATCCAACTGTTCGCCATCTTCAGGAAAATGATGCTTATGCTGATGAGTCCGGCTGAGAACTGACGCCAGGTTGCAAATCGACGTCCTATATAGGCCACCGTTCAGTACAAGGCGCATGCGCCGCCCATCACACTTTCTGCCTTCCAAAACAGGGAGGTGGCGCCGCCCTTAGCGAAACACTGCTGGCAACGACGTATCGCAATCAAGGCAGCACCGAAGAACGTTCAGTTTCGATGCGAGATAATACAGGATTCCACGTTTTGTTAAAAGGAAACCCATTGTCTCTGTTGATTAAATTATCAGTCAACCTAATTTCAATCGCCTCTTTATACACACTGTTCCAAAACCCGGAAATGTTGACAACCACAACAGTTTCCTCAAATTTAATTTTTTGTCCCTGGCTTTCCTAAAGCCCAAATCATCCTTCGCAGAGACGAGCAGTGGACGGAAAACACTCTTAATGTTAAAATTCCTTAAAATTCGTCCAATCTTAAACGATAAGCCTCCAGCATAAGGAAGAAAGGCCACAGATCTATGTTCTTCTTCGTACACCTCCGAAGATGGTAGAAACTCCATAGCCCGACGAATCTGCTTCTCGTTGTATACATTTTCCTTAAAAACAGTCTTCAAATGCTCAAGTTCTTGGGTTAAGCTGTCTGCGTCGGAAATGGCATATGCAAGAACTAATACTGAGAAATGACAGTGAAGACGAAAGCAGTGTGTTAACGCTACCATGTAATGAATTAAATAATGTTCAAAGTAGTAATTTGGCAATTGCGCATAGGGAAATGGAGCGGGCTGCAAATAATGGTGTAGGAAGTGAAACAATTAGTGTTCAGGGGAGCAATATCCATCGATCAGTCTCCAACAGCTCGCCTCAAGATTCCGAAATGACAGGATACAATCTTGCAAAAACTGTAGATTCAGGTTTTGCGTCTTCACTGTTTTCTCAAATAAGTCAAGACACATTTTCTGCTTTTAAAAATGCGAATTTTGCCGGTTCAAATTGCACTGCCGAATAGCACTGAGGAACATGTTTCAGACACCAGTGCATTGTTATTACAGTTAATGCGACAAATGGGACAAAGGCTACAAAAGCTAGACACAATGCTTGAACAAAATCAGAAACAAATAGGACAAAAGCTACAAAAGTTAGACACAATGGAACAAAATCAGAGACAAACACAGCAACTGTTAGACATGATGAAACAAAATCAGAGACAAACACAACAGCTTCAAAAGCTAGACTCAATGGAAAAAATGCTTGAACAAACACGCAAAGGTTTTTTAACTGCTGAGTTACTTCAAATCGAATCGAAATGTCAAAAAGTCTGTAATGACGTAAAAACACAAATTTGTGAGCATTGTCAACCTATTTTTTCGCGTCATGAAAATGCTTTACAGAATCACGAAGCAGCCATAAAAGAACTGCAAACTATTGTTCACGAAAATCACGACACCTTGCAAGCTAAAATTGACTCAGTTGCATCTACCGACTCGGTTACGCAACTTGCAAAAACTCAGGAAAACTTAAAGAACAAAGTAGATACGATTTCAACGCGAATGGACACTCTGAAATTTGGTTCAGAAAAACACACTGAGGAAATCAGTTCATTATCGGAGAAAGTAGCTGAGCTATCGGATCAGTTCACTAACTTGTCTACAAAGGTAGATGATGATCTGAATGACACAAGACCCGCAGCCTTCGCTGACATGGAATTGCATGAACAAATTAGAAAATTCAAACAAAATCAAAATCAAATCAATACACAGTACAAAAGAGAAATCTGGTAAATACAAGAGCAGTTGACACAGGTAATACAATAATTACATATTTAAGAAGAGACTCGAGCTCCAACACGGGAAGAGGGTCTTAGAAATACGGAAAAGTCACAAAATAATAACACAGGGCATTTCGGAAATTATGAAAGGAATTGGCAAGGCGCACTGAATTTTGAGATGGAATCGCCGAAACGAAGTAACAATGACCGATTGCGACTTTCCGACATGATGATTTTGACTATAAGCTGTTCATTACTACACGTAAATTTAAAACATTTAAGAATTCTGGCAACGACATTCATCCACAAGCATGGCCTCATCAATTCTCTCATTGTTTTCCTCCCAACTGGTCATTGGAGCACAAGTTAGAATTTATGTGTGGCTACTTAGAGAATGAACCAGCTGTAAGAAGGCGACCAGTCATTCACGATTGTCACAGTGAAGGGGAATTTTATCATGCCTTTCTCTCAGCATATTGGTCTCAAGCTACATATCACCGAGTAAAACATAGCATCATAATGATGAAACAATTCGAACAATCTGAATTTTCCAGTCTTGTGAAATATTTTGAATACATGTTGCACAAGAATCAGTATCTTTCAAACCCATACAGTTATTCAGAACTCATCCGCATTTGCTTAATAAAACTGCCTGAACATTTACGACATATTATTTTGGCAGGACGTTGCTAAGACGACATTGAAGCTTTTCAGGGACTGTTAAAAGAATTGGACAATCGCGAAAAGCGAACACAGGAGCACAAGAATTACGGGTCACATCTGTCATAATTCCGCGATGACAGAAATAATAACTGGACACGACAAGGCTACTCTTCCAATGTAAATCATGACCAAAACAGACACCACCCGTATGACAATCGTTGACAGCGTAGTAATACTTACAGGGAAAGATCACCTCTCCGCAGTAATGACTATCACAGAGGCAATCAGAGAAACAGACAATATGGGAACCAAAATAATTACTATCAAGGGAGACAGAATAACTTCAGATGCAATGGTCCACCGCGCAAGGCCCTCTCGACAAGGTGAATTTGTAGAAGTTAGGTCTCCTAATCCCAATAAGGACGCGCGCCAAACAAAGAGACAGACAATGACTCACACTGCTGGCAGCCACGTGCGCCGGCTGGCTCAGAGAAAAATAACATAGACGCTAACCTTGAGGAAAATTTCCAGTATTCTTTACCGACATATACCACACGATAATTGCGTTGAAGTTGAAACTCTGCGTACTAGGAAGAGTAAAGGATTGCACTACATTTCACATGTAAAACAGTTTATTGAGGGATAATCTGCTTTTTAACTTAGTCTTTGTATAAAACTTTTCACTTCAAATTACTAGTACACTTTGTCACACCTAGAAACTGTTAACATGCAACAATGTTTTGAAGTTAACTATCCAGCCTAGAACCTAGGGAACATATTTAGACAGTAATTACGACTGAATTGTTATAGTGAACAGACGACACAGTGTTATTGCGTGTGTACATTCTTGCTTGTCAGTTGCATGATTACGTAACGACCTTAAGGCTCACATACTTAAAACATTTACCACTACTGCTAATGAGATTTTAATGCAACATTTTGGTTTACTTGAAAATACATCTGCTCAGTTATTCTGAATCCTTCTGGAAAGGAAAACACGTTATAGTAGTAACTTTTGTTGTATAGCTACAATAAGACAACCTTTTGAGTAGCACAACAGTACATTACAGTATAGTACTTTCTTGATCACGGTACTGTACGTAATAACTATGATATCTGCACCCCATAGCATTTCGCTTTTGTTTATTACGAGGGAAGTATATAGACTTCTACAGAACTTTGCTTATGGACGACGATAATTGCGACACCTGGTACATTTTTTTTTACCCTTAAGTAATGACAGAGATTATTTTACAACAAGACGCACAGTTTAGCGCTGCATTACACGTATTTGAGTGATAAATTTTCTACTTAAAATATTAATTTTTAAAGATTTTTGAATTACAAAGATCCAAAGGTTTTCCATGATATATTTCAGTCCATTGCTGTAATCTGTAACACCTGAGGGTATAATTGTATTAATCCTCAGAGGGTGTACACGCCTACTTTGTATACTAAGTGTATAGCGAGTTCTAGCAGCCCTAGCGAATATGGTATTTGCTTATACAACTTTACACATCGGTACCATATTTCTCTAACACATAAATTACACAGCTATCTGATCATTCAACTGAGAGGGACAAACATTTTTTTTTCTACGTCAGTGACACACGTTCAAGTAATTACACAGCTGGATAACTTCACACTTACGAAATTATATTTTGTCTGTACTTTGTGACCTGTTCATATTTTTAGGAACCATTGTGATACTATGGGAGCTTTGGATGATGTATTTAGAATGGGATCATGATTTTTAAAATACGTTTGAGAAAGATGACACTATTGAAATGAGCAGTGTACTTTTTATGTTTTGAAATTATTGGCGGAAGCTACGACAATTTTGAGACTTGACTGAGGTGTTATGATGTTATTATTACAACGACGATGTGTATTATGCTGTTGAGGTATGTTTATGATCAATAAGCTGATGCTATATGAAGAATCTGATTATGCTATGTATTTATTATGATGAAATATTGAAGTGTTGACGAATATGTATATGTGTAATAAGGTAAGGAATAATGAGTAGTGGTTAGGGACTATGATTTGTGAAAAAGGATGTTTGAAACCAATAATCGTACTTAAAGAGTTATAAGATTTCGTTTCTACGCATTTCTACTGTAATTTTTTAATATGTGAAATTTTTTTTATATGTGACTGTCACTGTAGTGCAAACTGCTGTCGTAATATTTCGGTAAGAAAACTAAATGACCTTGACGTAATGCGTTGTGGGCGGCAAAATGCGCTAGCCACCTGACGAAAAAGCCATTAGGTGAAGAAAAAAAGAGGCATTAAACTCGCAATTGACATTGCTTTGTAGAAAACATCGCAACTATGACACACTATTACTTGGAAACATATGATTATACTATGAAGCAAGTACTTTGTGCTACTTACTGAAATGCTTATGAATTGATGGGAAATATTCTTACACCTGTACACCTGATAATAACAAGTGTCTTTCTACGAGAGTTGAGAGAATTTCTACTGACTTATGAAATGCCACATGGCTGTTGAATGATGTTTTTATGCTTTGCTTTACATAGTTGCTTATTTCATTTGAAATCTGTTTTCCAGCTGTGTTGCAGCATTGGCTTTATAAAATAAATTTAAAGGCATTTGCTAATGTGAACACTTTCTGTCAATAGATCTATTAAATAATAATTTTCTGATCCACATTCTTCGAAAAAGGAGCACTTTGAAAGGAAATAACAATCAGAAGGGACTAATAACAGTAACTGAATACATAATTTTCTTTTCAAGTACTTGGTAATTGCTTTTGTAGAATCAGTGGTCGTGGTGCAGCACTCTAATGACACAGACATTAAGATATGAATAGACATTTCCCTTATCTGCATTGTTGTCTTTAGTGTACTATTTTTTCTGCTTGTGGGTTTGTCATAATTAGATGTAAGTGATTGCATTTGCTGCTGCTGATTGCCAGGCACAGTAATACTGAATTTCACATTGTATTAGACTGTTAAGCCAGTTTTACTACTGATTTTTCTTGTTTGCTGCACATTGCCTTATATTAGTTGAAATATTGCAATTGCTTTGCTTATTTAGATATACTGCTGCTTGCTTTGCCAATTTGCATTTTTTTGTCATTGCTGTTTGTGTTAATTTGTTATGTTCTGCTGCCTTGTCTTGTCCCTTAGTATATATATTTGAGCTCAGTATATTTATGTTAGCTTAAGATATATAAGAAACTAACTATGAAGAATATGGAAAGAGCGCATTGAGAAGTTATATGAAAAAGATTTGGGCAAAAATGAGTATTGTTCGATGAGAAATATTTATTTTGAAAGAGGATACGAACAAAACAGTAGGGTTTAGGGACCAGAGAGTTAGATAAATTTTTTTTGCAGGAAAGATCTATGGGATGAAGTTTTGGGTTGGACTGCAGTACCAAATGTTACACTGAAAACGAAACTTGTCCTTTCCTTTTGTGTTATTCCGCTCTGTGTTTGTGCACCCTTGAGTATTTGTGTTTTTCCTGTCTTTATGTATTTAGCATAGAAGATTGCGTTGTACAATGTTTCTAATACTAAGATACATTCACTATGATGAGGAATACTGTTATCCTGAAATATAATTTGCATTAATAATATGTTATTTACTTTGCAAAGATGTTTAGACATTATTTTAGAAAGTTATACTGATATTTTATTTATTTACTTATGTCATAATTCCTGTAACACTGATGTATATGTCTATTTCTATACTTTTGTAAAGCCTGTATCACTACAAATGTTATCTGTATTATTATGTTTTAATAATGTTTTCTGTATCTTTGTAATTATATTGTCATGTTATAAAATTGTAATGGACACCAGCTCATCAAATTAAGTAACTTGCAAGCATTCATTTCACTGTACACATTTCTGTTGGTGATAGTGTATGCACAATATGTGAGAAGTTGGGAATGTTAGTGTTTGCACTTGTGTTAATAATTCAGCAAAGGACTGGTTAACAGCACTGCTGGTTCTAAGGACAATTCTAAAAAGTTTGTGAGTGCACAAGTGGTGATTTATGGACTTGCTATATTGTCCGCAAGACTCTTCGATGGTGATTGTGCACCTGCACAGTCGCAAGAGATGGTAGCTGGCCATCTGTACAAGGACTACAGTGGGTCTGCATCTTTGATGGCCCATCAATACCATTATTTCTACATGGACTGCAGTGGGTCTGCACCCTTGGTGGCAGACTAATACCGTAATGTCTAACAGAACTACAGTGGTCTGCTGTGTGATGACCTACATACCAATATTCTTCAACTTCGACTGACTCTGCTGTGGATTTGCTCTGTTGTGGCCCGTTACCTGTCTGCATGTCAAGAGTCAGCATTGTCTTTCCGTTGGGAGGACAACACTACTTCTTCAAGACTGCTTGAAAATCCACTACTTCTGTGTGCATTTTCTTTTTCTGGTCGGACTTTGTGCAATGCAATCACTATTGTGATAAATTATCAGGACTGTCTTTATGAGAACAATTTTAGCTTTTGACCAACAGTGCATCAGTAAGTGTGTGCATTTGATTTCTTTTTTTATTGTAATTATGAAAATTTTTATCAAATCATTATTGGCCATAGCCCAAAAGAATTTGTAAAATTTTTTTTGGGGCACATGAGGGCTATGTAAGTAAGCTGTTTAGGTTTTTAAATTTTTTTTTGGGGCACATGAGGGCTATGTAAGTAGGCTGTTTAGGTTTTTATGTTGGTAACGTCACCTAGCACTCTGCATGAAAATCATTGTCTGTGCTGTGTGCAGTCTGTGGCTGGATGGCTTTGTTTGAATATTCCCCATTGTAGTGTTGGGCAGTTGGATGTGAACAGCGTGTAGCGTTGCGCAGTTGGAGGTGAGCCGCCGGCAGTGGTGGATGTGGGGAGTTTTGAGAGCGGATGATCTGGACGTGTGTCCATCGGAGAGACTAAATTTGTAAGACTGGATGTCATGAACTGATATATATATATATATATATATATATATATATATATATATATATATATATATATATATATATATATATATTATTTCTTTTGAACATTGTTTGTTCTGTATCAAAATCTTTCATTTGCTAACTATGCCTATCAGTAGTTAACGACTTCAGTAGTTTGAATCTTTTATTTAGCTGGCAGTATTGGCGCTCGCTGTATTGCAGTAGTTCGAGTAATGAAGATTTTTGTGAGGTAAGTGAGTCATGAAAGATATAGGTTATTGTTAGTCAGGGCCATTCTTTTGTAGGTATTATTGAGAGTCAAATTGCGTTGCACTAAAAATATTGTGTGTCAGATTAGTGGTGATCAGAATAAGTAAGGGGAGAAGTGTCTGAGTACGTTCAGTTTTGCTGAGCTGTTTGAAAATCAAATAACTTAAGGGGTTTATCAGAACAGTAATTCACTGATTCTTCTAAGGGGACGTTTCACGTATACGTTTTGTACACTATGACCGGTCCAGTTTTACCAATGCGATGCTATATCGTACTAGCGTTTACAAAACAAATCGTGAGAGCCTGTCTCGCCTTGTGTACGTCGGAGATTTCTTTAAAATATATCTCTACAACGAATAAACAAGGAACGTTTGTCCAGAATCATTTTGCATCTGTGGCATCCGCCAGGTGGTACGTCACTGACATCAATTTATTAGACTAATTAATTAAATTGATCATGGGAGTCACTCTGTATGGCGAGTAATTTTTTTTTTTTTTTTTTTTTTTTTTTTTTTTTTTTTTTTTTTTACAGCAGTCCTTAGGATAATTTAGGTTAAGTAGTGTATACGCTTAGGGACTGATGACCTTAGCAGTTAAGTCCCATAAGATTTCACACACTTTTTTTTTTCAGCAGTCTCATTACACTCGCCAAGTGGGACAACAGGGAATCCATGGAGGTAACATGATGTTCCTTTCGAGGAACACTATTGAGAAATGACATTTGAAGCTGACCACAGAGGGACTATACAGCCCACTACATACATTTCGCATAAGAACTGCGCTATTAAAACGCGGTCAAAACACCTATGTTACCGTCACCCTGCATAAAAAGCTGTCGTGAGTCTACGGGCATACACACGAGTCGCTGAAAGTGTTACGCTTTCAGGTAGAAATGCAATTTGGAATCAAGTCTATCCATTCAACCACATATCTGCACTGAATCCAGTAGATAGGTCTTTTAATGATTACAGCCGCTGGTGAATCATATTCGTGCCACTCTCGTATCTCGAAACGAGTCGTCCTTTTGTTTTTAGGTCCTATCTGCTAAGGATCCCATAGCTAAGAACTCCAGCGTTGTTTTTAGACAGTCCCTCAACATCTTGTAACTGCTCCTCCCTGCAGCTTAGTCTATGTGATCGCCTCAATGGATGTACTGTAATAATAAGCATCATAGCTGCTAGGGCGATCAATTTTAGCAATTTATCGTAATTTGAACACCGACCAATGACGTGGCAGCATGCTTATCAATTTCTGTATAATTGCTAACAGCCGCACCACTACTTTGCGTGTACCATCACGAATGTAAGTAGATTTCTGTGTAGTATGTTCATTCATTATTAATTCTCGAACATATGCACCAAAGTATATCAAACAGCGACCTACATATCTCAAGCACTTCGACCATAGTGCATAACTTCGATCTTTCTCCATGTGGATGGCAGTCACAGGGCATTCTCGCATTCTTAGGATAAAGTTAGAGGCCGAAAAATCTCCTCGCATTGTCTTTGACCCACGCTCCCTTCAGCTGACCAGAAGTAGACCGCTAGATTCCACGTTTTGTGTGGGAACAGTGTGAACTGAGGCTGTCACTGCTGTCGAGCACCCATCCAAGAGCACAAGATTTCTCGAGATGCGCGAATGTCGATGAAGTCAGCACCCCTTATCGCTGTATAATAGATATGAAACTATTGTGTTGATATAACAGACGGTTAAGAACAAGAAACGGCTAGTTTTTATGCATCTTGGAGCTCCAGAGGAATGGAGTTTGCTGCGTTTTACGTAAACGTACTGCGCTAGCAATTCTGAAGTGTTGTTCTAGTGTCTGGGGTCAGAGCAAGAAGGTATTGGTAAGAGAGAACATAAACACATGCACTCCTCAGTCTACAATGTTCTGCACTTAAAAGACGCTATAATATTAGGTCGTTGCGTTTTCCTACCTATTAGTCGTATGGGATGTAACGCTGTTACTATCCCAATGTCAGACCTATATTTCCAGCGCATGACATACAATCTCCTAGCAGATTTCTCTACGATAGACTATGGTGATGAACTATAAAATGAAAAACGACTTCCTTAAAACATCTATTTATGGGGATACACGTACAATATAGCTTTCCAGAGGTGTACAGCCCACAACTATTCACATCCGATCACGGTTCAGAAATTGTACTTCACTCGCATCAGTCCTGTATAAAATTATCGTTAGTAACGGGGTAGTATCTCTTAGAAAGAAAGGGACAAACGCATAGCAGCGGTGTTTGACATGTGAAATTACACGTCATTCCACCACTAACCCTGTAAACAGGACATCTGTCAAGAAGGTGTCTACACGAAGATTGTAGTACCTCACAAACACCTGCTGCTAACTTAGAATCACTTTAATTATGAAACTTAAGACTCGATTTTATGCCCAAAATGCGGCAAGGGAATGGAGTACGTCGCCTAAATCTTCGTTTGTCTAGAGGACTGTATCGAAACTCAAGTCCGCTTTTTAGGCAGGGTGGCTGTAACATAGACGTTATGATCGCGTTTTCATGGCGTAGTTCTGATGCAAAATGTATGTTTTGGCCTGTAGAACCCCTCTACAGTCAGCTTCAAATGCCATCTCTCAATGGTGTCCCTCAAAAGGAACATCATGTTACCTCCATGGATTCCCTGTTGGCGAGTGTAATGCGACAGCTGAAAAGAAAAAAAAAAAGTGTGTGAAATCTTATGGGACTTAACTGCTAAGGTCATCAGTCCCTAAGCGTATAAACTACTTAACCTAAATTATCCTAAGGACAAACACATACACCCATGCCCGAGGGAGGACTCGAACCTCCGCCGGGACCAGCCGCACTGTCTATGGCTGCAGCGCCCGAGACCGCTCGGCTAATCCCGCTCGGCTGATCAATTTAATTAATTAGCCTATCAAACTGATATCAGTGACGTGCTATCTGGCTGGTGGAACAGATTGCTAGGGCACCACGAAATGGTTCTCGACAAGGGTTTCTTTTCTTTTTTTTTCGTTGCGATAATAGCTTTCAACGAAATTTCAATCTCCCACCTATAAAAGGCGAGACAGCCTCTCACGAGTTGTTTCGTAAGCGCTGGTATGATACCGCATCGCATAGGTAAAAGTGAACCCATAATGGTGTACAAAACAGCTGTGTTCTCTTGAATTGCAGCTTTTTGTTGTCAAACGTTAAATGAATTTTTTTTTTAGCTACATGTGGGCCAATGGTTATACACACTTGCGTGACAGTTTATTTACAGACACTGAACTCGAGAGACACTCGGGTCGCGTAATTTGTTCAACAAGCTGGAAGAAATTGCTTAATATAGATTTTGTTCTTTAGAGTTTAAATTCTCGCTTTTTCTTTACTCCACTGATGGTCTCGAAATAACGAAGACATTCAGCGGTGATCGGTAGTATTCACATCAAAATAGTTGAAGTTTTTTTCCTGATTTTACTCAGGGTGGGCAAGTCTCTGCTGATCGTTTGTGATTGGTGGCGATACACTTCGCTGGAGGTCACAAAATAATTTGATACGACTGCAGTCGAACGTAAAAACTATACCGATTTTGCTCATAAAACTGAAAGAACCTGGACTTTACCTGTATTCGTGGAATGACATTTATTATGGTCGCCAATGTGATTTGCTTTTTTTGATAATGCTTGATTATACATGCGTTGACATCAAATACAATTGTTCTCCATCGCCGAATGGGGGGGATGCTTTGGGTGAGGGGGGAGGGTAGCATGATTGCTGTGTTTCTCGCCTGACACAGTCGCTCTTTGTCCGAGGGGAGGGGGCACATTCAGCTACCACCTCTTCTGCATTCTGTAGTCTTTTAGAGCGACGATTTTCCCAAAGTGCTGCATTATGACGCGTTCATTAAGACTTCTGGTATTTCACGACAAATTCGAAGTGTAATTAGAACTATGATGCATTTTTTCCATCAGTTGTGATAGCGTGTATTGGCTTCAGTTACCTGTGCTGCAGGATGGTTTTTAAGCAGGTATCTGTAGCGAACTCTGACATCAAACAGTGATAGATACTGTACGCTTACAAGTAATGCACTTTTTAAACTCCACTCTGTCGAACACCAGTATCTTGTCAGTTGAACGTATTTCCCACCAAAAAGAATAAAGACAGTAGCTTACACCCCTGCCTTTTTCCCGCCAGCTTGTAGGTGCTGGGTAAAGTTTGAGTGTGTCCGTCGCTAATTTAGAGTGGTATTGCGAAATTTTTTCCCAGCAGTGGTATCGCGTGGTATCGTCAGTATTTGAGCTGTATTGCGCTTCTATGCCATCCTTGCGTAGCGCTATACATATAGTTGTGTAATTAGGCCCGATCTTTGTGATTAATTAGTAATTACTATTGATCTTTGCGTCAGTTTCCTGGCCAAAAGTAAATAAAGTACACTAACCTAACCTTCGTCTCCCACATCTGGACAGTTTTCATGTGTTAGGGGGTGCACTTGGGCTTTCCATCCAGTAGAATCAGGCTTCGAGCTATTATAATAACATACGTTGAGCATTAAATACCTGAATAAGAGAAACATTATCATTTCTGTGCATTTTATATTCGTGATGTATGAAATACATACGGAACAACACTAAGAGACCAGAAGATTTACAGGCTTTAAAAGAAATGCAACACTACACAATTTAAAAAAAGTTGGTTCAGAAATATTAGGAAAACGATAATGTTCCTTCTACCTCATGCTACATTCGGCCCATTAGCGTGATCGTAATTTCTGGTAATGAACTAACACAAAATAATTATCGATTAAGTAAATGAGGAGATGGAAATCATCAAGGTTAATTTACTAAAATAAGGACACTTATCTCTAACACACCTTTTTTAATGCTACGCACCATTTCATAGTGAATTACAATAGATGTCCATTGTGGTTAAATACTTCATACATAACAGTAAAAATGTCCTCTTGCTGCTGTCTGTTCGTAATCAGTTACAAGAAACTACATGTTTTCTGATTGGAAAAATATCTATTAGCATATTCACTCAATATTTTCGCATGAAATATAAAATACCGTTGCGGAACGCAGCAAGTCCGAGTCCGCCTTTCATGGAATACAAAGAGTAAAAGGTGAGGCGCCAAAAGCCTCTTTTGTCTTGAAACAACAGAATTCTTTTTGATATCATTAATCGATACATGTACATAGAGATTTACAGGCACCTTGTAAGAACGGTAAAGATAAGGAATAATAGATTCTGTCGCTACTATGTGATAGTTTTACTTTGCAATTGTTCGATTACTTTAGGCCATCAGGCGTTTACTATTGAGCGTATATTAATATTTGTTAGGCGAAAATTACTAATATTACACCTCTGAAGACAGACATCTTAACCCGTGCGTCATGCTTCTGCGAATGCAAGTGTCAAGATTGAAGATAAACATCGCTTAAATACTGTACTGACATGTGTAAGAAACAATTAAGTATAGTGATCACAAGAAAGGGAAATAAAAAGAAAAGTACAACAAATAACACAGCAGACAGCAGCGGCGCACCCGTACCAACACAGTAGTGCCAGCTGTAAGGTTGGCTGATTTGCTGAAGGGGAAAAAAAAAACCTCCTACCGCCTGGAGTTTTCCGACTTCTAACTTACTACTTAAAAGTTAACACACTATGCAATGTGGTGTTATAAAATCGAATTACGTCAAACTATTCTTCAGACTTGAAATAATACACAAACTTTATATCTTTATATAAATGGGTCAATATTTGAAAATGTTGCATAATTACGCCCACTTAATCCAAAATAGTATTATTATTTTCTATTCAAAAGCTCTCAGATTCAAGAATATCCACTGCGTTAAGAAGCCCCATACAGCGTGGGAACTGTAGCATGTTACATGTGCTATAGGGATAAACTGTGAGCTCTTCATTGCTCTCAAACTGCTTTCTGCCTACATGTGTCTCAATAACAATTAGTACCTCAAATAATTCAGTTACGCAATTGTGAATGTTGCGGGCCTTCCCCCAAGGGTGTCACAGGTTTTCCTACGACGCCATATCCAGAAGAACAGGGACTGAAACCTATTCTTCAATCACCAACGTAGATCAGAGATACATTACTACTGATATTAAGACAACTTTGGTATAAGGGCACCAGAGTATATCAATTTCCGCACTTAATGTAATGTTACAAGATTGCCATTTAAGTTGTTACAAAAACAATGACAGGAAAACATTTTTGGGAACAATTCGTTTTTTATTGTTTCTAAGAATATTGGTTTTTAAGAATTCTGTGCTCGAAACAATTATCGGAATATTCTAAAAATATGGTTTTGGAAAGATGCAACGGCATCCTCAGGTGATGAAATCGGTGTCGGCATAAGGGAATGAAAAAACTTTGGCGATAAATTGTTAATATGGACACTTAGACTTGGATTTGATGCTTTTGTCTATCGGAATATCTGTTGTTTGTAGTGGTCAGCGACAGACTGCAACGTCAAAATGAAGAGTGACGCACCGTTTTCGGTAATTTGTCACGATTTCGTAACGACTTACGGTGAACAAGTTGCTGAAAGGAAACGGACACTGTTGGTTCTGGCCGAAACGCTGACTCTATATCAGCCAGCACGTTTTTTCCAATCGCGTATTACCCATGGTGCAATTGTGGATGTGATATTCAAGGTCACCCCCAGGAATGTGAAGGTACCTGACGGTTACTGTAGGTGTAGCTGCTCTCCTAAACAGCATCCCACACGAGTGAATCAGTTGCGATTTTGCTTGATATTGTCACACGTTAGGTCTTAGGCTGCGCGTGGCTCTGTTTAAAGAACAGTAGCTCCTTTTTTTGTTGTCTAGGGTGGAGCCGCACACGTCTGCTTTCAGGCCCCGCAGCTAACTCGCTGTAGATAGTAGCCTGTGCCTGTGATCCTGTAGTGAAATAGTCTATCCATTGGCTAGAATTGCGAGATAATAAATTGCACAGAAATACAAAATGAAAGATGGTTCAAATGGCTTTAAGGCTTGTTCAAATGACTCTAAACACTATGGGACTTAACATTTGAGGTCACCAGTCCCCTAGACGTAGAACTACTTAAAAGTGACTATCCTAAGGACATCACACACATCCATGCCCGAGGCAGGATTCGAACCTGCGACCATAGCGGTCGCGCGGTTCCGGACTAAAGCACCTAGAATCGCTCGGCCACAGCGGCCTCCGATAAACCATTGGTGGTCATGTTGACATGGAGGGGAAGGAAAGAGCATGCTGTTCGATTCTGGCAGACTAGAGAGAGACTTCGACATGGACGTTGGCACTGAGCACATCTCCGTAGGATGCAATGTCCAGTAGAGCAGCCAGTTTTTCGATGGATAAGTGCGCCATTCCAAGAGTCTGTGAGCGTGCAATCAGATAAAGTGTAATCTACATAGGTATTACGTGAGATAATAAATGAAGATTGAATTATAGGTCTTTTGTTGTTTAAGAGTATTCAACAGAGTAAGAAGGTACAATAGATGACAAATTATGAGAAAAAGAGGGATGACAGACATAAACTATTGGACGGGCTGGATTATTAAATAATAAGGATGAGTTAAGTAAAAAAAGACAGTACACTTTTAGAGAGGTGCGTATACAATTTGGTATACAGAATAACATAGTGAGCAACTCTGCTCGACTTCACATAAGATTCTAAAAGCGATAGACAGTTGACGGATTTAATGTGCTGCAAGAAGTTTTTTATGTGTTGTGAGATTTTTGGTCGCAGATAGGGAATTTGGCTGGGGAGCACTTGCAAGAACGGAACAGAATGGGAAGGAGGAGTAGACATTTACGTCACGCACAGACAAAATACGTTGGGACAAGGGCACACGTCAGCTTGTACACAGCAATCATGGACGTTGACCTTCTTAATTTCACAGTATTAGTTGCATGATATATGTTACTAACTGCACTAGGTGGGTCCATAAATACTCAAGGTTGATAGGTCTAGAGGCATGACACGAACAGAAGATGTAGATTAATACTAATCAACTAACAACTTCACTAGCCTTGCACTAATCACATCACGTATAGAATAAACATTCACAAAATAAAATAGTGTTACTATAAGAGGAACTAACCGTCAATTACAATACAAGTATAGTACGTAAAGTTACATCAGTCGCTACTAGTAACAATCAATTCAGAGAAGAAGTACTTATATACATTACGATATTTAGGAAACTTTTTTTGTATGTGATCAAATTACTCGGTACATAATTTTGTACGTTTAATGCTGTCATGGAGAGGTATTTATACGTTGTATTTAATATAGTAGTGGGCTAAGGTTTTGTACGGAATCTGGTCTCAAAGACTATATGCAGAATCGCGAATGAAGAATGGGGACGTGACCGCATCGTACGCCAATGCGAAGATGACCCGGGAGGTGAGAGGTGAGCGGCCTAACCAGCTTCTGGCACACCAAGGTGCGCGCCCTCCTCGGCTGTCGGCAGAACTGTTATAATGCGTCCCCTTACTTGCAGTCCATATATTACGAAGCACGATAATTTATGTTGTAACAACAGTCTCGTAGGTTAAACAAGGTTAACATATGTAGTATGAGGAAACGCAGTGTATTTGAAGATAAACAGTACTTATCTTGCAAAGCTTGTCTCAGTGTCAGTGCTGGTTCCTTTGTTTCTGAAAACCTATTGAAAAGATTTTGTCCAGGGTCTTTCAATGACAAGTCGCTGGAAAGTTACGTTGCTTTTAATCTTTTTCTTCTTTTTGCTTGTTCTTGTAACAGAATTTACCATCACACATTTAACACTTTTCAAATATACGTTGTGCAGCTTGCTTGAGCCATAGAAAGAACATAACCGATCAAAGAATGATATGTACCAAACTCAGTATATGCTAAACCCATTCTCTTGCCACCACAACGCTATCCAACGCTATCTGAAGCAACTCTGACGCACTTGGCGGAAATACCTTATACAGGCTGATTCTTATTAACGTCGAAAAACCCACAGAGCGACCTAATTTAATATAAGACACATGGGTGTCAAGTGTCTGGAAATACCTCAAAAGTGAGCGACAAATGTTGAACAACGCCTACGAGAGAGACAGGTCGCGGCGAGTACGTCACGAGGATAGGCCTGAGCTCGCTCACCCGCTCAGCTCAGAAGGCGAAATGCATTTCTAATCGTGTTTACATACTAACGGGAATTGCATATTCTACTAAAACATGCTTTTACAGAGTCTTACTTATTACTAATACTACAACAACCGTGCTGAAATTTAAGATCTATGCTCATCATAAATGGATAACAGCTCGTTTACAACATTTAGTCTCTACTGCTTGACAGTCCTCATTTCATACAAGATGTAGTGCCTCATCCAACCAATAACTTTTTTTCTACTCAGTACTGTCTTAACAGATCATTAGTAGGCATATGGACTTTCGGTCGATGTAGGACTAATAAACAATAAGACACCGTAATAGCGAATTCCATTAAAATTGCAAGTAGAATTCAACTGTTGAGCGCAGAGAAGAGAGGTGATAAGTGGAAAAAGAACACTTGATGGTCTCTAGAAGAGAGAGGAACTGTCTGATGATATGATACTAGAAGAACTGGCAATCGATAAGATGACACATGATCCAAGGTTATACTCAGAGTTTAACAGAGGTTAGAAAATGTTGCGTTCAAATAAGGCGAAAGGTATAAATAACGCGCCTTCGGAATTTATGAATAATTGGAAGAAGTGGCAACCATACGATTACTCAAGTTGGTGTGTAGAATGTATCAGATTGGAGATATAGCGTCGGACTTTCGGAAAAATTTCATCCATACGATCCAGAAGATATCAGGGGAGGTAAGTGTGAAAACTATCGAACAATCGACTTAAGAACTTATCCATGAAACTTACTGACAAGAGCAATACATAGTAGAATGGAAAAGAAAGTTGACATTCTGATGGGTGACGGTCATTTTGGTTTTAGGAAAGGTAAAGGCACTAGAGAGACAGTAATGACGTCCCATGGAAAAAAGCCTTAATAAAAAATCAAGACACATTCAAAGGATTTGTTGACGGAGAAGAAACGTTCGACATACGCAGAGTGGTGCAAGAGTTTCGTAATTATCAGAAAAAAACAAGTGTAACCTATGATGAAAGACGGCAATCATTGAACATTCTTTAGGGAAGAAATGTCTGAGAATGTAAATCTGGCGCACAACGCTGTGTGGAAATCCACGACGTACTGTTGGGGAAGCTGAGAACCGCTGTGTTTGACATGTGATGCTGTATGAGAAGATTCTAGAACAGTCGGGAAGGACTGAAACTTGTGGATAACACTAACACGAAGTTGGGACAGGATGGAAGAACCTGTGTTAAGAGGTCAGAGGATAGATTCCGTGGTACTTGAGGTATAAGGTAAAAGAAACTGTAGGGGTGGACAGAGACTTGAATATGAGAAAAAAGTGATTGATGACGTTGGGTGTAAGTGTTGCTCTGAGATGAAGAGGTTAGCATAAGAGGGGAAGTCGTGGCGGGCCGCATCAAACGAGTCAGATGAATGATCAGCAAAAAAAATGTGATGAGGTTGAGACGCAGTGTTTACAATACTTCGTCAATCCTGACAACCCAGATATTTCCTAGTGAAGAATAAATTTGTGAGGTAAGAATATTCGGGGTTGTTTGCTTCATATTGTGATGCTTTCAATGGCTTATTCTAAGTTGTATCCGCTGTTTTCTACTCTATGTTTGCAAACATACACAAATGCTAATAAGGGAAACTCCTCATCGCTTCCCTCTCAGATTTACTGGTAAAGTGGCCCAGTGGATAGCCCATCAAAAACTGGGCACAGATAGAACATGATTGCAAGAAGAAGGTGTACTGAACTGTGTAAAAAGAAGCAAAACTGAAAGAGAGAACGGTTCAAGTTCAAGATGTGCAACAACGAGCAACTTGCAGGAACCATGATGTCATAGTTGTGTGGTCATGGTGTTGGACTGCATCTGGTCACTGACTTGTCTGTTCTCCTTCTGCAGTCTTGGTAATTTTCATACTATGCATACTATGTATGACTCACGAGATAAGGATATATTACAGCGCAAGTAAACGTGATGAATAATGAGAACAGGAGAGATGCCTGATAGACTTCTCACAGAAATAAAAACAACAAATAAACGCATGTGCACTGTGTTACAACGAAGGAATTTAACAGTTAAAACTTCTAACATGGAACGCAAGAGGCATATGGCTCTAAGCACTATGGTACTTAACATCTGAGGTCATCAGTCCCCTAGACTTAGAACTACTTAAACTTAACTAACCTAAGGACATCACACACATCCATGCCAGAGGCAGGATTCGAACCTGCGACCATAGCAGCAGCGCGGTTCCAGACTGAAGCGCCTAGAACCGCTCGGCCAGAAAGGCCTGCTACACACACAGACACGCGCTCTCACACACACAAATGCTCCTGCAAAACACTAATATCTGGTCTCTCTTTGTGTGTGGGTTTTTGAGAGAGAGAGAGAGAGAGAGAGAGAGAGAGAGAGAGAGAGAGAGAGAGAGAGAAGAGAGATTGGAAAATGTTTAGGTGTCGAGGAAAGATTTTGGGAACAGGAAGAGAGTAAGTTTTGGGAGAGGGTTAGTATAACCGGAACATAAGAGGCTCTGAGCACTATGGGATTTAAAATCTGAGGTCATCAGTCCCCTAGAATTTAGAACTACTTAAACCTAACTAACCTAAGGACATCACAATCATCCATGCCCGAGGCAGGATTCGAACCTTGCGACCGTAGCACCAGCGCGGTTCCGGGCTGAAGCGCCTAGAACCTCTCGGCCACATTTTCCGGCTGAGGCATAACGTTTTGTACTTCTGCAGAACGAATAGGAGCTACATATGTCTGGAGGTCCCTTTGTTTCACGTCGCTGCTGCTGACGGGCGCTACAGCACGATATAAACATAAATTTGAACACAGCGAACAGACACGTCAGTGACCGGACGGAAAGTTGATAATTCTGTGGGGGGAAAGTTGGGCATGAGGGAGATTTGAACCTGAATCTCACGTTTTGCAGTCCCGTACCGTGACCACATGACAACATACAACAGCAATACACTGAGGAGCCAAAGAAACTGGTACACCTGCCTAATATCTTGTAGTGCCCCTGCGAGCACCCAGAAGTGTCGCAAACTGACGTGGTGTTCACTCGACTAATGTCTGAAGAAATGCTGGAAAGAATTGACACCATGAATCCAGCAGGGCTGTTCATAAATCCGAAAAGATACGAGGGAGTGGAGATCTCTTCTGAACAGCACGTTGCAAGGCATCCTAGATATGCTCAATAATGCTAATCTCTGCGGAGTTTGGTGGCCAGCGGAAATATTTAAACTCAGAATAGTGTCCCTGGAGCCACTCTGTATCAATTTTAGACTTTTTGGGATGTCGCATTGTGCTAACGGAATTGCCCAAGTTCGTCGGAATGGAAAATCGACATGAATGGATGCAGGTGATCAGACAGGATGCTTACGTACGTGGAACCTTCCACAGTCGCATCTAGACGTATAAGGGGTCCAATACCACTCCAACTATACACGCCCCATACCATTACAAAGCCTCCACCAGCTTGAGCAATCCCCTGCTAACATGCAGGATCAATGGATTTATGAGGCTGTCTCAATACCCAAATACGTCCATCCCCTCGATACAATTTGAAACGAAACTAGTGCGATCAAGCTACGTGTTTCCAGTCATCAAAAGTCCAATGTCGATGTTGACCGGCCCAGGCTAGGCGTAAAGCGTTGAGTCATGCAGTCATTAATGGTATATGAGTGGGCCTTCGGCTCCGGAAGCCCATATCGATGATGTTTCGTTTAATGGTTCACACACTGACAGTTGCTGATGGCCCACCACTGAAATCTGTAGCAATTAGCGGAAGGGTTGCACTTCTGTCACGTTGAACGATTCTCTTCAATCGTCGTTGGCTCCGTTCTTGTAGGATCTTTTCCCGGCCGCAGCGATGTCGGAGACTTAATGTTTTACCGGATTCCTGATATTCTCGGTATACTCGTCAAATAGTCGTATGCGAAAATCCCACTTCATCCGTTCCTCGGAGATGCTGTACCTCATCGCTCATGCGCCGCCTATAACACTACGTTCAACCCCACTTATATCTTGATAAATTGCCATCGTAGCAGCAGTAACCTATCTAACAACTGCGCCAGACACTTGTTGTCTTGTATAGGTGTTGCCTACCGCAGCGCCGTATTGCGCCTATTTACATATATCTGTATTTTAATACGTATGCGTATGCCAGTTTCTTTGGTGTTTAAGTGTAGAATGTCGCTCTATGTTGCAAGTGTTAATCTTAGATGGTTCACTGTTTCTCTTAGGCTTCCTTTTCCCACGATTCAGTACGCCTTCTACCTGGGAATTGGAAATTTGTGGTTAGTTACTATGGGACCAAACTGCTGAGGTCATCTATCCCTAGGCTTACATACTACTTAATCTAACTTTAACTTACTCTAAGGACACACACACACACACACACACACACACACACACACACACACACAGGCACTCAGCCATGTCCGAGGGAGGTCTCGAACCTCCGACTTGTTGAGCCGCACGAACCGCGCAAGGCGTCTAAGACCGCGCGGCTAACCCCGCGCGCCCCTTCTTCCTGTTTTCACCCTTGATCTGTTGTCACTTTTTGACGGGCTATCCGATGGGACATCTTACCACTAAATCTGAGGGGGTTGCGATGGGGAGTTTCCCTTGGAAGCTGATAAAAACATTCGTTTATAAGAATTCTTACCGCAGTAACTGGCTGCATAAATTAATTGATCGTGTCTGTTGGTGGGTGAATACGACTTCCAATAAAGACTTACAAATTGTGGCGCACTTACTTACGAGCCCCTTGCCAAACCGTGTAGGCCCAAGGGATGTCTACCGGCCGCCGTGTCATCCTCTGCCATGCGGCGCCATGTCGATCGATGCGGTATGGAGAGGCCGTTTAGCAGACGTTCCAGACCGTGGAGCCGCTACGTCTCGGGCAACTAGCTCCTGAGCAGGCATCACGAAGCTGGGTGTATTCTGTACCAGTCCTCTCACGAAAGAAAAATCCTTGGCGATACCGGGAATCGAAACCATGTCCTCTACATTGAAGCCATCTAGGCTGCCACAGGTACGGAGGCGGACACTTGTTTTGTATCTCCTCCCGAGAAACTTCTTTCAGCAATATTTTTAACATAGCTGCACAACAGCAACGGTTTCACGTAATAAAATTATAAACAGCCGACCAGTTGCAATGGATAAAGAAATTCTTTACCTAGGTTTCGACAAATATGTCTTCTTCAGAAGGTATCCTAAGGACAATGAACATCAAAGCTTACATTATAAAAGTATGAGACTTTTAAGCCAAGAATAAATTATAACACAAACTAGAGAACTCTTGCATTACAGACGATGACTGGTATTTACAATTTTACATTAGTAAGGACTAATGTACCATCGCCGTTTTTACAATTGTCGGCATAGATCCATGTGTCAAAAATACAATATAGCCCAAGAATTAGGGTTTGTCAGGTAAATATAAAATAGCTCATGGAACTTGCAGTGCTCACAACCGACTGAGTGTAATTGGCGAGCGTAGTTACTCTGAAAACATGGCAGGTGGCGCTCGTGCCGAGAAACATGTGCCAATTGGCGTACAAAGGCACCGTGAAAATTATCAGTATTAATAACGTCCTTAGGTAAATTAACAATAAAAAAGGAAGAATATTAACACTCCCGATATAACAGTGTGGGGGAATTGGTACAAAAAATGTAGTTGTACATCAAAAAAGCAGGTAGCGCTTACGCCGAGAAACTTACGCCCAGTGGCATATACAGCCAAAATATATATAAAAAATTACATTACTATATTAGTGAAGCCCACAAACGGTATACATGTCAGAACTTTAAAATTGACAATAATGGCTCTTGTCAAGAAAGAATTTCGAACATTGGTACACGATCCTGTTAATACACATTCACAGGGAAAACCAAAATTTTAGAGCCAGGCAAAATCACATGAGGGCCGATGTAGTAGCAAACATACATCGTGACAAAACCACCATTACATAAGGGGTAGTGAAGTTAAAGCACTGAAAGTGCATCACAGCTTCCTGAGGAAATAAACCACTAAGGTTACCAGCATTAATGTTATACCGTAAACAGTACAGGTTTGCCGTCCTGTGTGGCCAAGCGGTTCTAGGCGCTTCAGTCTAGGTCTGCTTTCGGCCGGTGAGCGGCGAGGACGTCTTGTTTACGTCCCGTCCGCAGAGTCGCGAGCGCGCGTAGTTTGTTTACTTCCTCGCCGCAGCTAACACTCGCGTCCGTTAACACTGAGTCGCCATGGCTCATTCGTACAGAAAAGCTACCATCAAGATCAGCTTCCAGCCCGACTACGCACGACCACGAGCCTTTGAAGTTGAACGATTCATCCGTGACGAAGTTCAAATACCAACACAGCACATCATCGGTATCCACCTATCCACCACAAGTAGCGTCGTTTACGTCAAGATGGTCGATGACGAGCTATGTCACGCAGTTGTGAACAGATGCGCGAACACTCTCTAGTTCAAACACTCCGATGGTCACATCGGAGAGGTTACTGTTGACCATGCTGGACCTAAGAGTCTTCGAACACCCTTTCGAAGTACCACTGGACGTCGTTACCTCAGCTTTCCGCCCTTATGGGACGGTAATTCGCCACGTGGCCGAAAAATGGAACACCTTCGAGACGTACCAGGTCCTCAATGGTGTCCGACAAGTGAAAATTGAATTAAAGAAACATGTGCCGTCCTACTTAGTCATAGGTGGCTATCGAGCAATAGTAATGTACGACGGACAAACTCGTACTTGTTCTGGTTGCGGCCGGGAGGGTCATGTGCGCTCGGCGTGTATTCAACGTCGGGTTACACAACTTCCATTACATGACACGACGCCACCTCCTACGCTCACGGCCCTCCCCCTCAATTACGCAGAGGTGACACGATCGACTGTCATGACAGACGACAACCCCCCCCCCCCCCCCCCCTCCCCCGGAAGACAGGAAGCGTTAATATGCGCGCCTGTCGCCGGTCCTGGATTGACCAACACCATTACGGTGTCTGCAGAGGTTGCAGAACGCCGCCCATCAACTCCACATGAAGATTCGGACGAGAGAATGGAACTCGACGCTAGGGTTGTCCCGACCTCTGCCTTTCCACCTGAGGGGGATGCTATACGGGAGCCATAAGCTCTTTCGGACACAGAAACCCACGTCCACAAACAAAGGTCACCGAGAAAACATAAAAAGCGACGTCGCACACCCTCAGACGATTGCCTCCAGCGGACGTCTTCTCCAGTTGACGACCGGACGGCCGACGAAACGACGAGGAAAATGGATGACACGAGATCGCCCTCACCTATCACTTTGTCTGGTTTTAACAAACCCGATTCCGCTCTCTCGGGCAAACGGATGGCCAGCACATTACCCGCCGTTGGTACACAACCGGAAACAACTGCGGATTCACCCTTAGCACTGAGCCCACAGGTGTTCTACCGCACCCTCCGTTAACTTACGGACCTTGGGTGGATGACATTGAAGACGATTCTACGGCCGCTGTGGTGGAAGAGGAGAGGGGTCTCTCCTCCCACAACTCGGCCCCTCCCGAGTAGCAACAGATGACGGCGCGGACGCGGCCAGCAGATCACAGGCCCCACCTTTTACGGCGACACTGACGGCGGCCCCCAACGCAGGAAACGATCTACAGACCTATCGCTTAACGACCACCAACATTAACACCATTCGGACACGTACGAAGTTGTCACTGCTCCAAGACATGCTCAATGCAGCAGACGTTCACATCGTCTTTCTCCAAGAAGTCTTCGTCTCCGATTTCCCGGGTATGTATGGTTATACGGCTCATGTGTCCCACGCCTCGCCAACTAACAGTGGAGTCGCAATTCTCCTCAGAGAGGGCCTCGAGGCGGACGAAGTCCGACATCTCCCCGACGCTAGAGGAATGGCCGTAACGGTGCAAGGCGTCCGTTTTATCAATGTGTACGCCCCTTCCGGAACGAATGGCCGTCGTGACCGATCGCTCTTCTTCGCAGAAGGAATAGCACCTCTTTTTCAGGGCAGGCACGATGACTTGATATTAGGGGGCGATTTCAATTGCACCCAAGCACCTAAAGATCAGCTGCCACGCCATTCACCGTGCCCCGAACTTGGGACACTCATCGGCGATCTCCAGCTGGTAGATACATGGGAACATGTTTGAGGAAATAGACCAGGATACACCCATTTCACGAGTCACTCGTCTAGTCGCATCGATAGGATTTACGTCTCCCGTTCTCTCGCGGCAACGGTGAGTGCCGTCACCCTTCGTCGCCAACGGGTGTGGCGTAGCCGACATCCCTGGAAATTAAACCTTGCTCATCTCGCTTCTCCGGATTGTCGACGCGCCATCGAAGACACGTGGAGTTTGTGCGTCCGCCGCCTCCCAACGTATCCTATGTCGATTAGTTGGTGGTTAACCTGCGCCAAGCCGGCCCTACGGCGAACCTTTATTACGTATGGTTGTGAGACTGCTGCTTGGAGGCGGCAGACCCTTGACTTTGTAAGTAGGCTGTTTAGGTTTTCTTATTGGTAACGCCGCTTAGCGCTCGGTATGAAACATCACTGGCTGTGCTGTGCGCATTGTTGTCTGCCATTGTAGTGTTGAGCAGCGGCAGCTGGATGCTAACAGCGCGTAGCGTTGCGCAGTTGGAGGTGAGCCGCCAGCAGTGGTGGACGTGGGGAGAGAGATGGCGGAGTTTTGAAATTTGTAAGAATTGGTGTCATGAATGCTATATACACTCCTGGAAATGGAAAAAAGAACACATTGACACCGGTGTGTCAGACCCACCATACTTGCTCCGGACACTGCGAGAGGGCTGTACAAGCAATTATCACACGCACGGAACAGCAGGCACACCAGGAACCGCGGTGTTGGCCGTCGAATGGCCCTAGCTGCGCAGCATTTGTGCACCGCCGCCGTCAGTGTCAGCCAGTTTGCCGTGGCATAAGGAGCTCCATCGCAGTCTTTAACACTGGTAGCATGCCGCGACAGCGTGGACGTGAACCGTATGTGCAGTTGACGGACTTTGAGCGAGGGCGTATAGTGGGCATGCAGGAGGCCGGGTGGACGTACCGCCGAATTGCTCAACACGTGGGGCGTGAGGTCTCCACAGTACATCGATGATGTCGCCAGTGGTCGGCGGAAGGTGCACGTGCCCGTCGACCTGGAACCGGACTGCAGCGACGCACGGATGCACGCCAAGACCGTAGGATCCTACACAGTGCCGTAGGGGACCGCACCGCCACTTCCCAGCAAATTAGGGACACTGTTGCTCCTGGGGTATCGGCGAGGACCATTCGCAACCGTCTCCATGAAGCTGGGCTACGGTCCCACACACCGTTAGGCCGTCTTCCGCTCACGCCCCAACATCGTGCAGCCCGCCTCCAGTGGTGTCGCGACAGGCGTGAATGGAGGGACGAATGGAGACGTGTCGTCTTCAGCGATGAGAGTCGCATCTGCCAAGGTGCCAATGATGGTCGTATGCGTGTTTGGCGCCGTGCAGGTGAGCGCCACAATCAGGACTGCATACGACCGAGGCACACAGGGCCAACACCCGGCATCATGGTGTGGGGAGCGATCTCCTACACTGGCCGTACTCCTCTGGTGATCGTCGAGGGGACACTGAATAGTGCACGGTACATCCAAACTGTCATCGAACCCATGGTTCTACCATTCCTAGACCGGCAAGGGAACTTGCTGTTCCAACAGGACAATGCACGTCCGCATGTATCCCGTGCCACCCAAAGTGCTCTAGAAGGTGTAAGTCAACTACCCTGGCCAGAAAGATCTCCGGATCTGTCCCCCATTGAGCATGTTTGGGACTGGATGAAGCGTCATCTCACGCGGTCTGCACGTCCAGCACGAACGCTGGTCCAACTGAGGCGCCAGGTGGAAATGGCATGGCAAGCCGTTCCACAGGACTACATCCAGCATCTCTACGATCGTCTCCATGGGAGAATAGCAGCCTGCATTGCTGCGAAAGGTGGATATACACTGTACTAGTGCCGACATTGTGCAAGATCTGTTGCCTGTGTCTATGTGCCTGTGGTTCTGTCAGTGTGATCATGTGATGTATCTGACCCCAGGAATGTGTCAATAAACCCTTCCTGGGACAATGAATTCACGGTGTTCTTATTTCAATTTCCAGGAGTGTATATTATGACTAGTGAGGTAAATACATTGTTTGTTCTCTATTAAAATCTTTCATTTGCTAACTAAGATTTTTGTGAGGTAAGTGATTTGTGAAACGTATAGGTTAATGCTAGTCAGGGCCATTCTTTCGTAGGGATTTTTGGAAGTCAGATTGCGTTGCGCTAAAAATCTTGTTTGTCAGTTTAATCACAGTCTTGTATAATTTTTCAAAGGGGACGTTTCAACTTTTATTTCACCGTCCTTCGCGAATGCGCCTCGTTGCCACCCACACCGGAACGACAGTCGACAGTTCAGCGTGCGAAAGCACAGATCGTAGACCATATGCGCCGCTACCTTGAGGGGACGATCGTCCTAGTGCGAACACAAGACAGACTCGCAACGGAACGACCCACCATGTACCACGTCATCCGAGACTGCAAAGACGGGCGCTGATACATGCCATCACCACTGAGGACGGCCGTCATCACACCACACAACGCGATATTACTGCAGCCTTCTTCGACCATTACGCACGACTTTATTCTGCTCAATGTTCCGACCTGACGACGGTGACAGCAGTCTCACAACTGGTTTACGGCGTTGTCCCACAGAATTTACAAACTGAATTATTGAACGACATTACGGAAGACGAAGTTATCGACGCCATCGGTAAAGGAGCGGCGAATAAATCTCCTGGCACGGACGGGCTCCCTGTGGAGTTTTATAGAACTTTCCATTATTTACTGGCTCCCAAGTTAACAGACATCTGTCGGGAACTTATGTCCCCCGCGGTGTCGCTCCCTGCGACCTTCGTAGAAGGAATAATTATACCGGTTCACAAACCTAAAGGTGGGGCTCGAATACAAGATTACCGCCCGCTAACACTCGTCAACTGCGACATGAAGATATTGACCAGACTGTTAGCAAACCGTCCACGACCGACCCTACCTTACGTCATCTCGCCAGATCAGACTTCCCTAGGGGGTATCAACAACATCCACACAGCACTGTGTCGATACCGTGACTTACTAGCCCTAGCCAGGGCACGCCGAATCCCGGGAGCGCTGGCATCACTAGATTTTAGCCAAGCTTTTGATCGAGTGGATCACGCGTACCTAACCTCCGTTCTCCAGTATATGCAGTACCCGCAGCAATTCACAGACGTCGTGATGCGCCTGCTCCGAGGGGCGACTTCCAAAGTGCTCGTTAACGGGCGTCTCTCGCAGTCCCTCGCGATTTTCCGCTCCGTGCGTCAAGGCTGCCCCTTGTCGACGTTACTATATGGTCTGTCACTGGAACCGCTCCTCTGTGGCCTCCGTCAACGCCTCACCGGACTCACCCTACGTGACGTCACATTTCGCTATACAGCATGTGCAGACGACCTGGTTCTCGTGTTCCGCAATCGCGACGATGTCAACAGAGCACTAGAATGGATTACCACATACGGTGTGGCTTCCGGCAGCTGTCTCAACGTCGCCATGGCCATAGGAGACGGGTGGACCCCAGCATGTGTCGAAACCCTACAGCTTCGTGGCACTATCAAATGTCTCGGTATAGAGTTTCACAACGACATACGGCGCACTGCGGCTCTTAACTACCGCCGCTTATTACAACAAATTCGGGTCCAGATCTTCAACCTTCGTCTGCGGACCCTGGACATTCTCCAAAGGACACACTTCGTCATTGTTTACCTGGCATCGCGCCTTCCACACATAGCGCGTGTTCTCCCAATACCGTTACTCATGGCTCGATGTCTACACTCCTGGAAATTGAAATGAGAACACCGTGAATTCACTGTCCAAGGAAGAGGAAACTTTATTGACACATTACTGGGGTCAGATACATCACATGATCACACTGACAGAACCACAGGCACATAGACACAGGCAACAGAGCATGCACAATGTCGGCACTAGTACAGTGTATATCCACCTTTCGCAGCAATGCAGGCTGCTATTCTCCCATGGAGACGATCGTAGAGATGCTGGATGTAGTCCTGTGGAACGGCTTGCCATGCCATTTCCACCTGGCGCCTCAGTTGGACCAGCGTTCGTGCTGGACGTGCAGACCGCGTGAGACGACGCTTCATCCAGTCCCAAACATGCTCAATGGGGGACAGATCCGGAGATCTTGCTGGCCAGGGTAGTTGACTTACACCTTCTAGAGCACGTTGGGTGGCACGGGATACATACGGACGTGCATTGTCCTATTGGAACAGCAAGATCCCTTGCCGGTCTAGGAATGGTAGAATGAGGGGTTCGATGACGGTTTGGATGTACCGTGCACTATTCAGTGTCCCCTCGACGATCACCAGAGGTGTACGGCCAGTGTAGGAGATCGCTCCCCACACCATGATGCCGGGTGTTGGCCCTGTGTGCCTCGGTCGTATGCAGTCCTGATTGTGGCGCTCACCTGCACGGCGCCAAACACGCATACGACCATCATTGGCACCAAGGCAGAAGCGACTCTCATCGCTGAAGACGTCTCCATTCGTCCCTCCATTCACACCTGTCGCGACACCACTGGAGGCGGGCTGCACGATGTTGGGGCGTGATCGGAAGACGGCCTAACGGTGTGTGGGACCGTAGCCCAGCTTCATGGAGACGGTTGCGAATGGTCCTCGCCGATACCCCAGGAGCAACAGTGTCCCTAATTTGCTGGGAAGTGGCGGTGCGGTCCCCTACGGCACTGTGTAGGATCCTACGGTCTTGGCGTGCATCCGTGCGTCGCTGCAGTCCGGTTCCAGGTCGACGGGCACGTGCACCTTCCGCCGACCACTGGCGACAACATCGATGTACTGTGGAGACCTCACGCCCCACGTGTTGGGCAATTCGGCGGTACGTCCACCCGGCCTCCTGCATGCCCACTATACGCCCTCGCTCAAAGTCCGTCAACTGCACATACGGTTCACGTCCATGCTATCGCGGCATGCTACCAGTATTAAAGACTGCGATGGAGCTCCGTATGCCACGGCAAACTGGCTGACACTGACGGCGGCGGTGCACAAATGCTGCGCAGCTAGCGCCATTCGACGGCCAACACCGCTGTTCCTGGTGTGTCCGCTGTGCCGTGCGTGTGATCATTGCTTGTACAGCCCTCTCGCAGTGTCCGGAGCAAGTATGGTGGGTCTGACACACCGGTGTTAATGTGTTCTTTTTTCCATTTCCAGGAGTGTATTAGCGGCATTCTGAGCCTACGCCAGTACAGGCATGCTCTTCAAAGTCAGTTATGAGTCACTGACCCTTCCCCCAGAAAGGGGAGGTCTTGGTCTAGTCCATGTCCTCGACAGAGCTGTGGCCCTGTATGTCAGCTCACACATCAAGCTGTGGCGCCACCACCCGGAAAGTTTGACAGGTTTGCTGTTGGAGTCCTTAGCTCCGCCCTCCCTTATGCCCCCACTGACGACGCAAGACATACCCCCACCCTTCTACTACATCGGAAACTTTTACATTGAACACAGCTATGCCCGTATCGCAGTAGCACCGACGAAACAGGCGTCGGCGCGGGATATATATCGTGTCCTACAGCAGAGGCGCCCACCAAACATCGTGGAGACCAAAAGCCCTCAGATTAATTGGAAAGTGGTGTGGAAGACGATTCACGCGGTTACACTGGACACAGCCGTCCGATTCACATGGCATATCGCAGTCAATGGTAAACAGATCACCCGATCACGCCTCCACAAGATAAACATGGCGGAATCGCCTCTCTGCGTAGACTGCGGGATACCAGACACGGACGAACACCGCCTCACATGTGTCGCGGCAGAAGACGTATGGCGCTTGGTGCGACAAATTTTGTCGTATTTTCTGCGAGTGACTCCTGAACACATTACACCTCCGTTTCTACTACTTCCGGATCAACAGTATTTCCCGCGCGCCAAGACCAACGCTGTTACGTGGATCCGTGCGCATGCGGTACACTACTTATTTCACGATGGACATAAAGATGTATTCCACTTTTGGAACTACCTACAAGAACGTCATTGCAACATCGTACGGAACCCAAAATACAGGCAGTATTTTTCTAATTACTTAGGGAGTGCCCTACGCGACCCTCCACGCAGCTGGATCATCAACAGGTAGGAGAAGACACCCATTGAGCGAGCTGACAAGACTAAGTTCGATTCTCGGTGGAATAAATGATGTACGTGAAGACGTACCTGGATGATGAAGCGTAAGGAGAGTAGCGACACACCCTTCTGCAATCCTGTATGAAGCACTCTTTTTTTTTTTTTTTTTTCGTTTTCCCCTTATACATTACCTCGGTGTAGGAACTTGCCGAGATTTTTTTTTTCCTCAGAGCACGATGCGGTGCTAGATACATTTATTTTTGTTGTGGTATAAAGTAAAACCACATTAACTTTGTATTAAAAACAGTAAATAAAAATAAATAAATAAATAATGATTCCCACAAAAGATTTCCCCTTCCCATCCCTTATTCCTTGATTCCTTGACGGACAAGGGGGACACTGTGACCAGGCCTCGGGTTACGACCCCTGATCACTCTGCCTTCTCCGCCCTCCACCACACAAAAAAAGGTCTGGAACCGCGCGACCGCTACGATCGCAGGTTCGAATCCTGCCTTGGGCATGGATGTATTTGTTGTCCTTAGATTAGTTAGGTTTAAGTAGTTCTAAGTTCTAGGGGACTGATGACCTCAGCAGTTAAGTCCCATAGTGCTCAGAGCCATTTGAACCATTTTTTTTGTAGTACAGGTTTAAAGCCTTCGAAAAATTGTCTACAAGCATGGTTCAACTGGTCGTTCAGTATATTACCGTCCTTGAGCTCGAGATGTTTGAAAATTTGTAACTCTTCCCACAGATCTAACATACGCCCTTAGTCTTCCCTGTGTAGGATAACAGTGTCTTCTAAATGTTTTGGCGTATGACTGGCAATCAGGAGGTGTTCAGCAAAAGTAGAATTGTGTATACTCGCTCATTTTTTATCTAATAGGTGTTCTTTATATCTTGTTTCCACAGCTCTCCCTGTTTTATCAATATAATATGAAGGACAGTTGTTACAGGTTAATTTGTTAACCCCTGAACTGGAAAACCAATCGCCGGCGGTCTCTACTAAATGTACAAGATTTCTCTTTAAACTGTTATTTGTAAAGAAGGAGACGTTACAGTTACATTTTTTCATCAGAAGACGTTTTATCCTGTACGATATATTGCCCAAGAAAGGAATAGAAATAATTTGTTTAGCTTCCTTGCTATCAGTGGGGAGGTTATTGCTCAAAGTTGAACAGTTTTGGGAAGTTGTCTTACTGAACATGTAATAAATCATATTCTGATTGTACCCATTATTAACCGCAATCGCTTTGATGACATTCAATTCTTTTTGTTGATCGGAAGGTGATAAGGGAGTAGAGCTCTGCAAGTTCCATGAGCTATTTTATATTTACCTGACAAACCCTAATTCTTGGGCTATATTGTATTTTTGACACATGGATCTATGCCGACAATTGTAAAACCGGCGATGGTACATTAGTCCTTACTAATGTAAAATTGTAAGTACCAGTCGTCGTCTGTAATGCAAGAGTTCTCTAGTTTGTGTTATAATTTATTCTTGGCTTAAAAGTCTCATACTTTTCTAGTGTAAGCTTTGATGTTCATTGTCCTTAGGATACCTTCTGAAGAAGACATATTTGTCGAAACCTAGGTAAAGAATTTCTTTATCCATTGCAACTGGTCTGCTGTTTGTAATTTTATTACTTCTTTCTGCGTTTATTCTGGTAACCATATAATATATCGTATGTCTGTTTTCTTCGTGTAGTCAGCCATCCGTGCTAAGGGAAAGAATAGTCTCATTCGGCCTACACTGGACCTCTGACAGTGACACAACATTTGGGAAATATTGATACCCAAGGCTGAGTGTTTTACGGTGAGAACAGAAAGGACACGCTGGGAGTATCGCAACAGGGTCGGTGTCGCGTTCACACGCTGATTTCCCCTTGTTGCATCGTCAGGCAGGCGGACTATCCTGCGCCACGCGTGTAGAAAGCGCTCGCGGCGGTTCGCAGTGCTGGCCGTCGTCGCTTCCTGACACGCATTTTCGTTACGCGTGCGAGACCGCGAAGAGTGGGGCACTGTCTCGTTATTTTCTGCTCTGTGAGTTTATTACGACCTTCAAAAGACTTTCTCAGGACCGATTTACATTTGTAGAAACTGTGCCGTAATTAAGTGATAATGATTTCGAGAAACTGAGAATTACTAAACAAGCTCTTCCTTATGCCTTCAGGATTGACCTCTAGATTCTTGGTATACACAGTAAATTAGCTTGATGTAACAAAAGGTCAGCGGTCATAACAGGATTGCTGAATCTGTGAAGTCTTCTACGAGGGGGTACTGAAAAGTAATGTTTCCGATTTTCGAATGCGAGAACTCGCAAAGCTTTTTAAGTAAAACAAAGAGTAGTAAAATTCTACGTCTTTATTCTTTATGTCTACATATTTATTTCTCGGCAAAGTCACCCTGGCGACAAACGCATTTCTCCAAACGAGAGACCAATTTGTTGATACCGTCACTGTAGTACGTTTGTTAATGGTGCCACAACCTCACCTCTGCTTGCACCGCTTCATCACTATCAAAGTAATATCCTCGAAGGTGTTCTTTAAGTTCTGAAAACAGATGAATATCGGATGTGACCAAGTCGCGACTGTGGACAGGACGATCGATGACAGTGCATCCAAGCATTACTTTTCAGCGCACCCTCGTACATACGTCAATGACGGTTTTTTCGTCATCAGTAATCTGAATGGTCTGATGCGGCCATCCACGAATTTCCCTCCTGCGCCAACCTTTTCATCGCAGAGTAGCGCTTGCACCCTACATCCTAAATTATTTGCTGGCTGTATTCCAATCTCTGTCTTTCTCTACAGTTCTTACACTCTACAGCTCCTTCCAGTACCATGAAAGTTATTCCATGATGTCTTAACGTATGTTCTGTCA
Organism: Schistocerca gregaria; assembly: GCF_023897955.1. Classification (NCBI taxonomy): domain Eukaryota; kingdom Metazoa; phylum Arthropoda; class Insecta; order Orthoptera; family Acrididae; genus Schistocerca; species Schistocerca gregaria. Next base: position 291,117,992 of record NC_064927.1, read on the forward strand.
TCCCCTCCCTTCTTTTTGTCAGTGTTTTGCGTATATTCATTTCATCACCGATTCTGCAGGGAACCACCCCATTTCTCACCTTGCCAGTCGCCGGCCGCGGTGGTCTCGCGGTTCTAGGCGCGCAGTCCGGAACCGTGCGACTGCTACGGTCGCAGGTTCGAATCCTACCTCGGGCATGGATGTGTGTGATGTCCTTTGATTAGTTAGGTTTAAGTAGTTCTACGTTCTAGGGGACTGATGACCACAGCAGTTGAGTCCCATAGTGCTCAGAGCCATTTGAACCATTTGAACCTTGCCAGTCCGCATAATTTTCATTCTTCTATAGCAGTACATCTCAATTGCTTTGATTCTCTTATGTCCGCCGGCCGTCGCGGCCGAGCGGTTCTAGACGCTTCAGTATGGAACCGCGCGACCGCTACGGTCGCAGGTTCGAATCCTGCCTCGGGCATGGATGTGTGTGATGTCCTTAGGTTAGTTAGGTTTAAGTAGTTCTAAGTTAGGGTACTGAAGACCTCAGATGTTAAGTCCTATAGTGCTTAGAGCCATTTGAACCATAGTGTGTGTGTGTGTGTGTGTGTGTGTGTGTGTGTGTGTGTGTGTGTGTGTGTGTGTGTTTGTACATTCACAAACAATTTTTATAAACGAATGACATATTCCGCAAACGGGTAAGATATTTGCGTGAATAACTAACAATTGAATAAAACCAGACACATACATTCTCTAATACGCTAGATTTAAAGTTACTAGTGTCTCCACAACGACTCGAATCTGGATTTTCTCGTTGATTTAAGGGGACCTGGACTTCGTGACCTGTAGTTTTTACTAGTATTTTCAAATTTAATAACTCAAAAACTTAGATATTGGTTATGGTGCTGATGGTATCATCGCCACATGTCCGACGCCTTAGAATGCCGGATGCAACCTTCCTGCGCCGTTGCTACAGTGTGGCGTGACCAGCGCCATTTGGGTGTCGCCCTCTGCCGACAGCCATGATGGACGGCTATGAGGAGAGCCTTTGCAACCAGGGATCGTCTCGGAAGAGCGGAGCTCCGGACTGCGTTAACCTGGTGCACGACGTGTTCCGGACAGAAGATGCCTTTAGTCGGTATCGGTGACACCGTGGATATTACGGATCATTAACCTTTTTGAGCTATAGTGAGCAGTGGTGATTGGAACAGTCGTCGCCCAGGAGTCTGAATTACGGGCGCGTTCAGTGTGTCTCAGCTGTTTCGTATATTTAACTGCGAGAACTCTACGGGAGGGGGAGTTCGAAAACTTGTCATGCTACTCATATATACTCTATCCAGATGGTTATTTTCGTGCTCCATCCAGAGACAAATTCTGACAGTTGTTTGCGTTTGTAACTGTTGAGCAAAGATACACGAAAAAGGAATTGCAGTAATTTTGATAGGATGAGCGTCCGTGTTACATTCACTTCTGGTTGTAAGGCTTTTTTTGGACAAGGTAACACATTAAATTAAATTAAATTAAAGGTTTCATTGTAAAATTTTTGGCGTATTATTTTAAATGAACTATTTCGTGTTTATTAATACTTTAATTTTAAGAGTATCAATGAATTTTAATAGATGGTTAGTAGCAATAAAATTAGCCTACTTTCTCACCCACTTAATGCTATGTTACAGATATAATTAGGATATTGTGACTTCTGCGTGTAAAACCTTTGAAAATTGTGATGGTTGGTTGGTTGGTTTTGGGGAAGGAGACCAGACAGCGTGGTTATCGGTCTCATCGGATTAAGGAAGGATGGGAAAGGAAGTCGGCCGTGCCCTTTCAGATGAACCATCCCGACATTTGCCTGAAGTGATTTAGGGAAATCACGGAAAACCTAAATCAGGATGGCCGGACGCGGGATTGAACCGTCGTCCTCCCGAATGCGAGTCCAGTGTCTAACCACTGCGCCACCTCGCTCGGTGAAAATTGTGAAATATATAATGGAGTGAATACTGATTTTTATCCTACGTACTGAATTACGTGTATTTATTACTTCAGGTACACTGTACTTCCACACTATTCGAAATAAATGATCAATACAAATTTCATTCCTTTAATTATTAACTTGTTGAAATAGTAAGTTTCTAATATTAGCCAATTTGTTGTTATGTGTATTTAAAAAAAATGTTTTTAGAAGTCAGTGTTTTGTCCTGATAATTTAAGAACTTATGACATGCTGCGCCTTAAGATATTTAATACATTGTTAAATAATGTGGCTCACTGTGAAAGCAAGCACTATATTATACATCATACAAAATTTGGTTTTTGTAGCTTTAATAATGGATGAGATAATGGTAGCTAAGTTAATCAAGTTTATACATTTGCATGTCCTTTTTTTCTGGATGATAACATATCAAAATATTTGAGCTCCATAATCTTGTAGGTTCTGAGTGTCCTATTCATATTTCATTTTCTTAATTCCTCTGTTATTCTGGCCTCCTTTGTCATTCTTCCAGTAACTTTTTCAGCTTCAGAAAATGGCTCTGAGCACTATGGGACTTAACTTCTGAGGTCATCAGTCCCCTAGAACTTAGAACTACTTAAACCGAACTAACCTAAGGACATCACACACGTCCATGCCCGAGGCGGGATTCGAAACTGCGACCGTAGCGGTCGCGCGGTTCCAGACTGTAGCGCCTAGAACCACTCGGCCACTCCAGCCGGCTTTCCAACTTCAACGAGACGTTGCTCTTTCAATCGTAGCACCCCACTTTTCATGTTGTCCTGAGTTTTGAAGCCTATTCGACCCATGGTTTTTAATCTACTTGTTACTCCATCATTTAAACATATGACATCCATCACACCAATCTGAGAAGCTGACATGTCAACAAAATAACAATTTTTGGCATGTGTTCCCAAATGCAACTATCAAAGATTTTATTCAGTTTCTGTGCTATGCAACGTGAACATTTTTCCAGGAGTTTATAATGTGCAAGGTCTCCTCTATATATTGGCTTTATTTCTACCATATCAGTTTCCAGCAAAGTTTGTGCGTGTGCGTATGTTTTCAGGGTGTCCACAAAGTCTGGGTACTACTACTACTACTACTACTACTACTACTACTACTACGTTGTCAGGCCCAGTGGACCGCACGCAACTACAAGTTTCCTCCTCCACTGTGTTCTGTCCATTGCTTCTATCTGCCATTCGTCCACATCTATTGAAATTTGTTTTAAATCTTCATGGAGCCCATCCCTCCAACGCTTCTTGGGTCTCCCTGGCGGTCTCTTTCCTGTAGGTGTGAAATCCAGGAGCTTCCGAGGCCATCTGTGATCCTCCATCCGGGCCACATGGCCGGCCCACTGCATTCGTTTGGCTTTGACAGCTCCTGCTATGTTGGGCTGCTGGTATAGTTCCTCAAGCTCTTGGTTGTATCTGATCATCCATTCCCCTGTATCTGCATCCTGAACCGGACCGAAGGTCTTCCGAAGCACTTTTCTCTCAAAGACGAGGAGCTTATGGAAGTCCTGTTTCCGGATACTCCATGTCTCACAGCCATATAGAACAACAGGCTGGATCAGGGTTTCGTACAGTCGAATCTTGAACTGTCTGGAGAGAAATTTGGACCGAAGCAGTTGTGCTAGGCTGTGGTAAGATCGGTTTCCTGCTTGTATTCTGGCATTGATCTCTGCTTCACATGACGAGTTCTCAGTGGAAAGTGCCCCTAGGTATTTGAATTATTGCACTCTCTTGTAGGAATGGTCCCCAATTTGCAGTGATTGTAGATGATCAGCAGTCTGACAATGACCACGCGTCATAACGAAGTACTCTGTCTTAGCTTCGCTTATGTTTAGTCTGGGTACGTAGGGAATTCTAATAAATTCTAATAAATATTCTATATTCTGTAAATATTAATGAATAAATGGTAATAAACAGGCAGTATGTTGGACAAACCCCGTACCGGACGACCAAAGACTTCATATGAAACGAAAGAGACTGTATGGCCAATGTTTATGCTAGCCCAAAGAAATCGCTTCGGTGGACATTAACGGAGTAGGTTATTCCAAGGTCAACCATCCACAAAATCGTGATAGAGGAGACGTTTCTGGCCGGCCGCTGTGGCCGAGCGGTTCTATGCGCTTCAGTCCAGAACCACGCGGCTGCTACGGTCGCAGGTAAGACTCCTGCCTCGGGCAAGGATGTGTGTGATGTCCTTAGGTTAGATAGGCTTAAGTAGTTCTAAGTCTAGGGGGCTGATGACCTCAGATGTCAAGTTTCATAGTGCTTAGAGCCATTTGAACCATTTTTGAGAGGTTTCAGCCGTACAAGTTACATATAATGCATCACTTAAATGAAGACGACCACTATAGACGAATGCACATATCTGAATGGTTTGCAGATTTGTGAATGGTTTGCAGATAAATGGGATGAAAATATTAATTTTACTGTGTGTTGTATCAGCTGTTGCCTCCATACTAGTGAGTGTGTATGTGTGTGTGTGTGTGTGTGTGTGTGTGTGTGATCTAGAAGCATCTCTGCGCATAAGACACATCTTCTATGAAGGCTGTGAGTGGATGTGGTTGGGACTTAATAGCAAATAACCCGGACTGATAGCATTTACCTGCGCTCATAACCAAATTCTTGAGTGATCTTCGAGAAGACACCGAATGTCATACAAAACTGACTTACAAAGAATTCAGTAACTTGGTATTATACTTTCTCTTTCTCCCATAGCGTTTTTGACATAAATGAACAAAATTTATTAAAAAATAATGTCCAGAGTACTAAATGAACTAAAAGTTAAATGAACGTAAATTTTAATTGAAAAAAGATGATTTCATTGAAAGAGAAGAATTAATTAATTAATCCGAGTCTGATCGGATATCGAAATAGCTTATTTGCGAACATTTGGTTCGATTTGAACGTCTGGTTGGCTGCGACGTTGATGGTTGTTGGGCAGTTGTTCGATTATTGGACTTTTTTATGGTAACCTTTTTTGCCTTCTTGGCTTTATTGCTAACCTTCTTTGTTTGCTTCGCTAATCGGTTTCGCTCAGCTTCTGCCACTTCAGAAATGGTTTCATCTGAGGTAAGGATGGGGATGGATGTTCTGCCAGGATTACGGCCACGTTTTGTTCCTTGGCGAGGCGGCGCGCGCAGGAACGGACGAATCGATTGCAACGTCTCGTTCAAAATGGATGTCGATATTGTTCATGTTGAAGCAGCGAGTGATGGATTCAATGGAATGTCATCTCTTGTTCATTAGCAGCACCATCATCGACATCCATAGCGACTTTTTCCAGCGGACGATCGGTTGTTACGCTCGGCGTAACATTGATGTCCTGGAAAATTTGTGGGTCGATCGGCCAAATGCCACTTCCACGGAATGCAGCTTTAATGTTGGTTTCCGTGGCACCGATTTCCAGCGGTCGGCTCACCATTGCGGACAAATAGAAAATTTGGATCGGCCATCCGGGATGTATCTGAAGAAAGTTGAGACATTGCTGGTTCATTGCTGTTTTCAAAGGACCAAATACTGCAATATGGAGCGGTTGCAATCGATGCGAGCAATTTGACAGGAACGGCACCGCATGAATCCCATTTGTTCGGCAATATTGCAACGCTGCTAATGACCCGTGGCTTTCATAGTTATCCATGAACAGCAATACCGACTGGTCTGGCAAGCAACGCGTGAAGGCGTGGAAATGCCTTAAAAAGTCCAGAAATAGTTCGTTCGTGATCCATCCTGATAGATGTGCCCCGCCAACGCAACCTGTTGGGCCACCATTCAAAGAATGCGGTTGTAAACGGGCTCGGGGAAACACGAAATACGGTGGCATCCGTATTCCGATGGTTGAGACAGGCAAAAGCACTGTCACCAGTTTCCCCTTCTCGGCTGAAGTGATTTGCCCAACACGTCTGTTGCCACGACGAGCAATCACTCGGACAGACCGATGAGCCGTTGTGACGCCCGTTTCATCGATATTCCAAATATTGTGTGGACCAAATGAATGTGTGTTCATCACGCGTTACAGTTTTCAAAAAATTTGGTCACTTTTTATCGACTGAACGGTCTTGCCAAACTGGTTGCTTCTGGCTTTCGCAGCGAAAGTGTCGGATGCCGTTGCATAAATCCGCGGAACCGATCTTGTCCCGCTTTCGATTCCCTTTTCCATGAATCTCGGACACTGGATTTTACTTGTGTGGCGAATTCAAATGCTAGTGATCTTGGCTGATTGCTCGTCAAACCAAGGAAAACATCAGAAGCATGCTTCAAATAGTCTTCTAAAGCATTTTCTTGCTCTGCGGTGAGCATCTATGAAAAAAGAAATCGAAAAAGTAAAGAAAAATGCAATAAAAAAGGTAAAAAAATTGCTTCGTATGATAAAACCAATAAGATGAAAGAAAAAAACGTTTTCAGTCTTACTGTGCTACGGCCTGCAGAAACAACAACTATATCATACAAACTGACTTAGCACGTTGCGTATTCACTTCATTATCACGGCGGTGCAACAGCAATGTCGATCTCGGAATGTTAAAATCACGAGCGACAGCTCGTAAAGACATTCACATTTACATTGCAGCAACTACTCGGCAAACATAATTCTGATTGCGTCTTGTCGTTTTTCGTTTGTTATTTCGTACCATTTTCCTAAAAATAAACAAAAATTCACTTTGTTTACATAAATAAATAATGCCATACACACAAACGATAAAAAATATGCGGTCGGATTTATCTCATCATTTAGCGTCGGATTTACCCCACCATTTCATTTTTCATTTAACGCAAACAGAAACAATTTACACGAAATTTACAACAAAAGCGATACGTACACTGAATAGAAGTGCACTACACAAATCACTTACCGTTTGTTTTGCAATCGTTTTATTTAATAAGCTAAATCTAGCGATGCAATTTGCACAGAAATTAAATTGAAACAACCGAAAACACACTTGTTGTCTTTTGCGCGTCTAAATGTCAAATGCTGCAAAGCTGTGAAGGTGACATTTTCGTTATTTAAAATGCTCTATATGGTAACACTACTGCGAAATCGCTCCGCTTACCCGTTTCTCAGAAATAGTGGGTGCTCGGGTTTACCCACCCGCTCGGTTTTACCCCAACTTACCCAAAATACTGATGTGCAAGTAGGGTCCGGAACCACGCTATATCTTTGAGCATAATCTGAGCCATACAACTTATTTTCTGTAATATATAGACAGACAGGACGTGTACTCTATGGCTACCTCAAAAAATTAAAAAAAGTACAGACTTCATTAATTGTCATTGGCTTTATTCGAAACATAATTTTTAAAGATATATAAATATGTAAGAAGGGTTCCGAACTTGAAAATATATGGCATTTATTGCGAAAACTCACATAAGCACTACATTTTTGATTTATTTTATACTGAAAAATTAAAACAGTTACGGAATCTGGCAATCCATGATGCTACTCCAGGCGGGCGGATAATGAATGTGCGCAATGGAAAATACTGGACGCGAAAACCAAGATTTGGCCCTGAACACAAATGAATGTTTAAGGGAACTAGTAATTAAAAAAATGATAAATATTATTTCTGCTTATACATTTATTGTAGATTAAAATCAATTTATATATCACAGATGTTTATATGTCAACGTCCAATAGACATAAAGAGATACAAGTGAATTTCCCAACTAATATGACTGATCAAATTGCCCAAGTCTGCCCCTTTTTATGGCTACGCGATCTTATATAAGTAACGCGAGATGACTGACATCATCTACGCACCAAACACTAGAAGCCAATACTTTCAAAGATGATGTACAGTGGTGTGCAACTTCAGAGGAAATGCAACTTACGTGATCACAGTTGTTTAGCGTTATAGACCTAATAAGCTGAAGCAATTAGCAATATCACCGTATGTACTGTGTCTGGTGCGTCGGAGTGCTGGTTCTCGTACACGTCTGCGAGGATGGAAGAACTCCAGCCACAAAACTCTTTCAAATACTAGGACGGCAGAAGGCGCTCCTCTGACTAGTATAATCTAATACTGTCTTCTCCTCCCTGTGTTTTGCAGACAAGAAATGCGAACTCCCAGCCACAAGGGCGGAATTCAGCGAACGTGTCTACGTGACTATACACAGAAGAAGTGCTCTCAATCACTGAAAGCTGCATACTCAACGTCGACTCCCTACCCGGAGGCGAAGTCCAGAATCGTATAAGTATGCTACAGTGCCTAACCGTCTAACTATAAAATCTCCTCTGAGCAAAGACAGCAAGTCCGTCTGTACCAACAAAGCTGATATGTGAAGTTTTTTTTTTTTTAATTACTGCTACAAGTCACAAAATTCGTCAACTATTGTATTACTTATTTATTTAGCTACATGTTTCGAGGGTTAAACCTCATATTCCGGCTAAATGGCATTACAAAAGCAACTTTACAATAGCCTGAAGATGAAGTTTAACCCTCGAAACATGTTGCTAAATAACTAAGTAATATAATAGTTGACAAATTTTGTGACTGGTCGCGGTAATTTAAAAAAAAAAAAAACTTTTACATATTTCTTGAGACAGTCACTGTCGAAAAATAGTCAAAATGGCTTCACAAAGCTGATACTAAGCGACCGCCAAACACTGCCGTTCAAAACAGAAGACCCTTTTCTCTCCGCAGCTGGCTTCCCAGAAAACCTCGGCTCACCTCCCTCGTAAAAGCAGGAGGTGAATCATATTCTCAAAACCACGGAATATTCTCCCTCTGTGCAGATTCTTCCGAGCGTCGACCAACCATATGTTAGCCTTTTGTCGTCCAGCGCAGAAGGTTTGCGAAGAAATACCTATACCCATTAATTAGAAGTTCATATAATGGTACGCTTCTCAGAGTAAAAATCCTCGGAAATAATCCAGCGAGCGTTGTTTCCGAGGTAACACCTCCACGTTCCTCTCTGCTGCGGCCAAGATTTTCAGAATCTCCAAAGTGTTATCCGGTTTTCCATCCGGCCCCGCTGCAGTGCTGGCCAGCCGCCGCTGTATTCTGCTTCAGCACTCTGGTGCCCCAACTCTCCGTCTTGGGATACTTCCTGTGATTGCTACGGTCGCAGGCTCGAATCCTGCCCCGGGCATGGATGTGTGTGATGTCCTTAGGTTAGTTAGGTTTAAGTAGTTCTAAGTTCTAGGGGACTAATGACCACAGCAGTTGAGTCCCATAGTGCTCAGAGCCATTTGAACCATTTGAACCTGAGTTACGCCTGGCGTTTCATTTCCACTGCCGTTCCAACCTCTGCTGCTATAGGCAATCGTTCATTACGCCATTTTGATAATAAAGACACTCCATCACTTTCCATGCAATAAGCATTAACAATTATTTACAAGGTATACGTGACAATGTCAGTCTTCTTTAAATATTCGTATGTACGATGTACTAGCCTATCAAACGATACCTAATTCCGGTAGTAAATCACGGCAAAGTGTGTAAATGAGTACTTGTAAGGTGCAATATTATAGCCACCTTACAGTATAATAAATCATTAAAACAATAAATACGTTTTTCAAAATTTTAACATATAAAGTACAAGACTAGATTACAATGTTTTCAAAATGTGGGCATAAAATACCCATCACCCCCCTCCCCCTCCCGTTGATGTTGCGATGGTTAAGGTATCTGCAGCGTGTATCACAGTGCACTAATTATATGTGTAATCAGAGAAACTGCATCACACACTGTTAAGTGCCATCTCGCAGTTCGAGGACCTGAGGTTAGTGTTGCTAACACTCTATTATCACGGGATTCATGGCCGCCTAGGCGATTTTCTCCACCTGAGACAGTGTGTGTGTGTGTGTGTGTGTGTGTGTGTTGTTCCGATCATCGACGCGCTAGCCGCCGAAGTGGCGTCAAATAAAAAGACTTGCACCACGTGGCTTACCTCCCCATTAGAGGACTCTCGGGCAAATACGCTATACGCGTAAGTTATTACTGTAAGTGCCATGGTAAAACAAGTTAAATTCATCTGACTAGTAGAAACTATACTATTCAATCTAAAGCATAAGCAACAAAATTTTAACTCTCTACATGCAGTTTGTTTTCTTCGGGACGATAAAAACTATCAGTAACACAGTGCAATGTGTCAGGCATACTGATCAGCCAGAACATTTTGACTACCGATCTACTAACGATATAAATCAATAAAGGCGATAGCAGCGTCACCCTAAACGGTAGAAATTGTAGAAAACATGCTTTTTGGCACCATATTAGATACCTGTAAAGGTTACATCTACATATACATGGATACTATGCAAATCACATTTAAGTGCCTGGCAGAGGATTCATCGAACCACCTTCAAAATTCTGTATTATTCCGATCTCGTACAGCGTACGGAAAGAACGAACACGTATATCTATCCGTATGAGATCTGGTTTCCCCTATTTTATCGTGGTGATCGTTTCTCACTATGTAGGTCGGCGTCAAAAAAATATTTTCCCATTCGGAGGAGAAAGTTGGTGATTGGAATTTCGTGAGAAGTTTCCGTCGCAATGAAAAATGCCTTTCTTTTAATGATGTCCAGCCCAAATCCTGTATTATTTCTGTGACACTCTCCCATCTTTCGCGATAATGCAAAACGTGCAGCCCTTCTTTGAACTTTTTCAATGTTCTCCGTCAGTACTATCTGCAAGGATCCCATACCGTCTAGCAGTATTCCAAAAGAGAACGGACAAGCGTAGTGTGGGCAGGCTCCTTAGTAGATCTGTTACATTTTCTAAGTGTCCTGCCAATAAAACGCAGTCTTTAGTTAGCCTTCCCCACAACCTCTTCTATGTGTTCCTTCCAATCTAGGTTGTTCGTAATTGTAATTACTAGGTATTTAGTCGAATTTACGGCCTCTAGATTTGACTGATTTATCGCATAACGGAAGTTTAACTAATTCCTGTTAGCACTCATGTGGATGATCTCACACTTTTCGTTATTTAGGGTCAACTGCAAATTTTCGCACCATTAACATATCTTTCCTAAATCGTTTTGCCATTTGTTTCGATCTTTTGATGACTTTGTTAGTCGATAAACGACCACGTCATCTGCAAACAACCTAAGACGGCTGCTCAGATTTTCTCTCAAATCTTTTATATATATTAGGAACAGCAAAGGGTCCATAACACTACCTTGGGGAATGCCAGAAATCACTTCTGTTATATTGGATGACTTTCTGTCAGTTACTATGAACTGTGACCTCTCTGACAGGAAATCACAAATCCAGTAACATAACTGAGACGATATTCCATAAGCACGCAATTTCACTACAAGCCGCTTGTGTGGTACAGTGTCAAAATGGTTCCGTAAATCCAGAAATACGGAATCGATATGAAATCCCTTGTCAATAGCACTCAACACTTCTTGCGAATAAAGAGCTAGTTGTGTTTTTCAAGAACGATCTTTTCTAAACCCATGTCGACTGTGTGTCAATAGACTGTTTTCTTCGAGGTAATTCACAAAGCTCAAACACAATGTATGTTCCAAAATCCTGCTGAAAATCGACATTAACGATATGAGCCTGTAAGGCTGAGAAAGGTTTGAATATTTCAGCTCATTGCTGTAGGCGTACAAACCGAAGGATGCGCTGGCATATATTGCTACAGCCGCAGCCCACAAAAAAATTACAAAACTAGAGAAGTTGGACAATATTGCTGTGTTCGATGCTGAGCTGCGGTATTTGACTCAAAAGTTGTAAGATGATGATTCTGCCACCTCTTAACTGAATGTTAAGCGTCAACAGATAATGAAAAATTGCGCTTCGAGTAATTGAGAAGCAGTGACTTATTTCGGGAATGTCATTTACCACTGTAAAATAAGACGAGAAATGATCAAGCTTTCAGTTTTGCAACTTTCATTCTTGTCCTCCACTTTAGTTACAATACCTGTTTCTCTATATTTGCTTCGCGTTTTTTTCTGATAAAGACATTGGGTGGCTTGTGTTTGTGGATATAGCCAACAGGTCCTTCGTATCTAGTAGCTACCTGCTGACTTTTACGATTGTGACCGCCAAAGGATTCTAGTTTGTACATAACTAGCATATTATACAGCGTTTCTTGACAAATGTGAATATCTCATCATCATCCTTGACGAATTTTCTAGAAGAGCTTTCAGAGCTAAGAAACAGAATAGCGGGGCCTGCAAATCATGTGGTTTAAAGTAACTGCAAGAAACACAAAATTAATTATTGTACGCGTGCAGGACAACACACAGTGCCGCCTATTTTCGACCGAGGTTTTTACTGAGAGTCGAATAAACGACTTAGGGATATTTAGGGACAATGGTTCAAATGGCTCTATGCACTATGGGACTTAGAACAGCTGAGGTCATCAGTCCGACCTAGAACGACTTAAACCTAACTAATATAAGGACATTACACTTATCCATGCTCGAGGCAGGAGTCGAACCTGTGACCGTAGCAGCAGCGCGGTTCCAGACTGAAGAGCCTAGAACCGCTCGGCCACAGCGGCCAACTTTTAATAACATCGTTTGACTGAATTCAACATAAACTAAACTTAGTTTTGAATTACTACCAACTGTGTTTCTTGAAGTTTTCCCGGCGGATCGAATTTCCATCATTTTTCGAGTGTGTACCTGCAATATTTTTAGTTCGCACTCCATTATTTCTGTTGAAAAGCTTTCAGTCATTCTCAAGCTGAGTCGCTTGAAGTTTTTAAATCACTTTACGAACTGTGGAGTAAAAGTACATGTGTCAGATATAGCACTGTTAGAACAACAGAGTCAGTCATACATCAAACTTGGTGTAACACTTATCTCATAAGACTTTCTGCAAACGTCGTTTAGACGTTATACGCAATATCGACAACCACCAGAATTGCTGTCGACTTTATGACAAGGAAGAATATGAATGTCATTGTTCCTCGTTTCACTCGGCAATCCCCATATATTCGGAAATAAAGAGCCAGTATTTCTGAGACCGAAGAAGATGAATTTTATTTCAGCCTTCGTTCTTTAATTAGATGGACATGTAATTAACATCGAATATGACAAAACATATTTGTATCACATTAATACGAAAGTCTCAGAATGTGTTAACAACGGTGAAAAAAAATATTTTCATGTCGCGGGACATGAGCCAAAATCCTTCCATTTTGCCAGCCAGGACAGTATCCAAAAAGCTGCATCATATATGAAGGTGTGGTGTCCCGTCTTGCTAATCATAATATCACTTGAAGGCTTATATAGTTGATGCGTTATTAACTGACATTTATTGATAATGGTGACATGTTAGTGATTAATTTTCAATTCCCTTTCAGCTTGAATCAGCATATTGCAACTCAAATACGAGCGCACTTCATGCTTAATTTGTGAATTATTCACAACTCTCTCCTGAGAGTGTACTCTTAATGAAAGCAATAGCCTTCGATAAACCATTATGTAAAGTTTAATTATAACAATAATCATAATAAGTCGTCCCAAGTAGGATGTATCCTGTAAATCTCCGACATGCATGCATGAAGTCTTGTGAGAGGCCCGTATCGAACGCTAATGGAAGTCGATAGCAGCTCCTGCAATTGTCAGTACTGCGATTGACGTCAAAATGACGTCACTTTCGCAGAAAGTCTTGTGAATTGATTGTTACCCCAAGTTTAATGTAAGACTGACTACCTTGTTCCAACTGTGTTATATATGACACAAGCGTGTTTACTCCACAGTGTGTAAAATGATTTAGAAACTTGTAAGCAATTCAGCCGAAATATCGGAACATGCATAAACATATCGTGAATGCACGCCCAAAAATTGGTGCAATAATAATACGTCTTATACAGTTCCCAAATAAGCACTTAGACAAAACTTAGCTTTGTAATTACACTTTCTTAGTTTTTATGTTAGGGGTAAAATCATAGAGATTGAAGGGGACAAAAGAAAAAAAAATGTTTTTTTGTGCTTATAATGACGAACCTCTGGGAACTCAAAGCATGAAAACATTTCGAGACGCATAGTATGGAAGAGAACTACTGTGAACGAAAACATTCCGAAATACAAAGCATGGAAGAGATGTGTAAACTAATTAGAAATTGTAAACCTCATCGTGAACAGGTGTTTTGGCCATGTTATGCACCCCGACATGTACGAGCTGCTACAGCTGAGGGTAAGAGATGGTTCTCCTAGTTCTGTGATATTAAAACACCGTGATAGGCTTCGTCCACCGATTGTTTTCCAAACGGCAAGGAAAAAGACAATGGTGCCAACGTATGCTAACACATCGACGCTAGAAGACCTATAGTAACGTTAACGGCTAAGTTTAGCTATATACGTCAGTGAGTGACAGTTATATTTTTTTAGCATACAGGGATAGACTACTGAACACATTTTACAAACTGCTAAATCTGTTCATAAGTTAGTCACGTGACCATTAACAAAAAGAAAACTGATGCATTACTTCGCATCCTGAGTATCAAAAAAAATTAATCTGGCGTTTGAATCCAGTGTACAGAAAAAAATTGAGTCTTTTTTTGTTGATCCGTAGTCACGCTGTAGCTTTTGGCACTATATCATTTGGAATAACTTTTCCCTCGCTGGAGAACCATTTGTAATTTGTGAGACGTAGTTATGACAACTACAGCTCTCCAACTCAGAGAGGACTTTCGGCTATCTCCGGCAAAGAGAAGCAGCCTCTTTCACGAAAGGATAATTGTAGGTAAGACATGCGCAGCGAGATGGAGGACGGAGAGGGAAGAACCAAAAACAGGAAAACAAGACGGCGGAGCAGGAACACGGACAGTTATCGTGTGCCGCTCATGCAGCACTGGCTGTCTCCCCCTCCCCCCCCGCCCCCTTTCCCCTTTCACGCGTTCTCACTCTCTCTCTCTCTTTCTCTCTTACTCACTCTACCACTAGACTGTTTACCAAACATGTCGCAGTGCCGCGAGCTACGTCGGTGGCTTCCGGTAAGGGTCCACTTGAAAGTGACCGTTACGGCTAGCTGGAGTGGCAGCTGGTTTCAGAAGACGTAGTCTCTTGCAGAGGCCGGCAATAACCTTCTCGTGAGTGAGCTGCTCTGTGAACTCCAAATCTCAGTGAAGACTATTTAAGATTGTTCCCTTTTGGCTACGTTGAAGCATTTTTTGAATGGCGTTTCCTGAAGAAATTTTGGTACCTGTGATAGGAGACTGTCTCCTAGAATAAATCATCACGTTGTCCGTTTTATTTTAATTTATATAAGTTCATTACTTCTCTAATTGGCTAAGATTAACAGGTTCTGCATTGTTCTGAGTACTCACTTTTTTCCCCTGCTGCTACGCATATTATGACCCGCCATCATTTTATATAAGACGGCTCTTAGTCATATATAGGGGCCGGTCACTTAAGCGGCCACCAAGTGTGATTTACTCCGGATGTCCGTGTTCCACCATGTGGAGATGAATCAGTGAGCCCTGTGTTTTGTAGCACCTTTGTTGACGTATTTGTGGAAGTAAAACCAAACATATAATTGAAAGCACAAATTCAATGTGTTATATGAGATTATTTAATAGATTAGTCAGATAGGAGTTAATAGTGAGTTGATTCCCATAATCCAAATATATTCACAAATATTTTATCAGATTCAGTCTTGACAGTGAGTGCTTACTTAAGCTTAGATTTTAATGTTTTTGCGGATCTCTAATTTCTGAGGGTGTCATTTGATTTAATTCCTTAAAAGATAAGGGTAGAAATGGGCTTTCTGCCCAGTCAATTTCTTATGAAGATCTCTACTCTGGGCACATTCGCTCACACTGTTTAGATGTGTTTAGATCTTTACAATTTTGTGACATTGTTCTAGTTTTAGTTCCATTTGTACTCAAAAGTTAGATGTCAGGTGGATACATTTTTCTGCTGTATGGGAATTTAAAAAACTTTTAAAAACATATCTTAAAATTTAAATATTAACAAAGTAGTGCGTATAAAATGCAATCCTAATTCTCCAAATAAACATTAGCATTAAAATTTTAAAGCCATTTCAAAATCTTATACTAAAGTCTATAAATTACTGATGCAGTGAAAACATAATACTGCTCATTAAAATATTATACACTGAAACTCATTATCATTTGGAACATTTATATATTTGCCGAATTCCCGCTGCCCCTACTCAAGATGACCACCAGGTCAAAATCACTGGAGAAGTGCTTTCGATTTTTAATCGATTTTTTTTCTTTTGTATTCATCATGATAAATTTATGTACGATTAAATACAAAAGGCACTGTGCTATGCATAATATTTTTGATTATAACTGCTCAGATTCGGATCCAGAAGCATTTTCTTAATCCGCCTGGTACAGAGTGTCGATTGCGTGGTTAGAACAGTTTTAAAAACGATTTTAGCTGTTTTATTTATTTCATTTAGCATACATTTAAATGCTCAGTGACTATAACTTGTGCTATATGTGTGATGAAATTGGTGCTAAAGTAGAAATATGGCAACGATAATTTTTGGCGGGAAGTGACGCCCGACTATTGGCAGTTTTTGAGGGCACGTAATTTTGGCTGGAAGGAATTTAATTGGCCAGCTCCCTTCCGTCTGGTTAATTTGCTGTACTTATCATTACGTCGTCAGGGAGGGATAGACTCACTTTGGCTAACACTCTGCAGTAAGGTATTTGCTGTAACCGCTCTGACATTTCTGGAGGAAAAATTTTATTGGACGGCTTTCAACGTCCATTCGATTTTCTGATTTCACAGCGAGCTCAACTAGCCAGGAATCTTTTAGTAGCTGACAGACCTATCTCAGCAGAAAGAGTTTCTACTGCCTGACTCGCAGACACCTGGCTGGGAAACGCCGAGTTTAGGGGGAAGTACGCTAAAAGTGCAGGTATCCAGTCTCTACGTAAAAAGAAAAGGAGCAGCGAAAGGAGCCAAGCACCAGCGGAGCAGCTCCTTGTCGTAGCTGCAGACACAAGATGTGAGGAAATACAATACATTACCACCAGTGGCAAATAAGGGCGACGCTGGAATTTGGCACCAAATGGTGAGCCTCGATGTCTCAAAACGTACATCGAAAGCCGAAAAAATAGCTACTGAGGAGGAAATACTAAGCGACTTTTCGGGTCAACTGAAAGACAGAAAGGTCCCAGGAACCGCCTCCCAACGTGTGAAAATTCAAGTATGGGCACTATCACTGACACAATCAAATTAGAGGGTGTAATAGAACTATTTCATACAGAAAATACCAGACTTAGACAACAATTACTAACAGTAATCTCAACTTGGACAATCCAGGAGTCATAATCCTATGAAGTTCAACACCTTTCAAGATTCAAAAATCAGATATACAGTCTGAAAGATGAAAATGAAAGGTTATGGCAACAAGTGGAGGTACGTCTACACAGATATGTACCGAACGCGAAAGACAAAATAAAACACCTGGAGGACGGATTCCGGAAAGTAGTAATAAAAATAGTTAGGATAGAAGCCCCACACAGTTTTTTGCAGTTGTTGCAACTGGGCAAAACAAAGCAAAATAGATACAAAAGTAGATCAATTAGAACAAGTAAAAGAGCAGCAAGCCAGAAGACTCTTTGTATCAGACCGACGAATAATCAGAACACAAAGGAAGTCAGAGACACGCTGACAAGGGAAACTGATCCCGAACAATAGAAACTGAAAATCAGAGCTTTAAGAACAACACCGACTGTGATAATCGTTGAAATGGCTACATAGGAAGCTAGCAGAAGACTTCTAGAAAAATCTGGGGCCAAGGAATTCTTATCCCAGTTACACAAACTGAACCTGAAAGACACCCTTGCAGGGAAAAAATTCTTGGAAGAGGTCAAAAATGACGAAGTACAACAAGTATAGTCTTGGATACGCACAGCTCTCCTGAACCAAAATAGAGTACCAGCATTTACAATCTCTTTAAGCTCTGACCATAGAGAACTACGATGACGTACCTAAACGCTTCAGATCCTGTGGGCTCCTGTAGAGAGCAAAAAATAACTTGCAATAAGTGCTGCAAAAATGGGCATAAACGAGGAGCATGCACGTTACGGATCCTCCAGTGAGGTACATTCCATGCGAACAGAGAAAGCGAGTTGGTAACAAAGGCGGAGGACCAGACTGCCCAACTATCAAAATGTCACACGGAAGATTAATGGCCAAATTTCGAGACTAGTAATACAGAAAATAGAAAAGGATTGGGGATACTACAACTGAAATTGATGAACAGCACATTAGCAAGTAAAGGACTATCGAAGATTATGAACAATGAAAGGACAGATATGGCATGCGTACAGGAACCATATTCGCTTTCAAACAAGCTAATACGAGTTCCGAAAAGCGCCAGAAACCTGACTGGTGATATTCCACCGAAGACAGCTGTGATCGTCGAACCAACAACGTCACTACTATCAAGATAACCCAGCTGTGCAATAGTCACGCAGTAGCTCTTTGGAACTCAGAAGAGGAAACGAGTTCTGGATAGTGGCCTGACTCTACGCACAATATTCGCACGATACTCAGCCGTGCGCAGAATGAGTCAAAACAGCAGCTGATTAATTATGCAAGAGGGAAGAACCCGTTGTTCGTAGCCGATATAAAGGCGAAATCTTCATTATGGCATGCAAATACCACAGACGACAGAGGAACCATCATCAACAAAAACCTTGCCGAACGCAACCTATTTGTGCTAAATAAAGGACACCCGCCGGCTTTTGATAACAAAAGACAGACATCACAATAGTCAATAACAAAGCACCCCCTGTCTGCTGCGCATGGGAGGTAGTACCACACTTAGCACACAGTGACCACAATGCTGTGATAACAGAACCGCAGGGAACCTACGAAAGGCACAAGTACAACGATAATCATTCCATCTACAAAAACCGGACTAGGCTAAACTAAGGCAGGTTGCAGAAACGGCTGACGTGGAATTGGAACAAGGCTGTATAGATCGTAAAATTCATGTTCTCGCACAGTTAGTAGCTAAGAGGCAAAGTGAAGCTATTCCTACATTCAGAAACAGATCCGAAACACAGATAGTTCGGACTCATGAACTGACAATACTTAGCCAGGACTCTGAGAAAAAACGCAGACTTTTCCAAAGGGCGGTGACAGCGCAAGAATAGGAAATCAGACTAACAAAAGAGAGAAACACAAAAGCTAAGTACGAGGAAAAGCTACGTTACACACGACAATTGCACTGGCATAATTATTGGAAAACAACTGATCGATAATATTTCGGTCACACCTTACAAACTCGTAACTGAAAAGATCAAATCCTCCATGAAATTACCAACATTAAAATAAGAAAACGGAAGAATGACGAAAGGATGAAGAAGAACTGCAGAATATTTGCTTTTTAAATTGTCCGGAATAGTAGCCTTTTCGTATCTCCGGGAGGGGACTGCTAAGGGGGAGGTGACCACGATAAAACGACTGAATAACCAAAGAAAGGTTAGCGTTCTACGAATCGGGGCGTGGAATGTCAGAATCCTTAACATGGTAGGGAAGCTAGAAAATCTAGAAAGGGAATTGCAAAGGCTCAAGCTAGATATAGGAGGGCTCAGTGAAGCGAAATGGAAAGATGTCAAGGAATTCTGGTCAAATGAGTATAGGATAATATCAACAGCAGCAGAAAATGGTTTAACGGGAGTAGCGTTCGTTATGAATAGGAAGGTAGGTCAAACGGTGTGTGAACAGTTCAGTAACAGGGTTGTTCTTAGCAGAATCGACAGCAAACCAACACCGACAATGATAGTTCAGGTATACATGCCGACATCACAAGCTGAAAATGAAGAGATAGTGAAAGTATATGAGGATATTGAAAGGGTAATACGTGATGTGAAGGGATATGACAATCTAATGGCCATGGGGGACTGGTGTACCGTTGTAGGGGAAGGAGTAGAAGAAAAGGTTACAGGAGAATACGAGCTTGGGACAAGGAATGAGAGCGAAGGAAGACTAATTGAGTTCTGTAATAAATTTCAGCTAGTAATAGCTAGTACTCTTTTCAAGAACCACAAGAGAAGGAGGTATACTTGGGAAAGGCCCGCTGCTATGGGAAAGTTTCAGTTAAATTACATCATGGTCAGACAGAGATTCCGACAGTAGATACCGGATTGTATGGAGTACCCAGGAGCAGATATAGACTCAGATCACAATGTGGTAGTTATGAAGAACTCGCTGATGCTTAAGAGATTATTCAGGAAAAGTCGATACAGAAAGAAGGGGATACGGAGATACTAAGGAATGATGAGCTACACTTGAAGCTTTTGCCCTCCACAGCTCCCTCTAGTAGCATGGAAGTCATTCCTTCATATCTCAACAGATGTCCTATCATCACGTCCTTTGTTTTTATCAGTGTTTTCCACATATTCCTTTCCGCTCTGGTATTGCGCAGAATCTCCTCATTCCATACCTTATCAGCCCACCTAATTTTCAATATTCGTCTGTAGCACCACATCTCAAACTATTCGATTCTCTTCTGTTCCGGTTTCCCCACAGTCAGTGTTTCACTACCATACAATGCTGATCTTCAGACGTACATTCTCAGAAATTTCTTCCTCAAATTAAAGCCTAGGTTTGATGCTAGTAGACTTCTCTTGGTCAGGAATGCCCTTTCTGGCAGTGCTAGTCTGCTTTTGATATCCTCCGTTAGTCATTGGTTATTTTAATGCCTAGGTAGCAGAATTCCTTAACTTCATCTACTTCGTGACTATCAATCCTGATGTTAAGTTTCTCGCTATTCTCACTTCTGCTGCTTCTCATTACTTTCGTCTTTCTTCGATTTACTCTCAAGTCATATTCTGTACTCATTAGAGTGTTCATTCAATTCAGCACATCACGCAATTCTTATTCACTCTCACAGCAGAACAATGTCATTAGCAAACCGTATCACTGACATCCTTCCACCTTGAATTTTAATTCCACTTCTAAACCTTTCTTTTACTTCCATCATTGCTTCTTCGACGTACAGATTGAACATTAGGGACGAAAGGCTAATTCCCTGTCTTACACCATTCTTAATCCGAGCACTTCGTTCTTGGTCGTGTGTTCTTATTGTTCCCTCTTGGCCCTTTTACATATTGTGCAGTACCCGACTCTCCCTATAGCTCATCCCTATTTTTCTCAGAATTTCTAACATCTTGCACCATTTTACATTGTCGAACCCTTTTTCCAGGTCGACAAATCCTATGAACGTTTCTTGATTTTTCTTTAGTCTTGCTTCCGTTATCAACCGCAACGTCAGAATTGCTTCTCTGGTACCTTTATCTATTCTAAAGTCACACTGATCGTCATCTAGTGTATCCTCAGTTTTCTTTTCCATTCTTCTGTATATTATTCTTGTCGGCAATTTGGATGCATGAGCTGTTAAACTGATTGTGCGATAATTCTCGTACTTTTCAGCCTTCGCAGGCTTCCGATTCGTGAAAATGATATTTTTCCGAAAGTCAGATGGTATGTCGCCGGACACATACATTGTACACACCAACGTGAATAGTCGTTTTGTTGCCACTTCCCCAAAACGATTTTAGAAATTCTAAAGGGAAGTTATCTATCCCCTCTGCCTTATTTGATTTTAAGTCCTCCAAAACTCTTTTAAATTCTGGTTCTACAACTGTATCCCCCATCTCTTCTAAATCGAGTCCTGTTCGTTCTTCTGTCACATCAGACAAGTCTTCCCTCTCATAGAGGCTTTCAATGTATTCTTTCCGCCTATACGCTCTCTCCTCTGCATTTAAAAGTGGAATTACCGTTGCGCTCTTAATGTTACCATCCTTGCTTTTAATGTCACCGGAGATTGTTTTGACTTTCCTGTATGCTGAGTCTGTGCTATCGACAAACATTTATTTTATGATTTATTCACATTTTTCATGCAGCCATTTCGTCTTAGCTTCCCAGCAAAGGGAAGGCGCTTCTATTCATTTTTACTGAACATCAAAGAATGCTTAAGGATGAGTCACGCAGATCCAGTAGGACAGATAATTCAGTTCCTCATGGGCCACGGCCCATACCCCACACATTTTAACCGTACCAACACAGGCCCAGGAGAAAACTGTCTCACCAGAGCACGTCATTTTATCATGCAACATGAACGCACCACGACAATTGCAGCTACCATACGACGACTTAACGTATTACTACGTGATCCAGAGAAATGGCAAGAACTAAACCTCATAGCTTACAGAATCTGAAAGTTCCTTCACGAAGAGTGTGGAGGAAAAAGGCAACAAAGAACAGCGCAACCACGGTAACATTGCGGTACAGCGGAAGGCAGCAGAAGCACAGAAGCACAAGATGTTATCAGTGACGCGAGAAACACAGAAAATACGGTAGAGATAGGAACACCACATACATATGTAGAAGCCAACCCACTACAGTACATATGTCAGTAACTGAAAACCCCAATAGAATATCATAACCGATCCTTATGCTCTACAAAATGTCGGAACGCTTTTATTCTCTTAAATGACCTTACTGTATCAAATGACTATAAGATCACAATGCTTTATTGTGTTAAATGACTTTAATATTACAATGCACAATGCTTTTATGTGCAGTACTTCATACAAGCCTGTCAAGATTTAAGGTTTTTAAATTTTGGTGTTAATGGTATACAGACACAATTAAAAAACGTTCTGGAGTGCTGTCAAGTAACATTAAGATTTTATGAATCTTCTATTTATGGAAAGTGGCCTTATATAACTATTCACTGTTGTGTCAAAGCAATAAACCGCTGTTGGTGCCGTAAATTATTCCAGTTTAGAATTTATTTTTTCATTCATGTTGTTTTAAGAAAAGTTGCCTTCATTTCACAATACTTGAAGTTTAAAAACGCGTGTACGTCCTGACGACCACTGAATATGTAACTGATATTTATGTCATGAACATCAATTTCGTATGGGCTTCGAGTTTTGACTACGACTAATAGCGTCGTTATTTTGTGACCTTGTTAGCTTTTGTCATTTGAGTATTGCAAAGGACCTCTTGAGTTATTTGCTCAGAATGCTTCCAGAAAATTCGACATTCCATACCAAGCTTACTGCCATGCCAGTTTGTTACTATGGAAGCTCATTTTCAACATTTATTTCATTTACGTTAGCTGAAGGGCTCTTCATAGTTGTACGCAAACTGGTGCTTTGGATTACGTTACATTAACAACAGCGACAGAAGCAGGTTACCTATCACTGTTCCTAAAATTATAAGGGCTGAAGTATTTTTCAGAGTTTTCTTATCAATCAGAGTAGCATCTAATATCGAAATTAACGACAAATTTTCGTTTGGAAAAAATCTTTAAAATATTCACATCAGCTTTAGAAACCAAAGTAAAGATGTTGGTTGACTGTTATCAGTTAGGGAGCAGATTAAAGGCTGATTTGGTCACTGACCAAACAGAAACTTGCTAGCCCTACAGAAACTATATGACTATGAGAAACGGTTCCTCAAAAGGCAACTTTAGTCCAGTTTAAAGGACGTGGAAAAGTGTGACTACACGTCCATCGCACATATCAAGCGCAGAAATAAAGGTACACCGCGGACGTTTAGACAACGACGTAAAAGTATATCTAGCAAGCTTGTTGGATACCATCCTTTCAGAAGTCCACGAGCGTAAGTTCTGTGAAGAAACTGTAAAGATGTGTGCATGTAAAGTTCAAGACAAATCACACCAGATGACTGTCCAGTCTGCATCAAAAGTGCAAACCAGGATGGCTATAGGCGAACAACTCATCCAGCGTCGTGTTTTTGGTAATCAGATAACTGTCTTTCTGGCTGATAATGTGAATAAACACAAATAGATATGTTTTTTACGAGAGTCGTCTTGCTTTTATAAAACGTGGAACAGCCTCAAATTGAATGCGTGGTGCGCTCATATTTATGACTGAATCATTCGTTTGTTACAGTACGTTTGTAATATCCTCCTACTGTAAGTTACGAGAGACGCGAGGTACAAAATGCCTGCGGAGGGGGAAACTGAGGAGGTAGGGAGGCCCCACCTCGCCAGCTAATTATTGCTGAAGTGCTCCTTTAAGTGTCTTTGTGCTATACCTGGTAAAAGCAGACCTGAGATAACAGAGTGGCCAATACTTTTTGAACTATTGTGTCAGGCAAATCCAACACCTTCCATGAAAACCCTGACATGATAAGCAAATCCAGTAGTGTCACATAGCTCCGAATAAATCGTGACATTAAATTAACCAAAGTAATACAAGTAACGAGTGAGCAAATGGAATGCCACAGACTAACACAAGAATACCTAAATGCATGTCGTACCTTCCCACCGAGAGACCGACGCAGTTCCGAGGGGAGAAACGAGAACAGAATCCGAGAGCAGAACTGTGTTAAGCTAGAAGGGCCTACGATAAGGGACGGACTGGACACCCACGTCGCCAGCTAACCACTAAGACCACACCACCCGCACGTTTTAGCGTGAGACTTTTTCGCGTCTCTGTTACGTTGCAAATGTTAAAAACATTGCCCCACCACGAAAAGTATAACGTTTCTCATTGGATAGAGAGAATTTTTGTAGGCGGAACTTAAGGTTAACATTGAGACCCTAATTGGTCAGATGAAAACACAGCCAGATAGTTTTTTTTAAACCAGCTTCGGTAAATGGTAGTAAGGAGAAGTTAGGAAAGAGTTGGTTCCGAGACGGCGAGCTGGATGGCTGCTGCGCCGGCCGCTGCCGCCCTGACGCTGCTTAAACACCGACAAGGTAATGAACGCACGCGATGCCGCATTTTTGAGCGCATAAGGCTTCACTCAGAACTGCAGACGACTCATCTGTTACACCCCTTTTTTGCGTAATACTAGTGTCGATCGTTAATTAAAACTCATGGTGTTCACATTTGCCACTTGAAGAACAGATCTGAAAGGCGATGATTTTTCTTTTATATAGTTATTCAGAAGCCACATCAGCCACTGTAATTTACGACAAGTTAGATAAGTTATTAAAGATAATTGAGGGTCACTGTAGACCATTTTGATAGTTTTCTCTTTTGTGAAACTTAATTTAAACCTAGATTATAGATGTGATATGGCAAAGGTCATCCTTCGATCCATTGTAGAACTTGGAAACCCATTCAGGGAATATTCGTTCACATTTTTGTTGAACGCAGTTGGTTTTTACCATCCTGTATTAAAACATTTCCATTATGTTCTACATCCCTGTCTTGCACTCATTTTAATCCGAGCACTTTGTTCTAGGTCTTACAGTCTTATTCAATGAAGCGCCAAAGAAACTGATATAGGCATGCGTATTCAATTACAGAGGTATGTAACCAGGCAGGACACGGAGTTGCTGTCGGCAACGCCTGTATAAGACAACAAGAGTCTGCCGCAGTTATTAGATCGGTTACTGCTGCTACAATGGCAGCGTGCGAACCATTCAACGAAACATTCCATTCATTTATTCTGTATGTTATCACTGTCAGCAGCTTGGATGCATGAGTTGTTAAGCTGATTCAGCGATAAATCTCGCACTTGTCGGCTCTTGCTATCTTCGGAACTGTGTGGACGATACTGTTCCGGAAGTCTGATGGTATTTTGCCAGTCTCATAGATTCTACACAGCAAACCGAATATGCGTTTATTTTAGAAATTCCGACGAAAAGATTATGCATCCCTTGTGCCTTATTTGATCTCTAATCTGTCTAGTACTGGATCGCCTATGTCTTCCATGTCAACTCCAATTTCTCCTTCTATGAAATCAGACAATCTTTCTCTCTCTCGTATAAGCTTTCAATATACTCTTTCCACCTATCCGCTTTCTCGTCCGCCTTTAAAAGTGGAATTTCCATTGCACTTCTAGTGTTGCTACCCTTGCTTTTAATTTCACCACAGGTTGTGCTGACTTTTCTGTATGCTGAGTCAGTCCTTCCGATGTTCATTCTTTTTTCGTTTCCTTCACTCTTTATTGCATCCATTTCACCTTGGCTTCCCTCTACTTTCTGTTTGTTTCATTACTATTTTATATGTTCCAGAATATTTTTGTACTTTCTTTTTCCTCTACCAACGGAAGCATTTCTTTTGTCACCGACACTTTTTCTCAGTTACCTTCCTTGTACCTATGTTTGTCTTTCTATGATCTGTGAATGCACTTTCTAGAGACTCATCACTGAATTATATTCCAGTCAGTGGGATTCCAGGCCGAAGACGTTTTTGTAGATAGCGGTGAAATAGCAATCCAATTGTCTCCCACCATAGGCCCTGACAATCAGGAGTGTTGACCTTTCTTTTCATAGCGCAATACTCTTAGTTGTTATCTGCGGCACCCCTCAACAAAGTATTACTTGGACGACATTCTACACCCTGTTTTGATGCCGTTAATGGCAAACCATCCTAGACTTACATGCCACCAAGACAACGCCCGTCCGCAAACGGCGAGGATTATGCTGTTTCTCTTCGTGGTGGCCAGACCCTACATTGGCCAGATGCCGGATCTTTCCGCAATTGAAAACGTTTGTAGCACTATGCGCGAGACTCTCCAACCATATCGGGATTTTGACAATGTAACGCATCAGTTGCACAAAATTGGGCACGATATCCCTCAGGTGGACAGTAAGCAACTCTGTCAGTCTTTGGCAAGCCGAATAACTGCTTGCTTAAGCGCCAAAAGTGGACCAATTTATAAAGCTCTTTTTCTTGAATAAATCGTCCAATTTTTCTGAAGCTTGTAATGGGACGCCCTCCTCTAACATTCCCTTTTTATACAGAAATAACCGATACTATGTATACTATCGATTCTTGTATAGGTAAACATTATATCAGCTGTCTAACAGAATGAACTTCACATGATATTTCGGGTTAAAATATGTAAAAAGAAATAAATTTGCTAGTACTCTGTACGTACAGTTAAAATTACTCTTCTTTTAGAAATATTTGAAATTACGAAATATCTGGATTACTTAAAATTACTATTATTAATTGCACAATCTGACGATAATTATAAAATTTATTTCTGGGCTCATTTTCAAAATAATGATATATTTTAGCGAAGATTTTTATTTTGTCAAGAAAGTTTGTAAACTCTTTGGAAAATTATCAGTACCGCTTAATGTAAGTAGTAGTGGGCATGCCTCTGATGGAAACGCACGTATTTTTTTAATCTTGTCAACAACAATGTAATGTGTTTTGAGGTGAAAATTGTAAAGGTCGGTGTAATATAGAAGAAAGGAATAAAATAAAATAAAATCGTAGCAACAGTTATTTAGTCATCTGGGCCCAGTAAGTCAAAATTTCAGCCGCAAGAATGTACCCTAGAATCGAGAACTGGAGCCAACAACAAGAAGAGAAAATGAAGATAAGTAAAGAGTTTCTCTTTTGTATATCTTACGCCTCTTGAAGCTATGGAAACCTTTAAAGACAGAGAAATTTAATATGATGTGCGGGACGTTAAGATTACAAGATGTAATAACTTGGATGCCTGTACATGTACATCACATCTACCGATTTCTTTCCCGTAATGATGCGTCCTTCTTGGAGCGTCTTTTTTTCCTCTTAGAGTATATTTAGTGAAATTGAAGTGCTTCTCATTATTCCACAGTACGTCAGTATTCATCTACTGCCATACTGATTCTTTTGTATGTTCTCTTGTACTGAAGTCCACGCTTCATCACTACTAAATTGTGATCTGCGTCTATATCTGCTCTTGGGGGCGAAGAAATGGTGCAAATGGCTCTGAGCACTGTGGGACTTAACTGCTGAGGTCATCAGTTCCCTTGACTTAGAACTACTTAAACCTAACTAATCTAAGGACATCACACACATCCATGCCCGAGTCAGGATTCGAACCTGCGACCGTAGCAGCAACGCGGTTCCGGACTGAAGCGCCTAGAACCGCTCACCCACATCGTCCGGCTCTTGGGGGCGCCTTACAATCCAATTTGTGACTTAGGAATTTCTTTCTGATCATGATGTGATCTAATTGGGCTCTTCCCGTGTCTCCAGGTCTCTTACAAGTGTACCTCATCAAAAATAGTTCAGATGGCTCTGAGCACTATGGGACTTAACATCTGAGGTCATCAGTCCGCTAGAACTTAGAACTACTTAAACCTAACTAACCTAAAGACATCGCACACATCCATGCCCGAGGCAGGATTCGAACCTGCGACCGTAGCGGTCTCGCGGTTCCAGACTGTAGCGCCTAGAACCGCTCGGCCACTCCGGCCGGCTGTACCTTATCCCCCAGCGATGATAGCTAAAATTTGTTACTGATGTCAATTAACCTTCCACCGAGGGACGTGGAGCAGTGGTTAGCAAAGTGAACTCGCATTCTTGAGGACGACTGTTCAAACCCGCGTCCGGCCATACTGATTTTTCGTGATTTCCCTAAATCGCTTGAGGCAAATACCGGGATGGTGCCTTTGAAGGCCACGGACGACTTCCTCCCCCATCTTACCTAATCCGACGGGACCGATGACCTCACTGTTTGGTCCCCTCTCCCAGATCAACCAATAAATCTTCCTCCAAACCTATGAAAACAGCATATATCGTCCCATTCGGTTCTATGCACTTCTCTCCTGAGATTCGTAGAAACTCGTGCCTACTCTCCTCTGAAAACATACTTTTATAAATTATTCTGTTCACCACTAAAACCTTGGCCTCATGTGGTATCAGCCTTACAAGCCTGTGTTTCAGACATTTTGTAGTGCATTCCTTTTTTTTCAAAACTGAGCACTAGGATAAATTTTCACCTACATGTATTATCCCGGCTACTGCCCAAGCGGTCAACACGGATCTCAAGTTCCTAACTTCTGGTCAGTGGTCAGTACAGTTCCACTACGTCGCTACGTGAATAAAATAGATCATCTTGGCTCCTTACGTTCCACTACTGACCTTTCTTTTAAGTGATGTTACATGGAAGACACTATTGGCGCCAAGCAGAAGACCTGACTTGCATCATGGTTAGTGATGGTGTGAAAGTTACCAGTGATACCCTTATTGAAGTTAAATTGGCTGTGTATTTGCGTTGAAAGGCGGCCGCTGTGAAGCGAGCGCCTTTCGTAAATTGTGCACCGCGCATCATGCGTAAGTCAGTTCATAGTTGATCCATTACTAGCCGACTATATCTGCCGAGCGAGCATCTTTGAAACAGGAATGAGAAGGCATCTCTTACGGAGAAGCTAAAAATTTAACGGTTGCCGGCAAGTCAGAGCAATGCACACATATTTTTCGGTTGATGGCTTCAGGCGGTTTAAGGAGAAAGCTCTCTCTGCCCGGCAAACATATCGAGCAGAACGGAATTAAAGCTTTGTGTATTTGATGTAGGTGCATGCGATTAGTACCTTCAATTTAATGGATTGCAGCAAGCTGCGAGCATTCGTATCGTATTGACATGATCGTGAGTGTTTTTGGAATATGTAAAATCGAGTCCTTTTCACGTTGCATTTTTCCATCCAACATGCCATGAAAATGATATGTCTTTGTTCTTCATTCGATCTCAGCAGAACACATAGTGATCGGTACCCGTTCCTGGTTAACCATCCGGAAACTGAGGTGACTTAACCGATTCTCTCACTCGCAAGGCTATTTTTCAAAAGTTTGTAAATTTATCACAAAGAATCGTGGATGATGATATTCGGAAGCGACGTTCTACTCCGACGTTCGCATCCACATATGACAGTTAATTTTCTATGTCTTGTTTGGTTGTACATTATACTGGATTTATCATAAGTTTGTTTTTCGCGAATTTATTGTTTTACACCTTTTTATTGTTCACAAGTTCCATCAGCTGTGTGTTACCTTCAAGCGTGAACCTTAACATTCGCTTCATACTACACATGCTCCATTTACTTATTTTCATCAGGAGCTACGATCTATACGCAAGCAGATCTTGCAATTTTCTTTCGTAAGAATTTTTCAACGTTTAAAGTAAGTCGTCGCAAATGCTGTACTTGAGACATACAGCACCAGAGACGGCGTCATCGTAAATTATTACTTCCACCATAAAAGTTCTCCGTTTTCAGCTAACATAGGGCACAGCTGACACACACATTTATTCTTCTCGAATTCAGAATAAGGTCCAATTTCGACGTACTTTGAGCCAGTATTGACGGTTGCAGTCAGTGTGTTAACTCAGGTCTCAGTTGTGTTCCGAGTACCTACTGCCGCAGAAATCACATCATAAAGACCGAGAGTTGTGCAAAAATGCCGCAGCATCCATCAAGTTTTAAACGCATTTATTCTTTATTAGTAAGGTACTCTTCCAACTGATAAGCGCAAACGGCTGTAGGCGAAGACAATAGCTGTCTATAGAGCTATGAAGAGGAGTTTCCATACAAACGTTTACAAAATAGCGTTATAGGCACGCGAAGCCACTGCGCCCAGCGAACAGAAACTGTTCAGGATCATCTCACACCGAATCTACCAAATAATTTCAAAGACGTTTTCACTATCACATGGAAATGAATTTTTTGGCTATTACACAACAAACGTAGTTCATTTCTTGTTTTCGTTTCTAACAGAAAATTGTCGAACTGAATGCCCGTGCAATTCCGGGTCTGTCAGCTACTCTAGTCATATATTGCAACCCGCTTGCTGTTTCCGGTAGAAAGGACATGTTCCTTTTCAATCAGTTTGTTGTTGTTGTTGTGGCCTTCAGTCCTGAGACTGGTTTGATGCAGCTCTCCATGCTACTCTGTCCTGTGCAAGCTTCTTCATCGCCTAGTACCTACTGCAACCTACATCCTTCTGAATCTGCTTAGTGTAGTCACCTCTTGGTCTCCCACTGCGATTTTTACCCTCCACACTGCCCTCCAACGCTAAATTTGTGATCCATTGATGCCTCAGAACATGTCCTACCAACCGATCCCTTATTCTAGTCAAGTTGTGCCACGAACTTCTCTTCTCCCCAATCCTATTCAATACCTTCTCATTATTTATGTGATCTATCCACCTTATCTTTAACATTCTTCTGTAGCACCACATTTCGAAAGCTTCTATTCTCTTCTTGTCCAAACTAGTTATCGTCCATGTTTCAATTGCATACATGGCTACACTCCATACAAATACTTTCAGAAACGACTTCCTGATACATAAATCTATACTCGATGTTAACAAATTTCTCTTCTTCAGAAACGCTTTCCTTGCCATTGCCAGTCTACATTTTATATCCTCTCTACTTCCACCATCATCAGTTATTTTACTTCCTAAATAGCAAAACTCCTTTACTATTTTAAGTGTCTCATTTCCTAATCTAATTCCCTCAGCATTACCCGATTTAATTTGACTACATTCCATTATCCTCGTTTTGCTTTTGTTGATGTTCATCTTATATCCTCCTTTCAAGACACTGTCCATTCCGTTCAACTGCTCTTCCAGGTCCTTTGCTGTCTCTGACAGAATTACAATGTCATCGGCGAACCTCAAAGTTTTTACTTCTTCTCCATGAATTTTAATACCTACTCCGAATTTTTCTTTTGTTTCCTTTACTGCTTGCTCAATATACAGATTGAATAACATCGGGGAGAGGCTACAACCCTGTCTCACTCCTTTCCCAACCACTGCTTCCCTATCATGCCCCTCGACTCTTATGACTGCCATCTGGTTTCTGTACAAATTGTAAATAGCTTTTCACTCCCTGTATTTTACCCTGCCACCTTCAGAATTTGAAAGAGAGTATTCCAGTCAACATTGTCAAAAGCTTTCTCTAAGTCTACAAATGCTAGAAACGTAGGTTTGCCTTTTCTTAATATTTCTTCTAAGATAAGTCGTAAGGTCAGTATTGCCTCACGTGTTCCAACATTTCTACGGAATCCAAACTGATCCTCCCCGGGGTCCGCTTCTACCAGTTTTTCCATTCGTCTGTAAAGAATTCGCGTTAGTATTTTGCAGCTGTGACTTATTAAACTGATAGTACGGTAATTTTCACATCTGTCAGCACCTGCTTTCTTTGGGATTGAAATTATTATATTCTTCTTGAAGTCTGAGGGTATTTCACCTGCTTTCTTTGCGATTGAAATTATTATATTCTTCTTGAAGTCTGAGGGTATTTCACCTTTCTCATACATCTTGCTCACCAGCTGGTAGAGTTTTGTCATGACTGGCTCTCTTAAGGCCGTCAGTAGCTCTAATGGAATGTTGTCTACTCCCGGGGCCTTGTTTCGACTCAGGTCTTTCAGTGCTCTGTCAAACTCTTCGCGCAGTATCTTATCTCCCATTTCGTCTTCATCTACATCCTCTTCCATTTCCATAATATTGTCCTCAAGTACATCGCCCTTGTATAAACTCTCTATATACTCCTTCCACCTTTCTGCCTTCCCTTCTTTGCTTAGAACTGGGTTGCCACCTGAGCTCTATATTCATACAAGTGGTTCTCTTCTCTCCAAAGGTCTCTTTAATTTTCCTGTAGGCAGTACCTATCTTACCCCTAGTGAGATAAGCTTCTACATCCTTACATTTGTCCCCTAGCCATCCCTGCTTAGCCATTTTGCACTTCCTGTCGATCTCATTTTTGAGACGTTTGTATTCCTTTTTGCCTGCTTCATTTACTGCATTTTTATATTTTCTCCTTTCATCAATTGAATTCAATATTTCTTCTGTTACCCAAGGATTTCTAGCAGCCCTTGTCTTTTTACCTAGTTTATCTTCTGCTGCCTTCACTACTTCATCCCTCTGAGCTAACCATTCTTCTTCTACTGTGTTTCTTTCCCCCATTGCTGTCAATTGTTCCCTTATGCTCTCCTTGAAACTCTGTACAACCTCTGGTTCTTTCAGCTTATCCAGATCCCATGTCCTTAAATTCCCACCTTTCTGCAGTTTCTTCAGTTTTAATCTACAGTTCATAACCAATAGATTGTGGTCAGAGTGCACATTTGCCCCTGGAAATGTCCTACAATTTAAAACCTGATTCCCAAATCTCTGTCTTACCATTATATAATCTATCTGATACCTTTTAGTATCTCCAGGATTCTTCCATGTATACAACCTTCTTTTATGATGCTTAAACCAAGTGTTAGCTATGATTAAGTTATGCTCTGTGAAAAATTCTACCAGACGGCTTCCTCTTTCATTTCTTAGCCCCAATCCATATTCACCCACTATGTTTCCTTCTCTCCCTTTTCCTACTGACGAATTCCAGTCACCCATGACTATTAAATTTTCGTCTCCCTTCACTACCTGAATAATTTCTTTTATCTCATCATACATTTCATCAATTTCTTCATCATCTGCAGAGCTAGTTGGCATATAAACTTGTAATACTGTAGTAGGCAATGGCTTTGTGTCTATCTTGGCCACAATAATGCGTTCACTGTGCTGTTTGTAGTAGCTTACCCGCACTCATATTTTTTCATTTATTATTAAACCTACTGCTGCATTACCCCTACTTGATTTTGTATTTATAACCCTGTATTCACCTGACCAAAAATCTTGTTCCTCCTGCCACCGAACTTCACTAATTCCCACGATATCTAACTTTAACCTGTCCATTTCCCTTTTCAAATTTTCTAATCTGCCTGCCCGATTAAGGGATCGGACATACCATGCTCCGATCCGTAGAACGCCAGTTTTCTTTCTCCTGATAACGACGTCCTTTTGAGAGGTCCCCGCCCGGAGATCCGAATGGGGGACTATTTTACCTCCGGAATATTTTACCCAAGAGGACGCCATCATCATTTAATCATACAGTAAAGCTGCATGTCCTTGGGAAAAATTACGGCTGTAGTTTCCCCTTGCTTTCAGCCGTTCGCAGTACCAGCACAGCAAGGCCGTTTTGGTTAATGTTGCAGGGCCAGATCAGTCAATCATCCAGACTGTTGCCCCTGCAACTACTGAAAAGGAAGCTGCCCCTCTTCAGGAACTACAAGGTTGTCTGGCCTCTCAACAGATACCCATCCGTTGTGGTTGCACCTACGGTACGGTCATCTGTATCGCTGAGGCACGCAAGCCTCCCCACCAACGGCAAGGTCCATGGTTCATGGGGGGAAACAGTTTGTATTGAAAGTTATTACATTGAGTCAGGACACTTTCTGCGCGAAGAAGTAGCGCACAGGACAGCTACCGAAGTTATGTTCGTAGTTACAAAGATATTAATCTTAGGGCTGGAGTGAGGAGACCCGCCGACGTATCAGACATAGGATGTGGCGCAGTCACGTTTGGTTCTCTGCAAGTATCGATTCTATTAACTGAAGTTTTCATCTTCTGGTATGTAGCTCAATAAAGTGAGGCAAACAATACTGTGTGTCTCATACTGTGTGGCTTTTTGGTTTCATAATAATGGCGATTCCTGGAATCTTGTGGTCGTTGGTCGCCGGCCGAAGTGGCCGAGCGGTTCTAGGCTCTACAGTCTGGAACCGCGCTACCGCTACGGTCGCAGGTTCGAATCCTGCCTCAAGCATGGCTGTGTGTGATGTCCTTAGGTTAGTTAGGTTTAAGTAGTTCTGAGTTCTAGGGGACTGATGTATCCTCGCTAACGGAGGACATTTTGAACATTTCCTGTAACAAAGTGTTTGAAGTCACACTGGTACGTTCTGTTGCTGTGTGTTTCCATTCCATGATTAATGTGATTTGAAGAGAAGTAATAAAATTAGTTCTAACGTGGAAACTAAGCGTTTCCGGACACATGTCCGCATAACATCATTTCTTTCTTTGTCTGTGAGGAATGTTTCCTTAAAGTTTGGCAGTACATTTTTGTAACACCCTGTATAGTTTGAAAGTCACAACAGTTGACGGAACCACGAGACAGACTTTCTGCTGTAGATGACAAGAAACAACGAAGTACTTCAGTTTGCGTGAATAACATAGATTGCCGTAGTGTTTCACAATTCAGTCGGTGGAGAACAACTAAATTAGTGCCGTCGACGAAGGACGCATTAAGGGATGATAGAAGCTGCGTGTAATCTTGATAGGTACTAGGAACTTTATATAGGGCGTCCAGCGAACAGGGACAGAATAGTACCAGTACTGTTATACAGCAGAGAGACTTTTTGAAGGCGTTACAACATATGTGGCGTGGCACAACACTTGTGCTGACCAGTCCCTATAACAAAGGAAGAGATCAATTCCCTAATTTAGATCACAGATGCGGCATGCCTGAAAAATTCCGAGTTCATTGATAGTAGTTACAGACCGCATAAACCATTAATTAATAACTCATAAATCTAAATCAGTAAATTTGAATAGTTAGATAAATCTTCCCCAGCCAACAGATACCACCGATGCCTTGCCTCCATGGAGTAACACCAATTACAGGGCGTAAAGTAATTTCCAACTCGTCCTGCAGCAAGTTGGCAGCTTGCCAAGTCACTGCTTGTAACAGGACAACCTCACATTTGTGTCTTTTTCTGCAACATATTCAAGATTAACAGCGTTTACTGGGTATCATTAACCTGTAGCTCTGCAACTGTGCCTTTTTATTTAACTAAACTATCAATGAGACGCCGAAACACCTGCAAGGAGAAGAGGCTTGACGCCAGGAACAGAAGATTAGCATGTGAGTGTAACTTCCTGTCTCATAGCGAAATTGTGATAGGTAGGACATTCCCCATTCTAGTAGACGTTATAGTTACACCTCTGTGTATCGCTCTTGTAGAGACCACAATGACAAATTTACACTAATTACAGGCACACAGAGGCTTTTACTCTTTCTCTTACAGTTGCAGTGAAGGCAGACGTCGTATCAGCCGCCATATCCAATCGTCGTTCCGCACCTACATCTTCTTCACCCGAATAACTTCATAAACAAAATAAAATGTATTACGAGTCGAAATTTTAGCATAAAAACTTTGTTTTATGTGACAAGGTGTATCTATAAATGTTCTTGCAGGCGAAATTAAACGACTTTTTCTGATATTTTCTTGGTCCTTTTTTACTTATGTGTTCAAAGGGCAATGTAACCTATAAACTACGAAATTATTAAATTCTTTGTGGGCTATAAGCAAACAATCAGTTTTAAATAACTAACGATAAGCTTACTGAATGGAAGGCATATGTTTAATGACGTGTGGCAGTAATACATTTATTTGCAGAGACTGTGAACAGCCACTCCGTAAACTTCGTTACCATGCAACCAAATAATAAACAACTCCTCATCATACGACATAAATATTCTAATAATCCTAAAGTCAACTAATTGACTTGCTCTATGAATCCTGTTATGTAAATTTACACATGTTATTATCGTGTATTTGGTAGAGTGTGAGTACTGTTCTATGAGTTTATTTCTGTTGCTGAATTAAAGACTAACAGTGTGAGGAGCAATACAAGAAGAAAAACAAGTGTTATTTCGATAATGATAACTGCAAGAAAGCAATATAGAAATATAAAGAAGTAAAAGGACAACGCTGCTTCCTTTGGCAGTACATCTAATTAACCTTACTGATTAACAGACTTTCAAACTGAACTAGTACAGGTGTGGGCTGCCAGTCGATAACTGATTTATTTTCCACTTAAGTTGTCATTGAACATCAGTTTCTGGGTGGATGATGGTCGACGGAAATCTCTTGTGATCTCCGATTTCTGGTTTTAAAACAGAATCCCTTGCTCTACGTCGAATATTTCCTGAATTGTCGTTATAAAGCTGAATGGAACCAGTTTTTCAATAAAGATTAAAAGTTCTTGCCGCCACCGAGAATCGAACCATGTGCCTACTAGCGATACTGCAGGACACACAGACAAAGTCTAATACAGAAAAATAACGAAAGAGAACCATAAACGCTTATCGTAGTATTCATATTTGTACAAAAAGTATACTACTGGCAGAAATTATCAACAAATTTGTAATAAAATAAAAAAATATTTTTTTACAGCAGTATTTAGAAGATCTGTATACACATTGCTGTTACAATGACATGATTGCAAAGAATTTAAGGATAAATTTTTCTTACACAGTAGTTCTGGAAACTAACATCTATAAATATTTAAGAGATACTTTTATTTATAGTCATACGTTTTTAAACATTTATGAAATTAAATAAATGTTGTACACTGTACACTATGTTACAGACTTCATTTTTCATAAATTTTGACTGGCGTTAGAGCACTGTATTTTTGTAGTTATGACATAAACACGTGCGACGTGACAAGTATATCTATTGTCCCGACGCAGAATGTGCTAGACGTACTGTAACCTCACAGCTGTTATAGCTTTGCTCTTGCTGTTTAATATATTGGTTACAATATATATGTAAACATGTATTTACATGTGAGAGGTACATAGTAAGAACGCGAGTAATTACTGGCCTAGGACAGCGAGCACCGCCTAGACTCTTGTATGAGGTAACGCATGTGCGGCGCTGGCGTAGCCTGAGCGGTGAGGCCCACCCGCGTGCAGCCCCGACAGCCCCTGGCGACCGCCACCACTGGCGGCCTCAGTAGTAGCTGTAGTGGGGGTAGTGTGCGGCGTTGTCCACCACGTAGCCCGCTGCTCCGTCGTACAGGTCGTACTCGTGCTGCGTCACGTAATGCGGTTTCACCACTTCTGTCAACAAAAACAAGTTTTCTGTACGTGACTGGTTACTTCAGTCCCCATCAAGATGTTGAGGTGACAGCAGCCACAGCGTCGCTTCTCAGAATACAAAATTATTTTATCATTCTTTTGACCCTTTGCAGTAAGATAAAAGGCATAGTTGGAACTGAAATGCATACAATACACATCTCCTTGCTAGCCCTGTGCCTAACCCTCCAGTAATATCAGCGCTCTTCCCAGCCCCATCTCAGTCAGTTCACCTCCTAGCGGCTCTTCAAACTTCCCCTGGCTTCCATCTCTACGAGTTTTTCATGGCCGTTTATGACCATCGTATCTTGTTAAAAGAAAATTACACGTCAGACTAAAACTACTTACTTCGTAAACACGAGGACTGCATTCCTCCATGACATTCCACACCTACAAAGCCTTGATCTGTACCATCCTCAGGTGCGTCGATGCAGACTGAATATCTGACAGACTAAAGTTCCATCACAGTGTCCGTATCATTGAAGCCAGACATCCCACTTTGCTTTCTGCATCCGTTTAACTTCCCTTAAACGAATCCGTTACCATTTCATCATTTACCTCTCCCTCCTGACACACATTGTACACTTCTGTATATCTTAAACGTCTCCACCAGTTCGACTCTAACAACGCCCTCTAATTTCCAGCTCGGATATGCTGCCGCATCTATATCGAGACAGACTTCATCCATACTTAAACACGAGATGATTGGGTGTTTGTGTTGCCATCATTTCATCATCATTCATGCGAGTGGCGAAATTGGGCTGAGTAAAGGTTGAGAATTTGTACGGGCTCTGATAACCCCGCAGTTGAGCGCCCCACAATCCAAACATCATCATCGTCATCATACCTAAACACTTTCTATATCCTATATATATTTTAAAGACTCCTCTCTAAGACAAAGAAATTCGCCCTGACATTTATCCTTCCTACCGGACCTATACCACCCATATCAGGGCTCTGTATTCTCTTCCCGTCCTCTTGTACACATTCTTCCTCATAACTATGTACTGGCCTCCATTTTAGTTACACCTTTCACAAATCCCATATTTTCCCATCTTCCACCCTCCCACATTACACCAACTGCCAAAAACCAACCATCTTAATCAACTGATATTCCACATCTTCTTCACCAGAACCACTCAGCCCGTCCTCTCCCAAATAATCCCCTCGGAATGAAATTATCAATTTTTCAATATTTCTTTAAAAACAAGTATTTTTAATACCATCAGTGAATAATCATAATTTCGATAAATTTTAAATGTTTTATCGTTTTTTAATAGTTTCAAGATGCATTGTATCAGTACAAAAACCAGCCCATCTCACCCATGCTGGGCGATGGAATGAAAGAACAATGGAATAGTGTAAGTCTCACAGTCGTAGCTTCGTTTGTGCTGTTAACAAGTTTGGTTGTGCAAACCTTTGAAAGACAACAGGAAGGATGGACAAGGTATGTGCATACTGTCTGTGGACACAGGAGGGGCTGTTTGCGAACAGCAAAAGACACTTTTTGCCACGGTCAGCCGTCTACTACCGCTGTCTCAAGATGCAGCGCTATCGCGGAAGCTGGTGCATCTTATGAGGCACCTCAAATGTCGCTCGTTTCGCTCATGGCCTCTGCTAGTGGTGTACCTTCCAACGTACACCACCTGGGAGAACAGCCCTCGCTGCTGTGTGAGTGGTAATTTGCCACCCACTGAATCTCTCGAAGCGGAGAGCGAATGTTGGGTACCGACCGTCTGGCCTTGTACGTTCCCCCTACGAGTGGACAAATGGCTTCTCCTTCAGCATGATTTGAGCAGATACGCGAGGAGAGAGGTTTGGTAGTTACCGGGAGCTCCAATGTTAAGGTGTTATGGAGCCCCCAAGGAAATAGCAGAGTTGGTAAGAACTCCAATGTGTGCTCGGCATGTGTGCTAGGAGGGTCCATGTGAGAAGTGGAGGAGGTCCCATCTGCAGCTATAAATGGTGCAGGGTGCAGTCATCCGTAAGTTGTGGCTCACGTCGGCAACAATGACGCCTGTCGTTTGGTTTCAATTTGTACCGACGATTGACTGCTGGCCTACTACATTTTGTAGTTTCGTATCTATAATTGGCCTGCGTTCTTCGATTTGGACCCGAGTGGAAAGTCTCGACGAGAAACTCCGTCGTTTCTGTGATGGTCTTGGCTGCAGATCTTTGAACGTGTTACAGTGTACAGAATTGTAGGATTTCCCTATAGTTCAGGAATGTGTTACACAGAGGAAGCAACTACTCAGGTAGCAGTATAAACAGTGCAGTGCATACATTTCTTCTTTTCTTGTTTTACGATAGGCTATAGTTTGGAGTCCTCTGCTGAAATTTCGCCTGGTGACACGCAGAGAGTGAAATCAGAAAGCGTACAAAGTAAAGATACTTCAAAAGTCAAGTTTTTGAGAACAAATAAACGAAGCATTTGGTACAATGTACCTGTATTTATCCCTCACCATAAAATCTGTCGTGCTCGAATTACACTTGACACCGAAAGCTGGAATAAACTTAAATAGCGAGAACCTAGGTTACACCTTCCACAAAAATATTATGATTGTCGAGGCAGAAATTGACTGTGAGTTGTCTCGAGGCGTGTAATCGGCCGAAGTGATTTAAGTCATCGGATGCCTGAATACTGTCGAAAGGCAGTGTTGCGATCACAGACGAAAGGCTCTAGTTCCCTGTCCTTCTTCGAAGAAAGAATTTACTGGTTAATAAGCTCCTGGCTGCTACTGGTGAACTGTTGTCGTTGTTAAATAGTGTAAGCAGATACTAACAGAGAAGGGAAACCAAAATATTATTGTTGTGCGGCCTCGATTGTCTCCTGGCAGCTGTTAATTTTTTTCCTCGCTCGCCGTGGCTTGGTATTTACTATCTGAGATGGGCGGGTAGCCACGAAGGTTCACGGACTTTCCTTCCGTAAGTGTTACTTTGTCTGTGTAGCACGTGTGTGTTCTTAAATTCTCAACTTCGTCACATTCTTCTTGGTGTACCATTAATTTTGTGCCTAGGGTGCTAAACATTGCTTATCTGCTCCCTCGTCGGCATATTGATGGATTTATTAACTTTAATGACAATCACCGGTATGATTATATTACTACCACTAATCCGCGATTTACTAACAGTGTCGATAAGGTGAGGCATGTAAGTCTGCAGGCTTTCCTTGATCTGAATCTTTAGGCTGCGCCATATTCCTTATCATACTTCTTCTCTGCATGACGTTCGGTCACTCTGCTTCGATGTTCTTCAAAATTCCACCGGTGCCCCAGGATGGTGGAACACTGTCGAAAGACAGCTTAGTGTTCACTTAAAGAGCACGAAAGTCAGATTTGTTTCAGATAACCCTTATGTCGTGTCACGCTGAGACTGTCTTCTTACTAGCAGTGCATATTTCGTCAACTGTGTGTTAGAGATAATATTCATGTAGACAATACTTGTTGCTCCACCTGACTCAAGATGTACATAGAGATGCCATTAGTTCAGGAAGTAAGCTACATCTTTTATTACACATTCATGTGCCGAGTAGCCTAATCCTTTTAAGTCTTTCTAATGTTAAAAGACGTTGATGTGTTTCTCGAATGGCCTCTAACTTTTTAACAGACACATTGTGTTGGTGTCCAGTCATAACATATTCTGGGACGGAGAGGAGAAGTAATGAACGGCCAAGTTTCTCGTGTGCCGCGTAGTCTTGTGTAACTCAGCGTGGGCGGCAGACACTGCATGATGTGAGTCTCGATACCAGTGCAACAATGGACAGGAAGTGCCATTTCCTTGAAACGAATCCCCCGCTGGTCTTATCTGATAGCTTCCAGCAGGCCACAAAGGATTGGAGATAACTACTGACTACATCTCGAGGGAAGGAGTTAATTGAAGGCTGTCGAGTCTCGCTTCTGTCCTCCATTTTTATCTCAAGCAGATAACGTTATGTGGCTGCTATTGAGGAAGAGTTGACCATCACCTGGCTTTGCGGACGGCATTATGTCGGGAGAAAGTTGTTTCCAGGAAACAACAGTTCTGAAGTAACAGGTTTCCCAATCGCGTAAGTACGTACAAAATATTTCAAACTCAAGTTATGTAAAGCTGTCTTTACTGAGACAGCAATTCTCACAATGAAAAGAAACTTATATTTCCGATTGTGACAACTGAGCTTTCGGATGTACAGCGAGCCCTTCGTTATTGTGGAAGATTCCACATGATCAAAACTTCATCCTTCTTATGATTCACCTCTTGTAATTCTGAGCTACCGGAACAGAAGGTGCACTGATGTACTAGTGAAATACAAAATTATAAATTTTGAAACTAAATCTCTTACCTAGGAATACATCCCTACAGTATACAGCTTAGGAGCTAATTGCATCATTCTAGGAAGAATAGACATTTGTAATGATGAAAGGGACTCATCTTACCACAACAAGTAACTTTTTGTCCAGAAGCAAAAAAACTTAAGCAAATGATGAGAGTTTAGAACGAATTCTGAATTCTAGAAAAATAAATTTTCCATAGACTGGAAAATCAGCACGGTTTTAGAAACTCAGATTCATATTTTCTCCGATGATATACTGCGAACTGCGGATGAAGGCAATTGACAGATTCCATACTCTCAAACTTCCGAAAATCATTTAACACGTTACCCGATTGGAGACTGTTAAAGAAGGTACGAGCATACGGAATAGGTTCCCAGATATGTGAGTGTCGCGAACATTGCTTAAGTGATAGAACCCAGTACATTGACCTCGATGGCGAGTGTTCATTAGAGACAAGGATATCGTCAGAAGTGACCGAGGCAAGTTTGATAGGACAGCTGTTATCTTCTGCATAAATAAATTATCTGGAGGACAGGGTGTGCAGATATCTGCGGTTGTTTTCTGACGATGCTGTGATGTCAAAGTGAAGGGAAGGTGTCGAAGATGAAGGTTGGATAAGATCGTATTAAAGGATGGTATTGAAGCGGGCTTCTAGATTTGTTACCGCTAGATTCGAACAACATGCAAGTGTTATGGAGACCTCTTAGAGAATTACTCGTGAGAATCCCCAGAGGAAAGACGACGTTCTCTTCGAGGAGTACTACTGAGAAATCGAGAGAACCAGCATTTGAAGTTCACTGCAGAACGATCCTACTGCTGCCAGCATACGTTTCGCCTAAGGACACGATAAGAAATGAAAAACTGGGGCTCATAGGGAGACATCTAGATAGGCATTTTTCCCTTGTTCTAGCTGTCAGTGGAATAGGAAAGGAAACATCTTTTAGTGGTGCGGGGTACCCTCAGCCACCCACCGTATGGTGGCTTGTGGAGTATGTGTCTAGGAGTAAATGTTTAGATATTAGGGAGACATTAAGTAGCACCATTGCCTTTCTTGTAAATTTGTTCATTGCGGAGATATGAAGACCAGTACGTCTCTTTTCTAGTATGGAGGATGTCAAGATAAGGTGGAAGGGGCACGTCTGCCAATATTTTCACTCGCAAATAGTGAAAAACCTAGTGCACTTCATGTGCAATG
This sequence comes from Schistocerca gregaria, assembly GCF_023897955.1. Lineage (NCBI taxonomy): Eukaryota > Metazoa > Arthropoda > Insecta > Orthoptera > Acrididae > Schistocerca > Schistocerca gregaria. Next base: position 291,160,820 of record NC_064927.1, read on the forward strand.
GTTGCCCACCTTCAGCACCCCACAGGTGATTTGAAACTTCAGCAAGACAACCCATCGTCCCATCGCACTCCCAGCTGAGCCAAAATTGTACGCTGTAGCAACGCCCTCAGACGGAAACTTTATGATCGCTTACAGGGGAGAGTCCTACAGTTCAAATGGTTCAAATGCCTCTGAGCACTATGGGAATTAACAGCTAAGGTCATCAGTCCCCTAGAACTTAGAACTACTTAAACCTAAATAACCTAAGGACATCACACACATCCATGCCCGAGGTAGGATTCGAACCTGCAACCGTAGTGGTCTCGCGGTTTCAGACTGAAGCGCCTAGAACCGCTCGGCCACACCGGTCGGCGTCCTACAGTACCTGCCGTCTTACGCTACCAGCCGTCACTAGTTCGTTTCTATTACTAGGTGGCGGCACAGACAAGAAGTGAGCTGCAAGACGTCATGATCCCTCTTCTGACAGTCAGGCATTATGTCCTGTGTTCAGTTATTTGTGACCTGTGAATATTTACTGTTTATGTGAAAGGAGCGTGTAAGATTTTAGTTTCAGTACCATGGTACGCGTTTGTGAGGTAAGTAACTGAATCTATTTTTATATTTATTTTAACTACGTTGTTTAAGGTTACTGTAGCCGAAAAATTTTCAAGACATCATGTATTAAACAATACGCAATCGGTACCGATTTTATTGCATGATCCTCGTACAGCACCGGCCACTACTACTGACCAGTCAGAATATTAGGGGGAAAATAATAATAGCCCTTTCTCTTCATTTTTCAGAGTAAAATGGCTGAGAATGAGGGGAAAACGAAAGGAAAATAGACTGAAGAGAATATGAGGATGGCAATAAGTGATCTCAGGGAAAATTACAGTAACGCAGGCAGTTGAGTCTTTTCATACCCTGAGGAGTACTTTGGTGAAAGAAGAAAAGACAAAGAGTAGAGAAAAGAAATTCAGAAAGAGACTTGAAGTCAGGACAAGTGCTCAACATCAGATGGATCCAACAGAAGCAAACAAGTAAATAGTTGAAATAGTAATGCAACAAATATGAAGCGTCAATAGAAGCTGGAGTCTGGTGGAGATACTCAAATAATAGACGATAGTACAATATCTGTAATATACCTTGAATACTTAAAAGAAAATTGAGTACAATGCACTAAATGCCAAGAGTGGGCACACGTTGGTTGTGTAGACCAAGAATATATCTTGCATTTTATTTGTGATTATTGCTATAATTCATCAATGGTTTTTGAACTTATGGACTTTTGTTCGTATAATAAAGTGTTTATTGGTTTTCTTTGCTTCTGTAATACTATTTATAAATAAACCCAGAAAATCTCCCTATAGAGGCACTGGACCGAATTGGAAGAAGTTTTTTGTACGGACTGACAAAACAACCTGTTTTTGCTTCTACATGAGCTGTCAATTATTGTAAAATTTCAGGGAAATCATACATGTAGATTCTATGGCACTATTTTAATTACTAGAATACCTTATTAAATTCTTAACGTTTTAAGTATTCCACATTTTACAAGTAAAAAGGTCAAAATGGCCGGTACTGTAGTACTCTCCCCTATACTTCGTGTCAATGCCAATAACTTATAGCCGATCTGACGATATGATCAGATTCGTGATAAACCATCGTGGACGATTTGAGTCTTTCCTGGAATATATGGACTTTGATTTGTGAGCTACATTAGTGTAAATGTGGACGTAGTTAGCCGTATTCTAACGTTTGAAGATTAATAACCTAAGTCAGTGGACATCATCTTTTATTAAAAAGGCTCCTTGTCGTCATTAGTAATTAATTTTGTGTAGCAGTTAATTACAAGCATGTCACGGGCAGTAGACACACGGTTTCATCGTGTTGCCGCGTGTAATCCTTTTGTAAACTGACACACACAGTGACTTTCTTCCTGGCAGAATCACTACCAGACGATTTTTGAAGTACAAAGTTTCCTGATCAGTTAGAGACATAAAAGGAAAATTCAAAACGAAGACTGGAATGAAAAACAATAGAAATTGTAGAGGTGTAACAAAACGTTAAGGGAAGATGGGCAGAATGTGAAGAAGATCTATATGAGAAAGAACTGCTTATTGGTCAAAATACAGTTAATGAGATTTTAGAATCAGAATAAGATATTTGTGATACAGAAGTCAAATGAGCCGTAGAAAATATTGCGGAAACAAGGCTAGCGGGAACGATAGAATTATAACACAGTTGTTTTCAGTCATTGGAAAACCCGGTGAAACTGTTGCATTCAGTATTTCAGCAATTATGGAGACCCAAACAGTGGCCAAAAGAATATAAAAGTTCAGCATTCGTCCCTATTCCAAAGAAGGGTACTTCCCAAGAGTGTTAGAATAACCAAACAATCCCTGTCACCAGTCTTCTGGCTGGTTTCGTGCGGCCAGCCACAAATGACTCTCCTGTGCCAACCTTCCCGTCTCGGAATTGCACTTACAACCAACGTCCTCAGTTAATTGCTGGATGTATTCTAATCCTTGTCTTTTTCTAAAAATTTTACCCTCTACGGCTTCCTCTAGTACCAATGAAGTTATTTCCTGATATATTAACAGATGTCCTATCATCCCGATCCTTCTTCTTGTCAGTGCTTTCCATATATTATTTTCCTCACCGATTCTGCGGAGAACCTCCTCATTCCTTACTTAATCAGTCCACATAATTTTCAACAATCTCCTGTTACGCCACATCTCAAATGCTTTTCTTTTATTCTGTTCCGGTTTTCCCATAGTCCATATTTCACTACTATACAATGCTGTGCTTCCTCCCATGAACCATGGACCTGGATGTTGATTGGGAGGCTTGCGTGTCTCTGCGATAGAGGTAGCTGTGCCGCAGGTGCAACTACAACGGAGGGGTATCTGTTGAGAGGCCAGACAAACGTGTGATTCCTGAAGAGGGGCAGCATCCTTTTCAGTAGTTGCAGGGGCAACAGTCTGGATGATTGACTGATCTGGCCTCGTAACACTAACCAAAACGGCCTTGCTGTGCTGGTACTGCGAACGGCTGAAAGCAAGGGGAAACTACAGCCGTAATTTTTCCTGAGGGCATGCAGCTTTACTGTATGATTAAATGATGATGGCGTCCTCTTGGGTAAAATATTCCGGAGGTAAAATAGTCCCCCATTCGGATCTCCGGGCGGGGACTACTCAGGAGGATGTCGTTATCAGGAGAAAGAAAACTGGCGTTCTACGGATCGGAGCGTGGAATGTCAGATCCCTTAATCGGATAGTTAGGATAGAGAATTTAAAATGGGAAATTGATAGGTTAAAGTTAGATATAGTGGAAATTAGCGAAGTTCGGTGGCAGGAGGAAGAAGACTTCTGGTCAGGTGAATAAAGGGTTATAAATACATAATCAACAGGAGTAATGAAGGAGAAGGTTTAATAATCGATAAAAAATAGGGGCGAGGATTAGCTACTACGAATAGCATAGGGAACTCATTATTGTAGCCAAGATAGACACAAAGCCTACGCCTACTACAATATTACAAGTTTATATGCCAACTAGCTCCGCAGATTGAGGAAGACAGTGATAAAATGTATGATGAGATAACAGAAATTATTCAGATAGTGAAGGGAGATAAAAAATTCGATAGTAGGAAAAGAAAGAGAAGGAAAAGTCAGAGGTGAATATGGAACGGGGATAACGAATGAAAGAGGAAGCCGCCTGCTAGAATTATGCACAGAGCATAACTTAATCATAGCTAACACCTGGTTCAAGAAACATGAAAGAAGATTGTATACACAGAAGAGGCCTGGAGGCACACGAAGGTTTCAGACAGATTATATGATAGTAAGACAGAGATTTAGGAACCAGGTTTTGTACGGTAAGACATTTCCAGGGGCAGATGTGGACTCTCAGTACAATCTATTTGTTATGAGGTGTAGATTAAAACTGAAGAAACTGCAAAAAGGTGGGAATTTAAGGAGATGGGATCTGGATAAACTGTAAGAACCAGAGGTTGTGGAGAGTTTCAGGGAGAGCATTAGGGAACGATTGACAAGAACGGGGGAAGGAAATACAGTAGAAGAAGAATGGGTAGCTTTGAGAGACCAAATAGCGAAGGCAGCAGAGTATCAAGTAGGTAAAAAGACGAGGGCTAGTAGAAATCCTTGGGTAACAGAATTTAATTGATGCAAAGAGAAAATATAACAATGCAATAAATGAAGCAGGCAAAGAGGTATACAAACTTCTCCAAAATGAGATCGACAGGAAGTGCAAAATGGCTAAGCAGGATCGCTAGAGGACAAGTGTAAGGATGTAGAGGCATATGTGACTAGGGGTTAGATAGATGCCGCCTATAGGAAAGTTAAAGACACCTTTGGAGAAAAGAGAACCACTTGTACGAATATCAAGTGCTCAGCTGGAAACCCAGTTCTAAAGAAAGAAGGGAAAGCAGAAAGGTGGAAGGAGTACGAATGGGTCTATACAAGGGCGATGTACTTGATGACAATATTGTGGAAATGGAAGTGGACGTAGGTGAAGATGAAATGAGAGATATGTTACTGCGTGAAGAGTTTGGCAGAGCAGTGAAAGATCTAAGTCGAAACAAGACCCCGGGAGGAGACAACATTCCATTAGAACCATTCCAGACAAAACTCTACCATCTGGTGAGCAAGATGTATGAGACAGGTAAAATACCCTCAGACCTCAAGAAGAATATAATAATTCCAATCCCAAAGAAAGCAGATGTTGACAGATGTGAAAATTACCGAACTATCAGTTTAATAAGTCACGGCTGCAAAATACTAAATCGAATTCTTTACAGACGAATGGAAAACTGGTAGAAGCCTACCTCGTGGAAGATCAGTTTGGAACACGTGAGGCAATACTGACCCTACGACTTATCTTAGAAGACAGATCTACCTTAGAAGATAGATGTCTTGTACTACTTTCCCTACAACCACATTCCAATCCCCCATGACTATTAGATTTTTAAGCTCCCTTTACATGCTGAATTACCAGTTCAGTATCCTCACATAGTTTCTCTATCTCTTCATCTTATGCTTACGACACGTGTATGTGTACTTTAACTAATGCTTACGACACGTGTATGTGTACTTTAACTATTGTCGGTGTTTTTGTCCTGTCGGTTCTGATTAGAAAGAACAACCCTCTCACTGAACAGTTCGCTGTAACTCACCCTCTGTCCTACATTCCTATTCATAACTAATCCAACTTCCTATATACTGTTTTCTGCTTCTATTCATACGAGGGTCAGTCAAAAAGTAATGCCTCCTATTTTTTTTTCTACGTTTAATTGTCAGGAAATTTAAATGCAATTACATAGGTTGAAAACCACAACATTGAGGATCATTTTGTCATTTTTCAATGTAATCTCCGCCCATCTCTACAGTTTTGGGCCATCTTTGAACAAGGGCATGTATCCCAGCACGGTAAAAATCACAGCTCTGCTTCCTAAGCCATTGACGCACGGATGTTTTGACGGCCTCCTCATCTTCAAAATGAATCCCACGATGAGATTCTTTTAGTGGCCCGAACAGATGGAAGTCTGATGGTGCCAGGTCAGGGCTGTATGGGGGATGAGGCAAAACTTCCCATCCAGTTTTGACAATCTCGTCAGAGGTGTGACGACTGGTGTGTGGTCTTGCATTGTCATGCAAAAGAAGAACATCTGCCATTGATTTTGTTGGGCGAACTCGCTGAGGACGTGCTTTAAGTTTTTTGAGGGTTGTGACGTATTGAACAGAATTTATTGTGCATTCCTGCTCCAAAAAATCAACCAGAATCACACACTCTGTATCCCAGAAAACTGTTGCCATCACTTTCCCTGCCGATCGCACAGTTTTGAATTTTTTCTTCGTCGGCGAGCTTGTGTGACGCCACTCCATTGACTGCCTCTTTCATTCGGGTTCAAAAAAATGCACCCATGTTTCGTCCCCGGTCACAATTTTTTTCAGAAACTCATCTCCCTCCAAACGGAAGCGCTACAAGTGTTGGGAGGCTATTGTTTTCCTTGCCTCTTTATTCTGATCGGTTAACATTCTTGGAACCCACCGTGCACAAACTTTTGAGTACCCCAATTGTTTAATAATCGTGATCACACTGCCTTTACTAAGAGAAATAATGCGACACACTTCATCTGCAGTCACCCGACGGTCACCACGAATGATGTCATCAACTTGCTGAATGTTGTGTGGAGTCACTGCACTCACCGGCCTGCCGCTCCGCTTTTCGTCAGTCAACGGTGTTTGCCCTTCAGCTTCCTTACAACGACGAACCCATCGTCTAACAGTGCTGACATCCACTGTCACAACACCATACACCTTCTTCAGTCTTTCATGAATGCGTATGGGCGTTTCACCTTCTGCATTCAAGAATTCAATCACACAACGCTGTCTCAAACGAACATCGATGTCGGCCATCTTACAAACTTCTGCTGTGCTGCCACCTGTTGACACAGAAAGTTACTACTGCAGTGGATTGCAGAAGGAGGTTTGAGGAATGGCGCCAAATTCAAATTTTTCACTTAACTTAATTTTTTTAAGTAGAAAAAAAATGGGAGGCATTACTTTTTGACCGACCCTCGTAATATCCTGCTCAAAACTTACAAAATAGACCGCCAATATAAGGAGTGAGAGTGCCTGAATAAGAAGCAATTTTCATAAAGGAGGAGGGGCCAGGCATCAGACTGCCAACATCCGATAGATTGTGGAGAAGGCAAGAGAATACCAGAGAGATGTGTATCTCTGCGTTATTGATTATGCTAAACTGTTCGACAGCCTAGACCGCAGTAAATTATGGGAAGTACTCAAAAACATGAGAGAACTAGATCATCCCATTCGCTCCATAAGAAGTTTACATGCAGAAGCAAGGGTGAGTATCCAATATGGAGCAATTAAACAGGTCAAGATTCAGGTGCCGTCACAAGACCGGGCTCTTCCCTTGTGTTGTAGGTCAGCGGACGTTGCTATTTGGTATGCACTGTTGCGTGTACTGAGTGAAATCAGTCTGATAAGCTCAAATTATGAAACTGCTACTTGCCTTCTACCTGTGCTTGATATCTGTGAATTCTACACTCCTGGAAATTGAAATAAGAACACCGTGAATTCATTGTCCCAGGAAGCGGAAACTTTATTGACACATTCCTGGGGTCAGATACATCACATGATCACACTGACAGAACCACAGGCATATAGACACAGGCAACAGAGCATGCACAATGTCGGCACTAGTACAGTGTATATCCACCTTTCGCAGCAATGCAGGCTGCTATTCTCCCATGGAGACGATCGTAGAGATGCTGGATGTAGTCCTGTGGAACGGCTTGCCATGCCATTTCCACCTGGCGCCTCAGTTGGACCAGCGTTCGTGCTGGACGTCCAGACCACGTGAGACGACGCTTCATCCAGTCCCAAACATGCTCAATGGGGGACAGATCCGCAGATCTTGCTGGCCAGGGTAGTTGACTTACACCTTCTAGAGCACGTTGGGTGGCACGGGACACATGCGGACGCGCATTGTCCTGTTGGAACAGCAAGTTCCCTTGCCGGTCTAGGAATGGTAGAACGATGGGTTCGATGACGGTTTCGATGTACCGTGCACTATTCAGTGTCCCCTCGACGATCACCAGAGGTGTACGGCCTGTGTTGGAGATCGCTCCCCACACCATGATGCCGGGTGTTGGCCCTGTGTGCCTCGGTCGTATGCAGTCCTGATTGTGGCGCTCACCTGCACGGCGCCAAACACGCATACGACCATCATTGGCACCAAGGCAGAAGCGACTCTCATCGCTGAAGACGACACGTCTCCATTCGTCCCTCCATTCACGCCTGTCGCGACACCACTGGAGGCGGGCTGCACGATGTTGGGGCGTGAGCGGAAGACGGCCTAACGGTGTGCGGGACCGTAGCCCAGCTTCATGGAGACGGTTGCGAATGGTCCTCGCCGATACCCCAGGAGCAACAGTGTCCCTAATTTGCTGGGAAGTGGCGGTGCGGTCCCCTACGGCACTGCGTAGGATCTTACGGTCTTTGCTTGAATCCGTGCGTCGCTGGGGTCGGGTCCCAGGACGACGGGCACGTGCACCTTCCGCCGACCACTGGCGACAACATCAATGTACTGTGGAGACCTCACGCCCCACATGTTGAGCAATTCGGCGGTACGTCCACCCGGCCTCCCGCATGCCCACTATACGTCCTCGCTCAAAGTCCGTCAACTGCACATACGGTTCACGTCCACGCTGTCGCGGCATGCTACCAGTGTTAAAGACTGCGATGGAGCTCCGTATGCCACGGCAAACTGGCTGACACTGACGGCGGCGGTGCACAAATGCTGCGCAGCTAGCGCCATTCGACGGCCAACACCGCGGTTCCTGGTGTGTCCGCTGTGCCGTGCGTGTGATCATTGCTTGTACAGCCCTCTCGCAGTGTCCGGAGCAAGTATGGTGGGTCTGACACACCGGTGTCAATGTGTTCTTTTTTCCATTTCCAGAAGTGTAGATTCTCTAAGTTTTTGAGATGCGTACTCTTTTGGCCACTGGATTTGTTGTCACTTGATTTTTCGTTATGTTGTATGCAAGTAACCTGCTCCGTAGGGACCGATGACGGTAGCAGTCTGGTCGCTTTAATCCCACAGACCAACCAACCTGCTCCCTATTTAACCGTCGCTTTGCCTGGTGATGATAATTTGGATTTTATTTTTATAAAAAAAATTCTCTTACAGATTGAATATTCTCCTTGGGTAATGATTTTGTGTACAATCTTTAATATGTACTTATTTAAAATCAATTTCTTGTTATGATACTTTATGTGTTTTCACTGTAGGGGAATTTCATACTGCTACGTGAGCATTTTTGTGTTGAGTAAATTCTCCTTTTTGATTAACTACAAAGCGGATTTGTTTACCTATATTGTAATATTTTGGTTGTCCGCCTCTATAGCTGAATGGAGCCGGCACGGTAGCTAAGAGCGTTTGGTCAGAGAGCTGTTTGGCCTCTGTAATAAAAAAACTGAGTGAAGGGATCAACAACGAACTTGAACTTATGTCATGTGACGTCCGCAACGACAAAAAAAAAAAAAAAAAAAAAAAAAATAAAATAAAATGCCGTCCTACGGGCCCTGGTTCGATTCCCGGCTGGGTCGGGGATTTTTCCGCTCAGGGACTGGGTGTTGTGTTGTCTTCATCACCATTTCAACCCCATCTGGCGTGCAGTTCGCCCAATGTGGCGTCGAATGTGATAAGACCTGCACCAAGGCGGCCGGACATGCTCCGCAAGGGGCCTCCCGGCCAATGACGCCAAACGCTCATTTCCATTTTTCACATTTTGGTTTGGAAAAAGTGGCTTTTAAATTTCTAATTTTTGCTAATTATTAGGAGAAAATAAATATTCAGAACTTGTTCAAAGGAAATTAAAATTATTTTAGTGAGGAGCAAGAACCACTCACAGCTCAACGCAGTTCTGTCACTTCCTCTAGTGACATAATTGAGAAAGGATTTCAGTAAAGCTGTATATCACAACCTTATTTCTTCAATGTCAATGCAAAGCACATTGCGAGGGATGCAGGGTTAGATGGAGAAGAAATTAGAATTAAAATTCTGGGGTAAATAGAGATAACCTTAGATACGCAGATGATACGATCATGACTGGAGAAAGTGGAGAAGAGTTCGTGAACGTGAAAGAAGAACGTGTAAAGGCTAGCCTGATTCTTTTCCAAGCTCCATACGTCACACCGTCCCTCTTGAATAAAGGTAGAGTACACACCTGCCGTGATGACCTGCGGCACGGCGACGACGTGTGCGGCGGGCTGGTGCACGACCGGCGGGGCTGCCACGACCACGGGCTTGGCCACGACCACGGGCTTGGGCGCTGGCGGCGGGTGCACGGCGGGCCCGCTCTTGCTCACGACCGCGTTGAAGCCGTTCACCGGGTCCGCCGTGTAGTCGACGGTGCGCACCGAGCCGTCCGGCTCGACCAGCGAGTACTGGCCCTTCACCACGTCCCCGTGCCGAGACTCTGACTGCTGCTTGATGTCGCCCGTGTTGGGGTCCGTCACGCCGTACTTGAAGGCGTACCGCGCGGGAGCCTGCAGGACAGCGCACAGCGTTAGCTGCTACTGTACCGTAATGCGAGAAGGACCCCAAGCTAGACTTCGGCACTCGACAGCTGCGTGGTCATTGGAGCTGGACCACTTGCTTGGATGGACGAGGAGAGATAGCTTAACGAGTGAAGACTACAGTCACTGAGACCGTCCTGGCACCGACCCGAAAGAAACGACGGAAAATCAAACTGGGTGGGCAAGTGACGATTTGAACCTGTTTCCTCCCAAATACAAGTCGACAGTATTAAGATCTGCCTAAACTCCTCAGAAAATTGAGAATATGTTAGAAAACTATCAGTTTGGCTTTAGGAAAAGTGAAGGCATCAGAGGCAATTCAGATTTTGCAGTTGATTATGGAAAATCAGGTAATTTCTAAGAATGATTGCCTATCGAAGTGGCGGGGTCCAAAAGACACATATCGAACGTGCTATCGTAAATCGATCATGCGACTCTGGTGGTGGCATTATGAATATCTTCACGGTGGTCGCTACAGCAACGACAAAAGAAGAGCGATACAAAAATACTTTTAATTGCAAAGGAGATGACTTAGCTTACTCATCGTCGGTGTTTTCATGTTAAAGTCCATTACAGTGGTCTGGATGGAAGAGTCGAACCATGTATTCTTCCTGATACTCGTTCGTTTTCCGCACTGTCCACAATGAAATTATAAACGGTATTTGAGCATCGAAACTGTTCTGAAGACGTTTTACACACTTCGCACCGCCCTTCTTTCCTCGTCCAGTAGTACTCCATATTTGTGACAAAAAATCGAACAATTTTCTACGCTGGATAAACTTGGAATTAGAGTTTCCATGTGAGAGAATCCGACAAAGAAACGTCAAGAACACCAGACATCCCACTCACTAACCACATAAATCGTCTGGGATTCCCTAGCAATTCACAAATAATTCGCGGAGGTATGTAATTTAGAGCAACTAAGGGAACGACGGGAAACTTAAAAATGACGTTCACAAATAACTGATCATGACGCCCTCCACCAGTGTCGCATGATAGATTTATGATCGCACCTTTGATACGTATCGTTTGGGCCCCGCAACTTCGATAGGCAATCGCTCTTGGAAATTACCGAAAATCAAGACACGTTCATAGGGTTCGTCGATCTGGAAAAAGCGTTTGTCAGCGTAAAATGGTTCAAGATGTTCGAAATGTTCAGATAAATAGGGGTACGCTATAGGGAGAGACGGGTAATTTACAATAGGTGCAAGAGCCAAGAGGGAATAATAAGAGTGGACGACCAACAACCAATTGCTCGGATTAAAAAGGGTGTATGACAGGGATGTAGTCTTTCGTCCCTACTGTTCAATCTGTACATCGAAGAAGCAATGATGGAAATAAAAGAAAGCTTCAGAAGTAGGACTAAAATTCAAGGTGAAAGGATTTCAGTTACGATTCGCTGATGACATTGCTATACTGAGTGACAGTGAAGAATAATTACAGGACCTGCTGCAGGGAATGTACAATCTAACGAATACAGAATATGGACTGAGAATAAATCGAAGAAATACGAAAGTAATGAGAAGCAGCAGAAACGAGATCAGCGAGAAACTTAATATCAGGACTGATGGTCACGAAGTAGATGAAGTTTAAGGAATTCTGCTACTTTGGCATAAAATAACCAGTGACGGACGGAGCAAAGAGGACGTCAAAAGCCGACTAGCACTGGCAAAAAAGGGAATTTCTGGCTAACAGAAGTCTACTAGCATCAAACACAGGCCTTAATTTGAGGAAGAAATTTCTCGGAATATACGCTGGAAGCACATCATTGGCAGTGAAACACGGATTGTGGGAAAACAGGGACAGAAGAGCATTTGAGATGTGGTGCTACATACGAATGTTGAATGGTAGATCGGAGAGGAAAGGAATATGTGGAAAAGGAAATGACAGGATGACAGGACATCTGTTAATACATCAGGGAATCACTTTCATGGTACTAGAGACGGCTATAGAGGGTAAAACTTGTAGAGGAAGACAGAGATTGGATTACATCCAGCAAATAATTGAGGACGTAGGTTGCAAGTGCTGCTCTGAGATGAAGAGGTTGGCTGTGGAGAATAATTCGTGACCGGCCGCATCAAATCAGTCATAGCACTGAATTTTTTAAAAAAAGAAAAGAACCGCTTGATAGATGTCACAGCTTTTGTGAGAATTCTCAGAGATCACGTTTTAACCTCGAACACTGAAGTTGGACTATGAGAGCTTCTTATGAACTACACAAAATATGTTACACGTACAACATGTCATTAACAATAAAAACAAACACCACAGCGTTCCATAGGACAAACCCAGTAACGAAAAAAACAGTAATACGAAATAAGTTTATAGAACTAGTTGGCTTGGGGCCATGCTAAGATACAGAGGAGACCTTGATCAATACGACAAACGGTACTACTAGAAGATCTTTCCTAAATAATATAAGAACAGAAACATAAGTTAATTTTTTTGTAAAGTTAAGTGAGTAGCACTAATGCTGTGTGCGATTGAATCATGGGCAATGACAAAGAAAATGATCAAATAAGATTACAGGCCAACGATATTAAATTCTCCAGAGGCATAGCAGCATGCAGTAAGTTAGAGTATAAAAGACATAAAGATAACAGCAATGAATTGAAAATATTTTATATAAATGAGATTAAAAGAAATATGTAAAACAGATATCCCATCTGTTGCAAATGGAAAAGTCAATATTTCCGCAACATTTTTGGCAACACAGTCCGTACATAAAAGGCGCGTTGGAAGAGCAGCAAGAAGACGGAAGGATCTAATGCAACTGCAATAGGCCAAGCAAGGCCTGATGCAGGATAGAAAAAAAAGATTTTTTATGTATCGTATTGTAAGAAAAGAAAAGGTCATTCTGATACAGACCACCGAAGAAATGTAATTAAAATTTCAGACTACTTGCATTATAGTCTCACGAACGAGTCAAAGGGTAATGTTTAGATTGGACAGAAGAGTGCTTTATCATGTTGGAGGCTACTTACTCCAGCCTATCTTTGACTTATGAACTGACTAAACCAGTCAGTTATGTGGACAGCGATGGGGAGGACGGGTGAAGGTTGAAATAAAGTAGTAGTCAAACGGAAATATGAACGACGAGCTTAGTAGTTTTTTTAAATACGCAAAGTACTGCAAAGGTGTAAAAAAAAGATTCTACGACCGGTCGGAAATGAGAATGGGCTAACGTCCAAAAGATGAGTTACACGCTAAGAAATCAACATGTTACATCATGAATTCGAAACATTCAGCTGATATGATCACGGTAATAAGTAAAAGGATTCAAAGAGCCTCAATAGATGAGGAATGACAACAGCCTTAGAAGTATAAGTTGAAAAGGTGTTAAGGTCTTGAAAAAATATCAGAACAGGGATAACTACTTAAGAGCAAAGAAAAGCCATATTGTTGATCAAAGAATATAGTGATATCGAAGCTGAAAGGAAGACCAATAAGAACTAAAATTGCTCCTTTACTTTAAATAAAATAAACAAAACAAGCAAAAATTAGGACGAAAATTTTGATAAAAGAAATCTGTGAAAAATTACGTTCTTAATTAATAAAAATATACTCATTTCAAATGTTGACCAAAAATTATAAAAAATGTTCATCGCACAGTGCGTTTGATTTCACACTTCTTCATGAAGTTTAATCGTTGAGAGTGGAAAGTTTCCAAAGAAGTACATTACTATTGGAGGCAGAGAAAAGAGCTGTTGGATGGGCCATGTAGAGAAAGGAGTCTATAGGAGGCTCTGTTAATTAGGATGTTGCGACATGAGGCTGCATTTGGTACAGTAGATAATTTGATGGGCTATCTGGAGGAGTGCGCGCTTACCGGAAGGAACGTACTGCAATGTTAACTAAGTCCGTAGAAGAAGAAATGAAAAAAAAACAACTGAAATACGAAAGACAGATACTGAAATACAAGGAATAGACTACTCATAATGCTAGGTGTCGAATATATGGCAAATGTGTATGCCACTCGAGATTGAGAGAGGGTTAAAATTGTAGACTAGAAAAATTGTAGACTGTAGACTAGCGAGTAATACGCATATTCCCTATACGTAGCAATCCGAAAACCGTAGTTCGGGTTGAATGAATTATCTTTGAGTACCCACTGTGATATCTCAGAAAGCGACAGAGAGAGAGAGAGAGAGAGAGAGAGAGAGAGACGGGGGGAGGGGGGGGGCCTGAAAAAGAAATAAGAATGATGAAATAAGGAAATAAGTATGCCCATCGATTCAGAAGCAAAGGATCTGTGGTCGTTGAACACTTTTGTTTTATAAGAAAGAACTGAAGTGCAACGCCGCTGTCAAAAACTTTCTGGATGCGAATGTGAAATGTGACATAAGTGTTCACTCCGATGTGCTTGCTGTATCAGCACATTCTAGAAAAAGGTGACACAATGGCGAATTAGACTGCAACTGTCGAAATGAATGGGTTTCGTACGACATTGTTGCAAATAATCGACACAAGCAGTCAGTCACTGAGTACTGAACGTAGAAAATTTCCAGGAGTAATGATTTTACTATCATGGGAAATACGGGGTATTACTTGGGGCGTGACACCAGAGATGCATATTGGAATAATAGAGGGAGGCAGAAATATTCAGTTGTCGTTTATAACCATATTACTGTGGCACCATACAATAAATCTAATGAAAGCGTAGCTCTACCGAGCAAAATGTGCAACCAGAGCGTATATACAAATTTTGAAACGTTAATTCAATGCATAACTTTGGAATATTTGCCTGACATATCGAACAGCATACTGTTTTTGAAAAATGAATGCTTCCTGTCTTACGTGATTGTATTTTTGATTATGACAAGCATTAAGAATAGGTGAACTTCGATTGACCATTGGGTTAAATTGGCGTTCTTTTTACGGTTGTGTGACTGGAAATAGGTGTGAGGTCTGAAATGTGCGGAGCATACTGGAACAATAAAGTGGAGTAACACTAACGAGGGGGAGTTGTTTTTTGCTTGTTTCTTTCAGTAGATGATGGAAAATATATGAAATTTATAGAGCGCTGCTTAATACTAGGATTTTACTCATTCTGTCAGCACCAACATGAATGACATTAGAAAAGCCCAAAACAGGTACTGATACTTGGTAAGAAGAAGAGAAAGCAAAGAAATGTAATAATCCTTTGAAATCTGAATCTAATACTAGAAATCGTATTTTAATACGAATGAAAAGACGGTTTTACATAAAACGCTCCGTAGGGTACACAACCTTTGTAATCGTGAAATAGAGTCCAATCGGAGAAGAATCAATTTCTTTAAATCTATTTGTTGTATTTACGTATAAAACATAACATAGAAGCTACTGCTGACCGTGTTTCACAATTATTATTACTAGATCCACAATAGATTAATAATGCTTTTTCCTGATTTTATTAATAGTTTGAGGCACAGCTCCGAAACCTAAGACGACATTGCTGTACTTCAGTACTACTAAGATACGAATAAAAACAAAGTGATTGAAGTTGAGCATAACATTTACCAATTTTTTATGCGAATGTAGGAACAGGGGTCTTTCTAAACATTATTTAGAAGTTGTAAATCGTCCATAAGCATAAGGAACATCATTCATGAGAGTTTTTTAATCTACCGAGGAAGCAGTTGGGTATAAAAACAAATTAACACCATCACATATGAACCGTGATTTACCCGTAACATGAGAATTGAGTGAGAGGTACATGAATACTCGAAATGCGTCCTTAATCTGTAGAGGAAAGATATTTTAGTTCTTATGACGAGTCCAATAGTTTTTTCAGCTATTCATTACTTTTCGAGACGTTTCATCTGCGTTTGGTTGTCTTCCTGGAGTTTATGAGTATGATAAGATGTTTCTTTGACGAAAATCTGATTTGCAGAATGAGATTTCAAATATGGACTTCCAGGTTCTATCATCAAAATGTTTTTCAGAATATGTTGTTGTATATATATGTTCATCTCAAGTTCTATATTCATTACAAATATCATAGTTATTCCCTGAACATAGTTATGTTCATTACAAACCCTTCATATCTTCAAATTATCTTTTTATTCTCAACTCTACTGCCTTTTATAAAAATTAATATGAAACTAGCCTTTGAGCAATCAGTAATTCGTCTATGTTGGAATAGATCTCTATGACGCAGTGGACGCTAATTTCCGCTACACCTCCGTAATTTACGATGTTATTGTTTTCTTGTTTTTTGCTACAGAGAACAACGATAAAATAAAATTTTAAAAAATCAAGAATTTTCTTGAAGACTCCAAATAAGGATCTAAAAGAAATTTCGATACTGTCCCACTCGCTAGAAAGATAAGTTCATGTTCAGACTGTACTCAAGCACGTAGACGTTTCACTCGCTATAGAAACAGTTTGGTGGCAAGTTATGAGCCACGTGACATGATAAAAAACGAAGAGCTTTGCACTAAGACTGGGATAACGTTGTTCCTCAGTTTCAAACGACGTAATCATCCCTGCGGAAAGGAAGAGTCAGTGAAGCAGCTGAAAAGTTATTCTAAGTGCTGGTAATGATTCTGTTTCTGTTGAAATAATTGCAGAAAGAGAAATAACTACGATTCTTGCGTAAGGTGATCTTTCCGCTGTAGTGTACACAATTTCCGTGTACAGTTATTACTCATTACTGTCACCAGATAAAGACGGACATATTTCTCAGTAACCTACAATATTTCCACCTTCACTTGTAGCAAATAGCATCAACGTCGTAATGTTTATATTCACACTTATCTTTTTGGCAAAAAATATCTCTGTGCAAACTACTTCCACACAGGGCTATTACGTGCAAATTTGATCCAGTGAGAGGATGGCCCGTTGACCGTCATGTTAGTTAAAGACACTATTAGTATTATGGCAGCCCCGTCTCACATTTCCAATGGACAGTGTGCCTCCAGTCCGCGGAAGAAGATCTCAGCAAATCGGAAGATTCTGGCAAGAATGATGCACACTTAATATCCAAAAACTTTGAACTTATCGGCAACGACCGTGAAAGCCTATTTTATTAAACAAAAAATGATTAAAAAAATTTAAGTGAGACTACCGAGTTTCATATGTTCAGACGAGGAATGTTGTTAAGAGTAGAGTGTAGCAAACTAGTCACGTCTGTAGCTCTAGACCGATTCTTGACTCATAAAACATTGAACGTTAATGACAGAAACAACACTTTAAAAATGATTACAGGGCTAAACTGGAGAACCCGTAAATCGGCTCTTGCCTTTTCCACGCTGGAAGAGAAGAGTGTTTGATACAATGAGTTCATGCGGAACAAGCAGAGTAAACTGTAAACGATTGTTATGCAGTCGACGATCACTGAATACCAAGGCTAGTAAAGAAAGTACTTTCTCGTACTCGTTCAATCTGTCGATATCCAAAGTTGGTTGGAATGAGAGCGAAATGTAGATGCAGATGTACAACAACGAAACGAACTACATTAAAACGAGATGAACGCCTTATATACAACTATGTACGAGCAGAGTCTGTGAGCAATGGCGTTTTTCGTGAAACGCGACACCAAATGTCCATTCACAACGTTCACTTGGAAACTGGTTGTGATGGACCTTCAATTCTTGTTAGGTTTGAAGCTGATTACGAATGTCTCCTGTCGGTTAGGATCTCTGTACGACCACTGTTCTTATACCTTGTCACATGTCAGTGAGTGATAAAATATTCCTTACAGACATGTTGGACAATCCGTATTCATACATGGGCTGAAAATGTCTTGTCCATTTTAGCTTATATTCAGTTCCTGAAATTTATTATTTGCAAATTTACTTGTTGTTTATTATGTCTCTTTATAAAGGATGTCCCATCACGAATGGTCAATATTCAGAAATGATCATTCGAAGAAAAGAATCCTAGTAAACATGGTCCCTTCAATGCATACCTCAAGAGTTGTGAGCACTTATTCATCTATGATACTGTGAAAGAAACCTATTCTACTGCATACGCGTACTCTTTGCTTTCCGTTTACTGAGTGGTGATGGTATGGTCAAAATAAGAAAAAAAATTTCCAGTAACCATGGGCTCTAAAGTGCACGCCTGAAGACCTGTGGGCACTTGTTCATCCTTGATACAGTGAGACACATTTTTCCTGCTTGAAAGGAGCTCATAGCCCTTTGAGGTATGCATTTTAGAGCCCATGTTTAATAGTTTTTTTTGCTTCGAATGATCATTCCTGTCATATCTCTGAATACTGACCATTCCTGCACTGATACCCTATCGTAATTGGCTTTATCAGTCGTAGCGTGTTTACGTGAAACGTACTCGTATTTGTAATGAGCAGCTAAACGTTAAACTCTCTACAATAATTAAATCACTGTGGAAACGTCAAACGCTCTAAGTTACACTTTTGTTAGGAGATTAAAAAAACAGTCTATTTTTTGTTCATAACTTATTTGTATCCAAAAACAGAGGAGGCATTCTGACACCACAGAATTATGCTGCTCACATCACCGCAAAAAATAAAGAGAGAAATTAGAAAATAAGTAGTTTATTGAGAAAGTTTTAAGTACCATACTAGGTAACTCACTTGTTCCAAGTGCTAATAACAAAGTTTTTCTTTCATACTGAGACATTATTATTATTATTATTTGTGAGAATTCATGTGCAGATATACAGCAGTAATATTTTAACTAACAGAACTGCAATCAACAAAAATCATTTCTCATTCTCTTAAACTGTTTACAGAAAAATAACAAAAATGAATTCAAGAAAATGTAATCTTGCAGTACTAACGACTATTTCTTACAAAACTCCGTTTACGGCAGAATTCTCTGAGCTGTAGAGAAAGAAATAGTAACATCGACAGCAGGTCTTTCTATTTTGCATCTGATAAAAATGGCTGATATTTCAGAAGAAGTACGGCATTCCATACATCATTTTCTTTTCAAGACATTAACGTTTTCCATTCTTCGGCTTTAGAGTGAAAAATTTTAATAGCTCCTTGAGATAAATGCGTTTGAGGAACCTTAATCATACTGGATTTGGATCTTTTACAATTTTGCATGGAAAATAATGTTTCAGTAGCGTTTTTAAAATCAATGAAGTCATTCATTTGGATTGCAGCTACAGGGCATCTTACAATCTTGCATAAATCTGGCTGAACATAAGCCGCGCTTACCTCTCTTCCACCATGTACCATCCAATAGTGACTAAAACATGTTCTTCAAGATTAGGTACCAGGAAGAACATTAAGGGCATGCAACAGAGTACCGACAACATAACAGCGTCGAAAACATGTTGGGTGAAAATGAGGCACTTAGAACGTTTGACATTATCGCTCTCCAGTTATTAGACTGTGTTTGCATGCCCACTTGGAAATGGAACTTGAGGCAGGTGTTACGTTGAGACGACATTACTTACGTAGTAGTCGATGGCGACGGGCCTGACGAAACCCGGCAGCGCAGACGTGACTCGCCACACAGCAAACGCCGCCAGCAGCGCCTGCACAAACAACGGCGTTACTACACACGACAGGCAGTATGAAAGTGCGAAAGCGGTGTATGCCCGCTGGGCACGATGTCACTTCAAATAGTAAACGATGGACTATAAAGAGCCGGCTTTAACAGGTGGAACATAAATCCACTTGGGGCAAAAGCTAGTTTCAACTGAACATCCATAACACGGAGCGTACCGCTGGAAAGCTGTCAGCACTATATTGGGACATAAATGGTACGAAAGATACACTATGTGATCGAAAGTATCCGGACACCTAACTGAAAATGACTTAAAAGTTCGTGGCGCCCTCCATCGGTAATGCTGGAATTCAGTATGGTGTTGGCCCACCCCTAGCCTTGATGACAGCTTCCACTCTCGCAGGCATACGTTCAATAAGGTGCTGGAGGGTTTCTTGGGGAACGGCAGCCCATTCTTCACGGGGTGCTGCACTGAGGAGAGGTAATGATGTCAGTCGGTGAGGCCTGGCACGAAATCGGCATTCCAAACCGTCCCAAAGGTGTTCTATAGGTCAGGAATCTGTGTAGGCCAGTTCATTACGGGGATGTTATTGTCGTGTAACCACTCCGCCACAGGACAAGCAATATGAACACATGCTCGATCGTGATGAAAGATTCAATCGCCATCCCGGCATTGCTCTTCAACAGTGGGAACCAAGAAGGTGCTTAAAACTTCATTGTAGGCCTGTGCTGTGATAGTGGGGGTGCAAGCCCCCTCCATGAAAAGCACCATCACACCATAATACCACCGCTTCCGAATTTTACTATTGGCACTACACACGCTGGCAGATGACATTCACTTGGAATTGGCCATACCTACACCCTAACATCTGATCGTCACATTGTGTACCGTGATTCGTCACTCCGCACGACGTTTTTCCACTGTTCAGTCGTCCAATGTTTAAGCTCCTTACACCAAGTGAGGCGTCATTTTGCATTTACCGGCGTGAGGTGTGGCTTATCAGCAGCCGCTCGACCAGAAAATCCAAGTTTTCTCAAATGGTTCAAATGGCTCTGAGCACTATGGGACTCAACTGCTGTGGTCATCAGTCCCATAGAACTTAGAACTACTTAACCTAACTAACCTAAGGACATCACACACATCCATGTCCGAGGCAGGATTCGAACCTGCGACCGTAGCAGTCGCACGGTTCCGGACTGCGCGCCTAGAACCGCGAGACCACCGCGGCCGGCAAAGTTTTCTCATCTCCCACCTAACTGTCATAGTAGCTGCAGTGTATCCCGATGCAGTTAGGAATTCCTGTGCTATGGTCTGGACAGATGTCTGCCTATTATACATTACGACCCTCTTCAACTGTCGGCGGTGTTTGTCAGTCAACAGACGAGGTCAGCCTCTACGCTTTTGTACTGTACGTGTCCCTTCACGTTTCTATTTCACTATCACGTCGGAAACAGTGGACCTAGAGATGTTTAGGAGTGTGAAAATCTCGTTTAGAGACGTATGACACAAGTAACGCCCACCCAGTCAGTCAGTTCCGCGGAGCGCCCCATTCTGCTCTCTCACGATGTCTAATGACTACTGAGGTCGCTGATATGGAGTACCTGGCAGCAGTTGTCAGCATAATGCACCTAATATGAAAAACGTATGTTTAGGGGGTGTTAGAATACTTTTGATCACATAGTGTATATGAAACAGTGTGCCAAATTATATCACAGCATTGAAAAATTGCTGCGAAGTGCAACATGACTTGCAGATGACTCTTTAAGAGAGAGGAAAATTAGGAGGTAGGGTCCCTTTGATTCGGGGGTAATTAGAGAGTGAGCACAAGCTCGAATTAGGTAAAGATGGGGAAGGAAAAAGGAGACGCGCACTTTCAAAGGATCTGTCCCGACATACATCTTAAATACATCTGCACCCACGGCTACATATATGCTCTGCAGGCCATCTTACGGTGTGTGGCGAGTGTCACTTTTCCCCTTCTCCGTTTCATTTGCGAATGGTTCCCGGGACGAACGATTCCTGGTAAGGCGAACATCTTTAATTTTACTTTGATTTTCCTTTCCACGAGATATGCCCAAGAAGAAGTAATATTTTTGCTGACCCTGCTAGGAATGTTCGCTCTCGGAGATTTAAGAGCAAACCAGACCGTCAAGCAGAACGCCTCTTTGCAGCATCTGTCACTGGAGTTAGCTGAGCAGCTCTGCGACGCTTCCACGCCTGCTAAATGAACCTGCAACGAGACGCGCTGCTCTTCCTTAAAACTTATTTCCTCTATCAATCCTGTGTGCTAGGGGTCTCAGACTAACGATCAAATCGGAGTATGGATCGAACGAGGGTTTTTTTAAGGTACCTCCTTTGTGGGTGGACTGCATTTCCTGAAAATTCTTCAAATTATTCTGCCTGGCGTCTGCTTTACCTGCTACTACTTTTATGTGGTCATTTCACTTTCAGACTCATGCGTACGCATACCTTTAGATATTTTATGGATTCGACTGAATCTCTCTTCCTGTTTGTGCGGAATATGTTACATTTGTTTATGTTATACTTGCACCAGGCGTCAACTCTCTCTAGGTCTTCCTGCATTTCGCTACAATCTTCTAGCTTTGAGGCTTCTCGGAAAGACTTAAGGAACCCATGATTCACTAGTTTATTTACGTATATTGTGAAAGGTAAAGGTCCAACAACTCTCCCTTGAGGTACGCCGGAAGCTTAGTTTACGTCTAAAGATTTCTCTCCGTTGACAACCACATATTCTGTTTGGAACAAACTCTTGTTTTGTTCACTGGACGGCAGTGCAGAACTACACCGAACGGCTTCCGAAAGTCATAGAAGACGGCATCAACCTGCGCTCCTGCTTGCACCGTTTTTTGGTCTCGTGGACGAATAGACTGACCTGGCTTTCACACGGTCGTTATTTTCGAAACAATTATTCATTCCTTCAGAGGAGATTTCATTCCGTAGAAGTGGCATAATGCGCGAGCATAAAAGTTCTTCCCAAATTCTATAGCAGGCCGTCGCAGCGATATAGGCCTGTAGTTTCGTGGGTTTGTTTGATCACCCTTGCTGAAAACGGGAATGAGCTGTGCTTGTTTCCAATCATTAGGAACGCTTCGCTTCTGTAGAGATCTACGGTAGACTGTTGCAAGAAGAGGAGGTAGTTATTTTGTATATTCTGTAGCGAATAGAATTGGTATCCCAACAGGTCCAATGGCCTTTCCTGTTGAGCGATTTCAGTTGCTTCTCCATCCCAAGGTCACTTTTTTCGATACGTCGTTCTGAGGCTTCTGAAACTCTTTTGGAAAAATGCTATTAGTATTTCGGCCTGTGTCATCCTTCATTTCGAAGCAAGTAATGAAGGACTAGCACAGGCAAAGAGGACTTTCCTGGCCAAGAGAAGTCTACATAGGCCTTAATTTGAGAAAGAAATTTCTGAGGATGTACGTGTGGAGCTCCGCATTGTATGGTAGTGAATCATGGACAATGAAAAATCGGAACGGATGGGAATCGAAGCGATTTGAAATGTGGTGCTACAGACGAAAGTTGAAAATTAAGTGGACTGATAAACTAAGGAATGAGGAGATTCTCCGGAAAATTGGTGAGGAGAGGGATATGTAGAAACACCGTCAAGAAGAAGGGGCAAGATGACAGAATACGTGTTGTGACACTAGGAAATAATCTGCATGGTAATGAAGCTGCAAAGCGTTAAAGCTGCAGGGGATTTGAATAATTCCAACAAATATTTACGATAGTCATCGTTTATTGTTTCGCCCCAGTTGCACCCTTTTAGATTACATGTTTCGATCACTCTGGATCATCTTGAGATCTAAGTAGTTGCGTCAGCCACACATCTTCTCTACTCCGAACCACATATCAGAGTACTCCTCTACTCAGAGTGCTACTCTACTCAAAGTGCCACTCTACTCAGAGTGCCACTCTACTCAGAGTGCTACTCCACTGCAGAGCACAGGCCCTTGAGTAGACGTGTTGCTGACGCAACTACTTATATCTGTAGATAACCCACAGTGAACGGAACTTGAAACATGAAATATAACTAAACATGTGCAACTAAGACCGAACAATAAATGAGAATTCTCTTAAATATCAATACAGTTTCTGCATCTCTCAAGACTATTATGTCAGCCACACTGAACCAAGAAATAATTGCCGAACGGATCTAGGCGTTTCAGCCCGGAACCGCGCGACTGCTACGGTCGCAGGTTCGAATCCTGCCTCGGGCATGGCTGTGTGTGATGTCCTTACGTTAGCTAGGTTTAAGTAGTTCTAAGTTCTAGGGGACTCATGACCTCAGACGTTCAGTCCTATAGTGTTCAGAGCCATTTGAACCAATCGGTACATGACGGCGTACTCGCTGGGGAAAATAAGAAAGAAGAAGAAGTTGACAGTGAAAAAATGTGTGGCTACAGTGGTGGTACAGCTAGGCAAGAAAATGATATTGTTGTCGGTGATGCTGAGGAGGCATTAGTGATGGAGGCTTGTGAGGGTAAATGTAGTTTCCATCGTTTGCATACAAAGAAATGGAGGGCGTTGACGGTGACAGCCAAAATGGCGAAGATTCGTCATGGTGTAATTTCTACCGGCCACGGTGGTCGAGGGTTCTAGGCGGTACAGTTTGAAACCGCGGGACCGCTACGGTAGCAGGTTCGAATCCTACCTCGGGCATGAATGTGTGTGATGTCCTTAGGTTAGTTAGGTTTAAGTAGTACTACGTTCTAGGGGACTGATGACCTCAGAAGTTATGTCCCATAGTGCTCAGAGCCATTTGAGCAATTTTTTTTCTAATTTATTCAGTGGAAGATTGCGACAGAGATGGTCAACATTCTTCAGTGGGAGACGATGCAGCAAATCGGCTTACCTTTAACATCCTTCCTCTTAAAATTTTGTTCCCAAACGAGCCAAGAAATGTATTGCTTCCTCACACATATACGTTCGGTGATGGCCATGGCGGTAAAATTAGAGAATTTAAAGGAGACATGGAAGCGCTTCAATAGTCATTCTTCCACTGCATCATCAACGAACTGAATAAGGAAGGCGGTAGAATAGTACTAGCTCACTAGCTCTGCCACACACCATACAATCGCTTGAAAGTTAGCGAAGCAGGTGGAGATTTGAAACTCTGCGCACAGAAGGAAGGTGATACGAAACTTGATAGGGTGTAGCCCTACTAGTTCTTTCTTTAAGGATTTTATTTTGATGAAATTACTGACGATGTGAAGCCATTAGCATATTGTTTACTATAGAGCTTAGAGCTCCAGAGCGAATTACAGAAAAATGAGAGGAGAATTAACTAAAAAAAAAAAAAAGGAATCCATTGGAAATAACCATTGTCAGATTACCTCTTCGTTATTTACCTTTAAATTGTAGAGATGGAAAAACCAGGTATGTCCGTGAAACACAAAACTATGGGAAAACTGAAATACCGGGCAGACGAGTACATTAGTCACTCCAGTGCGCACACACAGATGAATCGTGAACCGTTTACAGAAAGGCGCGGCGATCGAATCACGTGCTCAACCGCACTCACACTGCCCCTGCGTGGCTACAAGGCAATAGCGATCATGAGACATGAATGTTTCAAGCAAACATTGTACGTAAGCGTGGGTAAATGTAAAGTCGCGACGTAGTGGCCAAAAGGGACAAACATGTTTACCCGTGACCATGGTCATACGGTGTTTAGAAGCTACTGCATTTGTTGGCGTTTCGCGGCCGACTGTTGAGAGTGTCTACAAAAATGGTTCAAATGGCTCTGAGTACTATGGGACTTAACATCTATGGTCATCAGCCCCCTAGAACTTAGAACTACTTAAACCTAACTAACCTAAGGACATCACACAGCAGCCAGTCATCACAAGGCAGAGAAAATGAGAGTGTCTGCAATCAGTAGTGCAACACACGTGGCCACGAAACAAGACGTCAGAATTGTGGTCGGAAAAGATTCTGACTGAGAGATACCAGAGACGCGTTTGACGGCTTGTGAATCAACATCGCTTCCAAGCCCGACAGCCTGTCAGCAATGGAACACCGGGGCGGGAACAGCATGCAGTGGGCAATTGTAGTGCGTCACCTCGCAAGAGGCCACTTCTCACAAAGGCACATAAAGACAACAGCAAAGTTCATCGGACTGGAACAACATGTGTCTGGTTTCCTGAACAACCGCCACCCTACTACAAATCGAATGAGCTGCAAAAATATCTTCAAATGTGTGTAATGTTATGGGACATAACTGCTAAGGTCATCAGTCCCTAAGCTTACACACTACTTAACCTAAATTATCCTGAGGTCAAGCGCACACAACCATGTCCAAGGAGGACTCGAACCTCCGCGGGACCAGCCGCACAGTCTATGACTGCAGCGCCTAGACCGATAGGCTAATCCCGCGCGGCGGCTGAGCTGTAAAATGAGCGGACTTGAACCTCACAGAAAGTCTGTGGGGGAATTTAGAACAACGAGTAAAATGGCGACTTCAGCATCCCCGCAAGCTGGTGAAACTGCATGTTCAAATTCTCAGCGAGTGGATTAATCTGCATCCGACGTACCTGCACAGTCGTGTGGACTCACATCCTAACCGAATCTAGGTGATTAGTCCAGGAGTGGAATCAACCTGTGTCCAAAGATGAATGCAACGATTGCTCTAGGGGTTACTAATTTTTAGTCGAGTGAGATTATATTTGAGACACGTCACTGCCTATCATTAAGGACATCGTGTTGGCAGATAGCACTAGAAGCAGGAGATCGGTGACGCTCGGCTGCGCCGCGCCGCGCGCCACTGTACGGAGCACTCACCTGCAACGGTCCCATGGTGGAGGAGGTCCTGAGCAGCGGCGGTGCGGCCGCACTTTTATACGGGCGGCCGGTGCGTGTGGCGGGCGGCGCCAAGGCGAGGGAGGGCGACGCGGTGTGTGCAACGCGGCTGCCCCCTCCAGACGCCGGAGATGGGGTCACCGCTTCCTCCGACGGCCTAACCTCGGCTGCAGGGGCGCAGCCACCGGCGGGTGCCGGCGCTCGCTGTCCGACGTCCGGTCACTTCTCTTGCCGTTTATTCCGTCACTGGAATGTAGCCATAGGGGGAGGATCATAACTGTCGACAGAGAGGCATCGAAGAGCTGCATCTGCATCTACTACTCCGCGAAGCCGTCATCACGTCGGTTGCTAGAGCTTATGTGGACATGGCGCTGCTTCAGCTCTATGACGTCAGTTCCTGCTATTACACACTAAGGAAAAATTTACGCACGTGAAACATGAAATAAGTTCTACGATAATTCGGTAACATGCAACAAAACGTTTAATTAACAAGAGGTACAAATGCTCTTTACGTCGCAAGCAGAACTTGGTAGAGGCCATATTAAATATCATAGTTTCCAGTAAAAGGCCATATTTATGGTGTTTTATATTAGAAGTTATGTTCTAGAAATATGCTGTTTCAAGACTCCTGCACATATGGGATCTCTCGAAAACGCATCGTTATTGGCACGGTTTGTTGTAATGAAATGACAGCAGACTGACCCTTAACATAGACAAATGTAATGTATTGCGAATACATACAAAGAAGGATCCTTTATTGTATGATTATATGATAGCGGAACAAACAATGGTAGCAGTTACTTCTGTAAAATATCTGGTAGTATACGTACGGAAATATTTGAAGTGGAATGATCATATAAAATCAATTTTTGGTTACGCGGGTGCCAGGTTGAGATTGATTGCGAGAGTCCTTAGAAAATGTAGTCAATCAACAAAGGAGGTGCTTATAAAACACTCGCTCGGCCTATACGTGAGTATTGCACATCAGTGTGGGATCCGTACCAGGTCGGGTTGACAGAGGAGGTAGAGAAGATCCAAAGAAGAGCGGCGCGTTACGTCACAGGGTTATTTGGTAAGCGTGATAGCGTTACGGAGATATTTAGCAAACTCAAGTGGCAGACTCTGCAAGAGAGGTGCTTTGCATCACGGTGTAGCTTGCTGCCCAGGTTTCGAGAGGGTGCGTTTCTGGATGAGGTACCGAATATTATGCTTCCCCCTACTTATAACTCCCGAGGACATCACGAACGTAAAATTATAGAGATACGAGCACGCACGGAGACTTTCCGGCAGTCGTTCTTCCCGCGAACCATACGCGACTGGAAAAGGAAAGGGAGGTAATGACAGTGACACGTAAAGTGCCCTCCGCCACACACCGTTGGGCGGTTGCGGAGTATAAGTGTAGATGTAGAGTACATAAGTTTGCAGGCTTTCGTGGCCGTTGACACTGAAGTTAAAATTTTCTGGGTTGTTAGGCCGCGTCTTATTTCCTCTAAAATAATCGGTATCGACCCCTCTGCAGGGATATTTTTCTAGAAATTCCTGTGTCCACTATTGCTAGAACATTATTGTTCTAGCAATAGTGGACACTGGAAATTCCTGAAGAAGACCCCAGCAGAGGCCTCGAAACGTCGATTACTTCAGAGGAAATATCACGCGGCCTAACAACCCAGAAGATTTTAACTTTACGAACATCATACTGGTGGTTAGAGAATTTTCGTATTTTTGTAAAAAACTGTGTCGGCTTCGCAACCGAAACTGTTTAGTTCTGAAATTCATATTTTTGGTTATTTTCGTATTATAACTTGCCTCTTATGAATGCAACAGCACATTGAAGATTCTTCACAAGTACTTGGGGATGCCACAGATTTAGCACCTTGCGTTCAAAGTCGAATACTATCTCATCTTTAAGCTGTTGCGTTGGGTTCAGATCTGAAATAGAGACAAGCTGGCCACTTTCAGGAATGTTAGTAACCAGACACCATAGCCTCAAAGATGCTGCTTTATATCAGGATGCACTGCCATGCCGATAAAAACAATCATTGCCTCCGAACTGTTCGACTACTGTACACGGTACAGAATGATGTTTGATGTACTATCAGAGAAACCCGGCGATCTGCAGGTTTTTATTTACAGCTGTGCGTCCAAGCCCGTACTACAGAGTGTCTGAGCTTAATGTTCATGACATAGTATCTCCTGAGCTACGTATCGTACAATAATATAATTTTGCAGTTACATACCGCGGCATAAGTACGAATGGAGGTAGTAGCGACGAAGTAATAAATTTAAACTTCATGCACGATGCAACAGTTCTTCACGCATCTCAATGTTTATGACTTCAAGTCCGCTGAGCTACGTGTCGTTCAGTGATATAATTTTGCATTTGCATTCGGTGCTACATGTGCATCTGTTTGCAAAACATGTCACGAATACAGCTAATAGTACAGAAGTTACATATTATAACGTCTTGCTCATGAACAATGGAAAAGTAGTAAGCGATAAACTGTTTTCCTTGCATCATGTTGAAGGAATTGCTTGCGTGAAAAAATTTGTAAAGGTATGAAATTACATGTAAAGTTTAATGCAAGTCACTAAGTGCTGTCATTCTCAAAAACTGAGCGAATAAAATCTGAGAATTCACGCATCGCTAGCTACGCTGATGCATCATATGCGCACTCATGTCTTCCATACGTAGTTGGTTCTTATCCCCATAGCCATAGTTGCCTGACAGTAAGGTGAAGGTGTATTGAGTAAGTTGAAATTGGTCCAGTGGTTTAGGAGGAGATGTGGAACACACACACACACACACACACACACACACAAATACATTTATCCTTCCACACTAAAGCGTGAGCTACCGTCCCCTCCCTACCCCACGTATTGTAACGCCATCTCCTGCCACTTCGCTATTGACACTGCACATGACAGCAGGTAACATTCACCAGGAATTCGTCAAACCCAATCGGTTCCATCGCGTCACTCCAAATCTCTCGTTTCCAGCCATCCACTGTCCAGTGACTTAGCCCTTTACATCACCTTAGGCATTGCTGAGCACTGACCACATAATTATTTGGCTTTTTAGGAGCTGGTCGACCACTGTACATTATTCGTTTTAGCGCCATACCCACCGTCTTTGTGGGAGCTGGAATGTTGGTATTGTGGACCTCACGAGTCATTCCTTCCGCTGATTTAATGTGATTTTCTACAATCACACTACGGAAAGTTCGACCGCCTCTGTGACTTACAGGAGGTCCGTTACGTGATGGTTTAGCTGTCGTTGTTCCTTCATGTTTCCGCTTTACAATCACAGCTTTCAAAAGGTTGAAATATCACTGATCGATTTGCCACTCGGGTACATCCAATGAATAGTCCACACTGAGCTGTCCTGACCGATCCATTCTGCTGTTATTGCTTCTCTACTCACAACACAACACTCCCTGCCTTCTTTTACACTGGCGGCTCTGCCTCTTGTGACGTCTTGCAGTCAGTTCGACATTACGTGTGACTGTCCGGATATTTTTGGTCAGAATGTGTATATGAAGGGCGATTGACTTCGTTAGCGCACAGCCCCAAGAGAAAACAAAAATGCCACTTCACGTAAGGAAATGATAAAAGTTGCGTTGAGCACTATGTGACTTAACTTCTCAGGTCATCAGTCCCCTAGAGCTTAGAACTAATTAACCCTAACTAACCTAAGGACATCACACACATCCATGCCCGAGACAGCATTCGAACCTGTGACCGTAGCGGTCGTGCGGTTCCAGTCTGAAGGATAGTTTAACTAAATAGAAATTGGTCTGAATATTCAGGTAAACTTGAGCACGTTAAGTTTCAGGTTTTCTCACAGTTTCCTAAAAAAGGGTGCTGCAGGTCCTGAGAAAACAATTACGGTTGAGGGACTAAGAGACTGGAAATGTTTGTCGTAAGTGATTATTTGCGTAGCAGTTACGATACAATACTGAAATGATTAGTGCACTATCCATAAGATTCTGTAAAATAGGTAAGTCTCCTTATTCGGAACGAAATTGTTTCTTTGACAGCAAGAGAAGGCAAATACAATCATTCAAGAACTTCTGAGTGCACGGATTTTTTATGGCATCTATGATACGACACAAGATATTAGTAAAATTGATCAGCTGTATCATTCGGCCAAATTATCAGATGACAAAAGCCGTAATAGTTGTTCCTGTTACCCTTCAACTACAACAGGAAGCCGATTCAAACGCACACACTGGTTATCTCGACGGTGCACTAGCCGTGCAAGCAATTATAAGACCTTCTTGTCAGTGCTCAGTTTAAAAGTCAAGTATAACTCGAAAGCAAATTATTGGTTAATAACTTTAAGGGATATTAAACAATAAATAATATTTATACACAAAAAACCTTAATCGTAAGGATTTATTCGTCAATAGAATTATCTTATTTTACGAATAACCCCTACGTTAATATTAGTGGTTTTAACTACTGCTAATACACTTCAAACATAGAAGACATTGAAAACAACTACTGTAAATGCTACGTAATACTAGTGTCAACCCTGCGACAGCAACTCCACAAGCGAGCGGCTCCCCCACTTTTCCACAAGGCTCACTCGCTATTGTAATCGCTGGAGGTGACAAGACCACGCACGATGCGCGTACAGCGCTTTAAAGCCTCATCGTAGTTCTTCGCCGCTATCTAGCAAGTCGTTTGGGAAGGTGTTGCCAGGAGGGTGTTACCAAGAGACAGTGGAATGGTTTAGAATGTTGAGAACTAGATGAATAGAATGGGTGGCTAAAGAAATGACACTGAACTGACTGGGGAAAAAATATATTTCTCGCACGACTAAAAGAAGTTATATTTTATAGGCCACATCACGAGGGATCAAGGAATCATCGAACTGGTAGTGAACGGGAATACGGCGGTAAATTTTATGAAAATGTCTGCTGGCCGGCATGATGCTGCATGGTTTGGAACCGCAGTACTCGACTATTCCAGCTCACTGATATGACACTTACCGAAAGCATCAAACTTTCCTCTTATTGCAAGCTTAATTCACCTTGGCGTCGCGAATAGGGTGATTAAAATTAAGGACAGGAGGTGATAGCACAACCCCACTTAATTGCAAATGGACTACAGACTCATTTATATAGCGTACAGAGATCCGTGAGTACACTTCCCAGGAGGCTGAAATGAGTGGCAAAAATGGTGTTATTAAAGATAACCGACAGTTAAGAGGCTGGCAGGTAACAGTCAGTCAATACGAAAAAGACCACTCACGATGAATCATGGAATAATGCGAATGTGGAAACTGAATGTGAAAAATTAGTGGAATGCAAGAGACAATACGTTTAGTGATGACTGTCGGTGGTCCAGAAGCGATCGAAATTGCGAGACGTCCTCATAATTTCGGTGCAGTAATTGGCATGACTTGCGAACAACGAGATTTTAAGCCATTTTATTCTGCAAAACCAGCAGCTTCTCCAAAACGTCTGAGGTCTTAGGCAATCAGGTAAAGTACTGGAGCATGACACCTAGTTTATAGGTGCATGTGGCTTGTAAGATGTTTGTACTAAGCGCGAAAAACCCGTGTTGTCTTTAGATCATCTCTGTAGGTCATCCGCTGGATGCGTTGGGTGCTATTTAAACTTTATGCACGTAAAGGAAACAGTTTATCGTCCAGAAAGGAATTACACTTTACGGCCGTGCTACATGAGTCTTTTGGGAAGATTGTGGGGAGCGATTAGGTTGCCAGATACAGACATCTTCTAATTGCCAAGCTAATTTTATGACATACCTACGCGAGAGGCATTGTTTCCATAATGGATTTACAAAGTTACAGTTATTGAGCTACATGAAATAAAATCGTTATAAATTCTGAACGGTTTACATTAGGACTTCTAAACTGCAGGGTTGGCGGCAGGGCATGAAAGGTATTAATATGCGCATGCGCACGTGTCTTACTGTCGGCAGATTTCATTTGGATGTGTTCGTCAATAAGCGAAATTGTCGAATTTTGGAACTGGGAGTCCGCATTTCGCGATCGAGAAGACTGTGTGGTATGCAATGTCCAGTCACGGAATAATCGGTGCTATATTCCTTGATGGCACGATAACTACCGAACGATGCTTGAAGGTTTCAGAAGATGATTATCCACGGGGATCACGCGTGGTCTAGGCGTAGCGTCTTTGATTCATAAAAAAAAAGTCTTCGGTCCCGGGTTCGATCCCAGCCAGTGCCTAAATTTTGATAAATAATCAGCATTGGCGGCCGAAAGACTTCCGACATAAGAAGTCAGCCTCATTCTGCCAACGGCCTTGTCAAAGAGGGCGGAGGAGCGGATAGAGGTTCAGGGCACTCTCTTGGCCTAGGGGTGGGAAATTGTCCCTAAAGGCGGAAGAATCAGCAATGATCAACGACATGAGGATGCAGAAGGCAATGTATCCACAGGACATGTGGCCTGTAGTTGAAGAAGTGTCATGATGATCTCTCCATTGGCAAAAGATTCCGGAATAGTCCCCCATTCGGATCTCCGGGAGGGGACTGCCAAGGGGGAGGTTACCATGAGAAAAAGATTGAATAATCAACGAAAGGATAATGTCCTACGAGTCGGGGCGTGGAATGTCAGAAGCTTAAACGTGGTAGGGAAACTAGAAAATCTGAAAAGGGAAATGCAAAGGCTCAATCTAGATGTAGTAGGGGTAAGTGAAGTGGAAGGAAGACAAGGATTTCTGGTCAGATGAGTATCGGGTAATATCAACAGCAGAAGAAAATGGTATAACAGGTGTAGGATTCGTTATGAATAGGAAGGTAGGGCAGAGGGTGTGTTACTGTGAACCGTTCAGTGACCGGGTTGTTCTAATCAGAATCGACAGCAGACCAACACCGACAACGATAGTTCAGGTATACATGCCGACGTCGCAAGCTGAAGATGAACAGATAGAGAAAGTGTATGAGGATATTGAAAGGGTAATACAGTATGTAAAGGGGGACGAAAATCTAATAGTCATGGGCGACTGGAATGCAGTTGTTGGGGAAGGAGTAGAAGAAAAGGTTACAGGAGAATATGGGCTTGGGACAAGGAACGAAAGAGGAGAAAGACTAATTGAATTCTGTAACAAGTTTCAGCTAGTAATAGCGAATACCCTGTTCAAGAATCACAAGAGGAGGAGGTATACTTGGAAAAGGCCGGGAGATACAGGAAGATTTCAATTAGATTACATCCTGGTCAGAGATTCCGAAATCAGATACTGGATTGTAAGGCGTACCCAGGAGCAGATATAGACTCAGATCACAATATAGTAGTGATGAAGAGTAGGCCGAAGTTCAAGACATTAGTCAGGAAGAATCAATACGCAAAGAAGTGGGATATGGAAATTCTAACGAATGACGAGATACGTTTGTAGTTCGCTAACGCTATAGATACAGCAATAAGGAATAGCGCAGTAGGCAGCACAGTTGAAGAGGAATGGACATCTCTAAAAAGGGCGATCACAGAAGTTGGGAAGGAAAACATAGGTACAAAGAAGGTAGCTGCGAAGAAACCATGGGTAACAGAAGAAATACTTCAGTTGATTGATGAAAGGAGGAAGTACAAACATGTTCCGGGAAAATCAGGCATACAGAAATACAAGTCGCTGAGGAATGAAATAAATAGGAAGTGCAGGGAAGCTAAGACGAAATGGCTGCAGGAAAAATGTGAAGACATCGAAAAAGATATGATTGTCGGAAGGACAGATTCAGCATACAGGAAAGTCAAAACAACCATTGGTGACATTAAAAGCAACGGTGGTAACATTAAGAGTGCAACGGGAATTCCACTGTTAAATGCAGAGGAGAGAGCAGATAGGTGGAAAGAATAATATACAGAAGAATGGAAAAGAAAATTGAGAATGTGCTAGGTGACGATCAGTTTGGCTTTAGGAAAAATAAAGGCACGAGAGAGGCAATTCTGACGTTACGGCTAATAATGGAAACAAGGCTAAAGAAAAATCAAGACACGTTCATACGATTTGTCGACCTGGAAAAAGCGTTCGACAATATAAAATGGTGCAAGTTGTTCGAGATTCTGAAAAATGTAGGGTTAAGGTATAGGGAGAGACGGGTCTTATACAACATGTACAACAACCAAGAAGGAATAATAAGAGTGGACGATCAAGAACGAAGTGCTGGTATTAAGAAGGGTGTAAGACAAGGCTGTAGCCTTTCGCCCCTACTCTTCAATCTGTACATCGAGGAAGCAATGATGGAAATAAAAGAAAGGTTCAGGAGTGGAATTAAAATACAAGGTGAAAGGATATCAATGATACGATTCGCTGATGACATTGCTATCCTGAGTGAAAGTGAAGAAGAATTAAATGATCTGCTGAACGGAATGAACAGTCTAATGAGTACACAGTATGGTTTGAGAGTAAATCGGAGAAAGACGAAGGTAATGAGAAGTAGTAGAAATGAGAACAGCGAGAAACTTAACATCAGGATTGATGGTCACGAAGTCAATGAAGTTAAGGAATTCTGCTACCTAGGCAGTAAAATAACCAATGACGGACGGAGCAAGGAGGACATCAAAAGCAGACTCGCTATGGCAAAAAAGGCATTTCTGGCCAAGAGAAGTCTACTAATATCAAATACCGGCCTTCATTTGAGGAAGAAATTTCTGAGGATGTACGTCTGGAGTACAGCATTCTATGGTAGTGAAACATGGACTGTGGGAAAACCGGAACAGAAGAGAATCGAGGCATTTGAGATGTGGTGCTATAGACGAATGTTGAAAATTAGGTGGACTGATAAGGTAAGGAACGAGGAGGTTCTACGCAGAATCGGAGAGGAAAGGAATATGTGGAAAACATTGATAAGGAGAAGGGACAGGATGATAGGACATCTGCTAAGACATAAGGGAATGACTTCCATGGTACTAGAGGGAGCTGTAGAGGGCAAAAACTGTAGAGGAAGACAGAGATTGGAATATGTCAAGCAAATAATTGAGGACGTAGGTAGCAAGTGCTACTCTGAGAGGAAGAGGTTAGCACAGGATAGGAATTCGTGGCGGACCGCATCAAACCAGTCAGTAGACTGATGACTAAAAAAAATCCAAAGTGACCTTGAGTACGACAAGATGTGGTTCATGCAAGACGAAGCTCCACCCCATCGAAGCAGGAGAGTGATGTTCTGGAAGAACACTTTGGGGAACACATTCTGCCTCTTGGGTACCCAAATACCACGAGCACGGTCTCGATTGACCACCATGTTCTCCCGGTCTGAACACACGCTACTCCTTTTTGTGGGGCTGTATTTAAGACAAGGTGTACAGCAATAACCCCAAAACCACTGCTGAACTGAAAACAGCCATTCAGGAGGTCATCGACAGCATCGATGTTCCGACACTTCAGTGGTTCATGCAGATTTTCGCTATTCGTCTGCACCAGATCATCGCCAATGATGGCAGGCACATCGAACATGTCACAAGCTAAATCCGGTCATGTGTAATGACTTTGACATGTTGAGTAAAGTCTATGCACGCCGTAGTTTGTAATTAATCTACTGTTTTTTTCATATAGTTCAATAATTGTCATCCTGTACTTTCAACGGGCAATATCATCTTAGTACAAATTTCCACTTTTTCTATAGCCGACAACTGTATTGATATTAGAACAATATTAACGTATCGCTTATTTTTCAGTCCTAATTGCACATTTTTTCGATCTCCCTGCTTGATCTTCAGAGTTATGTAGTGTTCTGAAGTGTATTTACGATGTAAACGTGTGGGTCTGCTAATCGTTATTTTGTTTCAATTTTCGGCAAGATGACGTTTCCAGTTAAACGGAATCTTGAGGAGTGCCTCACGCGTAGAAATGGCAGTGAAGTCGCTTAATACTTAAAGACGTCATCGTCTGGGAATCTAATCGGCCTCAGCAAACATCGCAAAAGGCTCAGTTAGGATTGCTGTAAAATATAGTCCCTTTCTGGATGATCAACTGTTTTTTGCAAATGCTGAGGTTTTAAAAAGCATCCAACTGTACTGCACATTATAAGTGTGGTGGATGATCCACAGACAACACGAATTTTTTACGATTAGTACTGTCGTCTTACACTCGGCATGGAACCACAGCATTACTTTAGGTGAGTGCCAAAAGTTCAAAAGTTTATGGGAAGCTGGCGGTTTCGTAGAGTAAAACGGCTTACAGTCTCGTAGCTAGCAAGCCACGATAGTTGCTACGTCGGAATTACGAGAGCAACTCGCAGTTAGGATATCTCCCGGGCCAAAGACGTTCATCACTAAACATAATTCCTCTTGCTTGCTATAAGATTTTACCACTCGATTTCCACATTCTCGTTATTCCATGATTCACTGTATGTCTTTTTCTTATTTACTCAGTGTTGTCTGCCGGCCTCTTAACCGTCGGTTATCTTTAATAACACCTGCCACTGATTTCAGTGTTTTCTGAATAATTAAGATACGTGAGCCTGCTGGAATGAACTCATGGATCGCTGTGAAAAACACACAGTCCTGTCACATCAATGTTAACACCACCTATGTTCGACGTCAACGTTCAATAACCGTTCACAGGCGGCAGGTGGCAGCACTAGCAGTGGAGGGTATATGAATCGTGTCGGGAGTGGGGGGGGGGGGGGGGGGGGGAGTGGGGAGAGGGACGCGGAAAACAGTGCAGGCGTTGTCGTAATGTAGAAACGGAGCGACTTATATGACGTCGGAAAGGGCATGATCATTGCCTTTAGGTTCAAGGGTGGAAGCATTTCCGAAACGGTTAAGTCTGTAAACTGTTCGCGTGCAGTCATGGTTAAAGTAGACTATGCATGGCAAAACGGCCCTACCAAGAACTGGTGGAGAGGCAACTGAGGAGCGCCATGAGCCATAGAGAATAGGAGTGAAAGACGGCTACGGATATGTGGACGGCCGAGCGGATGTGCAACTCTTGAGCAGCAGGTGCTGATGGCAAGGGGGGTACGGTAAAATCTTCCTGGTGCTCTTCGAACCCCAGACGTACAGTGCGAGCTGCTAGACGCCATTGTACCGAGGAAAAACACAAACCATGTGGAGACAGACATGGTTCCCAATGATAGATGCATACCTGTTTCGATCCACTGTGCCTGCCAGAATGACGAGATCACCCAGGGAATTCCCTCCGGTCTGGGCCGGCCGCGGTGGTCTCGCGGTTCTAGGCGCGCAGTCAGGAACCGTGCGACTGCTGCTGTCGCAGGTTCGAATCCTGCCTCGGGCATGGATGTGTGTGATGTCCTTAGGTTAGTTAGGTTTAATTAGTTCTAGGTTCTAGGGGACTGATGACCACAGCAGTTGAGTCCCATATTGCTCAGAGCCATTTGAACCATTTTGAACCTCCGGTCTGGACCATTCCGACGATTCTTGCAGGGTATTTGCTTTCAGACATTTCATACCGTGTATGCCAAAGGCCTTCAGTCCAATGGACCAAGGATTCATACGAAAAGGATACGTGTCGCTACTCAGTGGACGTCCAGTTGCGATAGTGGTGTACATATTCCGGCAATTGCCGCCGATGAACAGCAGTGCAGTCGGCGTGGCTCCACATCACTGGCGGTACTTCGAGAACCTCACCTACTTTCTTCCTGCACGTCTTCCAGTGGTCCGCGCTGCGAAGGAGCTTATTTAAATTTTTGGCAGGTGTTCACGTTAATGTGACTGGACAGTAAGATGTTTGATCGAGTGTAGTCCATTCTCATTTAAGTGGAGCTGTCCTTAATTTTAATCACACTGGGCCACCACCGCTGCGTGATCCTAGCCGAATGAAACCTGCAGTAAGCGATGCTCAAAGATGTGCAAATGTGTGTGAAATCTTATGGGACTTAACTGCTAAGGTCATCATTCCGTAAGCTTACACACTACTTAACCTAAATTAAAAGCTCGAGTAGTTGACAACTCCGGTTTCAAGCGACGCTGCTCAGCAACCATTTTTACAATTGTTTATTCCTGTATTTCCATTCATCACCAGTTCGGCGATTCCTTGAACCATCAGGATGAGGGCTATGAAAGGTCCCTTCTTTTGTTGTGCCAGACATACCTTTTCTCTCCCAATAAATTTAGTATCACTTCATTCGTTATCCCTTCTAGCCATCTATCAGTCAACAATAAATTTTGGCGTATCTCAGTATTTGACGTATCTCTTGAACTAGGTGCCGCACAATGATCTACTTTTTCTCGTAAATTCAGTGGTGTAAGTGAATACTGCCTGAAAAATGAGTCACGAATGCAGTTAGCAGAAAAAAAGGAGTAATAAATTAAAACGTCATGCTTCATGTTGCACATTTATTACATGAACAGCAGAAATGTAGTAAGCGACAAACTTTTTTTGTTTCAGAATTTTGTGGTGGTCGTCAGCCAGAAAAAATTTCGTAAATGTTTGAAACTATGTGTACAGTTTGTTGCAAATCTCTTTGTATTTGCGTTCTCAAATATTGGGTAATTAAAGTATGGGTAAATCCGCGTCATGTGCTGCACAGCTTTTTCATCCCCACCGCTTAGATAGGTGGGCGGTTCGTATCTCCAAAGTGATTCCTTACAGACAGTATACGCTACGTGAACCAAGTTTGGTTGGAATCGGTTTAAAAGAAGATGTGGAACTTACATACAAACATGCGCACATCCATTTCTATAATTGGCACAGATACAGTATTGAGATTAATTTTCTATCCTTGTCTTATGCTAATGTATGCCCTGACTCCTTCCACATCCTTGAAGTTACTTCATTTTGATTGGATCCACGACCACGATGAACGAATGTACGAATGAAAAACAGTCTGTAGGGCCCATAACTTTGTGTTACAGTAAGTATGGTGCAGGCCTTCTTGCCTGTTGCACCCACCACTTCGTTGCCTCAAACTTCGATGTTTCCTTGTAACAAGCAGAATGAAACTTATTTCCCCAGCTTAGGTCTTAGCTGCTTTCTCTGCTATGTACACGCACTGGATGGCGTGAATAATCGCCAACTTTGTTATTGCACCGAAGGTCTCGGAGGACGTGAGAACGCACTGGATGGCGTGAATAATCGCCAACTTTGTTATTGCACCGAAGGTCTCGGAGGACGTGAGAAAATCCATAGATAGAAAATGTCTCACCTATTCCAGTGTTCTCAGTGCCGTATGTGTCTTATCGTGATAGACAATTCGTCTGGTAAACGAGTCAGGAAGTGACAACCAGGGAAAACTCCAGAGCATCCATAGTAGTACCTCGTTAGCGGGTGTATTTCATATCGAAGTCCACTAATTCTACGTTCAAGCGAGTTCCATAAGGAGGTTATAATTAAACATTTGGCCAACGGCCTTGCTGCAGTGGTAATACCGGTTCCCGTCAGATCATCGAAGTTAAGCGCTGTCGGGCTGGGCTAGCACTGGAGTGGGTGACTATCCGGTCTGCCGAGCGCTGTTAGCAAGCGGAGTGCGCTCAGCCCTTGTGAGGCAATATAAGGAATTACTTGATAGAGAAGTAGCGGCTCCGGTCTCGGAAACTGACATACAACCAGGAGAGCTGTGTGCTGACCATATGCCCCTGCACATCCGCATCCAGTGACGTCTATGAACTGAGGACGACACCGTGGCCGGTCAGTGCCGTTAGGCCTTCATGACCTGTTCTGGAGTTTTTTTTCCTCTAATTAAACTTTCGCTTCATGAGAGGAACCGCGTGCCTTTTAAATGATTTTAAAACGATTGTACGTAGCGTTGTCCAAAATGTTTCCTCTAATTCTAAGGAGAACGTCTTAACGTGTTAGCAGGATGAATGGCTTACCAATGTTGTTTGTGGAAGTGGTCAGCCAGTCACCTTTCTCTGTGAGGTTGTTTA
This sequence comes from Schistocerca gregaria, assembly GCF_023897955.1. Taxonomy (NCBI): domain Eukaryota; kingdom Metazoa; phylum Arthropoda; class Insecta; order Orthoptera; family Acrididae; genus Schistocerca; species Schistocerca gregaria. Next base: position 291,200,975 of record NC_064927.1, read on the forward strand.
AGCTCCTCTGTCGTTTTACTTGTGTTTTAATTCCTCAATTTGTTCGTTATCTTCAATCGTGTGTGAGAGAGTGGTTATGTGGGTGAAGACGAGTAAGGTTGGAGTGCGTGAGTGTGTGTCGTTTTGCGAACGACTAATCGTAGCAAGACAACGAAACTTCTTGGAAACATTTGTAAGGACATGCAGAAAGGAAATAACGAATAAACCACTGAAGGGAACACATTTTAATTTCCACATGAAAGGGTAACATTTGTTAGTTGCATACCTTCCTCACTTTCAAGGTTTCAAACACTGCTTACTATGACGACCATCTCCACCCACGACAGCCTTTAACTGCCTAGAGCGTGCTCTACTCTTGCCCGAAATATCTCAGATGGAATGTTGTCTACCTCCCTTGCTATGCTCACCTCCACCCTCTAACGTGTTAGTGTCCCACTGATAAACCCTGTCCTTCAGGTAACACACAGCCAGAATCACAAATGTTCAAATCTGGTGATCTTGGTGGCCACACAGTTTGGAACGATGGGCCCCGCAGGCGTTAGCTAGGATAGATACCGGGGAAGACATCAGACAACTCCCGAAGGCCAATGCTTTGGGTACGTGGAAGTCGTGGGGGGTACGGGCAGGCAATGTTTTTGTAATAAAAGCCTTTGTTTAACCTTTAAAATTTTATAGCCTTATTCACTTAATTTCAAAATAGTAAGTGAACATTCGCTATCATGAACAACAAGATCATCAATATAGTTTGTTAATGAAATTTCCTGAAGTATTTTAACAGATCAAAGAGCAGCTCTCAGAATCAATTTACAACGCTTAAAACCCAGTATACCTGTTTAAGCAACGGAAAAAATACAAATTTCATAATGCCAGGTTAAATAAAAGATACTAATGCCACATGGCAATACCAAAATTTTCGTAGATATGGTTCAAATGGCTCCGAGCACTATGGGACTTAACGTAGAGGTCATCAGTCCCCTAGAACTCAGAACTACTTATACCTAACTAACCTAAGGACATCACACACATCCATGTCCGAGACAGGATTCTAACCTGCAACCGTAGCGTAGGCACGGTTCCAGACTGAAGGGCCTAGAACCGCTCGGCCACACTGGCCGGCCTCGTAGATATCACCTGTGATCTCTAAAGGCAATAAAATATTGATCACAAATTTTTTAATCAAATCAACTTAAGTGCAATGAAATCGGATTAGTATCAATGTACACTCAAACCCGGTCGCCTCTACGATGCGTACCGTATCAAAAAATATTTTCCTTCCTCTTAAACACTTTACACCATAAACATCCTTACATGTGATGCATGCCACCGCCGACGAATTATGACAAATAATTAAGCATAAATGTTATAATTAACCAGGTATATAAAACTTTTCCTTTAAAAATCAAAAAACACCAATCAAATCCTAAGCTCGGTGGTTACATTCGTTAAAAAAATACAATACATATCTTTTGATTTCTTCGTGGTCATGCGCTGTTGTGCAACGTTCTGTCCTTCGGAATCACATGCGGCACGGGAAAGATTTTCCCCGATGTACAAAACGTTAACAGGGTGTAACCAATTTACATAATTTGCATACTAGGATTATACATCGATGTGGATGCGGCTCGCAAATCTTAAAACGGGCGAGGGAGTAGGTGCGGCACTACCTAAGTAGAACCGTAAAATACCATAAGAAGTGAAATTCAGTCAACACAATTCATAAGCGTCCGACTGAAAAGGTCCACAGTCAATCTTTCCCCTACTACAAGCACTTAACAGTACCTCCATAGTTCACTCGTGGACACTACCAGAGTGTCAGTTACTCGTTACAACTGCAGATAACAAGTTTAATACACTAGGGGCCGACATAGGTTTCCTAATAAGACAAATAACGATTCAGACTTTCACTAGAATCCACTTTCGATCCAGAAGAGTCATTTGCCTTAAAGCTGCTAAGTAGATGACAGTGCCGATATCAACGATCTCGTCCCAAGCAGCGCTCTAAATGGAGGCTGCAGTATCAAAGCAAAGCTTACACCATTCACAAGTCTGATATACTCGACACCAACGTGCACCTTTTTAGAATTCTTGTGTTCACGTCATACACCAAACTTGCAATAATTCTTCGTCGGAATCCAAGAGCAGAACCAGGAAATCAGTTCTCAGCTGTTGAATAACCACACGATGATCGCCATCGGGACAACACCGGCCCTCCACACTGGGATCTTCGAGCCTACGGCGTACCGTCCCCAACCGACTGCTTCCGCGGGGCCCACCGACCAAGCTGCCTTGCCCTCCGACACCGGCGTCGCTCCTCACGCACAGTCCACCGCAAACCTCCAACAACCCCTTCTTCCTCGTTCTGTCCACCTCGCGGCGCGGGGGAAGCCAACTCGCCAAAGACTCCGATCTCGATACTGACATCGCAACGAGTACTGGGAAGGCGGGTGGTTCCAAAAAAGCAAAAAAAAAAAAAAAAAAAAAAAATTAAGTAGCGAGCCGTACCGCTCACTCCAATGTGTTACGGAGCAACCAATTGACTTCATGAGTATTGTGATGTGGAGCTCCATCGTGCATTAAAACAGTGGAGTCCAAAGCACCTCTCTCCCATAAAACTGGCATCACGCTGCCCATCTTTTGTCCATGAGGTCCGAGTTCCGCCCTATGTCGCCTTACCACTACCGGCCCTAATGGCAAGTGAAGACACTAATACTGCTAACAACGTAAATTCTGCAGTGCACAGCCTAGCCATTATTGCTATAAAGTTTGTTAACCATATGGTAAATACTTTTATGTCTACATTGGCTCAAGTAGCGAAAGTTTGATTATAACCAACTGGCATATTACATCACGACATAACACTGACTTGCTGAAGTCCTAGGTCATATTTACACTCACATGAAACCTCAACAATTCAGGAATAAAATTCACATTCCCAATAATCTTATTTGTTGAGCTGAGGGAAGAGGCACAGTATTTAAAAAACAGAAGGAAAGGGTCGTCGTTCCGTTGGTGGTTGCTGAATGACTTCATGCAATTACTGAGGTGGTTTCAACATAGCCACGACTGATTGCCCATCGCCACACTTCTCGAAATGTATTATTGATTGTTACAATGTCTGTATTTATAAACTGTTTCTTCACATTGCTGTGCCTTTCATACAATCGTGCATCTGACGATTACAGGTATGGTGAATATTACCAGCTGTTTGTGACAGATGAAGTTTTTTTGGAGCGTGAACATACAGGCAAGAACACAGACGTTGTAACCATCAATGATGTACCCATGGCTCGACGGGCGAAAACGACGATCAGATATATTTGTCTTCCTGTGCGGGAATCACGGAATGTGGGAGCATAAGCGTTGTGGACTCTGTGACATGGAACTCTGAGTCGATCCGGGGGATGTACTAAGATAGCCGAAGTGGTTAAAGGGCCATTTGCGATAAATGGGAAATTCGGCATCGATCCCGTACTGGTACAAATTTTCATGTTTCGCAAACAGCTAACGCGAATCCAGATTTGCTAAATGCGACTCAATTTCGTAATACTTCCCAAAATGTGCGCGATCCTTTCTCCTATTCGCTCTTTCACTACTTTGGACGGCGCAACATATTATACTCTAATCTTCTTTAATGGTTTAATGGTAATAGCACAATGACAAATCGGTTCCATCCAACATAGTTTTTGATGTCAGAGTAGTAGATTGATATCAAAACTATTTGTATATAAATCTGTAGGATTTCGTTGCCGTTGCCGTTGAAAACAGCTAAGTGGATAGGCCTCTACAAACTTCTCGAATGCTCGACGTTTGGAAGCCTGCGATCGGTTCTTCCGTGTTCAGCTATCCAGAGGCACCAGTGAAATACTGAATAAGATCTCAGCAGAAGAATCGAGACATCGAGCATTGGAGAAGGTGGGAGAGGAATATGATGCTGCATATTGACATGCCTGCAGATGTTCAAGTGTCTGCTGAAAAGCTGTCTAAGGCTGTGTTTACAGTCACTCCGATATCTGAGGATTCCACGGACGACCGACATCGGCCAGAGACGGCTGATCATTTCAAATCATTACGTCACTACGTGTGCGGTCACACTATAGCCGATCTTATCTCCAGAACGTTCAGACTTTGGACGACAATCTGTGAAGTTGAAATCAGTATGCCTTCTTCGGTCAATTCGACCGGCGTCCTCGAACACGAAATATGGAGCATAAGAAACTGAAAAGTTTAGTTCAAGAAAGAGTGAGTTTGTGGTATCCGGAGGATAACAATTCCATAATCGGGATATAGTTCGAAATCTATGGACTGAAATTGCAGGTTTACTCGAAACCTCAAATAGGAAAAATCTTTCTTGTAAATTTTGTCAATAGATTATAACCTCAAAAACTAATTTATTTAAGTCAAAAGGGTGGCCTATCTTATATGCTTATTGCTACTGTGCTGGATCTTTTTTGTAGTAGATTTTCATTAGTTGTCTACAAATTATTATTATTGCTTACTGGCGTTTTATGCCAGTAGGGTAGTGATTCTGTCAATATGAAGTGGTTTGCAAATATAGTGTACGGTTTGTATTTAGACTTTTAAGTGCTTTAGGTTTTTAGAGCACCTTATTCTACATGTTATATTTGTTTTTCACTTGTGTGCTATGTGAGTCATTGAATGTCAATTGGCGTGATACAGCGAAACAGAGTGTTTATAAGTTGCTTTTCAAGTTCACCACTATTATCTCGAGTATGTAACAAAATTTCTCCCGTAATCTAGTAATTCGTAAAACTAGTCTCGTTATTCCGGTAATTGAGGCCAGAGTGTATAGTACTCGCCACGTTCTTTACAGGATAGGAAAGTTCATTCATATGCCATCGGCGCCTCTTTAATAGCAGAAGCCACTATGTAGCATTCGCATCCAAGTATAGGAGCGTCATTGGGTCCACTGCACCCCAAGAGGTTAAAGTCTAACCTAGTTCATACATAGAGCAGATTCTAATCTAACCTCCTCGACCCTGGCAAAAGCTGACGAAGGAAATCGGACGCACTATGAACACGCTGTCGGCCGATGGTATCGGGCGATCTCAGGGGACGGTGTATGACGACCGTAGTCGGTGCCATTGTGGACGCAGCCAACCTCCAGGATTATAATCCGGGCGGATCAGTTGGCTGCGTGGACGGCAAACACAGAAGCCGGCCGAGCTTCGTCAAACGAATAGAATGAAAAAACTCGGTAAAAAAATGATGATCGCACATCTGATAGCTTTATTCTTCAGCTTGATGATGAACTGCCTATCATTTCGTTAACCGTTATAATTATCGTGATATTTGAAAAATTGTCAAACTACTGCAAGAAAGGCAAATAGTTTGCGATGAAAAATAGAGGTCGCTATGAATCTGTGTTTGGTGCACGTTATGTCATATGCAGCGTGGTACCAAATGCAGTTAATGTATTTGAGTATTGTTTAAACATGGTATGGGGTCTGTAACTCACTCCATTCCTGAGTAAATGGATCGTATACGGCTCATGTCGTTTCGCTCGCATTCCTGGACAATAAAGCGGAAATAAAATATCACCCATGTGTCTCATAAACGTTTTGAGATATCCGAAATAGCTTTTGGCAAATGACAGTACGCGGAGAGTAGGTTGCCATATGGTACTGTCTTTAACTTCCTTATCTAGCGCGATATACAAGTAATTACAGATTTTTTTAGAGGAATAATTTAATTTTTTAATGGACAGCTGCTGAAACGAGAATTTTTGGAAATTGGAAATTTGCGGTAAGTTCCTATGGGACCATACTGCTGAGTTCCTTGGTCCCTACGCTTACACACTACTTAATCTAGCTTAAACTAACTTACGCTAAAAACAACACACACACCCATGCCAGAGGGAGGACACGAACCTCCAACGGGGGAGCCGTGCGAACCGTGGCGAGGCGCCCAAGACCGCACGGATACCTCACGCTGCGAGAATTGTTACAGGTTCCTAGAAACCAGAAGTATTTTTCTAAACATGGTTCTGACATTCACAATAGGATTCGTAACCACTCTAAGAATATAGCCAACTACCAAGGTTTCGTGGAATTACCTCCAGCCACAAGATTTGAGTACCTGCTGAAGATGATTTTCTAAATAATGTACCTAATTTATACAAGATACAGAACTTTCTAAATGCAATCGGTGTTGTTGACAGGGAACACTTTCGTCTGAAACTTTCACAAATTGCTTGTACAATATTTATAACTATAATACATTTTAAACATTTTTGGAAGATAGCTGCCAACAGCCGTTAACTATGTATAAAATGCATATTCGAAGCATCAGATATTTTTATTTTAAATTCTAATTTTACCGGTTTCGGTCTTGGAGCATCTTCACGGATGAAGGGTTCTAATGGTTTAAGCCGCCATATTGCGTTAGTCATTACTTAAAATGTGTAGTGCTTTTCATGAATATAAATATATGACATACGGCTGTAAAAGCAAACATCCAAATACAAATTGTGTACAGAGCAGTATGGCGGCTTAACCCTTCAGCCGCAAAGATTGTCCAAGACCGAAAGCGATAGAATTTGGGATTTAAGTAAAAATAGCTGATATTTAAAACATGCATTTTATACATAAAAAGTTTTGGTTGAGTCACCATACAACCACTTTCAGATCATCACAAGAAATGCAATATAATCAACCTCCAGTGGTATGGGCAAGAAAGAGAAGGTCGCAGATTTCACTCTTTTAGCGTATTTTTCTTGATGCAAGAATAAGAGCTTAATATATTGCCAGATATTCCACTACAAAAGACTTCCGGTGTATTGCCTTTTGTGTTCAGTGGAAATGAGGCAAGTCCCTTGATCAACTCTTACAGTCGACGGGTTTTAGACCCAGGGAAAGAATATGTCGATTAACGCTTTTCCAGACCACAATGGTTAATCGAATGTGCTTTAGAAATAATGAGCCGATATAAGCTTCACCAGAATTTGCTGACAATATTTAGTAAAATATGTGCTCCCCACAACACTGACCTAAAAGGATCCCTGAGTGTCGATAAGAAAATACTATAGAAATCGACTATCCTTTACAAGGCACTTATTAGACAAGTCAAAATTTTAACAGAGCTACAAATGAAGCTGTGCAATTGAGACGTTTTTGTAAACTTTTTTCATTTAATAAAACATGGTTTCTGTGTGGTTGTCAGCTAGGCTACTTCGATTTTATTATTGCCTGCCGTTTTAAGACAGTAAAAGAAATAAGAGACTAAGAAAATGTATTCCGTACTTTATGTTTGTAATACTGCTGCTATCTTGTCAGATGACTTGTTCAAAATGAACCATTTGTGGTGACACCTGTTGTGCTGCTTCCACAAAGAACACCGAGTAAAAGCAACCGCTATCAACACTTCTACTTATGCCATTGTCTCAACAGTACAGCAAAAGAAACACAAGCGCCGGCAACATCACTGACCATGCAACCCTCAGCAACACCCTAACGCTGTTGGAATCGCCTAAACACAGCCATAGTAGCTGGCGTTGAGAAACAAGTGAAAGATTTGAAATCAAATAAATCACCAGGTTCGGATGGAATCCCAGTTCGATTTTACAAAGAGTCCTCTAGAACACTGGCCTATTTCCGGGCCCAGCACCAAGTCCCGAGCGACTTGAAAAAGCCGCAGGAGACTTCAGTATACCAGAAGAATAAAAAAACGGAGCCGCAAAATTACAGACCAATATTCCTAACTTCCGTTTACTGCAGAATTCTTGAAAGTATGTTCAGTTCGAATATAATAAACTTTATTAAGACAGAGAAGCTTATGTCCACGAACCAGTATGGTTTTAGAAAGCATTGCTCGTGAGAAACTCAGCTTGCCCTTTTCTCACACGGTACACTGAGAACTATGGATGAAGGGCAACAGGCAGATTCCACATTTCTAGATTTCCGGAAAGCATTTTATACGGTGAACCGTCTGCTAACGAAGGTACGAGTATATGGAATAAGTTCACAGGAATGTGAGTGGCTGGAAGATTTCTTAAATAACAGAACCAAATATGTTGTCCTCGAAGGCGAGTGTTCATCAGAGACAAGGAAAAAATTTGGAAATTTGTGGTAAGGTCTTATGGGACCAAACTGCTGAGGTCATCGGTCCCTAAGGTTACACTCTACTTAATCTAACTTAAAATAACTTACGCTAAGGACAACACACACATCCATGCCCGAGGGAGGAGTCGAACTTCCGAAGGGGGTAGCCGCCAGAGACAAGGGTATCGTAGGAAATGCCCCAGGGAAGTGTGAAAGAACCGCTGCTTTTCTCTGTGTAAGTAAATGATTTGGCGGACAGAATCGGCAGCAATCTGCGGTTGTTTGCTGATGATACCGTGGTGTGCAGTAAGGTGTCAAAGTTGAATGACTGTAGGAAGGTAGGAAGGTACAAGACGACTAACACAAAATTTCCAGTTGGTTTGATGAATGGTAGCTTGCTTAAATGTGGAGAAATGTAAGTTAAAGCGGAGACAGTATTACTGATGTCCTGCTTGACACAGTTAAGTCTTTTAAATATCTGGGCGTAACGTCGCCAAGCGATATGAGGTGGAACGAGCTTATTAGAATTGTGGTAGAGAAGGCGAATGACCGACTTCAGATTATTTGGAGAATTTTAGAAAAGAATGGTTCACTTGTAAAGGAAACCGCATGCGGAACCTGGTGCAACCTATTCGTGAGCACTGCTCGAGTGTCTAGTAGCAGGTGGGACCGAAGGATGACACCCATCAATTCGGAGGCCGGCTGCAAGATTCCTTATCGGTAGGTTTGAACAAACCGTAAGTGTAACGGAGATGCTTCGGGAATTCAAATGATAATGTCTGGAGGGAAGGCGACGTTCATTTCGAGAAACACTATTCACAAAATTTAGAGAATCGGCATTTGAAGCTGACTGCCTATCGATTCTACGGAGTCGTTTTTCCCTCGCTCTGTTTGCGAGTGGAACAGGTAAGGAAGTGACAAGTAGTGGTACAGTGTATCCTTCGCCACGCACCGTACGGTGGCTTGCTGAGTATCTATGTTGATGTTGATTTACATCTACATCTACATTTATTCTCCGCAACCCACCCAACGGTGTGTGGCGGTGGGCACTTTACGTGCCCTTTCCTGTTCCAGTCGCGTATGGTTCGCGGGAAGAACGATTGTCTGAAAGCCTCCGTGCGCGCTCTAATCTCTCTAATTTTACATTCGTGATCTCCTCGGGAGGTATAAGTAGATGCAAGCAATATATTCGATACCTCATCCAGAAACGCACCCTCTCGAAACCTGGCGATCATGCTACACCGCGATGCAAAGCGTCTCTCTTGCAGAGTCTGCCACTTGAGTTTGTTAAACATCTCCGTAACGCTATCACGGTTTCCAAAAGCCCTGAGACGAAACGCGCCGCTCTTCTTTGGATCTTCTCTATCTCCTCCGTCAACCCGATCTGGTACGGACCCCACACTGATGAGCAATACTCAAGTATAGGTCGAACGAGTGTTTTGTAAGCCACCTCCTTTGTTGATGGACTACATTTTCTAAGGACTCTCCCAATGAATCTCAACCTGGTACCCACCTTACCAACAATTAATTTGATATGATCATTCCACTTCAAATCGTTCCGCACGCATACTCCCAGATATTTTACAGAAGTAACTGCTACCAGTGTTTGTTCCGCTATCATATAATCATACAATAAAGGATCCTTCTTTGTATGTATTCGCAATACATTACATTTGTCTATGTTAAGGGTCAGTTGCCACTCCCTGCACCAAGTGCCTATCCGCTGCAGATCTTCCTGCATTTCGCTACAATATTCTAATGCTTCAACTTCTCTGTATACTACAGCATCATCCGCGAAGAGCCGCATGAACTTCCGACACTATCTGCTAGGTCATTTATGTATATTGTGAAAAGCAATGGTCTCATAACACTCCCCTGTGGCACGGCAGAGGTTACTTTAACGTCTGTAGACGTCTCTCCATTGATAACAACATGCTGTGTTCTGTTTGCTAAAAACTGTTCAATCCAGCCACACAGATGGTCTGATATTCCGTAGGCTCTTACTTTGTTTATCAGGCGACAGTGCGGAACTGTATCTAACGCCTTCCGGAAGTCAAGAAAAATAGCATCTACCTGGGAGCCTGTATCTAATATTTTCTGGGTCTCATGAACAAATAAAGCGTTACACGGCTGTTAGAAGGAGGCAAGTTCTTTCGCGTACTCTGTGTAGAATCGAATTGGTATCCCCTCAGGTCCAGTGGGCTTTCCTCTGTTGAGTGATTCCAGTTGCTTTTCTATTCCTTGTACACTTATTTCGATGTCAGCCATTTTTTCGTTTGTGCCAGGATTTAGAGAAGGAACTGCAGGGCGGTCTTCCCCTGTGAAACAGCTCTGGAAAAAGGTGTTTAGTATTTCAGCTTTACGCGTTTCATCCTCTGTTTCAATGCCATCATCATCCCGGAGTGTGTGGATATGCTGTTTCGAGCCACTTACTGATTTAACGTAAGACCAGAACTTCCTAGGATTTTCTGTCAAGTCGGTACATAGAATTTTACTTTCGAATTCACTGAACGCTTCACGCATAGCCCTCCTTACGCTAACTTTGACATCGTTTAGCTTCTGTTTGTATGAGAGGTTTTGGCTGCGTTTAAACTTGGAGTGAAGCTCTTTGCTTTCGCAGTAGTTTCCTAACTTTGTTGTTGTACCACGGTGGGTTTTTCCCGTCCCTCACAGTTTTACTCGGCACGTACCTGTCTAAAACGCAATTTACGATTCCCTTGAACTTTTTCCATAAACACTCAACATTGTCAGTGTCGGAACAGTGTTGATAGTCATTCGAACGCTCTGGTCGCTGGGCTCAGAGACAGACACGTTTGATTCGCTCAGTGCCGCTTTGTGCCGCTCTGCTCCGCACCACTCTGGTTGCAGCGTCACTGTAATCACACACACTGAGCAGCACAGGGCCGTTCCGCGAGCATTACTCTGCTTGCTGAGCCAGACTAAACTGATGGTGCTGCAAAGCTCCATTAGAACCGCTGTACGTCTGCGTAGCTCAGCGGCAACGTGTCTGCCTAACTTGCCACGGGCCTAGGTTCGTTTCCTGTTCCGGTTGAAGATTTTCTCCGCTCGTGGATTGCGTGTTGTATTTCCCTTACCGTCCCCACTGACCCGCAAGTTGCCCCATGTGCCATCACCTGAAATAAGACTTGCAAGTCGGCACTCAAACTTCCTCCATTGGGGCATCCTGGCCATCAATGTTAAACGATCATTTCATTTTTCACTATAACCGCAGCCTACGTAGTTAAGAATCGGTTGTGAAGTCTATCGGCCGTGATGAAGGCTACAGAAGAAGTCAAGCTGATTGTCCCACAGCTGACCAAATGAACACACTCCCATGCAGAGCAGTGACGACAGCACAGCACGCTCATCCTCTGAAGAAGGTCGTTAGTCGGAAGTGTCAATCTTTCTCCACTTTCACCGATTAGTCTCGATAAGTCTGTTCGGGCTATGGCGACAGGAACAGTGATGGCGGATTTCCATAGTGTGCGTTTCATTGTAACCAGTATTTGGTAACAAATTAGTGAAAATTACTTACTAATCGTTCTTGTATTTCTGTTCCTCATGGCGTACGTTGCCAAATAAATAGTACGTAGTGTCCTCAGCCGAGAAAAATCAGTTAAATAATAAAAATTTTCTCATTATCAAAAAATGGCATTCCCATAATGCTGTTACGGCAAGTCGAACACGAGAGTGAGGGAGAGAAGAGGTGGGACATATGCGTGCGTTTGACAAATCCCTTCTCTCTAAAATTTCTCTCCTTCATAACTCATCTGTGTTAGTACAGATGACGGTCACTGATATCATTTGTACTAAGACTGCAGTACACCTGAGGTGCCTATTTGCTTCCACCTCCTAGAGTGGCATAAGTTCTAATTAATGTTCACCGAAGTGCAGTCTTGTATAGTTGTTGCCATTGCGCAGAAAACAACACGTAGGTCGTGAATTCGTTATCTTGAGGTAGTAACAAACTCTTAGCGAGGAATCGACAATACGTGAATAATTGAATTTTCAATTATTTTGTTAGCAGGAAGGAGAAACTGTACAATTATATTCCACTTTATGAGTCACAAATAATGTCCAATCTTCACACTTACATGAAAATAAAACAATGAACTGCGTATTTGCGTAACTACTATCAAATCGTTCTCAATTGCATGATCACATAACCAGAAATTGCTAATACAGATTCTAACCGCCGAATGTAAAGAAAATTTAGAACGTCTGTTGAATGACAGGGACAACGTACTTAGCATGGCTTAAGGCTTAATGACAAACAGAGCAGAGACGAAGGTGATAAAGGATGGAAGAAGCAGAATAATAACTAGATGGAAGAACCAGAATCATAACTAGCTCAACTTTAAAACCGAGAATGACACAGAAGTGGACGAAATTAAATTGTCTTTTACACCATGTTGGAAGAGGTTATCGGCTCCAAAAATTTAATTCTGATGTTAATGTTGTAAGTGGACGAGACTACTTGCTACGCGTTAGTAAAGATTTACCTGGAAAGGTGTTTTGATCTAATATCTCAAAAGTAAGAGAATTAAAATCATATTTATGAAGGCTGAAGCATGGCTGCTACACATTTCCTTCCTGCAGTTGATACCATTCTAGCTGTGGTTTACTGTTTTCTTCCCTTTAATTATAAGTTGCTCAAGTAGACCCCGAACTACGTATTTATGTAACTAAGTGGCAATTAATTATAGAAGTGCTTAATTGCTTTTGCAGATGTTAACTATAGAGCTTAATTTCAACAGCTATGATTCTAGATGTTAACTCCTCAGACGTTAATTACTGCTGAGAATACCGTCCAAGGATGAAGCGGATCTGATTATACCACCGGGTAACAAGTCTGAAATGAAGTCTGAAATGGAGCCGCAGGATAAGTGAAATAATAGTAGGTCTCACATCACTAGCGGTGGCAGGATGCAAATCCTTTTTAGACTTAAGATCTCGTCTTTATTCTTGGTGAGATATACATAGTTATTCTCGTGGCACTAAAGCATCATTTTACAGTGAGGCAACAACAGTCATGGTTTAGCGATACGCACATATACAGATGGCGGCAGTATTGCGTACATAAAGTAGAAGAGGACAGTACTTTGGCGAAGCTCTCATTTGCACTCGAGTGATTTATGTGTAAACGTTTCCGACGTGATTATGGGAGCACAACGGGAGTTACCTGAGTTTGAACGCCGAATGGCAGTTGCAGCTAGACATATAGGACATAACGTTTCTGAAATCGTTAGGGAATTCAATATTTCCCAATCCAGAGTGTTAGAAACATGCTGAAAATACCAGATTTCAGGAACTACCTCTCAACACGGACAACGAAAGGGCTGGTGGCTTTCACTTAATGACAGAGAGCAGCGGCGTTTGTCAGTGCTACCAAGTTACACTGCGTGAAACAGTCGCTGAAATGAATGGGTGACTTAGGACGAACGTATTACTTAGGACAGTACGTCGAAATTTTGAGTTAATGGGTTATGGGAGCAGACTACTGACGCGAGTACCTTTGCTAATAGCTCGACATCACTTTCAGCGCCTCTTCTGGGTACGTGACATCATATGAGTCCCAATTTTAGAAGGTAAGAGATGATGGTAAGTTCAGAGAGTGGCGGAGAACCAACGAATCCATGGATCCAGGTTGACAACAAGACACTGTGCAAGCTGATGATGGCTCCGTAACGGTGTGATCTGTGTTCATATAGAATGGACTGGGTCACTGACTGGAAATGTTAAGTCAGTTGGATACCATTTACAGTGATTCATGGATTTCATGTTTCCAAACAACGAATGGAATTTTTATGGATGACAATGAGCTATTTGACCGGCCCACTGTTGTTCACGAGTGGTTTGAAGAACGTTCCGAACAATTTGAGCAAATACTTTGGCCACCCAGATCGCCCGAAATGAATCCCATCGAACAGTTATCGGACATATCGAGAAGTCACTTTGTGCACAAAATCCTGCACCGCCAAAGCTTTCGTAATTATGGACGGATATAGCAGCAGCATGGCACAGTATTTTCGCTGAGGACTTCCAACGACGTGTTGAGTCCATGCTACCTCGAGCTACTGCACGAGCAAAGGAAGATCCGAGACGATATTAGGAGGCATACATCGGTGTAATACTTGTTGCAGAATTTGTTTCGTTTTTTGGGATCGAGTCCAGTCGGACTATGGATTTTTCAGTCTGCCTTTTAATTTAGCATTCACCTCTTCATGCTGTGGAGATTCGCCAGGAAGGATACGTGGTTCGAATGCAGCGTTCAACTGTAGTTGCCTCTTCCTCGGTTGGATAACTGGGGAAGATAAGGTAGCAGAAGTTGTGCACAAGGCCATTAAACCACACAAAATTATTACTACTTCCAGTTTATTCCTCGACCTGTGTATGAGCAGGTCCGTATGTTCGTTCTTTGATAAAATAGATATGCTGTTCTAATAATGTTTTAAAGCAGCAAACATGATTATGCAAAAGCTACTAACAGTTTTGCGTCTCACACATGAAAAGATTTATAATTTGTAATAAATGGTCGATTGTTGTTACAAAATGAAATACCTTCATGTCGTTGGCGTCGATAAACAATCTTCTGTCAATGAGATGTATGAGGCTGCAGGTACTCCAAAGACAGACTATTTTTGTTTGCTCCAAAATTAGTATCGTCCGAGGTGGTACGTCATATCATTATTAGCGACACTCAGTACTATGCAATTGATTTATCGAAGAAAACTAGCTGTAACTATAACACCAGATGTGTCAATGTCTTTCTTTTTCTCAAGATTACTACGGGAAATAAATGATGAAGGCAGTAATTGTTGCAAAGCATACCTCGGTTACCGATGCTCTAAATAGCTCAAACGAGGTGTGTTGAGGACAATGTCGTCTTTTATCCATGAAGTCTAATATCAGGTCCTTGTGGGTCATACCAACTTATTAAGTTCCTAACAACACGTTTGCGAATTCCACAGGCACAAACCTTTTGACAGATGATGAAGTCCCTAAATACTGGAGCTCCGAATAATGTAGCTGCTGTGACACCTGGGATAGGCGATGTACAGGCAAATTTAAAACCACGGTTCACGGGCTAATGCAAGAAAGATAACACACACACTGAACATGTGATGACCAGAGTCAGATATATACGAGTAAACAGCAGGTGCGGTATCATTGACCCCGCCTTTTTTTTTTTTTTTTTTTTTTTTTAGAAGCTCCATTCATAGATGCTCGCTAACTTAATCTGTAACCCTTAATCTTTAAATTTGCCCGTACATCGCCTGTCCGTTGCAGATTGTGCCTTGAAACTGGTGGGGTGTACTCCCTCCGAAATATCGGCGGTCACTGAAAATATTAAATGGCTGAATTCCCGTCAGTTGTTTGAAAAAAGGTAGATGCTTGTCCGCTGAAACGTCCGTTATACTTTCATTTTAAGTTTTATATGTTACGATGTAGAGTACCCGTACCGTGATTTCAATGAAACTGAAACCGGGCGCTGAAACCTACGTCGTTACATTATTCGTTGAAGGATTGCGCTTTATGTAGCGTTACGATCTTGTTTGCAGTTTTATTACCTGGCGTACACGCGTTTCAATTGGCCGTCATTACTACAAACCACAAGTGCTAGTTCTACTTCATGGTCCTTTGGAGTGTCATCCCTGTGCCTTCAACACACAGAACAGGTTCCCGACGCTTACCTTTAATATGACTGAACCGTATTCGTTCTCCTGTAAGTACCCTATATCTTGCATTATTCACATTTTCTCAGTGATTTCACAGATCATTAGTTGCTATTCAGTTCTACTAGTTCCTTAAAAAATAACTTTTTCTTAACGCCGTAATTCCCACCCAGTGTAACGCTTAAGTTCGAAAAGCTTTCTCTCTAATGGAGCAAAGCGTGGCGCCCTTAGGCTTCATCCTCGAGCTGGAACACGCTTCAGACAGCAAGGTTTCGCCGCATGGGAATAGCTGCCATAGATCAGAAGTAAATGTGACAGATATGTGAGTTTAATCAAGGAACATTGGCACCAAACTTCACGACAATTCTGGCCAGCGCCACCGTAGTCATGTCAGACGATGGGAAGGTCGTCAGAGCTCATCTACCCACATTTCAGCCCTTCGTTTGACGCCTCGGTAACCGAAGCTAGGACGACGACACCCAGCGTTAACATCATGCGGTTTTGTTGTTAGTGACAGTGGAAAATATTCCAGACTCACTGCAGCTCAGCTTCAGCAAAAGGCCTCAGGGGGCGATGAAGTGCATAAAGGACGCCAATGAAACAACGCCTTTTTGATTTTATCCATACTGGATGAGAGGTCGTGTTTGTGAATGTCAATGTAAAAAAATATATCGGCTCAACCACTTGTTTATAGTGTAAAACACTAAGATTGACGCGTTTCGGAAGTCAAGCTTCCATCATCAGAATAATGAAAAGTAAAAGAACCTTTTAAAACTAGCTAAAATGGAACATGCACCAGCGAATGTTCCATTTTAGCTAGTTTTAACAGGTTCTTTTACTTTTCATTATTCTGATGATGGAAGCTTGACTTCCGAAACGCGTCAATCTTAGTGTTTTGCATTATAAACAAATGATTGAGCCGATATATTTTTTCACATAAACAACGCCTTTCCTGGGGCGTTGATTCCCGCAGATTTCACGGCCGAAAACGACAGTTCGCAGTGTGATGAGCAATAAGAAGAAGTTCTTGACACTTTCTGACTGTTGATTCCCTCGTATGTTTCAGCTCTTCTCTAAGGATATTGTGGGTCTGCATTCCTATTAAATGTGATCTGACATCTTTGGAGGGCAGCACGACAGCAATTTTAGGTCTCGTATTCAGGTTGTAAACAGTAGGAACCGTTCAACACCATTTGACGAAATTTGAACGTCATCTGTGGCAGGGGTTGGTATTATGTATTTTCATCCGTCCTTTTTCGTGTCCTGGTATGGTGTAATCATGGGAAAGGTACAACATTAAGATGTGCGTGAATAAAACGGGAAAGGATCCCTTGGAGATCCCCCAGTTCGGCAACGCCCTGGGTGCCACACACCCATCTTAGTTGGAGACTTAACAAATGTACCTGTCTGAAACTTCGGTACGCATTCTGTCTTGCGGCTGCTCCAGTGCCTTGAAGGCAGGTAATCACCACCTGAGGGTTTGCGCAGCTCTCAACCGGTGGAACACCTGCCGCAAGAGGAGGGTTACAGGTACCTTTGAGCCAAATTTCAAACTTATGCGTCGCAATGGAAGGCAATTACGCGGTTCCGAAAAAAAGTGATCCTTTAATTCTGTTGCGCCGTGAAGATATACCGTTCAAGTTCTCCTACATCGTCCTCGTACACCTCTGATAATATTTCCATAGAAATTTGAAGATGCAGAATCGAAATTTTGATAAATGCAGGGTTGCATATTGGAGCTGACTTCAGTCTCTCACGATGATCCCAAGCCAGATATGCAATGGCTGTTTTAACTACTTTCCCTGTTTTAACTACTTCAAAATTAACTGATTTTATGAATGTAATCACTTTAAATTACAAATCTATCAATCCCCCTTTGTAGTTTATTCGAGCTAATACTTAGATACCGTGACATAATGTAATGACAGAATTCGAAGATGGTCCACAAATTTAGAGCTATGTACTTTCGATCCACTGAGTAGAACGTCCTAATTAATGCATCTTGTTCAATTGTTTGAATCTGTCTCTCAGTCCTACCTATAGACTATTGATTCCACTAATGGCTACAGCTCTCACCTGAGTGGTAATATCCAACTAGCAAGGGAAATGCGTAAAATTACACCACTTCTGTCTCGCAACTGAAGACCTGCGTTTTAAAATAACGACAATTTATACCTAAATTATTATTCTGTTGCAAACAGAAAACTAAACGTTTGCACGAAGTATCTTTTATAAAAGCACCTTGGCAAAACATAAGTTTGTTAGTCAGGAAGAGCTTTGGCTATTGGGTTATTAGGAATTGAGAGAAGCTAGAGATCAGGATGATAGAGCCAATCTTCGTAGAATGTCTTTTAACGGAAAACCGCCCTTGTGCTGTAGATTTACGTACTGTTAAGAAAAGCAGGAAGATGACATAAATGGGAATACTTGAAATCAATAAACATATGACACAGTTTTCCGAGGTAGTTTTAAATAACGAATGACAACAAATTGACGATATAATTTATTTTATGACATCAAAACGGTGTATCATTCTTGGTTTTATGATCTGGCGATGAGGATTTTATATTTCGCCTGATGCTGTGAATACTGGATGATGACCAGATGACCGAAACTGGTGGTGTAAGTAAAGAATTTTACCTGCAGTCAAGGAGGCAACATGGTATTTTTCAAACGTATAAGATCTGTGGGTTACCATATCCTCAGTTAAATTAGGTTTCATTTATGCAAATGATAAATTACAACAGTATGCTAAGTTTTATTTTTTTTATCTGTTGTTAAATCTAACGAAATGCATACGAAACTTTATTTACCATTTTTGTCAGATGTGCCGATTTCCGTGCAACACGAAAATATGTGCACTGTAAGACACACACACACACACACACACACACACACACACACACACACACACACACAAACGGAGAATCACGAATGCGACTGAAATCGGTAGTCGATATTCATGTACAAACAAACAAATGATGATTTATTGATGTGCTTCACAATCTGAGCAAGTCAATAACTCGTTGGTCTACTTGTGGTCCTTATGTAAGCAGTTATTCTACTTGGCACTGATTAATAGAACTGTTCGATGTCCTTCTGAGAGATATCGTGTCAAATTTTGTCCAATTGGCTCGCTAGATCGGTAATGTCCCAAGCTGCTTCTAAGGTCCTGCCCATAACAGTCCAAATGTTCTCAATTTGGGAGTGATCTGGCGACCTTGCTGGCTGAAGTACGGTTTGGCAAGCACAAAGACTAGTAGAAACCCTCGCTCTGCGCGGAGGGGCATTATCTTGCTGAAATGTAAGCAAAGGATAACTTGCCATAAAGGGCAACAAAAGGTGGCGTAAAATATCGTCGACGTACCGCTATGTTGTAGCGAGCCGCGGATGACGACAAAAGGGTTCCTGCTATGAGAAGAAATGGCATCCCAGATCATCACTCCTGGTTCTCGGGCTGTATGGTGGGCAACTGTCAGACTGGTATCCCACTGCTGTCCAGGGCGTCTCCAGACACGTCTTCACTTTCATAGGCGCTCAGTTCGAAGCTGGACTCATCACTGAAGACTCCAGTCAATGATCAAACGCTTTTTTTTTTTTTTTTTTTTTTTGAAATTTGGGGAAGCGATGGGTTGAAAGCGGAGATGATGCCACCAGTTCGAGGATGGCCTTTCTTCGTTCCGAGGCATCGAGATAGAGTTTTCAAGAATCGACCCGAAACATTAAATATGCGTGAAAACAGCAATGTTCTGCACAGAAAGGCTTGTGGCATGCACATCAGAGTCTGGAAGAATGGGTCACGCTTTACTTGCTTTTCGTGAAATGAAGTCCCTTCTCCCCCTATGTTCTTAGTTAGGTCGTAAAAATTCTAAATTATTATGTCACATTTAGAACTTACACTAACAAAAATATACAGATACTTCAGATTTTACCTGATACGACATGCGTTCTTTAACAAGTAGAACGAGAATCTTTCCGTCAAAAAATGGTTCAAATGGCTCTGAGCACTATGGGACTTAACATCTGTGGTCATCAGTCCTCTAGAACTTAGAACTACTTAAACCTAACTAACCTAAGGACATCACACACACCCATGCCCGAGGCAGGATTCGAACCTGCGACCGTAGCAGTCGCGCGGTTCCGGACTTCGCGCCTAGAACCGCTAGACCACCGCGGCCGGCTTTCCGTCAGTGGGCTGAATTTTACAGAATTTTAACACAGAAAATTGTTGTGTATAGAGTACTGCAGTTTTCAGTTTGCCACGATATCAATGTTGTTAGGTCTGAATCGTTAGTATACTTTTTTTCCTCTCATCGCTTTGGAAATTTGATAAAATATTTAGAGCGATATTTAAAATACGTCGATATGAGGCAGGAGTCATTCCTAACTATGGACCAGTTTTCTGTAAAAACGTTGAAATCTGTCTGCTACCCACATTTCTCTCTTAATTAATGTTCATGAATTTTGGAATACTGCATAAATGGTCTTCGCATTTTCGCAGTGTCAGACGAAATATGAGGGCTTTGAAAGACACATTTGCATGCTGAGCTCTTCTTAGCAGAAAACGTAACAATAAGTAATAAGAAAAAAGAAATAATTTGAGCCATAGATATAGTCCACGGCTGTATAAATGGTGTATGCTGCCACTGGAAACATTTGAAGATTTTTGATCACCATATTATTGGCGAAAGAGGAAACACTTTTTGTTTTCTAGGTCTTATCTAGATCGGACGTATGTGACACACCGTCATTAATACCGCATTATTTCATTATTTTATTCACTAGTTGCAACCAAACGGCACTCTTAATTGTATAACGTAAGTGCCGGCCGCGGTGGGCGAGCGCTTCAGTCCAGAACCAGGCGGTTGCAACGGTCGCAGGTTCGAATCCTGTCTCGGGCATGGGTGTGTGTGTGATGTCCTCAGGTTAGTTAGGTTTAAGTAGTTCTAAGTGTAGGGGACTGATGACCTGAGATGTTAAGGCCCATTGTGCTTAGAACTATTTGAACCATAACGTAAGTATACTTTTAACTTGTGTTTTTATTTCAGGATATATTGTAATTACTAACCAATGTATGTTTTATTTTGTGCCTTTAGTCATTGTAAGATTATTGGGTGACTTGGCATGGCAAGGGGTTCTTTACTTTTAAGCAAAAAGTCGTCCAGCTCAATCCACCGTCGTCTTCGGGTGCTGTTTGATAATGAAGTCCGATTTTAGAGAAATCAAAGAGAGAAGAAATACATGATCGGACCTTCAACGAAATGTCCTGCAGAAGCGCCGAGAGGTTGTATAATTTTTTTAAAATTCATTACTATAATTCGTTGTATTGTCTCGATCCAGTTAGGAATGAGGAAAAAAAAAAATTAAAGGCTGTTCGGAAAGTAAGGTCCGATCTGTCGTGAAATGAAAACCACAGAGAAAATTAAATTTTTTTTTATTCGCAGCAGTTAGCTGCAGCTTCCAGCTACCTCTCTAAATAGTTGGCGCTCCGGCTTAAACATTTGTTGTGGCGTTGTACAAACTTTCGAGTACCTTCATCACAGAAAGCAGCAGCCTGTACTTTCCGCCAATTCTCTACGTTGGTCTGCCTTTCGTTGTTTGTGCCAAAATGTTGTTTTTGTAGCCAGCGGTGCATGTGAGCAGCGATGAGCAACGGAGGGAGCCAATTAAGGGCTGTATTGTGGGCGATCAGACACATCGCATCAGAAACGCTGCAGGAGCGTCTTCATTGCCCCTGCAGAATGCGGCTTGAAATTGTGTTGAAGAAAGAAATGCATAACCTGTGCGTTATGTGGGCTGTATAGCTTTAGGCGAAATCACCAGATCCACGTACTCGGCTGGAGAGACTGTTGTTTTAGGCATTTCTACATTATCACATAAAAGACACTGCCCAACACATCAGGCTAAGTTCCATAGGATTTTCACAGTGGTTTCCATTTATCGGCAATTGGATCTTACTTTCTGAATACGCCTCGTAACATTAGAAGATACAGACTAAGAGTAGAATATTCAAACCACATATACAGGACTTTCGGAGTAATAGTTAGGTAGAGCTAAAAGAGTTAGCAGAAGAAGAGGGGAAAATGTAAGACAGCAACAAATCAGCAAAGTACTGATGACTTACAAAAAGGAAAATGTATATGAAAAAACGGACTATAACATATATTTAGAGATAATGGCTCTACGCACAGTTTACTTTTATGGTAATATCTCGTGTTAATCGAAACAAATATTAGGCAAGGAAATAAGCTTACAGTAGACACCTAGGCAACATGACACATGCTGTCTTATCAGTGAATTTCACTGTTTCTTTCCGCTGATAATGAATAGCTAAGTAGTCTTACTGAGGTGAGTAGAGACTGGAGTCTATACAAATCTGGTCACAGATAACGTTTAGTAAGATGCGAAGTAAAGAAAGGAGCTGAGGATCCCCACGCCGCAGACGGGATTCATGGCCGCAAGCGACGACCTTGTATGGTGGAGTAGCAGGGATTGCCCTTTTCCTTTCGTTTCAGGGACTGTAAACGAAAAACTCAACAGCAGATGAGAGTGAATGGCTCTCTGACGGACCGCGGGCCTCGTAAGAAACTCGCCACGGCGTGAGAGCAGCAGCTGAGGAGAGTTGCCAAGAAAGAAAAGAAAAAGAATCCTAGTAGTCCAGACATTGCTAAACACTAAATGTCGCGCTTAATTGACGCTCAAGTTCTTTAACGCGCACAGGAAACTGTATTACGTCACTTCGCCTGTCCCCATTCACATGTTCGTCGTATCTCGTCCGCCGAAACTCATCCGGCGGCTCTCATACTTCTTATCTTTTCGTAAGGGCTCGCTTGCCGTTTAACTCTCTCCTCTCGCAAAAATTTACTTCTGGTAAGACGTGGGTGTAGTTTTTGCCCTTCCACGTGTCTCTTTGCGTCCATCATAGCAACGCATGCTTGTGACCTTCTGAAACAGCGATTATTCAGTTCCCTTGCTACTTCTGATAAAAAGTATCCGGACACTTGTTAGTAGATATTAGTATGGAATTTCGCCTTTGTGACAATTTGAAATCCGCTGGCAACACTATCAGTGAGGTATCTGGATGTCTGTGGAAGAACGGCGGTCAATTAATGCTCAATAAGCGGAACGTGCGGAGGTAGTGATGTTCATAGCTCGGCTTCCGAGCGAAGTCGACTATATAAGTCTTGCCAAAGATTTTCAAAATGTTCAAATGTATGTGAAATCTTGTGGGACTTAACTGCTAAGGTCATCAGTCCCTTAAGCTTACACACTACTTAACCTAAATTATCCTAAGGACAAACACAGCCATGCCCGAGGGAGGACTCGAACCTCCGCCGGGACCAGCCGTACAGTCCATGACTGCAGCACCTTAAACCGCTCGGCTAATCCCGCGAGGCCAAGATTTTCAGTTCGGAGCTCGCGACAGGTCAGTCCAGAAAAGTTATTTTTCACGAAGCGTTGCTTCAGAGAT
Source organism: Schistocerca gregaria (assembly GCF_023897955.1). NCBI lineage: Eukaryota > Metazoa > Arthropoda > Insecta > Orthoptera > Acrididae > Schistocerca > Schistocerca gregaria. The sequence goes on from NC_064927.1 coordinate 291,224,179, forward strand.
GCTGCTTTGCAACACGATTCATTGTTAGAGTATCATCGCCTCTGAACTGTTCCTCTACTGTACACACTACATAATGCTGTACGTATTCTTCCGCATTTAAGGTTTTCTTAAGCCCGCAACGCCTCCTAACTTTACCGCTGGCATTGCACGTGATAACATCCTCCAGCCATTCAGCAGATGCAAATCCATTCACAGTAATGTCACAGGTTATTCGTCATACCAAATTACTCTCTTCCAGTCGTCCAAAATCCAGTGGCGCTGCTCTACACGCCACTTAGACGTCGCTTAGCACTAACTGCAGGAAAGTGTAGCTTGGGGGGAATAGCTCTGCAAATGTAGGACCTTGCTTTCAACTCTCTACGCACATCATTGTGCTGCGTGAACTGCTGGTAACACTTTTGATTCATTCCACTGATATTACGAAATTTTTTAGAACCGCCATCCGCAAGGTTCGACGGTCCCTCTCTGTCAGTACGTGATGTCCTGCCTAGTCTTTGTTTATCTGTGGTCGTTCCTTGGCGTTCCAGATTCATAGTCATATCAACAACAGTCGACTCTGGTAGCTGTAGAAGGGTCGTAATGCCCCTGGTGGATTTGTTAGTTAACTGGTATCCAATGGCTAGTCCACGTTCGAAGTCATTATGCTCAGCTGACGACGCATTCCGCTGTTATTGCTTCTTTACTAACTACACAATCCTCCTTACCTTTTTTCTGTACTGACAGTGTTCGTGAGAACTACTGGTCAGTTCCTGGCTACGTGGGGGTTGTCCGGACACTTCTGATAAGATAGCGTGGATGTTACATACGTGAATGATGTTCTGTATTATCTTATAGCAACTTTCTTCATGCATCCGTTCATGGCTTTCGTCAGCGCAGCAGTGGGAAACTATACAGGTTTATTTACTGAGAATACATAAAAATACTCAGCAGCTGGCACAAAAAACGATTTTTTTCCAAGTATTTCTCGGTTGTAGGTAACCATTTGAAAAAAGCTTTATTAGTGCTACATCGATCAGTGCACCAAAGGTGCATCAGTTACTTATTGGTTTCGTACAATGCGAATAAAGACTTCTGACTCCGGTTCTTTAAATGTGCCTATCAAACTGTAGTACACGAATAATTCATTACTGCAGACAATCGGGATAGTTCGCTCTATATGGAATAATACACACTATCCTAAACTACTTCGCGACAGTCTAATAGTCACAAATGAATTCGTCAGGCGGCACAAGGTCTTCAAATGGCCTTACTTTTGAGGCATGCGTTTGTACATTGTTTGCTTAATAGGAAACAGTTGCCTTCTGCTACTATCTTGAAGAACACTAAACAGTCATCTGTGATATGTCTACAATGGGCCTGCCCCATACCCGCGGAGGATGCGCAGGAAACAGAGCAGGAAACCATAGGCACCCGTTGACCTCCTGTAAACATCTTTGTCCTAAAACGCAGTTTCAGCTGTTGAACGGTTAAGGTCACTCCATATCTGTGATACGACTAGTGTTGTATGGTCTTACCGAAGTACGTCAATGGATTTTTGCTTTGATAAGCTCTTTCAAAGCAGATACGGTAACATTAAAAACGCTAATTGCACTATTAAGATACGTGCACCTTACAATTATCATGTTAATGTTATTTCCATTACATTTACTTAACACTGTAATGTTCTGTAGCCGGCCACTGTGGCAGAGCGGTACTAGGGTCTTCAGTCCAAAAACTCGCTGCTGCTACGGTCGCAGGTTCGAATCCTGCCTGGCGCATGGATGTGTGTGATGTCCTTAGGTTAGTTAGGTTTAAGTAGTTCTAAGTCTAAGGGACTGATGACCTCAGATGTTAAGTCCTATAGTACTCAGAGCCATTGGAACCTTCTGAGCTACGACACAAAAGCTACTGCACTCAAACCTATATTCCTGGTATCATCTTGGGTCATCTCTACAATCCAGTGAATTCTGGTTTGTAGAACAGATGGTAGTTTTTCCTGCGAGAGTGAGGAAATTTAACAGTTATTTCATGTACTGCTGTAGATTATGGTGTATTATGGAGAAGTGAGAGCCACTGGAGTTCAGACATAGACAAGTGATTAAATTTTCGTTCTTGTCCGTTCACAGATAGTGGGAACAATTTATTCTTAGAACACGTTAAGAGGTGTTTTGTATGCCACCACAAGAGGAGTGTGTTCTCCTCACTTCTTGTAAAGGGAAAGAGCATTTTCATACGACAAGTCAGTACGATAAATACATCTGAGGCCAATGTACTGTGTACTTTTTAGGAGAAAATTGCTGTTTAGTTAGCTATAGCCATCATTGTTTTATAAGCATATAAGTGGCCCCCATCCCAAAAATACTTTTATGGGAACATTCTAACACAGTCCGGAAGCGATAGGGTGGTGCATTATCTTGTTGGACTTTGGATGCTGTAGAAGAAAAAAATGTTCAAATGTGTGTGAAATGTTATGGGACTTAACAGCTAAGGTCATCAGTCCCTAAGCTTACGCACTACTTAGCTTAAATTATCCTAAGGACAAACACACACACCCATGCCCGAGGGAGGACCCGAACCTCCGCCAGGACCAGCCGCACAGTCCATGACTGCAGCGCCCCTAGACCGCACGGCTAATCCCGCACGGCTCTGTAGAAGAACAATTGGTAGCGCTGATTCGACAGTTAGCATTTGTTTCACTCTCCCGTGAGGGACGATGACGGACGAATTAGCGACCCCATTTCAACCACACGAACTTTTCCTACATGAGATACCTCCATTACCTACCGGCACGTAAATTGTTTACAAGTAAGATGTACAGTGTAATTCCAGTTTCAAAGCACTTTAGGAAAAGAACTGCTGACCAGAATGACATGAAATTTTAACGGAATTTTATCGAAGAAATAATTTAACGGAAATTTTCTCACTAGCTAGAGCTATAAGCGTCAAAACGTTAATGAGTTACAGTAAAAATGACAGACGCATAGCAATATAACGGCCGCTTTGTGAACTGCACATTAATCAACCGTGCTGTGCAATGTGCATGACCGTACAAGTCTGGTATTGTAATGTTAGGGCACTGTTAGGTAAACCCGTCCACCATGGTAAGGTCGTAGCCTACCGCATTAAATGGGGAAAATCGGTTTTGAGTGCCCTGAAGTGAAAAACCTCATAAAACTAACAATGACATCGGTTTTTCATTGGTCTGAGGCGAAAAATCGTATAAAACTGTCTTGAGATTTGTATAGGAAATGTTCAGTATGCTGTCCGTCGTTTCCAGCCACAAGATGAAATCTAGAAACAGCATATTCCAGAACAGATCGGAATGCCCCAGGAACCAAGTTCAGAATGCGATGGGTAATGCATGCCTTTAATTCTTTACATTTGTAACCAGAGCATGTGTAAGTAGGCTGTTTACGTTTTTATGTTGGTAACGCCACGTAGCGCTCTGTATGAAAATCACTGGCTGTGCTGTGTGCAGTCAGTGGCTGGTTGGCATTGTTGTAATACTCACAATTGTAGTTTTGGGCAGTTGGCTCTAAACAGCGCGTAGCGTTGCCCAGTTGGAGGTGAGCCGTCAGCAGTGGTGGATGTGGGGAGAGAGATGGCGGAGTTTTAAGAGCGGGCGATTTGGACGTGTGTCCGCCAGAAAGAGTAATTTTGTAATACTGGATGTCATGAACTGGCCTTCAATAGTTAGAATCTTTTATTCAGCTGGCAGTATTGGCGCGCGCTGTATTGCAGAAGTTTGAGTAACGAAGATTTTTGTGAGGTAAGTGATTCATGAAAGGTATAGGTTATTGTTAGTCAGGGCCATTCTTTTGTAGAGATTATTGAAAGTCAGACTGCGTTGCGCAAAAAGTATTGTGTGTCAGTTTAAGTACGGTCATTTATAATTTTTCTAAGGGGACGTTATATATGTCGACCCTTAGCCGAGGATAGCTCACTGGAATCTTCTGATTTTTTCTTGTAGTTTGTGTAATTAGTGTAGCTATTGTTTATTGCTAGCGCGTAATTATATAGAAAATTTCCTTTGTAGTTGTAGTTTTTCATTGTTGTACAGTAAAACAGTTGTGGCATGCACGTAGATTTGCACTAAGTATTTTGCAGCTGCGCTTGCAGTTAACTAGATATCATTTTCAGCGCTATGATAATATGTTTTCTTATTTTTGCTCTTCAAATTGTGCGTTCTTGTTGTCGTGTGAAATACGTGATATTATGGCGTGTGAAAAAAGTAATCCTGGGCTCCATAGTAAACTGAGAAATGACAGTGAAGACGAAAGCAGTGTGTTAGCGCCACCGTGTAATGAATTAACTAATGTTCAAATTGTGCATAGGGAAATGGAGCGGGCTGCAAATAATGGTGTAGGCAGTGAAACAACTAGTGCACAGGGAAGCATTATCGATCGATCGGTCGGCAACAGCTGGTCTCAGGAATCCGAAATGACAGGACACAATCTCGCAAATACTGTAGATTCAGGATTTGCGTCCTCACCGTTTCCTCAAATAAGTCAAGACACGTTTTCTGCTTTTCAAAATGCGAATATTGCCGGTTCAAATGCATTGCCGAATAGCACTGAGGAACATGTTTCAGTCACCAGTGCATTGTTATTACAATTAATGCAACAAATGGGACAAAAGCTTCAAAAGTTAGACACAATGGAATAAAATCTTCAAAAGTTAGCCACAATGGAACAAAATCAGACACAAACACAGCAAAAGTTAGACACGATGGAACAAAATCAGAGATAAACACAGCAATAGCTTCAAAAAGTTAGACTCAATGGAACAAACGCTTGAACAAACACTTGAAGGTTTAACCGATGAGTTACTTAAAATCGAATCTAAATGTCAAAAAGTCTGTAATAACGTAAAAACACAAATTTGTTAACATTTTCAACGTATTTTTTTATTTCACTTACTTATCTACAAACTTAGATGATGATCTGAATGACACAAGACCCGTAGCCTTCGCTGACACAGAAGAGTATGAACACATTACAAAATTCAAACAAAATCAAAATCAAACCAATACACAGTACAAAAGAGAAATCCGGGAAGTCCAAAATCAGTTTATACAGGTAATACAAGAATTACATATTTCAGAGGACACTCGCGCTCCATTACAGGAAGAGAGAGATAGAAATACGGAACAGCCACAAAATAACACAGGGCACTTCGGAAATTATGAAAGAAATAGGCAAGGTACACCGAAAAGAAGTAACAATGACCGATATGTGACTCGCCGACATGACGATTTTGACTATAGGCTGTTCATTACCACACGTAAATTCAAAAAATTTAAGAATTCTGGCAACGACATTCATCCACAAGCATGGCTCCATTAATTCTCTCATTATTTTCCTCCCAACTGGTCATTTGAGCACAGATTAGAATTGATGTGTGGCTCCTTAGAGAATGAACCAGCTGTAAGAATACGATCGATCATTCACGATTGTCACAGTGAAGGAGAATTTTATCATGCCTTCCTCTCACAATATTGGTCTCAAGCTACACAAGACCGAGTAAAACATGGCATCATAATGATGAAACATTTCGAACAATCTGAATTTTCCAGTCTTGTGAAATATTTTGAAGACATGTTGCACAAGAATCAGTACCTGCCAAACCCATACAGCCCCTCAGAACTCATCCACATCTGTTTAATCAAATTACCTGAACATTTACGACATATTATTTTGGCAGGACGTTGCAAAGACGACATTGAAGCTTTTCAGGGACTGTTTCAAGAATGGAAATTGACACTGACAATCGAGGGACGCAAAAACAGGAACACAACAATTACAGGTCTATCCGTCACAATTCCGCGATGACAGATATAATAACTGGACACGACAAGGCTATTCTTACAACGCAAATAGTGACCAAAACAGACACCACCCGTATGACAACCGTTGGCAGAATAATAGTTACAGAGAAAGATCGCATTTCCATACTAATGAATGTGACAGAGACAACCATAGAAACAGACAATATGGGAACCAAAACAATTATTATCAAGGGAGACAGAATAACTTAAGACACAACGGTCCTCCGCGCAGTTACGACTCAGGGAGAAGTTCTCCACCAAGTGACCGACAAGAAATTGATTACAGAAATTACTGACATGACGACAGACGATATAATCATAACGACAGACCTGAATTTCATCAGAACTGGCGAGATTCAAACAGGGCAAAGTGAATTTGTACATGTTAGATCTCCTAATTCTAATAACGACTCGCACCGCAGACAGTCACGTGCGCCGGCTGGCTCAGTGAAAAATAACATAGACGCTAACCTTGAGATACCGACGTATATCGCATGATAATTGCGTTCAAGTTGAAACTCTGAGTACTATGAAGAGTACAGGATTGTACCACATTTCACATGTAAAACCGTTTATTGAGTGATAATCTGTTCTTCAACTTAGTCTTTGCTATAAAATTTTTCACTTCTCGTTACTAGTACCTTTTGTCACACTTAGAAACTGTTAACATGCAACTATGTTTTAAAGTTAACTATCCAGTCAAGTACCTAGGGAACTTATTTAGACAAATAATTACAAACGCATTGTTATAGTGAACATAGGGCACAGTGTTATTGTGTGTGTACATTCTTGCTTGTTAGTTGCAACGATTACGTGACGAATATACGGCTTACATAATTAGAATGTATACTGCTAATGAAATTTTAATGAAACAGTTTGGTTTAGTTGAAAAGACATTCTTTATTTGAAGTACTTTCTGTGAGATTAAGATGACTTAGCATTTGGTTTCTTTGACAGCTACACGATTATACCACGAAGCTACTAATGAGTGACACAATTTATATTACTGCTTTTGCTGTGTATCTATTTTATATCTGCACAGTTTTTCTGTATTATTTTGGAAAGTAAAACATGTTTTAGTAGTAACTTTGTGGTACAGCTACGATGAGACAGCCTTTTCCATAGCACAGCAATACGTTACAGTACAGTACTTGCTTCATCATGGCAATAAGCGTAATAACTGCGATATCTATACGCATAGCATGTCACTTTGTTTATTACGAGGTAAGTGCATTGACTTCCACAGAACTTTGCTTACGGACGACGATAATTACGACAATTGCCACATTTTTTACCCTTAAGTAATGACGGAGATTATCATACAACAAGATGCACAGTTTAACGCTACATTACACGTATTTGAGTGATTAATTTGGTACTTAAAACATTTATTTTTAAATATTTTTGAAATACAAAGACACAAAGGTTTTCCGTCATACATTTCATTCGATTGCTGTAATCGGTAACACCTGAGGGTATAATTACATTAATCCTCAGGGGAGTACACGCTTACTTTGTGTACCATGTGTTTGGCAAGCACAAGGAGCCCTATCTAATATGGTATTTGCTTATACAACTTTACACATCGGTACCATATTTCTCTAACACATAATTACACAGCTATCTGATCATTTAACTGAGAGAGACAAACATTTATTTCATTACATCAGTGACAGAGGTTTATGTAATTACACAGTTGGATAAGTTCACACTTATGAAATTATATTTTGTCTGTACTTTGTGACCTGTTCATATTTTTTAGGAACCATTGTGATACTATATGAGCTTTGAATGATGTATTTGGAATGGTATAATGATTTTTAAAGTACGTTTGTGGAAGATGACACTATTGAAATGAGCAGAGAATTTTTTTTAGGTTTTGAAATTATTTGAGGAAGCTACGACAATTTTGAGAATTTGACTGAGGTGTTATGATGTTATTACGACGACGACGATGTGTATTATGCTGTTGAGGTATGTTTATGATCAATAAGATGATGCTATATGAAGAATCTGATTATGCTATGTATTTATTATGATGAAATATTGAAGAAGTGTCGACGAATATGTATATGTGTAATAAGGTAAGGAATAATGAGTAGTGGTTAGGGACTCTGATTTGTGAAAAAGGATGTTGGAAACCAAGAATCGTACTTTAAGAGTTATGAAATGTGTGTAAATGCGTGAATATATTACAATGCCGGCGAAAATTTTTTGGACACTGTTATATTTATAGGATTTTGTTGCTACACATTTCTACTGTAATTTCTCGACTTGTGAAATTTTATTTGTATCAAACTGTCACTGTAGCGGAAACTTCTGTTGTAAATTTCGGTAAGAAAGGTAAGTGACCTTGACGTAATGCATTGTGGGTGCTCAGCTGAGCGATAGTCGCCTGAAAAAAGAAAGCCATTGGGTGAAAAAAAAGAGGCCATTATCCTCGCTATTGACATTTCATTGTGGAAAGCAACACAAATGCGACACGCTCAATCTTGAAAGCATACGATTACATTGTGGAGTTCTTAATTTATGATATTTACTAAAATGCCTAATGAAATGATGAGAAACATTTTACATCCATTGTCTTTCTAGTTGAGAGTTTTTACTGCCCTTGGAGACGCTATTTGCCTAGTGAATGATGTTTCATGTCTTGCTTTATGCTTATTTTGTTTAATATCTAGTTTCTAGCTGCACTGCAGCATTGGTTAAAATAAAATTTAATAGATGTACTAATATAGATATTTTATGCCTACAGATCCAGTAAATAATAATTTTATGATCTACTTAAAAAAAAAAAAAACGAGGGAGCACAAAATGACATTTCCCTTCACAGGAATAGCACGTATAATTTTTGTCAATGGCTGGGTAACTTGTTTCGTAGAGTAAGCCAAGGCGATGCATCACTCTAGTGTTAAGATGTGACATAGGTATTAGACATGACCATCTTTAGTGCAATGTTTTCTGCTTGAGCTTTGACATGTTTAGGTATAAGTTATAGCATTTGCTGCTGCTGTTTGCCAGGCATAGTGCTACTGAATTTCACGTTGTGTTACTTTGTTAAGCCAGTTTTACTACTGATTTATTTGTCTTGTGGCTGCAAATTGCCTTATATTAGTTGTAATATTGCATTTGCTTTGCTAATTTAGATATACTGCTGCTTGCTTTACCAATTTGTATTTTGTTGTCATTGCTGTTTGTGTTAACTGTTTTGTGCTGCTGCATTGCCTCGTCCCTTAGTTTAGCATCTGAGCTCAGTAGATTTAAGTTAGCTTAAGAGAGGGTAGGCTATGTGAAAGAATGAGTTGTGATGAATTGGAAGAAATGCATTGACAAGGTATAAAAAAAAGTGAAATAAGAGGAAACATCTATGGAATGAAGTTTTGCGTTGGACTGCAGCACCAAATGTTACACTGAAAACTAACCCTGTCCTTTCGTTTTGTGTTATTCCACTATGTGTTTGTGTACTCTTGTGTATTTGTGTTCTTCCTGTCTTGATGTGTTTATCTGATAAGAGTTATGTCGTAGAATTTTTCTAATAATATGTTATTTACTTTGTAAAGATGTTTAGGCATTATTTATTCTGTTTTGTTTTAATGCTCATGTGCTTAAAAAGTTATTCTGATCTTTTATGTATGTACTTATGTCATAATTCCTGTAACACTGATGCATATGTTATTTCGATTCTTTTGTAAAGCCCGTATTACTACAAATGTTATCTGTATTGCTTTGTTCTTTAATGATGTATTTTGTGCCTTTGTTATTGTATTCTCATGTTATAAAATTGTAATTGACACCACTTCACAAAATAAGTAACTTGTATGGATTCATTTCACTGCACACATTTCTGTTGGTCATAGTATATACACAATTTGTGAGAAGTTGGGACTGTTAGTGTTTGCACGTGTGTTAATAATTCAGCAAGGGACTGGTTAACAGCATTGCTGGTTCTAGGGACATTAAAGAATTGTGAGTGCACCAGTGGTGGTTCATGAACTTCCTATATTATCCGCAAGACTCTTCAATGGTGATTGTGCACCTGCACACTTACAATGAATGGCTGCTAGCCATATCTACAAGGACTTCAGTGGGCCTGCACCTTTGATGACTCACCAATACCATTATCTCTACAAGGACTGCACTGGGTCTGCACCTCTGGTGGCCCACCAATACCATAATCTCTACCAGGACTACAGTGGGTCTGCTCTGTGATGACCTACCTACCAGTATTCTTCCAAACTTCGACTGACTGTGCTGTGGGTTTGCTCTGTTGTGGCCCATTACCTGTCTTCATGTAAAGAGTCAGCACTGTCTTTGCGTTGCAAGGACTGCATGGAAAGACTGCATGGAAATCCACTACTTCCGTGTGCACTTTCTTTTTGTGATCAGACTTTGTGCAATGCAATCACTACTGTGATGAATGATCAGGACTGTCTTTATGGACTGTGAGAAAATCTTCGCTTTTGGCCGATAGTGCATCAGTAAGTGTGTACATTTGATACCTTTGTTATTGTAATTATGAAAAAAATTTCAAATCATTATTGGCCACAGCACAAACCAATATCTTAAATTTTTTGTGGGGTGCATGGGGGCTATGTAAGTAGGCTGTTTACGTTTTTATGTTGGTAACGCCACGTAGCGCTCTGTGTGAAAATCACTGGCTGTGCTGTGTGAAGTCTATGGCTGGTTTGCATTGTTGGAATTTGCTATTCTAGTGTTAGGCAGTTGGCTGTTAACAGCGCTTAGCGTTGCCCAGTTGGAGGTGAGTGGCCAGCAGTGGTGGAAAGAGTGTGGGGAGAGAGATGGCAGAATTTTAAGAGCGGACGATTTGGACGTGTGTCTGCCAGAAAGAGTAATTTTGTAATACTGGATGTCATGAACTGTTATATATATATTATGACTTTTGAACACTATTAAGGTAAATACATTGTTTGTTCTCTATCAAAATCTTTCATTTGCTAACTATGTCTATCAGTAGTTAGTGCCTTCAGTAGTTAGAATATTTTATTCAGCTGGCAGTATTGGCGCACGCTGTATTGCAGTAGTTCGAGTAACAAAGATTTTTGTGAGGTAAGTGATTCATGAAAGGTATAGGTTATTGTTAGTCAGGGCCATTCTTTTGTAGAGATTATTGAAAGTCAGATTGCGTTGCGCTGAAAATATTGTGAGTCAGTTTACTGTTGATCAGAATAAGTAAAGAGAGAAATGTGTGAATACGTTCAGTTCTGCTCAGCTGATTGAAGATAAAATAATGTAAGAGGTTTATCAGCACAGTAGTTCATAAATTTTTCTAAGGGGACGTTTCACTCCCAAATAAAAGCATAGACGGAAATAACACTAATGATAAGGTGATCTGGACGGCCAGACTGGAAGGAAATGACGGCTGATAATTCGAGTACTTCCAAAACGCCTCTGCAGCAGCCGCCTCGATGGCTGTGCAATGTACGGACGATGCAAAGTACGGAGGAGCGGAAACTTTCATAAAAATGATCCTACCCCCAACTGGTGCTCGAATGACTCTCACAGCATTCACCAGCGACGGTACAGGTAACATGATCCTCAGGACTCATCCCCTAGAAATAATATGTATTGCCCTACGATAAACGAAGCCATCATCCTGCACCACACACTTTCCTTTGCAGAATGAAGCGTCACCGGTTGATTTGCGAAAGAATTTTCCATTGCCGATATTTTGCTGTTCCTTGTGTTGACACGTTCTTTGAGATGGAAACGTGTGTCGTCTGGGCCGTTCATTCACCACATCCACGCGAGCTAGAAATTCTAGAGCAAACGTATGACTCACTGACAGGTCACCATGAAGCGAGTCCCGAACGTGGGTAATTTTTACATTTGTTAAAATATTCCGGGCCATTAAGGCATGGTCGGATGGATTTCGCATTAAAACTCAGTATTCCGTCCCCATCTTTGGACAACATTTTAAAGGAGGATCGTTGCTTCTTTGAGTGCCCCATTCACACCCTGGCTTGCTACTGACTGCAACAAAATTCCTTTAACATCTGCTCAAGCGCAATGGCGTGACTCTACATGCTTTGAATAGCTGGGCTCAATTGGCCGTTGCCTTTGCCGTCGTCCGCTGTTGCTATCGCCCCATGGTGGGAGACTCGCGCACGAACACCGTGATCCAGATGTCATTCAGTTTCGCGCCCACCTCCTTCCTATAGAATTTTGTGGGACGTAGTAGTATTGAAAAAACTGTGGCAGACGCTGGAACATCCCGGGACTGTTGTACCAGATCATACATTGATACTATGAAATGGTGCACTGATATTTGCTACGCACTAGTCGAAATCTAGATTTACCGAGTAAAACCTGCAAGAAAAGGACGACTGATTGCTGTGCTCTATTATTTGAAAGACATATCACAGTCGTTGAGTGCATCCACGTCCCTAACGGAAGGTAACCTGAATCTCTACTCTGTATAGCCTTTCATAGCATCCACTTGTGGCTGTCAGTATTTGAGACCTATCAAAATGAATCGGGTGGTCTCCTGGCTGCAAAGCATCTTCCGCAACAGCTTTTCTGTAGATGTCTCCTCTTATAGCCGTTTTCTAACTGTCGTTTTTGCAGAACCCTCGTACTTCCCGACGACTCCACGAAATGCTATAAATTCCTGCTTTTCCTGCGCCTCTAGGTGATCCTGTATCTTCCAGGTGGGTTTGTAGATAAGCTGCAATGTTCCGTTTTATCAAAATTTTTCCTATGCGGTCAATAAGGTCATCAACGAAAGGCAGGAAAACTTTCGATTTCACAAGAACGTGTGCATCGCTATGATTTTTGCACGGCAGACTTAAACCTCTTTTTACCTCAACGGAGGATAATCATCCTTATTCTGTGCACAGGCGAGATGTTTTAATTCCACGTCAAGCAGCCCTGTTTCCCAAATTTTCCTTGCTTCATCTGCCAACGTTTTTGTGCCGCCTCGCTTTTGTTGTGGGTAGTGGTTCAAATTCCGGTGGGTTTCCCGCAAAATGTGCGTCCTATGCCACCATCTACTTTCTTGGAAACTACTTCGTCAAGAAAATTGAGTCTCAAGCAATTTCCGGATTAAAAACGTTGACACGTTTGTGAAAACGGCCTAGTTCCTGTGTGCCATGTCGCCACAAAACAAACGCGTGATCTACGTAGTGGATCAAAATATTAGATTTTTTGCTGTAAGTTTTCAGTATCCTCTACTTTTTCCATAAAGAAATTATCTAAAAGGCTCCCCTTACAATGCCATCCGTCTGTTCATAGAACTCATCATTCCATATGAAATGCGTCATCGTGAGGCAATATTTAAACAATTCTGCAATAGCGGGAGGGAAAGCAGGATTCAGACGTTGCAACAAATCATGGAGCGGAACCATAGTAAATAGGAGCACCGTGGCAAAACTAACTAATATGTCCTTCGGCTGGACCATTATGCCGTTTAATTTTCTGATAAAACATTGGAGTCCGATCGACCTGCATACGGTCGTAATAATGTCGTCAAGAACTTGTTAATGGAGCAGGTGGGCGAAACAATTGCAGTCACTGTTGATCTCATAGGAGCATTATGAACCTGCAGCAACCCAAAAGTCTTTGTGGTAGTGCAAGTGTATTGAACAGACTCTACTGAACACTCCGTTCGAGAGAGGACTATTTCAACTCTGTCAGTGGGGTCTTAATTTGCTACCGACAATGGTTTTTAGGTTTCCTGTGGTTATGAAGCGATTGCTGAAATAGGAAATCATCTCCCAAACATTCCCATTTCTGAACTTTTTTGCTGCACTCCCTGTCTACTTGGATACTTGGCTGGAAAGAGCAAAGTTCTTTAGCAAACAGTTTAGTTTAAATGAGTGGAAGGACAAATGTGAATATAAAACAAGGTTTTAGAGGTTGGCATGGTACATAAAATTTTGATAAGGAACCCTTAACTGGAAATGTACGGTCTGAATACTGAAATGCGGTAGGGAGCTGGTATCGAGTGTAAAAGTACTGCGCCATAATGAATTATTAACGTTTCTGAAAACACAAATGAATTCATTTTTTTAAAGCAAAAAATCCAAGAATAACATTAACAAATTGCCTCCAGAACTGAAAAGACTAAATTTCAACAACATAACTGATAGTAAACACCTCAAAACGGCAACATTAGAAAATCACTTCATTTCAGTAAAGTATATTAAATGAAGTAAAAATACATTTACATTACAAACAGCAGAACATATGATCAAATGAATATGTCACAAATATCAACCACCGGCTATTGGCAGGAATTATCAAATTGCCATTGCCTTCGAAGTAGCCAAAATGGCTGAGAAATTTATGATGATAGAGGCGTTGGCAGAAGCAACACCAGTAGCAATAATTCCTCCTCTACTGACATAGGACAGCGGTTGAAGCTACGACAGTACTATAAACTTTCATTAAACATATCAGTGCCGGCCGCGGTGGTCTCGCGGTTCTAGGCGCGCAGTCCGGAACCGTGCGACTGCTACGGTCGCAGGTTCGAATCCTGCCTCGGGCATGGATGTGTGTGATGTCCTTAGGTTAGTTAGGTTTAAGTAGTTCTAAGTTCTAGGGGACTGATGACCACAGCAGTTGAGTCCCATAGTGCTCAGAGCCATTTGAACCCAAACATATCAGTCATGGTACACAAGTATCTTTAACTAGACCACAGTTAACAAGAGATACAGTAACCTATCCTGTAACACAGCGACAACTCGTTAATTGTTTAGTAAAAATCAAACATACTACAAATGCAGAAAAGTACGAAATTTATGCTGGAAACTTTGACTTGCCTACTGAAGCCCAACACTTCTCTTTAGTTTTTTTGGTAGACACAAACAATTTTGTAAACAGCTCGAGCTCATGGTACTAGCCAACAGGTAACTATAGACATGCCTCAGAAATAAGGTAGATAGATTAAACAGTTTTCACTGATTAAAAAGTACATTTCGTATATCAGAAGACTTACATCTGCATTCTATACCCATAGATTCGAAAATCAATTTGGAATAGCGACAGCCAAAAGCCCACACAAATTGACAGAACTGAAATCAAGTAGTACCAATCAAAACATTCATAAATAACACATTCATATAAGTAACAACGGACAACCAGGATACGGAGTCAAAATAGCCACGACGCGACACCAAGTGATGTACACACTAATCTGATTTTGGCCAGCCGCTGTGACCAAGCGGTTCTAGGTCCTTCAGTCCGGAATCCAGCTGTTGCTGCGGTGGCAGGTTCGAATTCTGTCTCGGGCATGGATGTGTGTGATGTCCTTAGGTTAGTAAGGTTTAAGTAGTCCCATAGTGCTTATAGTCATCTGAACCATCTAACCGTGATTCCTCGTAAAATCCAACGCCCATTGACAAACGCTTTCTTGCCGAGAGACGGATGTGATGAAGATTACTCGCAATCAGAAACCCACGGTTATCATCCAGCAGACCCCACCGCGTCCAGTAATTGCAAAGGTCGGACCGTACTCCAACGCGGCACCACAGTGGACACAAGGTGCGTGCAACTTCCATAGCAATGGATATGCCGAATACTGTGCGTCCTGCCGAAGCAGCTTTTAACAAGCAATGTTCGAGGCTGCGACCAACAATCGGCCCCGCCAAACCTGCAGTGAGCAAAGGCACCACTCTTGCCAACGGGCCACGGGAGAAAAATTGGAAATTTGTGGTAAGTTCCTGTGGGACCAAACTGCTGAGGTCATCGGTCCCTAGGCTTAAACACTACTTAATTTAACTTAAACTAACCTACGCTGAGGACGACACACACACCCATGCCCAAGGGAGGACTCGAACCTCCGCAAGGGAGGGGGGGGGGGGGGGAGCCGCGTGAACCGTGGCAAGGCACCCTGGACCGTACGGCGGCCACGGTGGACGCTTGGCCCCAACACGCCGCCGCTCTTGCGCTCTTCGCCGTCCGTGTCACACTCTTCCCTCTCCAGTTCCTCCGCAGCCCTTAAGTGGACCTGGACGTAAAATGACCGAAAAGAATTTTTTGTCACCATCTGGAAGACAATTTTATCACGTTTCAAAATACGTTTTTTTATTATCTACTTCTCTGTTATTGATTTCGTCTCAAACACTCTTTGAACAAATGTCTGCAAACCAGCTACGCTCATGAGACAGGCCAGGAATATCACCATAAACATTTTTTTGCCTGCCACAGTCATGGAAACAATAAAGCCAGTATACAGGAACCTTGCAGATACAAAATTACTTAGCAAATATCTACATGGCCGTACACAAAAACCTAATGAGAGTTTCAACAGCTGCGTGTGGCGACGAGTACCAGAAACAGTGTTTGCTGGATGGACAGTACTCAAAATGAGTGTGTTGGATGCTGTCATCTGTTACAATGATGGTGTAATCAGCAGGTCAAAAGTAATGGACAAATTAGGCATCCAGCCAGGAAATAATATGACAGCTGCTTTGACTGCCATAGATCGTCAGCGACTAGTTGAAGCTGAAAGGGCTGTGGAAGCCCCCACTAAAGAGTCCAGAGTATGGAAAAGGTTCCTGAAGACGTCTACAGAGGATAAAGAAGCAGCTGGCCAGCAAGATAATGCTGCTATGCTGCTGGAATGTTCTGAAAGAGGCATACGGTGACTCAAAAACACTGTGAACATTCTTTTATCATTGTCTCGAAACTAAATTTTCAGAACATTATGTACATATAACTATACAATGGTTTTATCCATTTTCGGCCGGCCGCTGTGGCCAAGCGGTTCTAGGCGCTTCAGTCCGGAATCGCGCTGATGCTACGGTCGCAGGTTCGAATCCTGCCTTGGGCATGAATGTGCATGATGTCCTTAGATTAGATAGGTTTCAATAGTTGTAAGTCTAGGGGATTGATAACCTCAGACGTTAAGTCCCATAGTGTTTAGAGCCATTTTTTTAATCCATTTTCATGAAATTTCTCTCAAGTAAAGAATGGGATAGTATCCTTGTATTATGCCTAATATATCGCAGAAATAATCTGTTTGTCATTCCGTATATAATTATAGCGATATTTTTAGACTAAATAGTAATGTGGTATAATAAGGGTTTTTCTGTTTCCTCAGTTATACTTCAGACTGCTAAACGAGAGGCATAATGTGTTCCTATGAAAGTTGACATCAACTTGCAATAGTTTGAATGCTATTAGACTGATGATGGGCCACAAAATAGTACCAGACCGTGAACGAGTTAGGCAAAATACTGTAATTCTAAAACTATAACAAGATATTTCAATAAATTTCCGCATTATAGATCAATGTGCACTAATGTCCCCTGAGAGCGATATATAAAAATGGAGCCCGTTCACTTCCAGGTCCCCTTAACTACCTTTTCCTCCTACTTGCTCTCTACAGGCGACAGTAACGCTCCATCCGCTCTTGAGGCCAGAGGGATTCCAAATCCTCGGGAATTACGCGAAATTAAACGCGGGTGCACGGCGTTGATATAAAATGGATTTGAAGATCGGATCAATTTTAGCTCTGCCACTTAACGGTATGCACAAAGAAGTGATGTGTGTGCTCTACGGGAACCTGTGGTACCTGATATGTTTGGAGTGCTCGTCGTCGGGATATCTTCTAAGTCACGAAGGACGTCATCTTCAAAGTTGGGAGTGGAGCATCACGGTTAGCCATCCTAGCTGTGAACTTACCACTTTCTGGAACTCTTTGTTGTAGTCGGTCGATAATGGCATGTGACGTTGTAGTTACAAGAGCGACTGACGACTGCAACTTGTAAGAGGTCCATAATTAAAGAATTTGTTGCTAGCGCACTCGAGCTGATGTAATTTCGATTTATTGCTCACGCGCTGCCTGCGATATGTAAGCTAGAAGAGAATCTGAGACCAAAGAGCAGTATTGACTGCAGTAAGAACTGTGTGTTAGTAGGAGTATGTAGACTTTCAGACAGTGACCAACAGACTTGAACAATTAGAATTAATACAGGATCCCGATGCCATTAAAGCAGACGTTAAGAAATTGAACAAAACTACCCGTAAAATCCAAAAACAAATTAATGCTTGTGACACTAAAAATGATGATCAGGTTAAAGCATTGACTGAAAAATTTGATGAATTGATCAGTCGTATTGACGTTATCGAAAATAATAATGATACCAAATCAGACGATACGTCACCAGTTTCGTTTAATCAAACACCCGAATTCCAAAATTTACAGCAGACGATTAGTGAGATAGGTTCGTACAATAATACATTACGTAGAAAATTGTCATCTTTACAACACGAATTGACGGAGATGAAAGATATTTCAGCCTTCAACACATCACAGCATACGCCACTTTCCGAACATTTCTCAGACTCACACAGCCAGTACAATTGAGGTAATTTACAGAGAGTACGTGAATTAGATTCCCAACAGTCACAGACAAACAGATTATCATACAATCCTGAACCTGTTCAGACATTCAGAGACAAAAATTTTGATTACAAGCACTTTCTGTCCGTTAGGAAATTTAAGGTATTTAAAAATGACAGAACACAAATACATCCTCTGGACTGGATACGACAGTTTGTATTTTCATCAGCTTGGCCTGTAATGCAGAAACTAGAATTGGCCTGGATACAACAATTTGTTTTTGAATTTTCACCGGCATTGCCTGTAATGCAGAAACTAAAAATTATTTGCAGCGCGTAATTGACCTCAGGGGATTCATTACACTTCGATGAATATCTGCCGTAGAGTGCACAGGGCCCCGAGCCGTAGTAGTGCTATTTCATCTTTAGTTTTCTGCACTGCTGCCTTCTCTTTTACTATCCTTTATATCTATCAAAACAGCTCTTCAACTATCGATCTATCTAGGGTTAAGAATAAGTAAAGAAAACCTGATATGACAAGTTTTACCGAAAGTGACAGTTTTCTTTAGACACTCCCGAAGCGACAAGAACTACCAGCGTAATTTTAATAACAGTCAGAATTTTAATCATCAGTATCGTCAAAATTGTCAGCAATCGCAAACACATTTTGGGAACAACAGAGGGTTTTCACCGCAACAGCATCAAAAGCAGCCGGTTAGCATACCAAACCAACAATGTAGTCTGCAAGGTCAACCAAGCTTTAATGTTTCGCCGCCTACACGTATAGCGTCGGCTCCACCTAATAGTAACGCACAGCAACAAGGAAATCACTACGTACAGAAAACACACCATTTCAACTCATATCGCAATGCGCCGTATAGCAACGATTATTATGACAGACGTAAAAGTAATGAGCACAGTTTTCAGCGTAACAGTCGGTCTTACCATCAACAGAATCATCGGCAACAACAGATTATCATGAATGAACCAGACAGTAGATATCATCCCGAACGTAATACGGCAGGGAGAAATAACAGAACAGTACAAATAGTGGAAATGCCACAGCATCCTCCCGCAAATAACAGCACGTCAGATAGAATTTGACTAGATAGAGCACAGATTGAACCTTCCAGCGATGTAAGCAATACTTTTGATACACAGACTCTTGTTCACGAAAATGTTATTACTTTTGACGACATCCGAGACACTCTTTTGCAGGAAAAACCAGTTATTCAAAAAACCAGTTCCCACCCTGTCATTGATGTAAAGATTGGAGCATCCACATTTTCAGCAGTAATCGACTCTGGATCACCTATGTCAGTTATAAATGAGGAAACTTTCAACGAATGTAGCGAAGAGAATACTTATCCTACGTTACCATTAGGCAAAACTAAAGTAAAAGGAGCAGTATCTGGTAAAGGAGTAGATGTAAAATTACAGACACACTTATCATTCTGTATTGCAGGTCATACTTTCCACTCTACTTTTTGGATTGTTCCCTTATTGACAACAGACGTTATTTTAGGTACGAATTTTTTGGTACAACACGACGCAATTATTGACTTTCAAAATTCCTATTTAATGTTAAAGGATGAAAATGTACAACTGGCATTAGAATTTCAGCACTCTTTATCTGCAGAAGAACAAACAATTAATCGGACAGAGGTCATTTCTGCATCACGTAACATAAACTGTCAGTCCACATTGTTCACAGATACGTATGTTTACAACTGCAATACACCAGACGAAGCCGACTATGACGTTATACAAATGATTTCGGATAAGGTTGAACAGAGCAGTGCAAATACAGACGACGAACGTACGCAACTACGCAGAATTCTTTTACAGCAAGCTCCAGTTTTTGACAACGTCCCTGGTACTATGTCCGGTTTCATGTATGAATTTCAAGTTAAACAGCACGACACATTTAAAGCTAAACATTATCCCATTCCGTATATTCACAGAGAACAAGTTAAGAAAGAATTGCAAGCTATGCTTGATCAAGGTATTATTCAACCAGCAGTTAGTCCGTACATAAACCCGCTCCATGTTGTTAAGAAAAAGGATGGATCACTTCGACTCGTACGTGATTCGCGTCATGTCAACGACATTATTATTAATGAAACAGATCGCCCACAGACACTAGAAGAACTTCTACAGAAATTTCATGGTACTGCTGTTTATTCCACATTAGATTTGAAATCGGGATTTTGGCAAATTCAGCTCCACCCGAACTGCAGAAAGTACACAGCATTTTTCTGTTTTGGTGACTGTTATCAATTTTGCAAATTACCGTTCGGTTTAACAATTTCTTCAGCAGCGTTTATTCGCGGTTTGAATACTATACTTCCGACAGATCTTAAAGACAGAATCACAACGTATGTAGACGACATTCTTATTGCAGAAGCTAACTGGTCTGAACGCGATTTGATTCTGTATCTTTTTCCGTAAATTTATTCATTACTCTGCTTTAGACACCCCTAGATTATGCCAACTGACGGGTAAAAACACTATTTGGTTTTGGGATAGCCAAGCACAATCTGAGTTTGTTAATTTGAAAGAAGCTTTGTTGAATGCACCACTTTTATCACACCCAGATCTTACTAGAAATTTTTCCATTGCGACCGACAGTTCTAACACAGCTTTAGGCGTACACATTTTTCAGGAAATTGAAGAAGACGGTAATACAGTAATTAAAAACATCGCTTTTGCAAGTCGCATTCTGTCACCTGCTGAACGCAATTATTCTGTTACAGAACTTGAAACATTATGTGTTGTATGGGCATTTACCAGATTTAGGCATTTTCTTT
The DNA here is from genome assembly GCF_023897955.1 of Schistocerca gregaria. Lineage (NCBI taxonomy): Eukaryota > Metazoa > Arthropoda > Insecta > Orthoptera > Acrididae > Schistocerca > Schistocerca gregaria. Next base: position 291,245,101 of record NC_064927.1, read on the forward strand.
ATGGAAGACATACTACCGTTTACACAGACCACAGAGCTATCCAGTTTTTACTTTCCGCTAAATTTACACATGACAGATTAAGCAGATGGAAACTTTATTTACAGGAATTTAATTTTACAATTGTTCACATTCCTGGTACACAAAATATTGTAGCAGACGCGCTATCCCGTTCTCTCTGCAACAATCAGCAATACATCGCAACCAACTTCTGCCAAGCAAATTCTAGCGTCATGTATATTCAACAGGTCGCATTTGAAAATTTCATTTCATCGTCACTACGAGACATAGCACAAGAGCAGAGTAAAGACAACGTATGGAAAGAAATTAAACACCTTTGGCAAGATAAGAATAACGTTACCATTAGAAACCATAATACTGTACGCTATAACATTCTGTTTCGCCGCTCTCACCCTGACAGCAATAACTGGTTATTATGTATTCCTGACGAGCTTGTTAACAAATTAATTTGGTATACTCATTTAAGTTACGCACATTATGGAGCCAGAAAATGTTTTCTTATACTGAGACAGAACTGTTATTTTGCCAACATGGAGAAACGTATTCGACAAGTTTTAGCGTCATGTAAAATCTGCCAGAAAGCTAAATCAGACACGACTTCACATATTCCTCCGTTACATCCCATTGTACCTGTTAAATTGAGACATATGGCCGCTGTAGACATTTTTGGACCGATTCCCAGAACTAATAGAGGTTTTTGCTACAGATTTGTCGTTGTTGAACTCACTTCGAAATTTGTTACCTTCACTCCGTTGCGCAAAGCTACTGCTAAATCTATTTCGAATGCATTTGTAAAACATTTTTTATTTCATGTAGGGCATGTATTGCCAGTAATTTCCGACAATGGACCACAATTTCTATCTGCGATGTGGACACGTATGTTACGAGCCAGAGACATTTCTCCGATTTGTATATCCAAGTATCACGCTTCTTCGAACCCCTGTGAATGACTGATGAAAGAAATTGGTAAACTGTGTCGAATGTACTGCCATAAAAGACATATTGATTGGGATACACACATACTCTCATTCCAGGATGTAATTAACTCCATACCAAATGTATCTACTATGCTATCTCCGACTGTTATATTGAAAAATGTTGAACTACCTAACAAAATCAAAGAATTAGTATCCTTTCCTACATCTCGTCGACTACGCCACCATGAAATAATTGAGATTACGCTCAACAACATCAAACGTGCCGCAGAGCGCCGGAGAAGACAGTAAAAACAGGTTGGTACACGCCGTGACTTTCACATAGGACAGAAGATATTAGTACGCACACACTATTTATCCAACAGAGGAACTAGTAGATACAGTAAATTTGAACTTCTATACGCAGGTCCATACAGAATTCGCAGCATTCCTCATCCCAATGTGGTACATGTTGAAACTTTGAGAACCAGAAAAAGCAAAGGCAATCACCATGTCTCCAATATTAAACCCTTTATTGAATGAACATACTTTATGATTTATCACATTGTAATGCCTTTTCCGGTTATTGATATGAACACTTACTGATGATTATCATATTTTTTCCTGGCAAGTGCCCGGCAAGGTAAGGTTAGCAGGTCGCTTTTCTTGTCGTTACATATCAGACAGTGCACATTCTGCATTTTTTTGGTGTATGTATGATTGTTTTCCTATCGAAAGTAGAATTTTTGTCTTTATGCACTATGAAATGTTTAAGATGTAACAAACACCAGTTGACTTTGGCGTTTTTCCTTGTGATATCTCAATATCTTGACTATTCTACATTTTTTGCTACTACATTATGATACTGTGTGTACATTTTTTGCACTTGAAAACTGTCTATGTTTTTGACCTAATATGTTTTCTGTCATGCAATGCTGTATGCTTAATTATACTACTAGAAACAAGTTTTTATTTAATGGGTATATGAATTAAATGCAAGATATTAATCCACATTCATCATTTTTAAGAAAACAATACCGTGTATAAGAAATGAATTAAACAACCACAGTGGTTTACTATGAAATGGAAATTTTGCCATCAGAATGAAGGAACGAAAATGCAATATATTGTCATGAAGAGTAAATGGATCTGAATTAACAAGCATTAACCAGAATATACTCTACACATCGTATGATAGCAGTCTTGACTAATTATTTTTCTTTCAGAATACAAGGCGATTGATGCAGACTGTCAGACAGAACTACAGATGTTAATTTTGGTGATGAAATATGCTAGAAGTAAGAAACTCTATACTATATGAAGTAATGAATGATAATGAATAGTTGTATGAAGTAAATGGTAATATGAATATGCATAATGAAGTGTTTATTTTTTGCAGATGATAATAAATGATGATGAATAGTTATATGAAGAATATGCTAATATGAATAATGAAGTTTTTCTTTGCAGATGATGATAATGATGAGGTTTATATATTTACTGTTAGTTAAGAAATGCTATGTAGTTATTTAAGTATTTGTTGCAGTTCCTTTTGACAGTATGTCTTATGTCGCATAGTATAATGACTGAATGTTTTGGAGAAGACATATAGAGTACATACATATTAAGTACACGTCTCATTACCTGTTAATTCGAAGTTCACTATTTTTCAGCATAATATGCATTTCTTCTTTCAGCTCAATAATCCATTTTGTATTTTTTTCAGGAGAAGCTTTTCATGACATAATATGCTATAAGTAGTTAGTTATTAAAACTGTTCTAGTACTTGCATTTCTTTAGCCCAGTTGTGTCTATCATTTATGAATGTGATCACATATACTGTACTTATTTCATAACCTTGCTACAGCTGACTCATGACGAGTGACGTTAATAATCCTTATTTCCAGCAATAAGTCAAAAGCAAATATTTTCATGCCTCACCAATTAATTATCGATCCCAGTGTAATGCATTGCTAGGAAAAAAAATTATTACGAGTCCCAATTATTACCAGTATACAACTAAATAATGCTACCAGTTTAAGATATATTTTTAGTAAGATAATACAAATTTTCTGTATATTGATTCCATTATGTCTATGTATTATTGGACTACCGACCTTGAGTAATAGTTCCAATGTCTTACATTTTAAATATGTCTAATGTCACTTACATAATATCGTATATAAACACCAGTAGTTTGATGCTACATTCAATAGCTCCTGTTTTAAATGATGACTTGTGAATAACACTGAATAATGTTTTGTAACACTATATGAATACTTTGTAACTGGCCAATGAATGCCACTGATTCAGTCTGATGAGTTATGAATAGTGTTTTGTAATACTCAATACTTGCTACATGTTTAGTAACTGGCCAATGAATGCCACTGATTCAATCAGATGAGTTATGAATAGTGTTTTGTAATACACAATACTTACAACATCTTTAGTAACTAGCCAATGAGTACCAATAATTGTTCAGATCGGTTGATACACTAGTGTAATTCTATGACGACTAGCATAAGACGAATGTATCCTTCACCTTCTGACTTAATTACCAGCAATTACTGCAATATCCGTTTGTCCTGTCCATCCTCATGATCATGGAGCACTATATTGGTTTTTGCACTAATTCTACGTTGCTGTAAGAGTATGGATTCTACAAGAGTATGGTGTTGACATATCAAGCTGTCCACCAGCTTGAACGATGGACATGTTATTATGGTCTTACTGTTTGATGTACCTAATGTACTACCAAAATGATAACATTGAATATTAATACAACATTTCAGTGTCTTGGCTACACTGATAAATACTTCAGGGAAGAGAACTTCAGATTGTCTCACTTGGTGTTGTGCTTCTGTAGAAAGATATGGACTTTCAGTGCAGCTACGTGCAACCTACTGTGCTACAACCATGATGCAATCCTTCCCATTCCTTTCCTAGTTCCTGTAAAATAGTAAAGGCTTATACAGTGCATTTAAATTCTTGTAAAATGATAAAGACATATATAGTGCGTGTGCACTTTATTTCTTTTCTTAATGAATTCAGTAGTTATAAAATACTAAAAATTTTTATCGTGCGTGTGCACTATATTTCTTTTCTTAATGAATTCAGCACTTACAAAATGTTAAAAACTTTTATGGTGCGTGTGCACTTCATTTCATTTGTTAATGTGATCAGTTCATGTAAAAATGCTAAACACGTATACAGTGCGTGTGCACTTTATGTCATTTGTTAATATATTTTGTACTCATTGCGCATATACTTTGTCATTTCTGAATATGTTTTGTACTCAGTGCGTGTGCACTTTATTTAATTTCTTCATATGTTCTGCACTTATCAATGATGTATATACTCTGTGATTGTAGCCTTAGTAAACTAAATAGATTATAGAAAAATTTGTTGCTCATGGCAAGTCCAATTGACTCACCATCGCTGCCAAATTTTTGCCCCCCAGTGGAGGGTTATGTAAGAGCTCCATAATTAAAGAATTTGTTGCTAGTGCACTCAAGCTGATGTAATTTCGATGTATTGCTCACGCGCTGCCTGCTATATGTAAGCTAGAAGAGAATCTGAGACCAAAGAGCAGTGTTGACTGCAATAAGAACTGTGTTTTAGTAGGAGTATGTTGTTGCTAGCGAGCAGTCGTGTCTGGTGTATCGTGTTGGCTGGGCCGGTCGTGTGCAGCGATGGCGTAGTCTGAGCGTTGTAGGATAAGGTAAAAGCAGCCTCGCTCATATGTAGTATTGTTACATCAAGTCTCATGTAAATGTTTTAAAAAATATGCTAATAATAATCTTTCTCATAAAAAGTAACTTTTGACATTCATCTCAATTTAAAGAATTCACTAATTTCTCCAATCCTTGGCCATCCCGATTATTTTATATAAGACAAATCTATCGGTCAGCATTGCACTTAGCTGCGCCAGGAAAATTTCTTATAGGAGCAGATATACACTCCTGGAAATTGAAATAAGAACACCGTGAATTCATTGTCCCAGGAAGGGGAAACTTTATTGACACATTCATGGGGTCAGATACATCACATGATCACACTGACAGAACCACAATGCAGGCTGCTATTCTCCCATGGAGACGATCGTAGAGATGCTGGAACGGCTGTCCTGTGGAACGGCTTGCCATGCCATTTCCACCTGGCGCCTCAGTTGGACCAGCGTTCGTGCTGGACGTGCAGACCGCGTGAGACGACGCTTCATCCAGTCCCAAACATGCTCAATGGGGGACAGATCCGGAGATCTTGCTGGCCAGGGTAGTTGACTTACACCTTCTAGAGCACGTTGGGTGCCACGGGATACATGCGGACGTGCATTGTCCTGTTGGAACAGCAAGTTCCCTTGCCGGTCTAGGAATGGTAGAACGATGGGTTCGATGACGGTTTGGATGTACTGTGCACTATTCAGTGTCCCCTCGACGATCACCAGAGGTGTACGGCCAGTGTAGGAGATCGCTCCCCACACCATGATGCCGGGTGTTGGCCCTGTGTGCCTCGGTCGTATGCAGTCCTGATTGTGGCGCTCACCTGCACGGCGCCAAACACGCATACGACCATCATTGGCACCAAGGCAATAGCGACTCTCATCGCTGAAGACGACACGTCTCCATTCGTCCCTCCATTCACGCCTGTCGCGACACCACTGGAGGCGGGCTGCACGATGTTGGGGCGTGAGCGGAAGACGACCTAACGGTGTGCGGGACCGTAGCCCAGCTTCATGGAGGCGGTTGCGAATGGTCCTCGCCGATACCCCAGGAGCAACAGTGTCCCTAATTTGCTGGGAAGTGGCGGTGCGGTCCCCTACGGCACTACGTAGGATCCTACGGTCTTTGAGTGCATCCGTGCGTCGCTGCTGTCCGGTCCCAGGTCGACGGGCACGTGCACCTTCCGCCGACCACTGGCGACAACATCGATGTACTGTGGAGACCTCACGCCCCACGTGTTGAGCAATTCGGCGGTACGTCCACCCGGCCTCCCGCATGCCCACTACACGTCCTCGCTCAAAGTCCATCAGCTGCACATACGGTTCACGTCCACGCTGTCGCGGCATGCTACCAGTGTTAAAGACTGCGATGGAGCTCCGTATGCCACGGCAAACTGGCTGACACTGACGGCGGCGGTGCACAAATGCTGCGCAGCTAGCGCCATTCGACGGCCAACACCGCGGTTCCTGGTGTGTCCGCTGTGCCGTGCGTGTGATCATTGCTTGTACAGCCCTCTCGCAGTGTCCGGAGAAAGTATGGTGGGTCTGACACACCAGTGTCAATGTGTTCTTTTTTCCATTTCCAGGAGTGTATATGCGTTATCGAGCGTTCTAATTAACGTAAGATTTTTCAGTTTATTCAGAATGATGTATCAGGGCAATGACGCAGCATTACTGACGTCCAAAATTAACCACTTTAAATTGACTGTCAATTATTGAAAGGTTATAGGTTTGTCACATTGTATAATATTTTCGCTGTTGGGTTGTTACGCTAAATGAGAATATTATTCATGTTATTTTATTTTATGGGGAGGTTACAAACTCTTCTCAGTTTGTGTGCAAGCCGTGAAGCGGGAAATTTGAAACTGACCCGTTACTTACCGGTACTTTACATCCACCCGGTGTATTTTCGAATGTAACTTCTTTACCAAACATTTATCTACCAGAGACGCTCTACAGCCATACAAATCTGTATTATGAATTCTGAAACTCTGCGTAGCTGCGGACAGATGTGCTGATTCTGTATGTTTCGACCCCCTGCGCTACCCTCGGCTGCCACGCCGAAGGGCACTGCATCTGACAGAACCCTAGTCACGTGACATGGCGACCTGTTTCGCGCGCAGTGGCGGAATCTGTCCACCATAGAAGCTACACCTGATACTATTACTCATGACTGTTTATTCCTTGCATATCCTATCATGTCTCAGTGACAAGTCATTTTTTTCTGTTTACAGATCAAGCAAAATTATACAGTGGCTAATAGACTAGATATCTGTTCTGGGTCGGATTTGATAAATTGACCTATATATCTGAACTGGTATAGGGACAGAGTCTTTGAGAAGTAATCAAAACGTCCCAGGTCCTGGGTTCCAAATCCTCTCAAATTTTGAGTAATAATCAGCACTGGCGGCTGAAATCAAAGAGGGCGGAGGACTAGACTGAAGTCCAGGGCGCTCTCTTGTCCTTGGAGTGGGAAACTGCCCCTAAGGTCGGAAGAATCAGCAATGATCAACGGCATGAGAATGCAGAAGACAATGTAAACCACTGCATTAAAGAGACATAACTTGTATCCACAGGACACGTGATTAATAAGTGTCATGATGATCTCTCCTTTAGCAAACGATTCCAGAATAGTCCCCCATTCGGATGTCCGGGACGGGACTGAAAATGGAAATATGACCATGAAAAAAAGATTGAATAATCAACGAAAGTATAGCGTTCTACGAGTCGGAGCGTGAACTGTCAGAACCTTGAATGTTATAGGAAAAGTAGAAAATGCAAAGGCTCAGTCTATGTATAGTAGGTGTCAGTGAAGTGAAGTGGAAAGAAGACAAGAATTTCTGGACACATGAATACAGGCTAATATCAACAGCAGCAGGATATGGTACAACTGGAGTGGGATTCGTTATGAGAAATATAGAGCAAAGATGTGTTACTGTGAACATTTCAGTGATAGGGTTGTTCTTATCAGACTCGAAACCAAACCAACACTGACAACAATAAAACTTCCTGGCAGATTAAAACTGTGTGCCCGACCGAGACCCGAACTCGAGACCTTTGCGTTTCGCGGGCAAGTGCTCTACCATCTGAGCTACCGAAGCACGACTTACGCCCGGTACTCACAGCTTTACTTCTGCCAGTATCTCGTCTCCTACCTTCCAAGCTTTACAGAAGCTCTCCTGCGAACCTTGCAGAACTTGCACTCCTGAAAGAAAGGATACTGCGGAGACATGGCTTAGCCACAGCCTGGGGGATATTTCCAGAATGAGATTTTCACTCTGCAGCGGAGTGTGCGCTGATATGAAACTTTCTGGCAGATTGAAACTGTGTGTCCGACCGGGACTCGAACTCGGGACCTTTGCCTTTCGCGGGCAAGTGCTCTACCATCTGCCATCTGAGCTACCGAAGCACATCTCACGCCCGGAACTCACAGCCTTACTTCTGCCAGTATCTCGTCTCCTACCTTCCAAACTTTACAGAAACACAGGCCTATGTTGCAAGTTGAAGATGAAGACATAGAGAATGTATATGAGGATATTGAAATGGTAATACAGTTCGTAATATGAGATGAAAATCTAATACGCATGGGGGACTGGAATGCAGTTGTAAGGGAAGGAGGAAAAGCAACATTTATAGGAGAACATTGGCTTGGGACAAGGAATGAGAGAGCAAAAAGACTAATTGAGACCTGTAATAAATTTCAGCTAGTAATAGCGAACCCTGTGTTCAAGAATCGCAAGAGGAAGAGGTATACTTGGAAAAGGCCGGGTGATACGGAAGATTTCAGTTAGATTGCGTCATGGTCAGACAGAGATACTGAAATCAGATACTGGATTGTAAGGCGTACCAAGGACCAGATATAGACGCACATCATAATATTGTACTGATAAAGAGTATTGTGAAGTTAAAGAGATTAATCATGAATACACAAATAAGTGAGATACAGAAGTACTAAGAGATGACGAGATATGCTTGACGTTCTCTAAGGCAATAGATAAAGCAATAACGAATACCTCAGTAGGCAGTACAGTAGAAGAGGAAAGGACATCTCTAAAAAGTATAGTCACAGAAGTTGGAAAGAAACACATAGGTACAAAGAAGGTAACTGCGTAGAAACTATGGGTAACAGAAGAAATACTTCAGTTGCTCGATGAAAGAAGGAAGTAAAAAAACGATCAGGGCAATTCAGGAATACAAAAATACAAGTCACTGAGAAATGAAATAAATATGAAATGCAGGTAAGCTAAGACGGAATGATTACATGAAAAATGAGAGGGAATGGAAAAAGAAATTATTGTCGGAAGGACTGAGCATACAGGAAACTCAAAACAACCTTCGGTTACATTAAAGGAAAGGGTGGTAACATTAAGAGTGCAACGGGAATTCCACTGTAAAATGCAGAGGAGAAAGCGGATAGATGAAAAGAGTACATTGAAGGCCTCCATGAGGGGAAAGATTTGATATGATAGAAGAATAAACAGGAGTCGATTTAGAAGAGATAAGGGATCCAGTGTTAAATCAGAATTTAAGAGATCAAATAAGGCATAAGGGATCGATAACATTCCATCAGAATTTCTAAAATCATTTGGGGGAAGTGGCAACAAAACGACTATTCACGTCGGTGTGTAGCATGTATAAATCTGGCGACATACCATCTGACTTTCGTATAAATATCTTCCACACAATTCCGAAGACTGCAGGAGCTAACAAGTCCGAGAATTATCGCACAATTAGCTTAACATCTCATGCACCCAGTTGCTGACAAGAACAATATACAGAAGAATGGAAAAGAAAATTGTGGATGTGCTAGATGATGATCAGTTTGGCTTTAGCAAAGGTAAAAGCAACAGAGAGGCAATTATAAAGTTGCGTTTGATAATGGAAGCATGACTCAAGAAAAATCAAGACACGTTCATAGGATTTGTCAATCTCTAAAAAGCGTTAGACGATGTAAAATGATGCAAGATGTTCGAAATTCTGAGAAAAAGAGGGGGATGATATAGGGAGAGAGGGGTAATATACAATATGTACAAGAGCCAACGGGGGTAATAAGAGAGATGGTCCAAGAACGAAGAAATCGGATTGAAAGTGGGTAAGACATGGACGTAGTCTTGCCCCTGTACTGTTCAATCTGTACATCGAAGAAGTAATGATGGAAGTAAAAGAAGGGATCAGGAGTGGGATTAAAATTCAAGGTGTAAGGGTATCAATGATAGGGTTCGCTGGTGACATTGCTGTCCTGCGTGATATTGAAGAAGAATTACATGATATCCTGAACGAAATGAACAATCTAATGACTACAGAATAAGCATTGAGAGCAAATCGAAGAAAGACGAAAGTAATGAGAAGTAACAGAAACGAGAACAGCGAGAAACTTAACATCAGAATTGATGGTCACGAAGTAGATAAGTAAGGAATTCTGCTACATGGGCAGCAAAATAAACAATGATGGACGGAGCAAGGAGGATATCAAAAGTAGACTAGCACTGGCAAAAAAGGCATTCCTGCCCAAGAGAAGTCTGCTAGTATCAAACATAGGCCTTAATTTGAGGAAGAAATTTCTGAGAATGTACGTCTGGAGCACATCATTGTAGGTAGTGAAACATAGACTGTGGGAAAACCGGAACACAAGAGGATCGAAGCATTTCAGATGCGGTGCTACACGCTAATGTTGGATATTAGGTGGACTGATAAGGTAAGGAATGAGGAGGTTCTGCTCAGAATCGGAGAGGAAAGGAATATGTGGGAAACACTGACAAGAAGAGGGGACAGGGTAATAGGACATCTGTTAAGACATCAGGGAACGACTTCCATGGTACTAGAGGAGCTGTTAGGAAGACAGAGATTGGAATATTCCTGCAAATAATTGAGGACGTAGGTTGCATGTGCTACTCTGAGATGAAGAAGTTAGCACAGGAGAGAAATTCATAGCGGGACCAATCAGATGACTGACGAAAAAAAAAGAAAGTATCTGATGTTTTTCGTGGGTTCCCCGATGATTTCTTCAACGTGGCTATGCCCGCTACCCACTCTGTTCTGGAACCGAGCTAGTGCTTCATCTTTAAAAGTCTTTGATGTCGGAAAGACTTACAGCTCCAAGCTTCATCCTTCTTTATTATGCCACTACATCGTGTTTGTCTGTGATTTTCCGCTTGCCCTACAGAATTATTGCACATTAACGACGACGAAAGAAATGTGGACAGTGGATCACAAATTGTAAATAGGGAAAAAATACAAGATCTGATTGATCACCCGAATCAATTGAACCATGAAAATGGCGTAATACATTAACTATGTTCACAGTTGAGAACACGAACAATGATAACAAAGAATTTGCGCCTGAACGGGCTCGAACCCGGATTTCCTGCTTATGCGAGCGGTCGCCTTAACTGCTTTCACTATCCGTACATGACTAACAGCCAGTCGCAACCTTCCACGTGTTGTCGTTTCTGCGTCACACCCTGTTCTCGTAAACACGTTATGTAATTCCCGTACAGAGGAGGACATTTTAATTGAAAATTGCTGCCTCGAATCGGCGGAAATGTGACATTACAGTGTTGTTAAGAAGAACGATGAAATTCTCCTTCGGAAATGCATGTATATCATTCCATTACTTGGCTGAGGATTTTTCATTCACGTATTTCATAACGGCTGTAATTGCGGCAGCGTCTGTTCCTCATGCATTCATATCCGCAGAGACACAGTGCCGTTTTTCTTAACAGCACAGGTACTGCAATATTGCATCAAACGGCGTAAGCAGCTGTATGATGCTTACACCTTTAAATAATAACTCGGTAGTAGTATCTTAATTATCCTATGACTCTACTCACAAACAAGTACAAAAATACAAAGTGGTTACAGAATTCAGTTTTTGGGCTTATCATATGCAGGGTTTTCTACAAATATTCTGAAAACTCTGCAAAATACCTCAGTTGCTTTTTTACTGTGTGTGGCAGCGAGTAAAAAGTCGACAAAATATACTATCACATCCAGAGCAACAATGAATGAGTTCAGTGAGACGTTTTCCTTCCACGTATTTGTGGGTTAACAAAAAACGGGTAAAGTCTGTGATGGAAATCATTTACCTCGACTAGTTGTAAATCGAAGAAGATCTCTTTCTTTGGGATAGCTTTTACTTCTGAGTTAACGACATCTGAGACGGGCTGTTGCAGACCCATGTACTTTCGATCTAACTGTGAGAGAAGGCTGGGAATGGGACACAAGGGCACCATTTGGGAATATTTGGGAGTGAATTTCCAGCCCAGCATTCGCTTGAGGAATAAGTCTTTTACATTTTTTATTCTCATTCCTGAAGGAAGAGAGTGAGTTGATGAGAGAGGTTATACTTTTTTCAGACATAAATTTAGTGTATTCTGTTTTGGCACCATTTGTTTGTAGATGGCATGAAGTGAGAATTTAGAGTATCTTGTCCTTTTACGTTTCTTTTCATGATTTGGTTTTGTTTGTGAATTAAACTAGAATCCCAGGGTTCACCTTACACGCCATGGAATGCATTTCGAATACCTCATCTGGGATTAAAGAAACGAAAAGCAAGCACTCTAGGAATTAATTGGTTGTTACACTTCATGTACCTGTGGAAAAACATACGACGATATGACTGAATCTGGAAAACTAGGTTCAGGAGTTAAATAAGTAGTGTCAACAGAAACGTTCAAAAATATTTCTACAGTAACCAAACACCCATGACGTAGCGGTATATATATTTTTTAATAATACGATTGTTCAGTCCAAAATTTATAGCTACTTTAATACGCCAGAATATTCGCAAACGTTATTCAGCCACATAAAATACCAAAATTTTATCAAAAGGATGATAGTTTAAGGAAAAATGTTGGGTAATTTAGTTACTTCAGGCCTCTGCTATACCACACAGATTAAGTGTAATCAGAGAAAAAGTTAAAAAATTGATTTGTGTCAATAGTATCAACGTTTTAATGGAATCTAAAGACTGCAATAGCTCACTACCCTGTAAAAACATTGGCTAGAGGCGTCAGCAAATTACGCTGTTTATTGTTTTGTACAGAAACTATTTTATTTCCGAATTAGATTCGCATGTTGCGCAAATGTGTGCTGCCCGCATCTCGTGGTCGTGCGGTAGCGTTCTCGCTTCCCACGCCCGGGTTCCCGGGTCCGATTCCCGGCGGGGTCAAGGATTTTCTCTGCCTCGTAATGGCTGGGTGTTGTGTGCTGTCCTTAGGTTAGTTAGGTTTAAGTAGTTCTAAGTTCTAGGGGACTGATGACCATAGATGTTAAGTCCCATAGTGCTCAGAGCCATTTTTTTTTTTAAATATGTGCTGTTTCAATTACTTTACCATTCTCCATTTGGACAAAAATTTCTTATCTCGTATGACAGCCTTCATGCTCAGTTTCCCATTCAGCAGTTAAGCAACATTTTTACTACGAAAGGCGCAGAAATGTGACATTTAAATCTACGGGTTAAGGTGTGGTTTAATACAGATATGAAGAACTGCTTTTAGCGTTGGAACTACGGGATAAATTTCCCCTCCTGGAATGCTGTGGGCACATCTTCGACAGGCATCGAATCATTTGCTTTCCTCCCTCCGCCACATTTTACTTCAAAAGGATCTGGCTTTTCGAATTGTGTAATCATTTTGTCAAGATCCATTGTAGACATCGAACCAATTCCTTTTTTCATACTTTTGGGTGTTCGGAACTTCTGCAGGGCTACTGGTGCGCTGTCACCGTTACTTTAAATGAGGTTTACCATTAGTGCGGTATCCATCATGGAGACAGACATGCTGGGCGTTCAGGACGCGAACTGAGGAGCAGCCACGTGCCGCCTGATGACGTCAGCAGTTTGGTCCTATAGGAACTTAACTCCACCACCGCCCGTCTGTTGGTGTGCATACTCTGATGCTTACAGCGCTATCTGTTGGTAAATTTTTTTCCAAGTTGTTTCCCTCTGCATCGGTAGTGTACTGTTCAAATTTTACGTCTTCCTGAGCAGAGGTTTTCTTGCTACAGCGTTTTGAAACAGGAACTTTAAACCATGGACACCGTATATTAAAAATGGAATATGGCGTTACGGTAAAATGATGATGATGGAATTTCAAGTTCTGGCTCTGACGATGAATACTCTTTAGAAAGTCCACCTATTAGAGTACGGCGTCGATTAACAAAAATTATCACGGGGCAGATCACGGTAGTATTTTCATAGCATTATCTGAGTATACGACGTATAGAATTGGAGGGGCGAAACTGAATTATGAAGTCTGGTCGTGAGATGCAGTTATGTGAAAATGAACTTCTCGTGTTTTTGTACTTTGTTGATGACTGTCTATACTAGGACATACATTTATTCGTCATCAATGCATTCTACACCCCCTTGAACCCTCTTGGTAAATTCAACCCTTGGTCTAACATTTTTAACGCCCTTCCCTTCACACACTTCACTACCAAATTAACTGTTATTTGATGCCTCGAGATGCGTCCAATTAATCTATTTCCTATATTAGTCAAGTTATGAGAGAAAATTCTTTTCTCTCAAATTAGATTCAGTACCTCTTCATTATTTACTTAAATTTCTCATCTAATCTTCTTGCCTGTACCGATAGTTGCCCATTCTACTCTTCCATACTTCCCGAAATAAAACATTCATTACAGCGAGACGTTGATATGATTACCGCCCATGTGTTATTCTTTACAATAACTACCATTCGTAATTGTAATTTTAAGCTATTCACCAGAAAGTAGAATGTAAATACAGAAACTGCTTAACTTCAAGAATGTTTCAAATGGCTCTGAGCACTATGGGACTTATCTTCTGAGGTCATCAGTCCCCTAGAACTTAGAACTACTTAAATCTAACTAACCTAAGGACATGACACACATCCATGCCCGAGGCAGGATTCGAACTTGCGACCGCAGTGGCCGCGCGGTTCCAGACTGTAGCACCTAGAACCGCTCGGCCACCTCGGCCGGCAAACTGGTTAACTGCAAGGTTACTTTGTAGAGCATGTGTGTAGAGTGCTCTCACATTGCTAATATGAACGCTTGCGTTCTCAAGAGAAACACGTAACATCGTGGGACGGTGTGCTTACGTCACTAACGCGCAAGGTGACAGCAGCGGTATGTGGGTGGGTCGACAAAGCAACACGAAACAGTTGCCGCCGTGAGTGTTTCGAGAGTATCAGGCACTTCCACCGCCTCCAGCGCAGGCAACGCTTCTGGCAAATTTAGCAATCCTGCTTTGACCTTCCCATAGCTTTCCTCGCGTTGCGCAGTTCCTACAGCGGGCTGGGCGCACGCAATTCTTTTTCAAAACACTGTCCCACACTAGGAGATTAAATGTGATACTTAAATTATGTGCCATAAACCAAGAACAACCAGTGTAAAATTTTGATGAATTTGAGATACGTTAGGTAAGTTGCCAAGAAAGTTAGCTTGTTTTATATTTAATAACAACCAAAGACTAACTTCAACGGGAAGGCAGAACATGCCACTGCCATGTCATAAATACGGAAGCACCTCGTGCAAAAATGACAAATATATATATACTTTCTTTGGTCCATAATGGACAGGGGACATCGGCTCGTTAGCTAGTTGTCAATGTCAATAAAATTCGCCGACAGACATGTGTAACTTAAGATATTATTTTATTTTATTGTGAAGCATTTCATTATGCCACTTTCAGGCCCCATAGGTATTTGTTCAAATAAACGAACACGTCGTATAGAGCCATAAATCTCTGGATATCGTGAATTCCAACGTTACACTATTGCTTCATACGAAGAGGTGATAGCAACTATCACATTTTCGAATGAAGCAATAGATTTATGCCTCTATAGGACATGTTCGTTTATTTGGATAGATGCGTATGGAGCCTGAAGATGGCGTAATAAAATGCTGAATCTGGTTGCCTTCACAGTAAAATAAAATAATATCTTAAGTTACACGGCTCTTGGTGAATTTTATTGACATTGGATGTTCTATTTTTTTCCTTACTAATAAAGACAGTGTCATTGAGCTAAAGTTAGTTAGTGACTGATACAATGGCCAAAACGAAAATACTAATTTCTGTCATGCTCATGACTGTACTAAAGCTCTAAACTTCTTCCGCACAGGCCATGAAGGCCCAAAGTACTGACTGGCCGCCGTGTCATCCTCAACCCACAGGCGTCACTGGATGCAGATATGGAAGGGCATGTGGTCAGCACACCGCTCTCCCGGCCGTATGTCAGTTTCCGAGACCGGAGTCGTTGCTTCTTAATCAAGTAGCTCCTCAGTTTGCCTCACAATGGCTAAGTGCACTCTGTTTGCCAACAGCGGTCGGCAGACCGGATGGTCACCCATTCAAGTGCTAGCCCAGCCCGACAGCGCTTACCTGCGGTGGTCTGCGGGGAACCGGTTTACCACTGCGGCCATGCCGTTGGCCATGACTATATTAGGTGGTTATAATTACACTTCTGCTACTTGAGCCAGTGTAGACATAAAACTTCTTATCATGTTGGTACTTTGTAGGAGTCACGTTCAGACTGAGCCCTGAAGGATTCGCTTTGTTTGTAGGGTTTGTGCCATGACTTACTGTTAGGCGTCGGTACTGGGGCTGAAACAGAAGCATCAGCGTGCAGTTTAGTTGCGGGCAGCTAACATGGGTCTGGACAAGGTGAGCATGACTTTATGACTATTTTATCACATTAACAGCAATAGTGCTTCCGTTCTTTGCAAGTACGGACGCATTAAAGGAATTTGGAGAGGTGCTCTTTCCGCATCGAGGTTGAGGAATAAATGGCGATTTTGGAATTGCTCCTTGGAGAGGTCGACGGTCAATTGCACAAACAAACTGATGAAGAAGTTACTGTTGCCATGACATTATGCTGGACGCAGTGTGCGATCCTCAAGTAGTGCACAAGTTGTGTCATGTCAGCTGAACATTCCATGACCTACCATTCGAAAGGTTATACGAACAGTTGTGAAATGATACCTCTAGTGCGGTCCCAGATTGTTATGGGTGCAGATGGCCACACACTGAAAGAGGTTTGTAAACTGGAACGTAAACACAGGTAGGAGTTAACATACGTTACCCTCTCAGATGTAGATTAAAATGTGCTTCTTTCAATGGTTGATTCGTTATTTCTCTTCCACGTATCCTTAGAAATGTTTCCAAAATGTTACATTGTTTGACGATCACACGTTTTCATGTGGGCCCCCTTTAGTAGGAAAAGTTTAATCATAACCTCCTTGCACTTCACGAGGAAAGACACTATAATAATATACTGAAGGTTATTAATTATAAGTACTTCATTGTTCTCATACTTGCATGTAGCTGTCGAAAAAACAAGAAAGAAGAAAAACGAAGAAGTACACAAATGAAATGACATAATTTCAGAGACTTTACTGGTCTCATACAGATATGGTTTTATGTATATAGACTGAAGAGGCGAATGAAAATTTGTACGAAGGCTCGGAATCGTACCCGGGTCTCTTGATCACTAGATACGTGTGCTATCCACCAAGTCACCTTAGCATAGCAGTTCGCACAAGTGTACGGATTACCCTGGCATGCCTCCTTCTTCGATGCAAATTCTCACTGCCACTCCAGTCTAGTTTAAATTCCGCCTTACACACGAGCACATTATTTTGGATCGAGGAGGGAGGTGTGCCAGGGTAATATGTGCAATTATGCAAACTGCTGTGCCAAAGTGACTTAGTGGATAGCGCACCTGCATAGTAAGCAGGAGGCCTGGATTCGATTCCTGACCTCAGTACAAATTTTCACTCGCCGCTCCAGTCTATATACATAGAAAAAATACACCACTGCAAAAAATCGATACACCTAGAGATTGGGCTAATTTGACCACATTAATTCCTAGGAAACTACCGACAAAGGTAGTTGAATTTGAGCACAACGCCTCTTTTAATTTCAGTGAACTACTTTGTTGATGTTATTTTCATAGAAAACGAAATATTGTGGGAGCCTCAGTTGCTTGGTTAAAGATAAAATGGCTTCAATACAGGTAACGTGTACTATCAATTTTCCTTCAGTCCACAAGAGGCCTCCAAGGTAAATCTAATAAACAGAGGCAAACATCAGGTGAATTATGACTTGGAAGCCATTCACACGATATCTATACGATTATCAGCAGAAAAGGTCGAAAACTTACGGTCGTTAATGACCTTTGTACATCTACAGAGTAAGGAATTTTATTAGATCCTATTGCCAAGCCATCCAGGAGACTGTGTAAAGTACCAGATTAAAGTGATTATTAATCATGTTGCAGCTGGGAAATTACATTTTATTTGAGATTATAATACTTGTTTCGTCTTTCTGTAACATGTGATGGTTCATACAGTAACCATTCCACATGTAGAATGCCTTCAAATGTTCTAACCTACAGAGCTAACATTGTTTTTCATCATATCAATGTATGAGGATAAGAGTGAAATACAGAAAATTCATGAAATGTATTTATAAAAATACACTCTCACACGTATTTATAAAAATATCTGATTTTATTGTGTTGCCTAAAACAGCAAAAAAATAATATTTCGGAATTAATACATCATAAAACCAATCGTTAGTGAAACCAATTCAATGCAAAAACAACCAAGGCCAGAAAAATTCTTACTAAGAGAAATGCTAGAGAACTTTTAGACAGCACAACTAATAGAATTTATACTCATATTTATTAATACCGAAAATGAAATTAGAATAAAGTATTGTGAGCATTTATGGTACTGAAACTTCTCAATGCTCGATTCCCACAACCAAGATTTTTTAACCTTTTTTTTGCATTAAGACACAGAAATGTAGACACATGTGATATCCATACACAGAGTCTACTGACGGAACTGAGTCTGACATTGGCAGAAATGTAGAGAAATAACTAACAAAATGTAATGGAATATATATGAAATGAATATCCGCTATATTCGGTTTTAAGGAATGATCATAACGTCTTTAAGTAGGACAGCTCAGTTATTGCAGAAATACTTTTGTTCTACTGTACTCTGAATTAGCAATGTTCAAATTCCAGCCTAAAAAATTTAGTTTATTTTGTTTGTGAGTTCACCAAACGAATGGAACGTCTCTGCGCTCTTGCAAGGACACAAGTTAAACTCATATTTCAGGCTGGAATCGAAAGCAGGAACGTAAAAAGGAATTAAGTGTTGACCATTATATAAAGTGTGAACAGGGAATATAAGTCAGACTTGTAAACGTAGAGGAAATGTCTGCTCATGTCAGGCTGAGAGAGAAAAAAAAATGCTTTACCTTCAGTAATTATGGAGGAAGTGCAACAGATGTCAAAGGAAGTGAAACGCAGAAAAGGTAGTGGCAACGGCGATTTAGATAAGGAGCTTCAAAGAAGGGAAATCCTCCACAACCGGCCCCCCTTCCCACCCAGTACCAGAGATCTATACACTTGGAAAATGAACAGTGGCAAACTAGTGTAAAAGGCCTGCCAGGAGAAGAGGAACCAGCTCATCATCACTCGACAGGGACCGTAAACGTTCGATAAAGCTGTATTAGCTTCTACAATCGCGAAGCTATGCAATCGAACGGATCAAGTAATACCGCTGTTCAAAGAAGAATCTCAAAACAACTGTACAACTGTGATATTTCATGCGGAAATATATTAAATGTAATGTATAAGGTCCATCACTGGGGAGATGTTCTAGGTAACAGCTGGTGCCGGCATCATTTTAACCCCGGATAACATGGTTATGGTAAAGTGCGACCCTTCACAATGTGTATTAGTGAATCAAGGCACAGAAAACTGGAGAGATTTTGGAGACATCCATGATCCTTATCGATTTTGAAATGGCCTTTGATCAGTGAGGTAGGAAGCAGTTGTTATCAGTAATGGGAGTGATACACTTTCCTAAACAGTAGTCTATGTCAGAAGTCATAATGGAGATTCCAACTTTCAAATAAAACGGGACGGACACCAGTCGTAGGAACTACAAACTAATACATGACTGAAGCACACTCAAAGACTGAAATGCTAAGGCCTGACGCACCGAAACCGTTCGGTGAATTGGCACTTTTTTGGTTTGGTACATCTGCCAACCTGAGCCTGGTTTTTAGGCAGTTTCTCAAGCTCTTTTAGGCAAATACTGGGATGGACTCCGGCATGCACCTCAGAGTATCGGTATACAAAAAGTTAAAATGTGATAACATACAAAACAAATATTAATAATATGGGATGTGGGCCCGTTTTCATGCAAAGCACTTTTGTTTTACTTTTTTTCAGACTATTTTCAGCGACAGTATAGCCATCGTCAGTGGGATTTTATTTGGTTTAAAACAGAGAAAAGTAGCATAGCTATAAACATTACATATCATTATTATATGTGTTCTGTTTGCTTCCAAATATTGTATTCTGTGAATAGTATTATAATGCCCTACTGACTGCAAGACACAGCATGGATTCTACGATTATTACTGTTATTTCTGGCACATTTTCTCTACTTTTTGTCATTTCTTTGGATTACAGCATGTCATCTGCAACTGAATGGACGGTTATAATTAACAAATATGAAAAAAATGATCTTATGTACGTCAGAACTATACCACTGGGAATTCAAAAATGGTTGAAATGGCTCTGAGCACTATGGGACTTAACATCTGAGGCCATCAGTCCCCTAGAACTTAAACCTAACTAACCTAAGGATATCACACACATCCATGCCCGACCGAGCGAGGTGGCTCAGTGGTTAGCACACCGGACTCGCATTCGGGAGGACGACGGTTCAATCCCGTCTCCGGCCATCCTGATTTAGGTTTTCCGTGATTTCCCCAAATCGTTTCAGGCAAATGCTGGGATGGTTCCTTTGAAAGGGCACGGCCGATTTCCTTCCCAATCGTTCCCTCACCCGAGCTTGCGCTCCGTCTCTAATGAACTCGTTGTCGACGGGACGTTAAACACTAACCACCACCACCACCACCACCATGCCCGAGGCAGGATTCTAACCTGCTACCGCAGCAGTCGCGCGGTTTCGGACTGAAGCGCCTAGAACCACTCGATCACCACGGCCGGCACTACTGGGAATTGCGGAAGTGTAGTAAATACTTGTCGTGTACTAGTTTGTAGCGTAATCTGTGACGTCCTCATGTTCGTTGATAGGCTTACAGATGCTTTTAAATACAGAAACATTTTGTGATGGTTCAATACATCTTTCTCTTTGCGTGAAGGTAATATAAAACTATCCACAGCATACAATATTTCGAACCAAACATTATACCTGTAATAATGATTTTTAGCGTTTATATCGATGCTACTTTTGCATCTTTTAGAATAAAGAAAAACTCACTGATGACGGAGATACTGCCGCGCGGGATTAGCCGAGCGGTCTTAGGCGCTTCAGTCATCGACTGTGCGGCTGGTCCCGGCTGAGGTTCGAGTCCTCCCTCTTGCATGCGTGTGTGTGTTTGTCCTTAGGATAATCTAGGTTAAGTAGTGTGTAATCTTAGGGACTGATAACCTTACCAGTTAAGTCCCATAAGATTTCACATTTGAACATTTTGATGGTGATATTGTCGCTGAAATTAGTTTGGGAAAGAAAATTTTCATAAGCGTTTTGTATTAAAGCAGATCCATGATTCCACATTTTTGTTTTTCTGCAAACGCGGACCAATGGAAAAGTATCAAGATAAGAAACAACAAATATTGTTTGACGTGGTCAAATTTGGAGATAAGGGATCTGTTGTATTACAGCTGCGGAGATTCATAAAAATCACAAATGTTATTTTATTGATTACTGGTTTATCTACAAGCCTTCTTCAGAGCTTTAGTACAGGAAATTGCGGCTAGAACGTACAGAATTGTAAATTGTCAATATAAATGTATCACTCAATACATATCATACCATAACTGATTATTGTACAAACGGAGGGGAAAATCGACGTAATTTGTGTGGGAAGGTTCATTTGTTGTACAGTAAACTTATTTAAATCGTGACGATATTATGGTGCAAGGTTACGTGGCTGTCATATGTAATGCAAACTGAGAGAATGAGACTGGTTTCATATGTGGACTTTACATTATTCTAAAGTAACGTCGTAAGCAATGGACTCTGTTTGGTGTCCCGTGGCACTTCACATTAAATACTGTACTGTACATTAAATAATATACTCATAAGTTCAGCGGTGGCCAACGAAAGCGCGTCGAACTGTAATGGACTTAAATACAGTTGTGTATTTACTGTCAAATGACTTAATGCGTCCTTGTGAAACATCGGATAAAAACTCCCAGGCTCGCAGAAAGTTCTGCCAAATGGCGCAAATAACTAATTTTTCTCTCAACAGAACCATTGAATAATTAATACAATAACAACGTTAGGAATAAATTATACAAATAGTAAGACGTACTTAATATTCATTAAAGGACTGCCATAAAAAAGGTGCCATGAAAGTGTGAGAAGTACAAGTATATACATATGTTACATGTGTAAGTTTAACAAGTATAATTACACTTCAGCCGATTAGATTTCGACCTGTCAGGTCATTATCAATGCAGTGCGGAATTGTAGCAGTTGTTCGTGCTCAAGTGAATGTGTGTAAGCATGTTACAATTCCTCACTGCATTGATAATGACCTGACACAGGTCGAAATCTGATCTGCGTTGTGACTATAAATGTCATATTAAAGCAACTTATTTCCACGACTGATTGCCGCTCTATCTAACCCAATATAACCACAGTCGTTGCGTGCACCCACCCCATGGAGGGCAACCTGATGAAACTCTTTATTTCATGCTTTCATTGTTAGCTAACTTCGCCACCTTGGGAATTTCCAAGCATCTTCTGTCATAGTGAAATCTATAGTCATATAATATCCTGTCTTCCACGCATTTGTCTGAAAGAAGCTCCATCTAATGGGGTTCATAATAACACTTCATTATTATCATGGTAACAAAGGGCACAACTCTCACAGATATGAATTCCGTATGAAAATTGGGATAACTGTAACTTTCATGCGGTCTTAGTCACTGTGTCAGCGTACATCTCAATATATTACCTCTACCTTTTATCCTCCTTCTTTGCTTAGTTTGGCATCTTCTTTGCAGTCTGATCTCTTAATTTTCGTACAGGAGCTTCTTTTGTCTCCAAAGGCCTCCTTAACTTTCCTATTGGCGCCATTTATCTTTCTTCAAGTCATGCATATATCCACACCCTTTCACTTTTCGTCTTGCTACTCCTCCTTTGCTATTTTTCATTTCCTGGAGAGCTCATTTTTTTAGACGCCTGCATTCCCTTTAGCTGAATTTTTATATTTCCTCCTTTCGTCAATTAAATGCAGTATGTCGTGCATTATCCAAGGATTTGTACAGGGTCTTGTTTATTTGTCTATTTAGTCCTCAGCGGCCCTCACTATTTCTGCTCTTAAAGCTACCCATTCGTCTTATGTTGTATTCTTTTTCTTTGCTTCAGTTATTAGTTGCCTAGTGTTCCGTTTGAAACTCTTAATAACTTCATGCTCTTTCGACTTATTCAGATCTCATCTCCGTCAGTTCCTTCTTTCATGCAACTTCTTCAGTCCTAATCTCTAGTTCATAAGCAAGTAAATTATTGTCAGAGACCAGGTTTGGGCTTGGAAATGTTTTGCAGTTTATAATCTCTTTTCGAAATCTTTGATCGTTATTTAATATATGCGAAGTTTTCTGATGTCTACTGGTCTGTTCTCAGTATATTACCTTCATTTGTAACAATGATTAAATTGTGCTTCGTAGGATACTACCAGATGACTTCACCTTTTGTTTCTCTTTCCAAGTCCATTTCCTGTTCATTTTCCTACTATCGAATTTCAGTCCGCTATCGCAATGAAATTTCCGTCACCATTAATTTCTGAATCATTTCTTTTGTCTCACCGTACATGGTCCAATCTCTTCATGAGCTGTGGGCTGATTGGGGTGTAAATTTGAACTGTTGTAGTGAGTAAATTTGTTTTTGGATGGGAACCACCTTGAGCAAAACATAATTTTTTTCTTGTTTTACCCATACATCCTTAGCTGAACTTACATTGTCTTCAGTCGGTTTTTATTTTATTTCTGTTAAACAACCGGAAAAATTGTCACACTATCAGCTACTAACACATTAGAAATACATCGATAATGTTACTCTTGTGAAATGAATTAGATTTCACCATGATATTTTCTAATGGTTAAGGGTCGGATTTCTTTTCGTCTTTTGAAAATGTTGTTATTGAAAGGAAGAAATAGCAGGAAAACGTGATTCGAACCTAGATTCTATTAGTTATAAGTAAAAGTATACGTAAAATAAAACAGTCGCAAGCCTAATTAGGCAACGTTGTACCAATTACTGGCACTGTTCATAAAGAAAGTTAACTACTGGTATTTACCTTACTTGATACTGAAATATTGGTTTTGCTTATAGCATACGAGACTGTAGTACATTTTATCAAGCAGCGTACCAGTGGTTTCACTTGGATAATGGCAAAGAGTATTAAACGTTCTGGCAACAATTTCAGTAACACATAGTATCAATAACCTAAGGACAGTTACAGGTAGATGATTAATAATGGCGAAGCTCTACTAACTTAGACATAAGAATCTTTTAATCTTGTTTGTTCATTTTAATTTTCATTTTATCAGGAACTCATCACTTCTGTATGCTTAACAGAGCATACGTAAGGCATGTAGGTCCTGAACCTGTAGTAGTTTGAATACTGGTAGCCATTTACTTGTTATAGCACAAAGAGGTTCCTTCATCTTCAGAATCAAATAAAAGTCACAAGGATTTAAGTCCGGAGAGTATGGTGGATGGTACAGTACTTCCCAGTCCCATCGACCGAACAGAGCAGCCACAGCTTGCGTTGTATGTGCCCGCGCATTGTCGTGCAAAATGATGGGTGCGTTGCGCAGAAAGTGTCACCGCTTCTTTCGCAAAGCTGGTCGCAGGTGATGCTCCAGAAATGAACAGTAACACTGTGCGTTGACAGTCTGCCGTGGAGAAACATAATGCTTTAAGATAACACCATCACAGTCGTACACGAGAATCACCATAACTTTCATCATACTGGGGCTCTGACGCACTTTCGACTTTCGCGGCGATCCATTATGATGCCATTCATTTGATTGGCGTTTCAGTTTTGGCTCGTACGATGTGGCCCATATCCCATCCACTGGTACGATACAGCGTAAGAAAGCCTCTCCTTCGCGCTCATAGCGCTCCAAGTGCGTCTGAGCAGCGTCGTAACGAATCCATTTCTGCATTTCCGTCAAGTCCTGCGGAACCCAGCGTGACGCAATTTTTCACATGCCCAGGCGTTCCTTCAGGATGCGAAGCACAGTCGTATAAGCTAATCTGGTTTCGTGAGTGAGCTCAAGAATCGTATGCCGTCGATCACTGTCCACTAACGCGGCAACAGCATGCACTTCTTCTTCGGAGACGCTAGGACGACCTGCCCGATGCCTGTCTGCCACAGTTGAAGGCTTTTACCCAACGTGCCACTGTTCTGTACAGCAATGCCTATTCCCCGTACATCTCTTGAAGACCTTGATGACACTGTCGTGCTGTACGACCTCTGGCACATTCAATCTGGATCCAACACCGTTGATTCTGTTTTGAAAACATAGTGACACCGTTACGTTAGACTGCTCGCTCACAAGTGACTGTGTTTCTCTCGACTGTGCGCACGCCGGTGACGTGGGACGGGCGAGCGCATTTGCTTGGAGGTGAGGTAGGTAAGTCAACAACATGTGCTGTCTGCGACAATAGTAGATTCCATTGCATTGTGTCTCTACAGCAGTGTTGCCACTATTAAAGTTCCAACCTACGTATACCTCATCCGAAACTTCAGATAGACCACCATATATGGTGGTCCATCTGAAGTTTCGGATGATAGTATCTCGAAAACTATACATCGGGTAAAAATAGAGGATAAGACAAGTTCGTAAGCTCGTAGGGGGACCACCAGCCCCCGCCCCCTTTTGTGGAGTGGAGGGAAACTTTTGAATCTTGATTATAAACACCCATTTTTATTGCAGATTCGGATTCTCCATAAAAAAGTAATCAAGTTTTGCATTAAAAAAATTTTAAACCACTGAGGTTTGCCGCTGAAATCGAGAAAAATTAAAATTTGGGAAGAACTCCGACTTATTTAAAATTATTCGAGAAAGACGCATCAAATCGATAAAAAATGTGCACCAGTTCTTTCGTTACCCCAAATTAAGCTATTTTTGTACAAAATGTGTTGTATCCTACTTTTAGCGTTATCCGTGAACAACGACATGGTTGTAATAGAATGATGGTCCCATGGGGTGCTTCATTAGTGTGATTTTCTCTACCTCGTGATGACTGTGTGTTGTGTGCTGTCCTTAAGTTAGTTAGGTTTAGTTAGTTCTAAGTTCTAGGGGACTGATGACCATAGCTGTTGTATCCCATCGTGCTCAGAGCCATTTCATTAGTGTGAATCCCCTTGCCTCTCACATGTTGGGTGCTTCATTAGTATGGGTCCCCTTGCCTCTCTCAGTTTGGGGAGCTTAATTAATGAAATTAGCCACGAAGAAATTGTTCAAAATTTTCCCCATAAAGTCAATCGTCTACGAAAGTTGACTACAGTTTTGAGCAGCACATCCTGTGGTATGAGTGCACACGCTCTTCGAATGCGTTGCTCCCCATCGTTTCGGGTTGTGGGCTGTCTTTCATAAGCAATATTTTTTAAATAACCCCACAAGAAAAAATCAGGCGATGTTAGGTATGGTGAACGTGGAGGTCACTAAATTGGTCCGCCGCGTTCTATACACCAACCAGAGCACCGTAAATTTTTAGCATTTTGAAACCACATTCGTTGCCTAGTCTAAATCAGTATGATCCATTAGCTCCAACAAATTATCGCGGAGAAGTTGTAAATGAGATTCCCCAGGAACATTTCGGTCAAAAAAAAAAAAAAAAAACGTCCCTATCAAGTAACAGTTTACAATTCCACACCAGACCATTAACGACCATTTGTGTTGATGTCAGCGGTCTGTGCCATTGTGAATTGACGGGGGGACCAATAATGACAATCATGACGATTTAATTCGCCATTGTTTTTGAAAGTGGCTTCATCGACGAACATAACGTATCTCTAAAAAAAATCATTGTCACCTCTTATTATTTCCAAGGCCCATTGGCAGGAAGGCACGCTTATTTCCATATCTTTCGGCGTTAATGCCTGTGTCAGTGTTATATGATACGCATGACATTTATGTGCCCTCAAAATCCTCAAAACAGCTCATTTTGGTATTCCAGTTTGTCTCTGAATCGCATCACTACTCACTTCGGGATCCAGTTGGATACAGGCGAGAACGGTAAGGGTACGAGCGTCAGTTTCATTGTATTTGCGATGACGAGGTGAACGGTGCATGTATCCGTTTCGAGCTCGTTGAGTGCAATTTCGAATAATGTTTTCGCTTGGATGTAGTCTGTTTGGGAAACTTCCCGCGCGCAGCTGCTGCGTAATTGTTATGGCATTCACCTAAAATTAACATCATATCAACAATCTCTGTAGGAGGATAGTGAGCCACATTTCGTTAAAGAATAATTTACTTTCGTCAGTTGATCTTTACGGTTCAGAATCTGAAAGTGAAGTGACGTCTGATCGATTTGCAACGGCTCTCGGCCATAGTTCGCAGTTTGGACACGGTAGCGGCATGGTCGGGTGAGTAATGCAATTGTGAAGAGATTTTAATATCATTTCGCCCGTCTCCATCAAAAACTGTGGCGGGTACATTTTGTAAAAAAAAAAAAAAAAAAAGCTTAATTTGGCGTAATGAAACGACGGGTCATCATTTACATGGAGTAGCAACAAACCTGAAACATATATTTGTTAAAAATTAATACAAAAATTGTTGCGTATACGCGCTACAATGCATTCTGAATTCTTAGTGACGCATCATCGAACAGAAACCAGTTAACAGTCCTTATGTAGAACGTATTACTGACCTTAAGTTGTGTAGGTCAGATTTTGACAGAACACTCTCCATATCTGATATTAATAGCAGTATACACCTCAATTTGTTCTATTAAGTAACTGATCAGGGAATAAGGACTGTCCACAAATTAATCGTTTCACCATTTCTTCAACTGCACTTTATTGTTTAGAAAAAATTTTATGGCCGTAACAAATAATTCCTGAATACGTATATAGAGTGATTTTATTTCATCAGGTAAACTAGACATTAGTAAAGCTCAAATTTACATTAAAAAATACTGAAGAGCTCAGATTAAAGCAAAAAGTGGAAAATATCACACAAAAATTTGCAAAACGCTGGAAGTTTCAAACATCCCAACGCTACAGTAACGGTTTGCCACTATAACAGTAGTTTCGACCATCTGGTGCTTTGGAAATCATGAAACGAATTAATGACAGTCCTATCGGGATACAGTAGCTTGGATCTCTTTTTATTTATACTGTCTGAGCTTAAATTAATTTGAATATCCACTTACTCGCAGTAAAGTTCAAGGCTCCTAAAAAACTAATTTATGACATACTGACCTTAAAGTAAACTGCTCTGAAAACGTTACGAACGAGATAGATACAGTAATATAACATATTAAAATCCCCTGGAAATGAATGGAAGTGTGGCGGCGTGTTGACAAAGATCTCCTGGTCATACACAGAAAGCTGGATGTCTCAAGGTGTGAGGTCAGCGTGACTATTGCGCGAAATCGGGTTGGCCCAGCAACAAGAAGCAGTTGAACGAATGGGAAAAGACAGAATGTGTCAATCAGCTAGCATTTACGGTGCTGTCGTGCTGTACGTAAACCGTTTACCAACCACGATTCTTATGTGGCACCTAGATCTCGGGCTATATTATGGATTGATTTCATAAACATATTATACAAGATGATCACAAGTTTTGGGTTATTTTTTTCGTTTAATTTTTTATTCTAAACAAAAGCGCTGTCTATTTCTCAGCCATAACTGTGTGAAACTCTTGTCGTATTTCCTGTTCGGTGGTTAGCATCTAGACAGCGATCTACAGTTTTACTTGGCTTGATGAACACGTTAAAGACTAGTAGCTTCACAACTGTTGTCCCTCGTATATATCAACATCGCACGACGACGTTGTAGTCAATATCAGTGTACTGTACTACTTTGTTAACATTTTCCTACTTACAAATAACTTGTCTACGATGGTACTCAAGTATTGTTTAATGTACATATGCATTTTTCACTTTATATCTTACAACTAAAATGTACGCATGCCACGTGAGGCTTGTTATTAAAATTAAAAGTATTTGTTTGCTGATTGTTTCCGTCAGCTACTTCCAGACACTAATGTTATAGCGGAACACCAGTTTTTTGACTGTTGATGTTAAAATTACGGCACGCTACCGAATGCCTCCCTGTTAACGATTACATGCCGTATTAAGACTTTAAAGTTATTGACTGTGAAATCCAAAGCATCTCTCTCCACGAATCACACCATCAGAACGTTCTCGATTGGTAGTCTATCTGCTACAGCAGCTGCATGGTTTATGCACAAAGTTCGTTTCTCCGTAACCAAAATTCTTCACGAAATGCCGCACGTTGTCGATGTCCATTACAGCTTCTTCTTGAACTTATTTCATGCACGAGGTTAGGCCAGATTAAAAGAAAGGGTCAAGAAGGAAATCCATGAATTTACCAAATTGGTTTTGATGCCTGAGTTCAACTATAATGCAGTTATGTAGGAATGCATGGTGACTATGTTGAATGGTAACGCTGCGTACCAAATCCGCTTTTATATGTTAATTATTAAATTTTTATGATACAGAAGACAGTACTTTTCGATCTACACTCGTACACAAAAGACTTGATATCTACAGGATCGTTAAAGCGGAACAAACTTCAAGGGAATAGGAAGCATATAAGGATAATATGGGACATATGATACTGCAATTGAATTCGAGAAGACTTATGTCAAAACAAGGCTCCTGAGTAGAAGAGATTACTTCAGAGTTATTGAGACCACTGGGAGATCCCATCACTATAGAAGTATTTCACGTGTTATGCAAGTGGCAGCCGCGGTGGTCTCGCGGTTCTAGGCGCGCAGTCCGGAACCGTGCGTCTGCTACGGTCGCAGGTACGAATCCTGCCTCGGGCATGGATGTGTGTGATGTCCTTAGGTTAGTTAGGTTTAAGTAGTTCTAAGTTCTAGGGGACTAATGACCACAGCAGTTGAGTCCCATAGTGCTCAGAGTCATTTGAACCATTTTTTTGTCATGCAAGTTATATTAGACGAAATACCCTCAGATTTGGGGAATGTACTAACTCCTGTTTTTAAAAAGTCAGGTACTGCAGGTGTGGATATTACCGAGCCGTCAGTTTAATGATTGATGTTTGCTAAATATTGGCTCAAACTATTTACAAAGGAGTGGAAAAAAGTGACAGAAGTTGAGCTTGGGGAAAATGAGTTTTAGTTACAGAGAAATGTATGAACACGAGAGACAATACTGGTCCTACGAATTACAGTAAGGCAAACCTACATTTTAAGCATTTTTAAATTCAGAGAAAATTTTTACAGTTTTGCCCGGAACATACTTAACAGAAATTCTAAAGGTACAGGGATAAAATACAGAGAAGAAAAATTTATCTACAAAATGTGATGGCAGTTATAAAAGTAGAAGGAGGTGAAAGAGACGTTATTAATTCTATATATTGAACAAACCAAGAAGAAATGTCGATTCTTAGCGATGCTTGTGGTCAATGGCGGCTCCTGTATAGGTTTGCACGTCTGCGCTACCCCTAAGGAATAATTTTGTTCAACTGTGTTTGCCTTCTGAGCGTTCTGTACTAGTGGAGAAGTAACGCGCCGTTTATCTCTTTTGAAATGCCCGGGCTCCAAATGCTGAACGCAGCGGAGTTGGACGGACTGTGCCGACGGCGACAGCGGGTTGTACTGTGGCTGCAAACGCAGACTTGGGTGTCTCAGAGGGGTGCGGGGTGTGGGGGACGCTTGGCGTCACTGTACTCGTGTGCGGGCCTTGTGTGTACAAACACCTCACCCGGGCCACCCTACTAGTCGCATGAAGAGGGACCACCCGAAGGGAAACACAACTATCGCATTTTCGAACGAAGCGGGATTCTCGCGCTACCTTACCAGTTAAGATGTAGCTGAGAGCGAACTTACGATTTCCTGTGCGTTGTGTTAGTTATTTTAGCGTGTGCTACAGTGAATTTTGAGCATCAAGTGACAAGTGAATACGTGAAATAATGAATCAGGTAATTTCATTTCTCTCTGAACCCTTCAGTTCATGGAAGTTTGAAGAAAAATTAGAAATCAAGAGGCTAGGTAGGCCGACTCCTGCTTTAACAATTTCGCACACCGTTAAAACAAAAAGTCGCCAATTCAATAGAAAATTTAAATTGTACAACAAGCATTAATGGCTGTGTGGTTGCGACATGAAAAATGGGTTATTTTGTTTTCCTTGTTTATTATTTGGAAAAGATATTTCACGGTCTAAACACAGAGTCTGTGACATCCAACACCTCCATGACAAAATTAGAAAACACGAACTTTCTTCAGTCCATGTAAATAACGTATTGAATATATCAAGTCTAGGCGCTGTAAATATAGGTACCCAATTAGACAGTGGGTTCAGAAGGTCAGTGGCATTACACAACCAAAACGTTACAGTTAATAGGTATATATAGAATCTAACTATTAACTGTGTTTGTTTCTGTGGTGCATTGGAACTTGCCCTTCGAAGACATGATGAGATTGAATCATCTTCCAATCTTGGTGTTTTTCGTTCCTTGATTAATTTTAGTGCAGAATTAGACTCGGTATTAAAATCGCATTTAGAGAAAGCTACAATTTTCAAAGGAGCCTCAAAAACCATCCAGAATGAACTCCTCTGGTGCATGCTTCAAGTCTGCCAAGAGGAAATTAGAACGGAAATTAAGGATGCTGAGTTGAAAGATTTTGGGACTTCATAGCACCAGAAAAGCATGGTGCCCAGTCTTTGGCAAACATCCATCATCGAACAGATAAATAACCATTTGGGGAATTGTCCACATAAGCTAATAGTGCTAACATATGATGGTGCAGCAGTCATGAGTGGTTCGTCACGTGGGGTCCAGGCTCTTGTCAAGGAAAAGTTTCCCAATGCTTCATACATTCATTAATATGTGCACCAGTTGAATCTCATTATGCCTAAAGCCGCTTCCATTAATAAAAATGTGCGAATATTCTTCACTAAACTTCAGGGACTTTGCAGCTTCTTTTCAGCATCTCCTCAAAGAACAGAAATTCTCAACGAAATAGTACGAAAACGACTGCCACGTTCAGTGCCTACTCGTTGCAATTTTCAGTTAAGGAGCGTCAATACTGTTTTCGAATATAGGGAAGATATTTTCACGTGCTTGAATAATATGAGCCAGGGGAAAAAACTGTGTAATGAGAACACGATCCTGCAAGCCTGTGGCATAGTAACAATTTTGGAGGATGACAAGTTTATTTTTTGACTTTCATTTCTTCATAAAATCATGATCCATGTGGATATTTTGTATAACCAGCTACAAAACAGACATATTGACCCAACTTACGCACACAATCAGCCGACAGCTTTTGAGCGTAAAATTGCGAACATTAGGGAAAGAGTGAGTGAAAATTCAACAGGTTTACACGAGTACCATAAAAGAGAGAGAACTGAAGATGGCGCAGCGATGTGTAAGCTACTGTGGGAGGCAAAAGAAGTATGTGATGTCGTAAGTTACGAGGCAAAAGAAAGATTCCAGTTCACTGAACAGCTAGTTGCAGCCTCTTCCAGTGTTCAAGAAGCTTATTTCAGAGCTCTCTGTTATTTGTGGAAGAGAGGAGTTCAAAAGTATGCGTGGAGCTTTGAGCTTTCGGGACTACATAACAGACAATAATCTTTGTGATACACTGAGAGAATCTGCTAATCTTCTGAAAGCGATAATTCCAATTCCAACGACCGCATCAGAAGCAGAACGTTGTTTTTCTTCGCTGAAATGCATCAAAATTTTCTTGCGGAATACTATGGACCATGTAAGACTATCAGCACTTGCGATACTCTCTAATGAACGAGTCCTCGTTTTAGAAATTGCAGACTTCAATCAAAGAGTGACTGAAAGATTTGCAAATATGAAGGAAAGAAGAATAGAGTTCCTGTACAAGTGATCACCACCATATCCAAATTCAGATATATAATCGAACGGCGTTAACATCAGTCCTGCTGAAAAGGGTTAGTAAGGCATGCCTACCACTTTTTGAGTACATAGAGCTGCAGTTGATTTTAATTCCTTTTATTCTGCAAAAGTAATACTTTTTTCTGTGTACACCTTTTGGTTTTATTATGAGTAGATGCAGGAGTGACACGAGCTAGCGGTCTTACAAAAATATTGAGCAGTGTACTGATTTTCTCTCTTTTGTTAATGTTTTCCTTCGTGAGTAAAGGTTGGTTGTGTTTCGGGAAGGAGACTAGACAGCGAGGTCATCGGTCTCACCGGGTTAGGGAAGGACAGGGAAGGTCGTCGGCCGTGCCCTTTGAAAGGAACCATCCCAGCATTTGCCTGGAGCGATTTAGGGAAATCACGGAAAACCTAAATCAGGATGGCCGGACGCGGGATTGAAACGTCGTCCTCCCGAATGCGAGTCCAGTGTCTAACCACTGCCCTTCGTGAGTAAAGTGGACCATCATCTTCTTTGGTCACGAGCCGCCACTGCTTGAGGTGCTTGCTTGAGAGAGAAGAAATAAAAACCTTGAGATTTAGTGATAACTTTGTAATAGTGCTATAGATGACAAATGAGTTGAAAGATCAACAGAGTGGAATGAAATGCACAATGTCTTAAAAGAAGTTCTAAAATAATCATTAACAAAAGTAAAACAAGGGTAAGGTAACGTCAAGAAACAGCGGTAATATAATGAATTTGTATTAAATGCTGATAGAATAGAAAATGAGATGCTAAAGACACAACACGAATTTTGCTAGTTGTACTGCAACATACCTGGTGAGTGCCAAAGCAGAAAGAATAGAAAATTCAGGCATGATATCAAGAAAGTCGTTTCTAAAAGAGTGAAATCAATTAACATCGACGTAAAATTGAATGTTAGGAATTAGTGTAAGCGACACTTGCGCGGTAAATAGTGCAGACAGAAAGAGAGTAACAGCTATTGAAATATTGTGCTGTAGATGATTGCTGAAGACAAGGCATGAAGACATGACTTATCGTTAGGGAAAGCTAGGCCCGAAAAAAAAGTAAGCAATCGCAGTTCAGGTTATCGAGATCCAATAGGAAAGCATCTGAAGTACCTGCCGATGGAGTAACGTCACATGCTTCGCCTGCCACGTATGAGACGACATATTGCGTTCCTCGTACCTTGGGTGTAACTTAGTATGACTGTATGCCCTTCACGGCAACGGTGCAAAGAATAATATCACAGACATATTGCTCTAGGTACGATTAGTTATAATTAGGTGTCAGCAAACGTTGTTGTGAAATGATTAGGGATACACTACTGTCCATGAAAATTGCTACACCAAGAAGAAATGCAGATGATAAACGGGTATTCATTGGACAAATATATTATATTAGAACTGACATGTGATTACATTATCACGCAATTTAGGTGCATAGATCCTGAGAAATCAGTACCCAGAACAACCAACTATGGCTGTAATAACGGCCTTGATACGCCTGGGCATTGAGTCAAACAGAGCTTGGATGGCGTGTACAGGTACAGCTGCCCACGCAGATTCAACACGATACAACAGTTCATCAAGAGTAGTGACTGGTGTATTGTGAAAAGCCTGTTGCTCGGCCACCATTGACCACACGTTTTCAATTGGTGAGAGATCTGGAGAATGTGCTGGCCAGGGTAGCAGTCGAACATTTTTCTGTATCCAGAAAGGCCCATAGAGGACCTGCAACATGCGGTCGTGCATTATTCTGCTGAAATGTAGGGTTTCGCAGGGATCGAATGAAGTGTAGAGCCACGGATCGTAACACATCTGAAATGTAACGTCCAGTGTTCGAAGTGCCGTCAATGCGAACAAGAGGTGACCGAGACGTGTAACCAATGGCACCCCATACCATCACGCCGGGTGATACGCCAGTATGGCGATGACGAATACACGCTTCCAATGTGCACTCACTGCGATGTCGTCAAACACGGATGCGACCATCATGATTCTGTAAACGGAACCTGGATTCATCCGAAAAAATGACTTTTAGCCGTTCATGCACCCAGGTTCGTCGTTTAGTACACCATCGCAGGCGCGCCTGTCTGTGATGCAGCGTCAAGGGTAACCGCAGCCATGATATCCGAGCTGATAGTCCATGCTGCTGCAAACGTCGTCGAACTGTTCGTGCAGATGGTTGTTGTCTTGCAAACGTCCCCAGCTGTTGATCAAGGGATCGAGACGTTGCTGCACGATCCGTTACAGCCATGTGGATAAGATGCCTGTCATCTCGACCGCTAGTGATACGAGGCCGTTGGTACCCAGACGGCGTTCCGTATTACCCTGCTGAACCCACCAATTCCATATTCTTCTAACAGTCATTCAATTTCGACAAACACGAGCAGCAATGTCACGATACGATAAACCGCAATCGCTGTATGCTACAATCCGACCTTTATCAAGTCGGAAACGTGATGGTACGCTTTTCTCCTCCTTACACGAGGCATCACAGCAACGTTTTAGCAGGCAACTCAGGTCAACTGCTGTTTGGGTATGAGAAATCGGTTGGAAACTTTCCTCATGTTAGCACGTTGTATGTGTCGCCACCGGCACCAGCCTTGTGTGAATGCTCTGAAAAGCTAATCATTTGCATATCACAGCATCTTCTACCTGCCGGTTAAATTTTGCGTCTATAGCACGTCAATTTTCATCGTGTAGCAATTTTAATGGCCAGTAGTGTATGTAGTTTTGGAGCATGCTCTCTGTATATATTAGCTTTTGTAACACTTTCTAGGGCCTTCTTATTCATTCAACAGAGGTAATTTCTGCAATATTCGATGCTATTTACATATAGGATTAACGAGTTTCTTCCATTTCGTGATTTCAGTCTGATTAAAAAACGTAAGATGAAATTTCTGCGACTGAAGCAACCAGCAATGACATTTCTATTGCTATTTGTCACAAATATTTGATTGTTTTTCTCCGAATATCTCATGATTTCCTAGGTTGTGGTTAGCCAGAAATGTAAGAGTACACATAAACGACATTTACACACTTGTCTGTCACAAATACTTGTCTGTTTATTTCCGAGTATGTCGTCTTTTCCGATATGCGGATAGGCAAAAACCTGAAGGGCACAGCTTAAATTTCTGCGAATGAAACCAGCAGCAATCATAATTACAGTGTGGTTTGGCATAAATATTTAGTTTCTATTGAATCCGTAAAAGTGCTTTTGTAAATTTGACGGTCATCGTAAAAGTCGCACCACAGTCTAATGTTGTGGATCACACCACATAGCGACCGGGACTTTTGCCTGCCCTGGTAACTGCTTCTACTCTCCCTAGAAGCTTTTATACGCTCTAAAGCTATTGATGTCGCTACTTAACGTAATACATGTCACGTTTGCATTATACCATCGATAACTCTTTTTGACAATGAATTTTTTTTCTTAAAGCGTTTTTCTGCTGTAATTTTGGGTGCTGATTTTAGTTTAAGTATTTAGAATGTTCAGTCACATGTAGCTTTGAGACGAATTTAGAATTTCCGCGAGGTATGGAAAATGTAACTATTTAATCCTCATAATAATGCCAGTATTGTTTTGTGAAAGTTTTTCCGTGGAAGCTGCTGCAAAAAGATGTTTAAATTATAATGATGCAGCTACCTGTGTATTTCAGTGATATTGTATGTTGAGGTCTATATGTTTGTTTTACTTATGGTTTTTCACCAAACATCATCAACGCATGCCTCCTGGTTTTGCTAAATTCATGGCCTCAGGAGGCTATATCAAATCTCCTGACCACTTCTGATAAGCCTCAGACTTTGCCAAAAATTATATTTTTGCCTTCTTTGGTGTAAAGTTTGGTGATAAGAACAAGTGATGAACCTGCCGTTGGTGACGTTCAGATTTTGAGGATAAAGCCCCACTTCCTATGCAAGTGGATAAATCCCTGAAAAAACATGCACTGGTCTCTGAAAATCTAGCCAGTGCGTTTGCCTAAAGTTGGAGGAAAAGTTTGTTACTCAGTTCAAAGGTGGACCCCGTGGAAATTGACACTAAATGTTCAACGAGCACTCGAAAGCGCACGCTGTAGAGACAGCAGAAAATTGCTATTCGCTAGAACGTCCCGTGGCACATTTCCCCCACTCCACTGCATTTCGCTCCACCACCCACCGTCGTAAGTGCACACTGCTTTAATTATTGTCTCATTCCATTTGGCCTGCCGTGTGGCCGAACGGTTCTAGGCTCTACAGTCTGGGACCGCGTGACCGCTATGGTCGCAGGTTCGAATCCTGCCTAGGGCATGGATGTATGTAACGTCGTTAGGTTAGTCAGGTTTAAGTAGTTCTAAGATTTAGGGGACTGATGACCTCAGATGTTAAGTCCCATAGTGCTCAGAGCCACCCCGCTCATTCCATTTGAGATTTTCTTTTCTTTAGATTTCTTCGTACCTGGAACATTTTTAATTTCCTTGAAACTAGTTGCTTTCTTAGGTAACTGCAATTTTCGTCCTTGCCTGTCTACTATTATTTTTATGAGACACCAAATGTGTCACTTAACATTAAAAATACGTTCATACTCTTAAATAAGTTTTTTGCCTGATACGTCTCGTATTTCTAGCTTTTTAGGAGTTTTCAAAATGCATAGTTTAGGTTCACTTGCCAATGAATTTCGGTTATGTACGTCAGATTCTGTAAAATTCCTTTATTATTTCTTAAAATAGAGTTTATTTTTAGTTATATTTGGTCGTTGACAAGCCCTTTCCGTATTCGTTTTCTTCTGGAAGAACATGTGAAGTCAAACATGCGGTCCTTTTTGCGAATGTGTACTGACTTCTTTCGTTGCATTAACGCGGTCCTACGTTTCTGTCCTGGCACGTAGTGCGGTTGACCTGGTGGTCACGACGCCTTTCAGTGCGCCGCCGAGTAGTTCCCCTCCGTCAGGCAGCGGGGAAGGAACAGCCGTGGCTGGACCAGGCGGGACATAGCGTGGCGGGCAGTAAAGCAGGTGGCCGGCGGAAGACGGAGGCAGGAAAGCGGGCGGCCGCAGCGCAGCCTCAGCCGCGCGCGTTGCCTCAGCGCAGGAAGCGGCCGGCAGGTGTAGGCGAGCGGCCGCCGGCCACACGGCGCAGCGCGGCGCAGCACAGCTTTACGAGGCGAAACCGTGGGAGGCGCGCAGTGGCGCAACCTGCAAACTGGGACTCCGCATCCGGCAAACGCACCGCCGACAGCTCCAGTGCCGGCTGCGGCTGCCCGTCTCCTCTGCTCCACGCACTGGTCCGCTTCGTGTCCGACGGACAGTTCCTAGGGGTGGATAGTGGGGTGTGTATGTGTGTGCGCGTGTTTCGAAGGGGGTTGTTTGTCATTGTCTCCCCGCCCTTCCCCCCTCCCCTCCTCACCTTCACGAAATGTTTACTTGCTGTCACTCATACTTTTTACTACACTGTTGTCCCACAAGTGGAAATTTTGCAAGGTTGCGTTTACTTTGCCACAAAACAACAGTAAACGGATGACCATAAAGAAGAAACGATATAAAGAATCCAGAACGTAATCAGCTGCAACATGCATAACGGTACACAGAAATGCTGACCGAGCGAGGTGGCGCAGTGGTTAGCATACTGGACTCGCATTCGGGAGGACGACGATTCAATCCCGCGTCCGGCCATCCTGATTTAAGGTTTCCGTGATTTCCCTAAATCGCTCCAGGAAAATGCCGGGATGGTTCCTTTGAAAGGGCACGGCCGACTTCCCTCTCCGTCCTTCCCTAATCCGATGAGACCGATGACGTCCCTGTTTGGCCTCTTCCTCAAAACAACCCCAACCCAACACAAATGTTCTTCGTTTTTTCCCAACTTAACGGATTTGTGCACCCTTTCTGGCAACTGGTTAATGTTCAGAGTATGGGATGCGACCACCTCTGGCACTAATAAAGGCCCGACAACGACGGGAGATGCTGTGAATGCTGAGGTAATAACGCCCATTCTTCCTGCAGAGCTGATCACGAGTCTTGGAGTCCGCAGCTCGTGGTCTCGCGGTAGCGTTCTTTCTTCTCGAGAACAGGGACCCGGGTTCGATTCCCGGCAGGGTCAGGGATTTTCCCTTGCCGCGAAAGGACTGGGTGTTTGTGTTGTTCTCATCATCATTCATGAAAATGGCGAGAATGTACTGAGCAACAGTTGGGAATTTGTATGGGCGCCGATAACCGCGCAGTTGAGCGCCTCACAAACCCAACATCATCATCACAAGTCTTGGAGAGTGGTTGGCATTCAAACCGAGAGAGCGAGCAGGCCACGCCATGTGTGCAACATCCTATGTTTAAAAAAAAAAAAAAAAAAAAAAAAAAAAAAAAAAAAAAAAAAAAAATATATATATATATATCAATCACTCGTGCTCCATGAGGGCGCACAAGAGGTCCCAAGATATACTCACGGTATCTAACAGTAGTTAATTCTTGCTGATTCACCTGTACAATTTCATGGAGAGGTGTTCTAGTGCTCAACATAATCCCTACGCACACCACTAGGGATCATTCTCGATAGCAGTCTCCTTCCACAATATTTGGGTCCCGAAATCGTGTTCCAGGTGCCGTCCATATGCGAATCCATCGAAAGTCACTCTCTAGACCAAATCAGGTCTCGTCTGTGAAAAGAGCATTGGCCCGCCTTTCGACGGTCCATGTGGCATGTTGACGGTCCCACTGTAGAGGTTTCCATCTCTGAAGACACGCCAGTGGTAAACAGACAGCAGATCTCCAACAAAAAGGGCCACTATGCAGTTTTTATGACTACATCGTGAAGTAGACACAGGACGCGGAAATAGCTGTTTGTTACTTTAATTCTGGATGAAGGTGTATTTAATACCTATTACAGTAATAAGTATAAACTTTTGTAATAATGATTATTTGCAAGAGTAATTTGTAAAAAGTTTAAACGAAGCTAAAAATCCGTTGGTTTAATTGCTTTATACGCCTCTGTTGATTTCACCCGTGGGCTAGGGGTAGCGTCTTCGATTTCTAAACAAAACGTCTTCGGTCCTGGGTTAGAAACCTGCCACTCTTTAAATTTCGATAAATAATCAACATTGGCGAACGAAGACTTCTGTCACAACAAGCCCCCCTCATTCTCCAGCGGCCTTGTCAAAGAGGGCGGAAGAGCGGATAGAAGTTCAGGGCACTCTCTTGTCCTTGGGGTGGAAAACTTCCCCTGCCCCTAAAGCTGGAAGAATCAGCAATGATAAACTGCACGAGGAAATGGAAACCACTGCATTAAAGACACGTAACGTGTGCCCACAGGACATGTGGCCTGTAATTGAGAAAAGTGTCATGATGATCTCTCCATTGGAAAAACATTCCGGAATAATCCCCCATTCGGATCTCCGGGTGGGGACTGCCAAGGTGGAGGTGATAATGAGAAAAAGACTCAATAATCAACGAAAGGATAACGTTGTACAAGTCGGGGGGTGGATATCAGAAGGTTGAAAGTGGTAGGGAAACTAGAAAATCTGAAAGGCGAAATGCAAAACCTCTGAGCACTATGGGACTTCTGAGGTCATCAGTCCCCTAGAAGTTAGAACTACTTAAACCTAGCTAACCTAAGGACATTACACACATCGATGCCCGAGGCAGGATTCGAACCTGTGACCGTAGCGGTCACGCGGTTCCAGACTGTAACGCCTAGAACCGCTCAGCCACACCGGCCGGCGAAATGCAAAGGATCAGTTTAGATATAGTAGGGGTCAGTGAAGTGAAATGGAAAGAACACAAGGATTTCTGGTCAGATGAGTATATGGTAATATCAACTACAGCATAAAATGGTTCGACGGGAGTAGGATTCGTTATGAATAAGAAGACGGGGCAAAGAGTGTGTTGCTATCAACAGTTCAGTGATAGAGTTGTTCTTATCAGAGTCGACAGCAAACCGACACCGACAGACATAGTTCAGGTAAACATGCCGACGTTGCAAGCTGAAAATGAAGAGATACAGAAGGTATATGCACGTATTGAAAGGGTATAACAGTACTTAAAGGGAGATGAAGATCTAGTATCATGGGGAACGGGAATGCAGTTGTAGGGGAAGGAGTAGAAGAAAAGGTTACAGAAGAATATGGGCTTGGGACAAGGAATGAGAGAGGAGGAAGACTAATTGAGTACTGTAACAAGTTTCAGCTAATAATAGCGAGTACTCTGTTCAAGAATCACAAGAGGACGAGCTATACTTGGAAAGGGCGGGGTGATACCTAAAAATTTTAGTTAGATTACATCATGGTCACAAGCAGATTCAGAAATCAAATAATGGATTGTAAGGAATACACAGGACCAGATATAGACTCAGATCAATTTGTGGTAGTGACGAAGAATAGGCTGAAGTTTAAGACATTAGTTAAGAAGAATCAATACTCAAAGAAGTAGGATAGGGAAGTAATAAGAAATGACAAGATAGGCTTGAAGTTCTCTGAGGTTGTAGATCCAGCAATAAGGAATAGTGCAGTAGGCAGTACAGTTGTAAAGGAATGGATATCTCTGAAACGAATACTCACATAAGTTGGAAAGAAAAACATAGGTACAAAGAAGGTAACTGCGAAGAAACCATGGGTAACAGAAGATATGCCTCAGTTGATCTATGAAAGGAGGAAGTACAAAAATGTTCTGGGAAACTCAGAAATACAGAAATACAAGATGTTGAGGAAGGAAATAACAAGGACGAGCAGAGATGCTAAGACGAAATGGCTGCATGAAAAATGCGCAGAAATCGAAAAAGAGGGGATTGTCGGAAGAACAGACTAAGCGTACAGGAAAGTCAAAATAAACTTCGGTTCAAATAAATGGTTCAAATGGCTCTGAGCACTTTGCGATTTAACTTCTGAGGTCATTAGTCGCCTAGAACTTAGAACTAATTAAACCTAACTAACCTAAGGACATCACACACATCCATGCCTGAGGCAGGATTTGAACCTGCGACCGTAGCGGTCGCTCGGCTCCAGACTGTAGCACCTAAAACCGCACGGCCACTCAGGGGGGCTAAACTTCGGTAACATCAAAAGCGAGGGTGGTAACATTAAGACTGCAACGGGAATTCAACTGTTAAATGCAGAGGAGAGAGCGGATAGGTGGAAAGAGTACATTGAAAGCATCTACGATAGGAAGATTTGTCCATACTATAGAAGAAGAAACGGGAGTCATTTAGAAGTGGCAGGGGATCCAGTATTTGAATCTGAATAGGCTACTGTAGCATCAGATGTCTGATTTCATAAAAATATATTCACATAAATACACTTGAGAATTAAGTATCGTTTTCTCACAGTGACATCATCAAACAGTGATGTCATCCAAGATGCTCATTGGCCTGAGACGGTCCCATTCTCTTTAATTTGATTGACAATGGCATATCTAAAAACTGACTAATATTGATTTTCACATTTTTAACTTACTTGCACCACATCGGCGGGTTCATCTCTCCTGACATCTATTGATCCTCATTATACATGGGAGCCTGGATTATCTAATCAGACAGTGTAGGTGTGAGGCTGGCGTTGTCTCAGTTTACGGTGGTTAAAATTATTAATAACTGCACGCCGAAGACTATGGCAGTTGATTCCATCATTTCACTCACTCCCCAATAACAACAGTCAGTGCCTCAGTGACTTGTATTTCTGTTCACGATTACTATATTCCTAATCACAGCTTTGTTAACATTTTCTACGAGGCACAATTGGAATGTCAAGCGAACAACTGTACATCAACATCACGCGTCTTCTTGCTGGCTATGTACAGGCGGGGGAAAATAACCATTCAAACCGCTTTCTGCGGATCGAGCGTCCATTATTCTCCGAGGCAGCTCCGTACGGCAAACATCTGATTTTTGGGAGCGCCATAGGTGAAGTTGTGTTTTTGTCGTTCGTTACGAAAATGGAACGTCGGAATTGAGAGAAACGTTATATCATTACGATTTTGTGCTAAACCTGGGTTATCCACGAGTATGACCTCTCAAAAGTTCAATCAGGCCTAAAAGGAACATTCCTAATCAAGCGCACAAATTTTTCGCTGCCAGGGATCATTTTTGGAGGTCTGAGAGCACATTGAAAACGTATCTCGCTCAGGAAGACCTTCAAAAACCGACGAAAACATCGAAAGTGTGCGTACACTTGTGAGATCAGACCGACAGTTAACAATAAGGATGATGGGTAACCTATTAAACGGTTTCACAGTACATCAAATTTTGACAGAGGTTTCGCACATGTGAAAGGTCTGTGGCAAAATGATGCCGAGAAACCTCGCAACTGAGCAGAACGCTAATCAAAGAGATGTGTGCTTTGATCTTGTTGAGGGGATTGCCAATGACCAAAAATGGTTCAGTCTTGTGATCACAGGTGACGAATCCTTGATTTTTGAG
This sequence comes from Schistocerca gregaria, assembly GCF_023897955.1. Lineage (NCBI taxonomy): Eukaryota > Metazoa > Arthropoda > Insecta > Orthoptera > Acrididae > Schistocerca > Schistocerca gregaria. Next base: position 291,288,253 of record NC_064927.1, read on the forward strand.
TAATATCCTGAGACAAAAGGAAAAAGTGAGGGCCGAAAAAAGCTCGTACGATGAAATGAGCAAATCAAAGGTCAAAATAATGGCGATTTGCTTTTTTAACTGTAGGGGTATCGTGCATAAAGCATTTGTTACTCCAGGACAAACTGTCAACCAAGTGTTTTACAAAGATGTCCTTGAAAGGCTCAGGTAAAAGATTATCGATGAAGACGAACACTGCAGAGAAGTGGATGCTCGATCATGGCAATGGCCCAGGTCACACGGCCACTACCATCACTGAATTTTTAACCTCAAAAGGCATTCCTTTTGTTTCACAGCTCCTCTTTTCATGTGATCTTGTAACTTTTTTCTCTTAAATAAGTGGAAAAGTCTTACGAGGACGTCATTTTGGGACTCTGGAGAGTATTCAAAAGAATGTGACCGACATATTGAAGCCTTTGATCGCTGCTGCCAAGACTGGGAAACACTACTCTGCTGATGCATAGCTGCCGCAGGGAACTTCTTCGAAGAGGGTGATATTGTTGTCTGAATCAAATAAAAACTGTTGCAGATAAAAAATCAGTCTCCTTGAAGTACGACAAATTCTGCAGCGATTCTGAGGAAGGACGTGACATAGCCAGAAAGACCTAACTTCGATTTATCATAACAGGATTAAGCTCTCGTTGGACGACGTGCTATGTACAAAGGTGGTTCTGGGAGTTCTTTAGAGAGGACAACTGAGTGTTCGCTGCAGCATTCAAACCATGGCTTAGAGCCAAAACGTTAGACGTGGAAGAAGATAAAAAGGGATATTGTTGTTCTGCTCAATAAAGACAGTTGTAGGAGCTTCTTCTTCTTCTTTTTCCTCATCTTTTTCTTAAAATTTAATCCGTCTAGGAATTGCCAGACAGAGGTAGAATTAATCTCCATGTACATTATTTAGCCTTATCACACACAAATTTTCAAGGGGTATTCCACCATGATGCATAAAAATAAGCATGTCCTTCGTTTGCAGTGAGAGACTTTTTTTTATTTTTTTATCGATTCTCGAGCTTGAAGACTGCACAATCAAGTCAAAACATGCACTGCTCGTATTAGAATCTTTAAAGCTTATAGTTGGTCAGAAGACGTTATTCCAAGAGGCGGTTTTGATTTTAAGATGATAAACACACTCTGCTGTCACACATAAGTAAAACACGAGCTTCTTGTGTTTTGAAGAAAAAAATATGTATGCGGTTTTTGGATGGAATGCAGCGTCACAAAGAGGATTTTCAAAAATTACAGTAACGTTGTTCTCGATGGACTTTCCCATCTTTTGTTCTCTTTTCTTTCTCTCTCTCTCCCCCTCCCCCTCCCCCCCCCCCCCCCCTCCCATACACACACTTTTGTTTCTTCACGTGTTGCTAGCGTAGTAAGTTAAAGAAGCATAACAAAGTTTTAAATTTAGATTTTTATAACCGTATTCGAAGTAAAATATGTTTTAACCAGATTAAATAGTTGAAGCGTAATAAATGTTCAAATAATAAACAAAGGTAACTAATTTACACAGCCTCATCGGACAATTGCTCATGTTTCTGAAATACAGGAGGTAGACAAGAATATGGAAACACCAGAAACATAACGCTTTACTATGCCTAATACGGTGTAGGAAATTCGTTGCATTCAAAACAACTTCCAGTTGTGAGGGAAGGAATAAATATACACTGATATGCCAAAACGTTATGATCACTGCCCACTGCGACATTGGATATCGCCTGGTGGTGTCGCATACACGGGACGCCGTAACGAACGTGCGTAAGTGGACCAGACACCGACGAATGATCACCCTAGCAAAGATACGGGCTGAAAATGGGGAAATCCATTGAAATAAGAGCCTCTGACAAACAGCAGATTGTTATTATGCAGAGCGTGTGAAGGAGTATCTCGGAAACGGTGAAGGTGGTCGAATGTTCGCGTGCTTGTACGGAAAGACGGAGGACATCGAAATTACCAGAGGGCGCTAGATAATTGGACGTCCATGACTCTTCACAGAACGTGCGGTTCGGAGACTTGTGTGTTTTGTAAAGTAGTGTAGATGGCAATCTTTGGCCTCTCTGCCGAAAGAGCACAATGCTGGAGCGCGCACAAGTATTTCGGAGCACACCGTTCATGGTACATTGTAGAACATGGGTTTCCGCAGCAGAGCAGCCCTACGTGTTCACATGTTGATTAGATGACATCGTCAATTAAGACTGCAGTGGGCATGGGCCATCTGAATTCGACCATCGATCGGCTCTTGGATGAATCACGTTTTTTGCTACACTAGCTCGTCGCTACAAACGCCGTCAGTGAGGTCAACGGACGACACGGAACGTTGAGAGCGCCACGGACGCAGGCTGCTGGGAGCGGTGTTATGCTGCGCTTGCATGGGACCTTTAGTGGTAATCGTAAATACTCTGACAACTGCCAACCACCTACATCCCTTCTTTTTTAATGTCTTCCTCTACGGCGATGTCATCTTTCCGCAGTACAGTAGTCCGTGTCAAGGAGCCAAAACCGTGCTACACTGGTCCGAAGAACACTATAATGAACTCATGTTGATGTCTCGGCGACCAAACACGCCTGATTTCAATCCTATGGAACCAATCTATATCGCTACAGCACGCCATCACCGTGTACTCAGATCAGTGGCTCGTTATTTACGCGAATTACATGACCTGTACATGGACATCTAATGCCACATACCTCCACAAACCAACCAACAAATTGTCTCATGCCTGATACGGAGAATCAGCATTTTATTTCATTCGAAAGACACATACGACACGGTGACTTCCTTCCATTGGTCCATGGTCTACGATTTAGGGCTACCACACCACGTTTTCTTGTTACAGGCTGTGCATCACTTTTAAGTTGTTTTGAAGCTGCAGCTCGCCGTGAATTTTCAAGCTTATATAACTCCCTTCGTGTGGGGTGGCCGGGGGAGGGGGGGGGGGGGGGGTAGGGCCTGACAGCATTTTAGCGGGTGATGGTTTCCGGGTTTGCTACATCCGGTGTTAATCTTCCATTCTGTACCACTTGACAGACCAAACGCTTCGTCACCTTGCTTACGGAAGGGCCCATCATATGAGCATCAACAAATTGCCCACTATCGAATTCACTTCGCTCCGAAATCACACACTCACAACTACACGGAACACTATTCTGATCACGGCCTACACTTGCAACGTATTGAGGCATTACGCAAGTGTCGTCCGTGATCACATACCACCGTGCAACCTGCAGGCTTGGCGAAAAAAAAAAAAAAATCTTATCTCTTCCGGAACAAGCATGTAGGCTCAACAATACCGACCGACCGCCGTGTCATCCTCAGGCCAAAGGCGTCACTGGATGCAGGTATGAAGGGGCATACCGCTCTCCCAGCAGTATGTCAATACGAGACCGGAGTCGCTAATTTCCAATCAAGTAGCTCTTCATTTTGTCTCATAAGGGCTAGCTGCAGTCTGCTTCCCAACAGCGCTCAGAAGACCGGATAGTCATCCATCCAAGTGATATCCCTGCCCTACGGCGCTTAACGTCGGTAATCTGGCCGGAACCGGTATTACCACTGCGGCAAGGCCATTAGCGCAGGCTTGGCTAGCATCCGCATGTATGTTCAAGCGTGCTTTTGTCCAACAGCTGTAAATGTAACATGTCGCAAATCTAGAGAACAATGTAGAGCATTCGCAAGGGGAACAGAGGGAATTATTGCCAAATTAGATAGGCCATGAGCGTCCCGCTACCGAATCAGGGCTACCGTAAACATAAAAGCTCTCCAAGTACGGCGTTGAACCAATTTCTGCAATCTGAAAACCTGTCCCCAATGATGATAACTACTGTGAGAAATATTCTAGACGTAATCATGTGTTTTTTACGCATTTTTCGCAGTTTCCTTAGTAACGAAGCACAAACAAGCATTATAAGACTCCTGAAATTTTATGGAAATCGTTGCATGGAAATTATAGTAACAACAATGCTGTCTATATACACCAAGTCTATCGGTTTTGGGAAATCGCTATCACTTCAGTGTCGAAAATTGTGTTACCTGTAAACATACGTTGCACAGCCGAATCTGAAATCTCATTAAAGAGACACAGTACTTGTTTTAAAAATACATTAACTTTTATCTCATAATTCCCGAAATTCGTTATCAGAGTCGTTGTTTGGAGATCTTTAGGGTGCCATGTGCATGGAAGAGCCCATTTGCTCGTACGACTGTGTCACACATGTAACAGTAGCATTGTCGCCGTGGAAGTATCCAGTTAGACAAATGCAGCAGCTACCCCTGAAAACTAAGGACCATGTCACCTACAGCACACTTACATTTCTCACGGTTCGTTGTGCACAGCTTTGATGCAAACCATTTTTAAATAACAAGAATAATACTCCCAAAAATTCTAACATCAAGTAGGATAATTAACAACATACAATCACTGGTGTTGTTTACCAACCGAATTGTTTATTATAACACAGTCACACTATTATATGAAATCTCAAAGAACCATGTCCATCTGACAATATGAGTGACTAGGTGTTGAAGCGAAACCGTAGTTTGGCGAGGAGATGGTCGACGCCTACCTTCATGCTGGCGGTAGCCCGCTTGACAGCACTGCTGGAAGTGTTGCATAAACAGTGGGAGTAGTTAATCCCATGGAAACCTCTCTGATTCTCTAAGATAACTTGCAAGTAAATTTTTGTGTGTACGGAAACCCTAAAAATCTATTGATTTGTTAAAGCACGAGGTGTCCCAAGGCAACCGAAAGCTTATGTAAGGTCTATGAATATATGGAGCTATTCATTTATTTTTTAGGCTGAAAGACAGGGTGCTGATGGACTGCAGCTGGAGACGGGAGACGGCCTTAATTATCTTTATATGTAACGCCTCGGTTCCATTCTCCTAGTGATTTTCTTTTTCTGTCAATATTATTCGAGAAAAAACTCTATCTGACATGTGAGAAACTGGTTCTTGACGCCAGACATCCATTAAAATATCTCCAGTAAAATTCCAGTTACTGAGAGCAATGAAGTATGAAAGCCTTTTCTGTCTTCTTGTATAGTATATTTATCTACAAGATCGTTGCACATTATGGGCAAATAGAGTTCTTGTTCGAGTCATTCTTACATGTAACAGTGATACAAGATAGTCAGTAATGTCATTGCGAGTCATTCCGATGGCAACTATGTGTGAGAAGTCGAATTAAAATTTTTATGACAATATGATTTATAATTTTTATGTTATGTATTTTGGATTATTTACATGTAACCACAAAATGAGTTATTTTGTTTCATGGATGGCGGGCAAGAAGTTGGCATCTGTGGGAGTTCTTCTCATGCGAGAAAGCATTAACACCATCGGACATCTTTCGCCATCAAGTTGGAGGCCATAAGGGTGGAGAAGATGCCGAGAGTTGCAAGTCTTGTTACCCCTATTTGTTGTAACAATGTAAAAGAATGAAAGTCATAATCCATATCTAAAAAAATTTCAGTCGATCTTTGGATGATCAAGATATGTATTCTGTCTCGTTATTTCCTTCTAACATTCTGCGTGGTATCTGTTTGCTCTAAGTCGTGTCTCCCTACCACTTTCGCGCAACGACGCTCTGAGCGTGTTTTTTAGGGAATTGACTAGTTTGAACCTGGCAGCCGTTGCTGGTTAGGAGACGCCAGACCACACACGACATGTAGAGTTCAGAAGAGTTCAGAGAGACTAGCGATGATATAATCAAATACTTAATGATTTCAGTGTCAGCTCCACTACACTCCCTGTAAAAGAATCTTAATACTAACTAAATTTAGTGGAAGCGGTTCAAGGTTTTCCTATTTTTAGTTAGCAGGTAAAATAACGTCGAAAAAGCAGTTAAGTTTAGTATTGGAATTTTTATTCTACTCACAAAACATTGTTTATAAATTGCACTATTAATAAAAGGAAATATCTTAATACAGGATGATAAAAACAAACTGCGTTCAACAAAAATGTGAAAAGAATATTCCCTGAATGGGTTTCCAGGTTCTACAATGGATCGAAGGATGACCTATGCCATATCACATCTATCATCTAGATTTAAGTTTCATAAAAGAGAAAATTATCAAAATGGTCTACAGTGACCCTTAATTATCTTTAATTACTTATCTACCTTGTCGTAAATTACAGTGGCTGATGTGGCTTTTCTAAAATTACATAACAGAAAAATCATCGCGTTTCAGATTTTAACTTCACGTAGCAAATGTGAATACCATGAGCTTTAATTGACGATCGACACTAGTATTACGCAAAACTGGGGTGTAATAGATGAGACTTCTGCAGTTCTGAGTCAAGTCTTATGCGCTCTCATGCGGCATCGCGTGCGTTCATTACCTTGTCGTTGGTTAGGCATCGTCAGGAGGCGGGGGGCGGCGCAGCTCCATACCTCGCCGTCTCGGAAGCATCTCTGTCCTAACTTCTCCTTACTACAATTTTCCGAAGTTGGTTTACAAAAAGCTATCTGACTGTGTTTTCAACTGACCAATCAGGGTCTCAATGTTAACCTTAAGCTCCGCCTACGAATATTCTGTCTATCCAATGAGAGACGTTATACTTTTTCGTGGTGGGGCAATGTTTTTAACATTTGCAACGTAACAGAGACGCGAAAAAGTCTCACGCTAAAACTTGGAGTGGCCCTTTTAGTGTTATCGTAAGATCTATACTGTTCTTCTGGAGGTCTCTATCTTTTAACATGGGCTGGGGGGTGGTCCTGGCGGTCAGCCGGCTATGTGGGTGTCCATCCCTTATTGTAGGGCCTACTAGCTTAACACGGTTCGCTCTCGGCTCCTGTTCTCGTTTCTCCCCTCAGAACTGCGTCTGTTTCACGGTGGGGAGGTATGACATGCATTTAGGCGTTCTTGTGTTAGGATGTGGTATTCCATTTGCTCACTCGTTGATCGTATTACTTTGGTTAATTTAATGTCAGGATTTATTCGGAGCTATGTGACATACTTCCGGATTTGCTTATTATGTCAGGGTTTTCATGGAAGGTGTTGGATTTCCCTGAAACCTTACATACTTACGTGGCTCTTTACGTATTGTTCGCAAGTGAAAACCTGTTTGACGTTGTTGAATTTAATTGGAACGAATCAGTGTTCTGATTTTTTGTGAAAATGTGGTGAAGAGAATTGTATGGAGAATTGTCACTAGAAATAGATATCTCCACTTTCATAAAGGTTCATTATTAAATACGAAGTTCATATTGACGCTAAGCAATAGAAAAAAGATATCTTTGAATTATAAAATCTGGCGTAATTTAGCAAATGATATTTGTTAATTCGTTCTGTGATGGTAAAAAGTCTATAGTGATCATTAATATTAAAGCACCCATTAATTAGGAGCACATAAATGTTCGGTGAATAGATTATTGCAATTTAATTACAATTTGCATTTCATTTAAAGAACGATATTTCGTACCAGAGACTATTCACTTCAGATTTAGGAAATGAGGATGATCTCTGGTGAAAGCTAATTACGTCAATTTTAGCTAAAAGGTGCTAATAAATGAGATTACGAGAGGTTATAGGTCCATAAGCTCTTCTATCTGTGAAGAACAGTTAAGTTTGAAAAGACAACGTCTAATAAGAAATAAACGATGCACTATTTACATGTTAGCAGAAAACAAAAGTATTGCGACTATCAGAAATGACGGGTTGTAAAGAACACTGCTGTAAAACAGCATCGCTCTGTCGGTAGAGGGACGTGAAAAAATCTACTAACCCGCTTGCAACTAATGTCTGCTTTGGCTTGGAGAAAGAGTCGAATCTAACTGGTACAGTACAGACTTATGACCACATTAAATACGTTGAAAGTTAATAGAAGCTGACAAAAATAAATAATCGTCGGTGATAGATGAAATACGGTTTTTATGGGGGTGTAACCTTAAGCTGCCGAAGAATTGATAAGTCACCTGAGATACGAATTGCTGCCTAGCTTAAGAGGTCCTCCTACAATGTATGGTAGGCTTTGTTAAATTCATGGATAAATAGTTCTCGGATAATCTATGGCGTCCAGTTAGGGCAAGGAAAGCAGAGGAAATTAGACTACACGATAACCTATACATGGTGTCTGTTCTTTCTGTAGTGTCCGAAAGAGCAGGCACCATTTATTCAACCCTGCAGCGTTAAATGACTATGAGTCGTAGGAAGGACAGACAACAGTTAATGGACATTGAAATAAATCAGTGGGGAAAGTGGACAATTTGTACTGTACCGGAACTAGAAACCGGATTCACGCTTTATCATGAGCGATTGCCTCAAGCGCTTCGGCCATCCGGCAACGGTGCCTGACCGATGCAAATCTCCATCCTATCCTCACACTACCGACATAATGATACCTCACATTAATGCCTCTGTACTCGCAGTATTTGCTGATTCTGGTATACGTTCGACCGTGTATGTGGATCTGCACACAAGAGATTATTGGGGCCATCTAGCCCCATGCCTGTATTCCCCATTAACGTATTTCAGTACCCACTAGCAGATTTAATAAGACTGCCTCAATGTCCGTTTTATGTAGGTGCACACATTCGCTCGAACTCATACAGGAATTAGCGAATGCTGCGGGTATAGAGGCTTATGCGCTGGGGCATTACGTAGGTAATGTGAGGACATTGGAAATTAGCGTCGGTGAGGGACGGTGTCCAGATGGACGAAGCGGTTACGGCAACCACTCATGAGAAAACGACAGATCCATGGTCGAGTCCCGATCCGACTGAAATTCAAACTTTTCCCTTGGATTTATTTCAGTATCCACTGTCAGCCGTTGTCTACCTTTCCTCTGATTCACGCACTCAAGCACCAAAGAATCTGTTATAGCCATGAGTATTCAAATACAGAGATATGTAAACAGACAGAATACGGCGCTCCGGTCGGCAACGCCTATATAATACAAGTGTCTGCCCCAGTTGTTAGATCTGTTACTGCTGCTACAGTGGCAGGTTAGCTAGATTTAAGTGAGTTTGAACGTGGTGTTGCAGTCGACCCACTTGCTGTCGTATACAGCATCTCCGAGGTAGCGATAAAGTGGGAATTTTACCGTACGATCATTTCACGAGTGAACCGTGAATACCAGGAATCTGGTAAAACATCAAATCTCCGATATCGCTGCGGCCGGAAAAAGCTCCTGCAAGAACGAAACCGACGACGACGTTAGAGAATCGTTCAACGTGACAGAAGTACGAACCTTCCGCAAATTGCTGCAGATATCAATTCAGGGCGATCAACAAATGTCAGCGTGCGAACCATTCCACGAAATATCATCGATATGGGCTTTCGAAGCCGAAGTGTACACTGATGACTACGCGACCCAAACCTTTACGTCTCGCCTGAGCCCGTCCACACAAACATAGGACTGTTGATGAATGGGAACATATTGTCCGGTCGGACAGGTCTGGTTTCAAATTATATCGAGCGGATGGCTCTGATTTCTCTTATTTTATTTTGATGATCGTTCCTACCTATGTAGGTTGGGCTCAACAAAATATTTTCGCAGTCGGGAGAGAAAGCTGGTCACTGAAATTTCGTAAAAAGATCTCGCTGCGACGAAAACGTCTTTACTGTAATGACTTCGATCCCAATTCGGGTATCATATCTGCCACACTCTCTCCCCTATTACGTGATAATACAAAACGAGGTGCCCTTTTTTGCACCCTTTCGATGTCCTCCGTCAATCCCACCAGGTAAGGATCCCACACCGCGCAGAGATATTCTAACAGAGGACGAACGAGTGTAGTGTAAGCTGTCTCTTTAGTGGACTTGTTGCATCTTCTAAGTGTCCTGCCAATGAAACGCAACCTTTAGCTCGCCTTCCCCACAATATTATCTATGTGGTCTTTCCAACTGAAGTTGTTCGTAATGTTAACATCCAGGTACTTAGTTGAATTGACAGCCTTGAGAATTGTACTATTTATCGAGTAATCGAATTCCAACGGATTTCTTTTGGAACTCATGTGGATCACTTCACACTTTTCGTTATTTAGCGTCAACTGCCACCTGCCACACCATACAGCAATCTTTTCTAAATCGCTTTGTAACTGATACTGGTCTTCGGATGACCTTACTAGACGGTAAATTACAGCATCATCTGCGAACAACCTAAGAGAACTGCTCAGATTGTTACCCAGGTCATTTATATAGATCAGGAACAGCAGAGATCCCAGGACACGCCTCTGACAGGCGACAAGTACGTAAGCATCCTGTCTGATCCCCTTTATCCATTCACGTCCATTTTGTATTCAAGCTAACTTGGGCACTTCCAGCAGGACACTGAAACACCACAGACTTTCAGAATTGCTAAAACTTTTCTGAGTTTAAACATTTCCGCTGCCCACCAACTCCCCAGACGTGAACATCATTGAGCATGTCTGGATGCCTTCTAACGTGCTGTTCATAAGAGATCACCCCCTCGCTCTGTTAAAGATTTATGGTCAGCCCTGCAGGATTCATGGTGTCAGTTCGCTTCAGCACTATTTCAGACATTAGTCGAGTCGATGCTACGTCGTGTTGCGGCACTTTGTATGGTCGCGGGGGCCCAATACTAGTAACGTGTACTAGTTTATTTGGCAGACGGCGCCACTTCAGCGTCCAACATCTCCGTTATGTCATGCTAACGTAATACAGACCATCAGATCCCTTACTCTGGGCGAGGAAGTGTGTCCGTCAGAACGGCCAGATTTAGCCCCAGAAGACCTGATGGAAGTATTCATCGACTGCTTGGAATTATATCAGAATTCGACGTGACAAGTTAACCGAAAACTTTTTGTGCAAGGAATCCGCCACGAAAGACTTAGTGTCATTATTGAACTCAATTCAAATCCATGCTTTTGTGTGCTTTTCGGTTCTACGTATAATACAGTTTGATCCCAATGGAAAAAGTGACGCGTATATGTAGTCTGCTCAGAGTTCCCATTCCTTCCTCTACTAGGTCCTATGAAACGTTAAGTACAATTGGAAATATAGTTTTTATCATTTGTTGCTTAGTGGCTAGCTAACGTTTGGGAATGCTGCCTGACTGAAATAGTTATTCGAAAATGCGCTCACCTCGTGCGTTGTTTAATAGGGCGTGCCGATCATAATGCTTGTGTAAATGCGATTCACACCCAAAATCATGAAAGTGGACTAAACTGAAAAAACACTCACAGGAGAATGGCGAGAAATATTTCCGAAAATCAGGCATATATGAATGAAGTGCATTAATTTAAAAATCTACACGATACATCACGTATAGACTACATATTGCAACCCTCATCCCGTCATACACACACACACACACACACACACACACACATAGTCATAGCCTAGAAGTTAGTATTACCCCAAGTATGAAGTGTGGCACTAAAATGTAAAAGAGTTGGGAAATGATCGTTAGCACTACCCTCAGATGCTTGCCTCTAAACAGAGGTCTCGGCAAAGACAGCCTGCCATACATACATTTGTGGTTTCTCTCTGTTGCTTCGGGAAGGGCTTCCTCACCTCGATCCGAATATACGAGATGTATTCGTCAAGTAAAGGGACTTCTGTAATTTCGCTTGTTGCGTTTACCCGATTCGCTCGATTATTTCTCCGTTGTTTGGAGAACGTGTCTGAGAAGTATCAGTACATAATTGGCCATTTAGTGTATTTAGTCTGTCATCATCTTTCAAAGAGGTTACATGCGTTTTGGCAGGATCGACGTTTCTTTTTCCAAGAGTCCAGGTACCACTAGCACCCTACCTCCTCAATTATTTCTTGGAGTTATCACGACATTACCCTTTAGAACGCTCTCTAGTACAGTGGGAGTTATTCCCTATTAACTGTCCTCTCTCCTTGTCAATGTTTTCATATGTTCCTTTATTCTCCGATTCTGCGGAGAACGTCCTCATTCCTTATCAGTAAACCTAAATTTCAACATCCCTCTATGGCAGCGCATCTCAAATGCTTCTGTTCTCTTCTGTTCCAGTTTTCCCACAGTCCATGGCTCACTGCCATGCAACTCTGTGTGTCAAACGCACGTTCTCAGACATTTATTCGTTAGATGAAGACCAATCTTTGATACTAGCACACTTGTCTTGGCCATGAATTCTCTCTTTCCCTGAGCTAGTGGTTATGGTGATGTCGGGTGCATCAGCAAGAGTGGCGGTGTTAATAGAGCTGCAGCGCATACAGTGTCTGTAAATTTGGGCGTTCAATGAGCGTAGGTGGAAAGACTGAAGCACCCATGTACATGTTCGCACCTGTACACATCTGGTTGTGCACATTGCAGTTAAGAGTTTGTGCCTCGTAGATCATTACGATAGCATCAGTGAAGCTGGAAGAGAAAGGAAGGCAAGGACGGTGACGGCTAGGAGACGAGACGGTGGCGATAACTGGCTGGCGTATTATTGACGACGGATTGTAATGACTCACAACGAAGGCGAAGACTGGCGACGAAGGCGATGTCTGGCAGCGATCTTAAGCGGCGTAGGCTACTGCAGCGAAAGCGATGACTGGCAGCAAGGACGAAGACGAATATAGCTGCGAAAAGTCGGGGAAATTTTTCCTTATCGAAATTTGAACTCTCTGAGCAGTCCAGGCAGCTGTTTCCCGAATAGGAAGAGGGGTTCCAATCCTTGTATCCATAGTAGTCAATGGATACGACTTTGAATATAATATGCGTGGATTAATAGCAAATGCGAGAAAAGCAGTAATAATATACCAAACACTGACGGCAAAAACGTCACAGCACCAAGAAGGAGCTGTGCGACATAAACTAAAGATGGCAGAAGTGTTTTTATATCTGAAAGACGATGTCTTTTCAAATCTCGTGCCATTAGCACCACCATGAGTATAAAAATCAGGTTTGCTTTAAATACACGATGTAAAGGTCCAGAGCGCTAATTAACTTAGGAGACTGGTCGTGGTGAGTTCATATTAGTCAAAAATGTCTTTAAGGCGACAAAAGCTCCATTGTCAACACTTCAGTGAGCTTGAAAGAGGTAATGTAACACGGCTATGAGAATTTGGCTATTCCTTCTGCAATACTGTAGAAAGACTTGGCAGGAACGTAGCCTCTCTACATGATTGTTAGCAGCGGTGGTTACGAAAGTGTGTGGTTGCAAGGAGGCCAGGCTCTGGAGAGGGACTACCGATAGAGAGAAGACTACCGTTTTATTCGTATGGCTGCGACGCATTGTACTGCGTCTGCACAAGCAGTTCGAGCAGCAGTTGGCACCACAGTGACACAACTAACTGTTACGAAACGGTCACTTCAAGGAGAGCTCCGAGGCAGACGCCCCGTAGCGTGAATTCCGCTGACCCGAAATCACCGCCATTTGTGACTACAGTGGTGTCAAGTGAGTACTCAGTGGAGGGTAGGATCGACGTCTGTTGTCTCTTCTGATGAAACCTGGTTCTGCCTCTGTGCCAGTGATGGCCGTGTGTTGGTAGGAAGGAGGCCAGCTGAGCGTCTGCAACCAGTCCGTCTGCGGCCGAGTGATACTTCACCTACATCCGGAGTTACGTTCTTCGTGTGCGATTTCGTATGACAGCAGAAGCACTCTAGTGGCTATCTCAAGCACCGTGACAACAAATCTGTACGTCAGTCTGGTGATTCGACCTGTAGTGCTCCCATTCTTGAACAGCATTCCATTGGGTGTTTTCCAACGGAACATGCTCCTCAGAGTGTAGACATGTTGCCTTGGTCTGTTCGATCACCAGATCTGTCTCTAATCGGGCACATATGGACATCATCGGACGACAACTCTAACGTCACCCACTAACAGCACTAACCGTCACAGCATTGAGTGATCAACGGCAACAGACATGAACTCCATCCAACAAACTGACATCCGGCATCTGTACATCTACATCTACATCTACATGACAACTCTGCAATTCACATTTAAGTGCTTGGCAGAGGGTTCATCGAACCACTATCATACTATCTCTCTACTATTCCACTCCCGAACAGCGAGCGGGAAAAACGAACACCTAAACCTTTCTGTTCGAGCTCTGATTTCTCTTATTTTATTTTGATGATCATTCCTACCTATGTAGGTTGGGCTCAACAAAATATTTTCGCATTCGGAAGAAAAAGTTGGTGACTGAAATTTCGTAAAAAGGTCTCGCCGCGACGAAAAACGTCTATGCTGTAATGACTTCCATCCCAACTCGTGTATCATATCTGCCACACTCTCTCCCCTATAACGCGATAATACAAAACGAGCTGCCCTTCTTTGCACCCTCTCGATGTCCTCCGTCAATCCCACCTGGTAAGGATCCCACACCGCGCAGCAATATTCTAACAGAGGACGAACGAGTGTAGTGTAAGCTGTCTCTTTAGTGGACTTGTTGCATCTTCTAAGTGTCCTGCCAATGAAACGCAACCTTTGGCTCGCCTTCCCGACAATATTATCTATGTGGTCCTGCCAACTGAAGTTGTTCGTAATTTTAACACCCAGGTACTTAGTTGAAATGACAGCCTTGAGATTTGTACTATTTATCGAGTAATCGAATTCCAACGGATTTCTTTTGGAACTCATGTGGATCATCTCACACTTTTCGTTATTTAGCGTCAACTGCCACCTGACACACCATACAGCAATCTTTTCTAAATCGCTTTGCAGCTGATACTGGTCTTCGGATGACCTTACTAGACGGTAAATTACAGCATCATCTGCGAACAACCTAAGAGAACTGCTCAGATTGTCACTCAGGTCATTTATATAGATCAGGAACAGAAGAGGTCCCAGGACGCTTCCCTGGGGAACACCTGATATCACTTCAGTTTTACTCGATGATTTGCCGTCTATTACTACGAACTGCGACCTTCCTGACAGGAAATCACGAATCCAGTCGCACAACGGAGACGATACCCCATAGCTCCGCAGCTTGATTAGAAGTCGCTTGTGAGGAACGGTGTCAAAAGCTTTCCGGAAATCTAGAAATACGGAATCAACTTGAGATCCCCTGTCGATAGCGGCCATTACTTCGTGCGAATATAGAGCTAGCTGCGTTGCACAAGAGCGATGTTTTCTGAAGCCATGCTGATTACGTGTCAATAGATCGTTCCCTTCGAGGTGATTCATAATGTTTGAATACAGTATATGCTCCAAAACCCTACTGCAAACCGACGTCAATGATATAGGTCTGTAGTTAAATGGATTACTCCTACTAATCTTCTTGAACACTGGTGCGACCTGCGCAATTTTCCAATCTGTAGGTACAGATCTATCGGTGAGCGAGCGGTTGTATATGAGTGCTAAGTAGGGAGCTATAGTATCAGCGTAATCTGAAAGGAACCTAATCGGTATACAATCTGGACCTGAAGACTTGCCCGTATCAAGCGATTTGAGTTGCTTCGCAACCCCTAAGGTATCTACTTCTAAGAAACTCATGCTAGCAGATGTTCGTGTTTCAAATTCTGAAATATTCCATTCGTCTTCCCTGGTGAAGGAATTTCGGAAAACTGCGTTCAATAACTCCGCTTTAGCGGCACAGTCGTCGATAACAGTACCATCGCCACTGCGCAGCGAAGGTATTGACTGCGTCTTGCCGCTTGTGTACTTTACATACGACCAGAATTTCTTCGGATTTTCTACCAAATTTCGAGACAATGTTTCGTTGTGGAACCTATTAAAGGCATCTCGCATCGAAGTACGTGCCAAATTTCGCGCGTCTGTAAATTTTAGCCCGTCTTCAGGATTTCGCGTTCTTCTGAACTTCGCATGCTTTTTCCGTTGCCTCTGCAACAGCGTTCGGACCTTTTTTGTGTACCACGGGGGATCCGTTCCATCTCTTACCAATTTATGAGGTATGAATATCTCAATTGCTGTTGCTACTATATCTTTGAATTTGAGCCACATCTCGTCTACATTCGCATAGTCAGTTCGGAAGGAATGGAAATTGTCTTTTAGGAAGGCTTCTAGTGGCACTTTATCCGCTTTTCTAAATAAAATTATTTTGCGTTTGTTTCTGATGGATTTGGAAGAAATGGTATTGAGCCTAGCTACAATGACCTTGTGATCACTAATCCCTGTATCAGTCATGATGCTCTCTATCAGCTCTGGATTGTTTGTGGCCAAGAGGTCAAGTGTGTTTTCGCAACCATTTACAATTCGCGTGGGTTCGTGGACTAACTGCTCGAAATAATTTTCGGATAATGCATTTAGGACAATCTCGGAAGACGTTTTCTGCCTACCACCGGTTTTGAACAAGTATTTTTGCCAACATACCGAGGGTAGGTTGAAGTCCCCACCAACTATAACCGTATGAGTGGGGTATTTATTTGTTACGAGACTCAAACTTTCTCTGAACTGTTCCGCAACTGTATCATCGGAGTCTGGGGGTCGGTAGAAGGAGCCAATTATTAACTTAATTCGGCTGTTAAGTATAACCTCCACCCACACCAATTCGCACGGAGTATCTACTTCGACTTCACTACAAGATAAACCACTACTGACAGACACAAACACTCCACCACCAATTCTGCCTAATCTATCTTTCCTGAACACCGTCTGAGACTTCGTAAAAATTTCTGCAGAACTTATTTCAGGCTTTAGCCAGCTTTCTGTACCTATAACGATATCAGCTTCTGTGCTTTCTATTAGCGCTTGAAGCTCAGGGACTTTTCCAGCGCAACTACAACAATTTACAACTAAAATTCCGACTGTTCCTTGATCCAAGCACGTCCTGTAATTGCCAAGCACCCTTTGACATTGCAGCCCATCCCGCACTTTCCCGAGGCCTTCTAAGCTAAAAAACCGCCCAGTCCACGCCACACAGCCTCCGCTACCCGTGTAGCCGCCAGCTGAGTGTAGTGAACTCCTGACCTATTCAGCGGAACCCGAAACCCCACCACCCTATGGCGCAAGTCAAGGAATCTGCAGCCAATACGTTCGCAAAACCGTCTGAGCCTCTGATTCAGACCCTCCACCCGGCTCTGCACCAAAGGTCCGCAGTCGGTTCTGTCAACGATGCTGCAGATGGTGAGCTCTGCCTTCATCTCGTAAGCAAGACCGGCAGCCTTCACCAAATCAGATAGCCGCTGGAATCCAGAGAGAATTTCCTCAGATCCAAAGCGACACACGTCATTAGTGCCGACATGTGCCACCACCTGCAGCTGGCTGCACCCTGTGCTCTTCATGGCATCCGGAAGGACCCTTTCCACATCAGGAATGACTCCTCCCGGAATGCACACGGAGTGCACACTGGATTTCTTCCCCTCCTTAGCCGCCGTATCCCTAAGGGGCCCCATTACGCGCCTAACATTGGAGCTCCCAACTACCAGTAAGCCCACCCTCTGCGATTGCCCGGACCTTGAAGGCTGAGAATGATCCTCTGAAACAGGGCAGGCGGCTGCAGCTGGCTCAGCCAGAGACAGTGCCTGAAACCGGTTTGTCAGACGCACCGGGGAGGCTTTCTGATCAGCCTCTGGGGACGCCTTTGGCTGCCTGCCACGCCTTGGAACGACCTCCCAATCAACCACAGGCGAGGGCTCAGCCCCACTGCGGGCAGCAACCGGGGCAACCACAGCGGTGGACCGATCTGGGGACAGACGGGACGAGATTGACATCCCCGTGATACCCGAGTCCGGCTCCCCACAGTGGTGCCCATTGGCAACAGCCTCAAGCTGCGCGACCGAAGTCAGCGCCGATTGCAGCTGTGAGCGAAGGGATGCCAAGTCAGCCCTCATCCGAACACAGCAATACAAGTCGAAGCATGTATTTTTGAATGCTTGCATTCAACATATTGGCGGTTGGACCGGTTATTAATGTACCAGTAGTTCACATTTGCAACGGCTTCTGTCGCTCTTACATTATTAACCTGGGATCTTCCAATGGTAGTCCCTTAAATATGTTATCTAGGCAGATGTATTCTAGATATTTCATTCTCTATGTTAATTATTTTATGTTTTTACGATTGTATTCTATTAGTGTTAAAAAAGAATCACGTATAGGGTGATATGGCTAAACTTTAGGAAACATTCTTCACAAGAGGAAGAAAGTGTCATATGGACATGGGTCAAGAAACAGTTTATTTCCATGTTAGGGCTCAGTTTGTACAACTCTTCGACATAGTAATACTTTTTTTTTGGTTCATTAGTCTTCTGACTGGTTTCATGCGGCCCGCCACGAATTCCTCTCCTGTACGACCTCAATTAGTTGCTGGATGTATTCCAATATCTGTCTTTCTCTAAGGTTTTTGCCCTCTACAGTTGCCTCTAGTACCGTGGAGCTCATTCCCTGATGTCTTAACAGATGTCCTATCATCCTGTCCCTTCTCCTTGTCACTGTTTTCCAGATATTTCTTTTCCCTTTCCACTCAGCGCAGAACCTCCTCATTCCTTACATTATCAGACTACCCAATTTCCAACATTCGTTTGTAGTACAACATCTGAAATGGTTCGGTTCTCTCGTGTTCCGCTTTCCCCACAGTCTATGTTTCACTATCATACAAGATTTACTCAAGATGTACGTTATCAGAATTTTCTTCCTGAAATTAAGGACTATGTTTGATACTAGTAGACTTCTCTTGACCAGGAATGCCCTTTTTGCCGGTGCCAGTCTGGTTTTGATGTCCTCCTTGCTCCGTCCGTTATTGGTTATTTTACTATCTAGGTAGCAAAAGTTCCTTAACCTCGTCCACTTCGTGATCATCAATCCTGACGTTAAGTTTCTCCCTGTTCTCATTTCTGCTACTTCTCATTACTTTCGTCTTTCTTCGATTTACTCTCGGTCCTTATTCTGTCCTCATTAGATTGTTCATCATATTCAGCGAATCAAGTAATTTTTCTTCACTGTCACTCAGAATAGCAATGTCATCAGTGAATCGTATTATAGATATCCTTTCACCTTGACTTTTAGTTCCGCTCCTGAACCTTTCTTTAATTCTAGCATTGCTTTTATCGGCGTACACTTTGAACAGAAGATTATATTCCTGTCTTACTCTCTTTTTAATCCGAGCACTTCGTTCTTGGTTATCCACTCTTATTCCCTCTTGGCTCTTGTACATATTGTATATTACCTGTCTCTCCCTATAGCTTACCCATATTCTTCTCAGAATTTCGATCATATTGCACCATTTTACATTGTCGAACGCTTTTTCCAGGTCGACGCATCCTATGAAAATGTCTTAATTTTTCTTTAGTCTTGCTTCAAGCAACAACCGCAAAGTCAGAATTGCCTCTCTCGCGCTTTTACGTTTTCTAAAGCCAAACTGGTCGTCATCTAGCACATCCTCAATTTTGTTTCCCATTCTTGTGTATATTGTTCTTGTCAGCAACTTGGATGCATGAGCTCTTAAGCTGATCGTACGATAATTGTCGCACTTGTCAGCTCTTGCAGTCTTTGGAAATATGTGGATGATATTTCTCCGGAAGTCGGATGGTATGTCGCCAGACTCATATATTCAACGTGAAGAGTCGTTTGTTTGCCAATTCCCCCAGTGGTTTTAGAAATTCTGATGGAATTTTCTTCCGCCTTATTTGATTGCCCGACGAATTTGTAGCTGTACGTTAACACTATCAGCTCTCGAGAGTTGAATATTGCAGTTATGTGTGCTGGATTCTGATCTTGACCTACTTAATCTTACAACAGTCACACACACACACACACACACACACACATACACATCGGTAATGATATTTTCTCTAAAAGGAGACGCTGACATATGAGTGATGCAGATACTCGTAACATGAACACATGGAGCCAAAGTCATAACATCTGGACTATGGCTGTTTGTGGTAGACACTGTTTCCGACTTCTGGTCGAGTTTATGTCCTAAGAGTGAAACATGGAGGTGGTTTAGTGATTATTTGGGCTGGCATTTCTTAATATTCCGTGTGCCCCGTGGTTGCTCTGCAAGGTTGCATTACAGCCAAAAACTGTTCAGGTCCGTAGCATGGGTCAATGTTTGTTCCCGAATGAGGATCCTGTGTTCCAAGACGAGACCACGCCTGTCCACACAGCTTGCATCGTCCAGGACTGATTTTGTGAGCACGACGATGGATTGCCGCATCTCCCCTAGGTACCATAGTCATCTGGTCGCAATATCGCTGAGTTTTCCTCACCTACTTGGAGGATGTGTGATCGCTACGAACCTCCATTATCGTTTTTTGAACTTGCCACTATTTTGTAGAAAGGATGGTATAAGATTCCCGTTGAAACCTTTCAGAACCTATGTTTCTCCATTCCTATACGACTGGTTTCTGACAGCTTATTAGGCCTAGTAATGTGTTTGTGGTGTTTCCATACTTTTTTCCACCCACTGTAAATTCTTTCTCTTCATCAGAAGGCTCACAAGATTGAGCAGCTGAGGACTAGGGAACAAAGAAGTGTGTATAAACTGACGATGGCACCCCAATTTCAGACTTCACTTCCTCACACTCGAATGTCGGCAATCTCTAATTAACAGGTAGCACTGTACTTTATTGTTACTTCGTAGCTGGTTATGGTTTTGCTCCTTCACTGAAGAATTTTGTGTAAGTAAAGCACAGTGTCGCAGTCAGAAGTACCAAAGGCAGATGTCAATATCGTTCAGGCTTTGCACAATTTTTCAGTCGTTGATTAAAACCCGTATATTTTTGGCAGGTGTCGTAGATATTTCTTCCTGTTATGGTGTTAACATCATTCTAAGTAAACTGTTTTTAGTGATGCACTGAAACGATACGAATAAATAAAAAAATATGATCTGTAATGTCGAATGTTATCTGGTTGATACTATTCTTTTCAACGTTTTGCCTAACATTAAAGCTTCGTCCAATTACATTTTCCGTTATTTTTCTTAAGAAAATTGATAAATACCCAGAAACCTAATCCCCACAAGAAAATGTGAGGTAGCAGGGCGTTGAAAACTATAAAATCCGCTGAATTCTCCTCAAAATCAGATATTTATTTCTTGAAACCTGTCAATCGTACTCCCAAGTTGTCTTGAAATTCGTGAAAAAATCTATTTAGCTAGCACGAACTGAATCTCAGAATGTCTCACAATTTCCGAGGTTTCTTCACCGATCAGTGTAACTTACTACTGAAACTATTTGTAATCAATTGTTAGATAGTGCATGAATTTAGTCTAGAAATAAAATAATTTCCGAAGGGCTTAAAATCAGTTCAATTTACGAATGTAGTACTATGCCAACGTCAATTAACTGAAAACTGTAGGCTCGTACATTTTATTTCGGAAAATTGAACCTTACTTTGTAGACGTGAATGTCTTCTTTTTTTGTTAAAGTAAGACAGTCTTGGTTGAGTCTGTTATCTATTTATTGGCAATGACGCGTTTCGCCCTTGTGGGGCGTCTTCAGATTAACCTAGGAGTGTAAAATAACACTGGAGTCATATGTACATTAAGAACGGGGGATGGGGGTTGTATGAGGCAAAGTGCTGCATCTAACAATAACAGTAAGAAGTAATGTGCTGAGGCAACACCCGCCCATCAGTGCCAGCGTACGGCATTAAGATAAACATTGCAAGGATATATCGTCATATCGTCACCAGGCAAATAAAATCATAAGGGACCTACAACCGGGAATTAAATGCCAAAGTGTAACTGAAAATCTACTGGAAAGAGGACCTATGGAAACCAATAAAAATATTTAAAAGAGCTTGCACAGTATCGGAACAACAGCGTTCTGGCGTAAGCAGAATGGAGAGTTGCGTACAGCGGACGAAATGTAAATACAATGCGGTCGAGAACACAAGATACGCCAGACCTCGCAGGCGGCCACACAAACAGAGTCTTACAGACAAGATTGTACGATCTTAGTAACAGACGTTAAGGGTAGATGGGCGTCAGCTAACCAAAGTAGTTACCAAAAGCGGTTGCACATCTGAAGTACATGTGCAGAAAACAATAAATTATGGAAACAGTAGAATTATTAAAATTAAATTAGTGCAGGTTTAGTGATAAAATAAGTGCAAAGACACTATCTGTGTAGGAGTGAAATCACCCCTATAAAGCATGAAATTCTTAAAAACTGCCTACAATAAAACTTAAAATGAGAGTAAAATATAACAAGTCAGAAAATTACAAAGAAGGGTTACAAGATAAAGCAATGATTAACATGGGGTCGCATTCACAATAAAAATTATTAGTATAGTGGATATCATAAATTAATAATAAAACGAATTCCTGTAACCAATTGGTCATTCACTAACCTAGATTTCTCTGCACCGGAGCTCTTAGGGGTTTCCATTTCCTCTAAAAGATTTAGTTAGCATTTGTCCTCTTCGCGGACGATATGGAGAACATGTAAAAGAATGGAACCAATTTTAGAAGTGAATATTTTGTTTAGAAACTTGAATTATTTATTGAGGAACGAGTTTCTGAACTCGATTTTCTTAAATAATCTTTGTATATGCCTCTTATGAAATTGCAGTAAGTGGCATCCCGCATTGTAACATCAATCTTGGTCTACAAAAATGTGAGGCTCTCATGAAAAACATTAAAGGCCACCCTCGTCTGGATTGCAGAAACGCGTTAGAGGCCATAGTCGAGATATGTGGAGAACTGATTATATCCACGGGACGCACAGTATGCCGAGCAGCTAGTTTGTATTAACTGTTTGGTGTTACTGGAATATGGTTTAGTTTATGACGAAAAATTAAAAACTTTTGCAACGACTATATAAGTAGCTACTGCGAATGAGGGAGGGAGGAAGGGGATATAAGTACTAAGTAGGGGTGGGAGATTGTTTTTCCCTTCTTTGCTTTGAGACGAAATCATTTCTGCTATTATGTTACAGATGTAAGTAGGCTGTTTAAGTTTTTTTATTGGTAACGCCGCCGCCACGTAGCGCTCTGTATGAAAATCACTGGCTGTACCGTGTGCAGTCGGTGGCTGGTTGGCATTGTTGTAATACTCGCCATTGTAGTGTTGGGCAGCGGCAGCTGGATGCTAACAGCGAGTAGCGTTGCACAGTTGGAGGTGAGCCGCCAGCAGTGGTGGACGTGGGGAGAGAGATGGCGGAGTTTTGTAATTTGTAAGACTGGATGTCATGAACTACCATATATACACTCCTGGAAATTGAAATAAGAACACCGTGAATTCATTGTCCCAGGAAGGGGAAACTTTATTGACACATTCCTGGGGTCAGATACATCACATGATCACACTGACAGAACCACAGGCACATAGACACAGGCAACAGAGCATGCACAATGTCGGCACTAGTACAGTGTATATCCACCTTTCGCAGCATTACAGGCTGCTATTCTCCCATGGAGATGATCGTACAGATGTTGGATGTAGTCCTGTGGAACGGCTTGCCATGCCATTTCCACCTGGCGCCTCAGTTGGACCAGTGTTCGTGCTGGACGCAGACCGCGTGACATGATGCTTCATCCAGTCCCAAACATTCTCAATGGGGGACAGATCCGGAGATCTTGCTGGCCAGAGTAGGTGACTTACACCTTCTAGAGTACGTTGGGTGGCACGGCATACATGCGGACGTGCATTGTCCTGTTGGAACAGCAAGTACCCTTGCCGGTCTAGGAATGGTAGAACGATGGGTTCGATGACGGTTTGGATGTACGGTGCACTATTCAGTGTCCCCTCGACGATCACCAGAGGTGTATGGCCAGTGTAGGAGATCGCTCCCCACACCATGATGCCGGGTGTTGGCCCTGTTTGCCTCGGTCGTAAGCAGTCCTGATTGTGGCGCTCACCTGCACGGCGCCAAACACGCATACGACCATCATTGGCACCAAGGCAGAAGCGACTCTCATCGCTGAAGACGACACGTCTCCATTCGTCCCTCCATTCACGCCTGTCGCGACACCACTGGAGGCGGGCTGCACGATGTTGGGGCGTGAGCGGAAGACGGCCTAACGGTGTGCGGGACCGTAGCCCAGCTTCATGGAGACGGTTGCGAATGGTCCTCGCCGATACCACAGGAGCAACAGTGTCCCTAATTTACTGGGAAGTGGCGGTGCAGTCCCCCACAGCACTGCGTAGTATCCTACGGTCTTGGCGTGCACCCGTGCGTCACTGCGGTCCGGTCCCAGGTCGACGGGCACGTGCACCTTCCGCCCACCACTGGCGACAACATCGATGTACTGTGGAGACCTCACGCCCCACGTGTTGAGCAATTCGGCGGTACGTCCACCCGGCCTCCCGCATGCCCACTATACGCCCTCGCTCAAAGTCCGTCAACTGCACATACGGTTCACGTCCACGCTGTCGCGGCATGCTACCAGTGTTAAAGACTGCGATGGAGCTCCGTATGCCACGGCAAACTGGCTGACACTGACGGCGGCGGTGCACAAATGCTGCGCAGCTAGCGCCATTCGACGGCCAACACCGCGGTTCTTGGTGTGTCCGCTGTGCCGAGCGTGTGATCATTGCTTGTACAGCCCTCTCGCAGTGTCCGGAGCAAGTATGGTGGGTCTGACACACCGGTGTCAATGTGTTCTTTTTTCCATTTCCAGGAGTGTATTTTGACTATTAAGGTAAATACACTGTTTGTTCTCTATTAAAATCTTTCATTTGCTAACTACCTATCAGTAGTTAGTGCCTTCCGTAGTTTGAATCTTTTATTTAGCTGGCAGTAGTGGCGCTCGCTGTATTGCAGTAGTTCGAGTAACGAAGATTTTTGTGAGGTAAGTGATTTGTGAAAGGTATAGATTAATGTTAGTCAGGGCCATTCTTTCGTAGGGATTTTTAAAAGTGAGATTGCGTTGCGCCCGGTAACGAAGATTTTTGTGAGTTAAGTGATTTGTGAAACGTGTAGGTTAATGTTAGTCAGGGTTCATTCTCTTCTAGGGATTGCTGAAAGTCTGATTGCGTTGCGCTAAAAAAAATATTGTGTGTCAGTTTAAGCACAGTTTTGTATAATTTTTCTAAGGGGACGTTTTACAAAGACTTTCAGAAATAAATATTTCGTGTACCTTCATTGAAATTGTTCACTTCCATTTTATTATTACGTATGTTCTTGGAGGCTAAACACAGTGTGATAGCAAATGGCTAATTGTTTAATAAAATGTTTAAAATGCCATGCAGTTGACCTTTTCTTTATCCTCTGCGTGATTTAATCGTAAAGAAATCTCATAAACATGGATTCATATTAGCCAAATTCACAATAAAAAGGGTTTTCTTCTCCTGTTACTTCAGGCAACTGATCATGTATAATACAAGACTTATTCAGTTTGTCCCGAATAAAAACTTCAGTCTTATATTTGCAAACTAATTTACCTACAGGCCACATTTCATTTGAATACCAGACAGGTACCATCTCAAAGAGGTCTTTGCTATCCCACAGGGTATCAGACGCGGGCGATTTTCACCTTCTTTTACACGAAAGCCTGAAAAGAGTATGAACAGGCGAAAAACTAGATCTGATGTCAGGTAACAATAGCAGGAAGAATTTATAAATTACACGCAACAGTGGTATAACGTATAAACTTAGTTGTTAAGACACGATCTTATTAAAGAGAACTGATACCATTAATAGGCTAATGAATTCAATAACATGTGTTGAGGAACACAGTGTCACGGAAAACAATAATAAGCGAACATAAAAAAATACTGACAAGATTTTATTGAGGACACACTAATTAGACTGCGCTTCTTTGTGTACGTAATTGAAAATTATAACAGAGATATAAAAAAATTATCGAAATGTACATTTCCTGCAATATGGATGTCCTGCAAAAAAGGAAGTTTCAAAATTTAATATCTTCGTAAGGAAATAATTATTTGTCAGAGTCTCGACCAAAGCTATGCTCCCAGATTTGATGAAATCATGGGAGCATATGACAACCATCATGATCATCATCAACAACGTCATAGCAAACACTTGTAGTCGGGCAGATTTGTCTTTCAATCATTTATGAGTCCGGCGATGACTGTACAGTGCGATGCCAGAGGTACCATGTTTGCCGTAGTGATGAGAGGTGTTCCTATGTTTGAACTTGATGAGAAAATGCTGCCAAGGTAACGAAAGGTTTTGGTTGGTAAAGGTGAAGGATCAGTGTTTTGCTGATATACCGTTTTATACAGCGGCTGTGCACACACGTCATCTCCGATTTCGTCCAAATTTACACCATATGCAAGGCTTGTTGAAAAGAAAGTGAAAAAATTGTGTGATCCAGATGGCCAAGCGTTTATAAAAATATTATTTTTGACAGGGTCGGATGAGGCATGAGCCATTAATGTTAGCATAGTTTCCAGGAAGCGTTTGTAGCAGTGAAAAGAATACATAACGGTAATCCGAGCGTCATGGGGTTAAGTCCCTATGAGGAAATGTTTTTATTTTCAATTTTTATATTACTTTTAATGCAAATGAACAGAGATATCCTCAGATGTTCTATTATCTATCATATATATAAAAGCCATGAAAAGGGATGTGAAAGAAAAATTTGGTGTATGAGGATGCAGCAAATATAGGAATGTCGTCACTAGTTTATAAAAGAAGTAATACAAATTAATACAATTCTTTTTTGACTGATGTGACAAGCCTTATGAGCAGAAGAGAAAATTTCTTTTGTAAATAGACACGTAGGGAGAACAAACAAATCAACAGTTATGCAACGAGATTTTTCGGGTGAAGAATGATTGCCATCGTGCGGCATTAAAGTGATTCCTCCCAAAATCTAGTCGCTAGTACAACCCTGAGATCTCTGTTCTTACCGTAAGGTAAAGAAATTGATAAAAAAATCTTCAAAATGGCTGTTGTCTCATTGGAAAATAAAAAGATATCACAACCCGAGGATCATGCTTCAAAATTCATTTCATTGTCAATATTTTATGAAATGAGGCGATGAGGAAGAAACTTTCCTGAATTTAAAAACCAACTTTGTTTTTCTATAGAAACTTTAAAATCACATATATTTTATGAAAATATTAAAAAATGTTGTAACGATATTAGTGGTTCAAATAGCTCTGAGCACTATGGGACTTAACATCTGAGGTCATCAGTCCCCTAGAACTACTTAAACTTAACTAACCTAAGAACATCATTCCAGACTAAAGCGCCTAGAACCGCTCGTCCACCGTGGCCGGCAAACCTTATTAAAAATAGCAATATTTAGACAGGACTGGGCTTGGAGACTATTAATTGATCACATCCACATCTACATCTACTTGACTACTCTGCTAATCACATTTAAGTGCTTGGCAGAGGGTTCATCGAACCACAATCATGCTATCTCTCTACCATTCCACTCCCTAACAGCGCGCGGGAAAAACGAACACCTAACCCTTTCTGTTCGAGCTCTGATTTCTCTTATTTTATTTTGATGATCTTTCCTACCTATGTAGGTTGGGTTCAACAAAATATTTTCGCATTCGGAAGAGAAAGTTGGTGACTGAAATTTTGTAAAAAGATCTCGCCGCGAAGAAAAACGTATTTACTGTAATGACTTCCATCCCAATTCGCGTATCATATCTGCCACACTCTCTCCCCTATTATGAGATAATACGAAACGAGCTGCCCTTTTTTGCACCCTTTCGATGTCCTCCGTCAGTCCCACCTGGTAAGGATCCCACACCGCGCAGCAGTATTCTAACAGAGGAGGAACTGTGTAAGGTGTCTCTTTAGTGGACTTCTTGCATCTTCTAAGTGTCCTGCGAATGAAACGCAACCTTTGGCTCGCCTTCCCCACAATATTATCTATGTGGTCTTTCCAACTGAAGTTGTCCGTCTTTTTAACACCCAGGTACTTAGTTGAATTGACAGCCTTGATAATTGTACTATTTATCGAGTAATCGAATTCCAACGGATTTCTTTTGGAACTCATGTGGAACACCTCACACTTTTCGTTATTTAGCGTCAACTGCCACCTGACACACCATACAGCAATCTTTTCTAAATCTCTGGTACTCGGATGAACTTACTAGACGGTAAATTACAGCATCATCTGCGAACAACCTAAGAGAACTGCTCACATCGTCACCCAGGTCATTTATATAGATCAGGAACAGCAGAGGTCAAAGTACGCTTCCCTGGGGAACACCTGATATCACTTCAGTTTTACTCGATGATTTGCCGTCTATTACTACGAACTGCGACCTTCCTGACAGGAAATCACGAATCCAGTCGCACAACGGAGACGATACCGCCATAGGCCAGCAGCTTGATTAGAAGTCTCTTGTGAGGAACGGTGTCAAAAGCTTTCCGGAAATCTACAAATACGTAATCAACTTGAGATTCCCTATCGGTAGCGGCCATTACTTCGTGCGAATAAAGAGCTAGCTGCGTTGCACAAGAACGATGTTTTCTGAAACCATGCTGATTACTATCAATCCCTGCCGCCGTCGGATAAGCAGCTGCCAGCAGCAAGTCGTATACCCCTAGCTCACTCATTTGTTACATAGTTTAATTCTTAATTTCTTTGCGTGCTTTTGCGTACTTGCATTGTTTAATAACTAGAAACATTGTTTAATAACTAGAAATGAACTCAGGTAACAATGGGCAGTAGCAAGTGATGATATGAAACAAAGCACAAAAAAGATGCTTTCAACAACAGATAGAGCTTTCTTAGACTTTAAATACGGACCACTGAACCATTACAAAATGTTCTAACTCTACTTGCTTTTAAATCACAAAACATGAAAATAATATATTCACCATCGGATGCAACACAATGTCCGTAAATCATAATGTTACAATGAAACCGCTTCCAAGCCGAGGAATAACACCTTCGTCTCCATCAAATCCGCAGGTACTGGTGACGCAAAGGAACCGTCACAAAGAAAATGTATTGAGCATTATTTCGGTTTATTTGGAGTAAAAGCACTGTAAAGACTTAAAAAAGAGAAAAATTTTACGCGGATCGGTTCACCTCCTTGACCTACGTATTACCGTTCTGTGCTCTTTCACCTGTGCCAACCGCTGCCTGAAGACTACACTAAGAGAAATGGCTCATGCCTCTTCCAAACCGCGGAAAAAATGCTATTTTTTCTAAACATTTTGCCATCTGCCATTCTGTCACTTTCATTTCTGCTCAAACCCTGATGTTCATCAATTTGGACCAAATCGGCGTTGGCGAGTAGGGGCGGGCACTTTGTGGGACCAATATCGTTATATGCTGTGGAGGGGCATTCAGGATTAACATTTATCCATTTTCTGACTGAGCTACCACTGTATCAGCGTACTGAAACTCATATTAAACGGCTTCTCATCCGTCCTCTAAATTACCTGTATGGAGGTCATCTTTGACAAGCTGCATGACAGCGTCAACATAAAAGGTAAACAAAGTGGAGGCAATAACTTGTTGTTGTTGTGTTCTTCAGTCTCAAGACTAGTTTGAGGCAGCTCTCCCTGCTACTCTATCCTGTACAAGCCTCTTCATCTCTGAATAACTACTGCATCCTACAATCCTTCTGAATTCCCCCCCCCCCCCCCTCACGCTTCACTCCAGTACTAAATTGATGATCCCTTGATGCCTCAGAATGTGTCCTACCAAGCAATTCCTTCTTCTAGTCAGGTTGTCCGACAAATTTCTCTTCTCCCCAATTCTATTCAGTATCTCCTCATTAGTAACGTGATCTACCCATCAAATCTTCAGCATTCTTCTGTAGCACCACATTTCAAATGTTTCTATTCTAATCTTGTCTAGACTGCGTATCGTCCATGTTTCGCTACCATACATGGCTATATTCTATACAAATACTTTCGGAAAGGTCTTCCTGACACTTAAATCTTTACTCGATGTTAACAAATCTCTGTTCTTGAGAAACGCTTTTCTTGCCAGTGCCAGTCTGCATTTTATATCCTCCATACTTCGACCATCGACAGTTACTTTGCTTCCCAAATAGCAAAACTCATCTACAACTTTAAGTCTCTCATTTTTAAGCTAATTCCCTCAGCATCGCTTGATTTAATTAGACTACATTCCACTATCCTACTTTTGCTTTTGTTGGTTTTCATCTTATATCCTCCTTTCAAGACACTCTCCGTTGCGCCAAACTGCTCTTCCAAGTTCTTTGCTGTCTTTGACAGAATTACAATGGCATCAGCAAACCTCAAACTTATATTTCTTCTCCCTCGGCTTTAATTCCTACTCCAAATGTTTCTTTTGTTTTCTCTAATGTCAGATCAATATACAGATTGAATAACATCGGGGTTAGGCTTCGACCCTGTCTCACTCCCTTCTCAGCCACTGGTTCCCTTTCGTGCTCCACGACTCTTATAACTACCATCTGGTTTCTGTACAAATAGCCTTTCTCTCCCTGTATGTTACCCCAGCCACCGTTGGTATTTGAAAGAGAATATTCCAGTCAACACTGTCAAAAGCTTTCTTTTACAATTGCTATAAACATATGTTTGCCTTTCCTTAACTTATTTTTTATGAGAAATCGTAGGGTCAGTGTTGCCTCGTTTGGTCTTACATTTCTCCGAAATCCAAACTCATCTTCCCCGAGGTCGGCTTCTATCAATTTTTCCATTCTTCTAGAAAGGATTTGTGTTCGTATTTTGCAGCCGTGACGTGTTAAACTGATAGTACGGTAATTTTTACACCTGTCAGCATCTGCTTTCTCTGCAATTGAAATTGTTATACAGGGTGAGTCACTAACTATTGCCACTCCGAATATATGACAGGAACTCAAAAGTTTGTGGGACAAAAGTTGCATGGGAGAATGGGGGCCATAATATGACATTGGTTTTTTGTTGCTAGGTGTGGTCACTTCAGAGATATGAAGATCAACTTTTTTTAATGGGATGCTACAGTTTTGTGCTTATTTTCTGATAGTGGCTATCGAGACGAATCCAATGATGTGTAACAGTAAGGTCTTTGAAGGTAAACGAAGCTCACAAAAGTGGCATGAATGTCCATTACAGTAGGTGTTAGAAGTGATGACCATTGGTATCAATGCACTGCTGCAATCTTCGTATCATGGAGTGAGTGGTATTCCTAATCACGTCGGCAATTATCAAAGCATATGCTCTGATAATTCTCTCTCGCATATCTTCAGGTGTAGTTGGAACGTCTTTGTAAACAATGTCTTTTACGAATCCCCACAAGAAAAAAATCCAGAGACGTCAAGTCCGGCGAACGAGCTGGCCACGACATATCTCCTCCGCGTCCAATCCAACGATTTGTGAATTGTCTCTGTAACTCATTTCTAGCCATCAGCGAAAAATTTGCCGGACACTCATCGTGTTGATACCACATTCTGTTCCGTGTTCCTAAAGCTATTTCTTCCAATAGCAGACCTTATGTTTCTTGTAGAAATGTGGTGTATTTCCTACCATTAAGATTTCCTTCGATGAAGTAGGAGCGTATAATTCTGTCCTCCGGAATCCCAAACCATACATTCACCGACCACGGTTTTTGGTGTGCAGTTTGCCGCAGCCAACATGGATTTTCAGTTGCCCAATAATGCATGTTATGCAAATTAACATTTCCATGGTTCGTGAATATAGCCTTGTCAGTAAATAAAATCAGATTAATAAATGTGTCATAATTTCGAGTACCTTCCGTAAATGGACGTTCACGATACCTTTCTGACCTTCGTTGACCTACAAAGAGCTTATTGTTACACATAATTGGATTTGTCTGGATAGTCTTTGTCAGAAAATTAGTACCAAACTATAGAGGCCTATTTAAAAAAACACATATCTGAAGCGACCCCACCTAGCAATAAAAGACAAAAGTCGTATTATGGCCTCCGTTGCCCCATGCAACATTTGTCCCACAAACTTTTCATCTACTAGCATACTTCCGGAGTTATTCTAGGTGTCAATAGTTAGTGACTCACCCTGTCTATTCCTTGAAGTCCGAGGGTATTTCTCCTGTTTCATGCATCTTGCTCACCAGTTGGAAGAGTTCTTTCATGGCTGGCTCTTCAAGGCCATCAGTAGTTCTAACGGAATGTTATCTACTCCCGGGGCCTTTATTCGACTTAGGTGTTACAGTTCACGCAGTATCATATCTCCCATGTCATCTTCATGTACGTACTCTTCCATTTCCATAGTATTGCACTGAAATATATCTCCCTTGTATAGGCTCTCTACACACTCCTTCCACCTTTCTACTTTCCCTTCTTTGCTTAGAACTGGTTTTCCATACGAGCTCTTGATATTAATACAAGTGTTTTTTTTTCTCCAGAGGTCTCTTTTGTTACCTTGTACGCTGTGTCTATCTTACCCCCTACTGATATTTGCTTCTACACCCTTCCATTCGCAATCTAGGCATTCCTGCTTAGCCATTTTGCACTTCCCGTCGATCTCACTTTTTAAACGTTTGTATTTTCTATCACGCGCTTCATTTATTTCATTTTCATATTTTTTTCTTTCATCGATTTAATTCAAAATCTCTTATGTTACCAAGGATTTCTAGTAGCCCTCGTTTTTTCACCTACTTGATCCTCTGCTGCCTTCACTATTTATTCTCTCAAAGCTATCCATTCTTCTTCTATCGTATTCCTTTCCCCTGTTCTTGTCAATTGTTTCCTAATGCTCCCTCTGAAACATGCTGGAACCTCTAGTTCTTTCAGTTTATCCAAGTCCCACCTCCTTAAATTCTCACGTGTTTGTAGTTTCTTCAGTTTTAATCTACAGTTCATTACCAATAAATTGTTGTCAGAGCCCACATCTGCCCCTGGAAATGGATTACAATTTAAAAACTGGTTCCTAAATCTCTGTCTTACATTAATATAATGAATCTGAAACCTTGCGGTGTCTCCAGATCTCTTCAACCTATACAACCTTCTTTCTTGATTCTTAAACCAAGTGTTGGCAATGATTAAATTATGCTCTGTGTAAAATTCTACCATGGGCTTCCACTTTCATTCCTTTCTTCCAGTCCATATTCACCTACTACTTTTCCTCTTCTTCCTTTTCCTACTATCGAATTCCTGTCCCCTATGACTATTAAAAATTCGCCTCGCTTAACTATTTGAATAATTTCTTCTGTCTCATCATACTCGTACATTTCCTCTATCTCCTCCTCATCTGCCGAGGAAACTGGCATATAAACTAGTACTGCTGTGGTGAGTGTTTGCTTCGTGTCTATCTTGGCTACAATAATGCATCCACTATGCTGTTCATAGTACTCGGATTTTATCCGCATTCCTATTTTTTATTCATTACCAAACCTACTCCTGCATTACCCCGATTTAATTTTATGTTTATAATCCTGTATTCACCTGACCAGAAGTTTTGTTTCTCCTGCCACCGAACTTCACTAATTCCCTATCAATTTCCCTTTTTAAATTTTCTAACCTACCTACCCGATTAAGGGATTTGAAATTCCACGCTCCATTCGTAGAACACCAGTTTTGTTTCTCCTGATAATGACGTTCTCCTGGGTAGTCCGCACTCGGAGATCCGAATTGGGGACTATTTTACCTACGGAATATTTTACCCAAGAGGATATCATCATCGTTTAACCATAAAATTTCATATTCTTGCGTAATACAGGCACTGATGTGGAATGACCCTCGAACAACGTTAAAACCAATGACAGTTGCTGTCGTATCTTTGTAGTGCAGTTGTTTGTCAGTAAACTGGTTTCGAATTCAGTACGTTTTCAAAATGTTCTTCCATAGTTTCATGATGTTGGATTGGTATTTTAGAAGTGTACTCTTACCAGTGGAACAAAATGGGCTGCTAACAAAGGTGATTGTACCATAGATTGTTTTTGTGGCCTGGGAAAAATGTTAAGTGTTTTAATCTGCGAGAAATTGCGTTGCTATAATTTTTGTTGTCCTCTAAGCATTCTTCAGAGCGCGGGAAATTTCTTGTACGTTTGTCTTACAAACCTTTCTTCTTCTCTGAGATCCACGATTCAACTTCATCATTTTCTGGCCTTATACCCTAACGTTTTCTCCGAGACTGAGAATAGAGGTCTTCAACCTCTCACAATGTTGTATTACATCAGGAGGACATTCTTTCGACTGTGTTTGATGAAGCTGCTGTATTGTGAAGCATATTATGACTTTCCAAGTTTTTGGGTATCAAACGTGTGTCTCTAGATCTTTTTTTGCTTCCTCCTCTCTTCACAAAGCGGCAGATGAACGACTTATCTAAGTCAATCATCTTCCCAACAACGCTCCTGTCATTGCTTTAGTGGTGAAAACATCGTATACATCTTTCTTGCTAACAATTACATAGTCAATGAGATGCTACTGCATCGATTTGGCGTGTTTTAATAATTTTTGACAGCCATCCATTCGACGAAAGATTGAGTTCGTAATTGTTAACCCTTGTTAATCACGTTTTGAAAGGAGTCTAATACCACTGGAGGTTTCATTGCCAACTCCCTCATTGGCAATGCCACTTACTACCTCATACTTTCTGGACCTTACCCCTCTGGCACAGAATGTTTCTCTGATTTCATCATCAGAATCTATAATGGGTCCATATGCGCTAATCACTGTACCTTGCTGGTTCCCATTTAATCGAAGTCTAAATGCCATGATGCGTTCATTATGTAGAGATGGAACCTCAGACAAATCTCTCAGATAATTGTAAGCTTGTTCTTGACAGGAAATCTCACTCTGAGTATGCGCTGTTGACAGTCAGCTTTCTCCTGCACGTAGTTTACATAGATGACCTCCATAATCAAGAATGGTTTCCTCGAACGCTGTCATGTCAAACTTTCGCAATAGCTGTTCTTTCGGATCATCTCTTTGCAAGGTCATCACTGACTGTTCTTACAATCCCAGTTGTAAAATACAATTTCTTATGTGTTTGATTTTGTGTCCGTCTTGTCTGTCGGACAACGAATGTTCACATTGATTTGGTAAAACGAAACTTTTTATTTAACAAGAGAGGCGTGTATCTTAATATGACGTAAGAGTTAATCACTTGACAAAGACAATTATATAATGAATAAGAAATGAATAGTATTGAAAAGTAAGTTCCTTCTCAGTAGCGAAATAATATTGATGTGGTTAGTGAGGCCAAAGGCCTGAGGGAAAAGTCACTTCTTGGAAGAACAAATAAACGCCAATATTGTCTGAAAGCTGAAAGCCTTTAGGACGAGCAGACGCACCAGCGGCGGTAGCAGAGCAGCTGTTGTCTGATGCCGTTCGTCGCCGCAGATCAGGGACAGAAAAGGTTAAACTGCAGGAGCATCCAAGGAAAAGTTTCGGAGTTAGTATAGCATGCTGATGAAACAGGAAGTTGGTTGAAACCAGAAATTAATGACGACGAAATCATAAGTTTAGATTGGAATGTTTACCGCAAGGGTAGGTTAGTCACCATTAGTGGCAGTGTTTTTCGCAGTAAAGTATTCGATAAAATCTAGCAATGTTTTCACGGATTACGATCGTGAATTAATCTGGAAGAAGTTATCAAAGATGAGTCAAAAATGCTAATCGGAGGCTTTTATAGATCGATCTGGGCAGGAGCTCTAGTGGTAGAGCGCGTCTTACAGAACTTGCAGAATATAGTAAATAACTTTCCTGATCAGGCTGTTGTAATAGTGGGTGACCTCCACTTTCCAGGTGTAGATTGGGACCGTCATGCTATCAAAACTGGTGCTAGAAACAGGAATTTGTGTAACATTGCTCTGGACGTCTTGTCCGAAAATTACACTACTGGCCATTAAAATTGCTACACCACGAAGATGACGTGCTGCAGACGCGAAATTTAACCGACAGGAAGAAGATGCTTTCGTATGCAAATGATTAGCTTTTCAGAGCATTCACACAAGGTTGGCGCCGGTGGCGTCACCTAAAACGTGCTGACATGAGGAAAGTTTCCAACAGATTCCTCATTCCGATTGCCTGGTGAAACGTTGTTGTGATGCCTCGTGTAAGGAGGAGAAATGCGTACCATCACGTTTCCGACTTTGATAAAGGTCGGATTGTAGCCTATCGCGATTGCGGTTTATCGTATCACGTCACTGCTGCTCGCGTTGGTCGAGATCCAATGACTGTTAGCAGAAAATGGAATCGGTGGGTTCAGGAGGGTAATATGGAACGGCCTCGTATCACTAGCAGTCGAGATGACAGGCATGGCTGTAACGGATCGTGCAGTCACGTCTCGATCCCTGAGTCAACAGATGGGGACGTTTGCAAGACAACAACCATCTGCACGAACAGTTCGACGACGTTTGCAGCAGCATGGACTATCAGAGACCATGGCTGCGGTTACCCTTGACGCTGCATTACAGACAGGATCGCCTGCGATTGTGTACTCAACGACTAACCTGGGTTCACGAATGGCAAAACGTAATTTTTTCGGATGAATCCAGGTTCTGTTTACAGCATCATGATGGTGGCATCCATGTTTGGCGAACACACATTGTAAGCGTGTATTTGTCATCGCCATACCGGCGTATCACCCAGCGTGATGGTATAGCGTGCTATTGGTTACACGTGTCGGTCACCTCTTATTCGCGTTGACGGCACTTTGAACAGTGGATGTTACATTTCAGATGTGTTACGATCCGTGGCCCTACCCTTCATTCGATCCATGCGAAACCCTTCATTTCAGCAGGATAATACACGGCCCGTTGAAGATTAGATGTGTAGATCACATAGCTAATGAGGGACTAAAAGGAGGGATCGGTTGGTAGGGCATATTCTGAGGCATCAAGGGATCACCAATTTAGTATTGGCGGCAGCGTGGAGGGTAAAAATCTGAGAGGGATACCAAGAGATGAATACACTAAATAGATTCAGAAGGAGGAAGGTTGCAGCAGGTACTGGGAGATGAAGAACCTTGCACAGGGCAGAGTAGCATGGAGAGCTGCATCTATGGACTAAAGACCACATCAACAACAACAATGCACGACCACTTATTGCAGGTCCTGTACGGGCCTTTCTGGACACAGAAAACGTTCGACTGCAGCCCTGGCCATCACATTCTCCAGATCTCTCACCAACTGAAAGCGTCTGGTCAATGGTGGCCGAGCAACCGGCTCGTCACAATACGCCAGTCACTACTCTTGATGAACTGTGGTATCGTGTTGAAGCTGCATGGGCAGCTGTACCTGTACACGCCATCCAAGCTCTGTTTGGCTCAATGCCCAGGCGTATCAAAGCCGTTATTACGGCCAGAGGTGGTTGTTCTGGGTACTGATTTCTCAGTATCTATGCGCCCAAAGTGCGTGAAAATGTAATCACATGTCAGTTCTAGTATAATATATTTGTCCAATGAATACCCGTTTATCATCTGCCTTTGTTCTTGGTGCAGCAATTTTGATGGACAGTAGTGTACTTAGAGGACCAACTCGTGAGGGTAACGTCTTAGACCTCCTGGCAACAACCGGAGCTGGACTTATCGAATCAGTGAACGTAGAGGAAGATATCGGTGAAATGTGCTAGCATCTATAACGGGTCGGACAAAAAATGTTTAGAAAGGTGGGAAGATATTTTTGATTATCAAGAGTGACAGTATACATATTTCAGAGTGTCTGAGCATCAGCATGAAATATTCGGTGGTGAAGACGAAGACGTGGAAAACAAATGAAAATAATTCAAAGGAATCGTGAAATATGCCATAGACAAATAAATTATGAGAATTATTGAACTATAAGAAATAAAATCGTAATAACTTATGAACGGTTTGAGTTAGGACGTTCAAACTGCACGGTTGGCGGCTGTGCATGATGAAAATTAGTATGTGCATCCATGGTTTAGTTTAACGACGAAGCCCACTTTCATTTGGATGGGTTCGTCAGTACGCAAAATTGGCGCATTTGTGGGACTGAGAATCGAGAAGTCTCTTCACCCGCAAATGGGTGACTGTGTGGTGTGCAATGTTCACTCACGGAATAATTGGACTAATTGCTGCGTATTCCCTGGTGGCACGATGACTACCGAAAGCTACGTGAAGATTATGGAAGATGATTTCATCCCCATTATCCAAAGTGACCCTGATTTAGACAATATGTGATTCATGCAAGACGGAGCTGGACCACATCGATCAGGCGAGTGGTTAACGTCCTGTAGGAATACTATGGTGACCGCGTTCTGGCTCTGGGGTACCAAGAGGCCACTGGTAAGGACATTGATTGGCCTTCATATTCTCCAGATCTGAACACACGTGGCGCCTTTTTGTGGGGCTATACTAAAGTCAAGGTGTACAGCAATAACCCCAAACCATTGGTGAGATGAAAACAACCATTCAGCTGGTCATCGACAGCATCTATTTACCGACACTTCAGGGTGTCATGCAGAATTTCACTAGTCGCCTGCGCCACATCATCGCCAATGATGGCAAGGCATATCGAGCTTGTCATAACCTAAATCCAAATATCTGTAGTGACGTTTACATGTGGTGTAAAGTGTGTGCACGCTATGGATTGTAAGTAATTTACGTTTCTTTTGATGTAATTGTCACGCTGTATGTTCCGAGTAAGTTATTAAAGTATCGGAAAGACCCACCACGATTTAAATGCTATATTAGAAAACAGCTTCATCTCAGATTCACGAGAAGTAAAAACCTAGCTCAGAAACAAATCTGAACGAAGCGAGAATGAGCGTAAGGAGAGCAATGAGACATGCTTCCAATGACTTTGAAAGTAAAACTTTGTCAACCGATCCGAGTAAAAACCGGAAGATATTTTGGTCGTTTGTAAAATCAGTGACCATACTGGCACCGAAACCGAAAATAACAGACAGAAGTCCGAAATACTGAATTCGATCTCCCGAAATTGTTTCACCGCGGAAGATCCTAACATGGTCTCTCCTTTCAATCGTTGTACGAACGTCGAAATGACAGATATTGATATAAGGTCAGGGCCAGGTAACTATAAGATTCTACAAAGATTATGCGAAAGAACTTGCTTTCCACCAAGCAGTAATTTGTCGTAGATGGCTTGATCAAGATGGCTTGATCAAGATTGCAAGAAAGCGCAGATCTTTCCCGTTTTTAAGATGGGCCGTAGCGCAGATGCATACAATTATAGTCCTATATCGTTGACGTAAATCTGTTGCAGGGTTACAGAAAATGTTTTGTGCTCAAGAATTATGACCTTTTTGGAAAAGAAAAATCTCCTCTATAAAAATCAACTTGGATTTTGCAAACAGAAATCCTGCGAAACTAAGCTTCATGAGATCCATAGCGTCATAGACAATGGGGCTCAGGTTGATGGCGTGCTTCTTGACTTCAGGAAGGCATTTAACACCGTCCTGAATTGCCGTTTAGTGAAAAAAAATACGAGTTTATCGAGTACAGGGGAATGATTTGTGGTTGTATTCAAGACTTCCCTGTAGACAGAACTTCATCACGATGGTCTTAACGGAACAGACTCGAAAGATGTAAAGGTAATTTCCAGTGTACCCGAAGGAAGTGTGACAGAATCGTTACTGTTCGTGTCCGCAGCTCGTGGTCGTGTGGTAGCGTTCTCGCTCCCCGCGCCCGGGTTCCCGGGTTCGATTCCCGGCGGGGTCAGGGATTTTCTCAACCTCGTGATGACTAGGTGTTGTGTGATATCCGTAGGTTAGTTAGGTTTAAGTAGTTCTAAGTTCTAGGGGACTGATGACCACAGATGTTAAGTCCCATAGTGCTCAGAGCCATTTTTGAACGTTACTGTTTGTAATATACGTAAATGATCTAGTAGAAAGCGTCGGATGCTGTCTAATGCTTTTAGCAAACGATGAGGTTGTCTGTAACAAAGTAGCATTGTCTGAAGATAGTAACTATTTGCTGAATGATCTCCAGAGAATTGGTGAATGGTACAGGCTCTGGCAGTTGACCTTCAACGTAAATAAATGTAACATATCCCGTGTACATAGGAAAAGAAGTCCGCTAGTGTGTAGCTACAATATCGATGACAACCCGCTGGAAACAGTATGTGCGGTAAAGTGTCTAGAGGTAACTTTGCAGAGCGACCTTAAGTGGAACGACACCGTAAAACCAAATAATGGGAAAAGTAGATGCCAGACTCACATTCAGAGGAAGAATCTTAAGGAAATGTAACTCATGTAAATTATCAGATGCTTGTTCTACCGATTTTTGAGCATTGTTCATCTATATAGGATCCCTGACAGATAGGACTGATAGAAGAGATAAA
Source organism: Schistocerca gregaria (assembly GCF_023897955.1). Classification (NCBI taxonomy): domain Eukaryota; kingdom Metazoa; phylum Arthropoda; class Insecta; order Orthoptera; family Acrididae; genus Schistocerca; species Schistocerca gregaria. Next base: position 291,328,137 of record NC_064927.1, read on the forward strand.
GAAAATCCAATGAAGAGCTGCACGTTTCGTCACGCTATCGTTTAGTCGGTACGCGAACGTTACGGAGATGCTCAACAAACTCCATTTTCAGAGTTACAAGAGAGGCATTGTGCATCACGGAGAGATTTACTATAGAAATTTCGTGAGAGCACTTTCCGGGAAGCGCCGGACAACATATTACTTCCCCCTACATGCGTCACGCGTAAAGACCAGGAGGAGAAAATTCGAGAAATTAGAGCCAATACTGAGGCTTACCGGCAATCATGCCTCCCACACACTATTCGCTAATGGAACAGGGTTTGACAGCTCAGTTTGCGGAACAAAAAGTATCCTCTGCCACATACCATTAGGTGGCTTGCGAAGTATGATGTAGGTGTAGATGTAGATCTAGACACAGTACGACTTAAATTAACAGAAGGACAGTTGAGTTGCAAAGTTTCTTTATGACGAAACACAGTCAAGTCCTGGGTGGAGATTAAGAAATCTTACAAGTCCATTAGCTGATTATTAACATGAAACAGGGTGTCCTCGTTGAGGCAGATCCAAATTGAATTCGTGACTGATGTAATGCAACTGCATTCTGCAGGTAGCCCATTAAGCCCAATCGGTATCGTAGCTCGAGCGCCGGCCTAAATAAAGCCCGGATGGCAGGATGTCGTAGACACTATTTTCAGTCCCATAGCCGCAGAGGAGACCTCTGTCGGTGCCTGGAATGTCATCTGGTGGTCGGGAAGATCGTGGCCGTGGTGCGTCGTCTGCAGGAAGGCTGGCCCCTTTGACGTATGCCACCGCTTCCCTAGCGTGTAATGTTGGTTGCCAACAGGACAGGCGCAAGGTTGACCGACAGCAATCGAGGTGATACCATGGGACATGCCTATCGAGTCTGTAGCAAAAAGTCGTTCGTGGAAGTGTTGCTGCCAGACTGAGCAGAGTGGAAATTTTTTATCATGCTAGTAACGTCGGCCTGCGCGCAGAAACGTAGTATGCTACAGCTGTCAAACACAAAACGAGAAACAAAATCAAGTGGAAAGAACACATGGTACCGACTATCATGGTTACGTAGGGATGGAGATTGTGTTAATTGAGTAAAATAAAATAAATAAATAATCTACGTTCTGTAGTCTGTATGCTAATGTGAAAATGAACATTATTTTCAGTTATTCCAAGAATCTATTAGAAATCAGGTGAGTACAAATTTGAGCGTTAGTGGTACAAAGAAATTGTAAATTGGACTAATGATCAGATGACAGGCATCATCTCTCCCCACAAGTCTGTATTTTCTACATTCGCTGTCTTTTTTAGCAGTGATACATGCTGGAACTACTGAAATTATTTGGTTAGGTTTTATCCTACTTTCGGTGCATTCTTTGGTCACAGGACAGAACCTATGAATATATTTTACGCCAATGTGCCATCCAGTAGTACGGACATTGTTTCCTGCATACAACTGCATAAAAGTGCTGCTAAAACCCCCTTTCACCAATGGCCATTTATGACGATCAACCAATCGATTCTCCAACCTTTACATTTTCTGTATTTCAGTACTATTGTATCATTGTGGAGATGTTGAAAAAAAAAAGACTGAATAGGTGAATTTAATAGGAATAGTTCCTTGACATGGACATAGATTAAATTCTGGTTTACACCGTTCATGGTGAATGTGTATCGATACCCAGGTTGATTCAGGCTGTTTTCAGTGCCAAAGCATGTCTTTCGTCTTATTACACAGGTACTGGTGAGTGAAGGCAAAATTTTGTATGTTCTTGCATGGTACTGCATCTTGAAAACTAAACTAATCACAGAGGAATCTCTTATTTGGAATCAGCTTTACATTCCGAAGGTTCGACAAAATTGAACAAGACAAGATACGAATAAAAGACTCAGAAACATGATACCCACGTTCTGTACCGCTGCAAGGACGAACTCATAGTTCATACATAATATTCGTAATAAGCTGTTGTAAATGTTGTTGTTGTTGTTGTGGTCTTCAGTCCTGAGACTGGTTTGATGCACCTCTCCATGCTACTCTATACTGTGCAAGCTTCTTCATCAGCAAACTACATCCTTCTTAATCTGCTTAGTGTATTCATCTCTTGGTCTCCCTCTACGATTTTTACCCTCCACGCTGCCCTCCAATAATAAACTGGTGATCCCTTGATGCATCAGAACATGTTCTACCAACCGATCCCTTCTTCTGGTCAAGTTGTGCCACAAGCTTCTCTTCTCCCCAATCCTTCAATACTTCCTCATTAGTTATGTGATCTACCCATCTAATCTTCAGCATTCTTCTGTAGCACCACATTTCGAAAGCTTCTATTCTATTTTTGTCCAAACTATTTACAATCCATGTTTCACTTCCATACATGGCTACACTCCATACAAATACTTTCAGAAATGACATCCTGACACTTAAATCTATACTCGATGTTAACAAGTTTCTCTTCTTCAGAAACGCTTTCCTTGCCATTGCCAGTCTACATTTTATATCCTCTCTACTTCGACCCTCATCAGTTATTTTGCTCCCCAAATAGCAAAACTCCTTTACTACTTTAAGTGTCTCATTTCCTAATCTAATTCCCTTAGCATCACCCGACTTAATTCGACTACATTCCATTATCCTCGTTTTCCTTTTGTTGATGTTCATCTTATATCCTCCTTTCAAGACACTGTCCATTCCATTCAACTGCTCTTCCAAGTCCTTTGCTGTCTCTGACAGAATTACAATGTCATCGGCAAAACCTCAAAGTTTTTATTTCTTCTCCATGGATTTTAATACCTACCCCGAATTTTTCTTTCGTTTTCTTTTCTGCTTGCTCAATATACAGATTGAATAACATCGGGGAGAGGCTACAACCCTGTCTTACTCCCTTGCCAACCACTGCTTCCCTTTCATGTCCTTCGACTCTTATAACTGCCATCTGGTTTCTGTACAAATTGTAAATAGCCTTTCGCTCCCTGTATTTTACCCCTGCCACCTTTAGAATTTGATAGAGAGTATTTCAGTCAATATTGTCAAAAGCTTTCTCCAAGTCTACAAATGCTAGAAACGTAGGTTTGCCTTTCCTAAATCTTTCTTCTAAGATAAGTCGTAAGGTCAGTATTGCCTAACGTGTTTCAGTATTTCTACGGAATCCAAACTGATCTTCCCCGAGGTCGGCTTCTACTAGCTTTTTCCATTCGTCTGTAAAGAAGTTGTGTTAGTATTTTGCAGCTGTGGCTTATTAAACTGATAGTTCGGTAATTTTCACATCTGTCAACACCTGTTTTCTTTGGGATTGGAATTATTATATTCTTCTTGAAGTCTGAGGGTATTTCGCCTGTTTCATGCATCTTGCTCAACAGATGGTAGAGTTTTGTCAAGACTGGATCTCCCAAGGCCATCAGTAGTCCCAATGGAATGTTGTCTACTTCGGGGGCCTTGTTTCGACTCAGGTCTTTCAGTGCTGTGTCGAACTCTTCACTCAGTATCGTATTTCCCATTTCATCTTCAGCTACATCCTCTTCCATTTCGATAATATTGTCCTCAAGTACATCGCCCTTGTATAGACTCCCTATATACTCCTTCCACCTTTCTGCTTTCCCTTCATTGATTAGAACTGGGTTTCCATCTGAGGTCTTGATGTTCATGCAAGTGGTTTCCTTTTCTCCGAAGGTCTCTTTAATTTTCCTGTAGTCAGTATCTATCTTACCCCTAGTGAGATAAGCCTCTGCATCCTTACATTTGTCCTCTAGCCATCCCTGCTTAGCCATTTTGCATTTCCTGTCGATCTCATTCTTGAGACATTTGTATTCCTTTTTGCCTGCTTCATTTACTGCATTTTTATATTTCCTCCTTTCATTAATTAAATTCAATATTTCTTCTGTTAGCCCTCGTCTTTTACCTGGTTCCTAAATCTCTGTGTTAACACTGTTGTAAATACCACAAGCAAATATTTCAATACTCTGATGAGTTTGAGGAATTATCAGGGAAGATACAGCTCTAGAAAAGACAAGTGGAAAACCTAGCAATGGAAATTTATGTACGGTCCCTCTGAGAGAAGGCTTTCATTGATGGAGAGTCGTCATCTAGGAAAATATGTGTGAACAATGATAAGCCATAAGGAACATAAGAGGAAGAGGATGAGTAACGAAAGAAGCTTTTTCTGTTTAATAGTCTGACAAGAAGTTCTCGTGAATGAAGTGTTGCTGCAAATGGTACCATAATTTTGAGCAATGTACCACGGACATAAATGATCCTGTGTGACCGCCTAGGTCACCATGCATCAGTTTCACAGAGTGCATCTATGACACCAATGTGGCGTCTTTGCCTCTTGCCCATTTCCGTGACTTGTGTACACCTGGTGTCTGATCATGCATCAGTATGGCTCATCAATGCTTCCGACGTTCCAGAGTGAACTTTTGTGCACTAGTATACATATAATATAGTGAGAAACGGAAAGCCGAAAATAATCTGTACAACCCAAGACGGTTTTGAAGAGTTGCAACTCAACAAAAGTGCTAAAAGCCACACAGCTATGTGCCTGTCACGATATTAGTTTTTCACTTCTCGTGCGAAATGTGCCACCATCTGCGGTACCCGAGTGTGCCTTACAAACCACAGATTCAGCACTCTGAAAATGAGTGCGATTATAAAACTCGGGACGCCTGTGGGAGACAGTCATGTGCAGCTAGCACAATTGGGTGTAATCTACATCCAGTTGGCAGGAAACAAATCTCGGTACCTGGGCGTAGCACTTAATGATTAAACTGTAATAGGTGATTAACGAATCATAGACTGATCATCCATAACATTATGACGACCGACGTATTATGAATATAGACCCGTCCAGGCCATTGCAGCGTCACTGGCGAGGAATGACTGTCAGTCAGACACACGCATGGTGCGTGTAGTGTCACTGAGCATGTTGTGCGTTTATACAATGGGGAAGCTGCACGACCTCTCAAACTTTCACAGAGGCGCAGCTTGTGATGGCCTGGAGCCTCGACGCGAGCATTTCTGAAGCTGCACGAGTTGTTGGGTGTTGGAGGAGTGCTGTGGTGAGAGTCATTAACACGTGGCAAAGTCGAGGTGAAATCACGTCCAAACGTTGTGGCGTTGGGCGCCACACCTCGCTACAGTTGTCGGACGTCGTGGACTGGTAATACTGGTAAAACATGAGAGGCGGCGAAATGTGGTGAAACTAGTATCAGACTTCAATGCTAGACACAATACAACTGTATACGAACTTAGAGCATGCTAGTGTAGCTTGAGCCAGCAACTTCTGTAGAGCAATAGAACAAAAAAACTAGACCAAGTGGAAAATTTTTAGTTTTTACTTTTTCGATGACATGTTTCGGGCAGAGACCCATTTTCAAATCATCATAGCATGGCCGAAAAGGGCGTTTTCGAAGATATAAAAAATGTACAATGAACATTTTCAATGCATACAGGTAACTGTATGCAGTGTAAATGTTCATTGGAAATTTTTGTCATCTTCGGAAGTGCGATTTTCAACTATGTTAGGATGATTTGAAAATGAATGTTAGCCCGTAGCTAGTCATCAAATGAACAAAACGTAAAAAGTTGCTTGAACTGGTTTTATGTTCTGCTTAGAGGAAAACTGTGTCTGAATATACAGTGCACTCAACACTCCTAATGATGAGCCTCCGCAGCCAACGTCCCGTGCATGTGCCAATGTTAACACGTCGACATCGGCAGCTACGACTCAAATGGACAAGTGACCGTCGGCACTGGAGTAACAGCCCCTTGACACGTGTACTGCGGGACGGAGACAAGCTGGCAGCGGGTCCATTATTCTCTGGGGAACATTAACATGCGCATCCATAGTTCCAGTGGAACTCATGCAAGGCACCATAACTGCAAAGGAGTATCGCACACTGTTTGCAGACCACGTAGAACCCGTAATGACCTCATGTTGACCCGACGGAAGTGGCATTTTTCAACAGGATAATGCGTCATCTCACGAGGACAGGAATATGACAGAGTGGTTAGAGGAACACAGTGGCGAGTTCCAGTTGATGTGCTGGCAATCATCTCTCAACCCCAATCGAACAAATCTGGCATGTGCTTGAACCTGGTGTCAGAGCTAATCGCCCTATCTTCCCCACCTCCCCTTCCACAGAATTTAAGGGAGTTAGGTGACCTGTGTGCGCAGATCTGGTGCTAACTCCTTCCAGCGACTTACCAAGGCCTCCATGCTAAGAGACGTTGGCGCTCTTATCCGTGCCAAGGTGGACATACCGGCTGTTAGCCAGGCAGTCGTGGTTTTCTGTCCGATCAGTGTACAATCCACAGTGACAAATGTAACATCACATCCAGACTACATAATCAAAGTGGATGGGAATGGGAAACCAACAGGATGACTGATTTCCAAGGTGTGGTGTGTGAATGAAATTCAGTAGCTCGAAGGTGAACAGGCTTTATTGCCAATACATTAATGTACAGTCAGTGGCGCAGTGAGCGATGCTGAGTAGCGGGTGGGAGAGTCAGTCCTTAGTGGTGGTATCCGTGGTGAGCGATGGGCGCCGGGTGCAGGGATGGACCGATCTTCTTGACGACGGCGTTGAAGCCGTTGTGGTCGTCCGCGGCGTACTCGACGATGCGGGTGGAGCCGTCGGGCTCGACCAGCGAGTAGCTGCCCTTCACCACGTCGCCATCACGGTGCTCGGACTGCTGCTTGATGTCGCCGGTGTGCGCGTCGTGCACGCCGTAGTTGAAAGCGTACTTCGGGTACGCCTGTGGGGTAACGAAGGCAAGTGTCAGTACCACATCCACTCTGTCTGCGTTTTGCAGCTTGCTGCCTGAAATGAAACCTTTGGGATTAAGAGAAAAACCGCTGGTCGTAAATGAACACTTCGGAAATTTAGACGTCTTGAGCGTATGAGCTGCATTTTTATAAATTCACTATAATCCGTGAGGTGCTCAAAGTAAGGCGTTCAAACTCAAAGCTTTCCACTTTCCAGTGAAAACGGGTTTCGTGCTTTTCTGTACTCTCCAGAACTCCGAGTAACGTTCCTACACTAACAGTCACTCGTAATTTTGCTGTATGACAATCACAGGTGAAGCTAATTTCGACCGATTCCTTAGACTGTTTCAGAAGTCAAGCATTCCAAGTAAATCCTCCCGACAGCTACTTTTAAAATACTCAGTTTAAGTCTCTACAATCTGTTGCTTTACTTTTTTATTTATTTTTCGTGTAGAAAAAGTTCAGTGAATGTTACAGTTCGTCCCATTTCAGGAAGGAACTAAAAGATGACGCTACCACGAAAAGAGCTTTATTAAAATTAAGGAAGTTAATCGATATTAGTACTGTTACATTATTGCGTTATCTGGATTTGTATTTTTACACAAATAATATTTTGCATTATCATTTATAGGCACTATGTCATTTTCTTTCTTCAGGTCCCAAAATTAAGAACACGTATAAAAGGTATACTTATTTCATCTGCCATTTATTAACGTTGAAAAAATATAAAGTTTCCACCAGTAGTTATAAAACAATAAGATTAAAATCAAAGAGAGTAATTTTATTTTGATTTTCTTTAGTGTTGCGCCTCTAACAAGGGATAAGTATGAAGAAAACCCAAAATCACGGTACAATCCTAGTAAAATGCGAGAAAACCGATAAGTCATTGTTTGCAGAGATCATTATTTTAGTATTTTTGGTGTCGGGAAAGGTCGTATGTAGTTAGAGTATGCTCTGCAAAAGGTGCTGTGCGTCGTGAGAATAAAGGTAGAAACTATCTAACAATAATGAAGCAAAACGTACGCAAGATAAATTGTTTATCGAGTCACTGCAATGTCCTGAAAGCCATTATTACTGCTCTAAGAGTGATTCCTGCTTTTATTTTTCTTCTGATTTGAATATTAGAGCATCAAGGCACGCTCATAACGCTGAAAGTAATCCTGAAATTTACCTGAAATAGCGCTTTTTGAAAAAAAATTTAACGGGTACTATAAGAACAGAACCAATAGAATATTCTTTAAAACACCTCTGACATGCTTAGTCTTATTAAGTCTCCAAATACTATAAAGGCTTAACCAGTCTGAATAGCAGATCCAGAGATTTCAGAGATATAATTGTGTCTATTACGTTGTCGTTGGTGACACTACGGAAAGAAAACACAAACACACAATCATTTGTGTCCAATGCGGAAGTTACCACTGCTTACAGTTGGTGACTGGTCGTCGAAGATGTAGCATAATTTGGTACAGGGAGTTAACGACAGGCATTTAATATATGCTGTAGCAGAAAAACTAAGGAAACCTAATCGCAGCAGACGTCGTCCTAATTCGAATACCTTTACTACAGTGGATAGAAACTTTAAGATCGTTCAACTTATAAGTAGCTACCTGGTCAAAGTTGAGGCTATGGTCTAGGATAGTGATGGAGAAGATTCATCATCCAGTAGGCCTAATCGTCAGCTTAACCACAATGCACAATCCCGAGAACAGTCTATAGACAGCAGTGATGGAGCAGCAACTGAGTAAAAAGGAATGCCCTGCACTAGGGGTTATAATATTCCCTAGCAGTCGTCCGACATAATAGATGATCCTCAAAACCATTTAGAAAGGAAGCTATAGTGTAACGTGAAAGCACAAACACAATTTAGAATACCAACTGTCAAAGCATTACAAGTGATGAAAATCACATCGAGATCCAAGGTTAAACGCTAGTAGCAACCGAGGACCGACACCTAACCATTATATTCCAATTTTTAACTGTGAGACCACCAGGCTACATTTTTTCTTTTGTTTAAATGTAATAATAGTTTTCCTTCTACAGAGGTCAGACTAAACTGCTAACAGATTACACCTGTTTGCGCGATCTAGTAGCAGAGAAGAAAAAGCGCAAACGTTTGAATATTAATCGGAGATACAGAAAATAATATTGTAATTCGTGATGTTTGCAAAACTTCTTTTTCTCTTCTTCCAGTCTTTTGGAAAAAGTACGAGAAGTATCACTACTTTAAAGCACTTTTACGGGCACAGGAAAGGCGGTTCGGCCTTTATTGCTTGTTTGCAGAAGTCTTTTCCCTCGTACCTCGCTTCCTCGACAGGTGTCCATAAGTGCTTCGGTTTTATGCCTGCTGTAATAACCTAGCGCTTACAAAGTGAGAGCTGCAAAAACAGTTACGTAATGCAGCGGGAAAGTGGTTGTGAATTCGTCATAACATCGGACGCTTGCTCCTCTAGTCATTATTCGTTTCGGAAGACACGGAAGATATCCTATATTATGTCACATACTGTCACTGACTCTGTCCGACTAGAGTTATGACGTAAGTTCTACACTGGAATGTCACAGCATGTGTAAGGAAAACAAGTGTGTCACTGGTATAGGATACCAGCTAAGGACTCTTTAGACCAGCTAAGGACTCTTTAGATGGACTGCTTGATACAAGTATGGATCGCCTGTCGCCTCCGTACGTGGACAACAGGCATCTGCGAAAGTTTTGTAGCATATCGATAAAATATCGTCAGATTTTTATTTTATGTAACAGGATAATTTATTAAATATTTTGAGAAAGAATGGCAAAGCTCTTATCAATCCGAAGATTGATTTATCTGCAGCAGTGCTTTACTAAGAGTGGTCCTACTGCGATGCTGTTGACTTCCTCCGATCTCTGAACTTACTAGGACATTCTCACGTTAACAAACTTTGTCTTACTCGAAAGAAGTGATAGATAGCTATAGATTCTAGAAATGACAACGATCAAGCCTGAGATCCTTGAATCCATAACCTGACAGTTTACCAATAAGCCATAGCGCCAGACTTATAGATATGATAGAAATGAAAATGAAAATCTTAATGTAGTTGGAGAATGACACAAAATAACCGAAAAAATGATGAAAAAATGAATGTGTTGTAGAAAAACTTTTGTGGTAGAAAGATATTGCAAATTACAGGTGGATTCGTACCAACGTACGTTAAAACTAGAGTCCTTTTTTTGTGATCTTATAACTTGGAGCATTCATTGCCCTTTTTTGCACTCGGAATCGGAAATAATCTACAAATAGTCTTTTACAAAGCTTCCCTGTAAAAATCTGATATACCATTATCTTTCCCCCCCTCTCATTGTCCATGTCACCACTACCTTGAATACGGAGTCACAAACAGCATGCCTACCATAGTCTTGGTATAAGTATTCACGTCCTCATGTAGCTTGCCACCACCATTACATCGAAATAATTATTATATGCCCTAATTCATATCAGGTCCACCGATCTGCATAGAATAGAGAATGATACGCTTCGTGAGAACTGACTCACTGTGTGTGTGGATGTTCTGCGTACGTATTCCTGAACAGCTAACGAATGCCCAAATAGCTGATACAATTAATACAGTTTTGATCTTAGACAATATACACTGAGGACTGAATCCTAAAGTGATTATTACTGCCCGTTTGTCATTGTCTTGAAGCAGCTACTGATAGGAGAAGATGACAGTTATGTGTCTTAGAAAATGCAACGATTTTGCGAACAGTGCTGTGCTGTCGAAGATGCGTAAATTGGAACTGATGGCTTCACGTATGCTGCTATTGACGGGATCCTCATCAAAGTACCTGAAGGGGGCTCCAGTTGTTAAGGGTCCAGTTGTTAACTGGAGGCCTCCAATTATGATACGAAATGAGTTTACACATTATCAGATGACTGACCAGAAGTATTTAGTTATTCTGTGAAATCTCGAAAATGTCCTTCTACATACTAGGTACTTTCACGCAGATAAAACAACTAGGTTTGCGACGAGTTTTCCTTCTGCTCATTCTCTCTCCTATCTTCCTCTTTCAACCTTATCTCTTGTGAAGCATATTACTCCTTGGAAATTGAAGTTGTATGCCTGCAGTTCAAGATTTTTATGGACCACACCTAGAGGAATTCTGAAGTAATTTTGTTTGGCTGTTGAGGTACGTTAATGCTATTATTTGCCTTTAACGATTCTCAATACCTCCATGCCAGCGCTGCCCCAGATTAACTGCACCAGTAAGGAGAAGTGTGAGGTTGCATCATAAACGTACCGTAATAATGTTTCCCGACAGAGCGTGATTTATGTCGCTTGGCAAGGTGACTCCATTGAGATAACATCAAACTCGGAAGAATAAAGCACAATGTTTACTTTCGCATTAAACTTAACGATAAACAGAGTATATCTGTGCGACAGCCGCGCAGAAGAAAAATTGCCCCACCCACGATACTCGTGGGCGTTCGCTGTACTATTATCTTTCATCAAAACGCTTCAGTGACGTATAACCGCCGTTAATATTCCTTCAGGGACAGAAAATAAAATAGTCATTGTTTAACTTCAGTTTTATTGGCTTAGGAAAGAATGTCAAAGCTGTAACCAACCCGAAGATTGATTTAAATACAACAGCGCTTTCCTAAGCATCATCCTACTGAGAAGTTGACTTCCTCCGACCTTTGGACTTACTTAGTCATAAGCCATAGGTTTGTCGGTACACCTCAAAATTTTCACGTTAGGCAAGCATTGCCATACTTGAGAGAAGTTTTGTTCACGTATCACTTATTTAAAAGATGGCAAAGTTATATACATATAGGTGTCACTATATAATACGCTAGAGATTTACATCCACTTTTTGGACGTACCGCGCTATTAAGCTATTGATTTTGAAATCGGAGTGACACATAAGTCTTTTAGTATATTGCGAGGTCTTCTCACAGTATATTTTGATGTGGAGTATATTTAGAACATATTAAAATGACGTGCTTGAGATCCCTGTCTTTCTGGATGTTCAACGCTTGTGGGAGAGCCCACCACTACGATCCTATGGAGATTCGGATAGCTGATGTCACATGTCTCCTCAGAAAACTCTACTGGCTATACCTCTTCGTTGCTGGAACAGTGCGCTGGACTGAAGCGAACGATAGTCGCTTTTCCTGTCTTTCGATATTTGCCACTGCAGTTCCCGTTACTGGTGTGGCTCTTTTCTTTTACGTTTAGGAAACCGGAAAACGGAAGCTGTATAAATAATAAATTCCTTTCTTGGATGCTGTCCGTCTGCTTCTTCATTGTGTCAAACACCTGAGAGTGCTTTTTAACTACATTAAATGAACGGTTTCATTTTGTTTCTTAAGTTTCATTATCAATTCCAGTATAACATAAATGTAACTGTCATTAGACTTCTACTCCTCATGCTTAAATTGCCCCAAAACACTTCAATAAGAATTAATGTTTTGTTCTCTTCTGCGACTCCATCATAATTTAATCCATAATCGTGCTCATGGAAAATATTTCGCTGTCTGGGACGTAGAGCAATAATATGCGCAACCAACTTCCTCATGTGTATTGGATCCGTCAGCAGATATATGCAGATAATGTGGGCAATCTGTTACCTCATTATTAACGCTAAAGGGTTGACCCATTTTCACTATCAGGTAAATAAAGTCTGACAGACAGACTGTTGCTTCACAGTCTTTACTAAACACTGGTAACATTCGGTCCTTCCATGTCGAAGGAAACGTGACTCTGAGCGGAAGCCTTTCACTAACTATGAAAATGGTGATTAGAAGACTGTGTCGAAGCTTCAGTAAGAGTCTCGTGAGATCCGTTTCTTTTACTTATGAAAGTGCCGACGCATAAACCGACACAGCCTAGCACTGAACAGTTGATGTCGACATTTTCTGTAGTGCTGATTGGTGTCCCTTGTCAGGGACAAAAAGTAAGCTGTTACGCAAAGCACTGTGCACTGGATATGAAGAACTTCCTCTCACCGTACAACTGTCTTCAGTGGTCCAGCGCTTTCTCAAGACGCCTCGCTCACAGTGTACCTTGCTCACGCTCCAGTTTACGAGGTATTTTACGCTTGCTTGCTCACCGTAGCTTATGTTACAGTTTACTGGTGGAGAATTAGTTCTTTTTATCGAAATGCGCAACAGGTTTACGAGTAAGAAACGGACCGTCGTTCATCTGTTGTGACTAAGCTAGAGAAGGTGCATTCTTGCGTCGGTCGAAAGTGAAGTGCACGGCTGGTTGACCATCCGATTCTCGTTGAGTAAGGATGTGTTTGTTACTCGAAAAGTGGCCACAACTATGTGCCACGGTGCCGGGTAGAATAACTGCTTAAACGCCTTTGAACAAGCTGCAGTTACTGTCTTCTCGATCCCTGCTAAATCGATACATTTTCAGATTTTTCGTAGAATACTGGTTTTTGCATTATTTCATCTACTGGTATACAATCCACACATATAGGATTTCTTGCTTATTAGGTACTTACCACCACCTATACATAAAGAGGTCTAGTGATATTTACGTTTATGAAGTCATCACGGGTCTCTAAAAAATAGAAGTGTCATTTCCTTTCTGTGGTGGATCTGGACGACGGAAAATGATAACATTTACATCTACACTCCGCAAACCACTGAAAAGTGAATAACGGAGGGTTTTTGCCTTTGTACCACATGTTGGGGTTTTGTGCAGGGTAGAATGACTGCTTAAATGCCTTTGAGCATGCTGCAGTTATTGTCTTTGCGACCCCTGCTAAATAGATACATTTCAGATTTTTCACAGAATACTGGTTTTTGAAAATTTATTAGTGGGTCCTAACAGGAAATTTCCAGAATGAAATTTTCACCTTGTATCGAAGTGTGCGCTGATATAAAGCTTCGTGTCAGACCGAGACTCGAACTTAGGGCCTTTGTCTTTTGCTGTCAACTACTCTACGAACTCAGCTTCCCAGGCCCTAGTCATCAACGGTCCTATCAGCTTTATTCCGCCAGTACCTATCAAATGTTTTTTAACGAGATAGTTTGTTTCTGTCAGCTCTGGTTTTCACGATACTCATAGCACTCTCCCGTGGTAAAAAAGGAAAAAAGACTGTGATCATCCGTTTAAGAAATATCCTTTATTAGTTTGAATTTTCCCAGCATACTGACAGAGGAAGCAGTTCTGCCACCCGATTAGCTTACGAATGAGGTCATGTGATCAATCCATTTCACATCCACACAAATTGTTACAGACAGGTATTTGTATGAGTCGTCTGCTTCCAACTGTAGTACTTACTTGCATTTCGTGAAGTAGACAAATTTACACGTCTGAGTGAGGCACAGTTGGAACGCAACTAGAAACAAATGAGAGATTTATTTACCGTTGGATGACAAAGTACATACAGCTTTTATTTTGGGAATAACTATACGTTTTTTTGCTTTGAACTTAATTGTTCACTTTATCTTCTCGTATATTCGCGGTAATTTTTCCAGACGTTATGTGTACTTCTTTTCGTTGTCGCCTTCCTTGCACTTTTTTGTTCGAACCAGTAAGTAAGCGGAAATGGAAGCCTCACTGCTTTTCAGAATATTGGCGCACATTCATCAATTTAGCCCTGGAATTAACACTAAACTGCACTGTACCCAACGAAATAAACGCTACTCTCATTTTTATGAAATCTCTTAACAAAATATCTCTTATTTATAACACAATGTTTTAGCAAATTGTCAGTCTGAATATTTACTACCTAATTGCGAAATTACAAGGGCAATGCCATCCTAAGCGAGTTCCATTTGTAATTTAGAAATATTTATGATGATGCCAATGATTTTCGTACTTATTTTGTCGCAATAATTAATACTGGCAGTTTTTGAACATTCTTTAAGATGTCTACAGCAGTTTCAAAGATAAAAGCTGGAAGTATTATGTTACCCAGTGATAAATGAATGGCACTTTCAGTCATAAAACTTTTCTCCCGTGTTGCGTTTACATAGTGGCTATACCAAAATCACACATAACCTTGTGGAATAAGACTTGAATTACTTATCATTCCCAAATTCAGAATTTAACGAAAAACTCATTTAATAATTACCAACTTCCGAGCTATATTTGCAAAAACGCTTCAAATACAAAAGTATTTAACACTGTGATGGTAACCGTTAGACAAGCGACATTATCAGCGCTGAAAGCGCAAGTTAAATAATATCTGTACTGCATATTTTTGAACTTTATGATACGCTTAGCTATCACGAAGTAAAACAAAACACACTGTGTAATCGCTGATGCACTACTGGAAATCTAGTGTACCCAAATCTTGGCAACTTGACGGTTGTCTGAAGGCCACTGATCGCGAAAGCCCAAACTAAAGCACCGCCCCGACTCTTGTATCTAACGTACGACTCCTGCGTGTAATATACGACTAATTTATGACAAGTAGGATGTTCTTATATTTAGGGTGTGTCAGTTTTTAATTAGTATTAGTTACCTAAAGGCCTAAGGAAAGTACATGAAAGGCACACGGAATCAGGACAAATTATCTTCATTATCGACACCACGCTCGTAAATTTGTGAATGAAGTGACTTTTTTGTACTCTGCAACAGTTATTAAGACTTCTTTTTAGTGCACCTGTTAGGCTAAGAAGAGATTTTAATAAGTACTATAGCTGAGAGGAAAAATGTCGCCTTCATGAACAAATTCTGTTGGTCATAGACGTGCGGTTGACTTACGTAGTAATCGACAACTTTGACTGGAGCGGCGACGGCGACTGCAGGTGCTGCAACGGCGACTGCGTGTCCCAAACCGGCGTAGCCACCGTAGCCGCCATAGCCTCCATAGCCCCCATAGCCCCCATGGTCACCATAGCCTCCATATCCACCATGACCACCGTAGCCGACAAGTCCGGCAGTCGCACTAGCCGTCAACGCCACCACTAAGAGGACGCACACCTGCGTGAATAGAAAAGAAACAACATCAGTATCAACATGTAGAATTGTTTCACGCTGCGATCTGGCTGTAAACGGCAAAAGTATGAAGAATTCCGGTATGTAATTATATGAAGCAGAAACAGTCTTGGATAAAGATACGAAGAAATGTTTTAGCCTCTAAAAGAGCTAAGTATCCGCAGACATTGAGACTACCACAAATATTTACAAACATATGATTCTTCAGATTTATTTTTGGTGTTTCGACTAAAGGATCCCTAATGTATGTGGTTCGCGCGGAGTGCTTGGTGTAGGCTACCACTAACTTACCTGCAGAACGCCGACTGCTTATCTGTTTTTAAGAGAAAATAAAGAATGGGTCCACTGTATGAAGAATTGCAACCGTGCGTGTAATTTGAAGATTGACAAGTGTTAGTGTGGAAGGGAAAGTAACAGCAACAAATATTTTGATTTTCCGGATGCTTCGTCTGGTGATACTGGCCAGACGTTCTTGTGATTTCGTAGCTATAAAGTGTTGTGACTGATCTTGTCGTTGGTGTATACGATAGTCTGCCGGTCAGCTTATACTTGTGATTCATTTAGCGTTTGTATAATGCGGGATCTCACACAGAATGAATGTGAAGGAAATAGTATTCGTCAGGAAAGAGGAACGAATAGTTGACGAGAAACATGTTTCGTTAGCTGATTGCTTCTAAGGTTTTGGGAACAAGATACCTTATATTTTGAATGAAACTAGAGAGAAACTAACAAAATTAAACTAAGAACATGAAACCAACACCAAGAAACTAACATAGACAATAGCTGTTTGAAGTAGTTCTGTGCTGATAAAATTATGAACCTCAGAACGAAACTGTGGTTTTTGTGGGACATCTATCAAGTACGTGATATCGAGCGTATGCAGAGGAGAGCTGGACAAATAATCACAGCCTTTCCTGACACTGTGACAGTGTCACGTAGATGCCCAAGTACTCGAACCCTCAGAAACTTCAACATAGACAACTATCTTGCGTAGCAGACTTAAACGTTCCAGGAAAAAGCTGTAAGTGAGGAATCTAAGAAAATACACATTGTTCTGAGTATTTCTCCTGCCAAAAGAAGACTAGAATAATTACAGTGCGCACAGAGTCATTTCAACAGTCAATTATTTCCCCTCTCCACACCTGAGTGGAACGGAACTGATAACATGGAAAGTAACCTCCGTATTCCGACAGCATTGTATGATGTCTGGTTGTTTGGAAACAAGAAAATGCGTTAGTCCTACTCAATAGACCTCACACTATGTGGGAAGTAGAAACCGAAAATGTTGAACTCGTTGATGGAAAACATTGATTGAATGATATCTACACTGAAGAGTAAAAAAAAAACTGGTATACCTGCATAATATCGTGTAGGGCCCCAGCGAGCACGCAGAAGTGCCGTAAGACGACGTGACGTGACATGGACTCGACTAATGTCTGAAGTAGTGCTGGAGGGAATTGACACCATGAATCCTGCAGGGTTGCCCATTAATCTATAAGAGTACTAGGGGGTGGAGATCCCTTCTGAACAGTACGTTGCAAGGCATCCCAGATACGTTCAATAATTGTAATGTCTGGCGAGTCTGGTGGCCTGAGAAAGTTTTTAAACTCAGAAGAATGATTCTGGAGCCACTCTGGACGTATGAGGTGTCGCATTGTCGTGCTGGAATTGCTGATGTCCATCGGAATGCACAACGGATATGAATGGATGCAGGTGAACAGACAGGATGCTTACCTACTTGTCACCTGTCACAGTCGTACCTAGACGTATCAGGAATCCCGTATCACTACAACTGCACATGCCCCACACCATTACAAAGCCTCCACCATCTTGAACAGACCCCTGACGACATGTGGGGTCCATGGATTCATGAGGTTGTCTCCAAATACAATTTGAAACGTGACTCGTCCGATGAGCCAACATGTTTCCTCTCATCAGCAGTCATTTAGCTATTAATGGGCCCAGGAGTGCGTAAAGCTTTGTGTCGTGCAGTCATCAGAGTTATACGACTGCACCATCGGCTCCGAAAGCCCATATCGATGATGTTTCGCTGAATTGAAATCTGCAGGTTTTTGAGGAAAGGTTGCACTTCTGTCTCGTTGAACGATTCTCTTCATTCGTCATTGGACCCGTTCTTGCAGGATCTATTTACGGCCGCAGTGACGTCGCAGATTTGATGTTTTATCGGATTCCTGATATTCTCGCTCCACTCGTGAAATGGTTGTATGGGAAAACCTCCACCTCATAGCTACCTCGGAGATGCTGTGTCCCATCGATTGTGCGCCGACTATAACACCACGCTCAAACTCACTAAAATCTTGATAACCTGCCGCTGTTGCAGCAGTAACCGATCTAACACCTGCGCCAGACACTTGTCTTAAATATTCGTTGCCGACCGCATCTCCGTATTCTGCCTGTTTACATATCTCTGTATTTAAAAAATTCAAATGGCTATGAGCACTATGGGACTAAACTGCTGTGGTTATCAGTCCCCTAGAACTTAGAACTACTTAAACCTAACTAACCTAAGGACATCACACACATCCATGCCCGAGGCAGGATTCGAACCTGCGACCGTAACAGTCGCACGGTTCCGGACTGCGCGCCTAGAACCGCGAGACCACCGCGGCCGGCTCTCTGTATTTGAATACGCATAGCTGTACCAGTTTCCTTGTAGCTTCAGTGCATGTGTACAATATCGAAGACCTCCTTCAATTTATCTTGTTTCGCAGACGGTACTTGCAACTGTACTCCACAGCAGATCAGCGGTTTGTACGGTTTAAAAGCTAAAAACAGTTTCAGAAACCAATGCGTCACGCCCACTCGTTAGGAGAGTAAACAAAGGTAGACCGCAGACGCGTGAGTAACACAAGAAACGGTGGAACGAAATCGCAATTGCGGGGCGGATTGCGGCTTTCAGCGGAGCGGCAAACCGCGCCCATTCTCCGAGGTTCCTGTTTTGACTCCTCGCTCAGACGTGTTGACAGCACTGGTTCTTGTTCGACACCTCCTCTAGCCCAAGAGCAGGATGTGCAGCGTCACGGATAACGACTTCCATGTATGAGCTTTACTTCATAATTCCCAACACCAGTTTCTACTTATATTAGAATCTTGCTACCGGTTATCATTAAAACTTTTGTGTGATTCCTCCATCACAACTTCCCTTTCCATCACTCGAATATATTCATGTCTCATTAAATACGAAAATTCTACTCCATAATGGAGAGAAACTCCCAATTTGTACAGCAGAACTTCTACCTTTCTAATCGGATTTCCTGAAAATATGATTTTGACAGTGCTCACTGTAACGAATCATTTGTAAGGAATATGCAAACGTTACTTCCACAATTGACAGAACCAATATTTAGAATCATCGACACTTTAATTTTCTTGTGTGTATGCAAAATATTTAGCTGAAGAACTGGGTCAACTCAGCTGCGAGACGAAATAATAAAATACTTCAACAAATATGCGTCGATAGTGGCACACAACGAAAGGTTCATCCATAAGGTTGGAAAAATTTACATTTTTAAAAGCCTTACATTGGGTCTAGATAATGAAAATAGTCTTTCGAAAGAGATGTCTCTGTGTACCAGTAAAGCTTCAGTTTTATTCGATTCATGATGTGACTGTACTTATACATCTACATGAGTATTATGCAATTCACACTTAAGTGTTTGGCAGAGGACTCAATTCTTCTTGCCAGTTCTAATTCCTCTTATTGCAATGGTCATTTATGGGACACAAAAAATATTTCCACTTTCGTAGTAGAAAATTCGTGATTTAAATTTCGTGAAAGATTTAATCGAGCCAGTTCTGATTCACAAGAGCGATATTTTATGTAATGGTGTTGACTATGAGCCAATAATCTTTTTCTTCGAGGTATTCCGTAATATTCAGACAGAGTATATGTTCCAGCATCCTACTGACAACTGATGTCAGTGCTATAGGTCTATAATTCAGTGGATCATTTATCTTTCCTTTCTTGTCTATTGGCATGAACTGAGAAATGTTCCAGCCTTTAGGAACGGATGATTCGTCGAGCGAGCGGTGGTATATGATTTCTAAGTATGGAGCTATTACGTCAAAATACTCTGAAAAGGACTTTATTGGTATACAGTCTGGAAGAGAAGACTTGACTTTACAGATTTTTTCGCTACGCTAAGGGTTTCTGCTTTTGTCTCGCTCGTACTATCAACTGCTCTTCATACGAAATCTGTAATATTTACTGCGTCTTCATTAGTGAAGGAATTTCGGTAAATCGTATTTAGTAACCGCGCTTTAGGGTGCTATCATCGGTAACATTACCATTGCTGAAACTTCCTGGCTAATTATACAAGTGTGCCGGACCGAAACTCCAACTCGGGACCTTTGCCTTTAGCAGGTAAGAGCTCTACCAACTGAGCTACCCAAGCACAACTCACGACCCGTCATTAACAGCTTTATTCTCGCCCACTACCTTGTCTCCTGTCCTATGAACTTAGCAGAAGTTGTCCTGCGCAACATGCGGGATTAGGATCAGGAGCTACACCCTAAACCACCTAAACTAACAACGATACATTTATTGATTGCCGCTAGGACTTTGTTATTCCGTGTTTTCTTCCTCTTCTCGTGCTATTCTGACCGCTAACATCTCGTGCAGCGTCTATAAGAAATGTTATATACTTAGTATTTTTGTTATAGTGAAGCCCCATTTTACCTAGCCTAGGTCCGTCTGTGGAGTGCTCGTGTGGAAGAATAGGCAGTCTGACAAAAATTTGTGACAGCAACACAGGCCGAAATAAATGTAATTTCAAAGACTCTTAGTACGTAATGTTATAAAACTCGTGACTAGCGCAAAAGGTTTGTAGACGCGAAAGGCTTACTCGGCGAGCATCGCAGCCTGGAGGCACCTACCTTGAAGAGAGCCATGGCTGACAGTTGGTGAGTGGTGGTGCAGTGCCGGAGAGCTGCTGATGCCTACCAGTGGTCTGGCACATTTTATATAGGCGCCGGTCGCAAGGTCGCGACAGGCGGGGGTTGCACAGCGGGCTGGCGGCAGTAAAAAAGCCCAGCCGGGCTTTCACTGAGCGGGCCGGGCGTGGCGTGTCCTCAGCGGTCGCCTTGGTTCTCCTTCCGTCGTCATGCCCCAGTCTTTAGTCGATCCTGGTATCATTACTCTAAAATGAGCTTTGAGGATATTACGCAATTTTCGTAGAAACGTTATACACTAACGGAGGAAGCAACTGTACCTCTAAACATAATTAGAGTAATGAAATTTCGGGAATACATTTATATAAGTAACATATTAAGTAATTAACACTAGAAGATCACAAGCTAGTATAAAAGCGAAAAAGGCCATTGGAAATGGTAAAGATGGCACATTGATAATAGATATAATCGCTAGAATGTTGAATGCAAGCATGCACACGGGCATGGATTCCGTTGTACAGGTGTTGGAAGTTAGTTTGTCGTATAGGGTTCCATACTTGTCGCACTTGGTCGATAAATACAGGGACAGTTGATGTTGGTTGTGGATGATGCTAGATTTATCGTCCGATGGTGCCCTATATGTGCTCGATTGTAGACAGAGATAAGTCCCTGCAGTCGCACTATCCTCTGTGTCCTCAGCGGCCCAGATGGATAGAGAGTCTGCAATGTAAGCAGGAGATCCCGGGTTTGAGTCCCAGTCGGGGCACACATTTTCAACTGTCCCCACTGACTTACATCAACGCCTGTATGCAGCCAGGGATAGTCGTTTCATTATAATTTTATTCTAAAAGTGATCAAGCAGCGCAAGCCACCTTGTCGACGCTCTGGTGTTAGATTACAACATCAGTATGTGGGCGGGGTTATCCTGTTGGAAAACGACCCCTGAAATGCTGCTCATGAATGGTAGGATAGCAGGTCGAATCACCAAACTGACGCACGAATTTGGTCATGATGCGTCAGATAAGCAACAGAGTGCTTCTGCCATCATGCGAAATCACATCCCGGACCATAACTCCAGGTATAGGTCCAATATAGACACGTTGGATCCAGGTCTGAACTGCCCTCCTCTTAACCAACACTCGGCTATCGCTGTTACCCTGACAGAAGCAGCTTTCATCAGGAAACGCGTCTCCACCGTGCGCTCCAGTGCGCTCTCGCTTGACACCACTGAGGTCGTAAATGGCGGTGGCTTCGGGTCAGTGAAATGCACACTGCTGGGCGTCTGGCTCGGAGGTTTCGTTGAAATAACCAGTTTTTAGCAGTTCGTTGTGTCTATATGGTTCGAACCGTTGCTCAAATTGCTGCTGCAGATGCAGTACGATGCGCCAGAGTCAAAGCCGAACACTCGGTGAATACAGGGACAGGTAATACTGGTTGTGGATGACGCTAGAGTTGTTGTCCGATTATGTCCCGTATGTGCTCGATTGGAGACAGATCTGATGATGAAGCATGGCAAGGCAACATGTCGCCGCTCTGTAGAGCATGTAAGATTACAACAGCAGTATTTGTGCGAAGTTCTTCTCTCTGGTAGTGCCACGTCGCCATCCGGAGCCCGGTCTTCTTGCGGTCGTACATTCTTTCGACTACGGTTGCCAGTAATCGTGAACAGTGGAAGTTTTGTTTCTCTCTGCGGTATCACAGAAGGAACATCCAGCTTCACGACCTCGCCCTCAGTGAAGTGTTAACAATCGCTTCTTTGTCACCTTAAAGGTATCCATGACTAACATTAGCTCATCACTGTCTATTTCAAAGATAGCTACGCTCACGACCGTTGCAGCCTGCATTTAGAGCAGACTTGTTTTGCATCCTCACAGTAGCGCTACTAACGCCATTGTTATGCGACTGGGGTGAAACTGAATACACACCATATTCAGATATAGAACCTCACCTACCAACTTTCGTTCATGTCGCACAACTTCTTGATATTGCGATTTTTTTCGGACTCTCTATATTACGTAAAAAAGCAAATGTATTGTGTTATCCACCGTGTGCACGAGATGCAGAACGCTATTGAAAAAGATGCTAAGTTCCTTTGAGGCGTCTGATAAGGATCAGTTCAGTCGTCTAGTGAACAAAATGCGACCTTACCAGGTATGAAACCACATTATTGACTAGATTCTGGATTTATCTGCAAACACAACTCACCTCATCGTCAACGGAACTAAATCTACAAAACGATAATTCTGGGAGTATCACAAGGAAATGTTACAGGATTACACTGTTCACAGGTCATTAATGATCTAGGGGATGCCGGCCGGAGTAGCCGAGCGGTTCTAGGCGCTGCAGTCTGGAGCCGCACGACCGCTACGGGTGCAGGTTAGAATCCTGCCTCGGGCGTGGATGTGTCTGATGTCCTTAGGTTAGTTAGGTTTAACTAGTTCTAAGTTCTAGGGGACTGATGACCTCAGCAGTTAAGTCACATAACGCTCAGAGCCATTTGAACTATCTAGGGGATAACATCAGGAGGTCCCGCGAGGTTATTAGTGGACGATGCAATGCCAGAAGAGTCGGTGAATACTAGTAACACAGCAGAGGGTTGAGGACAGATATAAAGACTGTCAGTGGACAATGCACTGTAGACTGAAGTGACAAATGTCATGGATACCTTATAATATCGCGCCGGATATCCTTTTGTCCGGCGTAGTTCAGCAACTCGACATGGCATGGACTCAACAAGTCGTCGGATGTCACCTACAGAAATATTGAGCCATGCTGCTTCACTAGCCGTGCATAATTGCTAAAGTATTTCCAGCGCAGGATTTTGTAGACGAATTGATCTGTCCCATAAATGTTCGATGATATTAATTTCGGGAGATCTGGGTCATCAAATTGTTCGCTAGAACTGTCTAGAATCTTACTCAAACCAATCGTGAACAATTATGGCCCGACGACATTGTTCGGCGTTGTTTGGGAACATGGAGTTTATGAGTGGTTGCAGATGGTCTTAAGCAGGCGAACATAAACATTATCGGTTAAGTTAGACCAGAGGACCCACTCCATTGCACTTAAACACAGTCCACACCATTATTGTGCCACCACTAGCTTGCACAGTGCATCAGCTCCCACCAAGTGAAATCGCGACTCATCGGACCAGGCCACGGTTTTCCAGTCGTCTTGGGTCCACACGAGCCCAGGAAATACAGAAAATACCTGCAAACGATGTCGAGCTGTTAGCAAATGGCCTTGCGTCCGTCGTCTTCTGCCATAGCCCATTAACATTATTTCCATCGCTACTTCACACAGCCTCGCTTGTTTGTTAGCACTGGATACTCTACGCAAATGCCGCCGCCCACGGCCGTTAACTGAGCGCCGTCGGCCACTGCGTTGTTCGTGATGGGAGGTAACGCCTGAAATAGCGTATTCTCGGTATCCTCTCGATACTGTGGATATTGGAATATCTAATTCCCTAATGATTTCCGAAATGGAATGTTCTGTGCATCTAGGTCCATTGAAAGTCTGTTAATTCCTGTCGTGCTGCCGTAATCAAGTCGGAAACCTTTTCAAATGAATCATTTGAGTACAAATTACAGGTGCACTTTTATACCTTGTGTACGCGATACTACCGCCATCTGTATATGTGCATATCGCTGTCCCATGACAGGAAGTGCACTATTATACGAATACACTGTTGTTGACAAAGCACAAAAAACAATAACTACGGTACAATATCTAACAATAACCATGTAGTGTGACCAAAGTGAAAACAAAACATAAAACAAATGGTAGTAAAAGCTAATAGCCTCAGATACGAAAGAAGAAACTTAAAGAAAAATATTGCATCCATGAAAGAAGTTGCTTACAAATGACTTGTTCTATTAACAGTCTGGGCGCGTTTTGTCACGAGAGCATTGTACATGTTGCAGAGATCCATTTTTGGAATTTATAGATCCTATACTCCAAAAAGAGTCGGGTAAGCTATTACAGCTTCCCACATATGTTCGCGAAATCAAAAAAAAAAAGAAAAAAAAGTGTTCACACGGGGCTTTACCGACAATAATTCATCCTATACTCCAGTTGAGGGTGGAATAGGGAAGGGGGACTCGGGTAATGGCACCAGCAGTACTCTCTGCCACACACCGTCAGGTGGGTTGCGGAGTTTAGATGTAGATGGGGTAATGTAGATGTCCCAGAGTGGGTTAAGATCCTGGATTCACCCGAAGCAGGACGGTGGTCGAAATTCTCTTCTGGCGATCAGATTTCGGTTTTATTCGATTTCTCTGAAATAAGTTAAACGCCTGTATTGATGAATGTCCTTTGAAGAGGAGACAGATGACTTCTTTTTCCAGTCAGAGCTTGTGACAACGTCGCAAAACCTAATCATCTTCCCTTCTAAGCACATGTAGACGAGTTTATTCCACACAAAACTCTTTGTTTTTAGTAGTTATCTGAGACTATAACTCATGCTTACGAACACTTATATTTCTTACTGCAGAAGCCGAAAATTAGTTTACTCACTGATATAGTTGACGATGCCTACCATTTTCTGTTTGATGTGATGAATAGTTACCAGCAAATTACAATTAATCGTTTTCACTCATCTTTTACATTTGTTCTACAGATTTTTCTTGTTCTTTCTGTAAGATAATGACAATCTTCGAAGAAGTAACATCAGTTTTTCCAGTTATATGTACATTTTAGGACACCGATTTTTGATTACTACTAAACGTAGAGGTTCTCAAGTGGAATTATGCTCTGCTGGCTAATTACAAGAAGGAAATTTCTGTAATATAATATTGTGCTCACCATAAATCCTCTGACACGTAGCCTATCCTGCGCATTCTGCCTTGTGATCACTTGGCTTCTTCCCAACAAACAGACCATGGAAACAACTGGATTCTGTTACCTGTTGACGGATCGTCTTGTCGCTGTATCTGTACATGGGCTAGAACATACAGTTGTTTCTTTAATTACAAACGAAGACCACAAAAAATGACTGTCGATTTCGACTTGTGGTGTCCATCTTCTTATCTGTTTAAAACATACGCAGCCTTACATTAACATAATAAAACCATAATGTATCGGCAAGAGATATAACAATTTTGCTTTATTATAACATGATAATATAAGGCTTTGTATGTTGTCAACAGATCTGAAGATGGCCGCTATGGTCTGAAATCGATAGTCTAACGTCAATTTTTCTGATCATCGACTGGAGTTAAACAAATTCTTTGATTCGAGGCTATGTCTCACCTTGTACAACATGGTTTTTATACAGTTGTTGAGAGAAATATGCTTAGGTTCCGGAATGAGATTTTCACTCTGCAGCGGAGTGTGCGCTGATATGAAACTTCCTGGCAGATTAACACTGTGTACCAGACCGAGACTCGAACTCGGTACCTTTGCCTTTCGCGGGCAAGTGCTCTACCAACTGAGCTACCCAAGAACGACTCACGCCCCGTCCTCATAGCTCTACTTCTGCCAGTACCTCGTCTCCTATATTACAAACTTAACAGAAGCTCCCCTGTGAACCGAGTTCGAGTCTCGGTCCGGCACACAGTTTTAATCTGCCAGGAAGTTTCATGTTTAGGTTGGTTGCTAAATCTTCAGTCCACGTCACAAGTCTGGCAAACTGAAGAATGATAAGCGATTTCTCATATTTCCTATTGCCCGCATCTCGTGGTCGTGCTGTAGCGTTCTCGCTTCCCATGCCCTGGTTCCTGGGTTCGATTCCCGGCGGGGTCAGGGATTTTCTCTGCTTCGTGATGGCTGGGTGTTGTGTGCTGTCCTTAGGTTAGTTAGGTTTGAGTAGTTCTAAGTTATAGGGGACTGATGACCATAGACGTTAAGTCCCATAGTGCTCAGAGCCATTAAAATCATATTTCCTCTTCAGAATCATGTCACTACAAGATTTTCTCGGTTTGCACCACCTGTAACATCTCAGAATGTCAAAACCTGCTATCTCCTACAATCCTGGCCCATTATAAATTCATTCCATCCACTGATAGACTGTGACTAAACGGCGATCTATGATGTTAACTTATTGCGTACCTGACATGTACCTTCGCAGAAGATGCTTTGAGGCCACATAGAGCATAGCCAGGGATTTATCTTATGTAATGGAAGTGAAAACATTAGAAGTTTCTGTGGAAAATTATTTCTAAGTTATTTTACGTGTTAAGATGCTTAAGTTGTTATCGATTAAATAGCTAATTTCCACTCCTGTAGAGATTCATTAAGATATAGCGAAGTTTATAGGCCCGCGGGAGACAGACATCCGGTTTCTGCATCCAGACTGACACACGGTCTTGTTTAGTCACGACATGTTCGAAGCACCATATACTCCACTGCAGAATAATCCATGTCATCTCATCAAATTTACGTTCACACAAGAGAAAAAGTCATACAATAATGTATTCAGGTGACATCAGCATCCTTTAACTAGACGACCATACAGTCAGCTGACTTACAGTAACAGTATTTAGTTTTCGCAGTTATTCCTGACGCCATATCCATATATATCTTGAGGATAGCAAGATTTGACAACCAAGAAATTCTTTTCATTTGTAAAATTCTTAAAAATAAATTAGGAATATGTACTATTCAAATATATCTCATTACGTTACAGCAGTGAGGTCTCTAGGATACGGGAAAAAACTGAAAAAATACATTTCATTCGAATGAAATACAAATAAAAATGACACAACGTTGTGGAACGTCATTGTATTTTAGTGCTAAAACATTAATTTTAAGAGTATCTATGTAGATGCGACTGAATAGGACTTACACAACAGAAGTTTATTTAGGCCATTCTTAAATTTCCGCACTCTTTCCCGCAGAACATTTTATATGTTTTGTCATATAACTGAGTACATGAGTATTCATATAACTGACTCTTTTCTGCTTCAATTTTAATCCCTTGAAATCTTAGTAGAGATTTTCGTAGATCTAGTTTTGTTTTACGCATGTTACACAACTAACACCATATGATTGTTATGACACGCTTCTATATTCTGAGATTCCCATAAGGAAGTTTCAGTACAGCAATAGAGAATGAAAATATGCGGAAGAAGCTAGTTTCTTCATCTTTAAATCGATTACAGTAGTAATCACCGATACTGAAAAAGTCAATTACTATTTCGGAATTGAACTAACAGCAAAACAATATTGCCTAATCTAGAAGTGTATTAAGTATTGAAACATGAATCTAAGCCTTCACTGCTGTACATGCAGCTGTTCTCATGGGTACCAAGGCACCTGATCATGTAGGAATACAAAATTACACTTGTTGTTTTTCTTGTGCCTTTGTCCCGCAAGGAGTGGCTATAATTTAAGGAGTGGACATTGCCCTCCAGGACGGAATATACGTACCTCAACCGACTGTGTTATCCATGTGAAAACAAGTGAAAGTCTTCTAAATGTTTGCGATTCGTGTAATTGAGGCGGGACTTGAGTACCAGTCCGATATTCGCTTAGTGGGATGTGAGCGGCAGTCTAAAGCCACACATCGAGGCTGGCCAGCCACTGGGCAGAATCGATCCACCGCTGGTGCGCGTTCCCTATCCGGAAGTGGCACCTTGACATGGGCAGCTATCCAGGTGGGTTTGTTATACAATGGAACTGTCGCAGCCATTCACCCACGAGAGTATAAGATGTTTGGTTACAGCTTATTGCCAGGCTATTATGTGTAAAGATACGCTGCGTTTTCGAACGAAAACGTATCCACAATGCTAAAGTACTTTCTTTGTACGTGAATGTGGAATGCATTCTTGTTTTTCCTTTAGGAGAAAAGACGGTTTATTTGAACAGTGACTTAAATTTGGTCAGCTTTCATGAGATTAAACCTAAAATGAGAAACACGTTCACACAATTTTCCTAGCAACGTATCTGGAGCGTTGATATTTATTGAAGAATTCGAACACTCGCCTAGTTCACTGCAACACGCAGTGCAACTTGATACTTTGAGTGGCCTATACGGCAGGCGCACAGAAGCGTTGCGTAGCACTGAGAGACGAAGGAGCAAAAGTAACAATTTTTTGTCTTAATTAAACGAAACACCTTTTTAACGTTGTTTAGCAAACTGTGCGACCTAAGTTTAAGGTTATAATCCCATTTTATAGTACTAGAAAAGGGCTTATAACCAGAAATTTAGAACGTACAGCAATAAATTTTGTGAAACTAGGAAAAAAGTTCTTCTGTATAATTAAAATAATATACAATGCTCCATCGAGAATCCACAGCTGAATCAATTTTTCTTTATTGCCATTTCTTGGTAATTTATGAGCTAACTTCAGCTTGAGACGACTAAATACCTCGAAAACGACACTTCGTGCGAAAAAAATATTCTAGGTGAAATTTTGATATTAGTAAATAGGACATCTGTCTGTTCTAGAATTGGCCACCTCGCAACCACTCTTCCAGCGTAGTTGGGGCCAAAATTGTATTTTCAAATGATGACTTCCCAGTTTTATTTCATATACGGATTCTACGCAAAAAATACGTACTATTTTATCAATCTATTGTTTTCCATCCGTGCTCCCTGCCGCCGTTGGATAAGCAGCTGCAGCAGCAAGTCGTACACTCCTAGCTCACTCATTTGTTACATAGTTTAATTCTTAATTTCTTTGCATGTTTTTGGTACTTGCATTGTTTAATTCATAAATTTCGGGCGTATTATAGTATTTGAGAGTTGTAGCATCGCGTTTTAGTACCTGAATAGTGTAAAATCGCGTAGTCTCCATCCGCCGCCGAGCAGTGTGTCAGCAGTCGCAAGTAGCAGCCTTACTGCATTTACTAGGCAATCTTGTATTTTAATAACCGTTTAAATTTTGTGTCGATTTGTTTGTGCTCTCTGTAGATTAGTTCAGACGTTCTTTGCACAACAGTTTTTAGCACGGATAGGGACTGCACCTGCTGTGTTCGGATGCAGGCTGAGTTGGCATCCCTTCGCTCCCAGCTTCAGGCAGTGTTGGCTTCGGTCACACAGCTTGAGGCTGTTGCCAATGGGCATCACTGTGGGGGTCCGGATGGGGGTTTGTCGGGGACGGCCTCGTCCCACGCATCCCCCGATCGGACTACGACTGTGGTTGCCCGGGATACTGCCCGCATTGAGGCTGATCCCTCACCTGTGGTAGAGTGGGAGGTCGTCTCAACGTGTGGCAGGGGGCGAAAGACATTCCGGAGGGCTGAACAGAAGGCTCTGCCTCAGGCTGATACTGATCTTCGGCCTGACATGGCTGCTTGTCCTGTTCCAGAGGTTGCCCCTCAGTCTGCAAGATCCGGGCGGTCGCAGAGGGTGGGATTACTGGTAGTTGGCAGCTCCAACGTCAGGCGCGTAATGGGGCCCCTTAGGGATATGGCAGATAGAGAGGGGGAGAAAACCAATGTGCACTCCGTGTGCATGCCGGGGGGAGTCATTCCAGATGTGGAAAGGGTCCTTTCGGATGACATGAAGCGTACGGGGTGTACCCATCTGCAGGTGGTCGCTCATGTCGGCACCAATGATGTGTGTCGCTAGGGATCGGAGGAAATCCTCTCTGGCTTTCGGCGGCTATCTGATTTGGTGAAGACTGCCAGTCTCGCTAGCGGGATGAAAGCAGAGCTCACCATCTGCAGCATCATCGACAGGACTGACTGCGGACCTTTGGTACAGAGCCGAGTGGAGGGTCTGAATCAGAGGCTGCGACGGTTCTGCGACCGTGTGGGCTGCAGATTCCTCGACTTGCGCCACTACACGCAACAAGCGGCTCCACGGGTAGCGAGGGTTGTGTGGCGTGGGCTGGACGGTTTTTTAGGTTAGATGGCCTCGGACAAGTACAGAAATGGCAACAGCCTCAACGGGTGCGGGGCAAAGTCAGGACATGCGGGGACCAAGCAGCAATCGGTATTGTAATTGTAAACTGTCGAAGCTGCGTTGGTAAAGTACCGGAACTTCAAGCGCTGATGGAAAGCACCGAAGCTGAAATCGTTATAGGTACAGAAAGCTGGCTGAAGACAGAGATAAACTCTGCTGAAATTTTTACAAAGCTACTGACGGTGTTTAGAAAGGATAGATTGCATGCAACCGGTGGTGGAGTGTTCGTCGCTGTTAGTAGTAGTTTATCCTGTAGTGAAGTAGAAGTGGATAGTTCCTGCGAATTATTATGGGTGGAGGTTACACTCAACAACCGAGCTAGGTTAATAATTGGCTCCTTTTACCGACCTCCCGACTGAGCAGCATTAGTGGCAGAACAACTGAGAGAAAATTTGGAATACATTTCACATAAATTTTCTCAGCATGTTATAGTCTTAGGTGGAGATTTCAATTTACCAGATATAGACTGGGACACTCAAATGTTTAGGACAGGTGGTAGGGACAGAGCATCGAGTGACATTATACTGAGTGCACTATCCGAAAATTACCTCGAGCAATTAAACAGAGAACCAACTCGTGGAGATAACATCTGGGACCTACTGATAGCAAACATACCCGAACTATTCGACTCTGTATGTGCAGAACAGGGAATCAGTGATCATAAGGCCGTTGCAGCATCCCTGAATGTGGAAGTTAATAGGAATACAAAAAAGGGAGGAAGGTTTATCTGTTTAGCAAGAGTAATAGAAGGCAGATTTCAGACTACCTAACAGATCAAAACGAAAATTTCTGTTCCGACACTGACAATCTTGAGTGTTTATGGAAAGAGATCAAGGCAATCGTAAAATGCGTTTTAGACAGGTACGTGCCGAGTAAAA
Organism: Schistocerca gregaria; assembly: GCF_023897955.1. Lineage (NCBI taxonomy): Eukaryota > Metazoa > Arthropoda > Insecta > Orthoptera > Acrididae > Schistocerca > Schistocerca gregaria. The sequence continues at coordinate 291,359,456 of NC_064927.1, forward strand.
CTGTGAGGGACGGGATAAACCCACCGTGGTTCAACAAAAAAGTTAGGAAACTACTGCGAAAGCAAAGAGAGCTCCACTCCAAGTTTAAACGCAGCCAAAACCTCTCAGACAAACAGAAGCTAAACGATGTCAAAGTTAGCGTTAGGAGGGCTATGCTTGAAGCGTTCAGTGAATTCGAAAGTAAAATTCTATGTACCGACTTGACAGAAAATCCTAGAAAGTTCTGGTCTTACGTTAAATCAGTAAGTGGCTCGAAACAGCATATCCAGACACTCTGGGATGATGATGGCATTGGAACAGAGGATGACGCGCGTAAAGCTGAAATACTACACACCTTTTCCCAAAGCTGTTTCACAGAGGAAGACCGCACTGCAGTTCCTTCTCTAAATCCTCGCACAAACGAAAAAATGGCTGACATCGAAATAAGTATCCAAGGAATAGAAAAGCAACTGGAATCACTCAACAGAGGGAAGTTCACTGGACCTGACGGGATACCAATTCGATTCTACACAGAGTACGCGAAAGAACTTGCCCCCCTTCTAACAGCCGTGTACCGCAAGTCTCTAGAGGAACGGAAGGTTCCAAATGATTGGAAAAGAGCACAGGTAGTCCCAGACTTCAAGAAGGGTAATCGAGCAGATACGCAAAACTATAGACCTATATCTCTGACGTCGATCTGTTGTAGAATTTTAGAACATGTTTTTTGCTCGAGTATCATGTCATTTTTGGAAACCCAGAATCTACTCTGTAGGAATCAACATGGATTCCTGAAACAGCGATCGTGTGAGACCCAACTGGCTTTATTTGTTCATGAGACCCAGAAAATATTAGATACAGGCTCCCAGGTAGATGCTATTTTTCTTTACTTCCGGAAGGCATTCGATACAGTTCCGCACTGTTGCCTGATAAACAAAGCAAGAGCCTACAGAATATCAGACCAGCTGTGTGGCTGGATTGAAGAGTTTTTAGCAAACAGAACACAACATGTTGTTATCATTGGAGAGACGTCTACAGACGTTAAAGTAACCTCTGGCGTGCCACAGGGGAGTGTTATGGGACCATTGCTTTTCACAATATATATAAATGACCTAGTAGATAGTGTCGGAAGTTCCATGTGGCTTTTCGCGGATGATGCTGTAGTATACAGAGAAGTTGAAGCATTAGAAAATTGTAGCGAAATGCAGGAAGATCTGCAGCGGATAGGCACTTGGTGCAGGGAGTGGCAACTGACCCTTAACATAGACAAATGTAATGTATTGCGAATACATAGAAAGAAGGATCCTTTATTGAATGATTATATGATAGCGGTACAAACACTGGTAAAAGTTACTTCTGTAAAATATCTGGGAGTATGCGCGCGGAACGATTTGAAGTGGAATGATCATATAAAATTAATTGTTGGTAAGGCGGGTACCAGATTGAGATTCATTGGGAGAGTCCTTAGAAAATGTAGTCCATCAACAAAGGAGGTGCCTTACAAAACACTCGTTCGACCTATACTTGAGTATTGCTCATCAGTGTGGGATCCGTACCAGATCGGGTTGACAGAAAATCCACAGAAGAGCGGCGCGTTTCGTCACAGGGTTATTTAGTAACCGTGATAGCGTTACGGAGATGTTTAACAAACTCAAGTGGCAGACTCTGCAAGAGAGGCGCTCTGCATCGCGGTGTAGCTTGCTCGCCAGGTTTCGAGAGGGTGCGTTTCTGGATAAGGTATCGAATATATTGCTTGCATGTACTTATACCTCCCGAGGAGATCACGAATGTAAAATTAGAGAGATCAGAGCGCGCACGGAGGCTTTCAGACAGTCGTTATTCCCGCGAACCATACGCGACTGGAACATGAAAGGGAGGTAATGACAGTGGCACGTAAAGTGCCCTCCGCCACACACCGTTGGGTGGCTTGCGGAGATGAATGTAGAATGTAGATGTAGAAGATGGCGTTGTACTGACAACATCAAGTGTCTCTGTTTTTGCATTAAGAACCAACGTATTTCACTCTACATTTAATTTATGATGGAAATGGAAATCTTTGTGTTCTACCGGTTGACATTTATATTCGAAATTTACTTTAGTGTTACAAAATTCGAGTGTACAGTACAATATGGCAAGCCTTTCTAATGCCTGGTTATAAACTACCTTTAGCGTTATTCTCCGTACCTACCTTCACCTTAGAGTAGCATTTGCACTCAACATCTTCAGTAGTATTCTTGATGTATTACGATCTTTGTCTTCCTCTACAGTTTTTACCCTCAACAGCTCCTTCTGGTACCATGGAAACCATTCGCTGATGTCACAACGCACGACATATCACCCTGACCCTCCTTCTTGCTACTGTTCCCTTCCTCGCGAATTCTGCGGAAGTCCTTCTCATTTCTTCACTTATCAGTCACATCTCAAACTCTTCGATCAGTTTTCTTCAGGTTTTCGCACAGGTTGATAAGTGGCTTGGGCGTGCCTCATGTTCGGGCCAAGGTGTCTGCTTTATTTCTTCTGCACACTGTTTTAAGGTGCCTTCGCGTCACCCAGTCACTTACAGCTCACCTTTTTGCCTGTTTCCGACCATTGAGCTTAATATATTCAATAGATGTTGATAGGATATGTAATGAATTATCCTAGTAGCGTTTTTCTGTCAAAATGCTGTTATGTCGCTGGTCTTTTCCATACCGCGCTTGCTCTGTGGAGTCCCTATCGCCAGAGACAGACTGGAGGGTTATTGGTCCGATGTCATCTTTTCCGATGGAAGTGGCGTCCTCGTGGTACCTTGTCGTTCATAAAATTTTCACCACCAACATTCGCGTGTTTTGCGTTGGCCTTGTGAGACAGATCGATACAGTCGTTGCTGTGAAACGAATAAGTTGCGTCATCGGTTGGTCGCTCGCGGGCACAGACAATGGGGATGGCTCCTCGGCCCATAGGACATGGCAAAGGTTGCCACGCTATCGTGAGCTTTTTACGAATATTCTGTCTCTGGCATTCGATAGTCAGAAAGTTTGATGAAGAGTGGAGTCGCCTTTTGTGTTTGTATGTTTCATTCTTGTTACCTTGCTTTTGACAAACATGACAAAAGAAGAAAAAAAGAAAGAAAAAATGATGAGTTAGCGGGTACTCTCGGTCTCTCGGTATTTTCGTCATGGTACCTTTCCAAGTGTATTGTTAGAGAGTTTATTTCAGCATTCAGCCTTGTTAGTTTTTTTTTGCTTAATTAATAAAAAGTAAACAGAGATTGTTGCAGGCCACGACCTGGATATGATTTTTTTCCCCTTTGTCAGAGACAGAAACCATATTGGGAGAAAAAGAAAAATAACGTAGTTTTTGCAGTCGAAGCGTGTAGTTTCGCACCTCGCTACAAGCTAATATATTTTTTTTCTATCTTAGCGTTTTTAACTTATTTCGGGACATTTTTACGAATGTAATACTACTATATTGTACAATAGTCATTGTTATCTAACATTTACGTCTGATTAGAGAACAAGAGATTTGATAAATAAGTGTCTGTTTACTTCCGAATATGCGCTCTTTCCGAGTGTGTGGTTAGACAGGAGCCTAGGAGAGCAGCGTTAATTGCTGTGTTTCAGACGAGAAGCAATAAAATGTATGACGTTCGACATTTTTCTTTACGTTGATGTGCCTCTCTCAGTCCTAGTGTACTTGGCATATCTCAACCGCATTGTACTTTTTCCTTAATATCAACATTATTATATTACTATCTCTGAAAGATAACAACAAGCAATGTTCCACTAATTATCAAGCAGCTTTGCAATGAATACTGATTCTTGCAGTGCAGTTACAAGAAATCTTTAATTCTTGAAGTTGGATTAGTCGTAATTTGTCAGAAAGGCTAATAAGGTGTGTTCTTGAATTAAAGAAAAAAATCATTTTTATCTTGATACTTCCATGACGCTGAGAGTTGGGGAAGACAGCTGCAAAATATTTTATTATGGGGAACATAGCCCATTCTTTCTACTTTTCATCCACTCAGTTGCATATATTGTTTAAAAATATTTGCAAACGATTCTGAAACTACTTCGCCCATCTCCACTCACTGCAGCACCGTTGTTGATCTGGTATACCCCCACAAGCACACGCTGTTAATGTACCATAGCGTTCTGTAGTGTGGTAACGGTGACTTTTGCGTCTTAAATTGGGCTTGTGCAACTCGCAGATCAACTGAAACTTTCACGAAAACCACTGACGACTAAATGTTCAGGAAACTGGGCTAAATATTTGTAAGGTCCTTAAGGAGATTACTGAAAGATGTATACTCGATTGTGTTTGGCAAAATTCGTATTGATCACTTACGTGAATAAATTATGCTGTTAGTAACAGTAACGCATCGAAAGAGGAAACGATATATTGTCCATTTTAGGCGAACCTCTATTGCAATGAAGGATTAGTTTGGGTTGAAATTGAAATTATTATAAAAAATGTGATTGTCTTGATGGGTTAAGGCTTATATCGGTGTAATATCATGGGACTCGGCGCTTTTGCTGGTCGATTGTATTTCGGAATTGTCGGTGTTGCAGTGAAAGTGTCGGCTGATGCAGGGACTGTAGCTGGCTGAATGGAGAGCTACGCCAATCAAAGTGCTGAGCGATGTGAGTCCACGCTAGTGCGAGCGGCTTTCGCCACCTCCTCTGCCACCTCGCGCCCGTGTCCGCTAGCTGCTTGCGCCGTTGAGTAACGGCGGTGGGCTACGCTCCAGTGCCTCCAGAGGCTTGGCGGTCTCCAACGGCCGCCACAAGGCCGCTCCAGCGTCTTCAGGCGTGACACGGTGGGGGTTCGAGGAGGCGGTCAGTTTGATGTAATTCATTGGCAGGCATAAATCACTGGAATATCACAGAAGCAGCACTGGCCGGGAGGCCATAAAGCATAATTGTAATACATTCGTTCTGGGCCGGTAAGAAAACAATGTTGTAGTAGATGAGGTGGCAGCTCGAAACAGCATCATTCGGAAAGGTGGTGGGAGTAATTGGGAGGTCCACCCCTAGGTGATCGGTTCTTCTGCTAGGCCACTCTGTTTCAATGATGGTGAATACGCCTGCCCAATGTGATATAAATCCGCAATCACAAGTGAAGCATGCGCAGCCTTGTTCTGTCTTAATCTTAATGAATCTGCCTTAATGAATCTGAAATGCTATTGCCTGCATGGCATACAGCGGAAGGTAGCCGTAATTGCCGAAAGAAATAACGTCGAAAAAAATGAGTTACGCTCTTTCCTTGGACATATTCGACAGAGACTTCAAGTCTAGGGAAAGCGTTTTGCAAACAATATCTGCTGTAATTAGACTAACCAAGAAAGCGAGAGAAAAAATTGTGGGCGCCAAAATGTAAATCATCTCCAAGAAGGGGTAAAGTCAGCAGAATGCTTCCCAGATGGACACAACTTAAACTGGACCACATGGAAATCATTGAACAGGTTACGAATGAACGTTGGCAAATCCGAGGATAACTTAACGAAACGGACGCTTACAAGGGTCAACTATGCGTGAATGTGGAAAAGTGCAGACAGCGAAACATCTGTGTCATTGTTTATGCTGCTCTGATTCTTGCAAGTTAAGTTGTTCAAGGCACAGGAAACTGCAGTGCAAATGTTTAATTTCGTTTTTTTTGTGTATGTATATATTCCTTCCATTTCGTGACCACAAATTGTAAGTTTATAGAATCATACATATATGCTCCGCATTCGAGCAAATAAATAAAGAAACAAAATTGCACTTTCCTCCTTTTACTGTTTTCCTCCCACTGGCAACATTACTGCTACCTACAAAAATTACGTTTTTCGCAAGCTGGTGATAGGTTATGGAACTGTACTAAGCAATGAATAAAAAATTTAAATTAACTCAAAAAGATAGAAATACTCCTGCGCTCCAAGGAACCACGAGAAATAAATATCAAAATTATAGGAAATACAATAAAGCAAACACGACCATACATATTTTTAGGAAGTAAGATAATTGAAGACGGAAGAAGCAAAGAACAGATCAACAAAGCATTAGAGTCAGAGAAAGGAAGTAATATTTATCAATAAAAGAAAAATAGATTTGCTCAAACAAAACAAATACTGAAATGAGGAAAGAGCTGCATGTCCAGCGTGACGCTGTGTGAATGTAAGACATGGACTATAGGCAAAGATTAAATGAAATCTATTGAATCATTTGTGGAACGGTGTTAAAGACTCCTGTAGAAGATAAAGTGGAACTGGCGAAGGTAGGTCATGTAGCAGAACAATAGAATGAAGGAGACACGGGTGGTGCTGTCACGTAATATGACGCAATGACATCCTTGTATACGTCCTAGAAGAAACGTTAGTAGGGATGATAGGCCGAGGATGGCGTTTTTTAAAACAATCTATACATAATTCATGAGTCTCTAACTAGGCATTGGAGATATTAGCTTCCAATAGCTCCAGGTGGAGACTTACCGACCAATCGAAAGACTGTTGGCGAGGTGGACCGTGATTACGCGATTTTGAATGTTATTGGATTTTGGGTTTACATCCTTTAGACATATTGTGTCTTTCTACTCATGCTCGTAACAGCGAGGCTGGATATTACAAAACTATACGCTACAGCAGTAGGTACACAACTGGGGATACTTGGGAGACAATTTCCAGTTCCAGCGTTAACGTGATAACAAGAGAAACTTGTGCAATGTAGAACGGCCAAGTAAATGTAAGAAATGATTGTGTAATTTAATCTGCTATCAGGCATATAAATAAAAAGCTTGTTGCTAAGAAAATCGGACGTTAGCGATTGTGGTAGTTACTATGATGTGCTGAGATGCTAGGAAGTTCACACTTTTGAAGCGAACAAATGAAATGTTCAGACGAGATTGACATAAAATTTTCACTTATACACAGGTTTTCAAAATATGAATGATCGCACACCCCATTTATTTATAGTATGTCAAATTAAACACCTTACAACCGTCTAGTTTTCAAACTTATTTTATATGGCTACCAGTTTCGGCGATCACTACACCATCTTCAGGCGTGTAGGAAGATACCACCTCGGTTCTGATCAAAACAGGGACCAAAAATATTGGTGTTAGATTTCTGCTTAGAAAATTGTTAAACCTTTCGTGGCCACTTGTTGACAAACTGCCCATTGGCTTCTGTCACGGGTTCTTCGGCCGACGTTCATCTGATGATTTTACTGACGTTTCGCCAGCGCGTGAGGCTGGCATTGTCAAAGCTTCACCCACCAGTTCACCACCGGCATTGGAGGGTGAAGCTTTGACAATGCCAGCCACTCGTGCTGGCGAAACGTCAGTAAAATCATCAGATGAACGTCGGCCGAAGAACCCGAGATAGAAGGCAATAGGCAGTTTGTCATATTTCTGCTTGCCATAGTGATCACTTCAACCATCATCTGACAAAGGCTATAGCTACCACTTGAACCATCATCTGACAGATGACTGCTATAGCACACAGAAATCTACTAAAAAAATCCCTGTTTTGATCAGAACCAAGCTGGAATCTTCCTACATGTCGATCAGGTGCCTGAATGTGGCGTAGTAAATCGCCGAAACTGGTAGCCAAATAAAATAAGTTTGGAGCTAGACAGCGGAAAGGTGTTTAATTTGACATCCTGTATCCAACAGCTGAGTCACGCAACTGTCTCGGAAAAGATGGACATACAGGGACTCGATTTATTTATTTCCACTGAGGCGCGGTCGTTTATTAAATAGCCATTCACTGAAGACAAATGCTACACCCCCACAAATATCACTATTGTTACTCTTGCGTGTGTAGCAAGGTCAATAAAATGAGAAGACTACCTGAATTTCACTGAATTTGCTTGATGCTCAGTTCACGCAGCTTGTACATTCGATTACCTCAGTCTCTTTACTTTAAAGTCTTTTCATTAAAACTTTGTAAGTCTGAGTTTGTTTCCCACACTTCCCATTTAGATTCTTAAGTGTCCTCGGCTATAAAATTCTCACTCATTCAGCAATATCGATGGTATGATCATCTCAACCTAATGGTCCCCAATATCACTGATGGGTGGAAGCGAACTTACGACTAGAGATATTTAATTGGTGTGCAATGAGGCTGACCTACACGTTGCGCTGTTTGGAACACACGGTTCTGAAACGTATATAAGATAGGCATCAAATAATGAATCAAATAATAAACTATTTATTGATGTCTGTACTTGATATCGTGTTGTCTCCATTACCAACACAGTGTCGAGAAGAGACACTTGATAAAAGCTAGTCCACGTGTGCTAATAACAAGCATCCACAGTAAATGCTCCATATTAATCAGTGGTGAGGCCTGCGGATGGTGGTAATGTGGCGCAGAAGGTAGTCGTGTAATAGAATAAAGACATTCTCAAGATACAGCTGTGGCGGTACTTTTTCTCATATTCTCATATATAAAGTAAGAGGTCTGAGCTTTGACAGATACATGGTTTGATATTAAACTTCAAGCACGCAGAATATCCCAAAAGACTGAATATAATTACCCAGTCCAATAATTATTTAACATGGCTTCTATATTTCATAGTACTCAGATCTATCTCCAGCTAATAACTTCACTAGACGCGTTGCTGAACACTACTATGAATGTTCGTAAACAGTGGCTTGGTGCTCGGCAGCTAATGAAGAGAGCACTGGCAGATTTTTTTAAAATTATTATTTAACCCCTCTCGGCCCATATGATGGATGGGCTGTCAGAGGTACATTTAAACCGCTATTCAGCCATGAGTCAAATAAACGAACAGAGGTGAACAAGTACAAAGTGTTGGAGTTATTTACAAATGCAGTTAAAGAACTTGGAAAAATTTATGGATGTTTTTGTACACGACACACGTCGTTCTTCGTTTCTATTAAAAACGGCAATATTAATAGGTAAAAATAAATCTAAAAGCAATAAGAGTGTATTAAACACATTTAAAACATGAAGCAAAACACTGATGTTAAAAATAAGCCCTTCACCGTCGCCAAAACTGGAAGGACGTGCCCTGGGATAGGTAGTCTGTTACTGTACTCGAATAGGAATGACTTCTGCCTTGGGCGTCGAGCGAGCAGGTTATTCCGACTTCCGTATCTACAACAGCGCAGCAAGTGTCGGAATTTCTGTGTACACAGTCTTTTATGTGTATCGGCCGGGGTCACATCGTTCTTGCCTATCGGAGTTCGTTGTTGGTTTGTTCTCGGATGGAGGCGTTCTCTGCACGTGCCATGATATCTATAGAGTCTCCCAAGAACATTCCTCGTCAGAGTACCATTGGTTTCAGCTTCCCAACAGTACGCGTCATGTGCAACCGTGCTCTCTTGAAACTGACGATTGGTTTGTTGATACGAGTTACATCTGATCGGGTAGATGCTGCTTATTCTGATTCTGATTTTTGTTTGTTTGTGAAGATTCATGATTCCTTGCAAGCAGATCGGCTTCTTTCTCGGCTTTATTCTTAGGTGATGCTCACACAGCTTGATGGTTCCGCTAGTCTAATCCTTCTTGCAAATGCGGCGATCGAGTATATTCCAGCTAGAGTTTACAGTCTTCCACCCGAACTGGACGATTCACTTCTGAAGGCGGCGTTGCTTCCTTATGTAGTAGTCTGGCATATCCGGCGGAAGCGCTGGTCTGCTCAACATCTGTTGCAACGATACAGTGGTATCCGAAAAAAAGAAGTATGGGTTCAAAAGAATATTCCTTCACATCTGTTTGTGGTTGCTGGATTTATTTTACATATGCAGTGCAAGAATGACCTGCTTCCAATGAAAGATGCAATTGTCCACTCCATGTTACAGTTTTATAGTCGTCCTAACCGCCGCCTGCTTCACGTCTGCTGTGCAGCGAGCTACCTTAATTTAAGTATTAACTGTATTTTTCTTACTTGTCACTTCTTCTTCCGTGTGTTTTTGCTTTTAGGAAGCTTAAATTGTCGAGTGCTACTAATAGTGTTCCATAGTTTTCGTGTTTGTTTTGAATACATTCAGAGCGAGTCCCTTCAGTCAACCATAGTGCCAGTAGTGCTAGTGTTTGTTTTCAATACAGGTCAGAGACAGGTAGCGCTATTTTCATTGTTTTCTACAAGAAGTGGCTAGCAATCACAGTTTACTCAATAATCAGCCGCCTTTAGTGAATTAGCAGTCTAGTTAAAAGTTGATTAAGTCTCTTCAGTAAATTGATTCCTTAGGATGGATAGGATGTGTGACTGCTGTGTACGGACGCAGGAGGAGCTGGCCACTTTTCGCGAACAGCTGAGCGTGTTGATGGCCGCGGTCAGCCGTCTTCAGGCTGCTGCCTCGGAGTGTAGCGGCAGTGGGGAGTCTGGTGCGTCGCAAGGTACATCCCAGGTGTTACATGCTTCACCCCCTGTCCCTGCTGTCGAGACATCTTCGCGGGTACCGGGCGCGGTTGGGCCACCCTCTCCCCAAGGGGAGTGGCGGGTTCAGCAGCGTTCGCGGCGCACGAGGCGGAGGGTCAATGTGGAGGCTTGCCGTGTGGCATCGCCCCCTCTGCCTGTGAGTGGACACGTGGCTGCTCCTTCAGCAAGGTCCGAGCAGGCACATGGGGGGAGGGGTATATTAGTTATTGGGAGCTCCAACGTTAGGCGGATGATGGAGTCCCTTAGGGAAATAGCGGAAAGGTCGGGGAAGAAGGCCAGTGTTCACTCTGTCTGCTTGCCGGGGGGTCTCATCCGAGATGTGGAGGAGGCCCTACCGGCTGCGATAGAGAGCACTGGGTGCACCCGACTGCAAATTGTTGCTCATGTTGGCACCAATGATTCCTACCGTCTGGGTTCAGAGGTCATCCTCAGTTCGTAGAGGCGGTTGGCGGAATTGATGAAGGCGGAAAGCCTCGCTCGCGGGGTGGAATCAGAGCTAACTATTTGTAGAATCGTTCCCAGAACCGATCGCGGTCCTCTGGTTTGGAGCCGAATGGAATGCATAAACCAGAGGCTCAGACGATTCTGCGGAGAGCTGGGGTGCAAGTTTCTCGACCTCCGCTATCGGGCGGAGAAATTTAGGGTCCCTCTGAATAGGTCAGGCGTGCGCTACACGCCGGAAGCGGCTACAAGGGTAGCGGAGTACGTGTGGAGTGCACATGGGGGTTTTTTAGGTTAGAGAATTCCCTCTCTAGGCCCGACATGACGCTTCCTGAGACGCGGCAACCTAGGAGTAGGCAAAATGCAACAGGGAATAACAGTATTAATGTGTTAATAGTAAACTGCAGGAGCGTCTATAGAAAGGTTGCAGAACTGCTCCCATTAATAAACGGTCACGACGCCCATATAGTACTAGGGACAGAAAGTTGGCTGAAACCAGACGTAAACAGTAATGAAATCCTAAACTCAGATGGAATGTATACCGCAGAGACAGGCTGGACAGTGAAGGGGGATGCGTGGTTATAGCGATAAGAAGTGCAATAGTATCGAAGGAAATTGACGGAGATCCGAAATGTGAAATGATTTGGGTGAAGGTCACGGGTAAAGCAGGCTCAGACATGGTAATTGGATGTCTCTATAGGCCACCGGGCTCAGCAGCTGTTGTGGCTGCGTACCTGAAGAATAATTTGGAAAATATTTCGAGTAGATTTCCCCACCATGTTATAGTTCTGGGTGGAGATTTTAATTTGCCGGATATAAACTGGGAGACTCAAACGTTCATAACGGGTGGCAGGGACAAAGAATCCAGTGAAATTTTGTTAAGTGCTTATCTGAAAACTACCTTGAGCAGTGAAATAGAGAACTGACTCGTGGCGATAACATATTAGACCTTCTGGTGACAAACAGACCCGAACTATTTGTAACAGTTAATGCAGAACAGGGAATCAGCGATCATAAAGCGGTTACTGCATCGATGATTTCAGCAGTAAATAGAAATATTAAAAAAAAGGTAGGAAGATTTTTCTGTTTAGCAAAAGTGCCAAAAAGCAGATTACAGACTACCTGACGGCTCAACACAAAAGTTGTCTCAAGTACACATAGTGTTGAGGATCAGTGGACAAAGTTCAAAACCATCGTACAATATGCGTTAGATGAGTATGTGCTAAGCAAGATCGTAAGAGATAGAAAAGAGCCACCGTGGTACAACAACCCAGTTAGAAAACTGCTGCGGAAGCCAAGGGAACTTCGCAGCAAACAGAAACATAGCCAGAGCCTTGCAGACAAACAAAAATTACGCGAAGCGAAATGTAGTGTGAGGAGGGCTATGCGAGAGGAGTTCAATGAATTCGAAAGTAAAGTTCTATGTACTAACTTCACAGAAAATCCTAAGAAATTTTGGTCTTATGTCAAAGCGGTAGGTGGATCAAAACAAAATGTCCAGACACTCTGTGACCAAAATGGTACTGAAACAGAGGATGACAGACTAAAGGCCGAAATACTAAATGTCTTCTTCCAAAGCTGTTTCACAGAGGAAGACTGCACTGTGCTTCCTTCTCTAGATTGTCGCACAGTTGACAAAATGATAGATATCGAAATAGACGACAGAGGGATAGAGAAACAATTTAAATCGCTCAAAAGAGGAAAGGCCGCTGGTCCTGATGGGATACCAGTTCGATTTTACACAGAGTACGCGGAGGAACGTGCCCCCCTTCTTGCAGCGGTATACCGTAGGTCTCTAGAAGAGCGAAGCGTTCCAAAGGATTGGAAAAGGGCGCAGGTCATCCCCGTTTGCAAGAAGGGACGTCGACCGGATGTGCAGAACTATAGACCTATATCTCTAACGTCGATATGTTGTAGAATTTTGGAACACGTATTATGTTCGAGTATAATGACTTTTCTGGAGAGTAGAAATCTACTCTGTAGGAATCAGCATGGGTTTCGAAACAGACGGTGGTGTGAAACCCAGCTCGCGCTATGAGTCCACGAGACTCAGGGGGCCATAGACACGGGTTCACAGGTAGATGCCGTGTTTCTTGACTTCCGCAAGGCGTTTGACACAGTTCCCCACAGTCGTTTAAAGAACAAAGTAAGAGCATACGGACTATCAGACCAATTGTGTGATTGGATTGAGGAGTTCCTAGATAACAGAACGCAGCATCTCATTCTCAATGGAGAGAAGTCTTCCGAAGTAAGAGTGACTTCAGGTGTGCCGCAGGGGACTGTCATAGGACCGTTGCTATTCACAATATACATAAATGATCTGGTGGATAACATTGGAAGTTCACTGAGGCTTTTTGCAGATGATGCTGTGGTGTATCGAGAGGTTGTAACAGTGGAAAATTGTACTGAAATGCAGGAGGATCTGCAGCGAATTGACGCATGGTGCAGGGAATGGCAATTGAATCTCAATGTAGACAAGTGTAATGTGTTGCGAATACATAGAAATATAGATCCCTTATCATTTAGCTACAAAATAGCAGGTCAGCAACTGGAAGCAGTTAATTCCATAAATTATCTGAGAGTACGCATTAGGAGTGATTTAAAATGGAATGATCATATAAATTTGATCGTCGGTAAAGCAGATGCTAGACTGAGATTCATTGGAACAATCCTAAGGAAATGCAATCCGACAACAAAGGAAGTAGGTTACACTACGCTTGTTCGCCAATGCTTGAATATTGCTCAAGCAGTATGGGATCCATGACAGATAGGGTTGATAGAAGAGATAGAGAAGATCCAACGGAGAGCAGCGCGCTTCATTACAGGATCATTTAGTATTCGCGAAAACATTACGGAGATGATAGATAAACTCCAGTGGAAGACTACATCTACATCTACATCTACATCCATACTCCGCAAGCCACCTGACGGTGTGGGGCGGAGGGTACCCTGAGTACCTCTATCGGTTCTCCCTTCTATTCCAGTCTCGTATTGTACGTGGAAAGAAGGATTGTCGGTATGCTTCTGTGTGGGCTCTAATCTCTCTGATTTTATCCTCATGGTCTCTTCGCGAGACATACGTAGGAGGGAGAAATATACTGCTTGACTCTTCGGTGAAGATATGCTCTCGAAACTTTAACAAAAGCCCGTACCGAGCTACTGAGCGTCTCTCCTGCAGAGTCTTCCACTGGAGTTTATCTATCATCTCCGTAACGCTTTCGCGATTACTAAATGATCCTGTAACGAAGCGCGCTGCTCTCTGTTGGATCTTCTCTATCTCTTCTATCAACCCTATCTGTCACGGATCCCATACTGCTGAGCAGTATCCAAGCAGTGGGCGAACAAGCATACTGAAACCTACTTCCTTTGTTGTCGGATTGCATTTCCTTAGGATTCTTCCAACGAATCTCAGTCTGGCATCTGCTTTACCGACGATCAAATTTATATGATCATTCCATTTTAAATCACTCCTAATGCGTACTCCCAGATAATTTATGGAATTAACTGCTTCCAGTTGCTGACCTGCTGTTTTGTAGCTAAATGATAAGCGACGTATCTTTCTATGTATTCGAATAACATTATACTTGTCTACATTGAGATTCAATTGCCATTCCGTGCACCATGGGTCAATTCGCTGCAGTTCCTCCTGCATTTTAGTACAATTTTCCATTGTTACAACCTCTCGATACACCACAGCATCATCTGCAAAAAGCCTCAGTGAACTTCCGATATTATCCACCAGGTCATTTATGTATATTGTGAATAGCAACGGTCCTATGACACTCCCCTGCGGCACACCTGAAATCACTCTTACTTCGGAAGACTTCTCTCCATTGCGAATGACATGCTGCGTTTTGTTATCTAGGAACTCCTCAATCCAATCACACAATTGATCTGATAGTCAGTATGCTCTTACTTTGTTCATTAAACGACTGTGGGGAACTGTGTCAAACGCCTTGGGGAATTCAAGAAACACGGCACCTACCTGTGAACCCGTGTCTATGGCCCTCTGAGTCTCGCGGACGAATAGCGCGAGCTGGGTTTCACACCACCGTCTGTTTCGAAACCCATGCTGATTCCTACAGAGTAGATTTCTACTCTCCAGAAAAGTCATTATACTCGAACATAATACGTGTTCCAAAATTCTACAACATATCGACGTTAGAGATATAGGTCTATAGTTCTGCACATCTGTTTGACGTCGCTTCTTCCAAACGGGGATGACCTGTGCCCTTTTCCAATCCTTTGGAACGCTTCGTTCTTCTAGAGACCTACGGTACACCGGTGCAAGAAGGGGGGCACGTTCCTCCGCGTACTCTGTGTAAAATCGAACTGGTATCCCATCAGGAGCAGCGGACTCTGCAGGAGAGACGCTCAGTAGCTCGCTACGTGCTTTTGTTAAAGTTTCGAGAACATACCTTCACCGAAGAGTCAAGCAGTATGTTGCTCCCTCCTACGTATATCTCGTGAAGAGACCATGAGGATAAAATCAGAGAGATTAGAGCCCACACAGAAGCATACCGACAATCCTTCTTTCCACGAACAGTAAGAGACTGCAATAGAAGGGAGAACCGATAGAGGTAGTCAGGGTACCCTCCGCCCCACACCGTCAGGTGGCTTGCGGAGTATGGATGTAGATGTAGATGTAGATGTAGTCTTCCACTGGAGTTTATCTATCATCTCCGTAATGTTTTCGCGAATACTAAATGATCCTGTAATGAAGCGCGCTGCTCTCCGTTGGATCTTCTCTATCTCTTCTATCAACCCTATCTGTCACGGATCCCACACTGCTGAGCAATATTCAAGCATTGGGCGAACAAGCATAGTGTAACCTACTTCCTTTGTTGTCGGATTGCATTTCCTTAGGATTGTTCCAATGAATATCAGTCTAGCATCTGCTTTACCGACGATCAAATTTATATGATCATTCCATTTTAAATCACGCCTAACCGTCAGGTGGCTTGCGGAGTATGGATGTAGATGAAGATGTAGATGTAGAACGTGGTCCGTTGACACTAGTTGAATTAGTGTCTTTGTAGCCTCCTGTCAATACTTATCCAGCTATAGAGAACTTTAGACATTGCACCCTGCGCAGCGTGACTTTCCGCCTTTACCGGCACGTCCCTGCCGTCGTTAAGACGCCGGCCGCGGTAGCACAATTTGAACGCCTGCCCTTGCTAATCTCGCCTCTCCGAAAAGTTGATGGTGCTAGGTGATTCTTCCAGGGGTTCTGCTATGAATACTGAGATAATTACGGGTCTGGTTTTGTGGGGGATGACGAGGCTGTTTCTGTTGATTCTGAAATGAATCTTATATCTGCGTCTTGTTCTCCAGCCTCAGAAACGACTGTTCCGGTAGGTTCCAAACATTTGACGTAGACATTGTCTGCTGTTCTGCCTTTCAAGTGATCAAGTGGAATGCTATCCCTTCGTCAGTCTGATACGATGGAACAACACGTTATGACGGATTGTCTTACGGCAGACAGCTTCAGAAGCTGCATTACTTGCCTCTTCGTTATCTGATTATGTTCATCGCTCCCGATGGTATTTTGCGCATTCCGTCGAGTTGAGAGGGGGAGGGGGTGTGGCCTCCCTCTCCTCAGCCAACCTTGACGAGCCCTTTATCCTTTCGCGTCAGGAAGTTATGTAGTTACTGTAGTCTCTGAGCGTACAGCATCGCTACGAAAACAACGAATTATGGTGGAACCTGCACATTCGAGTGGAGAGGATTCGAACCCTGTACCTTCGTCTCCGCCGTCTGCCGGTGCTGTGGGGTGCGAGATTTGATACATATATTTTTTCTAGTTTTACCTTCATGTTTTATATGTGATAACTAATGCAGCAGTATACTTTTCTTATGATAAGCGTTAAGCGGATAAGCTGTCCATTATGGCTTACGAGCATTTATGATTCCCAAGCCGATTTTGTGTGTCTGCAAGGTAGGTTATTTCATGTTTCTCTCTGTGTATTCTGTGGTTTTCAATGATGCGCCAGAACGTTCTACTGGCATGGTCGTGCTTCAAGGGAACGGTATTCCGCTGAAAGATTTTGAAATTCTGGACGACGGTCGGATTGATGGCATGTTATCTCCCCATAGTTTTTTCTTTATGCTACATCTAGTTCTGGGCATACATATGACATCTCGCTCTTTACGGCAGGTGTTGTTATGGGAGGAGCCTCGTCAGAGAGATCCACCGCATGAGCGTCTAGGGAAGTGATTCCCGTTGCCTTCCACTGATGATGATGAAATGACAATGAGGACAACACAACACCCAGTCCCTGAGCGGAGAAAATCTCCGACCCAGCAGGGAATCGAACCCGGGCCCATAGGGGTGACAGACCGCCGCGCTGACCACTCAGCTATCGGGGAGGACTTTGTAAGAAAGATGCCATTTATTTCCTTCGTCAAAATCAGCGAAATATTTTGATGGGCGGAGATTTCAACTGCGTCTTACGTCCTGTGGACCAACCTCCCACTATAGCTATTGTCGTGTGGTGGCATCGTTGAGTCCACAGGCTCTATGAATTTGCAGATGTCCCACAACAGTCCATTTTACGCATTTAACAGCTACTTCTAGTAGTCGTCTAGACCGTTTCTATTTGTCTGCTCCCCTGGGTATCCAGCTTCTGTCAACTGATGTAATTCCTGCCTGCTTCACTGACTACTGAGCTGTTTCAGTCAAGTCCCGCAGGGCGTACATCTTTCTCCCCCTATTTGAAAGTAAAATATTTTACACCTGGCAGACACCTCTCTGGATGATATAATTGCTGTCGTGTGGGGTGGGCAATCCGTTCCAAAGTGCGTCATCTCTCAATTATGATGTGGTAGGATGCTTTTGGCAAAAGTCGGCTTCATACTGCACTCGTCAGTTTTAGCGCTGGTAAAGCGGCTGAGTTTTTATTACTCTGTCCTTCGTGATCTTTATAACCGTGCTCGAGTCGTCCCTTGAAGACTTATCTAAGTTCACCGCGCGAGTGTGAAACTCTTTCAACTCAAAAGACTACAGTTAGGTGGTCTACGTTTGTGATTCCAGCCATGTTCGATTCTCCAGGATGAGGTGGTTCAAATGGCTCTGAGCACTATGGGACTTAACAGTTGAGGTCATCAGTCCCCTAGAACTTAGAACAGCTTAAACCTAACTAACCTAAGGACATCACACACATCCATTCCCGAGGCAGGACTCGAACCTGCGAGCGTAGCCGTCACGCCTAGAAGCGCTCGGCCACTCCGGCCGGCGATGAGGTGGCTTCTCTGTGTCAACTAATTCGGCTTCGAAAGAAATCTCAGAGGACGTATCTCACTATCATTCGTTGTATGGATGCATGTGGGTGGTCATCTCGAGCTGATGTAATGTGTGAACTTTCACGGTATTTTTCCGACCTTTACACTGGAGTGGCATCTTACGGTATTCCGTCTGTTGATTTTACTTCTCTCCGTGATAATGTTGTAACGCCAGCTCTTCATGAAGAGTTTTTGGCAGCTTTTCGCCCTTTTCAGGCCTCTGAGATTTTAGTTCGCTCTCGTTCCCGCATATCGCTGTATTTGGATGGGCTACAGAAAGAATTTTATGTTCGGTTTTGGCGTCTGATAGAAGATACGATAATATCTATCTTGAATGAAGTGGTGCAAAGGGTACACGCCCCACCCTCCTTTAAGGTCAGAAAAGTTGTTTAACTTCCCAGAAAGATGGGACGTCTGAAAATATTGATACCCTCAGTCACAGAAGAATTGAGCACAGGAGCGTAATAAATCAGTCAAAAATTGAGAATTTCTGGAAATTGCTAGAAGACATGAACTGGATTGATGATTGCAATACTTGTGACTCAAATGTAAAATTCAAAGCATTCATTAATGAAGTTACTTCTGCTTTTGAAAATTGTTTTCCCCTGAAGGTAACTCAAATCAAACAGAATTCAAAAAATAAACCATGGATTACACAACGAATAAAGATATCACGTGGCACTAAATAGATCATATCTAAAATCCAGGAACAATGTAGATGTTAGCATTGTAATGCAGTACAAAGAATACTGTAAAATACTGAAGCAAGTAATCCGGAAATCGAAGCAGCTTTATTATGAGAAAAAGATTATTACATCAGACCACGAAATAAAAACTATATGGGATATAGTGAAGATAGAGACAGGTGGTGTCGAAAAGGAAAAGGGACAGATGGCTCTGAAAGTAGTAGTAGTAGTAGTAGTAGTAGTAGTTTTATTCATCCGTAGATCTCTTTTTACAAGGATATAGGACATGTCAAAGTATTTACAAGCTTAGATCAATTTACAATAAGCTAATTCGTATACACATATATTTACAGACTTCTAATTAGAGACAATCATTAGATTTTACTCCTGGTATACAATAATTTATTTACAAATAACTCATTAAATAATGTAATGCCACACTATTCACTCATATTTCACTATCAGTCACTGCACACACTATACACACATTGTTTCATAACACTTCACTCACTACATACACACACACACACACACACACACACACACACAAACACACACACAGGTGATCCTTGGGCCATTATCTGTACTGCAAGTTCCCATTTGCTATCCTGAAAAACTGAGTCAGCATCCCTTCACAATGAGTGAGATGTTGAGCTCAGAAAGAGGAAGAGGTGTTAGTATTGTGCTATGCATAGCTTGAGGGGAGAGTGTCTCTAGAAAGGAAAAAAGAAGAAAAATAATAAAGTGAAGGTGTTATGTGGAATATTGGATGTTTTATAATCATCATTATTATTATTATTTGTTTGTATAACATTTTTTTATCAAACCCCTACTCTGCTTTATCTATGTAATCCTTCAATGTATAAAATGTATTGCATAACAGGTACTTTTTAGCTGCCTTCTTAAATAAGTGTATTTTTGAAATTTCTTTAATCTCTTTTGGTAATTTATTGTACAGTTTTATTCCTTGGTAGAAAATGCTGTTTTGAGTTTTATGTTTATTTTTTCTTGGTAAATGTAAGTTGAGTCTATCTCTTGTTGCATGGTCATGGACAGAGCTGTTTGTGCAGTAATTGCCAATGTTACTTTTGATGTGTACAACTGACTGGTAAATGTGTTCACATGGAGCAGTTAAAATTCCCAGTGTTTTGAACAGATCTTTACAATGAGCTCGACTACTATTTCTGGTTATTATTCTTATGGCTCTTTTCTGGAGTTTGAAAATTGTGTTCATATTATGTGGATTTGTTCCCCAAAAAAGAATGCCATAGCTAAGAATTGAGTGTACATATGAATAATATGTAACTAAAAGACACTGCATGTTACACACAGATGATAGAATTCTAAGGGCATAACATGCTGATGACATTCTGTTGGCAAGTACCTTTGTGTGTTCGCACCACTTCAGCTGAGAGTCAATATTCATTCCTAGAAATTTTGCATTTGTTACACAGTCTATAGAGGTGCCATCTACATTTAATTTAACATTGTCATTTTTCCTCTTCAAACTGAAGTTCATGGCATTAGTTTTCTTTATGTTTAATGTCAATTTGTTGCTTGTTGACCAATCATAAACTTCCTTGAGAGTTTTATTTGCTTTCTCGGTAAGGAGTTCTCTTGTTCTCTCAGTGACTATAATATTGCTGTCATCAGCGAAGAGAATTTTCTCACCATAAGTAACACTACTGGGAAAGTCATTGATGTATATCAGGAATAGTATTGGTCCTAATATGCTACCTTGTGGAACCCCTATATTAATATGTTTTGGTTCTGATAAGTATTTTACTAAATGTTTAGATCTATTTGAAGTATGTGTTATCTCTACTCTTTGTACCCTATCTGTTAGGTATGATCGAAACCAGTCATTAGCTACCCCTCTTATTCCTAATGCTTCTAATTTATTTAATAGAATCTTGTGGTCGACTGTATCAAAAGCCTTAGAAAGATCCAAAAATATGCCTGTGACACACTCATCTTTATCAAGAGCATTAAGTACAACTTTTGTGAATTCTACTATGGCTGACTCCATATTTTTGCCACTTCGAAAACCAAACTGTGATTTGCTTAAAAGATTGTATTTATTCAGATAATTCATTAATCTGTCTTTCATAATTGCTTCTATTATTTTTGAGAATGCTGACAGCAGGGAAATGGGCCGGTAATTTTCTATGTCTTCTGCATTACCTTTCTTAAGCAAAGGTACAACTCTTGCCTGTTTTAGCTGCTCTGTAAATGTCCCTGATGTGAAGGATTCATTTATTATATTTGTTAATGGGCCTTGTATAATCCCTATGCATTGTTTCAGTACACACATTGGTACATCATCTAAGCCTTCTGACTTTTTATTTTTTAGCTTTTGAACAGTTTTATTGACTTCATTCTCTGTGGTTGGAAGTAACATCATTGTATCTAGTGCAACAATTTTTGCAGGTGTTATATTTGTTTTGGGGAATTTTTGCTGTAACTTCTCTGCAATACTTGAAAAATGCTCGTTTACATAGTTTGCTAAGTGTTGTGGATCATTTATTACCTTATCCCCCTCCCTTAGCAGTATGTTATTCTGCGTTTGTTTGCCTCTCCCCGTTTCCTTTTTTATAACATCCCAGACTGCTTTGCTTTTATTCTCTGCATTATATATTATTTTGTCATTAAATGACTTTTTTGCAGCAATCAGCACCTTCCTATAAATCTTTTTGTATCTATGATAGAAATTTAAGAATTCTGGATCATTGTGAATCTTTTTCGTGGAACTGAGGTGTTTAAGTGTTTGGGAGGACTTCTTAATACCTGATGTTATCCATCTGTTTTTGTGAGATGTTGATACAGTCATGCATACTTTTGGAAATGCTGTTTCAAAGTTCAATTTAAACAATGTGGAGAATTTGGAGAATTTCATATTCACATTGGTTTCCTTATACACTTCATCCCAGCTTTGTTTTTCTAGTTCTTTTGAAAAATCTTTTATTTTGATTTCTGATAGATGTCGTTTATAGGCTTGTAGTTTAGGGAATGATTCGATGCCTGATTTTACTGTTGTTATTTGACAGAGATGGTCTGATAGTCTGAGATCTTTTACAGCTACATCACATTTTTCCCTGTCTATATTTGTGGCCACATGGTCAATTACTGATGCAGTCATTGTAGTAACCCTTGTTGCACTATTGACCAATAGGGACATGCCAAAACTTTGAAGGATATTTATGAAGGTGCTGCTGGATTCATTTATGATATTAGTGTTGATGTTTATGTGCCCCCACAGAATTATGTTGACCTTTGTACTTGAGACTTTATCTAGAACTTCTGTTAATTTATTGAAAAAAGTGTCCACACTACCACTGGGAGATCTATACACACACAAAATGATTAATTTCTTGGTGATATCGAGCCCTGATAATTCAATAGCTGATATTTCAATGTGTTTGTCTTCACTTACTCTACTGAGGTCATGTCTAGATTTGAACTGTGTTCCTTTTCTGATATAAATGCATGATCCTCCACCCCTTGAAGTAGTTCTGCAGTAAGAGTTTGCCCTTTCATACAATGATAATACTACATGTTGGATTTCTGTGTCTCTACACCAGTGCTCAGTAATACAAACTACTGTGCAGTTCAAAGATTGGAGCTCAACTTCTAATGCTTGTATTTTATTTTTTATTGATTGCATAATGAGACATTGGTACAGAAGTGTAAGTAGTGCTGCAAACCTCCTAAACAAGTAATTTATTTCTATTACTGACAGCTTAGGGTTATCAGGTTAAGTGAATAGTGCAATGGAGTATCTCAGAACAGTCTTTAACAATAACTTCAGTAAAATGGAAATGACACTCACTTCACCTAAAGAAGTAGCATCCATCATAAATTCCTTAAACTCTAAGTATTCTAGTGGCTATGATAACATACCAGCATAATTAATCATAGTATACTCATGTGAGTTGCGTTCTATCTTAAGTTATTTGTGTAATCAATCTTTTATCTGTGGAACATTTCCAGACTGGCTAAAATATGCTGAAGCTAAGCCTCTTTACAAGAAGGGAGATGAGGAGATACCACCAAATTATCGTCCAATTTCTTTTTTGCCTACTTTTTCAAAAATATTTGAAGAGATTCTATCCTACCGTTTTCTTAAGAATTTGACTGCAAATAATACATTGTCCAAGTCATAGTTTGGGTTTCTTAAGGGTTGTGATGTAGAGAAACCTATTTACACTTACAGTGAGAATGTACATAATTCATTAGATAATAAATTAGATTAGTCTTTGACAGTGTGAATCATAGCATTCTCTTAACTAAATTAGAATATTAAGGTGCTGCTGCCAATGCTGCAAAATGGTTTGAGTCTTAGCTAACTTATAGGAAACAAAGGGTGTAGCTGTGACCTCTCGTCTGTTACATTGTCAGATGCTAGGTTTGTTTTTGTTGCAGATGATACAAACATTACAATCAGAAGCAAGTCAAGTACAGATTTAGACATAGCACCTAATCCAATTTTCACTGACATTAAAAAATAGCTTTAAGCACTATGGAACTTAACATCTGAGGTCATCAGTCTCCTAGACTTAGAACTACTTAAACCTAACTAAGCTAAGGACATCACACACATCCATGCCTGAGGCAAGATTCGAACCTGCGACAGTAGCAGCCTCGTGGTTCTGAAATGAAGCCCCTAGAGCCGCTCGGTTACAGCGGCCGGCTAATTTAATAAATGGTTTAAAAGTGATTCATTGTCATTAAATTTTGAAAAGACCTTACTATATGCAGTTCAGAACCTGTTAGAGATTTCCTTCCAGTATGTATAGCATATGAAGACATGCAGATCGAAGAGGATGACTGTGTTAAATTTCTGGTATTACAACTCGTTAGTAAATTCAGTTGAAAACGGCATGCCACAGAATATCTGAAGTTCCTAAACAAATCTGTATTTGCGGTGAAAATGATAGATGTAGGAGAAATAAATGTTAAAAAAACTTGCATACTCTCCTTACTTTCATTGCATTATGTCACACTGGATCATATTCTGGGGTAGCTTATTAAACTGAGAAAAAGGGTGTAATCAGAATCATTTGTGGTGTAAATTCAAGGTCATCATGTAGAAACTTGCTCAAATAATTTTGTATTCTAATCACTGCTTCTCAGAATATTTATTTCGTAATGAAATTTGTTCTGAGTAAAATATCTATTTCCAACCAATGGCTCAATACATCATACCAATACTGGGAATAAGAACAATCTATATAAAGACCTAAAATCACCTACCTTGGTCCAAAAGGGTCCAATATTCAGGAACACACATTTTCAATAAATTGTCAGCAACTATTAAAAACTAGGTTTGACATAAACACAGTTTAAACAGAGCTTGAAAGACTTTTTCGTAGGCAACTCCTTCTGCTCTATAGATGAATAACTTAACAGGGACTATTAGACCAGCTTAAGCAGAAATGTCTGTTATATTTAAAAGTTTTGCGAGCACTTGGTCACAACAGTCAAGATTAGGTACTTTGTGTATGATAAATTTACTAAAAGTGTATACCAATGTTCCACTCTGACAGTGTATTAATTCTGTAAATATTAGCAGTTCCAGCTTACTGTAATGTATCCATTTATTTTAGCTATCCAACAAATGATCAGGTTAGTAAGTATTATATTCAAATGTTTTATGTCTAATTTATATGCTTTCTAACATTTTCAGCACCTTCAAGAATCATCTCATTTTTGGGTCCATGGAACGAAAACTGAATCTTATCTAATCTATAGCTCTCTTAAGTTCTGATTATAATACTGGATCCCATGTTCCTTCTAAACTCACTGATGTTTGTTCTTATATCACATCAGACACATCCTCCTCCTCATAGAAGCCTTCCATGTAGTCTTTCCACCTGTCCACTATCTCCTCTGCATTTAGCAGGGGAATTTCCCATTATGCTATTAATGTTACCACCCTTGCTTTTAATTTCAGCATTGGTTCTTTTGATTTTCCTATACGCTGAGTCAGTCCTTCCGACATTCGTTTCTTTTTCGATTTCTTCATATTTTTCATGTAGCCATTTCTTCTGTTACCCATGGTTTCTTCGCACTTACCTTCTTTGTACCAACGTTTCTCTTCCCAACTTCTGGGATTGCCCTTTTTGGACATATCCACTCCTCTTCAACTGTACTGGCTACACAGTTAGTCCTTATTGCTGTATCTATACCGTTAGAGAACTTCAAGAGTATCTCTTCATTCCTTAGCACTTCGTATCCCACTTCTTTGCGTATTGATTCTTCCTGCCTAATCTCTTAGACGTCACCATACTCTTCATCACTACTACATTGTGATCTGAGTCTATATCTGCTCCTGGGTACACCTTACAATCCAGCATCTGATTTCGGAATCTCTGTCTGACCATGACGTAATTTAAACGAAATCTTCGGGCATCACGCAGCGTTTTCTAAGCATACGTCTTCTCTTGTGATTCATCAATAGAGTATTCGTTATAACTAGCCGAAATTTATTACAGAACTCATTTAGTTTCTCATTACTTGTCCCAAATTCATATTCTCCTGTAACGTTTTCTTCTACTCCTTCCCCTGCCACTACATTCTAGTGCCCTGCGACTATTAGATTTTTATCTTTCTTTGCATATTGTATTAGCCTTTCAGTAACCCCACGTACCTTATCTATCTCTTCATCTTCAGCTTAAGACGCCGGCATGTATACCTGAACTATCGTTGTCGGTGTTGGTTTGCTTTCGATACTGATAAGAACAGTCCTACCAACGACCACGTTCTCTGCCATACCTTCCTATTAATACCGAATCCTACCCCCTTATACCATTTTCTGCTGCTGTTGATATTACCCTATACTCATCTGATCAGAAATCTTGTTTTCTTCCCATTTCACAGATTTTCAAGCTTCCCTACAACATTCAAGCTTCTGACGTTCCACGCCCCGATCCGTAGAAGTTATTCTTTCGCTGGTTATTCAATCTTTTTCTCATGGTCATCTCCACTTGGGGGACCCCTCCGAGTAGGGGACTATTCCGGAATCTTGATTGCCTTCCGCAACCTCATGTCGTTGACTACTGCTGATTCTTTCACCTTTCGGGGAGTTTCCCACCCCAGGGGCAAAAAAGTGTCCTTAACCTCTGTCCACTCCTCCGCCCTCTTTGACAAGTGGTACATACAGCAAATAATTGAGCAAATAATACAGCAAATAACCGAGAACGTAGGTTGCACGTGCTACTCTGAGGTAAAGAGGTTGGCACAGGAGAAGGAATCATGATGGGCTGCAGCGAATAGTCAAAGGACTGTGGGGATGGACGGAGTAGCTAAAATTAGAAGTGAGGGCGTAGGCAAGGAAGGCGGAAAGAGGAGGAAAGAGGAGAAAGGAGGGAAGGGTGAGAGAGTCCTGATGCGGTTGAAGGGGTGAGATGGATTTAAGGTTGGTGAATATTGGGACAGAGTTCACTATCTGGGAGGCGGAGATGGTTGAAGTTTCGTTGGGAGAGTCTGTGGATGATGTGTAAATGTTGGGTTGTTGGAATGTTTGAGTAGTGGCTCGGCAACGCACTAGGATTTGAAAGTAGAGGAGAAACTGTTTGAATATTGGAATCGAGTTTGCAGATGGTGTATGTTGGCTGGAGATATAGTGAAGTGAAGACAGGAGGGAATTTGATGAGTTACTAAAGAATCCTTGTGGGGGTTAGTCTGATATAGTCTGGAACTGTAGGCATCTGGACGTGAACTTGGGCGAGAACCAAGCCGGTTGTAAAATAGAACTATGCTGGATGAGAGTGACAATGCGTCATTATGTATCGCGCCACCGGAGGAATGATATCGCAACCGCAAAGAGGAAAGCAGTTCTTAGTTACGAATATCAGAGTCCTCTTAGGTGTGTCAGATGAATCTGACGCTTTGACAATCTTGTAACGGAAGTACGAAAATCACCTATTGTGAGCGTCTTACAGGCAGCAACGGACTGGATCTCGGTGTGGCGCTGGGGCTGGATGTTCTGGAAGATTGCGTCCTCTTAGTGCATATCGCTGTGTACCAAAATATATAGCAAAGTACCTAGCCATCGAAAACGCCATTACAACTTCATCTGAATTCGCACTGTTATTCCGTCTGTCTGATGAATATTACACCGAATAGTATCACCTAATTATAAGCTATTTGACCTCTGCGCATCACACTCTTCCTCACAAGTTACTTGTGTTTATACAGTATCAAATCGTCCTTCGTTTTCTGCAGAACAACTACGTAACCCCATTTCCACTCTTTTATCTTCTCGTTTACTTTCACCGTATTTACACAGATAATAACTTATCTCTGAGAATAACACTCAAATTACATGAAAAATACTTGTACAAAATACCACATTTAAAAATTTTCCGTGTGTCAAGTAGTAAACCTTTCATATATGTATGAGTAAAATAAACAAACACACGAAGAAAAATTCTTCAAGTACTTTAGCAAACCTCGAAACGACTCTGCAGCGTGGGATTAATTTCTAGTCACTAAGACCGCAGCAAGTAGTTCTGTTGACTTTCAGTGTGAACTATGTATCACAGAGACTGCAGTAGTACGCATCTTGTTTCTCAACATATCACTACCCATTTGTGGTGGATTGGCCTATGCCAGACATAACCATGTTGCCAGGTTTGGAATGCAGAACTGTTTCCAAAAGATTCTGTGTTACCCATTATGACAGAGGGTTTTTCATACCATTAACAGAAATGTTTCTGAGCATGAGGCTGCAAATGTTGGTGACAGGAGGTTTTGTTAAAGGTTCGCTACTAATAGTGATGTGTAATTGGAGGAGAATTCAGAACACATGGAAATGTCCCTTAATGAGAAAGGACTCTATTCAGTCCGTAACAAGGCTTATTGGCTGAGCAGGCGAACATTGTGGACAGACTGGCAGAGTTTCAGAAATTTTCAGTTCATGTCCTGCGAAACTGTGGTTGCTATTTTAACAGTAGTTGTTTGACAAGGGTGAGAATATTTTGTTCAACAGAAAGAAATTTTTACGGGAACTAGCCATTTATGCCTGAAGTCCCCTTACCTAAAAGATGGAAAAGGGCAACGTGGAAGGGCGGACCCACGATATCGCGTCGCTTTTCCTTTGACATTTCACGTTTATTTACACAACACATTACACTAATAAATGGAATGCAATATTAACCACGTCAAAGAATGAGCAACATGACCCTTCTTTTTTTTCCTTTTTTTTTTTTTTTTTAAATAGTCAGTTTAAGATACTGGTCAAAGACGCCATGCCGCAAACAAGAAATCAATAATAAATACAAAATTGTAAGATAATAAGGTAAGACATTTTTTAATTAAAGCAACTTGGTCTTGTAAAATAATAGAAAGAATCACTCCCCCAAAACCTTAAGAACAAATCAGTACTTTCAGTTCGTAAAAGGGTTTAAAAATGAAATTTAAATTAGTTCAAGTATTAGTCAGACAAGCCTATGAAAAGAGAATCTGCAGCTGCGATTACTAAATCATAAGTCCAAACATTCAGCCTTCAGAACAGATCAGCCATGAAAGTAAAGTGGCACTAGTTACGATCTAGCAACGTTTTCTTCTACAAGCATGGAATGAGTACAATACGGAAGAGATGCGAAAAGCATTGCTAAAAGATCTCAAACATTGACAACTGCGGCATGTAAGCTTAGAGCTTCCAAATATTAGCACAGTAAGTACAGGCTGAAATAATATGATTTAGAAAATGTGAAGGTCAACCATAAAGCGAATAATATTACCCTCTTCAGGAGAGACAAAAAAATATTTGGCGGACAACATTAACATAAGGCCTTGTAAATAAGAGCGTAGGCTAAACAAACATAAGAAATACGTTGCTAGTGCGAACAGGTCCTCTAAGGAAATTTCTGGCAGCTAAAAACACTCCCAATAACAGTCCCCCCCCCCCCTCCCGCCAGCCTAGCACAGCTCCAAGCTGCGGACCTGTAACTCGTAAGACAAAGAACAGTTAACAGACACGATTCAGGAGAAACATGGGACAGAAGATACAAGTTAAGTAAATGTAATTCGTCCATACCTTGATAACTTAATGGCGTAAAACCCTTATATCTGGCATAATAACCAAACAATAATGTTAGTCAAAACTACACAGAGCAGACATCGCTTACTACAATAAAACGGCAAGATGATGGCGTAATAAACGTCTCCCCCAAAACAACTTGAGTGCATAGCGTGAGGTCATTAACCTGAGAAAGTTACATAAAATAGAAAAACTGTGAATAAGTGACCTAGACTTCACAGGTAGAGACTTGTTTGCACCAAGCTGAAATTTCTGTGAGAAATAGGGGGTTACCTCTAGAAGGTGGCACTTAATTGCTAGCAGTCCTCGCCATGAAAGAGTGTGTGTGTGTGTGTGTGTGTGTGAGAGAGAGAGAGAGAGAGCCCTTATAAAAGACAGGCAGACAGAGGGAGAGACAGAGAGAGAGAGAGAGAGAGAGAGAGAGAGAGAGAGAGAGAGAGTTTGTGACGTACTGTGAAAGTACAGCATTTGGTAGAGGAGTTCTACAAACTGAAGCGTTGTACGGTTCCACAGGTGAAAGAAACGCCACTTGTTCCTTATTGGGTGGACCTGTGCCACATGAACTGTGGGCTCCACTTGTGTTTCACTGCTCAGACGCATTAGTACGTGTTCGCAATGCGTCTAACGAGCTACAAGGCGGCGTGTTACGGCGTCAGTTAGCCGTGACCAACTTTGAGTTTCTCCCTGGGCACTCAAGTGACACGACCTATGTTGCAACATGTTAGCTTCCGCCTTGTGAAACTTGTAATTCAGGAAAACTTTAGAGGCAACACAATGATTTTAATGAACAAATCTATGTTTCGCTTCGAAACGTATAGCTATAATATTATATCGCGGCTTTGATGACACCAAATATAAACTAAAAAAAAGACAAACACATGTATTCGTCAATTTTTTAATTAAATACATAAAAATATAACACCTGTCGTAAGGAGGTGAGATATCAGAAACAATAAAAATTGAGAATACGGTTGGACTCGGCTTTTTGTTTCCACAAACTCGAGTATCTACTATGATTATTTAAAAACTGCTTCCAATACAAAAGTGATGTAACGATAGGAGGAAGACTTGTCACATGTATGAGATTTGCTGAAGACATGATATTAGTAAACTCGAATGGAAAAGCAATAAAAAATGTACTAGAAGTACTGAACACTATCTGCGAGGAATATGGACTGAAGATAAATGTGAAAAAGACTAAGGCAGTTGTTTTCACCAGTCAATCAAGAAAAACAGCGAACATGTTGGTAACGTAGGGAACCTAGAAAGCAAAGTAACCAGTAACGTGACTTGAAATCAAGTAATAAAATCAAGGATGCTGTTAGGAAATTTTCGACAGTAGTAAGTGTATTTCCTGCACGCCATTAAATAACGTGCTGTTAAACGGCACGCTGGTTAATGGTGGTGAGCCGCCGACTTTACCCATTGTGCTGCTGCTCCAGTGTTTGCGAGCTGGGAACAGGGCGCTGCCTGTCCCTTGTGGAGTGGACGGCGCGGCGGTGCGCTAAAAAAGGGGCTGTCTGCTTCTGGCGGGAGCAGCAGCAACCTGTCGGTGTACGGCTGTATGGCTGTGGGTGCAGTGAGCAGCAACGGCACGGAAGGGTTACTGTGACGTGCTGACAGCGCATACGACAAGCGTTCGGAGTGCATGCGGTCGGTTCCTTGCTGTACAGCGTATTTGGCCCCTTGTTTACGAGTTGTAATGGTGCTACGTTGGCTGTGTGGGGTGGCAGATACTAGCCGTCATTCTAATAGCGTTGCTATAATTGATTCTGATACTTTCCTTTAACACATTGGCTCGTGTTCTCTTACGATGCTTTCAGTTAATTTTATCGGCACCCCTGAATGTTACTAATTTTAAAACTCAGCAGGTCTTATTGAAACTCATCTATTCCTAGTTACAGTTTTTAGTTTTTGTGAATTCAGTTTAAACTATTTTCATTTCCAAACTGTTAAAGTTTTATTTCAAGTTGTTTGAAATTCTAAATTTTTATTTCCATCAGTTACATCTCGAAATTGTTAAAATGTTATTTGCAAGCATTTAAATGCAGTTCGCAAATGGTTCGCACTGTGTGGTTGGTCACAACAGAGCCCAGCCTTCCACTCTCACTCCTCACTAGTTGGCCTGTTAAGAACTCGTAAATGTGTTGGGTAACTCTTGAGCCCTGGTATGAAAATCAGATGACATTCGTCCAAAATTCATCCACGCTCAGGGCTTTATCGTTGTAAGATCCTGCGTTGAACAGGTAAGACGACAAAGAGGGCGCCGGCACAGGTGTTCCGTAGTTTGTTTTAGGATTCAAATGGCCCTGAACACTATGGAACTTAACTTCTAAGGTCATCAGTCCCCTAGAACTTAGAACTACTTAAACGTAACTAAGGACATCACACACATCCATGCCCGAGGCAGGATTCGAACCTGCGACCATACTGGTCGCGCGGTTCCAGACTGTAGTGCCTAGAACCACTCGGCCACACCGGTCGGCTTAGTTTGTTTGTTTTTCTCCACACTCAGACTACAACACATCGCGTTGCGAACCCTGCAAAGAACGCCACGTGTCGTGACGCGCCGGTACAGGTGTTTTGAGTTTGTTTTGGGGTTCAAATGGCCCTGAACACTATGGAACTTAACTTCTAAGGTCATCAGTCCCCTAGAACTTAGAACTACTTAAACCTAACTAAGGACATCACACACATCCATGCCCGAGGCAGGATTCGAACCTGCGACCGTAGTGGTCGCGCGGTTCCAGACTGTAGTGCCTAGAACCACTCGGCCACACCGGTCGGCTTAGTTTGTTTGTTTTCCTCCACACTCAGACTACAACACATCGCGCTGCGAACCCTGCAAAGAACGCCACGTGTCCTGACGACCGCTTGGTCAGCTGCACAAGGTAAAAAAAAAAAAAAAAAAAAAAAAAAAAAAAAAAAAAAAAAAAAAATTAAATAAAAAAATAAAAAAATAAATAAAAATAAAGAAGAGCTTCTGTAAAGTTCGGAACGTAGGAGACGAGGTACTGGCAGAAGTATAGCTGTGAAGACGGGGCGTGAGTCGTGCTTGGGTAGCTCAGTTGGTAGAGCACTTGCCCGCGAAAGGCAAAGGTACCGAGTTCGAGTCTCGGTCCGGCACACAGTTTTTATCTGTCAGGAAGTTTCAAGTATGTCTTTGTTTGTTAGTTCCTAAACTAAACATGTCCTTGAGTCATGGGGGTTTCATTTCATCTTTTCTTCCCTCTTCATTTGTATGCGCCCTGCTACGTGGCATGAATTACCCTTAGCTACCTGTGTGTTAACGTTGGCGGGGTGACTTGAAAACACGCTGGAGTGGGGAGTACGTGGCGAGAAGTCAACATTAACATTGGCTAGCTCATGGACTGTATGCGCCGTTGGCTCTGTTTGTAAGGAGTTGGGAGTGTACCATTAGTGGCAGCCTCGAAGATTTCACCACGCTCTTCAGTGTGCTTCAGCTCAATTACCTTCTCTTATGTCCAGTTAGGCGTGGGCGAATTACGTTTTATTAACTTGTATGAACCGTGCTGCGCTCGCGTTGGTGCTGTTTGCACGTTTCTGTCCTCTGTTGGAGGCCAGACCGTATCGTTTAGTTGACGTGGTTGCGATTGTTTGTCTTCCTCTCGTGTTGACTGGCGCCACTTGGTTTCACTAACGGTGCCTGTCCGTTAGTGGCAGCAGTGGCGGTTATCGATATGTGGTAACTGTGGCCCTATATTTGGAGGGACGTCGAGGCCCTTCTTGGTCGGGAGTGGGTAGTTCGGTTGGGGACTCAGGAGGAGCCAGGTCCACGCAATGCGAGAGCACGCTGGGGCCGCTGGCGGCGCGCATGGACTGCCGGATCGGAGGCCTGTGGTCACGAGGGCGCACGACCTCGTTGTAAGCCGGATCCTGCAAGTTTTAAGTTGAGTGCATTTGGATTCAAGTAGAGAAACCTCCACCATTGTGAGATAGTGCGATTCTCCAGTGACTTGCTCCTCGTAGTGTTGCCATGGGGGTTAGTGTATGTAATGACAGTGTACCTTTCCTCGCCTTGCGACTGCTGTCTGGTGAGGTGTGTAGTTTTGACAGCTTTCTTGATTATAGGTTGCTTGGCGATTTTTCTACTCTGAAGGTGGTGATTCCTTTTTAATTCCAAGCACTGTAAGCACAGTATTCTGCGGGTGGATTCCAGACCGCTGGTTCTGGCTTTGGTGTATTTTTACATCTTTACATTTGGTTTATTGGACGTTAGATAGCCTCATCCGACTTAATTCGACTACATTCCATTATCCTCGTTTTGCTTTTGTTGATGTTAATCTTATATCCTCCTTTCAAGACACAGTCCATTCCATTCAACTGCTCTTCCAAGTCCTTTGCTGTCTCTGACAGAATTACAATGTCATCGGCAAACCTCAAAGTTTTTATTTCTTCTCCATGGATTTTAATACCTACCCCGAATTTTTCTTTCGTTTTCCTTTTCTGCTTGCTCAATATACAGATTGAATAACATCGGGGAAAAGCTACAACCCTGTCTTACTCCCTTGCCAACCACTGCTTCCCTTTCATTTCCCTCGACTCTTATAACTGCCATCTGGTTTCTGTACAAATTGTAAATAGCCTTTCGCTCCCTGTATTTTACCCCTGCCACCTTTAGAATTTGAAAGAGAGTATTCCAGTCAACATTGTCAAAAGCTTTCTCTAAGTCTACAAATGCTAGAAACGTAGGTTTGCCTTTCCTTAATCTTTCTTCTAAGATAAGTCGTAAGGTCAGTATTGCCTCACGTGTTCCAGTATTTCTACGAAATCCAAACTGGTCTTCCCCGAGGTCGGCTTCTACTAGTTTTTCCATTCGTCTGTAAAGAATTCGTGTTAGTATTTTGCAGCTGTAGCTTATTAAACTGATAGTTCAGTAATTTTCACATCTTGTAAGTAGGCTGTTTAGGTTTTTTTATTGGTAACGTCACATAGCGCTCTGTATGAAAGATCACTGGCTGTGCTGTGTGCAGTCTGTGGCTGGTTGTCATTGTTGTAGTACTCGCCATTGTCGTGTTGGGCGACTGGATGTTAACAGCGCGTAGCATTGCGCAGTTGGAGGTGAGCCACCAGCAGTGGTGGATGTGGTGAGAGAGATGGCGGAGTTTTGAAATTTGTAAGAATTGATGTCATGAAATGATACATATATTATGACTATAAAGGTAAATACAGTGTTTGTTCTCTATTAAAATCTTTCATTTACTAACTGTGCCTATCAGTAGTAAGTGACTTCTGTAGTTTGAATCTTTTATTTAGCTGGCAGTAGTGGTGCTCGCTGTATTCCAGTAGTTCGAGTAACGAAGATTTTTGGTGAGGTAAGTGATTTGTGAAAGGTATATGTTAATGTTAGTCAGGGCCATTCTTTTGTAGGGATTATTGAAAGTCAGATTGCGTTGCGCTAAAAATATTGTGTGTCAGTTTAAGCACAGTCGTGTATAATTGTTCAAAGACGACGTTTCATATGTCGACCCTTTGCCGAGGATACCTCACTGGAATCTTCTGATTTTTTTTGTAGTTGGTGTAATTAGTGTAGATTTTGTTTATTGCTAGCGAGTAATTGTAGAGAGAATCTTCTTTTTTAGTTGTAGTCTTTCATTGTTGTACAGTAAAACAGTTGCAGCATGCATGTAGGGTTGCACCAAGTATTTCGCAGTTGCGATTGCAATTAACGAGATATTATTTTCAGTGCTAAGTTAATGTGTTCTCTTGTTTTTGCTCTTCAAATTATGCTTTTCTGTGTTATCGTGTGAAATTTTGTGACAATAATGGAGTGGGAAAAACGTAATACTAGGCTCCAAAGTAAACTGAGAAATGACAGTGAAGACGAAAGCAGTGTGTTAGCGCCACCATGTAATGAATTAACTAATGTTCAAAGTAGTAATTTGGTAATTGAGCATAGGGAAATGGAGCGGGCTGCAAATAATGGTGTAGGCAGTGAAACAATTAGTGAACAGGGAAGCTTTATCGATCGATCGGTCGGCAACAGCTCTCCTCAGGATTCCGAAATGACAGGACACAATCTTGCAAATATTGTAGATTCAGGTTTTGCGTCCCCACCGTTTCCTCAAATAAGCCAAGACACATTTTCTGTTTTTCAAACTGCGAATATTGCCGGTTCAAATGCATTGCCGAATAGCACTGAGGAACATGTTTCAGACACCAGTGCATTGTTATTACAATTAATGCAACAAATGGAACAAAAGCTTCTAAAGTTAGACACAATGGAACAAAATCTTCAAAAGTTAGACACAACGCTTGAATAAAACCAGAAACAAATGGGCAAAATCTTCAAAAGTTAGACGCAATGGAACAAAATCAGAGACAAACACAGCAAAAGCTTCAAACGTTAGACACAATGGAACAAAAGCTTCAAAAGTTAGACACCACGCTTGAACAAACACGTGAAGATTTAACTAATGAGTTACATATCATTGAATCGAAATGTCAAAAAGTCTGTAATGACGTAAAAACACAAATTTGTGAGCATTTTCAACCTATTTTATCGCGGCATGAAAATGCATTACAGAATCACGAAGCAGCCATAAAAGTACTGCAAGCTATTCTCATTGAAAATCATGAGGCCTTGCAAGCTAAAATTGACTCAGTTGCATCTACCGATTCGGTTACACAACTTGCAAAAACTCAGGAAAACTTAAAGGACACAGTAGATACGATTTCAACACAAATGGACACTCTGAAACTTGGTTCAGAAAAACACACAGAGGAAATAATTTCACTATCGGATAAAGTAGCCGAACTACCAGATCAGTTCACTAACTTATCTACATAGGTAGATGATGATCTGAATAACACAAAACCTGTAGCCTTCACTGACACTGAAGAGTATGAACAAATTAGGAAATTCAAACAGAATCAAAATCAAATCAACACACAGTACAAAAGAGAAATGCGGGAAGTACAAGATCAGTTGCCTCAAGTAATACAAGAATTACATATTTCAGAGAACACTCGCGCTCCAATACGGGAAGAGGGACATAGAAATACGGAACAGCCACAAAATAATAACACAGGGCACTTCAGAAATTATGAAAGAAATTGGCAATGTACACCGAATTTTGAGATGAAACCGCCGAAACGACGTAACAATAACCGACATGCGACTCGCTGACTTCATGATTTTGACTATAAGCTGTTCATTACTAAACGTAAATTCAAAACATTTAAGAATTCTGGCAACGACATTCATCCACAAGCGTGGCTTCATCAATTCTCTAATTATTTCCCCCCCCCCCCCCAACTGGTCATTAGAGCACAGATTAGAATTTATGTGTGGCTACTTAGAGAATGAACCAGCTGTAAGAATGCGATCGGTCATTCACGATTGTCACAGTGAAGGAGAATTATATCATGCCTTCCTCTCAGCATATTGGTCTCAAGCTACACAAGACGGAGTAAAACATAGCATCATTATGATGAAACATTTCGAACAATCTGAATTTTCCTGTCTTGTAAAATATTTTGAAGACATGTTACATAAGAATCAGTATCTTTCAAACCCATACAGCACCTCAGAACTCATCCGCATTTGCTTAATCAAATTGCCTGAACATTTACGACATATTATTTTGGCAGGACGTTGCAAAGAGGACATTGAAGCTTTTCAGGAACTGTTACAAGAATTCGAAATTGACACTGACAATCGCGGAACGCGAAAACAGGAACACAACAATTACAGGTCACATCCATCGCAATTCCGCGATGAGAGAAATAATAACTGGGCACGACAAGGCTATTCTCACAACACAAATCGTGACCAAAACAGACACCACCCGTATGCCAACCGTTGGCGGAGTAGTAATAATTACAGCGAAAGATCACCTCTCCGCGGTAGTGACTATCACAGAGACAATCAGAGAAACAGACAATATGGGAACCAAAATAATTATTATCAAGGGAGACAGAATAACTTTAGACGCAACGGTCCAGCGCGCAGTTACGATTCAGAGAGAAATTCTCCACCACATGACCGACAAGAAAGAAACTATGGAATCTACCGATATGACGACAGACGATAGGATCGTAACGACAGACCTGAATTGCAGCAGAACTGGCGGGATTCAAACAGAGCAGGGCCCTCTGGACAAGGTGAATTTGTAGAAGTTAGGTCTCCAAATCCCAATAACGACGCGCGCCAACAAAGACACAATAGGCAATGACTCATACAGCTGGCAGCCACAAAACGTACTTATGAAACTGACGACGCAGCTGCCGTAGTAATTACATAAAAATGGAAGACATTGGGGACATCTTACTCCAGGAACACGACGTAAAACATAACAACATTGCATATCCTGTGATTCACATTACAGTAAATGACGTAAAATTTACGGCAGTACTTGACTCTGGCAGTCCCATTTCAGTAATTAGAGAAACAGCCTTTAGCAAATGCAACAAATCGAACGATTGCCTCACACTTAAGATACGCAAGATTAAATTACAAGGTGCAATCTTTGGGAAAAGTGTAGGTGTACGCCAACAAACCAACTTAGAATTCTCTTGTCAAAGCCACAGCTTCTCTATGAACTTTCTTATTGCTCCATTGTTGTCGATGGAAATTATATAGGGAGTAGACTTTTTCAATGAATACAAAGCAATCTTAAACTTTCACGATGCTGAAATAAGTTTATGAGAAAGAAGGTAAGTCAATAGCTTTGAAATTTGAAGATTGGCTCTCAAACCATGACGAGGAAATTAATCGGCTTTACCTTCTGTTAGACAACAGTTCGGAATTTTCTACGGAACTAGACACTAACAATTACTCTGCAAGTACTGACAGGGATGATATCGACGGCATATTTGAAACTAATGAGTTAATTCAGAATAAAATTCAAACAATTGAGAATTGTAATGACACTGATAGGCAGGACCTTTTTGAGATTTTACAAGCACATTCCACAGTTTTTACTCACAAAACAGGAACAATCAAGGGATTTCAGTACCAATTTCGTGTTCGTGAGCATACTAAATTTTGTGTTAGACCATACGTAATTCCAGCACATTATAGGGACCGTGTTAGAACAGAAATACAATCTATGCTTGACGAGGGCATTATTGAGCCTGCAGTAAGCTCATACAACAATCCATTACATGTTGTTGAGAAGAAAAATGGATCGATCAGGCTTGTCTTAGATTCGAGACAAATCAATACAATCATTATTCCTGAAACAGACAGGCCGCAAACGTTGGAAGAACATCTTCAAAATTTTAATGGTGTAAAAGTGTTGCCTTCCATTGATCTCAGATCCAGCTTTTATCAGATCGAACTTCATCCAGAATGTAGAAAATACACAGCTTTCCTTTGTTTCGGCACTTGTTATCAGTTTCGGAAACATCCTTTTGGTTTGAACATTTCTTCGGCAGCATTCATTCGTGGGCTAAATTCCATATTACCTGATTTGTTAAAACGTCACATCACCTTATATGTGGATGATATTCTAATAGCAGAAGCCTCATGGGAACAACATAATCGCATCCTCAACAGTTTGTTACGTATTTTTGCAGAATCTGGAATTACAGTTAACTTGGAAAAGTCTGAATTCGGTAGGTCAAAGGTGAGGTTTTTGGCGACATATTATTTCTTCTGAAGGCATTCAGCCGGATCCTGAAAAGTTAGAAGCAATCAGAGCCATTCTAGTTCCATCCACAAAAAAACAAGTTCGTAGTTTTCTAGGTCTCGTAAATTTTTACCGTCGTATTCTGAATATGCAAATTCTAGTTACACCAAAACTTTGTTCTCTCACTGGAAAAAATACTGTTTGGAAGTGGGACGAACAAGCACAGTTGGAATTCAATTCTTTGAAAGAATCGCTACTTAACGCGCCAATACTAGCTTATCCAGATCTCTCACAAGATTTTTGCCTTAGCACGGATTCTTCTAAAGTCGGTCTTGGTGCCCATTTATTTCAAGAAGCCACAGAAAATGACATTACTGTTCAGAAAACCATTTCTTTTGCTAGCCGAGTGCTAACAAAATCTGAAAAAAATTATTCCGTTACTGAATTAGAAGCTTTAGCTATCATTTGGGCATTTAACAAATTCCATTTCTTTCTTTATGGTAAGTACGTAAAAGTATACAGTGATCATCGTGCATTATAATTTCTTATGTCTTCAAAATTAAATCATGTCAGGTTAAAACGTTGGGCATTGTTTCTGCAAGAATTCCACTTCACAATAGCCTACATTCCCGGATAGGAGAACATTGTTGCGGACGCACTGTCACGCGCATCGGCTGGGTTCGAGAAAAGTAACACAGAAAGCAACCTCGATAAAAATTTCAGTATTCTTTACATTCAGAAAGTCGCCTTTGAAAACTTCATCACCACATCTTTAAACGACATTGCTCATGAACAAGATAAAGATCCGATTTGGAAAGACATCAAAAGTAAATGGCATGAAAAGACACACACACAGATTCGGCATTATTATCTGGTTAGGAACAGCATACTGTTCAAATGCTGCACTGTTGATGACAAGCTATGGGTACTTTGCATTTCAGTCGATTTCGTTAATAAGCTCATTTGGTACATTCATTTCAGCTATGCACATTTTGATCCACGAAACTGTTATCATATTCTTCGAACGACTTGTTATTGTAACAATATGGAAAAGAGAATTCGAAGAGTCTTGTCTATTTGTAAACTTTGTCAAAAGGCGAAACCATCTACTGTCTCGTATCGTGCTCCATTGTTTCCTATCATTTCTACTAAATTAAAAGAATTTGCTGCTGTTGATCTCTTGGGACCGCTTGCCAGAACATCTAATGGATTTTCGTACGTTCTAGTCGCTGTTGAACTTTGTTTCTTTCACTCCGTTACGTAAAGCCACTGGACGGTCTGTATCCAACGCCTTTGTTAAAAATTTCTTACGTAAAGTTGGACACGTTAGTAAAGTCATTTCAGATAACGGACCGCAATTCAGATCTGCTGTTTGGTCACGCATGCTTCGTAACCATAAAATCAAACCTGTTTTTATTTTATTGTATTCACCACATTGTAACCCATCTGAACGGATTATGAAAGAAATCAATAAGCTTTGCAGACTTTATTGTCACAGAAAGCATCAGCATTGGAACAGATATTTACACTTATTTCAAAACGTGCTGAATGAAATGCCTCATGACTCCACTGCTTTACCACCTGTTCTTGTACTGAAGAATAAAGAATCACCGAACAGAATCAGAGAGCTTATACCTTTTCCGAATACACGTGAACTTCGACACAAAGGCATAATTCATTTGGCTATTAAAAATATAAATTCTGCTGCAGACAAAAGGAGAAAATTACACGGTAAAGCAAATGCAAAGAAATTATGTATTGGTCAGAAAGTTCTCATTAAAGCTCATTCATAGTCACATAAGAAGAAACACTTGAGTCACAAATTCTTTCTAGTTTACAATGGACCTTACAGAATCCGACGTATACCACATGATAATTGCGTCGAAGTTGAAACTCTGCATACTAGGAAGAGTAAAGGGTTACACCACATTTCACATGTAAAACCGTTTATTGAAATATAATCTGCTTTTTAACTTCGTCTTTGCCATAAAACATTTCACTTTACATTTCTAGTATGCTTTGTCACACTAAGAAACTGTTAACATGCAACAATGTTTTGAAGATAACTATCCAGTCTAGAACCTAGGGAATATTTTTAAACAGAAATTACGAATGCATTGTTATAGTGAACAGACGACACAGTGTTGTTATTTGTACATTCTTGCTTGTTAGTTGCACGATAACGTAACGACTATAAGGCTTACATACTTAGAACATATACTACAAATGAGATTTTAATGTAACATTTTGGTTTAGTTGAAAAGACATTCTTTATTTGAAGTACTCTCTGTGAGATTAAAGATGACTTAGCATTTGGTTTCTTTGATAGCTACACGGTTATATCAGGACGCTACTAATGTGTGACACAATTTAGATTTTGCTTTTGCGGTGTATCTGTTTTATATCTGCACAGTTTTTCTGAATTCTTCTGGAAAGGAAAACATGTTTTAGTAGTAACTTTGTGGTATAGCTACAATGAGACAGCCTTTTCTGTAGCACAACAATACGTTACAGTACAGTACTTACTTCATCACGGCAATAAGCGTAGTAACTACGATATCTATACGCAAAGCATTTCACTTTTGTTTATCATGAGGTAAGTACATTGACTTCTGCAGAACTTAGCTTTCGGAGGACGATAACTACGACACTTCCACAGAGATTATCTTATAACAAGACGCACAGTTTAGCGCTACAGTAGACGTATTTGAGTGATTAATTTTGTACTTAAAACATTTATTTTTAAAGATATTTGAAGTACAATGATACAAAGATTTTCCGTGATACATTTCTTTTTATTGCTGTAATCTGTAACATCTGAGGATATAATTACATTAATCCTCAGGGGCGTACACGCTTACTTTGTGTACCATGTGTTTGGCAAGCACAAGGAGCCCTAGCTAATATGGTATTTGCATATACAACTTTATGCATTGGTACCATATTTCTCTAACACAGAATTACACAGCTATGTGATCATTTAACTGAGAGACAAACTTTTTTTTATTACATCAGTGACACATGTTTACGCAATTACACAGTTGGATAACTTCACACTTATGAAATTGTATTTGGTCTCTACTTTGTGAAATGTTCATATTTTTTCGGAACCATTGTGATACTATGAGAGCTTTGAATGATGTATTTGGTGTGGGATCATGATGTTTAAAGTACGTTTGAGGTAGATACTATTGAAATGAGCAGAGAATATTTTTTAGGTTGTGAAGTTATTGCAGAAAGCTACGATGATTTTGAGATTTGGCTGAGGTTTTATGATGTTATGATGACGATGTGTATTACGCTGTTGCGGTATTTTTATGATCAATAAGCTCATGCTATATGAGGAATTTGATTATGCTACGTATTTATTATGATGAAATATTGAAGAAGTGTCTACGAATATGTTTATGTGTATTAAAGCAAGGAATAATGAGTAGTGGTTAGGGACTCTGGTTTGTGAAAAAGGTTGTTGTAAACCTAGAATCGTACTTTAAGAGTTATGAAATGTATGTAAATGCGTGAATGTATTACAATGACGGCGAAAATTTTTTGGACACTGTTATATCAATAGGATTTTGTTTCTACAGATGAATAACGCCAATTCTTGACCTGTGAAATTTTTATATGAGACTGCCATTGTAGCGGAAACTGGTGTCGTAAATATTTCGGTAAGAAAGTTAAGTGACCACGTGCACGTAATGCGTCGTGGGCACCCAGCTGCGCGACAGCCACATGGAAACAAGCCATTAGTGTGTGCCTTTCAGAGACACAAGAGAAAAAAAAAGAGGCAATTCTCTTCGGTATTGACATTCCTTTGTAGAAAGCATCGCAAAAACGACACGCTCATTGCTTGGAAAGATACTTATTTACATCTGCACACCTGACAATGACAAGCGCCTTTCTACGAGAGTTGAGAGAATTTGTACTAACTTATGAAATGTCACATGGCTATTGAATGATATTTTTATGCTTTCCCTTTCATAGTTGCTTATTTCATTTGATATCTGGTTTCCAGCTGTGTTGCAGCATTTGTTTTATAAAATAAAATTAAATGCATTTGCTAATGTAAACAATTTCTGTCAACAGATCTGTTAAATAATCATTTTATGATCCACATTCTTCGATAAAGGAGCACTTGGAAAGGAAAGAACAATAAGAAGTGATTAATAACAGTTACTACATACTTAATTTCCTTTTCAACTACTTGGCAATTTTTTGTAGAATTAACTTTTGTGGTGTACCACTTTAATGACATAGATATTAATATGTGAATAGACATTTCCCTTTTCTGCATTGTTGTCTTTACTGTAATATTTTTTCTGCTTGAGCTTTGTCATGTTTAGATATAAGTTATTGCATTTGCTGCTGCTGTTTGCCAGGCATAGTGCTACTAAATTTCACTTTGTACTACTCTGTTAAGCTAGTTTTACTACTGATTTATTTTTCATGTTTGCTGCTCATTGCCTTATATTAGTTGTAATATTGCTGCTTGCTTTGACAATTTCCATTTTTTCCATTGCTGTTTGTATTAATTGTTTTGTGCTGCAGCATTGCCTCGTCCCTTAGTTAAGCATCTGAGCTCAGTAGATTTAAGATAGCTCAAGAGGGGGTAGACAATATAAGAAACTCAGTATGATGAATTGGAAGAAAAGAATTGAGAAGCTATAAGAAAATGGTTTGGCCAAAAAAGTTGTAAACAGTGGAGAAAAACTATTTTTGAAAGAGGATGTGAACAGAATACAGAAAGCATGCTTGGATAGGACTTTTTTTTTTTGGCTGGAGAAAATATTGAAATAAGAGGGACTGGTTAACAGCATTGCTGGTTCTAAGGAGAATTAGAAAAAAACTTTGTGAATGCACAAGTGGTGGTTTATGGGCTTGCTATATTCTTCGCAAGACTCTTCGATGGTGATTGTGCACCTGGACAGTCACAGCAGATGGCTGCTGGCCTTCTCTACCAGGACTACAGTGGGTCTGTTCTGCGATGAGCTACCTACCAATATTCTTCAAAACGTCGACTGACTCTGCTGTGGGTTTGCTCTGTTGTGGCCCATTACCTGTCTGCATGTCGAGAGTCAGCACTGTCTTTCCGTTGGAAGGACAACAATACCTCTTCACGACTGCATGGAAATCCACTACTTCCATGTGCATTTTCTTTTACTGCTCAGACATTGAGCAAAAACACTGCTATTTTACTGTGATGAACGATCAGGACTGTCTTTATGGACTGAGAGAAAATTTTAGCTTTGACCAACATTGTATCGATAAGTGTGTGCATTTCATTTCTTTGTTATTGTAATTATGAAAATTTTTTTCAAATCTGTATTGGCCACTGCCCAAAACAAATTGTAAAAATTTTTGTGGGGAGCATGGGGGCTATGTAAGTAGGCTGTTTAGGTTTTTTTATTGATAACGTCACATAGCGCTCTGTATGAAAGATCACTGGCTGTGCTGTGTGCAGTCTGTGGCTGGTTGGCATTGTTGTAATACTCGCCATTGTGGTGTTGGGCGGCTGGATGTTAACAGCGCGTAGCGTTGCGCAGTTGGAGGTGAGCCGCCAGCAGTGGTGGATGTGGTGAGGGAGATGGCGGAGTTTTGAAATTTGTAAGAATTGATGTCATGAAATGATACATATATTATGACTATTAAGGTAAATACATTGATTGTTCTCTATTAAAATCTTTCATTTGCTAACTGTGCCTATCAGTAGTTAGTGACCTCCGTAGTTTGTATCTTTTAGTTAGCTGGCAAGAGTGGCGCTCGCTGTATTGCAGTAGTTCGAGTAACGAAGATTTTTGGTGAGGTACGTGATTTGTGAAAGGTATAGGTTAATGTTAGTCAGAGCCATTCTTTTGTAGGGATTATTAAAAGTCAGATTGCGTTGCGCTAAAAATATTGTGTGTCAGTTTAAGCACAGTCGTGTATAATTTTTCTAAGGGGACGATTCAATCTGTCAACACCTGCTTTCTTTGGGATTGGAATTATTATATTCTTCTTGAAGTCTGACATTTATCCTTCAGATTTTCTAAATCAGATTATTTCAGGCTGTACTGCTTGTGCTAATATTTGGAAACTTTGAGCTTACTTTCTCTAATGGTC
This sequence comes from Schistocerca gregaria, assembly GCF_023897955.1. Lineage (NCBI taxonomy): Eukaryota > Metazoa > Arthropoda > Insecta > Orthoptera > Acrididae > Schistocerca > Schistocerca gregaria. Next base: position 291,403,947 of record NC_064927.1, read on the forward strand.
AGTGTTTGAGTTGTTTTTCGAATGATTTTGCCATCACTTCCATATTGCATTCATTAAATGCATGTAAAATAAAATCTTGCTACATTGTAGCTTCGTAGCTGTTGGCACTTAACTTTCATCGTTGATCTATTCTGAGGATTAAATGTTTGAACTAGTAATTGCCATTGTCAGGTGTCAAGCAAATAACACACCTTACATTGAATTCCTGAAACAATTCCGGATAACTCGATGTGTCACACGACACAGTTATGTCCACGAATTTTATTAGTATGCAAATCTAATAAATAAGCCAACATGTTGTGAATTTACACACTAACTCTCACACTGCTAATGGGACGCAAGTAACTTCCCTGGCTTTAGCTACAAGATACATTTGGCTAAAACCTTCGCAGTGAATCATATACTAGACACAAAGAGCCACTGCATAGAATGCTGGAAAAAGTAGCTCTTGTGCCTTTTTTTTAACGAAGCCCCTTCGGAAACCTTTTTTACAGCAACACGGCCAGAGATTGCAGATAAACGCCCGGAGAAACCCAACTAAAAACACTGGTGACTCACTGTAGCCAACTTCATTAAAACTTGCATGAAAGAAAAAGCTGTTTATCTCAGTACTGTGTAGCAGAAGTTAAACTCTGCCCTATGAAAGAAACGATGAATGTAATAGGCTGCCACGTGGTGTGGCCGCATGGTTCGCAGTGCCATGTCAGGGATTACGCGGTCCCACCTTACGGAGCTTCGAGTCCTCCCTCGGTCTTGGGTGCGTGTGTTGTTCTTAGCATAAGTTAGTTCAAGTACTGTTTAAGTCTAGGGACTGATGACCTCAGAAGTTTGGTCCCTTAGGAATTCACACACATTTGAACATTGGTGGAGTTATAAGAAGTATGAGTGCTGTGATTGGCCCGAAAGAAAACGCGTGGCCACCAGCTTTGATAGAGACACATTGCTGACAGAGTAATAGGCTTCTTCTCTTGCAGAAAATCGTCCAGTGTTTGAGCAAGGCGACTGGCGCCGCGCTGAGCCGATTGCGAGAGTCATTATGTGAACGCCTGTTCACAATCTCGTTTAAATTGTAAGGAGTTTAACTGGAGAATCGAACCGAACACTGACATTTAACTTTTTCAAGCAATTTGAGGGCAACGATTTGCGTCTATTCCTGCCAAATAGCGTGTACCATGACAATAAACGTAGCTAGGGAGTAACTAGGAGTCTCAGCTGCACCAAACGTAGGAGATATAGCAGACTGGTGTATATTGGTCGAGAGAGATCCCCTCGCGCCGACAGCCGCCACTGCCGCCGCCAACATAAGGTAAACACGTGCGCTCTCATTACGCCAGCAAGTGATATTCAGTTGACACTCAGAGACGAAGTCGTCTCTGCCTCTCCTATTTGTTCTGTGCATTCAGCCATGACCTGCAGTTAAACATATTCGTGACAGTCGTGCTTAACTGAAGCAGGAACGTGAGATATCCAATCTATCAAAAGGATTGATCAGCCACTGTAGAGTGCTTCATACTATGAATTTATTGAATTATTTTAATTGTGTGCTTCTTCTTAGAGATCTTTACCGAGCCCCATTCAAATTTTGGGTATTTTTGTTGCGCATTTTAGCGTATTTGATGTCTCTGGCCCCAACTGTATTTAATTTGTTTGTATTTGTATCGCCCCCAGGCATGGTCATCAACCATCTTATTATTAAAGAACATTCACAATTGTGCACACACATTATCAATATTTTACCATCCTGGGCGTAATTTTACTAACATTCCTATGTCATGAAGTCATACTTAAAGTAAAAATAAACGTTAATAACGAAAATCTAAGAGTTTCATGTTTGCTAACATGTAGTTACACCTGAACCCGTACAGTAATTTCTATTAGAAATCACGTTCCCTGTACAGGGAGTGTAATAGACCTAACATTGAGATCATTGTCTGATTACATTGCTGTCCATACTGCTGCGCTCTTCTGAACTCTGCAAGCGTGAGGCGGTATCTCCATGCCTTGTAGACCGTATGTTCAACACCAAATCCCTAAAACACTTACAGAGTGTCCTCACCCTTCTGTGGTAGGGACAAATGGTTCAAATGGCTCTGAGCACTATGCGATTTAATTTCTGAGGTCATCAGCCCCCTGTAACTTAGAACTACCTAAGGACATCACACACATCCATGACCGACGCAGGATTCGAACCTGCGAACGTAGCGGTCACGCGGTTCCAGACTGTAGCGCCTAGAACCACTCGCCCTCCCCCCCTCCCCCCCCTCCCCCCGGCCGGCTTTAGGGACACAGATTAGAACCAGTCTCACACATGTTAGACAGTTGCATATGTTCCTTTCAAGGGCTAGTCTGATTACCATCGACATTAATTCAAATTTATTTTTTAAAACTCTTTTAAGAGCCCTAAGTGGCAATTTGTTCTTAAGGTTTTGGGAAAGTGATTCCTTTAATTATTCCGAGTCCAAATGGCATTAGTTAAGAAATGTCTTATCTTATTATCTTGCAAGTTCTGTTGCTCATTCTTGGATCATTTCCATGGTTAATATTGTACTCCGTTTATTGGTGTAATGTGTCCTCTAAATAAATGTGACCTGTCAAAGAAAAAATAATGATTTTATCATGGATGTGACATTCCATGTGTCCTTCTCCTTTCCCATCTTTTGTAAGGCGATTTCAGTCCTCTTTCACTTTCCAAACGTGAAAATGTCCAGTGAGCATTTGCTATTATTGATGAAAGATGGCGATAAGTTTTGTAGTAAATATCACATATTTATTTGAACCAGTTTTGTCCATGTAATTCCTTTTTCTCGGTTTTTAATTTCAATATGAAGTGAGCCAATTGCTTTCTTCGGTTTTTTCTCCGTTTTCCTTAACATGGACATGTTCAGTATTGGGTATAACCACAATCTATGCAACGAAAAGTATATCTAATCTCATCAGACCAACGTTTTGTGTTACGTGTTCACAGTCAAATGTGCGAGTACTATCGTTGTGGTGTACGCAAATTTGGCTGGCTACTTCTGAGAAGCCTTCCCACAATATAGTGATACTGGACCCACAACCTAAGATTGTAAAGACCCCACGAGGCATGGTGACACTGTCCCACACACCGCTGAAGTCACTGTGTGCTACAGTGGACTGCACTAGTTGTGCAGGTGTTCAAGATAGATTTTCATTACTTTTTATTTCTATGTGACTAGAGCTGAATACTTTAAGGTAGAGGTGAATTAGTCAGGCTTGGCCAAACTTCGTTCAGCGGACACGTTTGGTCGACCCTAGATGTAATGTAGCCCAGAGGGGTGTTACACAGATCAGCCGATGTGCAAAGAGGGAAAAATGGTGTGAAAACTGAGTACAACAACTTTTCAGTAGGGACATCGATACTGACAGTATAACAGATGTAAAGTAGCGATGTTTTCAATGTATCTGAAAGAGAGATTGATATTCTTATTATTTACATTTTCAGTGTGATAAATTAACATGATTTAAGCACAACATTTTTCAATAAATCTGACTTTTCGAAAAATAATGGTACATTTTCAGTGCTTTGAATTAATTTATTAAGCTATTTGATTACTCTGAGCTTATATTAATACAGATATCAGAAAGAGATTAGTTCTCACAACTAAACTAAACGGACAGGTCGATATGATACATCCCGAAGCATTAAGGAGAGATGTGGTAACAGAGAGAGGTATGATTGTAAAAAGTTATAGTGAGAGACTGGACTTCAGTAAAGCAGGAGTGTATTTTGTAATAGAAGGAGAGGAGGGCCTGATTACAACAAACAGGTTCAAATGCATTAGGTGCGCAAATTAAAGAGGCCTTTACAGGATGGACTAGTGTGGAAAGGTGCACCAAACTTTTCTTCGTAATGTAGGTCATAATATCTGACAGGATGAGTGAGAAAAAAAAGCGATTAGTTATATAAAATACTGAGTAAAAATATGTAGAAAACAAAAAGTGAAACAACGACGCATCGGGGAAATCCTTCAATATTGTCATTATACTGACAATATAATATCAGCGTGGGAATAACTAAAATCTCTATTACTAACAAGCTAACCCAGAGCACGGTCACCCAGTCTCAGTTGTTTATCTAACGGCTTGTAGTGGAATATTTCATATATGAGCAATTATTAACAGAATTTAAAAAAATAAAATACTTTCATGTTCTTTTCATTGAGAGATGTAATCTTACTTTAAATGTTTAGCACAGTAAGACAAATATTATAGTTAGGAACTGTCTGTGCTGGCTGGTATGCCTTACGTTAGCATCAGTTATGATGATTGTACAATCCCCCGAATGCGTACATTCGGGAGGCCACGAGTTCACGCCCCGACCGCACCCCAGCCGACGGCAGCTTGCAGTCCTCCACCCAGTCAGCGAGGCTAGCAGCCCTCTCGCTCCTTCCGCCGGTGCAGCTCCAAGGAGCGACGCGCCCCGCCACAGCTACGACGGGTCCGTGCAGCGGAGGTGGGAGGTAGCTTCACTGGGCCGGTTGCCCCCCGACCCCCACATTCATCACCAAAAGGCCGTCGTGATTCGGATGCAACTTAAACAATCGTCTCTCCGGCTCTAGACCCGGACAAAATGGCGACACCAGTGCCTGCTTTGAGCCTCCGTCCCGAATCTTTAACATGGCGTTCCCACTCAACTACCACTAGAAACATGCGACAACAGGTGGCCGATACGCTCACCACCAACGATTTGTGCTCCTGTTCATCCCGGAAATGGTATGCGCGTTGCCACATTAGTTCCATTGAAATTCCCCCTTGCTGTGACTCTATTAATATGTCCAATGGTTGAAAAAACTGTGGGTTGGCAGTGTCATTTAAATACCTTAAATTCTGAGATCCTCCTGACCAAGACAACGTATTCCGCGACAATGTCGTAACAGTTGAGCCTGTGATCGTGGCCGGAAGACGGCCTCACAAGATGTACCATTAATGATCATTCTGCTTTCTCGAAGTTCGAGTTTTTCAGCCCTACTGGTCTGACTCCTTCGTAGCTATTCAACCATACATTTTCCGGCGTGAATACGGAGTGTAACGAATGCGTACCCAACCTGGGGAACTTCGTTCGGGCAGGCGGAAGCTCCTTCTCATAACTCGTCCATTTACTTTCCTCAGGAACAAACTCGCTGCATTCAGTTCTCTGTCCAATGGACTCAATTTCTTTTGTATTTTCTCCAAGATGCTATTCTGCTTGTGGCTTCGCCGTACGCTTGACCTATCGAGGTCATATTGCAAGACTTCCAGAGTGGCTATTATAGCACCCTTTGACAGAGTTACCTTCTCTCCGTCAAAGTTATCCTCACTTTTCGCAATTATCTGTTCCACATTAACGTCACTCACATGAGCTAAACTCTTGCGGATAAAACAATGCGAACTATCAAACTCTAAACTGTTTAAGAGCAGCTCAACCACGTATAATGTTCCCCTTGGCAAATCGGTATCCACTGAAACTCACACTATCTTTCCTGAACCTGCTTGTGTTTTATCCTGCTGATCGGTCTTTACTATAAACGTACGCAGGTTAGTTCGTCTCACCTTCATGGTATGTGAACCTTGTGCAATTGTGTTAGTTCCAACTGCACTCCCCCCCCCCCCCTCCCCCATTTGAAACAAATTCTCACTGAGTTCCACTGTACGTTGCAAATAATGAATTTTAGCGCGATGTTTGTCGCGAAATTCTAGCCCAAAAATCACTCAGTAACCTTCGTCTACGCATGACAACACCTCCACGCGCTCACTGAACCTAGTTTCCTCGACTGAAAACTCCAATACTGCCGTACCCAATGATTCCATGCTATCATCCTCAACCCGACGTAACCTACACTATGGTGGCCTCAGTCTCCTCTTTCTCATGAGGTCCAAACTGACAACAGAAACGTTCGCTCTCATGTCCACCAAAAATCTCTATTTCCTCCTACCCACTAAGCCCACCAAGCTACATTCCGTCTGTGCACTAGCTTGCGCCGTTTTGCGGTCCATCTGGACTGCCTTCCGATGGCTGAAGCAATCTCTTTTGCTTTTCAACGGCTGATTCAAAATTGTTCAAATTGCTCTAAGCACTATGGGACTTACATCTGAGGTCATCAGTCCCCTAAACTTAAAACTACTTAAACCTAACCAACCTAAGGACATCACACACATCCATGCCCGAGGCAGGATAATGCCTGATTCCATTGCCGTTGCTTTCCACCCTTACTACAACTACACTCAAATGCGCTCTGGCCCACTATCCCACTCGCGTAGAACTTTAGTTCGTTACACTGCTTCCTTACATGCCCATCCCGACTACATCTATTACACTTGACTTCAAAAGTGAAACGCGGTGGTCCACTCTCTGCTTTGTGGATCTTCCGTGACATTCTAGCGTGTATACCACGCAAAGAAAAAATATAAAAAATAAAACCACTGCTCTATTTTTTGCCTCCTGTGACAGCACGTTATGAGCTTCAGCATTTTGACTCTATACATACGTCTTTGCGTATAGCTTACGGATTACATCCGAGAACGCTTCCACGGACTCGTTTGCGCTGCATCGACAACATTCTTAATTTCTTCCGAAAAAATCACCCATTGTCTGCTTTTAGTACCACCGGTACAATCCAGCTGCTCACTCCTGGAACGTATGTGCTTTACCCAATGTCTCATGGTAGACAACATGTGCTTTGGTGTCCCCCACGAAACGCATCTTAATAACATACAGGGTTGCTTCATCTGACTACCTATTTGCTTCCGCACCGTCCCTAATATCCTTAAAGAAAATTGTCACTTCTTCCATTGCCTTGCCCGAGAAGGGATTGATTAGTGTGACCACCGCCGGGTGATAGGAAACAGAAGATACTCTAAGTCCAGACTGACTCTCCCCTGACTCTGATTGCGACTGACGACGACTCTCCTTAGGAACCTCTAACACACGATTATGGACGCAATTTCTCCTCTTCACTGCTCTGTTAACGCTTGCATTTCCCGAGTTAAAACAGCAACTGCACCTGCGGTAGTAGAACGTGTTTCCACCATTTTGCGTACTCTACTTACACCTTAATTCAACCGATTCTTTTTAGAGAAAAAAGTAAACACAAACTCCCATTTACCTCTACACAAAAAATGTAAACACAAATTAATTCCTCCATCGAATCATCACCCATCCACTCTTAGTACAACTACTTGACAGATTGCGGCGGGGCGGGTTAAAAATCGTTTATCATACTGTTCAAACTAAACGTCCACTTACTTCCGTACGGCTTCTGCTCGACGTTCATTGACCCTGCAAACGTAGATACTTATTAGACGGCGAAAAAGCAGTGTTGAAGAAGACGCCGCCTAATATCTGTCCTGCAAAGACCGCTAAACTCCAGTAGTATTTCTGTTCCTGCAATCTCACATACATCAAGATTTCGGGTAGTGGTATGGTGCATTTTTTATCACAGTAAATGTTCCAAAATTTTGTAGATAAGCCTTTTTATTGCGAAATAAAATCAATCTTGAAAATAATTTAGGAAACGATTGCACTTGAAACTAATATTGTGGCTGCCTTCTTACAAAAGCTATCACCCCAAGACAAACGTCATCAGGAATGTAGATAAATTACATCTTTTCCATGTTCCAATTACGTAATGTTGTACGTAATATAATATTGAATTTTTTCGTATGTCCCACATAACACTTTCACTCATTCTCATTTATTCACACAACAATATAATAAACAGACACAAATTTTTTATGAAATTTTATACTACGAAATGAAGAATAATTAAAGTTTTGAAAATAAAAATTCAAACTAATTGATCTGATATATTGAGGACCCTATGGATAATTTCAAATGGTCACAAAAGACAAACTGTTATCATTCCTAACTGAATTTTTCACCCTGAGTGTTTTAGGTAACTTTCTGAATCTCCGAAACTATTATATGTGCAGTTTCGAAATTTGGAGATCTTCTTCTAAATAACAAAAACAGTGTACCAAGTTTGAAAATAATCGGTAGTATTTAATGTTTTATTTATATTCGTAGGGGGTATGAATATACGATCACTCTAAGTGAAGCCCGTTCACACGCTTGCTAGTAGCGACAGATGTGCTATGAGTCATGGCTAAGGCACAAGTTTGCAGCCTCCTGTACGTTCACTGGGCTCCACGTCTAGGTACCTTACTGCAATAAATGTTATACCGTAATCATAAGATGACCAATATGCCTACAGACAGAACAAAAAGCTGCTACAGCTCTGTTACACGATAACTCGTACTCAAACAAATTGCACTGGCTCTAAATTACCCCATCCACCATTACCTCTAAACAAAGATAAGTCCAAAGGTTTCTGTGGCTGCACAAAAGTAACTATAAACATTTAGTACTGTAACTATGACAAAGAGAGCAAACATAAAAAAGGAGCCGAGCACCATCGCTGCAGCGGACCGTCCGCCTAGGGCAGGTAGTTCAGCGCCCCCAGACAGCTGTGCACCTAGGAGGCCGCGAGTTCGCGCCCCTGCCCTGCACCTGCGGACGGCAGGTTGCAGTCCGCCGGACGATGCTGGCCAGAGAGCGGAGGCTAGCAGCCCTCTCGCCTCTCCCGCCAGTGCAGCTTCAAGGTGCGACGCGCTCCGTCACAGCTATGACGGGTCTTTGCAGCAGAGGTTGGAGGTGGCTTCACTGGGCCGGTTGGCCACCGATATCCATCAACAAAAGGTAGTCGAGGTTGGCCTGCAACTTAAACAATCATCACTCTCCCCGGACAAAATGACGGCACGACTGCCTGTTTATGCCTCCGGGCTCGATTTGTCGGTCTTTTCCCTACGCCTCCGACATCGTTCTTCTGGAGGGGACAAGTGGAGTGCTCTTTGATAATTACTGCGCCAGGTTTCCTCAGTCCGCTTCAGCCTCTTCGTAGAGATCACTAGGCGCTGTTGTAACAGCAACGTATGGGTTCTTCCCTGTGCTGCCTGATTACTTCGCAATTGGATACGGTGACCGCCGGTCCGTGCCTTCCAGCCTGCGAGCGGTGTCAAAACCTACCTCGCAGAATCGTTTGCAAAATGAGAACATTTGCCGCGCCTGCCATGCGACGTGCCAGTTGGTCCCTTTAACTACTGCCTCCCAGCCTTAGCGCTGCGAAATTTACAAGAATTCCTCAAATCCGCGCCTATACTTATTCATGTCGCAGCAACGAACAAATTACTCAGATTTCATTCATCCAGTATTTGAGAATAATAGCACTTAGCGACGTCTAATAAACTTTCCACATAATTTTAAATCTGTATGAAACTTTTACTCACAGGCATGCACCACAAAATCATGAAAGGGAAAAAGAGCTTCTGTTTCTACGTTTTCACTGTTCATACAGTGAAAACGTCGCTCGAAGCATGACACTTTAATTCACTACTTCTTTATTTCTGAATGTATTCTTGACGCATTTTGCACACAATATCAACATATGCCATTGAAAATACAAAATTATACCGTTCCATGACACATAAAAATTGAGATACTTAAAAAAGTAGCTTCTTGTTAAAAATGAGCTCAAATTACCATTTAGTGTTTCATAATGACAGTACTTAGCGGACCGAGTGACTGGTTAACACACTGGACTCACATTCGGGAGGACGACGGCTCAATCCCGCGTCCGGCCATCCTGATTTAGGTTTTTCGTGATTTCTCTAAATCGCTCCAGGCAAATGCCGTGATGGTTGCTTTGAAAGGGCACGGCCGACTTCCTTACCCATCCTCCCCTAATCCGATGAGACCGATGACCTCGCTGTTTGGTCTCTTCCCCCCTAACAACCATACCAGTACTTAGCGATTTTAAAGAGAGTACTTAGCGATCTGCAACAAATTTCAAACATAAATGCAAACCCTTTCTCGCCTATATGCTCAACTTCATATATTCCACACTTTTCCACCTTACGCACAATTCAATTATATTTATATTCTGAATTAGTGTTCTAAGTTTATGCATTCATCTGAAAAGCTGGGAGTTGAGGAAGTCATTACCTAATATTGAGCTGAATGGGCTTTGCTTCAAGACATCGTTTGGAAGCCTTGCAGAGTACTAGGCGAAACATTAAGCTACTAAAGCCAAGTATTAATTTGTACCACGTTATGAAATAAAATTAAAGCTACCTAAAGCTACCTCAGAGACTAACGATTGTGATAGCCGAGATTTTGCCTACACATCGAGCTCTTCAATACGGCCGGCAGCTGTGGCCGAGCGGTTCTAGGCGCTTCAGTCTGGAACCGCGCGACCGCTACGGTAGCAGGTTCGAATCCTGCCTAGGGCACTGATTTGTGTGATGACTTTAGGTTAGTTAGGTTTTAGTAGTTCTACGTTCTAGGGGACTGATGGCCACAGATGACTTTCCTTCACATATCCCCACAAGAAAAGAAAAGTATGGCGGCCATGTCTGGCGATATTGGAGGCCAAGAACGAAGGGCAGTGTCTCGGGATTCCGTACGCCCTGCCCAATTTTGAGTCAGAGTGACTCTGAGAAAGTAACATAACATTGTTTTGCCGTGCGGGAGCTCCATCCAGTTGGAAAATGAAGTCATCGGAGTCGTCCTGAAGTTGTGGAAAGAGCCAATTGTGCAAAATTTTAAGATATTTCGTTTCAGTCACTGTGTATTTTTCTTATAAGAATTTCGAGGTCGATCTGTACTCTTAACCTTGCACAAGCATCCTGATTCTTCAAATTCGTGGTACCAACGACAAACGTTTTTGGATGCAGGCGAATTAATACCAAAACGCCGACGGGAAGCGCGTTGGACCGAAATCACTCACTCTCTGCAAACTGCAGCTCACAAAACTCCTTCTGTTGAGCGGACGTTATCTTACTTCTGATTGACGGCAAAGTCAGAAGACGTATTGACTGACATCTAAAGGCTGTTTACTAAAACTCGAGGCAACGCCCATTCGAGCAACACACACTTCCTTGCCGGGACGTCCCATGTTTCGTGATTATTACCGTCCAGTATAAGGTCAATCGTTTTCAAACACCGCCTACAATGTATTGAATCCTATCCATTTGTTGCTCCACAGTGCATTAAACCTTATATCTATGAAGATTGGTGCATTATCGGCGTTCATATGACGACAGCAATCATATCGACGAGCTGCTGTGGCGACAGCGGCGGTCACCGAGGTTAACCGAAAGCAGCGCCCGGCAGGCGGCGCGTGGAAGTCGCTCTCGCAATTGACCCGGAGACGCTCGGCTGGCTTTCTATTGCTTTGGAGGACATCTGTCCTTCGGTGGCGCGTTCTCTTTCTACGGCAGCGAGTGGAATGACTTGCTACTGTGCAGTCTGTCACCATTGCTGGGGCACAAGGCCACTATTTTGTGGTCGCAGTTTCAAGAAAGAAAGAAAGCTACGGTCGGCATTATTGGCTGTGAGACCAAAAAGGGTGGGTAGGTTCAGCCGTCTAATCGTGAAACGGATTATTTTACAGTGCACCATGACTTCCTTCCTCGCGGGGTGTAGGAGTCGTGCCCTAAGCGCAAATGTTGAGCGTAGACAACCGTTATATATCTGTGGTGTCATGTATGAGTTGTATGAGGCCGTGAGAGGCAATGCCCTAAACCCATGGCGGCACATAGCCTACTCTTCTCGAAAAGCGCCAGTTGTAGTGGATCGGCAGATATACACTTACAAATTTGAATTATATATTAATACCTTCAGCTGCTAACGGGCGTTGATGTATATCAGCAGCGACAGATGAAAATGTGTGCCCCGTCCGGGACTCGAAGCCTGGATCTCCTGCTTACATGGAAGACCCTCTATAAATCTGAGCCACCGAGGCACAGAGGATAGTGCGACTGCAGGGACTATCTCACACACGCCTCGTGCGAGACCCACATTCTCACCTTATGTATCCACACACCGATGATGGTCGAAGTAGAGAGGATATAAAATGTAGACTGGCAATGGCAAGGAAAGCGTTTCTGAAGAAGAGAAATTTGTTAACATTGAGTATAGATTTAAGTGTCAGGAAGTCATTTCTGAAAGTATTTGTATGGAGTGTAGCCATGTATGCAAGTGAAACATGGACGACAAATAGTTTGGACAAGAAGGAATAGAAGATTTCGAAATGTGGTGCTACAGAAGTATGCTGAAGATTAGATGGGTAGATCACATAACTAATGAGGAAGTATTGAATAGGATTGGGGAGAAGAGAAGTTTGTGGCACAATTTGACAAGAAGAAGGGATCGGTTGGTAGGACATGTTCTGAGGCATCAAGGGATCACCAATTTAGCATTGGAGGGCAGCGTGGAGGGTAAAAATCGTAGAGGGAGACCAAGGGATGAATACGCTAAGCAGATTCAGAAGGATGTAGGTTGCAGTAGGTACTGGGAGATGAAGAAGCTTGCACAGGATAGAGTAGCATGGAGAGCTGCATCAAACCAGTCTCAGGACTGAAGACCACAACAACAACCACATCCTTAGTATCCCTACCCAACAAACTCATTACTCGTGGAAGACATTCTTACCAAGTCCCGTATGAGTTCGGGTAATATGTGTGCATCCGCACAGAAGAGAAAGGTCATCGCCGGTATTGCCAGAACTATATTCTTATATGGATATGCTGTCTGTTGCCCTCGGTGGCTCACATGGATAGAGCGTCTGCCATGTAAGCATGAGATCCCAGGTTCGAGTCCCGATAGGGGTACACATTTTCACCTGTCCCCGTTGATATATATCGACCCCCGTCAGCAGCTGGAGGTATTAAGTTCTAGACGGCTGCAGGTCATTAATGGTGTCTGTTCTTTCTGACATGTCCGAAAGAACAGGCACCATATCCAAATAAGTATATATCCACTTACACCCTCAGCAATAACTACTTTGTTCATAACGGCCTGTTCTGATTCGGATGTCCTCTGGCGTATCTGGAGATAACCGCAGTGATAATTACTTTGTGATTGAAAGGGAAATGACAGTGAGTGTAGTTCAGTTCAATCTGTCTGTATTGTATACGATCGAATATAATAATCCCATTTGTTTTATGAAACAATCATTAACCAAGTGGCGTTTCTCTCCAGTTTGGGAATGCAGGGATCTACACTGATGTGCAAAACTTAAGGACGAAAGTAACTTTCACCTGATGTGTCATTGCCAAGTAACAAAAGTCGAAGAAACATGGATCATACGTAGGAAGAACTGCCACATATAGTACAGAAGGCAACTGAAAGAAATAGACAATGAAATGTAACAAAAACGACAGTTTTATTCAAAAAGAGAATAATTGCACTGAAGGCACCGCCATTCATTATCGTCCCTTTGATATTAAAATATACTAATAGGTCGTGTATTCACCATGCGTGCAATACATGCTCTGCAAAGTGCTGTCATGCTGACCATAAGGGTAGTATGGGGTCCTTGTGGTAGTGCGTTCCAGTCCTTCGCGAAGGAAGCTGGCAGCTGCTGGATGGTCTTTGGCGGATGCGTACGTGATGAAACGTGTATCCTCAACGCATTCCACGCGTGTTGAATGGACTTTGTGTCGGGGGACCGATTAGGTCAGTGCATTCTTCGAATGTCCTCTCGTTGAAAGAGCCCCTCCACCTACGCTATTCGATGCGGTCGCTCATTGTCACCCATAAAAGGAACTCAAGGCCTAACGTAACTCTGGAAAAACACGAATGAGAAGGGAATACTGCGCCACAGTGACGCTGGCCAGTGAGTGCACCGTGTTCGAAGGTGTAGGTCTGTACGCTCGCATGCTATTATGGTACCCCACACCACAACACCTGGACCAAAGAACGATCATGTTCGACAAGTTTCCTCAATTTACTACGTATACCACTTCTCACCGTGTGAGACTAAGTCTAGCATTATCGAAAATGATCACCTCGAGCGATTCAGATCTTATGGTGTATAGGGCACACCAAGGACCGTCCAGCAGTTGTCACTCGTGCTGGTGGAGTAATGGAACACCCTACGACAGGAACTCTTTACTGACATTGCGCTAGCATGAAACCACGTTTGCAGAGCATACAATGGCGATCATACACCTATTTTTTTTTTGTCATCAGTCTACTGACTGGTTTGATGCGGCCCGCCACGAATTCCTTTCCTGTGCTAACCTCTTCATCTCAGAGTAGCACTTGCAACCTACGTCCTCAATTTTTTGCTTGACGTATTCCAATCTCTGTCTTCCTCTACAGTTTTTGCACTCTATAGCTCCCTCTAGTACCATGGAAGTGATTCCCTCATGTCTAAGCAGATGTCCTATCATCCTGTCCCTTCTCCTTATCAGTGTTTTCCACATATTCCTTTCCTCTCCGATTCTGCGTAGAACCTCCTCATTCCTTACCTTATCAGTCCACCTAATTTTCAAAATGGTTCAAATGGCTCTGAGCACTATGGGACTCAACTGCTTAGGTCATCAGTCCCCTAGAACTTAGAACTAATTAAACCTAACTAACCTAAGGACATCACACACATCCATGCCCGAGGCAGGATTCGAACCTGCGACCGTAGCACCTAATTTTCAACATTCGTCTATAGCACCACATTTCAAATGCTTCGATTCTCTTCTGTTCCGGTTTTCCCACAGTCCATGTTTCACTACCATACAATGCTGTACTCCAGACGTACATCCTCAGAAATTTCTTCCTCAAATTAAGGCCGGTATTTGATATTAATAGACTTCTCTTGGTCAGAAATGCCTTTTTTGCCATAGCGAGTCTGCTTTTGATGTCCTCCTTGCTCCGTCCGTCATTGGTTATTTTACTGCCTAGGTAGCAGAATTCCTTAACTTCATTGACCTCGTGACCATTAATCCTGATGTTAAGTTTCTCGCTGTTCTCATTTCTACTACTTCTCGTTACCTTCGTCTTTCTCCGATTTACTCTCAAACCATACTGTGTACTCATTAGACTGTTCATTCCGTTCAGCAGATCATTCAATTCTTCTTCACTTTCACTCAGGATAGCAATGTCATCAGCAAATCGTATCATTGATATCCTTTCACCTTGTATTTTAATTCCACTCCTGAACCTTTCTTTTATTTCCATCATTGCTTCCTCGATGTACAGATTGAAGAGTGGGGGCGAAAGGCTAAAGCCTTGTCTTACTCCCTTCTTAATACGAGCGCTTCGTTCCTGATCGTCCACTCTTATTATTCCCTCTTGGTTGTTGTACATATTGTATATGACCCGTCTCTCCCTATAGCTTACCCCAACTTTTTTCAGAATCTTGAAGAGCTTGCACCATTTTATATTGTCGAACGCTTTTTCCAGGTCGACAAATCCTATGAACGTGTTTTGATTTTTCTTTAGCCTTGCTTCCATTATTAGCCGTAACGTCAGAATTGCCTCTCTCGTGCCTTTACTGTTCCTAAAGCAAAACTGATAGTCACCTAGCACATTCTCAATTTTCTTTTCCATTCTTCTGTATATTATTCTTGTAAGCAGCTTCGATGCATGAGCTGTTAAGTTGATTGTGCGATAATTCTCGCACTTGTCAGCTCTTGCCGTCTTCGGAATTGTGTGGATGATGCTTTTCCGAAAGTCAGATGGTATGTCGCCACACTCATATATTCTACACACCAACGTGAATAGTCGTTTTGTTGCCACTTCCCCTAATGATTTTAGGAATTCTGATGGAATGTTATCTATCCCTTCTGCCTTATTTGACCGTAAGTCCTCCAAAGCTGTTTTAAATTCCGGTTCTAATACTGGATCCCCTATCTCTTCTAAATCGACTCGTGTTTCTTCTTCTATCACATCAGACAAATCTTCACCCTCATAGAGGCTTTCATTGTATTCTTTCCACCTATCTGCTCTCTCCTCTGCATTTAACAGTGGAATTCCAGTTGCACTCTTAATGTTACCACCGTTGCTTTTAATGTCACCAAATGTTGTTTTGACTTTCCTATATGCTGAGTCTGTCCTTCCGACAATCATATCTTTTTCGATGTCTTCACATTTTCCCTGCAGCCATTTCGTCTTAGCTTCCCTGCACTTCCTATATTTCATTCCTCAGCGACTTGTATTTCTGTATTCCTGATTTTCCCGGAACATGTTTGTACTTCCTTCTTTCATCAATCACCTATTAAGAACCTTGAATCACCCTTTGTATTTCAAGGGGACCATCATGAATCGCTGTGACTTAAGTGTAATTATAAGATTTGAATAAAAAATGTCATTTCTGTTCGTCTCAGCGCGTATTTCTTTCAGTTGCATTCTGCACTATACTGTAGCAGTTCTGTCTATGTGTGGTCCATGTTTCATCGAGCTTTGTTACTTGGTAGTGACAC
This sequence comes from Schistocerca gregaria, assembly GCF_023897955.1. Classification (NCBI taxonomy): domain Eukaryota; kingdom Metazoa; phylum Arthropoda; class Insecta; order Orthoptera; family Acrididae; genus Schistocerca; species Schistocerca gregaria. The sequence continues at coordinate 291,420,204 of NC_064927.1, forward strand.
ATCGTCCGAAAGTTACTTTCGTCCCTGCGATAATCACTGTGATCTACTGAAGCTAATCTGTCTGTTTCTACGCTCCAGATCCTGAAAACGCAAAAAAATGACTCAACTCCTACTCTGGTGAAACTACATGAAACGCGAAACTAATATTCAAATCTCCGACTAAGCGCAGGCTGATATCTAACTGAAATTGTCAGTCCTTTGGCCCAGGATCTGCATCCGACTGCGTAATTGGTTAACATCTTCACTACACTTAACATGACGTTCAGAGTTCTCGGATATTCTACACTGAAAGATGATGCACCGTGCTGTATTCAATTCCATGGTTCATCGGTTTACATCCGTACCAATGTAACTACAGAATTTTCAAACAGAATTAGGCATCATTAAATGAATTGCATCTAACACTGGCTACATCTCTGATTTAACTGACAACAAACTAAGAAGAAAAGTTTTACACTAGGCCACCAGGAAAAGTCATGTCTAAAACCAACTTGTATAATATCCCACACATAGGGACGTTATCCGACAAATTAGCCAAAGCTCTCAAATCCTACAACTATAAAACTTCATTCTATGTAAGAGGCTCTACAGCTCGTTTCTTATTCAACAGGAAGGACAAAACAAATTTATTAAGTAAGAATGGTTTATATAAAATCACTTGCAAATGTCTGCAATAAACTGTATGTTGGTCAAACAGGTAAGACTGTGGCAACTAGGCTGACTGAACACGAACGCAGCTGGAGATTACGAAAACCAGACTCCACCTTTATCGAACATGTGATGAAGGAAGGACACGGATACCAAGTCCACACAGAAGCGCTACATATAGCCAACAAAGGTAGAAAACTAAACCCATTAGGAGCACTTGAGATAAACAGACATTTAGCGCAAAATCCCCCGCTGGTTCTAAATTATCAATTACAGCTGAGCACGTCCCCACTTTTACGCTTCATATGATGCAGTCAACCAGTCACATACATACAGACCGTGACAATGATAGAATTTGATGTTCCTTATATTTCCTAACTCAGAAACTTAAATTTTATTACAATATAACTTGTACTACTATAATAGTGTGTATTTGAATTATGTTTTGTGTTTAATATTACCTTCTGCGTAAACTGTAATTCACAACGTAAAATTGTCTGTTTCACAATATTAGTGACGAGTGCTCAGACAGTTCTCACCAGTGTCACGATCTCACAAACTACTGCACCATAACCATTTAACCAGTAATACTGTAACATTCTGTATTTTACTTATTGTGTTTAATATTGAACATTACGTAAAATTCAATTCACAACGTTGAAAGCAAGTTTGGTGCTCAACGTTCTGTGCAAGTGTATAGTATCTTTGCGTATAATCTTTAGTTACCTAAGAACTAGTGTCCTTTCGGACGCTAGTAAGTTGTTTCCAGGATATGGGTCAATAAGCCGAAAACTAATTAGAAATTTAAAAAAATCAGTGGAACAAAAACAATTTACTTATTTTTCAACCTTAAATTTAAATATACTGTAAGTAGGCTGTTTAGGTTTTTTTTATTGGTAACGCCACCTCTGTATAAAAATCACTGGCTGTGCTGTGTGCAGTCAGTGGCTGGTTGGCATTGTTGTAATACTCGCCATTGTACCGTTGCGCAGTTGGAGGTGAGCCGCTAGCAGTGGTGGACGTGGGGAGAGAGATGGCGGAGTTTTGAAATTTGTAAGACTGGATGTCATGAACTGCTATATACATTATGACTTTTGAGCACTATTGAGGTAAATACATTGTTTGTTCTCTATCAAAATCTTTCATTTGCTAACTATGCCTATCAGTAGTTAGTGCCTTCCGTAGTTTGCATCTTTTAGTTAGCTGGCAGTAATGGCGCTCGCTGTATTGCATTAGTTCGAGTAACGAAGATTTTTGTGAGGTAAGTGATTTGTGAAACGTATAGGTTAATGTTAGTCAGGGCCATTCTTTTGTAGGGATTTTTGAAAGTCAGATTGCGTTGCGCTAAAAATGTTGTGTGTCAGTTTAAGCACAGTCATGTATAATTTTTCTAAGGGGACGATCAGTTTAGCCGGCCGCCGTGGCCCGGCGGTTCTAGGCGTTCCAGTCCGTAATCGCGCGACTGCTACTGTCGCAGGTTCGAGTCCTGCCTCGGGCATGGATGTGTGAGATGTGGCGTTCGCTGGATTATTCAGTGGTTTGGTATTTAACTAATTTGAAAATGAAAATAATAATCTTATTTTATTACATTGAGTAGTTACTAAATAATTTTTCTCCCGGCTAAAGATTTGATCAAGTTGCTAAAGAACTCCAAGGTAACGTTGTGTTAAAGGGTTGTCTGTAAGTTGTGTAAGTGTCACTAAATCACAGTTCATACAACGGATTCTATACAACTATGGATTATGATGGAAACAGATATCTTCAGCAAAATGATCATTAAGTTGTGTACGTGTCACTAAATCACAGTTCATACAACGGATTCTATACAACTATGGATTATGATGGAAACAGTTATCTTCAGTAAAATGATCATTAAAACAGCCGAATATCAGCCGCGCACAACACTGACGTATGTTACCTGAAACAATATTCTTCGCAACTCGTGCGTAAATAATTTCGGCTCCATACATCAGCTAGAAAAGTTTGTTATAACGTTCGTGCTAAGAGCGCTGTTTTTTAAGAACCAATCTGATTTGAATCATTTGCATTCAAATGAGTTCGGGACCATCGGTAGGTAGGAGACGAGGTACTGGCAGAAGTAAAGCTGTGAGTACCGGGCGTCAGTCGTGCTTCGGTAGCTCAGATGGTAAGTCTGCGTTCGGCAGGGCAGCAGTGCGCACCGCGATCGGCCGTCCACGCCGCTGCGCCCGCGGAGTGTTTTGTTTACATCGTCGTCACAGCGATTCTCAGTCGACCACGCTCTAATGGCCAACTCTTACAGGAAGAACACTCTTAAGTTCACCTTCTCAAATGAATACGCACGATCCAAAGCACTGGCCGTCGAACGCTTCCTACGCGAAGACGTGAAGATCCCCCGTGACGAACTCATCGGCATACACCTATCGATCATTAGCAGCGTCGTTTATGTTAAGATGACTTCTGACGCTGCCTGCAATGAGATTATTCAAAGGACGCGACATGGACTAAAATTTCGGCACTCCGACGGAAACTTCGGGCCTGTGGATGTCGACCATGCAGGACTTGGCCTTCGGACGATCCGTGTATTCGAACTGCCTTTCGAGGTAAAAGAAGATGAAGTCATCGCGGCGCTAAGCCCGTTCGGAAAAGTCCAGAGCCACTTAGCCGAGACATGGGCACAGTTTACGACGTATCCGGTGCTTAATGGTGTGAGACAAATCCGAATCGATCTCAAACGGCACGTTCCATCGTACATTTCTATCGGCGGCTGCCGCGCGGTGGTCATTTACGACGGACAACCTCGAACATGTTCCGGTTGTGGCAAAGAAGGCCACGTCCGTAATGAATGTCTGCAACGCCGCATCACACAACTAAGGCCCGACGATACGAACACCGACAGAACCACGACCACCCTTCCAGTCACCTATGCGGCGACACTGCACGTTCAGCCCACACATGACGCCGTTCATGAGCATCTCTCTGGTCCAATACACTCGGAGGCGTCCCAGCACCTTGACACCGACGATGCCGCCCGTGAACATGTCCAACAGCCGGACACACCCACGCTAGAAGATCACAAGGATGCCAGTGAGAGTGTTCTGGGGAATGACGACCGCATCATAGCACCCGCGGCTTTTGTACCCGAACGACGTGAATCTCTTCCTTCCTCAGACACCGAAACTCATTGCCGAAAGCAGAAGTCGCCCAAACGACGAAAAAAACGCCGCAAGACATCAGAATCAACCATTGAGCCCCCTCCGCAGGACGAAGAGATGGCACATCACTCTGACGGAGAACACGATAACACTTTCTCCTCCGCCACGGAGACGCGTCATCCAAAAGACGGTGAACCGTCCAACAGGGAGCGTGCGCAAGCCCCGCGCCCTGAAGCCATGGAACATAGCACGCCTGTTGTCACCGACGCAACTGAGCCGACTCGGCCGGCGCTGCCACCTCTCGCCGATGTCAAACCTGTCGGACATTTTTCATGGGCGGATGACACGGATTTCCCACCTCCATCTGATGCGGAAATGAGATCTGTTCCTTCGTTAGACCAACACTAAAATGGGGGAAGTTTCTACGGCGACTACTGCGACTTCTGTGGACTTCCAGCATCCACCACAACAATCTTCACCAGCTACGACCCTATCGGCAGCACGAATCTCCCATCAGGCGTACCGAATAGCTACTATCAATACTAATAATATCGGCTCCCACGCTAAACTTCAACTGCTCCGTGACACGCTAAGGGCAGCGGACATCAACATCGCCCTGTTACAAGAACTGAGGACAGCAACTTGGGCTGGGTGTTATGGATATGAGACGTACGCCGCCCCTGCAGCTATGGAACACACAGGCGCAGCCATCCTCCTCCGAGAAGGGATTGCAGTTTCCGATGTCGCATACCTCCCAACAGCGCGAGGGGTGGCCATCACAGTTGACGGACTCAAAATCATTAATCTGTACGCCCCATCGGGCACTGATAAACGGAGGGATCGCTCCCAGTTCTACGCAGAAGATATCACACCTTTATTCCTCGGCCGATACGATCATCTCATCGTAGGTGGAGATTTCAACTGCGTTCTCGAGCGCACAGACCAATACCCCCATTTCACCACATGTCCGGAACTTCGCTTCCTCGTCCGCCGCCTTCGTCTCCTCGACACTTGGCGAGTGGTACACGGCGACCGCCCGGGGTATACACACATTACGAGCCACTCCGCCAGCCGACTTGACAGAATATACATCTCTAACGCTCTAAAATCAGTTCTCCTCGACGCGGAACGTTGGCCGTCTGCCTTTTTGGATCATGACATCTACATCTGTACCATGAACCTACGTCGACAATCTATATGGCGCGGTGCAGGACCTTGGAAACTCAATATAGCACTACTGCGGGACCCTGAATGTCGACAACAGGTCACCGACACGTGGCACACCTGTGTTCAACGAATTACGCGTTACGAGACCACACTGCAGTGGTGGTTGCTGTGCGCCAAACCGGCCATCCGACGCACATTGACACACTATGGCAGAGCCAAAGCCAGGTGGAATCACCATACAACTGATTTCTACTATAGCGCTCTACGTGAACTCATGGATCAACCTCCATCCCCGGATCGTCTAAAAGAAGCTCAACGCATTAAGGCGAAGATTTTAACCTTGACCAGATGTCGTCTAGAGGGAGCTATTGTACGAGCACGCAGCCAAGATAGGATTAACGGTGAAGAACCTTCTATGCATCATATTATTCAAAATGTTCGTCGACGCCGACAGGCTTTAATGACAACTTTAGACTTACCTGATGGACGCCGGCTGACTTCGCAAGCTACCATTGCGGATGCATTCACAACGCACTATAGAGTTTTATATCAAGAGGTACCTGCCGGTGCAGAAGCCATTGCTGAGGTTACCCAGGAGACACTTGGTACTCTAAACGCAGCAGCGGCTACCCTCCTGACTTCTGAAGTGACCAACGACGACGTCCAAGGCGCTGTGGCTAAAGGGTCTCTGAATCGATCTCCCGGCCCGGATGGTTTACCTCTCGAATTTTACAGAACCTTCCAAGATTTGATGATGTCACGATGGAGGGACATGTACTGGGAACTTTTGTCCGGCGCGGCGGACCCGCCACCAATGTTCATGGAAGGCTTACTTGTACCAGTCACGAAACCCGCAGGAGGAACACGACTCGACAGTTATCGGACGATCACGTTACTCAATTCCGACTTCAAGATTTTCACACGCCTTCTAGCAGTGCGACTCAAACATGTCTTACGAGACATTGTTTCCCACGAACAAACATCTTTAGGCGGCGATCGTAATATACAGACAGCCCTTAGTGAATATCGAGATGTGATCGCTGTGGCAACACACTCGAGGCTGCCAGGGGCTTTAATCTCCATCGACTTCAAACAAGCGTTTGACCGCGTCAATCATGTATTCCTGAACGCAGTGATGAACCGAATGGCAATTCCCCCGACGTTCACGCAAGTGGTTATGCGGCTCCTTCGTGGAGCAACGTCCAGACTTCTCGTCAACGGCAGACTTACAGAACCTATACGGATTGAACGCTCAGTACGGCAGGGTTGCCCCTTGTCGACGGTGCTTTATGCCATTGCGATGGAACCACTCATTTGCGGATTACGGCGACGTTTGACAGGTATTCCACTCCGGGATCATATGTTCCGCTGCCGAGCTTACGCGGACGACTTAGCCCTCGTCGTACGTTCAGCGGCCGACGTACAAGCTGCAATGCAGTGGATTACCCGTTACAGTGAAGGGGCAGGGAGCGCTATGAACGTGGCAAAATCATGCGTCATGAAGATCGGCCGCGGCCTTCCCGCAGACAGCGTCGTCCCATTTCAACTGGTGGACACTCTTCGCTGTCTCGGGTTGGTGTACACGCGAGACATTCGCAGCACCTCGGCGATCAATTATCGGTCGCTGCTGCAACGCATCCGGGCCAACATACAAAATCACATTCTACGCCCGCTGAATATGTGCCAGAGAGTCACCTTCGTCAATAACCATCTGGCAACCCGGATACCCCATATAGCGCAGATTCTGCCCATCACTGCGACAATGGCGGCCAGATTACAGGCGGTTTTCGGCTATTTCATTTTTTCTGGACACATATTCAAAGTCCAGTATGAAGCTCTCACCTTACCGAAGCGGGATGGTGGCCTCGACCTGGTTAATGTGAGAGCCAGGACTACGGCACTTTACACCAATACTATGCTCCGGTTATGGAAAAGCCAAAATGCTAGTTTTACTGGAATGTTGACCACCGAGCTCGCACCTGTTTCGAGACGCCCACCGACGTCTTTGGCGCACATCCCACCTCTGATGTCACATATCGGCCGTTTCTTTTTGGAGTACAGCTACATATGCACCGAGCTCCCCAGGACCAGGAAGACGACCACCCGCGCCATCTACCGCCTTCTCCAAAAGTCTCCACCACGCAGCCCCGCCGAAACACGTCAACCTCAGGTTTCATGGCCTACAGTTTGGAAAACGATCCACCAACCATATCACACCACTGACACCACCTCTATGTGGTACCTTCTCGTCAACGGCAAGTGTACTACAAGACAGAAACTGCATCGTATTGCACTGGTGGACTCACCCCTGTGCCTCAAATGCAATGTCGAAGATACAGATTTACATCGTTTTGAGTGTGGGCCAGCAGCAGCTGTCTGGACCCTCGTACAGAAGATTGTGGCTTTCTACCTCCGAGTACCACCACATCATGTTTCTCCTACTATAATGATATATCCTGACACGACCTACTTTCCACCGGCTAAGTGGCACGCCGTCACATGGATCAGTGGCATGGCTGTCAACTACCTCTTCCGGGACGACATCGTCGATCCGGTGGACTTCTGGACACGCCTCCAAGTACGTCACCACACCCTTCGCCGACATCGACACTATCGGGCCACTTTCGCGAACTATTTACAGAGTATTTTCACCAACCCACCTCAAAGCTGGAATCTCAACGAACATTGCCAACCAAGACTGGACGATCCCACGTTCCCCTTCAATGGTCAATGATAGAATGCATTTTGTTCTGATGGCGCGCCAAAGTGGAGCATGGCGCGGAAAGTATTTCTATTTTATTTCACTTCTCTTTTCTCCTCCTCTTCTAAGTTTTTTCTTCTTATACATGTTTATCCCTTTCACACATAGCTCTCTATCTGCAGCCTATTTGTTTTTTCTTTCTCCTGTGCTCCCCCAAAACAAAAACAAAAAAGACTAAAAGAAAAGAGTTTGCTCCTTCATGTTTAAAAAAAAATAAAAAATAAAAAATAAAAAATAGAAGGCCTTTGCGGAAATATAGCTACCTCTTATGTTTTCCATTTTCAAAGGGTATTGTGTTATTTTATGAAGAACGTCGTCTCTTATTTTCATGTTCAAGAGGTTTTTTTTTAATATAAATTTTCTTATTTAAAAAAAATGGTAGAGCGCGAAAGGTAAAAAAAAAAGATGGTAGAAAAAAAAAGAAAAAAAATTGTAGAGCACTTGCCCGCGAAAGGCAAAGGTCCCGAGTTCGAGTCTCGGTCGGGCACACAGTTTTAATCTGCCATGAAGTTTCATATCAGCGCACACTCCGCTGCAGAGTGAAAATCTCATTCTGGAAGTTACAAATAATCATTCACTCATACTTATAATAATAATGACCTCTATTTTCAAATAATAATTAACAAATAATTACAATTTCTTAACAGTTTGATATGCGTCTTGCGTGCTGAACCTACAAAAGCCATCCAACAAAAGGTAAAAAACAAAGGAAGACAAATACAGATCATAAAAGTAATTTACAATTATCATTGTCTTTGTATGATACACATCGATATGTCCAACTACACTCCTGGAAATGGAAAAAAGAACACATTGACGCCGGTGTGTCAGACCCACCATACTTGCTCCGGAGACTGCGAGAGGGCTGTACAGGCAATGATCACACGCACGGCATAGCGGACACACCAGGAACCGCGGTGTTGGCCGTCGAATGGCGCTAGCTGCGCAGCATTTGTGCACCGCCGCCGTCAGGTCAGCCAGTTTACCGTGGCATACGGAGCTCCATCGCAGTCTTTAACACTGGTAGCATGCCGCGAGAGCGTGGACGTGAACCGTATGTGCAGTTGACGGACTTTGAGCGAGGGCATATAGTGGGCATGCGGGAGGCCGGGTGGACGTACCGCCGAATTGCTCAACACGTGGGGCGTGAGGTCTCCACAGTACATCGATGTTGTCGCCAGTGGTCGGCGGAAGGTGCACGTGCCCGTCGACCTGGGACCGGACCTCAGCGAAGCACGGATGCACGCCACGACCGTAGGATCCTACGCAGTGCCGTAGGGGACCGCACCGCCACTTCCCAGCAAATTAGGGACACTGTTGCTCCTGGGGTATCGGCGAGGACCATTCGCAACCGTCTCCATGAAGCTGGGCTACGGTCCCGTACACCGTTAGGCCGTCTTCCGCTCACGCCCCAACATCGTGCAGCCCGCCTCCAGTGGTGTCGCGACAGGCGTGAATGGAGGGACGAATGGAGACGTGTCGTCTTCAGCGATGAGAGTCGCTTCTGCCTTGGTGCCAATGATGGTCGTATGCGTGTTTGGCGCCGTGCAGGTGAGCGCTCTAGAAGGTGTAAGTCAACTACCCTGGCCAGCAAGATCTCCGGATCTGTCCCCCATTGAGCATGTTTGGGACTGGATGAAGCGTCGTCTCACGCGGTCTGCACGTCCAGCACGAACGCTGGTCCAACTGAGGCGCCAGGTGGAAATGGCATGGCAAGCCGTTCCACAGGACTACATCCAGCATCTCTACGATCGTCTCCATGGGAGAACAGCAGCCTGCATTGCTGCGAAAGGTGGATATACACTGTACTAGTGCCGACATTGTGCATGCTCTGTTGCCTGTGTCTATGTGCCTGTGGTCCTGTCAGTGTGATCATGTGATGTATCTGACCCCAGGAATGTGTCAATAAAGTTTCCCCTTCCTGGGACAATGAATTCACGGTGTTCTTATTTTAATTTCCAGGAGTGTATATCATAGAATATTATATAAATAATTAATTCACTATTTTTTCATATGTCGAATACATAATGTTTATAACTGTTAGAGGCATAATCTCCTCTCGTCGCACTATAGCCAAAAATTTATCACGTGTATGTTACAATGTCCTCAGATTAGTTAGGTTTAAGTAGATCTAAGTTCTACGGGACTGATGACCTCAGATGTTAAGTCCCATAGTGCTCGAGCCATTTGAACCATTCGATCAGTTCTAACAGAAACTTCTTTTCATGATCTGGCCTATTGCAGGATGTGGCATTACGTCAGGCAACAAACTATACAAAGTATAGATGCACAACTTTTTACAAATTAATAACTTCTTGACCTGCAGCAATAGCGTCCTGACGTTCTTTGGCGGCGGGCGGACTGTCGTCCGACTGCCGCCGCACCGGCGGACCTGGTCTGGCAGTGCTGTCCCAAGCGCTTCCGAGTAATGCGTGGCTGCGTAAAATTCGTTTGTAGAACATTTTTGGAACAAAGTAATACCTGGTTGTGATCATTAAAATTATTTTTTATGTTGTACTGTGTCGCTGTGTAATGTACTTTAAAATACAAACTGTAAAACCAACGATTCTACCGTATTGCAATGGCGGTCCTCGGGGCAAGGCAAGGGAAAACCTTTGTAACGCTGTCCAAACGTCGGTTTTTCGGTTTATGTTTTCAAGGATTTTATACAGTGACTTTGTACGACACACAGAAGAATTTTAATCATCATGACATCCGTCGCAGCAGACTTCGCAGTTATCATACGAGATGCATTCAAGTTCTAAGGCCTCCGACTTTTTTTCTCCGGACTGGAAAGAGATAGAAACATGGGCATTGTTTTAAAATGAGGCCGCGTTCATTTTCAATACGTCCCAGAGATGGCAGCACCATACGGCAGATGGAATTTTACCGCCAGCGGCGAGAATGAGAACTGTTTTAAATACTTAAAATGGCGACGTTTTCCTTGCTTGAACAGCGTGCAATCATTCGTTTTCTGAATTTGCGTGGTGTGCAACCAATTGAAATTCATCGACAGCTGAAGGAGACATGTGGTGATGGAGTTATAGATGTGTCGAAAGTGCCTTTGTGGGTGCGATAGAAGGCAGAACATCGTGCGACAACAAACCGAAACAACCTCGGGCTCGCACAAGCCGGTATGACGACATGATCGAGAAAGTGGAGAGAATTGTTTTGGGGGGTCGCCGAATGACTGTTGAACAGATCGCCTCCAGAGTTGGCATTTCTGTGGGTTCTGTGCACACAATCTTGCATGACGACCTGAAAATGCCAAAAGTGTCATCCAGGTGGGTGCCACGAATGCTGACGGACGACCACATGGCTGCCGATGTGGCATGTTGCCGAGCAATGTTGACGCTCAACGACAGCATGAATGGGAGTTTCTTTTCATCGGTTGTGGCAATGGATGCGGCGTGGATGCCATTTTTCAATCCAGAAACAAAGCGCCATTCAGCTCAATGGAAGCACACAGATTCACCGCCACAAAAAAAATTTTCAGGTAACCGCCAGTGCTGAAAAAATGATGGTGTCCATGCTCTGGGACAGCGAGGGCGTAATCCTTACCCATTGCATTCCAAAGGGCACTACGGTAACAGGTGCATCCTACGAAAATGTTTTGAAGAACAAATTCCTACCTGCACTGCAACAAAAACGTCCGGGAAGGGCTGCGCGTGTGCTGTTTCACCAAGACAACGCACCCGAGCTACCGTTGCGCAACGGTTTCTTCGTGATAACAACTTTGAAGTGATTCCTCATGCTCCCTACTCACCTGACCTGGCTCCTAGTGACTTTTCGCTTTTTTCAACAATGAAAGACACTCTCCGTGGCCGCACATTCACCAGCCGTGTTGCTATTGCCTCAGACCTTTCCCAGTGGTCAAAACACACTCCTAAAGAAGCCTTCGCCGCTGCCATGGAATCATGGCTTCAGCGTTGTGAAAAATGTGTACGTCTGCAGGGCGATTACGTCGAGAAGTACCGCCAGTTTCATCGATTTCGGGTGAGTAGTTAATTAGAAATAAAATCGGAGGTCTTAGAACTTGAATGCACCTCGTAAATGGTTTATTCCGCATTTGTGACTTTATCCTATTGTTCAGAAACTTCTCTCTATATATTTTTCTTGCTCTAATATTATTGGAGGAGTGAAACAGATTAACTCAACATAGGCGAATCGTTACAACCACTAGTGCCAGTACATTGTTTCCACAGCTTAGTGCTCTGGAAAAGGTAACTGCGTTGTTGACATATTAGAAAAACAGTGATGGCGTCATGCCCTTCTTCCTGTTTGCAGTTACCCTACATCCTGTTTCCTTCGAACCAGTAGTTGCTCTACGTCTGAGTCATCCCTTTTCCGTTTGCAGTGGCAGAGGTCACTTATACGATACACGAAAGCTGACAGAAAGTTACGGCGATGATCTAAGGGACTCTAGCTACTGGAATCTTCGCTTCAGTGTCTGCCCTGCTCGTGTGTCATATACGACACAGACAATTCCTTATAAATTCAGTGAAACTGTCAACGTTTCTCTTAAATACACAGGGAGATTTTTTTTGCCACCGTCTACAAATTCTAGGGACTGATGGGTGAGAGCATACAGAACAAAAAACGTCTAATGAAATTATGTCCGGAAATGCATGGGTTTCCATGTTAGAGACCATTTATCCAATCATACTGTATTAAAGAGACTGCGATCTAGTACGCGTTGTACGACGCAGCCACAGTTACGGTACGTAAGGTTTCCTCCTGGAGGGTAGTGCTCTTCCACATAAGCCATGCCCTAGTGCCCTCTCTCACCATAGTAATTGGTAATGTTGTGTCCGACTAGTTTCTCTTGTTGACTCACCATGTACTGGATGTGTTACAGCGTTGTACAAAATGGTTCCGTATTCTAATCGAGAGTTTGCCAACATGGTGTTTACTTACGGAAAGGCAATTGGCAACGGACAGCGGGCAGTAAGGTTCTATCAGGAGATCTATCCTCGCCGACAACAACTACAGTATTCAATGTTTGCAAATGCGTTTCGTCTGCAGAGTCGTTTCAGGAAGCAGGAAATTCATGAAGGACATGCCTTGAAGGAAAATGTGATTAACACTGTGGAAGGCGACCGCCGTATGATTACCACGCAGTTGGCTCGCCAGTAAAAGGGTAAACCAGGCGACCATGTGGAACATTCTCCAAGACCATTGTTATAGCCATATCCCTTACAGCATTGCAGGACTTACTAGCGACAAACTTTCCACATCGGGAGCAGTTTTGCCACTGGTTTATTCACCAGCCAACCACGATTCCGAGATCTGTGTCATCCATCCTATTCATAGATAAAGCCACCTTGACGCAGAATGGTATCCTCAACTTTAGTAACAGTCACCTGTGGGACATTATGCAGAACCCCCATGGTTTGGTGACAGCGAATCATCAGCATCGCTGCAGCCGGAATGTGTGGGCCGGGATAAGTGGTGATCGTATTTTGGGATCAACCTTCCTACCACGTCGCCTAACAGGCTGCAGTTATTGGTGTTTCTTTGCGAGTGACCACCATTTTTAATTCGAAGCGTTATGTGGCTGCTACATGATGGCGCTCCAGCACACTTCGCCGCTAACGACAGGACACATCTGAATCGCGTCTTCCATACTCAACTGATCGGACAACGGGGTCCAGTTGCATGGTCTACTCGTTCACCGCAACTCAACCCCCGCGATTCCTGTTTATGTGGGCCATATTAGAAGTATAGTGCATGCAGTGTTCATTCCAGATGTGGAGACACAGGAGTGGCGTATTCATATATCCTTTGACACTGTGCGGATGCAGCCTGACCGATGTGAACGTGTGAGACAGAACATGTTACGGTGCGTACACGCATGCGTTGAGGCACATGGGAACAATTTGCAACATATACTATAACTGTGGCTGAATCGTACTGCAGTGTCTTCAACAATTTATGATCGAATAAACGGCCTCTAATATGAAAACCATGCATCTCCGGACATAAGTTGATTAGACCATTTTTGTTCTGTACCCTCTCACCGATCAGTCCCTAGGATTTGTACTCGGTGGAAAAAAATCACCCTGTATTTACAAATCCTCAATGCAACGCTTATTACAGTAAGCCATTAAGCATCTTGGCATGATTCGATATCCTACAGAATTATACATGTCACGTGCCCTCACTCCGTGGTATACTGAGGAGAGATTTGTAATTTAATTCAAGACAATGGCACGAAGTGTAGTGATAACAATCTGTGCGCCAGCACCTCTTCCTCCCGTCAAATACTGGTAGTGAAAAGTGACCTCCACCACCAGTTTCCTACGAGTCGAGTAGCACTCCACAAACAGTTGTATACGGAATCTACTGCAAAGTTTCGAGGAAAAAAGTACACTCTAAACGTATTGTTTTCCGCTCACGAAAAAATCGCCAAGCTGTTATTGATCGCCCAATGTAATTGTCGTAGACAGGTGTTGGGGAGCAGCGTGACTTGAGGTGTGGACTGATGCAATTTTCATTTGTAAATTGCTTATCGCGACCTGGTAGTGCTCAGAATTCTGCTCTAAATAACTGCAGGTTCGGGCCGTAGAATAAGCGAAGGAAAGACATAGAGAATATGTAATAAAGTCCCGCCCATTGAGGCTACGTGTCACGTCGTTATGTTGCGTCTCCACCACGAAAGGTTGAAAAATAAAATTGATAATACATTGGTAGTTAGCTTAAGTACGTGAGCTACTATAGCAACAAAGTATTTGACCACATTTTGGTTGAGATTTAACTTAATGTATTACCAATATTACAAAGCTACACATCAGGATATTTAAATAAAGAAAGCGAGATGACAAAAGGCAAAAACGAGCAGCTATGCATCTCTTAGCTGCCCCCCTCCCCCCCAAAAAAACTGAAGGCCGCGCCTTAGTTTATTTGTACAGATAACACCAATATTAACATAACGACTCTCTGGTCACAAATCATTACATGGAAAGTAATATTTTTAGAAGTGGGAATTACATCTCGTATCATTTCCACATGAATAGCCATGAAAAAGCACACATATTACCATTGTTAAATGGAAGTCAAGTTCGTGCATACAAGTAAGAATATAACAAAGAGACAAACCATTGATGGCGTAGCCCAAAATCTAAGAATGCGAACGACAGTGGATAAACTACGATTTTTTTCTGACCAGAGTCCACAAGGAAGATCACTTGAAACTCCTTGGAATTTTGTAACTAATGTGTCAGTGCTGAGCAATGTATTGTTTACATTAGAGAAAAGTGAAAAAGAAATTGGTATGGAATAAATGTTAACTGTACCGCCCATGCAGACAACGAAAACCACTAAGAGCAACTCCAACTAGGTCGTGTTTCCAAGTTAAAGGTGGGCGCATTTAATAATAATTATATTTTATTAGCGCTCATTTTCAATCCCTTCCCATATGGGCTTCGAAATCCCTCTGGTGATAGACATAGTGATGAAGATTCGGGCTATAACAGCTGTATATATCTTGTCGCTATTTTTAGCCAGGGCTCGTAGCAACAGGGGAAACAGCAAGGCAGGAGCGGAGCGTGTTTCATTTAAGTATAGTTTTAGTATGTTACAAGCTGTTTTCTGTACGTGTGCTGGAAGAACGCGTTACTGAAGTGTAGTTAGTGCCTGTAGTCATTGTAATTTCTGTGATTCAATGTATCTCGTAAATGCGTTAACGATGCTGGCAGTTTTTTCTACATTTGCGGACGGTCTACATTGGAATCGCAAAGGAGGTCAGCAACGCCATATATCAAGATGACGTATAGACTGCACTTTGGCTATGAAATCATCCGGGAACAGAAGAAGCCATGGGGTCCTAATGTATGTTGCGTATCTTGTGTCTCGAGTCTTCATTCGTTGCTGGATCGTAAAAGATCTTCTATGGGCACTTCTGTACCCATTCTTTAGCGAGAGCTGTCAAACCATGTGCATTATGATGACTTCCTTAACACATGGTATTTCCAAGAATTAGTTTTGCCTGAGATATCCTAACGTACTGTCAGCCAAGCGGCCAGTGCCTGTTCCTGCCCCTCCCGATTGTGATAATGACGAGGGCGGTAGTGAAACTAATGCTGTACTATCCCAGTCAGAACCCAGCTGAACGTACAGAGATTCACAACATAATACATTGTGAACTTAATGACCTAGTGAGAGATTTGGAAGTGCCGAAAGGTAAAGCTGGACTGTTGACATCTAGATTACAACAGAGGAATTATCTTGATAAAAAGGTAAATATGACTCCTTCCGTTTTTCTAAAGTAAAAAGGACTTGGTATTTTGTAGTGATGTACAGGGACTAATGACACCTACAGACATTGACTATGAAAGTGATCAGTGTAGGTTGTTCATCGACTCCCCCAAAGTAAGTCTCAAATATGTGATACCATTGATTCCGATTGTGTATGCACCAATATGAAAGAAACGAAACAATTATCGTATTGATTGAACATGACAAGTTTAAATGGCAGATTTCCGGGGATCTCAAAGCAGTAGGCGTATTATTTGATCTACAACACGACTACATTAACGTCAGTTGCTTCCGATGCCTCTGAGATGGCCGTGCTAAAGCACATTTTTATAAAAAGAAAGACTGGCCTAACCGTCAATCACTTGAACCAGAATCTCACTGCTATGCACGAAGCGCTTGTCGCAACCAAATGTATAACATCGTTAAGGCCAAGGACAAACTAGGGAAACATTTCTGTATTAGCGCGAGAAATTTCCACGTCTTTCTGAGGTGAAAATAAAAGAGAGGGTTTTCGTGGATCACCGGACGGGCAAAATGTACAAAGATGGGCATTTCAGCACCGTCCTGACAAGTGACGAAAAGTTAGCTCTGGAGGCAAGAGGGTAGAAAAGTAAAAGGATCCTCTGACAAATCTTCCTCACTGCCACGATAGACTGAGTGGAACATGTCCTTAAAACTACATTTCCTGGTTTCCCACAAGCAATTCTTTCCTGACTACTGTGGTGCTGTTACTGACGAGGACGCAGAGCGCTTCCACCAGCAAATCTCTCACATGGAAACGAGATACCAAGGAAAGTGAAGTGCAACAATATTAGCCGTTTGTTGCTGGACACTAATCAGGGAATCATCACCAGAAAACTAAAAACTCCAGCCAAACGGTTCCACCTTCAGTGAGCTTCGTCCGAGGGATAACATCAGGATAAATACATGCATAATACATTGAAGAGCCAAACAAACTGGTGTACCTGCTTTATACAGGGTGAGTCACTAACTATTGCTATCAAGCGTAGCTCCGAAAGCATGATAAAAGCTGAAAAGTTGTGGGACAAAAGTTGCATGGGACAAGGGGGGGGAGGGGGGACATAATATGACGTTGGTGTTTTGTTGCTAGGTGGGGTCGCGTCAGAGATATGAAGGTCAAATTGTTTTTTTAAATGGGATGCTATAGTTTGGTAGATATTTTCTGATAGCGTCTGTCGAAACGAATCCAACGATGTGTAACAGTAATGTTTTTGAATGTCAACGAAAGTCACAAAGGTGGCATGAGTGTCCATTTACAGAAAGTGTTCGAAGCGATGACCATTGATGTAAATGCAGTGCTGCAATTTACTTATCATGGAGTGAGTGGTATTTCTTATCACATCGGTACTTATGGAGACTGATATGGTAAGGATAATATTTATGGCGATGCAGAACACGAACAGCACCACTCTGGCTCATGCCAGATTCACTTGCGATTTGACGTGAACTAACACAAGGATCTCGAACGACAGTGGCAAAGTACCAATTTCCGTTTCCTCGTTAGTAACTTTTCTTTGCCGGATATGTTTTCGATGCGTTAAAGATCAATTTGTCATATATAAATGTACGACGTGTAGGGTGAGTAAGTTGAGGGTATCTTTTATTGTAAAAGCCTATAGCTCTCACTGGATTTCGTTGGCATCCTCCGTAAATGAGAAGCACATTGACTTGTTCTTCAAAGGAATACATCATTCACATTCGCTTGATTCTACGATATTAGTCTTACCGTTCCTGTTAGTGTTGTATTTCGAAACAGTCGAAAGGCGTTTGCATGTCAATGCACGTTAGATGGATACGCCGTATTCGGCGAATATGTACTATTTTCACGGTATACAAGACAGAATTGCCAGAGCATGTGCTTCGATAAGTGCCGATGTGATAAGGAACAACACTAAGTCAACGATAAGAACATCGCAGCACTGCATTGATACCAATGGACATCACTTCTAACACTTTCTGTAAATACCATTTGACGTTGTCGAACGCATTTACCAGATCGACAGATCTTACGAATGTCATGTCATCAAATTAAGCAGTGTAATAATGATTAATGTGAAACACGTAGCTATAACTTCCCTCTTACAATTATTTGCAGCTGTTGTTCAAGTTCACTAGTGGAAAATATCGGCAGCGACTTGAAATGCACGTCACTTAGTTTACATCTGTAAATATTTTTTGTATATTTCATTTTGGAGACAGTTTTACTACAAAGATAGTCCCTGAAGCAGAAAAACAGCCACGAGCAAATTTATGCAATTGATCAAACTGCGTGAATAGAAAACTGTTATAAAATTCCACTAATGATGCTTTTAGATATATGTCTTTATAAAAATTGTTACATCGCAAATCAACCATTTACGTTTGAATTTATGGGGCAAAGATACTACATCAAGGTTAAAAGCACTTTGGGAAATGTTGACAACGTTTGCAATTGCGTCAAAATCTGAAAGTAGAGACTCGACTGACAATTTGTTTTTACAGCTCTCAAAGTTTCAATAGCGAAATCACGGGAGATGGAGTCTCTGACTACTTACTGGATGTTTGGCATGTATCAAAATGCATGAAACATTTTTTTGTTCTATCGAGGTTCTAACAAATTATTTTTTTCCGAAAGATTGTACCATGAGTGTACAAATCAGGTGGTAGTTGGTTTTCTCATTGTAATTTTAAATGAAAGTCTTTCATATTTTAGATAATCCTGTATAAAATGATAACTTCCATAACCACTCTTTGTTTTGCAATTCATCCAGAGGATGATTCTTGCTATTCAAGAAAAAACTTTGATTATTCTTCAGTACTCAAAAAATCGAATCAAAATTTTTCCACAGCTAAACCAGTAGTAATATAGTAAGTCATGTTATTCAATAAACTAGCGGAATTGACGATGATTGAAAGCATGTGATCTTACATAAGTAACAGCTTATATGACTGGCTTTAAAATTTCTGTCGTATCCAAGCATTTTCCGCACAGAGACTGTTGGCTGTTGCAATGTAACATGAGTCTAAAATTTTATAAATTCTGTGTTTGGAGCACAGCGATCGATATAAATGCTAAGAAATCAAATAAAAGCAGTCTCGGTCGTATTTTCAGATTTTTTTATATTAGTTAACAACCGGTATCGGTCCTTTACTTAGACAGTCTTTAGGATTTCCCCCGAATAATTGTTTCGATTCACTGTAACTTTCTATTGCAATTTAAACGAGAGCAACGACACCTTTACTTTTTCCTCACAAGTTTTTGCCACCATCTGTTGTGATACACCTTAAGTTTTTCCATTGAAGAACGGTTTTCTGAACAGCATTTTCTACTCCTTTAAAAATTATTTCTCATGTGACCACGCGGCTAACGCTATGAACTTCAAGAAGGCCTTCATACACATCGTAATTTTTCTTTATCTCTTGAAAAAAAAATGTCTGAATCATCTGTAGTCCATCCAGAGTAAAACAGAACATGTCTAAGTATCGAGTTTTCTCAAGCCAACTGAGTTAATATTTTTTCTGTAACATCACATACTCTTCAATACACAGCATTTGTTGACAAACTTCTTTTTTTTTCTATGTTTACACAAAGCCACACAAAAGGGATGTAACTGCAAATCAAAATGATAAAAATTAATAGTATTAAGAGCAAGGGCTCTGAATAAAGAAATGCACTGGGTTTATTTTTAGTGTCATGTACTGATCCCAAGCTGATCACTTTATTCACCATCGGCTGGATATCAATGAAAGCGTTTGTACAACAAAAAATGTTGCCATTTCTTTAGCCTTTTTTTTGTCTTGTGATGTTAAGAATGAATAAATGTATTGTTATTTAGGTCACAACTCCTACCAGTGCTCTGATTAGCATTAACTTTGATATTTCATTAAAGTCTTGATTGCCATTGATGGTAGGATGTTTGCACATGGCGACCATGCCAGAATCTAGGTCCTTGGCACTTTTGTGACAATATCATTTTGTGTCCTTGCCAAACAGGTCCACATTGTGCTAGTTAAAAATATAGTTCAGTTGTATGTTGTAGATACTTAGTTCTCTGATTGTGTTGTTTATGTGTTTATTTGTTGCTACGGTTGCAGGTTCGAATCCTGCCTCGGGCATGGATGCGAGTGATGTCCTTAGATTAGTTAGGTTTAACTAGTTCTAAGTTCTAGGGGACTAATGACCTCAGAAGTTGAGTCCTATAGTGCTGAGAGCCATTTGAACCATTGTTTATTTGTTTTGCTTATAGTGCATTTGTGTCAGTGATTTCTGTATGATTTGTCGACCATTTTCCCATTGTTGCCAACGGTGTTGTTGTATTATTTTTGTGGTGTTTACTATTGTATTTGTTCTGTATTTGGTTGTTTTTGAGTCTGAATCCCGTGTAATATTGTCATAGTCTCGGACTGCAAAAGTGCTTTGCTAATTTGTTTTGATGTTGTTGTATTGTATTGTGTATATCTTGTGAGTTATACAATACGATTATCAACGTGTTGCACGGATAAACAAAGTTCGTGTGGACAGAGAATTCGGAAGATGACGAGAGGTAGGGCACGGAGATAAGTAAAATGGGAGCGGGGAAATAAAGCGTACGTCATTGAGGAAGAGCGCAATAAAACTGTGGAGGCACAATTTGAACGTAGAGAGGCGTTGCTGTCGAACTGTGTTAGCAACCCGGATGTGGTGCAACAAGGAAATCAGGGAGACGAAATCGATGTGGTTTCTCTTGAGGGGACAGACAGTGTCAAATCGCGTGTGACGGAAGATGTGAGGGCACCACAACATATCGTAGCAGCGGTGTTCATTAGAGATTCGGATAGAGGAAACAGGGTGGTATCAGAAGGCAATGATGTGAATACATCGCAGAAATCTAGTATGAGTTCAATATACCACGATACTGAGTAAAAGGAAGAGGACTGGCATTTTTATTTGGAATGGAGAAGAAACTTGATGGATTAAAAGCAATGAAGGAGAAAATCAATGATATGAGGACGGAAATTAAAAAAAAATCGATGAACAGGTAAATCAGATGCAAGCGGAGCACAAGTTATGGGCAAATAAACTCTAGGAAAACCTATGTGAAGTAAACACCAAAGCAATCAAAAGTTCAGATTGCACATGATACTAAGAAGACGGCAGAGAGCGCCAAGATAGTAGCCGGTTTCGCAAGACGAGTAGCAGTTGAAGCATCGAAAACGAGTAAAGGCACAGAACACTAGGGACGAGAGGCAGTGATCAGTTTGAACAAGAAGGTCGAAAGCGTGGAAAAGCGGCAAAATGACGCGGAGCAGCGCATCGACACTAAAATACACTCCTGGAAATGGAAGAAAGAACACATTGACACCGGTGTGTCAGACCCACCATACTTGCTCCGGACACTGCGAGAGGGCTGTACAAGCAATGATCACACGCACGGCACAGCGGACACACCAGGAACCGCGGTGTTTGCCGTCAAATGGCGCTAGCTGCGCAGCATTTGTGCACCGCCGCCGTCAGTGTCAGCCAGTTTGCCGTGGCATACGGAGCTCCATCGCAGTCTTTAACACTGGTAGCATGCCGCGACAGCATGGACGTGAACCGTATGTACAGTTGACGGACTTTGAGCGAGGGCGTATAGTGGACATGCGCTAGGCCGGGTGGACGTACCGCCGAATTGCTCAACACGTGGGGCGTGATGTCTCCACAGTACATCGATGTTGTCACCAGTGGTCGGCGGAAGGTGCACGTGCCCGTCGACCTGGGACCGGACCGCAGCGACGCACGGATGCACGCCAAGACCGTAGGATCCTACGCACTGCCGTAGGGGACCGCACCACCACTTCCCAGCAAATTAGAGACACTGTTGCTTCTGGGGTATCGGCGAGGACCATTCGCAACCGTCTCCATGAAGCTGGGCTACGGTCCCGCACACCGTTAGGCCGTCTTCCACTCATGCCCCAACATCGTGCAGCCCGCCTCCAGTGGTGTCGCGACAGGCGTGAATGGAGGGACGAATGGAGACGTGTCGTCTTCAGCGATGAGAGTCGCTTCTGCCTTGGTGCCAATGATGGTCGTATGCGTGTTTGGCGCCGTGCAGGTGAGCGCCACAATCAGGACTGCATACGACCGAGGCACACAGGGCCAACACCCGGCATCATGGTGTGGGGAGCGATCTCCTACACTGGCCGTACACCTATGGTGATCGTTGAGGGGACACTGAATAGGGCATGGTACATCCAAACCGTCATCGAACCCATCGTTCTACCATTCCTAGACCGGCAAGGGAACTTGCTGTTCCAACAGGACAATGCACGTCCGAATGTATCCCGTGCCATCCAACGTGCTCTAGAAGGTGTAAGTCAACTACCCTGGCCAGCAAGATCTCCGGATCTGTCCCCCATTGAGCCTGTTTGGGACTGGATGAAGCGTCGTCTCACGCGGTCTGCACGTCCAGCACGAACGCTGGTCCAACTGAGGCGCCAGGTGGAAATGGCATGGCAAGCCGTTCCACAGGACTACGTCCAGCATCTCTACGATCGTCTCCATGGGAGAATAGCAGCCTACATTGCTGCCAAAGGTGGATATACACTGTACTAGTGCCGACATTGTGCATGCTCTGTTGCCTGTGTCTATGTGCCTGTGGTTCTGTCAGTATGATCCTGTGATGTATCTGACCGCAGGAATGTGTCAATAAAGTTTCCCCTTCCTGGGACAATGAATTCACGGTGTTCTTATTTCAATTTCCAGGAGTGTACGTCGAGCCATGGACATTCATGTGACAGCGGCCTTGGACAAATTAGGGACTGGTTCGGACGTGACAGCTACAACTCCAATGAGCGAAACTGAAGATTTTTGGACTCTTCTTTCGTTCAAATCTCAACAGGAAGCTATCAACACGCGTATGGAGCAGAAAATGGAGGAGGTACTAAGGAAACAATTTCAAATGCGGCCAGGCTCGAAAGCAATAGAACCAGAAACAAATTCAGACGGGATGGATAACTATATATCTTTAGCAGCGAGCAGAGGACATGGTGAAATAAACGTCGCATTTTCTCGAAGCCGTGGGGGGAGCACAAATGAGGGATCGTCGAACGAGGGCATCCAAAGGACTGCTATTTACCTTAGGACGGAATCTGTCGACGAAACCCCATTTGATTTTCAACACTTTTTACAAGTCCGAAAATTCGAAATTTTCCGAGATGAGGGTAATTTTACTCGCCCACATACTTGGATATCACAAATTTACCTCTCATTACCTGCAAATTGGCCTTTAAAATACAAATTAGAGTTTATTTGCAGACAGTTGCAAGAGTCAATTGTAGAGAAAATGCGCGGAATATCAGCGGACGTGTAGATGTTATCAGGAGTTCGACGAGAGCTTTCTAAGTATCAACTGGTCCAAGGAGATGCAAGACCGCATAAAGTACGTGATGATTGGTGGCAAAGATTTCGGGAGTTCAGGCTACAAAAGCCCAGTCAAGTTCCTTGATGCAATGATTGACAAGAACCAGTATCTTGACGTACCATCCTCTACCGGTGAAATCATACGTCACTGTTACAGCAAACGTCCGTCAGTATGTCAACAAGTATAAGCTGGTAGATGTAATGTGGAGCTCAGTACTTCCCCTAACACTCTTTACGAGTTAGGGTAAGCATTCCGAGCAGAGACTATCAGACAACACACAGGAAACTCTGACAGATACGTCGCAGGCTCCATGTCGCGTCCACAACATAACCATTACAATAATAAGAATGGAAATGCACGGAATGGAACGCCTTACGGAAACCATTCATTGTCGGGAAATTTCGGGAGTAATGAAGTGGGATAACGAAGATACTGGAATGACAACCGCAATAGTTATGTACGGCACAACAAAGGCTGGAATGGAAGGAGGAATGAAGCCTACGGACCGCAAAACAAGGATGGCGAAACCATGGATCGAGTTTCAATGACAATAGAAGAGGTGCGGGAATGAACAGCGGAGGAAACGGAAGTGGAGGTCAGCTCGGGGAAACTGAGATTTGGGGACCGAACCCAGGACCAGGGGTGCGAGTAAATGACCACCAACGTCAATGACTAGTTGTATATGCAGAAAAGGCACAAAATGCATCTGCAACTGAACTCATCAATAGTATTATGCATAGAAACGATGGTCTAGAAGAAACGTTGCTGGAAGATTCTTATTCTGAATAAGCCACAGATAGTTTAATGGTCGGTGGCAGCCGAACCAGAACATAGTTATAATAGTGTTAAAGACAACAATCATTTCTTTAGATTCTTTTTGTAATTCCACCATGGTAATTTGCACAGGAACTTTTCCGATTTCTGCTATTCGTAAGAGTTAGGCATTTTTAGAATTTCACTTACAAGTATTTCTTTGTAACATCTATCAAGTCTATAGATGTACAGATGGTCATCCCAGAACTGAGTAATTACAATTGTTGAGAGTAGAAATGTGCAGATTTCATGACGGAAACTTCGTTGTTCATTTGAGTCCTATTTTGCGCGAGTTTATATGTTCTCATAGCAGTTTTGCAGTTTGCACGCAACAACAAAATCAGGTGTCACGGGAACGATAGAATTTTATGTCGTTGGGTCCGAAACAAGTGCACGAGAACTGGAGACAGAATTCTTCTTATAACATCTTGGAGTTCAGTTACAATAATATTTTTTTCTGTTTGTTGCGTGTGCATTGCAGTAAAAGCCCTTGTACGATCCGGTGTATAATTCTTAGTATAGTGTTTGAGAGGGTCGTTGTGGAGATTAGTTTGAAAGGCCCATGGAGGTATTTTGCAGGATGGTCGTGTATGTCCATGTGAGAGGCGTGTGGACTTTCTTGTGTGCTTCGCCGTGGGTTGTGACCATTTCCCAGTGCAGTGTGTCTTCACTGTGGGCTGATTATTTTCATCGCCAGTGGCGCGATGTATTTGTGGTGTGTTTTTTGTCTATGGATATCACCTTTGGTGCTATGTTTCTCACGAGTAGGATAATTTATTCGAGTGTGGTTACACAAATGAGCTATTGTGTAATAGGCGATTGTTGTTCACTGTGCTTACTCGACTGTGGTTTTCGCTTGTGGTTTTCCGCACAATTGTATGATGACATTCGTGTGGGATTTCGTGATTATTTCGCTAGCTCCTGAATGGTAGATCTTGAGTGATAGTTTGGGCTATGTAGCGTGAGCACGGAATGTGCGTGTCACTTTGGTATGTTTTTGCAGAGTGAGCGAGGCGCACCATCAGTATGTGAGAAAGAGCAGAACGGAAGAAATGTAGCTCTGAGGTCAAATGTCGATAACATCTTGCGCTTTTCGATGTTTTGTTTCAGGAGCTGGAGTGGAAAATTTGTACACCTACCTACCACACAGGAGAGAGAGCAGACTGTTGAGATCGGCACTCATCGAGATTCACACCATACACCAATGTTAGTGTCACCATAGTGACAAAGTAATGGGAAGTGTAGTACCTTCAGTAGTTCGTTTATATTTTGTTTAGTAGTTGTGTTGCATGAGTAAGTAGTAGAGCTAGATGATGTGAGAGTGACTGAAGTGAATGGGTGGTCTAAGCCAGTTTAGTACTTTGAGTTGCATGAAAAGTTGTGGGAAATTAACGCTACACTATCATACGTTACAACACCTCACCACTGCTTAAGATTATAAAGATTTAGACACAGAAAATTAATCACTTAAAATTATTGCTGTAATAAAATAAAGAATACTTGCAGAATAGAATCAGATTTAACTTCTGTCAAAAGAACTGTGTAAAATATTTTTTTTATTCTTGCCGTAGTCATGTAAAGCTATCCTCTACAGTTACGTTATAATTTTCACTGTGTTTATGCTGTAAACATATTTGTAGAAACACGGCACTAAGTCCCCATGCAAGCATTGTCCAGATTACTAGAGCTGAGTGGATGGTGATGTATCAGGCAATTGGAGAGATCTCTGACACCAGAGTGGCCATAGCAGCTGAAGCGGCAGTTAGATCCGCCAGCCCTGGGAGCCGTGGGTGACGCAACAGACAGTGTTGACCCACATAGCAATCACAGGGTAGCTGGACGACATCACATTATGGCTCTGTGTGAATGGAGGCAGGCGCACACGAGCCTCTGTGCCACGAGATGTCAATAAATGGCTGGTGTCCTGGTGGTACACAAGCACTTTCGCCACAGCTTCTGACACCAAGATCCCGAGGGACCTACCACTGAATGGAAGGGCGAGTGCACGCCACCGGAATGGGGCTGCGGAGCGCTGAATGGAGGTAGTTACGTGTCTGGAGACACAGGTCAACACAGAGAGCGACTGTGGGAGGAGATACACCTCAAACTTGTGTCCATATGATCCCCGGGTCATCCCATGAACGTCTTCGACAGCGGGAAGGCATTGCTGACTACCATGTCATCCAAGACTGTCAGTAACCAAGACGCCACTGATTGCTGGCCACAGACAAGGTCCTGCCACACTACAGGTGCTGCCTGTACTGTATATGCCCAGTAAAAGGAGTAACCCATCTTGACGAACTCACTGCGCATGGCTGCCACATCTAACCTGTTACATGACACGTGTAGTGCAGTGTTTATTCGTGTGACAATTGTAAATTAAAGAATCAGACTCCCTAAAGACCTTTGAGAAGGGAGGTGTAGGTGGTATTTGTTGTTTTCAATTAATTTGTTTTATATGTGCTTTGCTGTTTTCATTTTTCAAGATCACGAGCATTTTATGTATTTTCTTACCAAGTTTTATTTTTCTTAATGAACTCCTGTATTATTTTTCGTTTTGTGTAAAGATTCACTTGTTTTATGTCATGTATGTGTTGTTTTGTTGTGTTGACACTTACATCTTTGCACTAAAGGAACAAACTGACACATGTTAAAGAAATAAGATGAACAGATGACAGATGCAAAATAAACACTAGGAATCTTTTATATTGGGTGAATGTGAGAACGTTTGTGATAGATTCTCTGTCAAGGAATGAATGCAACGATGTGTATAATTGAGCAGGGGAGTAATTTTCAATGGGGCAGAGAATCCTCAAAACAACATTATTATATTCTGGTTAGGGAAATAACTTTCTCTGGCCCCAATTTCAGGATGAATGAGTAAATAAATGTCAGCACGTACCTGTAACTGTTTAGTAATTGTCATTAACGTCTGGGTCTACAAGAATATGACCACATGGTGTGCCGATCACACTTTTATTTCTCACTTTAATTTTGAGGGCATGCAGCAAAGAGTGTCTGTATGACCCCTGGTTGAATGCGGTAAAGACAGGGTATAGCATGGTGCTGGGGTTTATGATGAAAAAAGATTGATTCACGTTTATTTCTTTGATAATGAGTTAACTAAAGTGTCACAATTTATCCTGTTCTGTGTCACACTAACCAATTAAAAAGTGTGACACTCGCCGAGAATAAATTTGAGAGGAACGGGGAGGTTGTGGCAGATTATAGAGCACTCTCACTTCTGATACGGTGTTACGCTTCTTAATGTTCTTAGGGAAGATGATCTTTATAACTTGGTTGCTATAATGGGTTCGACCTGACTTCACTCATATGATGAAATGGTTAGCAGTAGTTACCATTCTTGCTTGTGTGCTCTAATGAAGGAATAGCGATAAGATTAGCCTGCGTTCAAAGGAAGAGCATGCTCATTTTAACTACTGCTGTAAAAGCGTATGGCGGCTGAGGGCCGAGGGGAGCGTTTTTTTCTCCAGAACCTGGGTAAACGTTGTGGAGTGCCCACTTCCTTGGTCTTATTGGGCAGACACGTGGGATGCCAACAGTTGGTCAGTGGACTCATCCAGGTAGGCTGACTAGCGCCAAGGAGTCGCTGCTGCTATGGTCAGGGCATTGATGAACGCCAATAAAGCAGAGGATGGGCTCTTGTTAGGCACAAAGAAGATAAGAAGACTGTGAGTTTCTGCGAATTTCCGTGGGACAGGTCAGTGGCGCCCAGATGTCCAGACTCTGCTACAAAACACATTTATGAAGGCACGAGGCTTTTAGTGAGTTTATGGCTGTTCTTTTGAAACTTCGAAATGGACGCAACGGGGGAGATAACGATGTTTTTATGGAGAGCTGTGGTTCCATCCAGCTCATGCTTTTAGCAAATACATGGCGTATATGCGTGGGAAAGAGGCGCCAAGCTGTAACTTTTTTCCTTTTCTCCCAGTTAACTTTTAAAATTGCTTATTGGTCAAATCTGTGTATCCAGAACAAGAGGCGGTCTCCCAGCTTCGAATGCCTTGATCCAGTTCATGATTGGCTTGTGCTAAAGTGGGAGCAGTCTAAGATATAAATGTGTAATGCTACGGAAAAACTAAGAGAAGGAGAAGAGGACACTCTTGTACCGGCGTTTCACTAGTAAAGAAGTGGAGGTCTTTACCTACTTGTGTCCTTTGCTAGTGTGCTACTTAGAGCCTGTGCCAGTTACCATCTGAACCATCGGAGGTACTGCTTCTAGCATCACGCACACAACGAGGGATGTGTGTGTGTACTTATCTGTCTTGAATCACCCGTCTAAACATTTGAGATATTCTTCCACGCATAGTCACGGCATGGAGTAAAATTGGTTTGGCAGACTACCAAATGGGTCCACCTGCAGCCTGACATCCACTGGAACGTCAGAGGCTCATAGGAAAGTTCCAGCGTCCAGAATTAGCTGAACACAAGGGAGACCACGTACTTGCATTTTTCAGGCACGCGCCATTAATAACAGATTGCTGTCATCCATGACTTCAGTCGCCGAGTGCATCGTGATGTGCTGCCCTGACCTGCAGAAGGGTAAAGTATTCGCTGCTACGGCGTAGGGCTCCAATATATCCTTCTCAGCACCTTGATATTTTGAACCATATTTTTCTTTGTGGAATAGTAGAGCATAGATGCATGATAGTAGCGTAGTTTTCGGGCAATACGACGGCTTCACATGTAGGAAATCAGGTAATGCAGTTAGTTCTGGTTAATGTCGTGTATTGATTCCCAGCTGGTCACTTTGTTCACCATCGGCCGGATATCATTGAAAGTGTTTGTCCAGTAAAAAAATGTTTCCGTGCCATTTCTTTAACCATTTTTTTGTCTTGTGATGTTAAGAATGAATAAATGTATTGTTATTTAGACCACAACTCCTCTCTTTGTTCTGATTAACGTTACATTTGCCATTTTCATTTAAGTCTTGATTGCGATTGAAAGTATGAAGCTTGCAAATTTATAGGTATTTATTTTTTGCTACGTATTTTGAAAGCTATTTTAATTTTTACTGCTGTATTTTTGGAAAGATAAACATATATGTACAGATATGAGATGCTACTTAAAATGTAAATTACGTTTACAGTAGTTGTAAATTAGCTTTGCATATCGTCTACCATGGACGTTGAAAGTAACGGTGTACAGTCAGTTCAGTAATTGGCGTTGACAGTGTCACCATTTCCTACTGTACTTTAAACGTACTTTAGACGTAAGTTTAAGTACTACAGTACATCCATATTAATCATCAGTGCTGTAAGACACGTTTAAACCTAAGTCACCATACTGGAAATAGGATATGTACTTTACGTAAGGTCAATGTCAGTTTTAAGTGTTATCTCAATTTGTATATTCTGATTATGTTTTTTTCTCATTTGAAGAGCGCAACAGGTAAATAAAAAATACTAACTGCGACTTGTGGGTGTTTTCAAAAACATATTCATAGTAATTGTTACCGGAAAGAGGTCCTGAAACATGTTTAGGCGTTGAAAAGAACTGTTATTTGTTTAGTAGGTGGCCCTGTATTCCCATAATAGGTCAGGATATTTATTCGTTTTTTCAAGAGGAATACTCATTCGACGCAGTGAGAGTACGTTTGTCATTCTACAGAAGTGAGGTTTTTCTTTTTTTAATTCAGGCTGGTGCATAAGTTCGTAGCATTTTTCAATAAGTCACAACAGATACACGTAACAGAGGCTTAAGTGATCAATAATATTTTCTCTTTCACTATTTACAACAGTCTGCCAACGCTGGGTTAATTTTTCGATACGGCGGTTGGAGAAATCGCGTGGTTTTCAGGTGAAGAACTCGTCGAGCCATGTTCGGAGCGCATTTTCATTCTGAAAAGAAGTTCCTTGAGGGCTGTTCAATAAAGTGCAGAAAAGAAGAAAGGCTGAGGGTGCAAGACCAGATGAATAAGTTGTGCGTGGAATGACATCATAATCCAATTCCTGCATGATGTTTTTGTCAGTGCAGCAGAATGGGGGCGGACGTTATGGTGGGTTAGCACCACTTTAGCAATCTTCTTGGTCATTGTTCTTGGACTGAGTCTGCAAGGCGTCTCAGCTGTTGACATTAAATTTCAGCAGAGGTGGCTACACTACAGGGAAGCAACAAGTTGTACACCACCCTGTCACGGATCCACCAGATGCATAACATTAGCTTTTCTGGATGCAAGCAGGTATTTGTACGGTGAATTGATGCTTTGTTTGAGCTCAACCATTCCTTTCTTTTCTTTATGTTTGCATAAAGACACCAGTAACGGTACAGGATAGGAATGGTCGTTCTACTCTACATCTACATCAACATGATTACTCTGCTATTCACAATAAATTTATCTGAGCGAGCGCTGATTTCTCTTATTTTATTGTGATGATCATTTCTCCCCATGTAGGGGGGGGGGGGAGGCAACAGAATGTTTTCTCAATCGGAGGAGAAAACTGGTAATTGAAATTTCATGAGAAGATCCCGTCGCAACGGAAAACGCCTTTGTTTTAATGATTTCCACTCCAATTCACGTTTCATGTCTGTGGCACAATCTCCGCTACTTCGTGATAATACAAAACGAGCTGCCCTTCTTTGTACTTTTTCGATGTCATCCGTCAGTCCCACCTGATGCGGATCCCACACTGCACAGCAACACTCCAGAATAGGGCGGACAAGCGTGTTCTAAGCAGTCTCTTTAGAGCAGCTGTGAGTGTCAGCAACAGATAAAGCCCGGAACCTGTTCATCAAACGAACTGGGGAAGCCCTATGATCAGCCCCTCGGAAAGTTTTTTGCTGCCTGGCAGACTTTGGAATGATCCCCACTCGAACACAGGTGAGGGGTCAACCTCAGTGGAGGCAGTAGCCTGGGCGGCCACAGCAGTGGACCAATCGGGGGACATGTGGGACGTGCTCGACGACCCTCGCATCCCCATGTCTGATGCCCCACAGTGATGGCCCTTGGCAGCAGCCTCAAGCAGTGTGACAGGAGCCAACGCAGCCTGGAGCTGTGAGCGAAGGGTCACCAACTCAGCTCACATCTGTATGCAGCAATCACAGTTAAAAAAAAAAAAAAAGAAATAGGTTCAAATGGCTCCGAGCACTGTGGGACTTAACAGCTGTGGTCATCAGTCCCCTAGAACTTAGAACTACTTAAACCTAACTAACCTAAGGACATCACACACATCCATACCCAAGGCAGGATTCGAACCTGCGACTGTAGCGGTCGCTCGGTTCCAGACTGCAGTGCCTAGAATCACTTGGCCACTTCGGCCAGCAATCACGGTTCCTATCCATTGCTGCAGCTGCTGCCGTTTGAAGCTCGTAGAAATATGCAACAATCGAACGGTGTACTCAGCTTATTAGCAACAGGAATTCGAAGTGCTCTCTCACTAAACGACACTGAACTACTCTAACCAAAACAAACAAAAGCCTATATGATAACAACGGCGGTGGTTATGCTAAGCTGTTATTAAAATAAAAGCTTGTGCCTATTAAGCACTCGAATATGCAAGAAATTACAAAAATAATCTAGTAACTACACATCTATCTATAAATAAGTCACTCTTATTGGAAGCTCGTAAAATATATATAACAAACGAACGGTGTAATCAGCAGGAACGCGAGGTATTGTTTACCAGCCAACTGATGACGTGCAAGCAGGGATGTACATGTGGTCAAGGGCTGGTTTTTGAAATTTTGATTTGAGGCTTACAGTAACCCAATTTTTGGAGCTTTCCAATTGCATACAACTGTCATACGAAGGTGGAATGATAAAATTTCATCATATTTGCCTGTTCTAGAGTGCGATAACGTGGATCTTTGTGGATTAATGCATTTAAACCATCTTCATCAAACCCCGATGGCCTTCCTGAATGTGGAGAATCACTAATATCAAAAAAATCCTTCTTAAAACGAGGAAACTATTTTCCTGTCGTAATCTTTCCACTGGCAACGCAAATGCACAAATGTTTCTGGCTGCATTTGCTGCTGTCAACCCTCTGTTGAGGTCGAACAGAAGAACATGTGTGATATATCCGATTTTTCCACTTGGTATTCCGTTTTCAGCGCCCACTGCCCCACTCACTATCTCCAAATGTCAAAACGACAATACGTAAACTCAAATAGTAACAGTGAAATACAAATAAAATTTGGCAATCGATAAACAGACCCTTAGCAACCGGAATGCCAACATATAAAACAAAAACGCTACGAACTTAAGCACCAAGTTAACACACGGCTACGTGACGGAGAGTGTACAGTCGCAGGAGAGATGAAACTAAACACGACAACGTTAGCCGTCGGCGGCCTTCCCACTGTTAGAGGAGGACGCGGCTCGTGCCGTGTTCGCCTATGTGACGAGCTTTCGCCGGCCCAGCAGCCGGCGCCAATTGCCTCCAGCTGACTTGCTGGTACGTGCTGACCGCAACGCTTTCTCCACGCCCTCAGCTTCTCTACGGCCACCGTAAATATCGGACAGACGG
The DNA here is from genome assembly GCF_023897955.1 of Schistocerca gregaria. Lineage (NCBI taxonomy): Eukaryota > Metazoa > Arthropoda > Insecta > Orthoptera > Acrididae > Schistocerca > Schistocerca gregaria. Next base: position 291,452,854 of record NC_064927.1, read on the forward strand.
AACGTCTTCATCCGAGTTGACACAGACTGACCATGGAATTTAATAACCGGCGACCAGATAACATAGTTCTAGTGTGCCAGATAAAGAAGTGAGATACAATCGTATTTCAGTAGCACGGTGGCCTAGGCTGGTGTTCCAGTGAGTATAGATGGTGAGGATATTTTAAGGTTTTTCATGTTCATTATACAACAAATGCGATTGTATCGTCCAATCTCATAAATACACTGACAAAATGGTTTGTCTTACGCCATGAGCAACATGACGAGACGGCACCTCACTGATACGTCAATTTTATCCATGCCTGTGGAACATATTGGGCAAAGTTTCATCCTACTGCGTGTTTACTTTGAGAACGTTCTGCAGATGAATAATCAATGAACTGGATGTGTCTAACGTTACTGGAACACAACATGAACAGAGGACATGCACTTGCAACTTACTGTCGTCTTCCAGGCATTGGTTGAATCGCTGGCAAAAAGGAGTTGGCAGCATCACGCTGGCAGATTGCACAGACAGTTGGTTAGCAGTGCAATCTTTCAGGACAACACTGTGTCAGGAAGAGTTGGCACAGGTCTATCATTAATGCCTTCGCCACACGAAGAACGTACCATTGTTGGAATGGTTGTGATGAACAGACAGAAGGAAACAGCTGAAATCTGGGCTAGAGTTACTGGAAGTTACAGAAAGAGTGTCGCCGTGAACCGTCGGTAACAGATTACTGGAAGCTGTGTGTACTCCAAGGCCTAATCTACAACGTTGGAAAAAATGTGACATCCTCAAGGAATAATTCATATTATTGACAAATGTGATGACAGGTAGATCATCATTGTAGTAGTCTAAGATAACAAATTCAGGCTAAAGAAAGCACACAGGTCACTCTTAAGAGTGCATAAACAATCACTCCAACACACAGTGTATCCCCCTCTGGCTGCAATGCAGCCGTGTGTTCTTGAATGCAAGCGATCATAAAGTGCGAATGGCATCCTGCGATGGACTGCCTCAAGTATCTTCCACCTTGTGTTGCAATTCGGAACGGTCCTGCAGACCGTGGAGAACGAGTAACTTGCACCTTCATCATGTATCGAATGTGACCAACTGGCGAGAGATCTGGTGATATTGCTGGTCGGGGCGGTACATCACGTAAAGCACGTTTTGTAGCGGAAACAGTCTTGGAGGTACACTTTCTTGTTGGAAAAGCACATCACCTTCCTGTCGACGAAATTGCAGTAGTACGGGGATTACAGCCTGTGCAACGTAGTGGTCACTGGTTACTTTACGCTGTAGAAACACCAAATGTGACCGTGAGTTGTAATTGATGTCCGCCAGCCATGAAACCTGCGGTATGTTAAAGCGCTCTGGAATAGGCAGCTCCCAGGTCTAACCATACAAGTGCAAGTCCATCACTCGCCTACAGACAGAACCTACTGTTACGGTATATTGACACTTTTTACTTATGGACCGTCTGACAGCAACTGAATAAATCACAATTTTAGTGCCTTTATTTTATGCAAGGTATCATCAGTGGTCAGGAATATGTGCATATGTTAGCTATTTAATTTACATTTTTGTCACTGTGCCTATAGGTTATAAATAGTTCTGGTGGTTGGTATTTCCTATTAAGTAGTAATGTTTCGAGCTGTACTTATAGATTGCGTGGACAATTTCTTACATATTATGCTCCTGTTGCATTTTTGGTGTTGTTTTTCTTCTTATGAATGCCAATTTGCGGTTTTTTCCCACATTCCACAGCACTATGGACTGAACACTTGCTTCAATGCAATGTTTTCATTTCTGTTGCCGACTGTCAAATGTTTTTGCCAAAGATCGAACGTTATTGTCAAACTTTCAAATGTAATTATTGAAGTATCTGTGATATGTTCGCGTATGCATTTGTGTGTGTGTGTGTGTGTGTGTGTGTGTGTGTGTGTGTGTCCAGATGGTGCGAGGAAGAGGTTTTTTTGTTTTATGTTATCATTTCCTTTATTAAATGTAGTAGGGAGCCTGTGCTGATGTGTGTTTGTCCATTTATCACATGTTTGTTTTCTGCTATGGTTTTCTGGATGTGACAGTTTTCTTGCGTTTGTATAAGATGTTTGTTATGGTTGCTTAATCTCATTATTTTCATTTCTTGTTCCGTGTTTGTAGGATGATGGTTATGGTGTTTCAAATGCTCTGCAAATGTGGAATGATTTGTTTCGTACTTAACAACATCTGATGTGTTATTTGTATCTTGTTTCAAAATTCCTGCATGTCATGCCTATGTATACTGCATCACGACTTTGACATTCAAGTTTATATATTCCTGATTGTTGGAATTTGTCCCTCTTGGTAGCTGGCTGGCTTAGGTGTGATTGGAGGGTTTCCCAGGTTTATATGCTATTTTGAAGTCCTATCTCTTTAGGATGTTTGCAACTCTGTGTGTTAGTTAATGTGTGTAGGTCATGGTGTACCATCTGGTTCTTTTCTGTGTGGTGTTGTCATTGTGTGTGTTTGTTGAGTGTGTCTGTAAGTTTTCAGCTTGTGGCTTCTTTCGTATTCTGGAAATGTTGTGTTTGTTTTGTATTTGTGTTTTTATTTTTTGATTGAGCCTGTGTACCACATGTGTGTCATACCCGTTGTTCCTAGCTATTTGTATGATTGTACCCATTTCTTGTTCATAGTTTCTTTTGCTGAGTGGGATTCTGTTTAATCTATGTAACATGTGCCTTAGTGCTGCAAGTTTCCGGCTGCGGGGGTGGTTGGATGTGGAACGTATTATTGTGTCTGTGGCTGTTGGTTTTCTAAAGATGTTAAATGTATGTTTGCCAGTTTCTTTTTTCATTGTAATGTCAAAAAAATTTATTTGATTTTCTTTTTCTTTTTCAAGTGTGAATTTTATGTTCTGATGGGCTTTGTTTATTTCTGAATGGAGTTCATCTATTTTTTCACTTGGCTCATCTACCAGACAAATAATGTCATCCACGTATCTGTACCAATATATGATTTTGAATTTTCATTAGTGGTTATCTTTTCAAATATCTGATTTTGTAAGTGACTGATAAAAATGTTTGCTAGTATTCCTGATATTGGGCAGTCCATCATTTTGCAGATATTATTCTTTCTCAAACTGAAAGTAGTTTTGTTCAGTTGTCAGCCTGAGCATATCTGTTATTTCTTTTATTGCGTCTGTGGTGATTTCTATTGTTTCTGTGATAGGGATGGAGGTATACATATTTTCTATATCGAATGATATCAGTGATGCTGTGTGTGGTACCTTGATGTTGTGTATGTTTTCTATTAGCAGTCCATCATTTTATAGATAATATTTTCCTGTGTTTATCACTGTTCTGTTGTTTTCTAGTTTATAGTGTTTTGTAATTAACATGGATATGTTTGGCTATGTGGTATGTTGGGGCTTTCTTGAAGTTATAACATCTCTCATTGGCATTCCATCTTTATGTACTTTCGGTTGACTGCAGAGTGTTGGTGCTTGTGGGTTTTTCTGTGTTATGTAGTATTTCTGTTTGTCTGTGAGTGTGCGTTCAATGTTTTTCAGAGTTCGTTTCACGTTTGCCTGGAATCGGGTAGTTGGATTTGACTTCAGTTTTTGTATGGCATTGGTGTTAATGTATTTCTTGGTTTTTGTGATGTATTGCCCTTTATCCATGAGTACTGTTACATTTCCCTTGTCTGCTCTTGTTATAAATATGTTATTGTTTGTTAACTTTTGTTTTAAACTTTTCATAGTGGCTGCTCTGTATGGTTGTTCTTATTGTGTCTGCTGTGTTTGTTTTATTATGACTTTTATTTCTTCTTTTACTAGTTCTATTGTCAGTCCTATGTTCATTTCACAATTATTTTGTTGTTCTTCACGTGTAAGGATGTGTTCAGTTTCTACTATGATATTTTCTATGTATTGATTGTTCACTTTGCTATTGGTGCAGTGTTTCAAACCTTTTTCCAAGAGCATTTTTTCATTTTCGTGTAGTTCTGACCCTGTTAGGTTAACTAAACGTGGATGGAATTTGTGTCGGGGTTCATGTGGTTTCACATTTAAAATGTAAATGTATTTTTGCATCTTTTTTACTGTTGGTTTCATTATCTTCTGTTTATGTTTGTTTTATAAATGGTTCATTGCTGTGTATGTGCTGTGTTGTGTTCAGTTTTTTCTACAAGTGCCATGAAAAAAGTGTTGTTTCCTATGTTTTTTGCCAATTCTAGATGAGTCTCGTAGAGCATCATGTTTAGGTGCTATTTTTTCGAATAGAGCATCTTAATTTCATGTAGTCGGTCCATAAGTAAAAATTATCAATATACCGTAATATTACACGCAGCTGAGGAAGACAGGGCTAAAAAATTTGAAGAACCTACTGTTATCACTGAAGACAACAGTGTGCCATTCCACTTTCTAGTTAACTATTTCACGACACCACAGTAGGCATGATAGGTGGTATCACGGTTCTGTGGTAGCCTGGGCAGATACCCATGTGTTTTTAGTCCTGATGCAAGCATACGGTTCTCAGTGGTTCCTGGTGACACCGCAGAGGCAACGCGTGCCCAGATTTTGTCCCTGGATGATCTTTAGTCGGCCGCTGCTGCTCGCGCAGTGCGTCATATTGACGTGCGCCTGTCCTACGCAGACGTTCAGAAAATGGGCTACAGGTATGAGAGTGTTCCACCAGCTACAGCAGAAAGCAGCGAAACATCACTGTACATTGCGCTCAACATGTGCAACAATCCGTCGATATATCCATCCATTTTTTTGCAGACCTTCTTCAAATGCTGAAGCCGTTCAAAGGGAGAACATGCTCATCTGTGGGCATGGATGTACCTTAGAATGAATGTTTCCAATACCGTTTACCTCCAAACTCACCACGGTTACTACGTGTTGATTCAAAGGACATCGTGCACAGACAAGCCTCCTGATCGTCATGTAATCAGGGATGACTGTGACAAAAGAAAAAAAAAATCACTGTTACAATGACCCCTCAGTATGCACATGCTATACCCTGGCACCAATAAACACAGTCCTTGAGGCTGACGATTTTTTTCTGGCAGTGTATGTGTAAACCTAAATGTTTTCAACTGTTTTCCACGATTACTAATTTTTAACCTTTTTATGGGCAGCTTTCAACTGAAGAAACTGCTTTCCTGTCGAGATTAGAGACCGACCACGAGTGGACAATAATCTGATAGGGCTTTGGTCACGATCTCATCCCGATATACGACCTCACACGATTTAAAGAAATCCTCTAACTGTACCTCCAGATAGTCAGGTGCGCGTTTAAGCACTGGTCCTCCAGAACGGGAGTCCACAGGATTAACCCCTGTGCCACTTCAGGCGGTGAATGCATTCAGCCATGGACTGTAAATCACGGAGTTGCTAACGGCAAGTGGCTACCTGAACCGCTGCTTGTTCCACCAAGTGAAGGGCGGCGAGGGACCGCCTGGCGACTGTCCTGCTCAGGGTCAGGGCGGCAGTTTCCGGCTGGCGGTGGGTCACCTGACCCTGCCTGACCTTGCGGTGACAACAGAAAAGCGAGAACACGTCACCGCGCAGCGAAGCCAGCTTTATCGAGCGGCCGTCCGTTAGATTTTACAGCACTCCTCCACAAATTCCTAGGGAATGCGTTCTTTGCCACTTTGCAGTAGATGATGTCGCTTCTTGAATTCCCGTTGCTTAGTCTTTTCATAATTTCGGGTTGCTACAGTGGAAAGGAGTTCTGTACTTATTAAACTTCACTTCTAGGTTCTTTTATTCTGACTAAATTATACTTAATACAGTAACTGGTGGCTGCAGCACCCGCTGCAGCCAGATGTCTTGGGAGATGTTAAGCTGGACGCCAATGGGTCTCCGCTAACAACTGGTGTCGAAACATTAACTCACGACTACAGACTGCACTCAGAACGGCGGAGCCTTGGCTGGTGAAATGGCGTGTTAGAGTAAACGTCGACAAGTGCGAGGCCGTTCTGTTCACTAGAAGACCGAAGCAACTGCTCTAACACCAGCACTGCAACCCAATAACACTACACACACGCCCAATACGTTTCCGCGAGAAGGTCAAATACCTCGGTGTCTGGCTGGACAGGAAACTACTCTGGAGGAACCACATCCAACACGTGACCAACAAAGCTAACTCGAGGCTCAAACAACTCTACCCTATGCTTAACTAGCGTAGCACACTGAAAAGGAGGGTGTCTAGGTCCATGTACATGACACTTATTAGACCCCTGATGACGTACGCAGCCCCTGTCTGGGGATACGCTGCGCCAACTCGCCTGCGCCGTCTGCAGCTCATACAGAACAAAGTAATCAAAATCATAAGCAACGCTCCGCGCTACACACGCATCGCAGACCTTCACCGGGAATACCGGCTAGATACCATCTTGCAGGTATGCCAAAACTCTCCACACGACTGTACAATAACACGAGACACTCGCGCAACCCGTTTATTCTTTCTCTGGGTAACTACAACCACAACCATAGATGGAAGCATAACAGACCAAAGACATTACTGGCTAGGAACTAAACATCTATGGTCCATAGAACGCTAACACGACAGTACTGGCGAGCCCCTGCAACACAGTTATTACTGGGAACCCAGATGTGCGACCAGCCGAAAATCAGGCAACCGCAGGGAAACCGTACTGTACACAGCACGCAAACCAGCCACACACACCCCCTACACCGTCTGTGAGCCGATCTATGACCGATCGCCCGCTATTCTACAACGACTTTGAACTGTTGCAGGGATGCAGCAACTGCAGCAAGCGCCGCAACAAGCTCCAACAACGACAAAGGTAACGATGCACGATACCTCAAACTAACACAACCACACCTTGCATGCACTGTCGCAGATAGCAAGCCGCTACTGCCCTTACTACCCGTCCTACTGTCGCAGAGGTTTTTTTCCATTGGCTCTTGCCTAGGCACTTTTTTTCCTCTGCCCTTACAACCGCTACCCTTCAATCGTTTTCGACCACTTCTATCTCCTGATGGACCATGTTAATGAGTAATGTTACCCAGACGCATGGACAACATCACAGCTCGCATCCTGTGACGCCTGATTCAAAAAACTAACATGTTTACGGAGGTGACAGTAGAACTTTTGGTTTGGTCACCACGTTGGCGTGGGCGTGGAGGGGCCCCATCCTATATGGTGCCGAAACGTCCTGATGTTTTCCTGTTTCCATGTAAACTAATGTACCAGACAAAACATATACTAATCGGGATGTGAATACCAACATTTAAATGGGAATTAAATGAAACTAAAGTGTCTACTTGATAGGTTGTTCACGACAGTGAGACTGAGTAATGCCAATGGCTAACAAAGTCCTCTAATAAATACTTCTACCTGCCTTCGGGCGTCTCTAAATTTCCAATTGCATCTTGCCAGAGGGCACTGTTTAGGTTACGATTTATTTTTCTACATCTACATCTATACTCCGCAAACCACTGGAGGATGGGTGGAGGAGGGTATTTGGTGTACCACTGCTACTTACCCGTTTTCCAGTTCTAGTCGTGTATGTTTTTTGGGAAGAACGATTGCTGGTACACCTCCGTGTGGGCTCAAATCTCTCTAATTTTTTCATGGTATTTCCACGAGATATGCGTGTAAGGACGTAATACATTAACCGAGTCTTTAAGGATCGTATGCTTTCGCAGTTTTAACAAGACACCATACCGTAATGCAGAACGCCTCTCTTGGGGCGTCTGTCATAGGAGTTGACTTCGCGGCGCTGCCACGTTTGCTGAATGAAACTGTAACGAAACATGCTGCTCTCCTTTGAATGTTCTCTGTTTCCTCTATCAGTCTTTTTCTATTTCTTCTCCATTTTTGCTTCCTCTTGCTATCTTTCTCTAGGACGTGGCCGCGCGGAGTGACCGCGCGTTTTGAGGTTTTGACGGATTGTGCGGCCCCACGCTTCTTCCTCTCTCTCTCTCTCTCTCTCTCCCTCTCTCTCGCTCTCTGGGAGTTTATATTTTATTTTCTCGTTGTGCAGAAATCATTGCTATGGGGATGCCTTCCTAACCGAGGTCGCTGACACGTGATAACGCTCGAGCCAGAGAACACTAGGTTAACGTCCTGATGGTAGAAGAGCGGGAGGAGCAGTCACCAGAGTTTGTTGCAATATTCTGGATCACATTCTAAATCTCTCAGAAGTGTCTCATGGAGTGAGGGCTTGTGATTCTGTTGGTGATGATCATTCCGTTGGATGAGGACGTTTAGCCTGACGACAACCTTGCTGTTACTTGATGGCAGGCTACGCGTCGGTACCATGTTTCGTCCTCTCCCGTCTGTCAACATCAACCGACACATACATGATAGCAGTGTGCATACACCTATTACAGTCAACTACAATCAACAGATATTTGTGACCCACAGCTCCCACATTTAGAAAGGAGTCATACTGCGGGAGGGAAAGAAAAGCGTTTCCAATTTGATGGGTGAAGACACAGGTTGGGGTCTCTCGCTCATCCATAGCCTACGATAATTGCTATGAGGATGTTTGACACAGCTATAAAGACCATGTAACACTGGATATTTTGGTCAACGAATAATTTTATTTCATGTCGAATTCTACAAAATTTGAAAAAGATATAAGAATAATATTTACATACCATATTTTGTACGTAAAGAACATTAACACGTTGGCTGAAAAAAATTACAGCAAAATCTGTATCTATAGACATTGTTTGCAATGGAAGTCGTTAATAAATTCAGCCCAGCGAAACAAACTGTGTCGTGCGTAATTCTCTCTAGTTGTTGCACCTCTCTGTAGGTGGAGCATTCTACCAGTATGAAAAACTGGATAAGATGTCTGCCAGGAGCAGCATACTTTTTTTCATTTCCAAGTGAAAGAAAGACAAGTGCATCAACACCTTCACCATCTGGATGACTAGGGACGTAGCAGGACTGGCGGCGCACTGCAGCTGCCCTCGGGTGGCCCTCGACCCCAACGGGCGCGCGCTAGACGTGGTGGTGGTCGAGCAGGTCGCGGTGCTTGTCGTGGTGCAGGGGCTCGGTGCGGCGCACGACCGCGTTGAAGCCGGAGTGCTTGTCGGCGGTGTAGTCGACGGTGCGGATGGCGCCGTCCGGCTCGACGAGCGTGTACTGTCCGTGCACCTTGTCGCCGTCGCGCTCCTCGTGCGCCGACTTGATGTCGCCCGTGTGCAGGTCGTTGACGCCGTACTTGTACGAGTACTTGGGGTACGCCTGCGGGCAGGAGGAGCACTTGAGACTCAGTCAGGCGGCACTCGGTATGATGAAGAGTCGTGTGGTAGGCAGAAGCTACACTAATATCGATAACAAATCAGCCCACCAGGCGACAGGGTGACACAGAAAAACGGGAACTTTTGAATTACATAGTGGCAACTACGTACAGTTGGCAGTACTGCGGAACAGGGCCATTTAGTAGATTAGAGATTACATTACATTAGTTTTTCGTTCCATACATCCATGCTGAGGAGATCCTCGTGGATGTGTAACATGTGAATTTTTTTTTAAAAGCTGAAATAACACTACTAATAGTATGAATATATACAATACATCACTTGTTTCTATTAAAAAATTCGTCAATGGAGTAGAAGGAGTCGGCCACTAGTAAGTCTTTCAGGCTCTTCTTAAACTGATCTTTATTTGTAACTAAATTTTTTATGTTTGCTAGCAAATTATTGAAGATAAGTGTTGCTGAGTAGTGGACCTCTTTTTGAACTAAAGTAAGTGTTTTTAAGTCCTTGTGCAGATCATTTTTGTTCCTGGTATTGTATATATGAACTGAGCAGTTTGTTGGAAAAAGAGATATATTATTTAGGGCAAATTTCATTAAGGAGTAAATATACTGAGAGGCAGGAGTTAGTATACCCAGTTCTTTGAAGAGGTTTCTACAGGACGTCCTTGAATTTACTCCACAAATAATTCGTATTACACGCTTTTGGACTCTGAAAATTTTTGTTTGAGTTACCCCAAAGGATTATACCATGCGACATTATGGAATGAAAGTAGGCAAAGTGTGCAAGTTTTTTCATTTTTATGTCGCCTATGTCTGCTAACACACGAATTGCAAATACAGATTTGTTACGGCGTTTCTGCAGTTCTGTGGTGTGCTCCTCCCAACTGAATTTATTATCAAGTTGTAATCTCATGAATTTAGGACTGTTAACCTCTTCTACCTGCTTTTCTTCATACTTTATGCATATGCTGGATGGAAACGTCTTACGGGTTCTGAATTGCGTATAGTGAGTCTTTTCGAAGGTTAATGTCGGTGAGTTGGCTTTAAACCATTTATTAATGTCCATGAAAATATCATTAGCAGATCTTTCTAAAACTACACTCGACATACTATTTATTGCAATATTTGTGTCATCTGCTTCTGGCAGTGTAACTGATGAGAAATCATTAATGTACACAAGAAAAAGCAATGGCCCTAAGATGGATCCTTGTGGGACACCACATGTAATTCTTCCCATTCTGAGGATGACTGATGACTTAATTCACTAGTCTCTTGCTCTGACACCCTTTGTTTCCTGATAGCTAGGTATGACTTGAACCATTTTGCAGCGCTGCCTGTGACACCATATAATTCTAATTTATTTAATAGAATATTGTGGTTCACACAATCAAATGCCTTTGACAAATCACAGAAAATACTGCTGCTTGTAATTTGTTATTTAATGAATTAAGTACATTTTCACTGTAGGTGTAAATAGCCTTCTCGATATGAGAACCCTTCAGAAATCCAAACTGTGTTCTTGATAATATGTTATTTGAGGTCAGACGGTTGAGAAGCTGCCTGTACATTACTTTCTCTAAAATGTATCAGAATGCTGGCAAAATGGATCAATGGAATGGCCAATAGCGTACGTTTGCAATAAAATTTTTTCTTGAAAGCAGAGCTAGTCCGGAAGGCGGGCAACACTCAGTAATGGAGTATGCATGTCCTGTTTGGGGATACGCGGCGAAGCAGCACCAGACAAACTCCAGAGGCTGTAGAATCGCCGCCTCAGGAGGGCACTGCATATACCCCTCGGATTCCCCGCCGATGATCTGCATGCCGCTGCTGAAATCCCACCTCTGAAAGAGCGTTTCCAAGATTTCGCAAGGGCCTTCTATGAAAGTTCTTCCAGATCAGGAAACGTCCTCATCCACACGTCGGTATGACATGTCCTGCAATAAGCACAAACGCCTAATGTCGATCTTCGAATACTAAGTCGAAGAGAAAATCGCTGTATCCAATTTCTAATCCTCCTACCTCCCCCATAATACCAATCATCTCGCCTACCTCAGGCAAGTATCAGACACACAGAGAACATTCATCACATCACCCTGACACCCAAAAAATGCAGACATAACCGTATACACAAGGACGCAGTGGAGTAAAAGCCGTAACGCCACACACTTCCCCGAAGAAGGGAAAGTATTATATGAGACTAAGTGAGGGCATCACTCATTTCACAACAGTTCCCGTGTGCACGTCATTTGGATGCCACGCGCGGTACCAAATACAGCAGGAACTGCTATCGCGCTTCTCTGGCGTTCGATGTGGGGTGCTCGGGGCTCGCCATATTGGATTTCGTATCTTAGCTCGCGTGCTATGGAAGTATGCCTTTCAAGGCAACGGCACTTAGATGATTTATAAAAACACATCGTTCACTGTACGATCTGTATAGTTAAACGCCATATAATGACATATCGCTAGTTAAAGCTTTCGCGAGGTTTAAGTCACAGCATATAGTCTAAAATACCAACACCTCCAGGTCATCGTGATGTAGTAGTGAAAGTCGTGCACTTATGTAAATATTGCAGTGAAACCTAGCAGGTTTGCAACCAGCTGTTTCCAGTTTTTCTTTTTCACGTTAGCTTTTCTGAAAGATTCTATGAGTCATTTATTTAATGTTATATTCATATAAGAGTGCTCTCTCAGGCTTGAGTTGTCATTGTGAATAATTAACAAGTTAAGCATGAGTAAATGTTCAAAAGAAGTTGATCATCTGCTAAAATAAACTACAACTCAGAATAGAAAGCGTAGAAAAGAGTGGTACATTTGCACTAGAATTAAAAGGTAGCTTATTGTCAGACATATATAAAGTACAACATATAATTTACGAGCTACATTTTTTAGGGTACTTCTGTGCCAAGCAAATATGTCTTCAAATAAAGTCCATCTTTAATCATCAACACGAAGTTTTTCCTTATTTTGTTACAACAAATTGTAACAATACCGACGCGTTTTCGAGAGATCCATAATGTGATGGTGTTTTCAATCAGCATTTATTCATAGAACATGTGTTGCATGATTTGCCTCTTTAAATCGGCTGCTAGAATGGCTAACCACCCTCTTTAATTACAGACTCTCTCCTGAAACCAGTCTTCAGAGTTTTTGAGAGTAAACTTTTTGCAGTTAAGACGCCTTAATAAACAATATTGAAAACATACGAGTTCTGTCTAAAAAGTATCCGACCTTTGATTTTACCGCGCAAAATAGAGACGATAGCGTGGTGCCACAGTACATAGTAAAGGAAGAGATCTTTATTGTGCATCCTGAATTTTGTCCCCGTCTTCCAGGGCGTCAGTCACTGCCTGTCTGTCGCTGAGTGAGGTGCTGCACAATGTGTTCGTCGGATTACCGATTCTCTCAAGATGACTGAACATGTGGAATAGAGATACTGCATCGAATTTTTTTTTCAATAGCTTGGTGATTCTCAAAGAGAAACAATTCGTAAGATTCTGCAGGTATTTGGAGAAGATGCAATGGGTGTAACACAAACTAAAGAGTGGTTCAACCGATTCAAAAATGGCCGCACATCAGCGGAGAGTGACCTGAGTTCTGGCAGGCCCCAAAGTGCTCGAAGTGCAGCTGTTGTTGAGAGGGTGCAAAATTTGGTGATGGCAGATCGCCGTTTCGCCGTGCGGGATATTGCCCTAGAGGTTGGAGTGAGTAAAGATTCTGCACATGCAATTTTGCGTGATGATTTGAACGTGCACCGAGTGGCAGCGAAATTCCTGCCCAAGTTGTTGTCGCCGGAACAAAAAGACCTCCGTTGTGACGTTGCACAGGACCTTCAGGACACCACCAACACTGATCCTGGTTTTCTGAACACCGTGATAACTGGAGATGAATCATGGTGAACAATTCCGATCCAGAAACATAAAGACAGTCGTCGGAATGGAAGAATCCCTGGTCTCCAAGGCCGAAGAAAGCGCGTCAGGTGTGAAGCAAAATCAAGGTGATGCTCACTGTCTTCTTTGATTTCCCTGGAATTTTGCAGCACGAATATGCACCAGAAGGACAAATACTGACAAAGAAGTACTATCAAGACGTTCTCCGGCGACTCCGTGACGCAGTTCGGCGCAAAAGACCTGACATGTGGACGACGAAATACTGGCAACTGCATCACGACAAGGCCCCCTCGTATTCATCCCACTTGATCCAAAATTTCTTGTCCAAACATGGAATTACAGCCGTTCGCCAACCTCCCTACTCTCCAGACATGACTCCTTGCGACTTCTGGTTGTTTCCAAAATTGAAGACTCTGCTGGAAGGATCCCGTTTTGAGAGAAGAGATAATGCGGAACATGACGACGTAGCTGAACACCACTCCAAAAGAAGACTTCCAGAGGTGTGGAAGGATCGGTGGGCTAAGTGTGTGCAAGCACAAAGGGCCTACTTTGAAGGGGATTAGGGTCCCAACCCCGGCAGATATTCGAAATATTTTTTTGGCAAAAGAAGTGTTCAAATTTGTGTGAAATATTAAGGGACTTAACTGCTAAAGTCATCACTCCCTAAGGTTACACACTACTTAACCTAAATAATCCTAAGGACAAACACACACACCCATGCCCGAGGGAGGACTCGAAGCTCCGCCGGGACCAGTTTCTGGCCAAAGGTCATGAGACTTTTTAGACAGGTCTCGTACAGTGCGTTGAATGGATTCATTGCTGCAGTGCTGGCTGTTTGTGAATCAGCAAGCCGCCTCACGTTCGAGGATGATGAGGGTGAATTTTTTCAATAAGTTTCGGAATTAATTCTTGCAAACACTTTAATTTCTCCCTAAATTTACTCGTTTATAAATGCGTTTCGTGTGGAGTGCCTCCAGTCGAAATAGTGGAATTTGTCTATAAACGTAATTCAAGATTGTGTTACAATAATTTACTGTTGATTAGGCAGTACACACGATGCCCCAGGAGGAATGATCAATATTCAGCAATGTGATAGGAACACTCATTCGACGTAAATAACTTCATATGGACAAATACCTCATTCTGAATGGTTTTCTAGATATCGCACATTTAATATACATTTGTTTTTGGGCTAGTGTCACGTTCGTTTGTTTCTTGCACACCCAGCCTTTTTGTTGTTTTGTTCTAGCGCAACCTACCTCGTTGCTTTCAACTTTTTTGCTCGGAATGTCTTTCTGCCATTAAACTATCCGGTTGAAGGCACAGTCATCAACGTTTTGTTGTGAGGGAAGTAGTTCGAGGGATGAGAGTCTATCAGAGACAAACGTAGGTTTGATTCGATTTTTATAGATTTCCGTAAGGCTTCGTTCCTCACAAGCGCTTTCTAATCAGATAGTGTGCTGTGGTGTATCGCCTTAGTTACATAGACAGAAATGATCATTATGATAAAATAAGTGAAATCAGAGCTCGCACAGGAAGATCTAAGAGCTCGCTATTCCCTCGCGCCGTTCGAAAATGTAACGATAGAGTGTAGAGTGTGGTTCGATGAACCCTCTGGCTTGCCCTAAATTGTGAATTGCAGAGTAGTAGTGTAGATGTAGATGAAGATGCAGAACTGTGTTTGTACACGTGCTCGTTAAAGTACTCCAGGTCAACATTAATGAAGAATATGAAGGCATGGTGTATGTTTACGGCTGTGCGATGTAAGTGCTCCTGCTGCTATGGAAGAATACCGTCAGCGCTTTCCGAGATGTACTGGGGTTTTCAGCAGATTGTGGGAAGCAGGTATTCTTCCAACCTCCCATTTTTATTCATAGCGTATAGCTCAACAATCTGTGTTGGAACAGCGTAATCCTACTACCAGGACACTGCGATTTTATGAAATTAGCGTCCCACAGTGTGTCAAGAAAACGTATTTTTCAATTGTTGCTGTGTTCAACGCATGTTGTGATGTTTATTAACTGTTGTATTTGTGTACATGTGTAAATCTGACAATGTAATGAATAACACAGAAAATAAATAACAAAGTACGTTAAAAATGTTCTATCTCGGAAATCATTTGATATAGGACACACGTCCATATGAAGTTATTTGCTTCAAATGATCGTTCCTGACATATCCCTCAATATTTCCCGTATCTCCTGGGACATCCTGTATTTTTCCTTTGCCAGTAGTCATGTAGGATTGCTTTTATTTTATCTGATGTCACAGCTGTAATCCTTTATGAATGATCTGAAAATCGAAACCAGAATTATTTATGAGTCTCTCGAGATGGCTGAAATATGGCGTTTTTCAAATACTAACTGTGGGTCACCAGCTGGATAAAATGAATGGTAATAATTTCACTTGCGCTAGTTACGGAACCCTTATATCTGTCCGTTAAGATGAAGAAGTGGACAGAGACATACATTCCAAAATACTGTCGTACAACTGTGCCGTTTGAAATGGCTGTGACTTAGGTATATTACGGAAAATCAAAATCTGGATTCCCGGACGGGGATGTGAATCGCCTTTCTCTCGAATATAAATCCATAAAATTACCACTACAACAACTCGTCAGTAATCCGTTTGTGGCTAAGTTAATTATAATTAGATTATTTCGTTTTCTATGAAACGTACAGTGTCTGTCCTCCATTGTTTCAGCCATACGTCGTCGCAATTGGAATGACATGTCGCTCAAGTTGTTGTACTCACGTAGTAGTCGTACTCCTGGTGATGACTTTGGTGTCCTTCTTGCTGGAGATTCTCGAGTCCGCCGTAGCCGATTTCCTCGCCACTGTAGCCGCCGTCGTGTCCCGGGAATGGGGCTCCAGACGTCATAGAATAGCTTCCAAACAGGCACAATGCAGCGAGAGTCAGCCACGTCATCTGTCGGCATACATACCTTGTTACGTTCCCTTCGGTACACAGTTTTATCATACAATGCGATTTTTCATTATATTTATTCTGGCTGGTATTAATTATCACAATCACCGTTGGATGCAGACATAAAGGAAGTGTCTCCTGCTTACCGGGTAGATGCGCAGACCTTTACGATATCCAGTCCTAGTGGTCACTGCAACAGCATGGATTTCCCTACTGCCATCCCTGCTCATTGCCTAGTTACCCGCGGTATCTCGCTTGTTTCTGTAAGAGCTCGAGCTTGGTGTACATCTGCACTGAAACGATCATTGGAGATCACATATACGCCATTGGATGTGTTGCGACATTCTTCGGACCGGAACCGCGCTGCTGGAACTGTCGCAGGCTCGAAACCTGACTCTGGCCTGGATGTGTGTCCTGTCCTTAGGTTAGTTAAGTTTAAGTAGTTCTAAGTCTAGGGGACTTATAACCTCAGATGTGAAGTGCCATAGTGCTTAGAGCCATTTGAACCATTTGTTGCGATATTGCCGTAAGCTACTCTATTGCTTGTCTTGGTCGCACAACATTAAATATCTAAACGGCCAATTCTCCAGGCCAGATGTTATCGGCTCACATCTGAAGAACCATGTGTGAAGAAAAATCAGTCATTTAGTTCCAGTCGTCAGTGGCAGCAGCTAGTGAGTTGTCATTCCCATGGCATCACATACCTATGACGCAATACTACCAACTAAGCTACATTTCCCGATGTAGAACAGATTAGCCGCTGTTTCTGTACTCCATATGAAAATGAAACGCCAGTCGCAAAAGGTAATGCGAACTTACTGGATTGTGGAGTAATACCTACTCCACTGCTTCATGGGAGGCAACGGAACACACAACTTCAAAAGGAATTACATTTTCTCGCTGATGCTGTACTCAAACTGTAGTATCCATCACTATTTTCTGATTTAAATATATGTAATTTTAGCTATTTAGTTGCTGACAAAAAAAATTACTACAGTAAAGATGGTATCAAATTGGTCACGCGAGTCCGTCGCCTAGCGCTTGTTTTTAGCGATGCGAGAGTTTCTCGTTTCCTATACCAATCTCTCTGGTCTGGATGTTCAAACGAGCAGAAGGCAAAATTTGACTTTTCCAGTAATAACACGTATTAAGGTACTAATATATATATATATATATATATATATATATATATATATATATATATATATATATATATATATATATATATATATATAATGTAACGAGCTACCATCTCAAGGATACATATTTCATGTACTGCGACATATTTACCAAATGGCAAATTGCGTAACTTAAAAATTAGTTGTCTTCAGTACTTACGTGTAGTAACACGTTGTTTGCTCATTGTTAATCAGAAAATATTTGTGTTTCTTTCCGTGACAGAAATAATATTTCGCAGAATAGTGGAATTATTGTAAAGAACATTCCTGCGATACACGGTTTAAGTATGTTCTCTTAATAGTTTAAATGCCCAATTAAAGAGCGCATTTGAACGTGTTAGCTTGCTGTAACAGCTTCTTTTTTTAAAATATCTTCATGAATTTGCTATATTGTTTCTTACGTTCCTTTCTATACGGTTTTCCAGCTTTTTTCTTTCTCTGTGAATGTCTGTTTTGCAACTAAGATTTCAAAGGCTTTGCATTCTCGGATTGTATCTCTTACGGCATTCATTTCTCGTAAGTCCTGCTTAACTTCTGCTAACCAAGTATTATGTATTATTTTATATTTTGTGAATTTAATATTTTTACACATTTTGTTATTAGTTATTACTGTAATATTATTATACCGCTGCTTTACACCTTCACTGAACACTACCAAAGACTATAGCCAACTATTGCTAACTTCTGTACATTATAATACATTTGCATCTACTGAAGGTTAACCGAAAATTGCTACATCATCCTACTTTTTAGTTACTTGCAAAAGTAAACATACGTAACTACATGTACTGACATAATCTTACTGTGAAAAATCTTTATACTACAGCTGAACTTCTACTTTCATCATCATCACAAACCTACTCGGTACCACAACAGATTTTTGAGGTGAATTGTAAAAACGGTTCATGCATTTCTGCTATTGCCATAAAACGGATAACTAGGTTTGCAACACGAAAAGACTAACTACAGAAAGATCATTAATAATGAGGTGAAATGTTACTTTGTGCCTGAAAATTTGGTGCAAATTGTTTCCAAACAGCCACTATTGTGTCATTTAATCATCTTAAGGAGTAACTAGTTTCGACAGTTCATGTCCCATACTTATATGTCACAGAAATATTCTGTCTAAAACTTAAACGGCATCTCTGTACAGAACTAAGTACAGCACGTGAAAAATCAGAGTACAAATTCGTGAGAAACGGTAAACGTGATGTACGGTAGCGTAGCAAAATAGTGGACAGACTGACGACAATTTATACAGACGCGTTCTCAAATCCGAAGTTGACCATTACGAAGACGATGCTACTCTATGACCTTGTAAATTAAATGTTTAACATTACAGTCATCTGCACTTCGTTACCATCAAGAAGAGCCGTTGAAGCATCGATTAATTCTCTGAACTGACAATCTAAAGGCACATGTTTGAAATCCTAGTCCATCCGTCATGATTTAATGTTCCTATGAATTGTGTAATTCAACCTTGGTGAATATTGAAGAGGCTAATTCAGATAGCGATTACCTATTTATCCTAGGCTTCTGCTTCATCTTTAGTCAAAGCGTTGTAGACCAGGCTCTAAATTCTAACTTTCTTCACGTTTCAAGGACGGGAGAAAGAAACTGTAAGTTCCGACGACGATGAGGTCGTTGAATATGGAGGACAAGCTCGTATTAGAGAAGAATGGGAAGGAAATCGGCAATATCCTCTTCACACCAAACATTCCGAGATTTTCCTTCGTCGCTTTTGAAGAGTACGCAAAACATAAATCAGAACGACTGGGTGGAAATTTGAATCACTCTTGTCCTAGTCTACCCAGTGTACTACTCAATGATTCACTTTACTCGTTACTCCAGCACACATATAGTCACTACAGAGTGCCAAGGAGTCTCCGCATGAATTAGTATACGCCAAAAACGTGATTGATTCGAGGCAACAATTTTCATTTACAATTAATACACTTTCGACGTACATTTAGCACTGTGCATGGATCACATCCATTTGTCATGATGATATCGTGTAGTATGTCTGACATTATGAATGTGGAATCCAAAGAAGATGGTGAAACACTGGTTTAGTTCAGCAAATGGTTTTAAAAGTCTTATACAGAAGACTCAACGGTAGCAGACAAATGAAATTACAGATATTTTTACGTGAGAAGATCAGTTAAAAGAAAGGAAAGGCTAGAAAAGAGACGGTACTGCAGATATAGAAAGCTATGACGTACACTTGGATCTGTATTGTGGCATCATATATTTAAAAGTCTGTTCTTGACACTCCTACTTGAGATGTGTGTAGTTTTCGAAAATGGCTTTAAAACGGTTAGAGTTATGCTAACACCACTCTCTTCCGCCATTAAATATGAACACGAAAAAGTCGCATTGAACGACTGTCACACGGCAATCCGACTCCTTTACAAAGACAAATCTACGAATAAATGTCTCCTTAATACAAAGAGTAGACAAGTCTACGTACCTTGGAACGTGTCTGTTCAGACTGGAGGTCAATACGGAGATAAAATGTCACCCGTAACGCATTCATTAAAATTACGAAAATTCTCACACCTAAAGCTTAGAGTTCGATTTGGATTTGTATGATGCCGTATTTTTATACGATTCTAAAAGATGGACACAAAATATAACAACGGCGAGGAAGATCGAGGGCCTGAAATACGGATTTACGGGAAAAATGCTTAAAATACCTAGGACAGCAAGAGCAACTTATACCGAATCATTGCGAAGAATATAAAACAACGTTTAAAACAACAAAAACTATATATCTAGGGCCTATCTTGTGGAAAACCGATTAAATGCTTCTACATTTGGTAACAGGAGGGGAGGTTGAGGAAAGAGGAGAAGAGGACGAAGAAAAGTAGCTTGGTTACATAACACAAAGAAGTGGCCAGGATTATCAATGGCAGATCAATCAACAGTCGTAGATGCTGTCGTCCGTAGAACAAAGATGCATCGTGTTGTCGTCAGAATCCATTAACAGGTAAGCAAAAGATGAAGAAGAGGAAGAAATGCCTTATCAGCGACGTGCAGTTAACAACGGAGAAGTCGGCTGTATAAGTAAATTACAGTTAGAGATATTGTGAAATGTAATCTTTCAGCAGGAATTGTCACAATTGATAAAATGTTCTGGGCTATTATGCCGTGGTCGAAAGGATTTCACTTAAGAACCCGACATTTAGTCCCCATCTGCGGAGGAAATTTTCAAGTGGGATCGTAGCTTAGTTGAACGTCCGACTCACACCCTGGCTCGCTACTGCCAGGGTGTGAATCGGATGTTCAACTAAACTACGATTCCACTTGAAAATGTCCTCTGCAGATGGGGACGAAACGTCGGATTCTAAAGTGAAATCCCTTTTACCACGGCATAACAGCCCGGAATATTTTATTAATTATGAGTTAGAAAAATACAGTCTGGCGGAAGGGGACGGAATTACCCTTATACTCCGCGGATGCTACGTCGCTTGAAATAATCTCCTTTGTGCTAACGATGTCTGCATTTTAACTTTCAATTGTAAGTTCAAATGGTTCAAATGGCTCTGAGCACTATGGGACTCAACTGCTGTGGTCATTAGTCCCCTAGAACTTAGAACTACTTAAACCTAACTAACCTAAGGACATCACACACATCCATGCCCGAGGCAGGATTCGAACCTGCGACCGTAGCAGTCGCACGGCTCCGGACTGCGCGCCTAGAACCGCGAGACCACCGCGGCCGGCTTTCAATTGTAAGTCCTTTGGCTGCAGTTGAACATCAAATAACAATTATTCACTGTGCAGTGGCCAATAAATATGATAAATATATTTGCTGCTGGTAGATAACTGTTTCGAAGGCCTGTATAGACAGAGAACGGACGTCATTTAACGTCTGTCGACAGCAAGGTATGAAGCACTTTAATTAGAACATTGTGAACTAGTGAATATCATAAATAACTGCAAGTTCTCACGCTTTCTTCTCCACAATATACACTTTTTTTCAATACCCGTATACACAGACTGTACTTATCGACCTACTTTTTTAATCCAATACCTTACAACAGAGTATGTTCAAATGTGCTCGTACAGCGGAAGGAATAGGTCATTAAGTTAAGAGTCGTGGAGGCGAGTCAGAACCACATCGAATCTGTTTGGTGTACAGTGTTTAGGGGTATTGGTCGAGAATGGATCGTTGGCTTAGAGGTTAAGTGACAGAATCTGGATACAAAAGTCAGCAGTTCGATCGCTGGACACTCCTAGAATATTTATCAGTCACCTACCACTTCTTTCACCTCTGGAAATGTTACTGCTACACATTCAGAGTTGTTCTGAATCCACGATATATTTTAGATGTCTCTACCACCAACCGGCTCAGTTTCAAAGGTAGGAAGAATGCCAAAATCTACCTCCTCAAATAGGACCATGCCTTTATGCTGGCCGCGGTGAATGTTGTTTATAGGTAGTTTCTAGCAGCCGTCTGAACGGGTATCGTATTAATTCTAAATCTCCGCCTCCAACTGCACACAAATAGTGGAAAATGGAAAAAGAATAATGAACAGAGATTAACAAGTACTGCAACTGCAGACTTAACCACTTGTTTCAGTTTAGAGAGTTGCGACAGGAATATCATCTCGCTTTAGAAGTAATGTAACAATAAATTAGCTTACAGCCTCTGTAACTGATGACCCTAATGAGATCTGAGATAACTGGTTTTAATACTATTGATGTATGGAGATTGAATCATAGCTATTTGTATAGAAAGGAGACATGGCGCAGGACTGTTTGCTAATCACCAGAGAGTACACCCAACACTCTGCATTAAATCTAAAACTTCTTTGTGCTTTGTGGATATACAGTATGTGACAATGCCGATGATGCCAACATTGGTGGCCTCACTTGTGTTCTGGATGATCACACAATGACTACAGATTTCACTTTTTCGTCATCTTTATAATAATCACAAACGACCCTGCACAAGCACTTATCATTGGTCCACATTAAAATAAGTTGCCATATATATATATATATATATATATATATATATATATATATATATATATATATATATATATATATATATATATACCTGGGAGGATAACTATGAATGTTATAGCTACTTATTGTATATTCTGGCATACGCTGCAGTATTTTCCCAAATACGGCAACGTGTGTAGAGTAGATTATTCTTAGTGCTCCGTTTTCTACTTGTCTTCAGTATATAAATAGCTCCAACTATTATAACCGGACTCTACCTCCATACAATGCAGTGCTGATCACCAGATATAGGCAGATATAAGCGTGCTTGATGCTTCAGAATAGGTCGAAGAAGACATTTCCACTTGTATTTTACCCGTGGCAGCCATACAAACATTGACGCAAGAGATCACTATAGAGTACAGGATTTACTACTAGTTATCTTGAAAGTCAGGGTAAAATGTGGGCTATAACCGTGGGAATAATGCTAAGAAAGAACAAGAAGGGAAACAGCAGACTGCATTTATTTACTTCTGCCACCGAGACAAGAAACTAGCAGTTCACTATAATTAATATCGTGTTTGATCCTGAGAGATTCTCATGGCAATAAGTTAATAGAGCGTGCACTGCAAAGTGTGGTCTGTCTGCATCAAATACAGAGGGTAAAAGAGCGCAATAGTACGCTGGCTGATAAGAGTGCAGAGGGTAATTTCATACAGTTTGCAATACTGTCGATGGTGTTCGAGTGTGATGTTCTAGTGTGTCTACAACGAGAGTAAGAGAAGCTTGGACGTGAACGTCCTCCTCATTTCGTTTGGAAGACACAAAGTAAAATACTTTTCTATTCTTTGTTTTTGAACCGAAAACCATAGTTCTTTTGATTCAAGTATGGAAACATAATATTTTTAGCTGACTATCAGGATAAAATACACTTAAATTGCTACAAAATAATACGTCGGATCGCTTTCTCTGAAACTTGTTGGCACCGATGTGCGATTGTCTAAAAACTACCGAAGAGGCCAAGCGTATGCAACTGCGAAACATCCTAATTGTGTTCCAGCAGAATCTAATGAGCAGGCGAATAATCTGAATCTTCCGACCAAAGAGACAAATGGATGGATCGAATACAGTCGAGTCTTCCGTAAAAGAAGAGTTCGAATACAGCTAGGCCTATTGTACGAGTTCATACAATTGTTTCTCCTTCCTCGCATCAAGGTAAAGAAGGGAAAGTTCAAAAGAACTGAAGACCTATCCGAAAGTCACAAACTGTATACGTTTTTCATTAAAAAAAAGTGTTTAGAAGAAAAACAAAAAAAAAAAAAAAAAAAAAAACGGGAGCAGCAGGACGCAAAATTTGAAACCTTAGCAGAAAGAACTCTAAAAGGCAAAATCAGATAATAAAACCGTTAGCAAGGGGGAAAAAAAAGGAAGTGTGAAGAGTGTGATGCAAGTTGACAATGTTCACCGAACACTTTGTTGAAGGTAGGCATGAAATATCAGAAATGACGATGAAGAGAACGAATTGCACACTTGCTCAGGACTGGGAGCTAACTGTATGATTGGGTACGGTGCAGAATTTATGTAAGGAGTCGTGGTATGAAGAATTCTTCGCTTATGAAGGCAGCGGCCCACTTATATCTGGCAGACACTAGTGCGTACTCCAACAACGTTGTTATACATGAACATAAAACATCTTAAATAGTTTTAGAATACATTGAAAGTGGATAGGAAGTGTAGGAGGTACAGAAAGAACACAGTCCAGGAATGAATGGGCAGTTATATGGAAACAAATGTGTCCTCTACCGTTTTAGACATACAGTAGTCTACTAAGTGTTACGTAGACAAGCTCATACAGTGTAAAGCGCAGCGCCCCCTCTTGTGAGACAGGAAGACAAACCAGAGCTGTATCGAATCCTTACGACGGATTAACACCCGTAGTTGGTGCACCGAACATCGTCAGTCGCGCGGCCCCTCCCACCTGAGATTCGAGTCCTCCCTCAGGCATGGGTGTGTGTGTTGTTCTTAGGATAAATTAGTTTCAGTAGTGTGTAGGTCTAGGAATAGATGACTTCAGCAATTTTGTCCCTTAGGAATTCATACACATATGAACATTTGAACACGGTCAGTTTGGTTTTAGGCGTCTTGTTACTAGTGTAGACAAATAATGGGCTGGTCCGCAGTTTCAGCTTCAGAAAGTACCGTACACAAACTGTTAAAATACGACCACACAAAACAAATGTTATACAGGTGTAAACAGGTGGCGCACATGATATCCCCCGTAAAACTCTCTTTATAAAACCCACTTCAGACGCTCGACTTTGTTGTCTCACTTGACTGCTCGAGACAAGTCAGCCTACTGCATCGCCGCTGGTGTTTCATTTCTGTACTGAGTCTCGTTTGTGTGGTGTGGTCACCCTCGTCAGTCCCAAAATTTCTAGCGTTTTGAGAGATTTCTGTTGTGCAGTTTATCAACTGAATAGTGAAGGTCATGTTATGAGGGACTATGTCTTTTAAGGAAAGACTGAAGTATAGTTAAAAAAAACTAGGCATAAGCAATGATAATAGAGTTCACTTATGTCCAGTCGAAATTCATAGTGGAAGTTCTTGTCAAAGTCCATGTGGTAAATCCTCTACACTCCTAAGATGTGAAAGAACAGGTTAAGAGTTGCTCAAAATTTGGGAACAAATGCATTTCTTTGCTCGAGAAAATGTATGCTCGCGAACACAACAGACAATATTTAGAACGCAGTAAATGCCACGTGTCTTGTTTTCTTGATAAGTGCCGAACATTTATTTTTCTCGTCAAATAATTTTCCGCTGTTGAAATAATTGCTATGAGTATTTCTTCACCGTAGATAACGCGAAAGAAATGTCTTCTACTGCAAGTTCTTTGCTTTCTATGTTTTCAGAGGTGGTAGTACGAAAAAAAGAGAGAGAGAGGGAGAGAGACAGAAAGAAGTCCAGGAAACATGGGCTCTACAGTGCATACCTTAAGAGCTTCCAGTATTTGTGCGTCTTTGCTACTGTGAAACACACCTTTTCTACTAGCAAGTGCTTATAGCTCTTAATTTGTGCACTTTGGAGACCATGATCACCAGAATTTTTGTTCCTGTCATATCCCTGAATACTGACTATTACTCGTGGCTCCCTGTATAACAGGAGTGAGCTCGGCCAGAATAGGTTAACTGCAGATGTCAACAGAAGCTCCCACAATCACTTGTCTACCTTTGGACAGTGTGGAGCATAGATGTAAATAAAAACTTCACACTCTGCGACAGTCCCTGGATCACCGTCCTCACAGACACATACGCGACGGAGTTGGCTTAGAATTTACACGTGGGCGCGAGAGGTGCACTGACTTCGAGTAATCGATTTTGACCAGATGGTCGTTCATCTAAAACAGGCTTAAGGTAACTGACGACTGCGGTCGGTAAAAGGGCATTTGCCAAATATTGAGGATGGCGGACCCCGTAGTAGATGGGACTGGCGTTAAGAAGAAGAGGTCTAAAGGGTTTTGAGCACGATCGGAATGCTGTGAATTTAGAGCAAGCGAAGTCTTGTTACCTACGATGACTAGCTCGGCCAGAATAGGTTAACTCAGCAGACGCATCCAAAGTCACTTGTTTCTGCGCTTGCTTAGTGTGCAGCACAGTTCTGCGACTCACCTTGAAAGTAGTGTGCTGGTGCTGTGTTCCCGGGACCCCTGTGAAGCTCTGTCTGCGGTAAAGTGTGTGTCTTTGGGAGGCGTGCGTCCCTATATAGCGGCGGCAGACGCCAGCCTCCGGGAGAGTGCGCCGGAGAAAGCGGCGGCTTCCTTCCTGTGCGGTAGCGAGCAGCGGCCAGCCACAGCTGCCGGTACGGAACGCGCCTGGCACGCACCGCAATCTGTACGGTCCGCCGGGGACCCCGCGTTCCTTCCTGCGCCGGACACAGATAAGAGCTGCGTTGAGTCGCACGCTTTTCCTCACCTCGAGACCAGACAGTACAGCAGGGGATTTGCTGTTCTTTCTTCTCTTCTGACGGTCAAGGGTAGCGTGGTATCGATAGCAACGATGCCACGGCCTAAGTGCAAGTTAAGTCGGCACTACAACAGACACCGGCGACAGCGCCCTCTAGTAGGCGCTGTTGAGGTCTACGAGCGCCACAGCAGGTTCAGCCCATTTAATCAAGAGCAAACGGCCGGGACACTTCGCTTGCTATTGAGACTATGTACTACTTACGACGAGTCTAAGACTTCGCACCTCATTGCAAAGTTATGTAACCATGTATTAACTTGTTTGTTTTGCCTATAGTAAACATCTATAAGGTGAAACGCAGTACCGACGTGTCTTACCTTTTCCTGTTCCTACTCACTTCCTACATTCGGCCAACCTTTCAGTTTTCAGGAGCAGACCCACGCGCCGCCTTCGAGGCGGAATACAAAAGGTAGGGTGAGCGAACCCACATCTTACCAAGGTTTCGCCGGAAATCCCTTACACATTCTCCGTACAGTTTCGATTCTCTTCATGCGATTTCCGTATTTCCGGACCCTGAAGGAAGACATTTGTGGACGCTGATTTGCTTCGGTACCTTGGTATAAACGTAATTCTGCACGCAGCCGCAAACATTTTTCTGTTAAGTCATTGACCGCCTTGTCTCACAGTGGGATACATGTGTTAACAGTTTACTTCCTTTTTTTTCATCTTTCTCGTTTTCATTTGACCATCCCTTATACATAACTATAGTACTCAAGACAGTTTCTTAGGATTCTCGGGACGAACAGTCCTTCCCTAAAACAAACCGCATATGAGACGCCAGTGTTTTCTATTCTGCTCCAGCGACTGGTGTCTTCACGAAGTGGACCGAGATCAAACGAATTCCGAGAGAACCCTTTAGAAATTGTGATACGTTCCTATAGACCATATGAAAATGTGACAAAGGTTCAAATGGCTCCAAGCCCTATGGGACTTAACATCTGAGGTCATCAGTCCCCTAGACTTAGAACTACTTAATCCTACCTAATCTAAGAACACCACACACATCCATGCCCGAGGCCGGATTCGAACCTGCAACTGTAGCAGCAGCGAGGTTCCAGACTGAAGCGCCTAGAACCACTCGACGATAGCGGCCAGCTGTGACAAAGGGCCTCAGACAATTTGGCCAGCATCTCTAAAGTCGTCGTTATCCTGAGGCTATAGACTCGATAATAACATGCTGTTTCTCACGCATAGTAGTAGTTACGTTGCACCCAGCCATGTTACACGCTACATTTGGGAGCCCTATAGCGGCAGAGGGTTGCAACTTCCATCAACGAAGTGCGAAGGTCTATTGAGTAGTATTCATGACATGTGATACATCAATCCATACTGAGAACGGAATAAAAAATTCTGGGGGATGGAAGTAATTGGAAACCCGGTCTTCCAAAAAGCGAGTCTTGTTGTTGTGGTCTTCAGTCTTGAGACTGGTTTGATTCAGCTCTCCATGCTACTCTATCCTGTGCAGGCTTTTTCATCTCCCAGTACCTACTGCAACCTACAGTCAAGTTGTGCCACAAACTCCTCTTCTCCCCAGTTCTGTTCAATACCTCCTCATTAGTTATGTGCTCTACCCATCTAAACTTCAGCAGTCTTCTGTAGCACCAAATTTCGAAAGCTTCTATTCTCTTCTTGTCTAAACTATTTATCGTCCATGTTTCACTTCCATACATGGCTACACTCCATACAAATACTTTCAGAAACGGCTTCCTGACACTTAAATCTCTACTCAATGCTGACAAATTTCTCTTCTTCAGAAACGCTTTCCTTGCCATTGCCAGTCTACATTTTATATCCTCTCTGCTTCGACCATCATCAGTTATTTTGCTCCCCAAATAGCAAAACCCCTTGGGGAGCAAAATAACTGATGATGTTCGAAGTAGAGAGGAAATAAAATGTAGACTGGCAATGGAAAGGAAAGCGTTTCTGAAGCAGAGAGTCTAGTGCCTTTAAAATGGCGCCATCTGTTTCGTTGAAAGGGACTAAAAGCATGGGAAGGAACTTTTTCCAGTGAATGGACAGAGTCTACCGCATAGAACAAACCTAATATACTCGCCCGTAAGCAAATGAAAAATCAAAGGGAATGATCATGGTGATATCTGACTGCAGAACACTCGTGAAGATTTGAAGTTTGTCATAAAATTAATATCTAAGGTAAGTGCTAGAACCGATATTAGCTCTTGCAATCAATAGTGGGAGCCTGAGGGAAAACTGATGTAGTTATGGATTCTGGGAAACCGCACCCCACCTGTAAAAAAAAACCACATACGAGGCGTTAGTTTGTTCCGTAAAGCTCCAGCGATTGGAGTCTTCACCACGTGAACAGCGAGCGAACGATTTCTCAGACAAGACATTATGATTGTAATACATTGCTATGGACCGTATGAAAATGTGGAAGAGGTTCCCAGAGAACTTAAACACGAACCTGTAGAATAGAGTCGAAACTATTCTCATGAAATCCTTTTAACATCACGAGTGGAGGGTGTTAAGAGAAGACGATGCTGAGAACTCGTCAGTTAATTAAGAACACAAGCACTGCGATTCATCTAGGTTCCTTGTTAAAATTAGTACTTTTTCTCACACAGATCCATATTATATGCCAGTGAACAACTGCTCATCACTAACATAGCTTATCTATGAATATTCACGAGGGAGATAGAGAAAAGAGTGACTAATATTAAAAGTAAGAGCGTTCTATGCCAACACAAGTGTCCACGAAAGTTGACATAACCACAAGAGTACTCGAATAGGTGTCACTGGTCCGCAGCACCAGTTGCCACCTGTAAACTCTTCCGTTGTTGATACAGAAAGTTACTTCCGACATTTTAATACAATTTAGAGAATCGGTTTCCCAGAAAGCCTGTCTAGCAATTCTGCTGCCCAGATGAATATCAGGATTAATGACTGTGAGACTAAGAGGGGTTCTGGTGGGTCGTGAGGCACCTTGACTGTCACTTTTCCATTCTTCCACTTAGGAATGGAATAATATATAATGTCACTAAAATTCCAACGAAGCACCTTTAATTATGGACTGCAGCTACAGTGAATCGCATGCTCCGGTGTAAATGTAAGGCTGCAGTGTCAGTTATGGAATGCCCCAGTCTCTCATATTTGTAATAAATGTGCTACGAAGCACAAATTTTTCTTTCTTTTCACATTTTGGGAAATAGTAACGCTAATCCACGAAAAAATTCTTCACAGCACTCTAGCAGTCACGCATGTTTTCCCGAGTTGCAGCACATTTGAAATGTTACCAATGTATCCTCTTTGCTGTTCTCAGATACATGTGCGACAATTTTATGTGATTTTTCAATTTAATTACTGTGTTTTGTTGAAGAGAGTTCTCTTCGGATTGCCTAATCGACTTTTATATCACAATTGCTTCGGCCACACTATGTCCTCTTGTTTCGAAATTACTAAAACTCCGACCTTCGTCCTAACAGGCCTCGGAAGGCCCCATGGTACCGACCGGCCGCCATGTCATCCTCAGCCAATAGCCGTCACTGGATGCAGATATGGAGAGGCACGTGGTCAGCAAACGGTTCTCTCAACCATTGCCAATTTTCGTGACCAGAGCCGCTACTTCTCCGTCAAGTAGTTCATCAATTGGCCTCACAAGTACTGAGTGCACCCCTCTTGACGACAGTATTCGGCAGACCCGGACGCTGCTTGCCAAACCCGACAGCGCTTTTATTCGGTATGTGACGGGCACTGGTGTTACCCGTGTAGAAACTGGGACTTTGTACGCGAGCTGATGACCGCGCAGTTGAGCGCCTCACAAGCCAAACATCATCATCACTGGTGTTACCGCTGCGGCAAGACCGTTAGTTAAACGATCACACATAAGGTCTGATAGCTTCTTACACTTATTTGTACTATTTCATATGCTTTCTGCTTGGTTTTGTAGCTGTGTTCTGAAACTTTATGCGATCTTCACTGACTCCTCAACGTACGAGTTAGGAAACACTGAGGATAAGTAGCAGCCTTGACTTAAACCCATGTTTTTGTCACTTTCCTTCTTTTCAGATTTATGAATTACTCCCCTGTCTCAAAACTGATTTACTACATTTTCTTTCATATTCTACAATTGTAAATCAGAGCACTTTAGAAGTACTGTGCTACTTACATATTTATGAAAGAAATTTTCAAAAAAGACTGACAGTGGACAGATGGCATTGATTTAATTGGTGTTTCAAGTTGTTTGTTTGGGACTGTACGTATTGTCGCAGAGGCGTGAAATGTATGACAGTCTTATTAGTAGTTTAGAAATTTGCATAGTAGCTTGACGTACGTGGAAGTATGTACAGAGCAACTGGAGCAACAGTAGATCATCTCCAAGCTGATACCATGGATTTTTTTGTAATTTTATGAAACATTATCCAACGTCTCAGCCGTTTGTGGGGCACCGATTGAAACTGTACAAATGGTAGTTCTTGCTGTTTGAAACTGTGTTTAATACTTACACAAATGGAAAGTTATTCTACGATGAGCCCTAAATAATTGTCAAAAATACCGAAATAAAATTTTAAACAAGTAGTAATAAGCGAAAGATTGTACTGTTATTATTAATACTTGTAATTGTTTATTTGTCAGCGATTTGAAAACTGTGTAGTTTTGCTAAGTAGGACAATGTACTTTTCTAGCATAATTATGGGATTGCTGGAAAGAGGAGAACAGTAGTACAATTCTTAATAATGTGTGGAGATCAGCTTCACGTAAAATTAACGAAGTGGTATACTGAGAGAAAAGGTTGGTGGCAATACACTGTGTTCATGTCTGTATCCGAGCTTCGGCCTCGCTTACACAGCCCATACAGAAAGCATGGCCATAGACTCTCACCCGAAGAAATCAGGCTGCGGCCATCAAAATTAGTGGAGATGTTAGTCCCTTTCTACATGTTGTTGTAGTCTTCAGTCCGAAGACTGGTTTGATGTAGCTGTCCACACTACTCTGTCCTGTGTAAGCCTCTTCATCTTCGAATAGCTACTGCAACCTACATCCTTCCGAACCTGCTTACTCCGTTCATCTCTTAGTCTTGCTCTATAATTTCCCCCTCCTCCCTCCACCACCTCCCTCCATTTCCAAAGAGGTGATCCCTTGAGCACAATGTGTCCTATCAACTAATCCCTTCCTATAAATAACTTGTACCACAAATTTCTTTTCTCTTTATCACAGTTCAGTACCGTTTAATTGGTTACACGATCTACCCTTCTAACCTTCAGCATTCTTGTGTAGCACCATTTCTCTAGTTATCCAAGCTGTTTATCGTACATGTTTCACTTCCATACAAAACTAAAACCAGACCAATACCTTCAGAAAAGGTTTCCTAATACTTAAACCTGTATTCGATGTTCATAAATTTCTCTTCTACAGAAACGCTTTTCTTGCAGTTGCCAGTCTACATTTTATATCCTCTCAGCTTCGGCCATCATCAGTTATTTTACCACCCAAATACAAAATCTCATCTACTGTTTTTCGTGTTTCGTTTCCTTAGTTAATTTACTCAGTATCGCCTGCTTTAATCCGAGAATATTCCATTACATCTGTTTTGCTTTTGTTGATCTTCATTTTATACCTTGCTTCACTCCGCTCAACGACTCTTCCAAATCCTTCGCTGCCTTTATAGAATTGTAATGTAATCTACGAATCTCAAGTTTTATATTTCTTCTCCCTGAACTTTTATTCCTTCTCCTACTTTTTCTTTGGATTCCCTTACTGTAGGCTCAGTATACAGATTGACAGCCTACCATCCTGCCTCACTCCCTTCTCAACAACTTTGTCCCTTCCATGCCCATTGACTTCTGCCATCTGGTTTCTGTACAAGTTGCATATAACATTTGTGCCCCCCTCTGTTTTACCCCTGCTATCTTCAAATTTTCAAAGGTGAAATTCAGTCCACATTGTCAAAAGCAAAATATTGAAAAGTCTAATTTATGGACGTCCAACTTATTGCATAGACGAGGGACTTCAGTTGATCACGTATATGAGAAGAAGTACCACTACAACTGTACCTTGAGATTGTCATTATTCTATCACACGAGTAGATTCGGCGGCACATTGCAGCCATCCTCAGGTCACAGTACTGCCGAAAGAGTACTTGGTTTCCTTGGCGCATTTACTGTGGCATCCTTGTTGCCTACAAGTCGACTGCCTTTCTTCAGGAGTCTACACTCGATACAGTCTTTTCTCGAATGCCAACACAATGTCGAAAATCAGTGGTGGGACCTAAGGATGGCGGTAATGTGCCGCCGAAACTAGTAGTGTGATAGAATAAAAAAATTCTCAAGATACAGCTGTGGTAGTACCTTTTCTCAGCTATAAACGTCTCCTTAACCTACTCCTAATATAAGTCGTAGGGTCAATACTGTCTCGTGAGTTCCTATATATCTCTGAAAACCAAACTAATCTTCCACGAGATCGATTTTTTCCACTCTTCTCTGTTTTGCAACGATGCCTTATTAAAATGATCGTTCAGTAATACTGACACAACTCCTGCTTCTTTGTAACTGGATGTGTTAGATTCTTCTTGAAGCCTCAGGGTCTCATACATCCTGAATACCTAGTGGAGTAGTTTTTTATGACTATTTGCCCAAGGATATAAATGGTTTTGAGGGAATGCCGTCTATTCTGGGCCTCTTGTTTCGACCTAGATCTTTCAGTGCTCTGTCAAATTCTTCTCTCACCTTCATCTTCTTCCTCTTCTTTTCCTGTATATTGCTTTCAAGTACATTTTACCTTCATAGCCCGTTTTATACAATCTGAATCTTCTATGTTTTTACTTAAACTTCTGAATGAAACTGAGTGAAACTTCTAGTCTTTACCACGAGATGAAATTTCTGAGTGAAATAGAACCTACTGTCTCTCTGCTTGTTTTTATCATTACACTGACCAACAGAATTACCCTGACAAATACAACTCAAACTTGTTCATTCATTACCCACAATATTCACGCGCAACGAATCTGACTGCAAATAATTAACTCAAAAGAACGTCCTTGAACAATTAACACAACAAAAGAATGGCACTGAATTAAAAGAGATCCTAACAATAACCCATATATTTCATAAGTCAATTATCTCACGAAAAATCTTAAAGATACGAACTACAGTAGATACAGCAAGCATAAAGCAAGCTGAATAAAAAGATTCTAACTACTATAGACTCTAACTACTAAGTATGTGGTTAGCAAAGGAAAGATTTTGTTGCAGAGCAAACAATGTATTTAGCAGATTTCACCTTAATTATGTGACATCCAGTTCCAAAATCATATAATGATCAATAATTCCATTTCACAAATATTAGCAGACAATCAGTCATCATTTCAGAATCCATTTCCAACCAATACTAAATATCCGTGAAGGACACACGTCCAAACGTCCGCTCGCGCTAACACTGCTGGCCACTGCTTACTATGAACTGCCTGCAGCGACTACTTCCAACCACAGAGTCTCTTTCCGAGGGCGCAGAGCGCTGACGGTGATATTAATGCAGTCTATAGTGGTGCCAACATACGAACATATACACAGTTTACTTACACCTCCTTCCACTCTTTAGTTTTCATTTCTTTGCTTAGTGCCGGTTTGCCATCTGGGCTCTTGATATTCATATGGCTGCTTTGCTTTTCTCTGTCTCTTTAATTTTCCTATAGGCGATGACTGTCTTTACCCTAACAAACATGCTTCTATATCCTTAAATTTGTCCTCTAGCCATTACTGATTGACCATTTTGCATTTCCTTGTCAATTTCATTTTGTACTTCTTTTGCCTCCTTCATTTTCTGTATGTATATATTTTCTCGGTTCATCGATTTAATTTAAAATCTCCTGTGATATTCAAGGTTCCTACTAGGCCGTGTCTTGTCACCTATTTGATCCTCTGCTGCCTTCCCTATTTCATCGGTCAAAAGTACCCATTCGTCTTCTAATGCGTTCCTTTCCTCTATTTCGTTAATCGTTGCCTAATGCTTCCTCTGAAAATGTCAAACATTTCTGGTTGCTTCGACTTCAAGGTTCCATGTCCTTAATTTCCTACCTATTTGCAGTTTTCCAGTTTTAATCTACAGTTTATTGTGGTCAGAGTCCACATCTGCCCCCGGAATTGTCTTACAATTTAAAATCTAGTTCCGAGGTCTCTGTCTTACTATTATATAATCAATCTGAAATCTTCCAGTGTCACCATGTTTCTTCTAAACACGCAGCCTTCTTTCACGTTTGCCAAGCCATGTTTCAGCGATAGTTAACTTACGCTCTGTACAATATTATAACAGGCAGCTTTTTCTTTCATTACTTTCCCCCAGGCCTTTTTCACCTATGATTATTTTTCCCTCTGTTTCTTTTCCCACTACTTAATTCCACTCCCTCAATCACAATTAAATTTTCCTCTCCCTTAATTGTTTGAATAATTTCTTTTATCTCGTTAAAATTTTTTTCAATCTAATCGTCATCTGTGGAGCTTTTTTTTGTTTTTTGTTTTTTTTGTTTGATGCGGCCCGTCACGAATCACGAATTCCTTTCCTGTGCTAACCTCTTCATCTCAAAGTAGCACTTGCAACCTACGTGAGATCTGCGCAGTTTACGGAGAAAACATTATGAGTGATGGAATAGTAAGAAAGTCGGTGAGAGCACTTAAAAATGGCCGCACAAATGTGCATGATGACCAACGGAGTGGGCACCCTTCGGTCGTTAATGAATTTTTAGTGCAGGAAGTGGGCTATAAGGTTAGAGAAAACAGACGCTTTACGATTTCCTCCTTGCGGGATGACTTTCTTTATGTTTCTCGTAGTGTTTTGTAAGGCATTGTGACCGAGAACTTGAATTACCGAAAATTGTGCGCGCGTTGGGTACCGAAAATGTTGACCGATGTGCACAAAACCAAACGTTTAGACAGTGCACTGACTTTACTTGAGCGGTACCACAATGACGGTGATGATTTCTTAAGCCAAATTGTTACGGGCGATGAAACATGTGTGGTCTACGTCACACCGGAATCAAAGCAACAGTCCGTGGAAGTTGAGCAAGGGCATCGTTTTGCTGCAAGACAATGTCCGTCCTCGTGGGGCTAATCAGACCAAAGATCTCTTCACATATTTTCGATGGGAAACTCTAGATCCTCCTCCGCACAGCACCGATCTTGCGCCCAGTGACTACCATCTATTTCTGCACTTAAAGAAACACCTGGGCGGTCACTGTCTTCAGGACGATGACGAAGTCAAAGCAGTGGTGATGCAGTGGTTAACAAGTCAGGCGGCAGACTTCTATGAGGAGGGTATTCAAAAACTCATACAACGTTATGACAAGTGCCTCAATATTGACGGAAATTATGTAGAAAAGTAGATTAAGATACAGGATTTTATATAAAAATAAAATTATACCTTAGCACGTCTTTTTTAATTTCAAAACGGTACTTACTTAAAAAAAACACGCCTCGTATAACAAAGGTACCTCAGTCAGTCATCCAAACTGCAGCTCTTGCAACTATTGAAAAGTGCTGCCTCTCTTCAGGAACCAAGTGTTTCTCCGACTTCCCAACGGATACCCCTCCGTTGTGGTTTCACCTACAGTACTGCTATGTGTATCGTTGAGACATGCGAGCTACCCCATCATTGCAATGTCCATGCTTCATGGGGATTGGTTTTTCTACGTATTAATCTTCAGTGTTACAAGTATTCCCCAATGATGGATGACTTGGTGAAGCCCTTGGTTGCAGAACGCATTTGAACTATTCATGAAACGTTCTACACTCCTGGAAATGGAAAAAAGAACACATTGACACCGGTGTGTCAGACCCACCATACTTGCTCCCGACACTGCGAGAGGGCTGTACAAGCAATGATCACACGCACGGCACAGCGGACACACGAGGAACCGCGGTGTTGGCCGTCGAATGGCGCTAGCTGCGCAGCATTTGTGCACCGCCGCCGTCAGTGTCAGCCAGTTTGCCATGGCATACGGAGCTCCATCGCAGTCTTTAACACTAGTAGCATGCCGCGACAGCGTGGACGTGAACCGTATGTGCAGTTGACGGACTTTGAGCGAGGGCGTATAGTGGGCATGCGGGAGGCCGGGTGGACGTACCGCCGAATTGCTCAACACGTGGGGCGTGAGGTCTCCACAGTACATCGATGTTGTCGCCAGTGGTCGGCGGAAGGTGCACGTGCGCGTCGACCTGGGACCGGACCGCAGCGACGCACGGATGCACGCCAAGACCGTAGGATCCTACGCAGTGCCGTAGGGGACCGCACCGCCACTTCCCAGCAAATTAGGGACACTGTTGCTCCTGGGGTATCGGCGAGGACCATTCGCAACCGTCTCCATGAAGCTGGGCTACGGTCCCGCACACCGTTAGGCCGTCTTCCGCTCACGCCCCAACATCGTGCAGCCCGCCTCCAGTGGTGTCGCGACAGGCATGAACGGAGGGACGAATGGAGACGTGTCGTCTTCAGCGATGAGAGTCGCTTCTGCCTTGGTGCCAGTGATGGTCGTATGCGTGTTTGGCGCCATGCAGGTGAGCGCCACAATCAGGACTGCATACGACCTAGGCACACAGGGCCAACACCTGGCATCATGGTGTGGGGAGCGATCTCCTACACTGGCCGTACACCTCTGGTGATCGTCGAGGGGACACTGAATAGTGCACGGTACATCCAAACCGTCATCGAACCCATCGTTCTACCATTCCTAGACCGGCAAGGGAACTTGCTGTTCCAACAGGACAATGCACGTCCGCATGTATCCCGTGCCACCCAACGTGCTCTAGAAGGTGTAAGTCAACTACCCTGGCCAGCAAGATCTCCGGATCTGTCCCCCATTGAGCATGTTTGGGACTGGATGAAGCGTCGTCTGACGCGGTCTGCACGTCCAGCACGAACGCTGGTCCAACTGAGGCGCCAGGTGGAAATGGCATGGCAAGCCATTTCACAGGACTACATCCAGCATCTCTCTGATCGTCTCCATGGGAGAATAGCAGCCTGCATTGCTACGAAAGGTGGATATACACTGTACTAGTGCCGACATTGTGCATGCTCTGTTGCCTGTGTCTATGTGCCTGTGGTTCTGTCAGTGTGATCATGTGATGTATCTGACCCCAGGAATGTGTCAATAAAGTTTCCCCTTCCTGGGACAATGAATTCACGGTGTTCTTATTTCAGTTTCCAGGAGTGTATTTTGAAAAACACCCATCATCATTTTCGAAGTGACTGCTACACCATAATTTCTTCATCCAAGGACAGATAAAGAATTGCGGTAGCCCAAAGATGAATTATATGTAACTGTGTCCTTTGGGGAATGAACTGGGGTACTAGAGTGAACCCATCTCTTTCGACTGCTTTCTGCGACACTTCATCTAGACAGCCTCCCATAATCTCATCATGAGATACCGACTGTATGCTCCTGTGATGATTTGCCACATACAGCATTATCAGTTAGTGCAAAACCGTGGCAGTTCCAAAAACACTACCGGCCGCTGTGGCCGAGCGGCTCTAGGCGCTTCACTCCGGAACCGCGCTGCTGCTACGGTCGCAGGTTCGAATCCTACCTCGGGTATTGATGAGTGTGATGTGCTTAGGTTGGTTAGGTTTAAGTAGTTTTAAGTCTAGGGGACTGATGACCTCAGATGTTAAGTCTCATAGTGCTTAGAGCCCTTTGAACCATCTGAACACAAAAAACACTCAACTTCACCTCTCTCAACGTTGACTGGATCTTCACCATTTTTACTTATTTTTCTTCCCTGTCTTGCGATCACAATGATCTATCCAACATCCATAGATGGCGATTAGGCTTGGCCTAAGAAATGTGCAACTTTTTCGTTGCTGCCTCTGTCCAGTGGACTTTTTGAATGGATGTGCGGGTTGTTCGAACTTAGTGGGCAGAAACCATTGTCAAGTTAGAAACGTCGTGCAATTGTGTTTAAAGCTGACCTACAACTGATGTTGACTTTTTCCACTACAACGTCAGTTGTGGTATATTGGTCTTCCAGCATCTGGGCTCCACAGAGAGATCTTCAGTCACTTCATTCTTCGTCATTACGACTTGTTTGACCACAATGGCAAATTCTACACCACATAGCCACCGTTTTGT
Organism: Schistocerca gregaria; assembly: GCF_023897955.1. Lineage (NCBI taxonomy): Eukaryota > Metazoa > Arthropoda > Insecta > Orthoptera > Acrididae > Schistocerca > Schistocerca gregaria. The sequence continues at coordinate 291,491,099 of NC_064927.1, forward strand.
ATAAAAATCCGTATTGTCGTCCCTCGGTTGCAGTTGCTCAGCCTGAATTGTTGCAGCATAGTTCCCCTTTAAATACAGAAGACAATTGCACGATACTCCACTACATCACCGAGCTGTGCCATTTTGTTTGGCTCCTCTAGCGGCGGCGAGCACGATAATGTTGCGCGATAATTTGAAGTATATCAGGATTTCGGACATGTGCTTGCAAACGAACAACAAAATGAATAATATTACTTTACCTGTTCGAATTGATAATTATAACTATGTTTGAGATACACAGTTAAAATATTAGCAGGCGCAATCAGTGTCTATTGAAGACTCAGTGAGTTCTACCAAAGCCAACATATATCTGTTGAAACCGAACATTGTACCACGAGTAGGCGTACGGAATTTCATAGATGGTGCTAGCCGTCAGTATAGGACCCGTGACACCGCGTTTGCACCGCCATCTGCTTCCTGTAAAGGCTGACGACGAATGTCAAGACTCATTAACCCAATTTCCGTACATCTGAATCTGTTACAACCCCGTAAACACGTCGAGTTTTGTGCCTACGAACTACGATTTGCGGACAGCACTGGTTTTCTGTTATCATGTGAAAAAAACTGCTGCTGAATCAAATCGAATGCTTGTCGAAGATTTCGGTGAACATGCTCTTGGCAAAACACAGTGATCCAAAAAATTCAAAAGAGTGGTTCAAAAAATGCAAAAGAGGCGATTTTGACGTGAGAAACAACGAGCAATGGAAACCAGTGGAAAAGGTAGAAGGCAACGAATTGCAGGTCTTATTAGAGGAAGACGATACTCAAACCCAACGGGAATTCGAGGAACAGCTGAATGTGACGCAAAAAGCCGTTTCTCTTCGGTTGAAAGCTATGGGAAAGGTGCAGAAAGTGGGAAAATGGGTTCCGTATGAACTAAATGAAAGACAGCAAGCAAATCGATAGACCACTTGTGAAATGCTACTCGCCAGGTACAAAAGAACGTTATTTCTAAACCGAATAGTGACAGGTGATGAGAAATGGATATATTTTGAGAATCACAAGCGTCTTAAATTATGGGTGAATCCAGGCAAACCATCGACATCCACTGCAGGACCAAATCGCTTTGGAAAAAAGACAATGCTCTGTGTTTCGTGGGATCAGAAGAGTGTCATCTATTATGAACTGCTAAAACCTGGTGACACCGTAAACACTGATCTTTAACAACAGAAAATGATCGATTTAAATCAAGTATTAAGTGAAGACCCACCCCGGAATACGGGAAAAGGATTGCTCCATGATAATGGCCCATCACTCACAACAAAAGTGGTCAGGAAAACGATGGAGGCCTTCAGTCGGGAAACGCTAGGGCATGCGGCTTCTTCTCCAGACTGGACTCCGTCCGGTAGTGTCTTTTTATCAGTGTGGGACATACTCTGGCTGAGCAACGCTTCAATTCGGGTGAAAATGTACGAAAATGGCTCTTCAAAAGAAGAGCTGTTTTTTGGCGTGGCATTCATAGCCTGCCGGAGAGTTGGAGAAATGTATGGAGACTATTTTGAATGAAATATTGTTCGTCAGTGTCAAAAAACAGACCTGTAATTAGTGCAACCAAATTCCAGTTTCATACTTCTACACCTGGTAACTTTAGTATCTCCATACATTAAAAAGTTATGTGTTAACTATATATCTGTTTAAAAAGAACTTGCTAATGTTAGAATTTCGACTGATTAAAAAGTGGTGTGTTAACCGCATGGTAAAATACACTGGTGTGCAAAATTTAACCACGGAAGTAACTTCCGCGTGATGTGTCTCTGCCAACCGACATAGTTCGATGATACTTCGATAATACATGCAACGAACCACTACAGTATAGTACAGAAGAAGACTGAAATAATTACGCAATGAGATGAACAGAAATCATACTTGTATTCAAACACAATAATCACAGTGAAGTCACTGCGATTTATGATTGTCCACTGGGCATTGCAAAAGGTAGGACTTGGTCGTTAATGCTTTGTGTGGTCACAAAACTCTCCCTTAGGGTAGGTGACAAATTCAGGGTGATCACTAGTGGTTGTAGACGTGCTACGTCTCACCAGAGTACCCCACACTGACTCTATGCGACGAACGTCGGAGCGAACGGGCACGTCAGCCCATTCGCAGAACATCCCCTCGTTCCTGTGCTGTTCGATGTGATTGTGCGTTGTCATCCACGAAAATGAAGTCAAAGCCGAATGTACTCCTGAAATACGAGTACAGTGTCACAATGCCGATGGCCGCTGAATGTACCATGTTCAAAAATTCTGAGCCCAGTATGCCCATGCAACGTCAAGCATGATGCCGCCATATAACACATGGACCATCAAAACGTTCAAGTTCTACAATGTTCCTGTATGAATTACATGTTCCCACTTCTCGCCATATGAGGCTACCTCCAGAATCAGTATTCAGAGTGAATCTGCTCTCATGCGAGAAAAGTACTTCACCCCACTCCTAGTTGGTCCCGTCCCTATGTTCTTGGCACCATCAGAAACGGTGCCGCGGATGTGTGAGTGTCAACGGAAGACAGTTCGCTGGTTGTCGGGCAGAGGGTACCCCTACACAGTCACCCTGCCACTACGGAGCGTGCTCGGAAGTCCTGTTAGATGTGATTCCTAGTGTACTTGCTGCTTTACGTAGGTTCATTCTTGAGGGTTGCACAATGTAGCGGACATCTACTGCTCTAGTTGGCGTGGTCGATCATGTCTTCTCCTTCTCGCAGCGCTGCCTGTGGTTCGAAACCCTCCCCATGTACGTGAATCATTGGTGTCAGCAATAAAGCTCCTGGGCTACATGCGACAAATTTCGTCCTTCGTCCGATGATTTTTCCCGACGCATCTTTTCTTGTGAAGTTGCCTGAAAGTCGTCCCCGGACAATGTTGTAGCGAAGAACGCCACCACAGTGAACTATAACTGCTAGCTTTACTGTCTTTTCTTGTTGTTTCAACTGCCTCGTGTTGCGATGCCAGCCCATTTGGGACTACAGTCTCGCTGTCCTCTCTCCCATGTGACGCCCAGCTTTCTGTGCACCTCTGGGCAACATGATACCGCCCTTTCATTCGTTTCCGCTGAGTTGTTAATGTATTATGTTACTTTAGTTATCTCGTTTTTAATTATGCAGGTAAATTTACTTCCATGCTTTGATATCTCGGTGTTTATAATAATTCCCTATTTTAACGCTGCTTGGGAACACTTCATCTTCTCCAAAAACGGAGTGAGATGGTTAGCACACTTGACTCGCATTCGGGAGCATATGGTTAAAATCTGCGTCCTATCATCCAGATTTACGTTATCCATAATTTCGTTAAAGAGGCTAGCGCAAGGGAATCAATTGGGAAGAAGTTGGGTGCTGAAATACTGTGGTATGACGATCTGCATTCAAAGTTTTCTGATGCTATAGCTACCAAAAAGGACGCAGTTACGGGATGGACATCTCTGAAAAAGGCAGTCACGGAAGTTGGACACGCAAATATAAGACAAGTAACTGCAGCGAAAGCTTGGGTAACAGAAACAATAGCCAATTGATCGACGAAAACGGTTGTACAAAAATGTCCAGGAAACAAAAGAAAAATGTGAGGGGCAGCCAAGGCAAAATGACTATCGGAAAAATGTGCAGAGAAAGTAAAAGATATGGTCGTCCGAAGGATAGAATCAGCATATATAAAAGTCAAAGAAAATTCCCAGATTTAAAAGTAAAGTCGTTAACGTCCGAAGTACAAGAGGAATTCCATTGATAAACACAGAGGAAAGGAGTGAATCAGTAGAGAAACTACACTGAAGACTTCCACGAAGTGTCTGATGATGCGATAGAAGAAGAAATGAGCACCGAATTGGAAGACAGAAGGAATGGAACACTGAACTTCAACAAAGCTCTTGGAGATTTGCGACGAAATAATGCAAAATTAGACGTTATTTGTAAGACTTAACGCGTCAGAGTTCCTGACAGAAAGTGTACAAAAAAAATGGCAGGATACTTAGAATATGTAACAGATCTACTAAGGAGACTGCCTACACTATGCTTGTCCGTCCTCTATTAGAACACTGCTACGTGGTGTGGGATCCTTACCAGATAAGACTGGCGGAGTACATCTAAAAAGTTCAAAAAAGGAAAGCTCATATTGTATTATCACGAAATAGGGAAGAGAGACTAATCAAAATGACACAGGATTCGGATGCACATCATTAAAACAAGTGTGTTTTTCGTTACGGAGGAATCTTCTCACAAAATGTCAATCACCAACTTCCTCCTCCGAATGCGAAAATATTTTGTTGACGCCGACCTACATATGGAGAAACGATCACCATGATAAAATAAGGGAAATCAGAGCTCGTACGAAAAGATACAGGTGTTCGTTCTTTCCACACGCTGTACGATATGGGAATAATAGAGAATTGTGAAGATGGTTCGATGAACCCTCTGCCAGGCATTTATCCATGTAGAGTATCCATGTAGATATAGAAAACATTTTGTATGATATGTCGACCTAGGAAAAGTTCGTCAACGTAATATGTTGCAAGATATTGCAACTGTCATGAAAATAAGTCTATTCTATAGACTAATAACGTACCTTTTGTGCAAGAATCAGATTTGCTAACGTCATTTCTATCTTTGAAAGCCAGGAAGAATTACAGGACCTGTTGAATTAAATAACTGCATAATGAGCACAGGCTATGAATTGAGAATAAAGGGAAGAATGAAGAAAGTAATGAAGAATATCTGAAGCGAAATTAGCGATAAATTGAGAATCAGAAACTGGAAGAACTGAAGAAATTCTGCTACGGTGGAAGCAAAGTAACACACGACGAACGAAGTAGGAGTACGTAAAGAGCAGATTTGTATAGGTGAAGAGGATATTCCTGGCTAAAAGAAATCTATCAGTATCAAGAAAGGATCTCAATTTGAGAAAGAAAGTTTTGAGGATGTATGTTTGGAGCACACCGTACTATGGAAGCGAATCATTTACTGCTGTTGTTGTTGTGGTCTTCAGTCCTGTGACTGGTTTGATGCAGCTCTCCATGCTACTCCATCCTGTGCAAGCTTCTTCATCTCCCAATACGTACTGCAGCCTACATCCTTCTGGATCTGTTTAGTGTATTCATCTCTTGGTCTCCTTCTACGATTTTTACCCTCAACGCTGCCCTCCAATACTAAATTGGTGATCCCTTGATGCCTCAGAACATGTCCTACCAACCGATCCCTCCTTCTTGTCAAGTTGTGCCACAAACTCCTCCCCAGTCCTACTCAATACTTTCTCATTAGTTACGTGATCTACTCATCTAATCTTCAGCATTCTTCTGTAGCACCACATTTCAAAGGCTTCTATCCTCTTCTTGTCCAAACTATTTATCGTCCATGTTTCACTTCCATACATGGCTACAATCCATACAAATACTTTCAGAAACGGCTTCCTGACATTTAAATCTATACTCGATGTTAACAAATTTCTCTTCTTCAGAAACGCTTTCCTTGCCATTGCCAGTATACATTTTATATCCTCTCTATTTCGACCATCATGAGTTACTTTGCTCCCCAAATGGCAAAACTCCTTTACTACTTTAAGTGTCTCATTTCCTAATCTAATTCCCTCAGCATCACTCGACTTAATTCGACAACATTCCATTATCCTAATTTTGCTTTTGTTGATGTTCATCTTATATCCTCCCTTCAAGACAATGTCCATTCCGTTCAACTGCTCTTCCAAGTCCTTTGCTGTCTCTGTCAGATTTACAATGTCACCGGCGAACCTCAAAGTTTTTGATTCTTCTCCCTGGATTTTAATACCTACTCCGAATTTTTCTTTTGTTTCGTTTACAGCTTGCTCAGTATACAGATTGAATAACATCGGGGACAGGCTACAGCCTTGTCTCACTCCCTTCCCAACCACTGCTTCCCTTTCATGTCCCTCGGCTCTTATAACTGCCATCTGGTTGTTGTACAAATTGTAAATAGCCTTTCGCTCTCTGTATTTTACCCCTGCCACCTTCAGAATTTTAAAGAGAGTATTCCAGTCAACATTGTCAAAAGCTTTCTCCAAGTCTACAAATGCTAGAAACGTAGGTTTGCCTTTTCTTAATCTAGCTTCTAAGATAAGTCGTAGGGTCAATATTGCCTCACGTGTTCCCATATTTCTACGGAACCCAAACCGATCTTCCCCGAGGTCGGCTTCTACCAGTTTTTCCATTCGTCTGTACAGAATTCGCGTTAGTATTTTGCAGCTGTGACTTATTAAACTAACAGTTCGGTAATTTTCACATCTGTCAACGCCTGCTTTCTTTGGGATTGGAATTATTATATTCTTTTTGAAGTCTGAGGGTATTTCGCCTGTCTCATACATTTTGCTCACCAGATGGTAGAGTTTTGTCAGGACTGGCTCTCCCAAGGCTGTCAGTAGTTCTAATGGAATATTGTCTACTCCCGGGGCCTTGTTTCGACTTAGGTCTTTCAGTGCTCATAAAACCAAAAAAGAAGAGAATTAAAGTTAAGTTCTACATAAGGAGGTGGAAAATTAGGTGGTCTGATAAAAAAAGCTGGTTTCTGCAAAATAGGTGAGGGAAGAAATGTGAAGGAACACAGATAGTAAAAAGGAGCACGACGACAGGACAAGTTTTAAGGTATCAGGGAGTAACTTTCATGAGACAGTTATAGAGAAGAAAACTGCAAATGTATGTGCCCAGCAAAGGACTGAGGACGTAGAGTGCAAATACTGCTCTGACAATGAGTTGATGAGGTTGGCGCAGGAAAGTAATTCGTGATGAGCCGTTTCAAAGCAGCCAGAAGAGTGATGCATGACTCATGAAACGAAATTACTTTTTAAATGAAAAGTTCGTTGTCAGTATACAGACGTATAAAGCGCGTCTCCGTTATTATAAATCTTCAGTAAATGAGAGACACAACTTAAACATCAGCCAAACTGGAAGGTTATGACAGAAGAAGTGCATTTCGGATAAACAAAACTGAGATGCAGCCCCCTACCTAAACCTCTCGATATGGCCTTGTGATAGTTCCCAAAACCCACTGTACACGGATAATTGAATTTTTTTTAAGCGTATCATGTAGATCCTTATCTAGTTATGTCCGCGCTCTTGAAAACACTGTCGACGATTCGTTAATAGGCAAACTGCGTTCTTCCTTTCTATCAAACAAATGTTGATTTTTATCTCAAGAGATTTTTGTGAATCATTTAAAGCGTTCTCTTGCTTGTGACAGTATCTAAACTTGTGTTACATTAAGCTTGCAGTTTTCCAGCCGTTACGATGCTGATGTTTCTGCGAGATATGAACAATAATTGAGGGATTTTGTTAGACAAATGGCTGATGTGTTTCCTGACAAAGAAAATTACTGTGCATCTACTAGCGTCTCATTTCACGCTTTGCAAGCATAAAACTTAGATGTATATCTACAGCTGTTATGCAACTAAAGGAATAGAAAAGGCATGATGCAGTAAATGTCAGTTTTATGAAGTCACACGTTAAAAGAGAAAGAGTCGGGGATGTCTATATACAAGAGGCAATCTGTCAAGTTTTCCAGATTCATAATCTGTTTCCAGTGTCAAAAAAGGGAAAACGAGTAATTAACAAGTGGTTGAACATATTACGGCTTAAAAGAGTTGTCGCAATGATCGACTGTGAGTGCGGTTAATAAAAGTTCAAAGTGTTTCCCTGGCAACGGACATACGTATGGTGAACAAACATGAGAGTTTAGTGAAAGAAACATTTATTTTCTTGAGCAAAAAATCTAGTTAGAATAAGGTCTTTATGAACAGATATACGTTGAACAACATTAAGAAGCCGGGACTTTAGGTATCACCTTATTTCACCGAACGCGCGCAGAAAGGCAGCCCTACAAAACTCAAAGATGTGAGAGGTATGTTTTAGTTCTGCGACAAGTGTGAGGCTTCAGGGAGTTTCACGTACTCCTGTTGCACGTGACTCAGCTGATAGGAAATCTGTTTTTTGTGAGGCGCAAACTGTGACGTAGGTAGCCGTGCTGCAGTAGTCGGACTTTGAAGAATTTGGCCTGCAGTATTTGTTCAGCGACTTAAAACCTATTGGAGACATGGACTGTGTCTCACAAGCTCAGCAAGAAAGCTTATTCCGTTCACTTCCAGATTCCTTCACTCATTGCTTAATGCGTATCAGTGAGTCCACCCGATTTTGTAGCTCCACATTTCAAAAGCTTTCATTCTCTTCTTTTATGGATTTCCCTCTGCCCATGTATCACTTCCACGTACCACTGAGCTCCAAAAACAAATTATGTCCTTAAATTAAGTCCGCTGTATCATATTAGAGGACTTCTTTTGGCTATCAGGCATTCTTGCGAAGCTTGAACAAACAAAGTCTGTTGACAGTAGACTATTGCATCGTAACTCAGTAATATAGTTCTTCGCTTTTATAAAGATTGTCTTGTACAGGAAGATGTATGAATCACTAGTGAGAAACATTAAAGATAATCCCTTCACCCTAACTCTCCCATATGTGTTGTGAGACGGCGACATGTTTCAGGCCTTTCTTCTCATACTTTATCTTATTTACATACTGAATTTGCATACGAGACTCCCTTGTTTCATGTACTTTCCGATTTAGTTACTACTCGTTGACTTTTCACTGGCACAGCGCGCTGTTTAGTCAGTGGTTAGGGGTAGCTTGCAGCAACGTAGGTGATCAACTCTGTACCTAACCTAACATTTCATTCTTATGGTAATTTTTTCCATTAAATGCGTCTGATCTTGTCCATGGGAATTGCTATTCTCTGGAGCGGAAACAGAAGGACCTTTCGCAAGCATTAGAGGAGATGCCGGTCACTCAAAAGGTAGGTCCCACGCTAACGGACCACACGGACAGTCGGGCAAGCTCTTCTGCATTATCCTTCTGGCACAACCTCCGCAAACATCGGGCAGTGGCGAAAGACTGATGTCCTCTATAGCAGGACGAGAGATCACTGGTGGAAGGGGTGAGAATGTTTATTAGTGAACCTTGGTTGGAGTCCTCAACTGTCCACTTACGGTTATTCTGGTGTCCAGATATGTTTTCTCAAGCAAAATGTGTAGTCACTGGTGCGTCTGCAGATTTCGAAACTTTACCCTTCCCGTGGGAAAACTGTGCGAAGCCCAACAAAGTTTACAGAATTTCCAGCAAAAAAGTCTGGACATGGGAACGAGGCGACACTCGATTCCCATTTCTGTAGACACGTGCCTCATTGGATGATACATCTTTAACTTCGTGGTGGGGGCCAGTGAACGGACTTACGGATTCCTGATTGGAAGACCTCTTAGGCCCTTTCTGGGATTGGCTAGAAAAGGTCCTGCCGGGTGCGTTTCCGAGATCTGGAGGAAGGCAGTGAAAACTGAGAGAAGCTTTCTGATTCGAACTTTTACCCTGAGTCTACTGTGGACTCGGCACTCGTATGTGTTTCTGTTATTTCGGCCTTCTCCCAAGTCTTCGAAGTTTCACTTCGAACTTACACACATCCGCTGCGAGTCAATAGGAGGGTGATGAGATACATGATTAGCAATCACATCACATCGGCTCAGGCCAGCAATAGCAGTGCAACGGGACGTGGCTTCCCGCAGCCTCCTTGACGTCACTCACGGTAAGACCGCGTTTATAATGCGCACTCACGACTTCGAAAACAGCCGTAAGTCGAGGAAGAGGAGTTCAGTCTTGGTTTCTGTTTTCAGTCATCCTAACTGGATCTATGCGCTTCACGCGCTAGTATGCAAATTCTTCTGCAATCAAATTTTTGCTACAAACGGGATCTTTTCCGTAACCAAACATTTTGTTTCGTTATCGAGTTGACTCATTGGAGTTCACCAGCCTGGTGATGTTTATTTCTGATTCTTCTTTTATTCATTCAATTGTTGTGTGCTCTGTTCGGGCACGTACTCCTTTTCGTGTAAATATAAAGTCTTGCAATCACGATTTAAAACGTAATTTGTGACCCTTATGGGTCTGGACTCCATGTTAGTGGTAATTGTCCCGCATCATGCTTTAGTGACCCTTACAATCACTCATTATCTTTTGTTCTATTTTAGTTATGTATATTCGTTCTCATATTGTTTTATAACCTCGTCGTTTATGTGTCCTTAGTAATTTTGCACCTGGTTAGAAAAATATTTTCCAGATCAAAATTTATCATTCAGCAACCATAAAGTAAATTAGTAAACTGAAGTGCCCAGATCCTCCAACCATAAGCAACGGGCGAGGTCTTTTGACGAATTCAGGAACTTGTCAGATAATATTTCCCGATGTGCGCGACGGTTGACTTTTCAAGTAACCTGTTAGCTTCATGAGATTAATCTATCATTTTACGTGATCTGGAGTGATTGATTCAGTATCACTGTAATTTGCATACCCACGGAGCATTTGATAAGCAAGAAGGGGTGTTCACAGCACAGCGGGCTTCTGGTATAAATTGACGAGTCTACGACATTCTGAAATTTCTTAAAATTTTAGATTTCGCTGATGAAAAGAGAACTTTCTTGTAACGTGTTAGATAAACAACTATACGAATCGAATGCTCAGTGACGGACACCAACCTATTTTTTTAATGGATATTTTTTAAGTTTGGTGGTATATTTTATGTTTGTTCATAGTACACCGCTCTTCATAACTGCTTACATTTTACTATCAGCTTGTGGATGATGACCTCAATTTTTTCCTTTTTGTATCCTTCTGTGTTGTGTGATTAGGGGCGTGAGTGTTCCTATGCACTGTACATCACAGCAATAGGTCGACGCATCGGACATTAGCGAATGAGAACCAGAAGCCAGATGAGACAACTGGGCAATGCGGAAACGCTCGCAACGTTAGTTCATGCGGAAGCAGGTGGCACAGTTGATAAGCCTACAGATGGGGAGCAATTTCAGGTGCATGTTAGAGTAATGTGAAAGACACACTAATTCGTACAACTCAGGATTAGACAGTCACAAAGAGTGATGATAGTGAAGAGATAGGCGGTAGAGTAGAAAACAATTAGTGCAGGGAAACAAAATTGTCTCTGTCAGCTGTGTCCATGTCGCCAGCAGCAGTAGCTGCATGTGGAGTCTCGAACATACTGAGCAAGCTCAGGCACGTGTTAAAGACGAAATCATGTGGGGCAAAACTTTTGTAAACTCGAGTACACGTAACCCAGTTAAATTTTCCGAGAAAATGTTTCAAAGAAACCAATTTCTTTACACACCTTTTGCAGCAAACTGATTTAATACGGTCCTGGTACGGCATGTTGCCTCACGCTTATCAGCATACATTCGTATGATGTTGTGGAATCAACGGGTAAACATTCAAGACTCTGTTACAAGGGTTTGATCAGATTAATGATGACAACGGGAATAACAACCCAACTCACAGCAACGGACAGCAAGACTTTCCTTTTCTACAATGAACTTAGAGACGACTGATTCCACTCACGAGCGAGACATCCGTACCGCGGTTATCGCCGCGACAGGAGAAATGGGCGGAACCGTCATGGCAACAGTAACAATTATAATCAACTCAATGAAAGAGCGCTGGGACACAATCATCAGAGACAAGATGAGAGAACCCGACACGCGGTGGGATCAGCCGCAAAACCATACAAACCGATAGTGATTGAAATCGACCACGCATACGGAGCCAATAAACGAACATGTGGTAGAAAGCAGCTGATACTACGACAACGAAGTGGAAGAATCAGTTTTAGAGTGCGTAGCTTGTAATTTCATTGTGTATGAAGCTTGTACATTGTATATACCTACGAAATAAGTAAGTGTTTGATGGAAAATGTTTTGGGGGTGTTGTGTGTAATTTGTGTTACGAAATGCTTTTACTTTTCTCTTCGTGATGATTTTGTAGTTTATTCCTTCAATATTTTTGATAATGGCAAGTGCTGTGGGGGGGGGGGGGGGGGAGTAATAAATAATGATTTTTTTTACACTGTCCTGTATGCAACACTGTCTAACGAATGAAAGTATTAAATTGAAGAACTTTTAACTAAATTTTTCACCATATTCATTCGTTAGACACTGTACCTAAGAAGCATTTGAGACGACGCACAGCTGAGTGCGTTATCGCATCAAGATGTCTGCCAAGCTGGATTAGCAGAAGTGGATAAACTCAATTGGAGCGTATGGTAGGGGAATAAGTTGTAGTTTCATCACATATGTAGATGACATACATCTCCCTTTTATTGTGATTCCGCATCGAAGGAGACGCCGACCAGCATGAGGTATTAAGGTTGATTTTTGTCCAAGTCAGAGTATGCCTGGACCATTGATGTATTTGGGAGAGTGATGTTTATGTGCCGTCCATGCTGTAGTGCGTTGGGGCCGCTGGTAATTTTTAAGAAAGTTTGGAAGCTATTATGGGATTTGGTGTTCACTCTGGGGCTGTCTAATTCTACTGGACAGGAGAAGCGACGAGAGTTCATTACCACTATCTGCAACACACATTAGGCATACATAAAGTATACTATCAGTTGTTGACATTTCTGACAGCACAACAAAGCGATTTTGTTGAAGTGGTTTCTTCCAAGTTATGTTTTACAATTTCCCTTTCGGAAGTTATAGAACCCCACATTATTGCAAATAATTCTAGGCGATATTAAGAAAGACACCAGCAAAGCCATGGCTCTAGTGCTGGTGGTATTCGAGAACATATTACTCACGAGATAAAGAGCCAGGGAGCAACCACGTGACAAGAGAGATGAGTATCAAACATACACGTCTCCATATTTCCAGAACTTATGTTATATCTTCTACCATTCTGAATGGAGATGTTTTGTCCTATTGATGTTTGCGATAATAATATTTTTTGGGCAGTTGTAGGTATCACAAACGTACCATATAAGTGTTGTTATTTTAATAGATGATATATACATGCGCATACGCAATTGTTTAAGATTTTGCTCTGGATGCAGATGAGAATGTGAATATTTGTTATCGATGGTTGATGTCGCTCTCAAAGACAGTATTAGAAGAAGGGATTGGCCAGTCGATTTAGCGTAACAGTTAAGGGGAAATCCATAAGGCGACGAGTTTGAGATACATCAAGGGACTAATATTTAAGATTTTCTTTCCTTTTGTGCAAGATTAGTAGGGACGTTCACGAGCACTCTTGTAAACATCTTGTTTACTTTAAGATAAGCAGCATAGTTTTATATTTGAAAATACTTTCATGTTAGTTTTAACTCATAGTATTCTGTAAAGAATTTATGTCGGCACCCAAAGGTGACACCAAACATTTTCTTCGTTATGAAGTCGATTTGCTGGAATACTGAACGTTTGTTTAGTCAATTTTGTTCTGTGGAAGTAATGTACATGTACCAGAGATTGCAGAGTTTATTATTACTTTTTGTTCATTTGTCTTTTCTGTAAACTAAATAGTGTGATACAGTAATTATAAAAGTCGTTCTGTTTAATTTTCCGGTTTGTAAAGGTCAGTGGTAGGATGTTTTTAATAGTTTGTACGGTATGATTTTGTAAGACATCAGTGGCATATTGGTTAATTACTTTGTGTAAGTGTGTACGAATAGTGGAGTGGCATGACGGTTAATTACTTTGTGTAAGTGTGTACATATAGAGAAAGACGGCACGAGGACTTGTACTCGCAAACGACGATGGTGTCATGACACGAGGAGAGGCATCTGGCTGGGAGTGTGTAGGATCGACTTGTCTCCGGCAGGGTGCTGACCGCACACTTTCACAGAGGCAGCTGGGTTCTCCCGACCCTGGCCCAGCTAGCAGGCTCAGCGGTGCTTGACTTCACAATGGGCACCTCGTGTCCTCACATGGAGAAAAACCTGTTCGTCGCTGACGCACGCAGCCAACAGGACTAATGAACATGTATCAAGGACTCGTTAAGCCGTCAGCAGTACACTCAAACTGCTGCCGTTCAGCACTCCTGACGTTCCCAGAGACAGCGTCAAACGTCAACATCAGTGAATCAACTGCGGTTGGCATGTCATACCATACAGTATTAGAATCCTTTGTCTCAAAGATCGAGAAGCACATTCCGTGTTACTCGTCTCGCGCAATGGCGCAGCACGTAACAAATTTTTAGATTGTTTTTTCTCACAACAGAACTCAACCTTGAAGTTTGGTAAGAGCAACTAATAACTCACTCCATTATATTTTCTCCGAGCAAGGCATCACAGTGGCGCACAGCCATGCACTTACTTGACAGTTGACAGTCCTATATCAAACCTGCTATTTCTGGCCCATGTAACACATTTACCATACCACAGAACTGTCCACATACCTGAGCTTCCGCAATCAGTTCTGTCAAAGAATTATGAGACGTCTGGATGCACCTGTTGACTCCACCAGATGTTTCCCATCAGAAGTCCTCAGTAGTTCATATGATCCCACAATGTCTGACTGTATGTTACAACGCAATGTCGAAATCAGTGGCGTGTGCGAATGCAGTGCTAGTTCAGTCTACAAATCATGCGCCTTTCTTCAAACACAACTACTTACGCTTTAAAGGTCAATATTGGACATCGCTGCGAGGCACTACAGATTTTTTTTCACAGTACTCATGTGCTGTAGTTCTGGTCCTCAGTGCTGGGCTTGACAAGCTTTTGTTCTTATTGTTTTCGTGCTGACTTTTCGAGACCGTAAAAGACAGTATCACCCGGAAACAATTTATGAGGAGTGCTCAGATTGTCTCCTAAACCGTTTATGTAGATCAGGAAGAGCAGAAGACGTGTAACATTTCCTTGGGAACGCCAGATATTAATCCTGTTTACTCGATGACTTCTTCCCAATTACTACGAACTTCTGACAGGAAGTCATGAATCCACACTGAGACCATACTCCATAGGCCCCTATTTTGATTAAAAGTTGCGAGGGAGGAACAGTGTCAAAGGCATTCCAGAAATCTAAAAATGTAGACTCAGTTTGACGTACATTGTCTATAGCACCCCTTACATCGTAAGACGAAAGAGCTAGTTCTGTTTCACCAGAACGACTTTTTCTGAATCTTTGTTGGCTGTTTGTCAATAAATCGTTTTCTTCGAGGTAAATCCATGATGTTAGAACACAGTATATGTTGCAGTATCCTACTGGAAATCGACGTTAGCGATATACAGGGTGACAATTATTGAACTGTATGATATAAAATCGTAATAAGTTCTGAGCAGTTCGCCTTAGGATGTTCAAATGTACGGTTGACTGCGGGTCATGATGGGAATTAGTATGCGCTATATGGTTTGATTCAGCGACGAAGCCCACTTTCTTTTGGATGAGTTCGTCAACAAGCAAAATTGGTGCGTTTGGGACTGAGAATCCGCATTTCGCTGTCGAGAAGTCTCTTCACCCTCAATGGGTGACTGTGTGGTACGCAATGTCCAGTCACGGAATAATCAGTGCGATATTCCTTGATGGCACGGTGACTACCTAACGGTACGTGAAGGTTCTGAAAGATGATTTCATCCCCATTACCCAGAGTTATCCTCATTTCGACGCAGCTCGACCCCGTCGAAGCAGGGAATGTTGATGTCAAGGAGGAGCGCTTCAGGGACCGCATTCTGACTCTGGGGTACCCAGAGGCCACTGGCATGGGCCTCGATTAGTAGCTATATTCTCGGGATCTGAACACATGCAATTCTTTTTTGTGGGGCTCTATTAAGGACAAGGCGTACAGCAATAACCCCAAAACCATTGCTGACCTGAAAGCAGCTACTGAGGTGGTCATCGACAGCATCGAGATTCCGACACTTCAGCGGGTCGTGCAGAATTTCGCTATTCGTCTGCGTCACATCATCGACAATAACGGCAGGCATATCGAAAATGTCATAACCTAAACGCAAATATCTGTAGTGACGTGTAGCTGTAGTTCAATAATTGTCACCCTTTACGTCAGCGGGTTACTAATCTATCCTCTCTTTGGTATCGGTGTGATCTGCGCAACTTTCTAGTCAGGTACGGATCTTCGCACGAACGATCAGTTATATACGACTGCTAAGTATGGAGCTATTGTATCAGCATACTCTGAAAGGAACCTGCGTGATATGCAGTCTGGGCAAGAGGCGTTGGCTTATTGATATAAGCTACTTCGTTCAAATGGCTCTGAGCATTATGGGACTCAACTGCTGTGGTCATTAGTCCCCTAGAACTTAGAACTACTTAAACCTAACTAACCTAAGGACATCACACACATCCATGCCCGAGGCAGGATTCGAACCTGCGACCGTAGCAGTCGCACGGTTCCGGACTGCGCGCCTAGAACCGCAAGACCACCGCGGCCGGCTTAAGCTACTTCGTAACAAGACTGTTACGTACTTATGAATATCGGAATATTGGCAGTCATTCTTGATTCGAATTCTGGGATATTCTTTCTTTGGTGAAGGAATTTCGGAAGCAGTGTTTAGTAACGCTTCTTTCGTGGCACTGCTATCAGTAACATTATCATTGCTGTCGCGCAGTGGAGGTATTGAGTGCATCTTGCCACTGGTGTAGTATACATATGACCAGAATATCTTCAGGTTTTCTTATGGATTTCGAGACAGAATTCAGTTTTGATAACTACTTAAAGCGCCTCGCATTGAAGATTGAGATACATTTCGAACATCCATAAAACTTTGCCAAACTTGCGGATTTTGTGTTCTTTTAAAATTGGCATGCTTTTGCCGTTGCTTCTGCAGCTATGTTCTGGCCTGGTTAGTGCAAATTGGGGGACCAGTATCAAATGGTTCAAATGGCACTGAGCACTATGGGACTTGCACCAGTATCATTTCTTATGAATTTGTTTGGTATATATCTGGCAGTTGCTGTCGATACTGTTTCTCTGAATTTAAACCACATCTGGTCTGTGGTTACACAGATTGAAAGGAGTGCTTCTCTTAGGAAGGCGTCCGATTTTCTAAATAACACAGTTTGCTTTTATTTTTGGTGGATTTGCATCTTGTTTGTTAAGTCTTGCTATAACGATATTATGGTCACTAGTGTCCGTCATGATGCTCCCTGTTTGCTTAAGATCATTTGTTGCTAAGATTTCAGGTATGTTTTCGCAACCATTTACGCTTCGAGTGGGATCTTGTTCATAATAATTTTCAGATGTAGCATATAGTAAAATTCCGGAAGAAGTTTCATTCCCAACCACGGAATTTAAACACCTATTTTCGGCAACAAATCGAGGATTAATTGTATGATTTTCCTTCGATCCTTTCAGCAGTTGTATCACATGAGTCGGAGAGTGGGTCAATTTATTATTACATTCTTATTCGTGTACAACATTAACCATACTAACTTACAGGATCTTTTTACTTCAGTTTCACTGCAAGGTAATCTAATTCTGCCAGCAATAAACATTCCACCACTATCTGTATTTAACCTCTCCTTCCTGAACTTGGTTAGGTACTTTATAACAATTATGACTGAACATATCTTCAGATTTAGTCATATTTTCATGCCTACCGCTTGGAGCGCGTGTTGTTTCCCAGCACTGCTGCGACAATTTACAACTACAAAACCGATTGTTGCTGGGTCTGTGCTCTTACAGTGTTTGCCTTACACTCTTTCTATAGTTTCCCGAGACCCTGTAACTTAAAAAGCCGCCCAGTTCCCTCCACATAGCGTCCACCAAACGTGTAGCTTCATAGTCCACGTTTTATGGCTCCGACACGAAGTTTTCCTGTTCCTATTTGCATCACTGATGAGTGGTTTTGGAATTAAAACTCGCCCTACCTCTGGAGTTCCCGCCCTGTTGTTTTGATGCTCGTGGGGTCACGAGTGCGATATTCACTTCCGCAGTGACTTTTCCAACTTTCGCCCCCTTAGTTTCATCACCATCAACTTCAACACTCACTTTCTTCCACGTTGTGGCTTAGCTGATGATGCTTTCTCTGTATGCGGCATAAATCTTCGATGCGATTCTTCTGGAAACACCAAACCTTCGGCTACAGTGCTGATGGGACCATCCACGGTACGAGTACCAGCGATTTCCCTATGTGGGGTTCACCTAGCTCCGACGTATTGCACTCAAAGCTACACAGAACAATGTTCTGACCTCGACTGACGCTTGCAACACATTCAGGACATTGTGCCAGTGCCGTTCGTGGTTAAATGCAACACCGAAACCTGCAGGCTTGGGTAGCATCTGAATTTACCTTCAAGCATACGTTTCGCACCATCTTTCTCATATTTTGTTCATCCTCATTGTCTATGTCCTTGTTTAATACTGGTTCCTGGAAAATACGTATTCGTGGTACAACAATCAAGAGTTTGCTAAATCGACCGAAAGAACCTACCCAGGCACAACGGTGTAGACCGACCGCCATCTCATGCTCAGCCGACAGAAGCCATTGGACGCCACTCTCCCGGCCATTGTCAGTTTTCGTGACCGGAGCCGCTACTTCTCCGTCAAGTAGCTCACCAATGGGCTCACAAGAGCTGAGTACACCCTGCTTGTCAACAGTGCTGGGCAAACCACGACAGTCGTCCATCAGAGTCCTAGCAAAACCCCATAGCACGTAACTTCTGTGATCTGTTGGGAACCGATGTTACCATTGCGGAAAGGCCATTGGCGTCTACTATTCACTGTTTTCAATATTTCCGTGAAGATCTCCCGTGAGTCATAGCTGTAACTATTCGTGATACCCCTTTTTGTTTTAATGTGTCCTATAAATCCTATTTTGGAAGGGACCCACAAACCTGAGCAATATTCTGAGATGCAGAAGTAAAATGTAAGCATTGTCGTTTGTAGACTGCATTATCCCAGAGTACTGCCAATGAAGCCCATGAGATCATTCCACTTCATATCCGTAAAATTATTACTTCCAGATGTTTCAGTATGTTCACTGTATCAAACTGTGACTCACTGATGTTGTAATCGTAGAAAACAGCTCTTTAGAGTTCTGGGAAATGTAAAATTTTGCATTTCTAAGCATTTAAAATATGTTGCCAATATTTGCGCCACTGCGAAATGTAATCAGAATCTGAATGGATAGTGGTGTAATTTTTTTTAGATAGTACTTCATGACTGATGTCCGCAAAATCTCCAAAAAGTCTGATACAACATGAACAACAAATGTCCCAAATGTTCCCTGGTACACGCCTTAAGTTATTCCTCCTTCTGTCAAAGAGAAAGCTGCATCCTCCATGGAAAGAAAGCTTCAGTCCCTTCACAAATTTTGTTTGATACCCCATATTAATGTGCATTTGCTGACAATGGTTGGTATTGTACCGACTCCACGGCTTTCCAGATGTTATGTGAGAAACGCACAAGTTGGGTTTTACATATGGAAGTTTTTGGGTCCACGTTTATTGGTATGGAGGATGTTCGAGATACGTTATGTTTGATCTGAGAATGCATTACATGATTCTACAATGGACATGAATGTAACTGGACGCTAGTTTTGTGGATCTCTTTTACTACCTTTCTTTTTCTTATCACTGGGCACAAACTTTTGTTCAAGGAGTTAACTCGTTTTTGTATAGAATCTGACAGATAGTCCATCCTACACTGGAGTCTTGTCTAATTTTAGAGAATTTAGCTCTTTCTCAACTCCACAGGCACCAATATCTGTGTGATCTTTTCTGTTTTTTCATCAGTAAAGGAACATTTGAAAACGGAAGATTCGTCTGTCCATATCTGTCTCGCTTGAACGTAGTTACGTCTGCAGTGTAACTGGGGACACAGATGCCCGATGACCAGTAGTTCCGACATGTGGTAGGACATCGAGACCTGTAATAATATATTCACGTTAGTCGTCCTTAGAGAAGTGTAGAGTGTGTACCTTATCCTGTTCACGGTTTCGCCATGAAGGACGAAACAAGATATGTGAAAAAAATAGTCTATTTGGTTCGTCTACTTCGCTAAGCTACTGTATATTCATAACTAACTGATATAACTCATACAGGAATCACTCTTTACATTATGAACACTATCACACTGTGAGTTTTCGGTCTGGTTCCCCGTTATCTGTCTTAAATTATTGGGCAATATATCTTTGACATACACTCTTGGAAATTGAAATAAGATCACCGTGAATTCATTGTCCCAGGAAGGGGAAACTTTATTGACACATTCCTGGGGTCAGATACATCACATGATCACACTGACAGATCCACAGGCACATAGACACAGGCAACAGAGCATGCACAATGACGGCACTAGTACAGTGTATATCCACCTTTCGCAGCAATGCAGGCTGCTATTCTCCCATGGAGACGATCGTAGAGATGCTGGATGTAGTACTTTGGAACGGCTTGCCATGCCATTTCCACCTGGCGCCTCAGTTGGACCAGCGCTCGTGCTGGACGTGCAGACCGCGTGAGACGACGCTTCATCCAGTCCCAAACATGCTCAATGGGGGACAGATCCGGAGATCTTGCTGGCCAGGGTAGTTGACTTACACCTTCTAGAGCACGTTGGGTGGCACGGGATACATGCGGACGTGCATTGTCCTGTTGGAACAGCAAGTTCCCTTGCCGGTCTAGGAATGGTAGAACGATGGGTTCGATGACGGTTTGGATGTACCGTGCACTATTCAGTGTCCCCTCGACGATCACCAGAGGTGTACGGCCAGTGTAGGAGATCGCTCCCCACACCATGATGCCGGGTGTTGGCCCTGTGTGCCTCGGTCGTATGCAGTCCTGATTGTGGCGCTCACCTGCACGGCGCCAAACACGCATACGACCATCATTGGCACCAAGGCAGAAGCGACTCTCATCGCTGAAGACGACACGTCTCCATTCGTCCCTCCATTCACGCCTGTCGCGACACCACTGGAGGCGGGCTGCACGATGTTGGGACGTGAGCGGAAGACGGCCTAACGGTGTGCGGGACCGTAGCCCAGCTTCATGGAGACGGTTGCGAATGGTCCTCGCCGATACCCCAGGAGCAACAGTGTCCCTAATTTGCTGGGAAGTGGCGGTGCGGTCCCCTACGGCACTGCGTAGGATCCTACGGTCTTGGCGTGCATCCGTGCGTCGCTGCGGTCCGGTCCCAGGTCGACGGGCACGTGCACCTTCCGCCGACCACTGGCGACAACATCGATGTACTGTGGAGACCTCACGCCCCACGTATTGAGCAATTCGGCGGTACGTCCAACCGGCCTCCCGCATGCCCACTATACGCCCTCTCTCAAAGTCCGTCAACTGCACATACGGTTCACGTCCACGCTGTCGCGGCATGCTACCAGTGTTAAAGACTGCGATGGAGCTCCGCATGCCACGGCAAACTGACTGACACTGACGGCGGCGGTGCACAAATGCTGCGCAGCTAGCGCCATTCGACGGCCAACACCGCGATTCCTGGTGTGTCCGCTGTGCCGTGCGTGTAATCATTGCTTGTACAGCCCTCTCGCAGTGTCCGGAGCAAGTATGGCTGGGTCTGACACACCGATGTCAATGTGTTCTTTTTTCCATTTCCAGGAGTGTAGAACTTCGTGATGTGGAAAGCTGTTGTTCCCTAACAGAAGAGCAGGGCTGGTTAGTTTTTGGTGAAAGTCTGTGACGGACATTCCTCTCACCAGTAACATGGACTCTGTTTAAGAAACAGCTTTAACGCTGTATCTTTAATTGGGACCGCTGTAGGTTGTGTCAGGTCGCCGAACATAAATACAGGAGAAACTTGGGCTCATCTTGTATGGGGAAATCCAGGCAACTGATTACGCATATTCGTCTAATCGAGCTAATTGCCTCGTAGTGAATTGAATATTGAAATGTCTGGACGTTACACAGCCAGATGTGATTATCTAAGTGCATATTAGAGGAAATTAACTACATTGTCGATTGAGAAAAGTTACACACTTTTAACAAATGTAGCCAGAAGAATAAAATTCGCACAACATTTTTGGCTGTGCATACAGCTTTTTTACTCAAAAAATCAGTAACGGCAGCAACAAGAAAGTCTACAAAATGTGACATTGATTAAAAATGTTTCTGAGACTGAAAATCAAAGATGCCTTATTTTATTTACTGCTCACAGTGAATGATAGCTTTTGAAAAAATAAATTTGTCACAGACGTTCATTGAGTGATATTGTGGTAGATCGTGTGGACAAAGTATTTTGGTAATACAACCGCCTGAGGCTTTCACAGATCGAGAACTCTAGAGTTACGAAGAGAAGCGAACATCTTATCTACGAGTATAACGGCTACGGACGTTGTAACTATCTCTGGCTCTGAGCACTATGGGACCCAACATCTATCGTCATCAGTCCTCTGGAACTTAGAACTACTTAAACCTAACTAACCTAAGGACATCACACAACACCCAGCCATCACGAAGCAGAGAAAATCCCTGACCCCGCCGGGAATCGAACCCGGGAACCCGGGCGTGGGAAGCGAGAACGCTACCGCACGACCACGAGATGCGGGCCACTATCTTTCCATGTGCCATTATATTCTAATGACGTTTGGTGATTGCTCCAGTGAAATGATATGGCCAGTTTAGGCATAAATCACGTGGTGATGAAATATGGGCAGAAGGCGCAGAAATGAGTGACGGAAGTCACACTGAACGTGCTGTCAAAAACTAGTTTTAACCAACACAAGACACGTTCATATTTCCAGCCAAAATCTGCACACTTTTGCAGGCTGTAAAGTATGTGATCTTCCTAACCTTCCCGAAATCATCTTACTACTTAATTAAGAACAAAAGTAAACAAAAGTAAAGACATTGCAGGCCTTTAGTTCAGTATCAAGAATCATAGAAATATGGTCAACAAACTTAAAATATCTGGATTAACTACCGTGTCGGTAATAAATACAACTGGCAGATGATGTATTTAGGAATCGAAAGTATGCTAACATTAACATCCTGTATGCAGGATACTTCTTCAAAATGAAAAAAAAGAAGTAACTCTTTCATGTCAGGACACTGAAAATAAACCACAGCCATTTATAGCAAGACAGTCATCGATCATAGAGTCAAAAAGGAATTTCAAGGAAAACAATGGCGTTCACTGTGCAATTGAGTTTCAGTCACAGAATTTTTTCCCGCCATTGCACAAAATCGACAAACTGAACACCTCTTAACTACTACTGTGGTGACCTAACAGTCTCATGTCGCACTCTCTTTTACTGGCAATGTTACCGGAGGTGCAGTCCATCATTATAAGGGACTTTTTGCACTAGTCCTACCCTTGGGACGTAATGGGCAGTTTCAAGCAAAGAAGATATTAATTTCCAAAACGAAAAGTCGGCATTTGAGTTACCTGAGAACCGAAACAAATATTTTTTTGTGCAACAGTTGGTAATTTAGCAATATTTAAATGGCTGTGGAAAAAAGGGGCAATAGCCATACGGTGTGTAAAGTTGCTGGATTTGCTGCTGTTTGGCGGCAAACTGTTCTATGAGTCACCAAGCATGTTAGTAGTTTGGTTTGAAAACGATCTTGACAGCAAGGGACTGAAGACTAATTTCACGGCTTGTGAATCAAAATCCTTTCCAGATCTGACAGGAATTGCTGCAGGCGAAGAATAAAGATCCATACCCGCCTGTTGGCGAGAGAACATTGCGATGGGAATTGCATGCAATGAACTTTTTGAGTCGGTCACGTCGCAAGACGTCATTACTCACACATACATCATCGAACGTAGACAGTAGCTGAATGTGAGGAGACATAATGTGGTCTTAACGAATCACGTTTTTGCCTATATTCAAATGACGAATTGTGATTGTATGACTGTGACTATGAGGAACAAAGAAAACACTGGAAACATGTGGATTTGCATTAGATGCTGCTTCTATGGGGGCGTCACAGGAACACACCATCGGAGGACGTTGTAGAAGCGGACGTTTTCGGTCTACGACAACGCTCTAGCGTATACCGTACAGGACATAGCCCCATATCCCATATACTGCTTCTCTGAGTTATCAAATTTATCCACGATTCCTGCGTTCTCCTAACATGGCACCCAGTGACTTCCTTCTCTTTCATCGTATGAAGATATTGTTGCGTGGCAGTCATTTTCAGAGCGATGATGAGATGGTTTTTGAGTATAAACGTTTCCTGAAAAGCCAAAATGCAGACTTCCACAAACGTGGTGTCCACCAAGCCATCCACTGTTGGGAAAAATTCGTCGCATTGAAGGTTAAGTAATACGTCAGAAGTATTCATCGTCGTAAGTTCACCTTTGGCATGGAAGGAAAGGCTTAAAGATACCGTGGGAAAGCTAATATGTGCAGAACAATCAGGTTTCAGGAAAGGGCGATCAGTTCTTGAGAATGTACATAGACTACAACAACTTATAAAAAAGAAAATATTTCAATAGGGAACCCATCTTCCTTTTGCGAATTTTGAGAAAGCATTCGATAATGTGAATACAGAAACACTGTGGAATATCATGTCTGAACGGGGTTATTCATTTTACCTCATACATACTATTAAGAATCTATCCACAAACACCGACATTAATGAAGGTATGGGAAATGTGACATGAAAGCCAATGAACATGAACAAAGGGGTACGACAAGGATGGTGTATTTCTGCGGCACATACATGGCAAATTTTGAACATAAATGGAGTACTTTTAGATCGTGTCATTAGACTACAAGTAATTTTATATGCAGATGATCTAACTCTGTTTATAGAGAACAAAGATGATCTTGAGATGGAGATCAATATGTTGCAGCAGAGAGCCTCGGATTACATGCTAACATTGTCAACAGATAAAACCAAAGTGATGGCATTTCAGGACAGACAAACACTAAGATCTAAAGTAGTCTTGGGTAATAACATCTTGGAGCACGTAAAACATTTTAAACATCTAGGATGAGACATCACTTACGAATATAACCACGACGTAGACCAAAAATAAAATAAATTAAGTTCCATATATGCAACCATGGGAAAAAATGTGCAGA
Source organism: Schistocerca gregaria (assembly GCF_023897955.1). Taxonomy (NCBI): domain Eukaryota; kingdom Metazoa; phylum Arthropoda; class Insecta; order Orthoptera; family Acrididae; genus Schistocerca; species Schistocerca gregaria. The sequence continues at coordinate 291,515,907 of NC_064927.1, forward strand.
ATAAAGCCAGGAAGCAAACCCATCTCAAGTTTGATAAAACAATAGCAGCACGGGCCCTTACTTGTGGAAGTGAATCATGGACAACAACATGACACCAAGATTCAGAAACTGAAATTTCTAAGAAGAGTAGAAGGGTGTAAAAGCGAAGGTCGAAAAAGAAATGAGAATATAAGGAATGATTTAGAATATGTAACCTAAACGGAAAAGAAAGGAGAAAATGAAAGGAACATGTAGGCCGTATGGTTGGACAAAGATTTCCGGTGAATGCTGTCAATTGTAAACGCTCTGGAAGAAGAAATGTAGGAGCAACCCGCAAGAGAGGGAACACCGTAACACTGCCCTTTGCCTAATACGTGAAGTGAAGGAGAAGAAGAAGACATTCTTCGATGGGCAATCAGTGGCTCGGATTCGAGAACAGCAGAGAACAGGTCGAGACGGAATAACCGCGACAGTTGTCCAATGAAGCTGGATGGCACGATGTATGGCAGTATTGATCACATCTTTCTCAAAAGGAAGAAAGATTAGGATCTGACATCCAGTCGAGAACGATTTCGTTAAAGACTGAGCAGTAGAACGGACAAGATTTAAGGTGATGTAAGGCAATCGGCCGGGTCCTTCACAAAGGAACCAAAGCAATACTCGCCTTCACTGAGGTGGGGAACCCTAAATTTGGATGACGTGGTGGGGATTTGAAACTCACTTCTCCCGAATGCGGAGTCTAATGCTTTAACCAGTGCTGGATTAACAGCTCCCAAGGATTACTTGGCTGGTTGATTTGGGGGTTGGAGGCAAATAGCGAGGTCATCCGTCCCATCGGATTAAATAGTATGAGGAAGGTAGTCGGCAAAAAAATGGTTCAAATGGCTCTGAGCACTATGGGACTTAACATCTGAGGTCATCAGTCCCCTAGAACTTAGAACTACTTAAACCTAACTAACCTAAGGACATCACACACATCCATGCCCGAGGCAGGATTCGAACCTGCGACCGTAGCAGTCACGAGGTTCCGGACTGAGTGCCTAGAACCGTGAGACCACCCCGGCCGGCGGTAGTCGGCAATGCTCTTTCAAAGCAACCTTCCCGGCATTTGCCTGAAGCGATTTAGGTAAATCCCAGAAAACCTAATCATAGCCGGACACGGGACTGGATCACACACCGAGAACTTAGACAACGAACTAAATCTCACAACTGAACTATTTCTGAAACGGTTAGGAGTATTCTCACCTTCTGGCTACGATTCGCAACTCATATATCTCCACCACAACCGAGAAGACAACAAGCACTTCTTAGAGAATTTAGAAGAGTTCAGAAAATCAACAACTGTCTTTTAATTCTTTCTCTGATTACAGAAAGAAACATTAAACGACTGTGCCCTAGGAAACCACCATTTGCCGAATCTCTATGCATAGAAATAACACGTGTGATGTTATCCAGTTCTGGAGAAAAGCCTGAGGCGATACTGTGACTATTGGTCTTGAGAAATTCCGATGTACTTTTAGAAGACCGACTAGCTTTGACTTCCTAAGATACAAACAAAATTAGAACTAACAACGATAACGCACGATCTCATTTGTGTAAATGGGAACTAAGCACATATCCGATGTGCGAGTGTGGAGCAGAAAGGCAGACAATCAGTATATAATGCAGAAATGTTTACTAAGAGCCTACACGAGACACTTTGAAGGCTTCTGAATACGGGTAACAGATCGGTTTAACCGTATTTCTAACCTAAGTGTTTCATTCTCAATATTATTCTTAGTTTATATATAATCATTTTTTCATAATACGGGGCCACAGTCATAATATATTTTTTTAAAGTCAATACCGCCACTAGATCATTGTTTATTTACAGTGTTACATTTACACTTACACAATCATGATTTCGGCTTCAAAGTGTCATTATCAAGTGTTTTAAGTGTTATAAATGGCATAAGATGGCACCATTAGTCAAGATGGTGTACTCAGTAATGAAACAAAGCAGCAGGCTCTGCTAGAAATATCGACTCTTAGACAGTGTGTCTAATAGTGTATTTTAATATGACAGTATGCCATCTTAGGCAATTTATATCACTTAAAACACGATAATGGCACTTTGAAGCCGAAATCATGGTTTGTGTAAGTGCAAATGTAACACTGTAAATAAACAACAGTCTAATGGTGGGGCTGACTTTAAAGAAATTAGTTTATGTATGTTAAAGAGTTTTCTAATAATGCCATACGATAAATAAAAAGCCACTGCACATCCATCTGCTCTTTACCCTTGAGCTGGATATAAATCGACATCTGTATCTAAATACATACTTCGCAAGCCATCGTACGGTGCGTGGCGATGGGTACCTTGTACCATAACTGGTCGTTTCCTCTCCTGCTCCAATCGCAGACGGAGCGACAGAAAAACGACAATCTATATGCCTTCGTACGAGCCCCAATTTTTCGTATCTCTTGTTCGAGGTCCCTACGAGAAGTGTATGTTGACGGCAGTAGGATCAATCTGCAGTCAGCCGTTTCTCTAAACATTCTCAGTAGTGTTCCACGAAATGTCTTCTTCCCTCCAGGGTTTCCCACTTGAGCTCCCGAAGCATATCGGAAGACTTGCATGCTGATCGAACCTACCAGTAACAAATGTAGCAGCTCGCCTCTGAATTGCTTCGATGTCTTCTTTCAGTCCGACCTGGTGCGGATCCCAAACACTCGAGCAGTACTCACGAAGAGATCGCACTAGCTTCCTATATGCGGTCTCCTTCACAGACGAACCACACTTTTCAAAAATTCTCCCAATAAACCAAAGTCGAGTATTCGCTTCCCTACTACAATCCTCAAATGATTGTTCCGTTTCATACTGATTCCCAACGTTACGCTCAGATATTTAAATGACGTGACTGTGTCAAGCAGGTCAGTACTAATGCTGTATCCAAACATTACGGGTTTGTTTCTCCTACTCATCCACAATACTTACATTTTCTGCACTAAGAGCCAGTTGCCATTCATCACACCAACTAAAATTTTGTCTAGGTCATCTTGTATCAACCTGCAGTCACTTATCTTCGACGCCTTCCTGTACACCACAGCATCATCAGAGAACAGCCGAAGGTTGTTGCGCACCCTGTCAGCCAGATCATTTACGTATATAGAAAAAAGCAACGAACCCATCACACTTCGTGGGCCACTCCTGATATTACCCCTGTCTCCAAGGACAACATATTGGATTCTATTACTTAAGAAGTCTTCAAGCCAGTCACAAATCTGGGAGTCTATTCCTTATGCACGTACCTTCGTTAACAGATATTCCCAGTCATTGGATTTCCAAATAAAACTATCCAATTTTCACTTCTCCATTAGTTGCAACATTTTGACTTCGGAGAGTAATAACTTTCGCATCTATCACCACATTCAGTACCAAAACACAAAAGAAGTGTGAGGCCGCACTCGATGTTGTTTTCTCCCGACACGAAATTATTTCGTACTCGGCTTCATAGGCTCTTTCTCGTTTTTGCGTGGAAAATCCATACTACGCAACTCACTGTGGATTTATGTAAGAGGGTAGTTGCCTTTGTACCACTTATAAAGGCTTCTTCCCGTTCCATTCAAGTATGGAGCATTGGAAGGACGAGTGCTTGCACGACACTGTACGCGGTGTATTTAGTTTAATCTGCGATTTCTTCGGTGTCGCTGCGTAGAGGTTGAAGCATACACCAAGACTTCTCACTTAAAACTGGTTTTTGAAATGTTTTAAGTTTTCTTTACAGGGATAATTTGGATCTGTCTTTAATCACCTGGCAGTTCAACTTTTTCAGCAACTACGTGACGCTCTCCGGTGGTGTTACATCTTTAAGAAAAACACCTAAAAAAATACGATAATAATTTTAATGGAACTCCATGACCAAAGAAGGAATGAATGATTTTTTGAATGGTATGTTTTAGGTTTGAATTTCACTTACAACGTAATTTCCTTTACTGCACACGTAGGACGCAACCAGTTTCTGCTCTCACACAATGATGACCGTACAGGTAACTTCATAAAACACGCTATACACGTATCATAGCCTCAGTGGGCGCTTAACATGTAGTCGTATTAAACTCCTAAACACAGAACATGATTAACTGAACCGTGGCTTTTGGACAAACTAAAAAACCTATAGAACTATGAGCGGGATTCATCTTTTCCCTTGTTTTTTTTTTTTAACTTTATGTTGAAGGTAAACACGTCTAAAAACTCAAGTACTGAGTCAACGATCCAATGTCAGATGTTCTACGATGTAATAAACGACCAATTTTTGTAGTAGCAGTCAGAATTCGTCCCGGTATGAATAATGAATAAAAAATTAGCTACATATCTCTGTCGTCGTGGCAACTCGCGACGTCAGTTATAGGGATAAGATTTCGGGATGAAAATAATTTCGTAATAAAATTACAATAAATACTACAGCATGTCTAACAAACATGTGACCATACATTCTGTCCTAGGCCAAACACGTTGAATATCTCCAGTTAATCCTATTTGGTACGAGTTCCAACAGTTGTTTAATATTCTAGGATTGTCGACACGAATGTTTTGTAAATAACATCTTCTCCAGGCTGTCTACTTTCCTAATTTCCTAGTAATTCGCATAAGTCTGTCAACTGCTCTTCTGTGTCTGAGTTTATGTGGTTGTCCAATTTCATACCCCTACAAATTCATACCCTATGAGTTACACCCAAGTATTGTGAATGAGTAATTCTTGTCATAGACATAGCACGCCAGTTACCTGCAGATTATACGATACGCTAATGCGTTGCTTCCATGACTCGGTTAGGATCGCCGGCCCTGGATCGAATCCGCCTGGCGGATTAACGACGAGGCCCGGGATCATGGCCAGCGTGGATGTGTTTTTAGACTGTTTTCTACATCCCACTAGGTGAATACCGGGCTGGTCACCACGTCACGCCTCAGTTACACGACTCGCAGACATTTGAAAACGTTCGTACTATTTCATGTCTTACTCTAGACGTAGACAGCTGGGCTACACTAATTCTGTCCCAGGGGGTACAGGATGGCGACAGGAAGGACATCCGGCCACCCTCTGACACTAACATCGGCAAAACCATAGTAATAAGGCCCACCCAGCATTGAAGTGGGACAAAAGCCGAAAGAAAATGATGAGGAGGCATATCACGCCAGTCACAAATTGTTATATGAGTTAGTTTACGTGGGCCTGCGCCTCCGCATGCACAGTGTGAATGAGACGCTGCTTCTTAATGAGTGAGAAAGTGCAGTTAGGAATGCTGTGCTGGTGACTGACTGCGATATTAGGGCCCATCCCAACGCAGCTGACGGCTTTTCTCGGCAGACAGCTGCCGCTTCGACAGCGCAGGTATAATGAGTCTGGCTTGATGGACGACTCAGCTAAAGTTTCTCTGCTGGCTGACTCGGCAACATCTCTGAAATGAGCACTCGAAAGATAATGCCCATACGTCGTGCAACTTATTTTGCTTGAAAACTCTGTAATTCAGAAAATCGGAACAGCGTGCTGTTAAGTGATAACTGATAGGAGTCTGAAAATCGAACTTGTCGCAGCACGTTTATTTTAAGTTTCCGCCAGAGAACTTTCTGAGGAGCGCTATATGGAATTGAGAGCTTTAAATTACGTGAGATTTTGCAAAAGAAATGCCTAATGAATGGCACTGGAAATGCTGGAAATAACGTAATTGAGTGTAAGTTGTTTCACATCTTATACTGATGTTTGTAAAGTCAGTCGGCTTAGAAGAATGAAAAATTTGTTTCCCTGACACATGTATCAGGGCCTGGTATTACTTATGTCAATATTTTCACATATCTTACGATTTTATTATTGAAGTAGCATGGTATAATACGCATATGGTCCTTGTATACAATTTACTTTTGGTGCCACTTACTGGATTTTGTTCTCCCTCTCAATCACTGTGTTCAGAAAACCAGTAGCATATTCTTCTAACCCTATTAACTTAGCTGTTGTCCTCTATATGTTCTCATATGGGCAATGGCATCTCGTGAAGTGACCGACTCCAGATGTTCAGTGCATGCAGTTGCTGTCGCAATGTTCTCTCGCTAACAGGATGCCAATAGAAATTTATGTCGGATTCGAGAGCGGTTTTGATTCATAAGCTGTGAAAAACGTCTGCGTTCTCTCTTCTTTTTCCAACCACAATTCTGACGTCGTGTTTCGTGGAAATTTGTGTTACACCAGTGCTTGTAGACTCAGTGCAGTGAACAGTTTGCCAATAAACTCAGCAACGTCACACGTGGTATGACCATGGGCACGCTAAACGCGACTGCCCCTTTTGCCTCTCTGACATGTCGTTACATTTACCCTTATTTACGTACAACGTCCTCTTTAAGTATAAACGGCTCACTGGTGACTACCATCTTACGATCTCGCAGAGACATTGCACGCGCGGTTGAACACGTGACTCGATCGCTGCGCCATCTGTAATGGGTTAACGATTCATCTGTGCTTGCGCATTGGAGTGACTAATTTCTTGTCTGATGAGCTTATTAGTTGGCAATATGAGGGGCTAAATGCCCGCCGTTACATCGAACAAGGCTAACTACCACCAAAGTAAGTAGAAAATCATTAGCTGGCGGCTCGAAAGTAGCGTGCAGATTACCGCGCTCGCCCACTGAGACGGCATTGTTTTCGCATCTGTGAGCAGAGCTTCCGCTGCTGCATCTCCATAGAATGGAGAAACCGAATCTCCTGACACAGGGACCCAACTCTGACGGTCAGGGGTAGCCTGCATCGCTGCATGTCCACTACAACTGAAACAAGTGTAGTCGCGGGAAATACGGAAAGAGTTCCGACCCTCAGTTGGGTATACATTTAGGTTAGATGCTGTCTTCAATGCTTCCGGGCTTTGAATATGACACCCCATTACGGAGTATCATAATGATCGAATGACATCAAAACTTAAGGTAGAATACAAGCAGCGAGAAAAACCGGCGTGCCTAGTTCTGGTTTTCACTGAATTTTTCGACGTAATCTTTTGAAAGATTGACTAGCTAACATCGTGAATCGTGGGTGTATGTTTGACAAATACAGTTCCGTAACGCAATATCGGATGGCTTATCGACAATGACATTTGTGCTGTTAAGAATTTTATGAGAACTTATTTAGGAGAAGGAAACCCTTAATACCATGAAGCTTGCGACAATGCGAAAAGAAATTTTACGTTTTTAAACTGGGTCGAAGGTTTGTTTTGATCATAAAAAAATATACTGACTGACATACTTCCAACTATCATTACAGAAACAGATAGACTGACATACTTCCAACTATCATTACAGAAACAGATAGTTGCAGAGTTACGCATTTTGTTCGCTAACGGTTTACAACCTTAAGAAGGATATCTCTGTGAAGATGTCAAGTGCCCCTTCTGAAGCAGTCGAAGACGATTTCACAATTTCAACATATACAACACTATGCTGTCGCCATTCGTAGAAACCAGAGGAAGAACAAAAGGAAATATGACTCTATTGCGAGTGGACGACTGGTATTACAGATGCAAACAAAGTGGCGACTCTTGAAATTTTCCGGGTGTAAAGAATTTTGCATGAAGTTTCGGAGCTGCAGCCGGACGACGTCGACTTTTTGCCACGATATTTCGGCTGCCAACCATTCACCCACCTTCAGGAAAGTGTTTAGCATTGGAAATTGTTGCTTCACGTTACTAATTTTATAACAAAAGTTGGCATGAAGACGGATGAGCAAAAGCAGTCGCTACATAAGCGACATCTGTCAAGTTCCGCGCTCTCTTCGAATGTTGCTCCATTTATGGCGCGCAGGTGCACGCGTAGTGGTGATGTTACTTGCGCGTTACCCTGTTGGAATGCGGGCTTGTGAAGTTAAAATTTAGGTGTGAAATTAATAAAATTAGATGTCGTTAGACGTGTCACCGGTCATAAAATGTTTTCTTTAGGTAGATATTAAAGAAATCTGCAGGTCCTACGCCTTATGCAGTTGAAAGCCCCATGACGGTTACTAAGACCTTGCTCTAAACATATTTCCACCTATTCCTTGGTAACTGAACCCGAGAAGGATTTCGTCGAAGACAAGATTTCCATTGCAGAATAACCCATCGACTGCCCTGTGGAAATACAATGCTCGGCTATGGCTGACTTAAGAATTGCGAAAGGCAACTGGGGCGATCATGTTCAGGGCACCTTTCACGCATTTGTGTGCGTTGTCTGACCATTGTAGGTTTTGACTCAGTGGCACGGTAACGTGTAGATTCCAGCCCTACGCAATTCCAGATCGTCCTTTGCCGAACCGAGAACAGCCCAGTTCTTTCTAATTTGGCAGAAGAGTACTTTGACATGATGTTTGCTTAAAATTTCTGCCTAATTGCCACGAAATATTGCCGGAATATGGGAGGAACGCCCTGGACTTGAACCGTCCATCTCCTCCTGATCTTGTGGGTGTTCAGGTATCTTTCTCCTTAAAGCTTTGAACACCGCCTGTAGATGTTCCAGCCCGTTTGCAAGGCTGTTTGCTTGAGACACAAAATGTACCCTGTGCACCAACGTTCGAAGGACGCCCTTAGACTGTGATGGGTGATGGCAGCTAGTGTGACAAAGCTTACGATGGTCACACTGGGTGAAAGATGCGTTGAACATGATCACCACGCTCGCATTTCACAGTCCAATAAGCCAGCCACAAGCGAGTTTCACATCTCCACAGGACATTGCATGGATTATTCTGCCACGAAGATCTTGGCTTCAGCTACATCCTTCTGGGATTCAGTTATTACGGAATCGGTTGAAACATTTTTGGCAGAAGATCTTAGTAATCGTGATGGCTGATTTCAACTGTATGAGGTGCTGGACCCGGTGATTTCCTTAACATCTACCGAAAGGGAACATTTTATGATTAGTCACACATCTAGCGACAACTAAATTTGTTAATTTGACATCTAAATTTTAACTCCGAAAGCGACCGTTCCTACAGAGAGCGCGCATGTAATAACACTATTACTCACGCGCCTGCGCGCCATACATGGAGCAGCATTCGAAGATGGCGCAAAACTCGACAGAGGTCACTCATGTAGCGGTTGCCTTGCCGCATGCGTCTCCGATATAATTTTTTTGTTATAAAGTTAGCGATGTGAATTAGCAATTCCCAGTGCTAAACACTCACCTGAAGATGACTGAATCGTTTTCAGCCGAAATACCGTGGCAAGATATCGACATTATCCTGCTGCACTCCGGAAACTTCATGGAATGCCGACAAAGTTGTTTATAAAGCATGAATGTTAACTAATAAAAAAGTGAAGCACCCAGAGGCGGCCGCTGTGGCCGAGCGTTTCTAGGCCCTTCAGTCCGGAACCTCGCTGCTGCTATGGACGTAGGTTCGAATCCTGCCTCGGGCATGGATGTGTTTGATGTCCTTAGCTTAGTTAGGTTTAGGTAGTTCTAAGTCTAGAGATCTGATGACCTCAGATGTTAAGTCCCATAGTGCTTAGAGCCATCTGAACCATTTTAAGCACCCAGAAGGGCGCGAAGAAACGGGAGGAGAATCAGGGTTTGAGAGAGTATGTGATGTTTCAGTGATTACGAAACGGAAACAAATATACAAGAACTTGATAGTATGAGCCCACGTATCAATGTGGTGTTGTATCCTCTCCGACCAGGTTGAATACACTGATTCGACAGGGAAGAGTGTCATACAACCGTTCTATCCTCTCCTGAGGCAAGCAAGGTGGTACACCTCTGTTGTAACTGGTCATCACAGAGATGGAGTTGACATCCTATCTGGTTCCATACATGTTCCATTGGGGACAGATCTCGCGATATTTCTGGCCATGGAAGTACCTCAACGTCATGCAGACATTTCACAGAGACAATTCTCATGTATGGACGAGCACTGACGTGTTCAAAAATGAAACCACGGCATTGTCGATTGAGGGGTAACCCATGACGGCGCAGGATGTCCCTAACGTACCCTCATGCCGTCAGAGTTCCCTCAGTTCACTACCAGCTGTGACTTGAAAACCCCAAATCATGCCGTTAGCAGTACCACCGTTGTAAGTCACCAAATCAATGGACGAATCGAACCTCTCTTCAGGTCGCCGCCATACTCGACGACGTTGGTCGTCTGGGATAGAGCAGAACCGTGATTAGTCGGTGAACAGAAGCATTAGTCCATGCTTCCCGGTCACGGCATCGCTCCAAACGCAGCCGTTTGTGTTGTGGCGACCTACACATCGATCGATAATTGTCGCTAGTCTCCAGCCAATGGTGCGCGCTTGCAAAGTGTTGCAGGAAGCCTATTACTTGCTCTGGGATGATAGGCGCCGAGGTGAAGAGTTAATATGTGCCACCAGGCACAGTGGGACGATCCCCTCGTGTGACCGGAACCTTGGCAACGTGTATGCCTGGTCTCGCGTTCCCATTCAAGCCAAGATAGGGGCCACAAATCTGTATGTTGCACGATTCGACCAGCTGGTAGGCAGGAGACCACAATAATACCTCTTTCAAAATCTGTCAGGTGTTGGTAACTATTCCATACGAGTACGCGGCGTTTCAATCTTCTTCACAGCGATCACTTAACACATAGTGACGCTCACACTCCTTATTTACCGGACCAAGCCTGAAAACAGAAAATAAACACGCACAACTCTACTGCCCTCTGGTGACGTTCTACCTGTCACAGAGAATTCCAATTATATGACTTCCACATCCACCAATGGTGTGTAGGTGTGCGAAGATGCACTGTCATTTGACCATGTCTTCTGCGTGCTTCAATTTTTTTTAATCAGCCACAGAATGGTATAAAACTAAGTGGACAGATGATGCTACAAATGAAGAGGTACTCATTAGAAGTGAAACGAATGAAGTATATGGAAAACGCTTGTTAGGAGACGGAATAGTTTAGTGGAACTTCTGCTGTGGCATGCAGGTACACAACTCGATGAAAGCTGGACGTCTTATGGTATGAGGTGAGCGTGGCTGTAACGCCGAAGGTGCTAGAGGCGCAACACGAGACAGTTAAAAGAACATGAAACGGCAGAGCGTCTCAGTTAGCTGACAGTTACGGTGGTCTGTGGCAATTAGATGTCCTGGAGACAACAAGTGGATGGCTTCACAAGAGGAAGAACCATCGTGAAACTCGAAGAAGTACGAAGTGTGACTAGTGTAGCCCAGGAGTTTGGTACTGCTCACAGCAGTGTTTCACATGGAAGGGGAGCATACCGAACCACAGCCACGTCCGAAGGAGAGTATGTGGTCGACCACTAAAAAATGCAGCGGCAGATGACCACTACATTGTGAAACGGCAAGCGACTGGACTAGTGAGAAATAGTGTCACATTCTCTTCGCGGATGAGATCAGATTCAGCGGGAGTAGCGAATCTGGGGGTAGCCTCTTATGGCTAGAGGTGGGAACACGTAAGACACCCAGTAACGTTGACGGATAAGATCGTTTCGGTGGTCTTTGAACACTGCAAATTCATCAATCAACGTTATTGTGACATTGTACTCTTACCTAATGTGCGTGTTTTCGGGGGTGTATTAATACACGATAAGGGGTGACAACATCCAAGAGCTCAGGTGGAGGATCTCTCGGAACGAAGAGATATCCGGAGAAAGGGCCGGCTTGCTCGTTTCCCCAACATGAGGGACGCGCTGGGAACACCTATTAGAGCACGTCGACGTGTACCAACTGCCACTGCACTGGTGGAGGAATGAAACGACTTACCACAGGACTTCGTAACCAACCTCGTAGCCAGCATGGGATCCCAAGTGATACTGCTCAGGAGGTCGACGTTAGAGCCGATGTCTTGCTGTATCAATAGTCCCCACAACATCCACGTACTGCTTCTGGCAGTGTGGATACTTCATTGGACCAAACAGATTCGTTTGCATTTTTGTGGCAAAGAACATGCTGAAGTTGTCTCTCCAATTTCTTGAAGGTAGCAGAATTTCAAAATTGTATTGGATTGTACACGTATGTATTGTATGTTAACCGAGGATCTAGAAACGACGGAGAGGCTCCATCCCCGCCGCAGCCGCAGTGGTCCACAACCCCACGACGACTACCGCAGTCCACTTCACCCCTCCGCCGTCCCACACCGAACCCAGCGTTATTGTGCGGTTCGGCCCCCGGTGGACCCCCCAGGGAACGTCTCACACCAGACGAGTGTAACCCCTATGTTTGCATGGTAGAGTAATGGTGGTGTACGCGTACGTAGAGAACTTGTTTGCGAAGAAATCGCCGACTTAGTGTAGCTGAGGCGGAATAGGGGGAACCAGCCCGCATTCGCCGAGGCAGCTGGAAAACCGCCTAAAAACCATCTACAGACTGGCCGGTCACCGGACCTCGACATAAATCCGCCGGGCGGATTCGTGACGGGGATCAGACTCTCCTTCCCGCTCGGAAAGCCGTGCATTAGACCGCACGGCCAACCGGACGGGCATTTCGTAGTTGATCGTTGCCTCATGAACGGGACGTCTAATAGAATAACCCTTCAGTGTCCAGAAGACCGCCGCTATGACTGAGGGTGCGACTTTAAACTTCTTCTTAGGGGGAGAGTGGTGTGGCGCCACTGCACACATTGCCGTTTGTTTCCGGTGTGAGGTGACGGACTGATGTTTCATCGCCTATGGCGATTGTAACGAACAGCATCGCAACGCACAAGAAGTTCCGCATAGATGATTTATGTTCTTCTGTTAGGCGGCTAGGAACCCAGAGGGCACACACCTCTGAGTACCCCAATAGCTGGACGAGTGTTTCAGCATTACCAACAGAGACGTTCAGTTGTACAGCGAGGTATTTGATTGTGATTAATCGATCAACGCGAATGGCAGTGCCCGCACGTTCCTACGTTGCAGCTCTGTGCGGCCGGCCGGCATGCGGGGGATAGGACTGGTTTGCGCGACCTTGCGGCGGTCATGACAGATGCCACACACTATGACTCGCACGTGTCTACAGAAATTTTGTAACCGATGTTCTGGTTTTCCGCCAAAACAAACAAAATGACAGCTCTTTGCTTCGAACGCATCTCAGTTTCAGATGCCATTTTGAAGTCTACGTATAGCGCCGCCACCTACCGAAACGTCATCAGATTACAGGAGCTGAGCGGGAACATTCTACGATGTCGGGCAATAAATTTCGCATTTTTGCAACCTAAATTTTCCTAGAAGTAAATTAGTTGTATTACTTATTGAACGTCTCTCGTAGAAATGTAAAGATTAATACAACGTAGTGTGTGTAGTACACCACCGTTAAGTTTACTGTTCGTGGGAGAGACAACGAACGTTTATCTTTCTCCTACATACACCTCATGGAGAGACAAAAGAAATTAGATTTCATACGAATGCTTAACAACAGTCTTTTCAACGCACATCACTTGCGGTTCGAACACCAGAAGAGGGTAATTACAGTGGTATGTGAAATATGAATATGTGACACATGCTGAGAGATGGAGACAGCAAATGTATAGTGAAAGTGTGATAGCATAATCCGAATCATGTTGATTTCGGAGTAGATTTTGTTAGATGATTCCTGTTTCTTTTTCCGCTGGTACATAAATCTATACAACGTCTGCATAGCCGTTCTACTCTCTGGCTGTAAATACTGACAAAGAACTGTTGTCGTAGTGTAGCAGAATTCCGCTTCGTAATTTACGATCGTGAAAGTCCGTTCTGGGACAGCGAACGTTGCCGTCGTTGGCGGAACTGTCGTTTTATTGTGGTCTATAAACAGAGCCGTGCGGACATGCGCCACCCCGAGGCGGCAACGTGGGCAGTGCCTGCTACGTGTTCCAGCGTATCCAGGCGTGCCGCATATTACTAGTAACTATTCATTATTAAAGCCTACACAGTGGAATGGCATCAGTTGTTGCTTTGATCCTGTGCGCCATTGCCAAAGGATTGCTCTACGATGCATAACAAATTACTCTCATCTAACAATATCCCTTTCTTACTGCGTCGGCGTATGTCATTACACGTCAGTGTAGTTTGTGCCTATTAACGAGAAATGTTTTGCAAAGACAGTGAAATATAGGACAACATTTGAATCTGTGTAGCCGTAGTTATTTAAACGCGGCATTCTGCACTTATAAATGATAAACACTACATTGTGAAGGATGTGCAGTATTGATTTATTTTCATAACCGGTTTTCGTCTTACATAGCCATCATCAGACATTGACTGTCGTCGTTAAAATGGACACAATACTGATGAACAACACTGCAAAAGACATGACACACAGCTCTGATAAACTTAAGCCCCAGATTTCTCCAATACTTTCCATGTTATTCCCCCATCTTTCGCGTATTTCTTAATATTATTTGGTTACCTATGACTTTTATATACTCTCCTCTATAAAAACAAATTCAGGGCCTAATGCCCCCTGAAGAGACGCAAATGGCAAACAGCACTCGTACAGTGTCTCGATAACTTTGGCCGCAGAGGATACCGCATTCGAAGATTTAATCAGTACACACACTCAACGTTATGCTTCCCCACACTATAAGACATGGACCATAAAAAGATCATGTTCGACAATGTTCCTTTGTACATAAAGTCTTCCCACATCTTACCGTATGGGATTACGTCGAACATTGTTGAATATGTTGTTTTGGACATCCAAGTGTTATAGTATTGGGAGACATAATGTTGCATCGTCATACTGAATTCCAGATCTTTCAACACTATTGGTCAACGTTATTGTAACGGTATACCGCCTTCCCCAAATGCGTCTTTTCATGGGTGCATGTGGGCGTGACTTCATTTATTTGATGGCAATACGTGATCTAATGGAACAACACTCGGAAAGACAGCGTATTCATCGATGGAGTGGCCTGCCAATACCCTCGACTTAAGTCCCAGCGAGCACTTGTGTGATGTTTTGGGGAGCCGTATTGCAGAACGTCTACAGGGGATAGGCAAAATGATGTGAAAAATGGTAGTAATGGGATGGTTGTGTTTGGCGGTCAACAACGCAGGTAAGGCATGTGTCGCACTGGACTGTGCGTGTTCGGTATGGACTAGGCATCAATGCAGGTTGTTTACGAGTAGTGCACACCTCGAATTTTCATTCAGAGGCCGAGGTCGATGTGCAATGAAAAACCTAACAGAGTTCTAAAGAGGGATAATTGTGGGGAAGAGATTAGCAGGAGCATCAGTAACCAAGACAGCCAACTTCTTGAATGTTTCAAGAGCAACTGTTTCAACAGTCATGACAGCCTACATAAAACATGGAAAGACATCATCATATAAACGTAATAGTAGGCGCAAATCAAAACTACATCACAGACATCGTCGTACGGTAACACGAATTGTGTCCAAACAACATAAAACTACGGCGGCTGAAGTGACTGCTGATTTCAATAGCCATCTTCGAGACCCTGTATCTATCGATACTGTCGTCCGAGAACTCAATAAAGCGAACTTTTATGGACGACCTACTACGCCGAAACCATGGTGTAAGGAGCATAAATCTTAGACGGCTGATCAGTGGACGAGTCAACGTAATCGTTATTTCCAACATCGGGACGGATTTACATATGAAGAACCCGAAAAGAAGACTACAATCCTCATTGCTTCAGTCCAACATTTCAGCATGGAGGTGGAATTGTGATGGTGTGGTCAGTAATGTCATGGTTTTCTGCTGGTCTCATCTTTACCCTCAAAGTAAACATTTTAGGTCATCAGGTGCACTCCATGATTCAAATGTTGTCCCCAACAATATAGTGCACCCATTCACACACCCAGGGCAATACAATCGTGGTATGAGGAACATAAAGCAGAACTGAATCGTCTTTCCTGGCAAGCATAATTCCAGCACTTGAGCGCGTTAGGGAGCCCTGGTGTGCGGTACTGGAGAGCAGACTCCGACGCAGATTTCCACCTCCCTTTCCACCTCCCTCTTCACTACAGCAGTTAGGACAGGTTCTGATAGAAGAGTAGGATAACATTCCACTGAAGACTATATAATCATTTCATACCAGTATTCCAAGAAGAATCGCAGCTGTATTACGGGCAAATGGGGGCCCAATCCCCTTGTTAATAAACCATTCCCAGGTAAGTACAGATGTTCACATTACTTTGCCTAGGCCTTGTACAAGCACTAACCTCCACTCTGATGGAGAAATGGAGCGCCCTACCACATGAGAGGCGTCTTGTGGTCAGCATGGGTCGGGTCACGTTCCATATCAAGCTCTGCCTTCCGTGGCGATCACGCGTTCATTGTAAACCATGTCCCCCATTTGTAACGAAAAGGGGACCATCATAAATCGTGGTATCTTCTGTGTGATTAGTTGAATGAAGTGTTATTTCTGTTGGCCTCATTGACTGTTTCTGTTAGTTACCTTCTGTAGTATACTACAGTAGTTTTTCTATGTATGATCCAAGTTTCGTCCAGCTCTATTATTTAGCTTTGGCTCATCGTGTGAAAGTTACTTTGGTGCTTGAGTTTGGCAGACAAGAACGTCTTCCCTATTGTAAGAGATCATTTTTCATATTACTAATGTTGTCGTTGTTGTTGTGGTCTTCAGTCCTGTGACTGGTTTGATGCAGATCTCCATGCTACTCTATCCTGTGTAAGCTTCTTCATCTCCCAGTACCTACTGCGGCCTACATCCTTCTGAATCTGCTTAGTGTATTCACTTCTTGGTCTCCCTCTACGATTTTTACCCTCCACGCTGCCCTCCAATGCTAAATTTGTGATCCCTTGATGCATCAGATCATGTCCTTCCAGCCTGTCTCTTCTTTTTGTCAAGTTGTGCCACAAACTCCTCTTCTCCCCAATTCTATTCAATACCTCCTCATTAGTTATATGATCTACCCATCTAATCTTCAGCATTCTTCTGTGGCACCACATTTCGAAAGCTGCTATTCTCTTCTTGCCTAAACTATTTATCGTCCATTACTAATACGTGTATGTAATTTAGCTTTTGTGTTTGCTGTTACAAATGTCAATTTTATCTATAACGCTGTTTTTCTGAAACACCATCCATATGTAATACTTTTTTGTGTATCAGAACCCTTCTCAGCACCCTTCTCCTACATAAGTTTTATTTTATTGTGTTTCTTAATTTAATTCAAATTGTTGTGTAAGATATTAAGTTGTGTTACAACCAAATCTTCTCTTTCGTTTAATGTAATTCTTCACTCTTGTTCTTCTCTTCGTCTCTCTCTCTCTTTCTTTCTCTCTTTCTCGCACACACACACACACACACACACACACACACACACACACACACACACACACACACACACACAACCCCCCATATATATATATATATATATATATATATATATATATATATATATATATATATATATATGCAGGCGCCCTTCACTTTGTATTTATTCACTGTTTAACATTTTGAAGTATGTCATCGTTGCACATTCACATATGAAATATATTCTGTGTTCGTACTTCATCCTCCATGAGTAATATCTTCCGCAGTGTTACACCTCAGTAACCTATCTTCTTTGACGGGTATACCCAGTTAATTTCTGATCATATCCGAAAACAAGCTAACAAAATGAGTGAGTACTGTAGAGCATGCATAATTTAGTGCTGTTCATTATTCTTCCAAGTTCTGACGGAACAATCAGTTAACACTCTACAATTGCCTGAATTTTCTACGTTGGTGTTTTCACATTAACCATTTACGTGAAATCTAGGTGCGATAAGAACCCTGTCGATTGGCTGAAGAAAATGGAGGGGAATGATTAAGTACAATAGTAGCATCGCACTGACTGTAACGAGCGTTATCATTAAAATAGAAATCACAAGTGAATAATTATGATCAACATTGGTCAGTGAATCCAACACATTGCCAAAATAAATAAAAGATGAAGACTATTTTTTTAAAGAAAACTTCGAAGGATGAAAGAAGAAATTCATACTCAGCATATAGAAATGTGAGGAAGAGTGAAAGAAAATCAAAATATCTTCCTAAACTTTTTAGATGTGTAGAAATTTAGTATAGAAGAAGGTGTTTGGAATCTTGACGATCGGGTCTAAATTACAGAGACAGACGAATAGTCTGTATCATCTACAAAAACTATCTGGAAATAAGAAAAGTAGAAAATGAAGAGAGACAAGACCATGTTAAGATTATAAACAAAGTTTTTTTTACTATCAAAAACAGTGTTGATCACAATTCATTTAATACGGTGACCGGTTTCAACCACTACTGTGGTCATCTTCAGACCAATGAGTAAGAAACTCGTTCTGGCGGTAAATCACTAGTCAGTACATCAGTAAATCAGTAGTGATTTACAACCAGGAGGTTTTTACTCATTGTTCTGAAGATGACCACAGTAGTGGTCGAAACCGGTTAGTGTAAAAAATAAATTGTGATCAAGACTGTTTTTGACAGTAGATATTTGTAACACTTTGATCACTGTTCAGTCCTACAATTTATTCAAAAGTAATTATAATGAAAGGACTGTAGCTTGTCAACAATGATGTGTAGCTCCCAGGCCTATAGATAGGTTGACTATAATACTCAGCTGTAGATACAGAGATTATCTCACGTCAGGAAAAAATGGAAGGTGGAATAAAACCAGCAGTAAAAATAAAATGAAAAGTCAAATAAAACAGCTTTAAGTTACTTAACATGAAAATAACTGCAAAATGCGGTTAAAAGTACTTGAATTCACTGTGCTATATTATACAGGATACCCCATGTATCTTGACAACCCTAAATAACTGTTTGTGAAGGTGAAAACTACAAAATGTATCACGCAAATGTTCTTTAGCCGTCAGGGGGACATCAATCAGCATGATTACCTCCGTTGTAGCTTAGTTTTTTTACAAATATATAAACAGTTGTATGACTTTTTATTGGGCACCCTGTATTCTTTATTCTGTAGTTCATATTCTCTCCTAAGGAACTATTCAAAAATGTATCACAGTGAACCATTCACTGAAACACGATGTTATTAATTGCATAATGCAACTTTGACTTTGAGCCCGGGTTCACAAACTCGTCCACTTGCTGCAGTTGTCAGAAAACAAATGAAAACCAAGTAAAACATAACATTAAATTGACTCTCCTGCACCACTTCCCAGGAATAGAACATTCGAAGGTGCTCAAAGTGGTGACACTGGACACCGATACACTGGTGCACTCGTTGAATGAAGGAATTATAACTGCCTGCAGTGTTGCCTGCTGAAGAGAATTACAAGCAAGCACGATACGTTCCTGCACATCCTCTGGAATTCTTGGAAAATCGCGATAGACAACGTCTTTAATGCATCTCCAAAGCAAAAAGTCCAGAGGATTTAAATCAAGAGACCCAGCAGGCCAAATAACTGCTCCTCCTCGACCCATCCATCTGGCATGGTACCTTCGGTTCAGAACACGATGTGCACCCAAGGCATTATGTGCTGGCCGTCCACATTGTTGATACCACATAAGAATTCTGGTACTTAGTGGCACTTGTTCCAGAAGAGGAGGAAAAATCGTCAGAGGAAGTTGGCATACGCTGTGCCGTTTAGACTACCATTGATGAAATAAGGGCCAATAATTGTTGTACCAAGCATCTCACAACAGACGTTAACTAGACATTGTCGCTGATGTTCCACCAGTCTAAGCCATCGGTGGCTGGACTAATAACTTATGTTCCTTGTATTTACCTATTCTTTGTTTGAGAAGAAACATTTATCAGTAAATGGAACATTGTAGAAGAAGTTCGGGTTGGCGAGGATTTGCTACTGTCTCCGTTGACAGAACTGTAACATTTCTGCATATCATTCCCATACAATTGTTGATGTAGGTGTACATGGTAAGGATAGAACCGGTGACTTGTAAGAATATGATGTACACTGCTTTTAGGAATGCCAATCTCGTGTTTAAGCTGTCGTGCTACGAGGATTTAGTTGTCATTGGTTGAAATTTCCCGTTTCCTGAAGCGTCGCACAAGACGAGAAAACATCCGTCAGGAAGGTAGGTTCTTGTCAGGATATCGCTCTCTGTACAGTTCTGGTGCCTGCATAGGATTTCGCCTACCTTCAACAACAACAATAAAAGAAACGTTATGTCGATGTAGTTTGTAGTGAAACGTCCCCTTAAAAGAATTATACAGGACTGGTCTATGTGAAACGTCCTCTTTGAACAATGATACATGACTGTGCTTAAACTGACACACAATATTTTTAGCGCAACGGAATCTGACTTCCAAAAATCCCTACGAAAGAATGGCCCTGGCTAACATTAACCTATACATTTCACAAATCACTTACCTCACAAAAGTCTTCGTTACTCAAGCTACTGCAATACAGCGAGCGCCACTACTGCCAGCTAGATAAAAGATTCAAACTACGGAAGGCACTAACTACTGATAGGTATAGTTAGCAAATGAAAGATTTTAATAGAGAACAAACAATGTATTTACCTTAGTAGTCATTATATATATATATATATATATATATATATATATATATATATATATATATATATATATATATATATATCAGTTCATGACACCAATTCTTACAAATTTCAAAACTCCGCCATCTCTCTCCCCAAGTCCACCACTGCTGGCGGCTCACCTCCAACTACTACGCGCTGTTCACATCTAGCTGCCGCTGCCCAACACTACAATGGCGAGTATTACAACAATGCCAACCAGCCACAGACTGCACACGGCACAGCCAGTGATTTTCATAAAGAGCGCTACGTGGCGTTACCAATAAGAAAACCTAAACAGCCTACTTAGACAGCCCCCATGCTCCCCACAAAAAATTTTTACAAATTGTTTTGGGAAGTGGCCAATAATGATTTGATAAAATTTTTCATAATTACTATAACAAAGATATCAAATGCACACACTTATTGATACAATGTTGGTCAAAAGCTAAAATTTTCTCACAGTCCATATAGACAGTCCTGATCATTCATCACAGTAAAATAGTAGTGTTTTTCTCAAAGACTGAGCAATAAAAGAAAATGCACACGGAAGTTGTGGATTTCCATGCAGTCTTGAAGAAGTAGTGTTGTCCTTCCAACGGAAAGACAGTGCTGACTCTTGACATGCAGACAGGTAATGGGCCACAGCAGAGTCAGTCGACGTTGAAGACTATCGGTAGGTAGGTCATCACAGAGCAGACCCACTGAAGTCCTGATAGAGATTACTATTGGTGGGCCACCAGAGGTGCAGACCGACTGCAGTCCTTGTAGAAATAATGGTATTGGTGAGT
Organism: Schistocerca gregaria; assembly: GCF_023897955.1. Lineage (NCBI taxonomy): Eukaryota > Metazoa > Arthropoda > Insecta > Orthoptera > Acrididae > Schistocerca > Schistocerca gregaria. The sequence goes on from NC_064927.1 coordinate 291,537,079, forward strand.
CATCAAAGGTGTAGACCCACTTCAGTCCTTGTAGAGATTATGGTATTGGTGGGTCACCAGAGGTGCAGACCCACTGCAGTCCTTGTAGAGATGGCTAACAGCCATCTGTTGCGACTGTGCAGGTGCACTATCATCATCGAAGACTCTTGCGGAGAATATAGCAAGTCCATAAACCACCACTTGTGCACTCACAAATTTTTTGAAATGTCCTTTCAACCAGCAATGCTGTTATCCAGTCCCTTACTGAATTATTAACACACGTGCAAACACTATCAGTCCCTACTTCTCACATATTGTCCATATACTATGACCAAAAGAAATGTGTGCAGTGAAATGTAATTTACAAGTTACTTAATTTGATGAACTGGTGTCAATTACAATTTTATAACATAAGAATACAATAACAAAGGTACAAAATATATCATTAAAGAACATAACAATACAGATAACATTAGCAGCAGTACAGGCTTTACAAAAGAATCGAAATAGCAAATACATCAGTGTTACAAAATTACGACATAAGTACATACATAAAAGATCAGAATAACTTTTGAAACATCAACTTCACACATGAGCATTAGAACAAAACAGAATAAATTATGTGTAAACATCTTTATGAAGTAAATAACATGTTATTAATGCAAATTATATTTGAGGATAACAGTATTCCTCAACATAGTGAATGTAGCTTAGTATTAGAAAAATTCTGCAACATAAGTCTTATCAGATAAACATATAAAGACAGGAAGAAAATAAATACACAAGGGTACACAAACACATAGCGGGATAACACAAGGAAAGGATAGGGTTTGTTTTCAGTGTAACATTTGGTACTGCAGTCCAACCCAAAACTTCACTCTGTAGATCTTTCGTCGTATCTCAACATTTGTTTCCTCCAAAAAAATCCTATCCAAGCATGCTTTCTGTATTCTGTTCACATCCTCTTTCAAAAATAGTTTTTCTCCACTGTACACTACTTTTTTGACCAAACCATTTTCTTATAGCTTCTCAATGCTTTTCTTCCAATTCATCATAGTTAGATTCTTATATAGTCTACCCCCTCTTAAGCTAACTTAGATCTATTGAGCTCAGATGCTAAACTAAGGGACGAGGCAATGCAGCAGCACAAAACAATAAATACAAACAGCAATGACAAAAAAATGCAAGTAAGCAAAGCAAGCAGCAATAAATGTAATAACTTATACCTAAACATGACAAACCTGAAGCAGAAAAAATATTGCAGTAAAAATGTGTAATACCTATGTCACACCTTAACACTAGAGAGATGCATCACTAGAACATACACTAGCAGATAAGTTACCAAATCGTAAAAAAAAATTATTTTTGTAAGTCCTGTGAAGGGAAATGTCTATTTGTGCTCTCTTTTCTAAGGAAGTACATCATAAAATGATTCTTTACTGGGTCTGTAGACAGAAAGTAGTTATATTAGTACATGTATTAAATTTTAATTTAAACAATGCTGCGTTGCAACAAGAAACTAGATATTAAACAAAATAGGCAAAGCAAGGCGTGAAACGTCATTCGCTAGCCATAAGGCATTTCATAATGCAGTAAACAATCTTCCAGCTAGCAAGACAATAGACATGAAACGTTTCTAATCATTTCATTTCAGTAAATATCATAAATTAAGAACTCTACAGTGTAATCATGTTTTCAAGTTTGAGGGTGTCGTATTTACGATGCTTTCTACAAAGGAATGTCAATAGCGAGGATAATGGCCTCTTTTTTCTCTCCACCTGTGCCTCTGACAGGCACACACTAATGGCTTTTTTTCCAGGCGCCTGTCGCGCAGCTGGGTGCCCACGACGCATTACGTGCAAGTGGTCACTTACCTTTCTTACTGAAAAATTTACGACATCAGTTTCCGCTACAGTGACAGTCACATATAAAAATATTTTCACAGGTTGAGAATTTGCGTTACAAATCTGTAGAAACAAAATCCTTTAAATATAATAGTGTCCAAAAAATTTTCATCGGCATTGTAATACATTCACGCATTTACATACATTTCATAACTTTTAAAGTACGATTCTTGGTTTCCAACAACCTTTTGCACAAACCAGAGTCCCTAACTACTACTTATTATTCCTTGCTTTATTACACATATACATATTTGTCGACACTTCTTCAATCTTTAATCATAAGAAATACATAGCATAATCAAATTCCTCACACAGCATCAGCCTATTGATCATAAACATACCACAACAGCGTAATACACATCGTCATCATAACATCATAAAACCTCAGCCAAATCTCAAAATTGTCGTGGCTTCCTATTTCAAAACCTAAAAAAATATCTGTGCTCATGTCAAAAGTGTCATCTACCTCAAACGTACTTTGAAAATCATGACCCCATACCAAATACATCATTCAAAGCTCTCATAGTATCACAATGGTTCTGAAAAAATATGAACAGTTCACAAAGTACAGACAAAATACAACTTTGTAAGTGTGAAGTTATCCAATGGTGTAATTACGTAAACATCTGTCACTGATGTAGTAAAGTAAATGTTTGTCTCTCTCAGTTAAATAATCAGATAGTTGTGTAATTTATGTGTTAGAGAAATATGGTACCGATGTGTAAAGTTGTATAAACAAATACCATATTAGCTAGGGCTCCTTGTGCTTGCAAAACACATGGTACACCAAATAAGCGTGTACCCCCCTGAGGAATAATGTAATTATATCCTCAGGTGTTACAGATTACAGCAATGGCATGAAATGTATCACGGACAACTTTCTTTGTAATTCAAATATGTTGAAAAATAAATAGTTTAATGCGTGTCCTGTAGCGCTAAATGTGCGTCTTGCTGTAAGACAATCTCTGTGGAAGTGTCGTAGTTATTGTCCTCCGAAAGCTAAGTTCTGCAGAAGTCAATGTACTTACCTCATGATAAACGAAATTGAAATGCTTTGCGTATAGATATCTTAGTTATTACGCTTATTGCCGTGATGAAGTAAGTACTGTACTGTACGTATTGTTGTGCTACAGTAAAGGCTGTCTCATTGTAGCTATACCACAAATGTTACTACTAAAACGTGTTTTACTTTCCAGAAAAATTCAGAAAAACTGTGCAGATATAAAACAGATAAACTGCAAAAGCAACATTGTAAATTGTCACTCATTAGTAGCGTCGTGATAAAATCGTGTAGCTGTCACATAAACTAACCACTGTGTCATCTGGTATCTCACAGAAAGTACTTTAAATCCAGAATGTATTTTTAAGTAAACCAAAATGTTGCATTAAAATCTCATTAGCAATACTGGTAAATGTTCTAAGTATGTCAGCCTTATAGTCGTTACGTAATCGTGCAACTAACAAGCAAGAATGTACACACGCAATAACACAGTGATGTCTGTTCACTATAACAATGCACTCGTAAATACTGTCTAAATATGTTCCGTAGGTTCTAGACTGGATAGTAAACTTCAAACATTGTTGCATGTTAATAGTTTCTCAGTGTGACAAAGCATACTAGAAATGTGAAGTGAAATGTTTTATGGCAAAGACAAAGTTAAAAAGCAGATTATCTTTCAATAAACGGTTTTACATGTGAAATGTGGTGTAAACCTTTACTCTTCCTAGTACGCAGACTGTCAACTGAAAAGCAATTATCATGTGGTTACGTCGGTAAGGAACACTGGAATTTTGCTCAAGGTTAGCTTACGTTATTTTTCTCTGAGCCCGCCGGCGCACGCGGCTGCCTGCGGTGGGAGTCATTGTCTGTTACTTTGTTGGCGCGCGTCGTTATTGGGATTAGGAGACCTAACTTCTACAAATTCACCTTGCCGAGAGGGCCCTGCTCTGTTTGAATCCCGCCAGTTCTGATGCAATTCAGGTCTGTCGTTACGATCATATCGTCTGTCGTCATGTCGGTAATTTCTGTAATTAATTTCTTGTCGGTCACGTGGTGGAGAATTTCTCCCTGAATCGTAACTGCGCTCTGGACCGTTGCGTCTGAAGTTATTCCGTCTTCCTTGATAATAATTATTTTGGTTCCCGTATTGTCTGTTTCTCTGATTGTGTCTGTGATATATATTACTACGGAAATGCGATCTTTCTCTGTAACTATTATTACTCCGCCAGTGGTTGTCATATGGGTGGTGTCTGTTTTGGTCACGATTTGCGTTGTAAGAATAGACTTGTCGTGTCCAGTTATTGTTTCTGTCGTCACGGAATTGTGACGGATGTGAACTGTAGTGATTGTTTTCCTGTTTTCGCATTCCGCGACTGTCTGTGTCAATTTCTAATTCTTGTAAGAGTCCCTGCCAAAATAATATTCCTTAAATGTTCAGGCAATTTCATTATGCAAATGCGGATGAGTTCTGAAGGGCTATATGGGTTTGAAAGATATTGGTTCTTATGCAACATGTCTTCAAAATATTTGACAAGACTGGAAAATTCAGATTGTTCAAAGTGTTTCATCATCATTATGTTGTTTTACTCGGTCTTGTGTAGCTTGAGACCAATATGCTGAGAGGAAAGCATGATAAAATTCTCCTTCACTGTGACAATCGTGAATGACCGATCGCATTCTTACAGCTGGTTCATTCTCCAAGTAGCCACACATAAATTCTAATCTGTGTTCTAATGACCAGTTGGGAGGAAAACAGTGAGAGAATTGATGAAGCCACGCTTGTGGATGAATGTCGTTGCCAGAATTCTTAAATGTTTTGAATTTACGTGTAGTAATGAACAGCTTATAGTCAAAATCATCGTGTCGGCGGGTCGCATATCGGTCATTGTTACGTCGTTTCGGCGGTTCCATCTCAAAATTCGGTGTACTTTGCCAATTTCTTTCATAATCTCCAAAGTGCCCTGTGTTGTTATTTTGTGGCAGTTCCGTATTTTTATGTCCCTCTTCCCGTATTGGAGCGCGAGTGTCCTCTGAAATACGTAATTGTTGTATTACCTGTGTCAGCTGATCTTGTACTTCCTGGATTTCTCTTTGGTGTTGCGTACTAATTTGATTCAGACTTTGTTTGAATTTTCTAATTTGTTCGCACTCTTCTGTGTCATTAAAGACTACCGGTTTTGTGTCATTCAGATTATCATCTACCTTCGTAGATAAATTAGTGAACTGATCCGAAAGTTCGGCTACTTTCTCCGATAGTGAACACATTTCCTCAGTGTGTTTTTCTGAACCAAGTTTCAGAGTGTCCATTTGTGTTGAAATCGAATCTACTGTGTCCTTTAAATTTTCTGAGTTCTTGGAAGTTGCGTAACCGAATCGGTGGATGCAACTGAGTCCATTTTAGCTTGCAAGGTGTCGTGATTTTCACGAACAACAGTTTGCAATTCTTTTATGGCTGCTTCGTGATTCTGTAATGCGTTTTCATGCCGCGAAAAAATAGGTTAAAAATGCTCACAAATTTGTGTTTTTACGTCATTACAGATTTTTTGACATTTCGATTCAATGTTATGTAACTCAGTAGTTAAATCTTCACGTGTTTGTTCAAGTGTGGTGTCTAACTTCCCAAGATTTTGTTCCATTGTGTCTAACTTTTGATAATTATGTTCCATTGTGTTCAACTGTTGCTGTGTTTGTCTCTGATTTTGTTCCATTATGTCTAACTTTAGAAGCTTTTGTCCCATTTGTTGCATTAATTGTAACAACAGTGGAATGGTGTCTGAAACATGTTCCTTAGTGCTATTCGGCAATGCATTTGAACCGGCAATATTCGCAGTTTGAAAAACAGAAAATGTGTCTTGACTTATTTGAGAAAACGGTGAGGACACAAAACCTGAATCTACAGTATTTGCAAGAATGTGTCCTGTCATTTCGGAATCCTGAGTCGAGCTGTTGCCGACCGATCGATCGATAATGCTTCTCTGTTCACTAATTGTTTCACTGTCTACACCATTATTTGCAGCCCGCTCCATTTCCCTATGTATAATTACCAAATTACTACTTTGAACATTAGTTAATTCATTACGTGGTGGCGCTAACACACTGCTTTCGTCTTCACTGTCATTTCTCAGTTTACTTTGGAGCCTAGTATTACGTTTTTCACACGCCATTATTGTCACAATATTTCACATGGGAACACAGAAAAGCACAATTTGAAGAGCAAAATAAGAAAACACATTAACATAGCACTGAAAATAATAACTAGTTAATTGCAAGCGCAGCTGCGAAATACTTGGTGCAAATTTACATGCGTGTCACACCTGTTTTACTGTACAAAAATGAAAGACTGCAACTACAAAGGAAATTCTCTCTATGATTACGCCCTAGCAATAAACAAAAACTACACTAATTACACAAACTACAAGAAAAAATCTGAAGATTCCAGTGAGGTATCCTCGGCTAAGGGTCGACATATGAAACGTCCCCTTAAAACAGTTGTACACGACTGTGCTTAAACTGACACACAATATTTTTAGCGCAACGGAATCTGACTTCCAAAAATCCCTACGAAAGAATGGCTCTGACTAACATTAACCTATACGTTTCACAAATCACTTACCTCACAAAAGTCTTCGTTACTCAAGCTACTGCAATACAGCGAGCGCCACTACTGCCAGCTAGATAAAAGATTCAAACTACGGAAGGCACTAACTACTGATAGGTATAGTTAGCAAATGAAAGATTTTAATAGAGAACAAACAATGTATTTACCTTAGTAGTCATAATATATATATATACAGGGTGATTCAAAAATGCATGTAAATATTTTAAGGGTGTATTTGTGAGGTAAATATAAGACAAAAATGTTCTATACAATTTTTGCTATACTTGGCTTATTACAGAGTTATGAACAAAACATGATAATTCATTCAATACAGCGTAAAGTATTTACTTCCCAGAGTTCACAGTTTAATTACAGTGCATTTGGACTAAAAACGCAAACTGGTAAATAAACGTGACTTAACAAACTGAAACAATTCCTCGCGAATACTGTATTACTTTAGTTTCTGTTGATTGAACTAAATCAATGCAAAATAACTAAGGAAAATACGTGAAGAATTTACAGACTGTACTGTACTGTATTTGCACAAATCTTAATGCAATGCATGTTCAAAATGCTGTCCCTGAACTTGCAGACAGACCCGTGCTCGTCGCCGCAATGATCTCTGCACATTACACAGTCCGTTCAACTCTCCACGAATAATTTCACAACCACCTTCAATTCTTTGTTGTAGCACTTCTCTGTTCGGTACGGCAGAAGAATACACCAATGTCTTTAGTCGGCCCCATAAATAAAAGTCTAAAGGGTTCAGGTCAGGTGATCTGGCTGGCCAAGCAATTGGTCCTCCGCGACCTATCCATCGATGTGGATACGCATCATTGAGGTACGCCCTTACGTTGCGGCTGTAATGGGCAGGAGCACCATCGTGCATAAACCACAAGGTGGCTCGTGTTGCATGAGGGACATCGTGTAACAATCCAGGCAATTCCCCCTCCAAAAATTCGCGGTAAGCGTGCCCAGTCAGCCTTGGAGGTAGAACATGAGGTCCGAGTAAGTCATTCCCCACAATACCACACCAAATGTTTATGGAGAATTGATGTTGATATCCACGCACAATTTTCGCGCCAGGATTCTCGACAGCCCACTGGTGCATATTATGCGAATTGATTACACCCGCACGAGTAAACATGGCCTCATCTGTGAATAATATCCGCCGAATGAACATTGGATCATTCAAATGACGCTCTTGTAACCACTGGCAGAATTGCTGACGGCGAGGATAGTCTGCAGGTGTCAATTCATGCACTTTGTGCAGGTGAAATGGATGCAACTGTTGTCTCCGAAGCAGCCGCCATACAGTAGATTGTGGAAGTCGTACAGCTGCACTAATTTGTCTCGTACTGATGGCTGGATCTTGGTCTACCAGGTCCAAAACATGTTCCTCGACGTTCACTGCATGCTCAAGTGGTCGACCTGAATGTGGCCCAGGACGAATGCCATACTCCCGCATACATCTGTCCACAGATACAAACGTCTGATGACTTGGTAACCGTCGTCTTGGAAACCAGCTCACTGTACCTTTGTCTTGCTGCAAGTGCGTTTCCATCTGCTGCACCATACACAAGGTGCATATCAGCATACTCACTGTTTGAGTACATCATGTGCACGAAACCTGTAGCCTTCCGACGATGAATGAACGACAGGAAGTACGTTTCCGTTACCAACAACATCAGCGCCATCTTCTGTACAGTAGGAGTAACCAGCAATTGCAAACACAAACAAACACTATTCATGCAGTTTCGAATCAACTGTTGGGAGATACGTATGTGCATTACGTACCAGAATATGGCATCCTGCTGCTTGCACTGACGTCGTTTTGATACGGACATGACTTTCGTATTTTAACGATAACTCTGGAATTAAACGTTTATGGAAAAACATTTATAGAACATTTTTGTCTTATATTTACCTTACAAATACACCCTTAAAATATTTACATGCATTTCTGAATCACCCTGTATATATCAGTTCATGACACCAATTCTTACAAATTTCAAAACTCCGCCATCTCTCTCCCCATGTCCACAACTGCTGGCGGCTCACCTCCAACTGCTACGTGCTGTTCACATCCAGCTGCCGCTGCCCAACACTACAATGGCGAGTATTACAACAATGCCAACCAGCCACAGACTGCACACGGCACAGCCAGTGATTTTCATAAAGAGCGCTACGTGGCGTTACCAATAAGAAAACCTAAACAGCCTACTTACAGTAGGAAGGACAGCCTTTATTGAATGCCTCCTCTACACAATAGTATTTGAAAGGAATAAACTACTGTACTAAATGTACCCTTGCATAAGAAAACAGTATTGCAATTACTGTTCTGCTAACTTACATTCCCCATAGACGAGTAGTATTTCTACCTTCTCTTCGTTGGTGTACATTCTATTCACAAAACTCTTCAACTGGCGATGGTTGACTTACGTTTACATTTGTCCTCTGTCAACGTCAGCACATGGAAGTGTTCCATTACCCCGACAACCTGGACTATGCGCTGGGAGCGTCAACGTCTGTGTTGTGTTATGTAATTAATAACATTGTGTTTCAGTGAATGATACACTGTGATGCATTTTTGAATAGGTCTTGAGGAGAGGAAATGAAGTACCGAATAAAAAATACTGGAGTGCCCAATAAAAAAGTCATACAATTGTTCATATCTTTGTAAAAATCAAAGCTGCAATGAAGGGAATCGTGCTGATTGATGTCCCCCTGACGGCTAAAGAAATTTCGTTTGAAACATTTTGTAATTTGCATCTGGACAAACAGTTATTTAGGGTGGTCAAGATAAATAGGACACCCTGTACAGCTATAAATTTCTCCGCATTCTTCTGTTGAATTTCTTCCTGCCTCTACATCTGAAAAAATTGTGTTATTTTGGAGACATTAACCCTTCTGTAAAGTAGACATGAACATAATTTTAACTACCATTAACTAAATTTTTAGTCGGTGCTTGTCAGAATATCATAATATTATCAGACAGGAAACACTTCCTAATGTTCTGAAAAGTTATATTTACTTCTCCACGAATCGGCAGTCAGCTTCTAAGGATGAGAACTGTAATTCAACATTTACAGAAAAGTCGTAGCTACTGATGCAGTAAGGTTCCAGCACGCACAAAGGCACTACAGACACGCAGTTTTTCCATTTGATGTTGCATAGCCTCATGTCTGTTCCACTATATGAACCTACCTTTCAAACAATACTACAAACCATGATACATAATGATTCCGGTAATGGATACAGGTGTGTCCGGATTAATAATATACTACCAAAAAAATAAAATCCTGTGCACTGGCCTATAGGAACCAGGCAGTACTTACAAAAACTGGTGCATTGCCCCATATAATGGCAAAATTTCAGGTAACCTAGCAAAAAGTTAATGATTTGCAACTACAGACCTGAATTTGGTGATACCAGCATAAAATCAACATTTTTCCCATTACTTAGGACAAACTGTAACCCTTGACACAGTGTGGTCTATATAAATTCGCACACAAGCGCTATGGGGAAAGTATATATTGGTCACAGGCAGAGCTGTAGCAATTATGTACATAATCTGAACATGAGAGAAGGTGATGATAAAAGAAAAGAATTCAACTTTTGCTCGTCATATTTTAGCAGAAGACCACGCGTATGATGCTGAATATGAAATTTTACATTTTAGTAAGAGAAGCGGAGAGTTCAGCCTATTGGAAATTAAAGAATATATGACACAGAATGCCAGCTTAGTATTAAATGACCAGACTCAAGTTTCTTCCCTCCCTCCCCCCTTCCCAACCTCCGTTTTTACTGCCAGCTTAGTATTAAATGACAAACTCAAGTTTCCTCCCTCCCCGCCCCCGCTTACCAACCTCCGTTTTAACTGTAAGTTACAAGTATTAGATTCAAACTGCAAATTCACCTTTATTTCTTCACAAATTTATAAATGTATAGTCACATAGAAAGTTTGTTTCCTTTATTACTTACTGTAACAATTTATGCACGAATAAACTAATTATATACTGTGCAAACACTCTACATATCATCATTTTGTTAATTTTTATCCAAATAACATCTGTGTAAATCGCACGTCATTTCATCTCTGTTTGCGACCTTCAGTTGACAACTGGAGATGGGCTAAGAAGCAACAAGCACCTTTGTGACAAGTAAAATTACTTTCGCAGACCATTACAAAGTGTTTCCTATCTAATATTATCTGTGGTGTATTTGAACTTCATCCAACAAAATTCCTATGACACTACAAAATACCGACAGATAACACAAAAGAAATTTTGCGAGAGTAGTAGCTGTTGGGGCGTCATATCTCAGTGTATCCTTGTACCGGAGAGCTAACAGTCTAAGTATCCCTCTATTGACGAGACATTATACACTAACCTTACATATTTATTACTACTAAGTATGATGACTAGAGTGACGAGACAGATGACTAGTGGAGTCGTTAAGTCATAAACCTAGCACAGCAGTCGCTAATTGCTAATCCGAGCTGTGCATCTCTTCAAGCTATGATTAGCCTTGCCATCCTTTTACGTGCGACAGAAAGTGCTAATCGTCAGTGATGACCATTACTTTGGAATAAACACATGAATACCCACATAAGTGCTTTTTGATCATTGGCTAGAGGTGGAGAGATACTTTGCAGCAATCATTTGATTATGAAATAAAGAGCAGCTAACGTAGAGTCATTACCTGGATAATTCGCATCGTACTTTTTTTTTCACTTGCTGCTTGCCATTTAATCCCGCTGACTTTATAATATGGCGGGCTGTAAAATACTTCAGGTGGTCTCTTAGCCGTCACATCAGTCACGCATGACCAAGTCCACACAGTGATGAAAGTACATCCACACTGAGCCACACACACTAAATCTAATTCACATATCTGCTTGAGTGATTGACTTGCCGTTGCTCCTGTCATGCCCCGTGGAGGCGGACCATTTGCATTGTCTGGCAGTTTTTACAATTACTGAGCAGCATTTTAATAATTAGAAAAAAAGACATACATGTTATATTGAATAACACAAAAATCTACGATTATTGTAATATAAAGAATGCATGTTATAGTAAAGAGAAAAGAAATAATATTTAATGAAAATCCATTACCAAATAAGGCCACGAGAGGAAAGCCTTGGAATTTTCCTCGAGCCTTACCGCTTTTGGTCTCATCCTAGTTACTAATTTTCAGATTTATGTATCCATCTCCTACGTCTATAAGTCTACACTGTCACCTTGATACAATGATATTGTATTACATAGATTATAGATGCTGGTGTGACGGGCAGCGCTCGGAATTATATCATCGAGCTATGGCCCTCTCACCAGCAATTTTCTACTCTATTTCTATATCTAAATCTTCTCCAATGTTCTCATTTTATACTTTTACAAGCTGTAACATTAATTACATTTTCTTATTACAGTTCATTACATAGCGTTGTACCTAGTTCTTCTACAATGAATTATATGTGTGAATAGGTTATATTATCCAATTCTGGGTCTGTGTCATTATCAGTAACATCATCATCGAAATTCTCAGTTCTGCTGTTGTTAGCTGAATATCTTTGTTCTCTCTGTGTTTGATTCCATGGTCTCCCTCTGTTATACTCTACTTGTAAATGTTTTGAGACTTTGTCTACTGTGTTATTTAATTCTGTCCATGCGACTGGGTCCCTAATGGAGTTGTAAATATTGAAATGTCTCAAATCTGACTGTCGTACATGTATATGGCATGCAAGAGAGAATCGTGTGTTCTGGGCTCTCAATGTCCCCACACGCGCATGTATCACTTTCCCTAAGATTCATGCGGTGTAGATATGCTGGGTAAGGCCCATGTCCGGTAAAAAGTGTATCTTGCCTCGACTCGGATCTATGTATTTCATTTTAATTCTCTTCCTGATGATTGGGAAGAAGTCGTTGACCCAATGGCCCTTTTCACTCATATCCCAGTCTCTCTGCCAATTTTTTTAGTGTAATTTGTCTTGAATGTCTTCTCCTGTTAAAGCCCTTACCGGATATCTACTGCCCTTCTACGACCAGTATGCTGCGGCACGGTATTTGATAGTTATTGCGATCGGAAAGACACCCAGGACCACCACAGGGCATCCAGTAATGTGGTTATGAAGGCGCCTGACGATCTCAGCAGCACCCCTCTCTGCCTGTGGCGAATAATAGTTTTGTTTAGCACGGCTCAGTTTATGCGCCCATGTGCTGGCCGCAAAACATATGATAGATTCAAAAATCGCACAGTGTTACACTCTCATGTATCTTAATGGTAGTGGGAATTCTATTGCATTAATTCTAGCCAGCTTGTGTAGTAGTTCTTCTGCCTTATCGGAGGTCATCCGTATGTGTTCTCTAAAAGAGAGCCTTTCATCATTCATGACACCCAGATACCCTGTAATCTTTTCCTAGATATGTTTGTTACTAATTTAATGGAGACTTCCCTTTAGTTTTACGTATAATATTTCATCTAGAGGAATTGTCAATTTGTACTTGGTACACCAGTTTTCCATGTCACCCACTGTACTTCCTGCTCTCATTTCTAATTGTGCTCTTGAATTTTCTGACACAACTGCTAAAATGCCATCAGCGTAGGCCAGAATTCCATCAGCACGCTAATGGTTTCCCACTAAATTTAGCAAGTGTTCAACTGTGAGGTCCCAGAAAATGGGACCTAAATTGACCCTTGTGGACATCCTTTCGTAAGTTTCTTCATTACTTTACGGTTTCCTGCAACCCTGTCTCTACAGTAGTCCTGTAGGCTATAGTAAAGGGCTGCTGGTACCCGAAATTCTCTGAGACGTGGAAACATCGCAGGCCACCACAAATTATCGAAAGCGCCTGCGATGTCTATCATAATTGCGATAGAGTATCTTAGTTCCATGTGACTGACTACACTGAGTGCTTGATTGATTGCATCGTCAATTGACTTGTGTTCACGTAATCCAAACTGATAGGAACTCGATCCAAGTAACTCTCTATGAGCCTGGAGCCTATCGCATAGTAATCGTTCTTGCACTTTCGCTAAAGTATTTAAGAGACAAATAGGACGACAGGATTTCGGTCCTTGGGATCTTTATCTATGGATTTCTTTATTAATATTGGACTGGCCTCTTCCATATTAAGGGTACTTTACCAAATTGTAATGTCTCATTTAAGGTCTCTGTTAAAAAAGTTATTATAAGTGGAGCAAGATGCTGAAGCACTTCGCCATAAATGTTGTCAGGGCCAGCGGCCTTACCTTTCTTTAGTCGTGCAATTGCTCCAGCCACCTCCTCGTATGCAAATGGATAGACTACCCTTTCAGTCTCATAATCTTGTTCCGTTTCAGTTCGAATGTCAGTATGTAGCTCTAGGTCAGAGTTTATGTCATCGTCAGGAAGGAGTTTCTGCAGCAATACTTCTGCAGTACCCCTCCAGCCTTGTCTCAGTGTACCGTCATCTTGTGTCAGGGTAGCCAAAACCAAAGGAGTTTTGACTCTTTCTGTCAAAATTTTGTAAGGGGATCACAACATATTGTCCTGTAGCTGTCGCTGTACACTCGTGTACCGTTGCCGTTTTTTGGTCTGTAGTATAATAGTGTTTAGTCTCTATGTATATTTTTGCAGTCTAACCAGCCTTTCCGTAGCATTGTTTGTTCGCTGATAATATTTACATGTTTGTCGTGTTCTTTTCCTTAGTTCCGCAAGTTCACGAGTCCACTGTATTTTCATAACTGGTTTCGAAGTTTTGTTTATGTGTGGTTTTGATCTTAATTGTGCGTCTTGTGTTAACTCTGTCAGTCCACACTACCCGTAATGTGTGATAGCGGGTAGTTGGAAATAATCTGTCGCAGACTATCCCAGTCTGCTTTATTCAAGAGAAATCTATTATATATTGTTGTCTCCTCTACGATACTAGTTTGAATGTTAATCGTGATCACATTGTGATCACTTTGATTGTAACTTTTAAGAACTGTCCAATCTATCGCAAATCTCAGTGTGTTATTGTTTGCTGCAGATATATCTATATTACTGTGATGCCCAGTATGCGTACAACAAGTCGGTGGTTGTCCCTCCCTGTTTATAATATGCATGTTGTTTTCATATATCGTATCACTGACTATCCTACCTCTTTTATTTGTTTCGTTTGAGTTCCATAAGACTGGATCTAGAGTTTATGTCTGGACAAATGAGCAAGTTTTGTGCATCGAATATCGTGCCACATTTGCAATCAGTTGCGTGTATGGATCAATGTCATCTGAATATGGGGTATAAAGTGAGGATATGACCCATATTTTATACCCCCATGTAAGTTCCACTGTGACTAAGTGCTTATTACTATATTTGCTTACCTTGCCTACAATGATATTTCTATTTAGTACGATAATGGTTGCCATCGGAGTCATGTCGCCAGTGACGGTGATTGTTCCAGGTGGAAGGTGTATCAGCTGTCCAGCCCTGGAATATGGTTCCTGGAGACAGATGACATCCACAATTTGTTCACCTGCCACATTCATCATGTCAGCAATCACTAACATACTCCTATTGGCGTTCAGCTGCATCACTCTCTTAGTAGACATCTAGTAAAGACGAAGTCGTTGGGCGAGGATTTGTTATGGCTGAAGTAAGTTCTACCATGAATACGAACTAAATCTTTGTAAATCTTCTCTAAATTTAACTTCTCACAACGATGTACATACAACTTTTTTAACAACTCTTCTAATGCTTTCGCATCATTGGGAATATTTTATGATCGCGAAAGTATCCTATCCGTCTGTTTTGTTGTTGGGTAACAGATGCTATCACCCTGTGGATGGGTTAGCCTAATAAGCAGTCTCTGTGTTGTCTGCAGGTTCTCTTTGTTCTCCAGCCTAGTTAACTCTAGATTTTCCCCTAGTTTGTTGTAATCTATCATGGGGTAAGAAAGGGGCCTCAACTTGTGTGCTTTTACTTACACTTGATTTGGACTGGAACGTGTAGTTGATTTCATTGTACACGTGTATCCTGTACAATCACCGCCTCCACACTTGCCTGTAAGTAACCTCCTGATTCAAATTTTACTGGCTTAACACTATCCTTGCACCTAGCTGTATCACATTTGTATTTAACTTCTTTTTTTATATCGGTTTGCTACAGATTTATTTTCATTTACAGATGACTTTTGTATTAAGTGATCACTAAAGTTATCGGGTGTGAACTGTAAATGGTTAGCCATGCATTCATAGGTAGATAGTTCCTCTTCTATAATTTGAACTTTATTTATAATCCTTGATTCTGACAATGCCCACTCGAAAAACTTGTGTTTTAATGTACGTGTAATAAAAGAATCAATTGCGCCCTGCATGGTCATATCATCTAAACAATCAATAACTTCTAACAATTTTGACTGAATTTCTTCTGTTGAAGATGTAAGTGCGGTGGTGTCCACTCCGTGTAATGATTTGTTGCGTTCCATGCAATGCCTCTTCGCCATGCACGCGTCCTCGTAGAGGGTGATTAGTATTTCCTTTTAAATTCTCGAGATGCACTCTCTTTCAGGTTATTATGTATTTCGCCCTGTTCATTCTTCAAAAAGGTGTCCAGATTTAGACTACTATAGGCCATCTTATTAGCTATCGCTTGTGCCATAATAAATTCTTTCTATTTGACACTTATACATCTGCTTGTACGTCGGTCAGTCAGGACCGCCTGCTTTATCACATGCACGATTTCTTAGTTTACATGGAGTACATCCCGCTTTTCTTTCTGTTGTCATGTTACCAAAGGACGTCGTCACATTTTTATGTGGAACATACGGTGATGCGGAACGCCGCTCTTGTAGCGTCTGCCACTAGAGTTAATGGTCCTACATCACTACCCTGTGACACGCCCGAAGTTACGTTTACGTCTGAAGACTTACCTCCGTTGAAACTGACGTGCTGTGTTCTGTTTGCTAGAAACTCTTCAGTTAAATCGCACAGCTGGTCTAATCTTTCGTACATTCGCCTCATGTTTATTAGGTGGCAATACGGAATTTCATCCGACCTGGGCGCCTGTATCTATTGCGTTTTGGGTCTTGTGGGCTAACGGAGTGGACATTTATACAATCTTTGTTTTCTGTATGTATCTTGTTTTTTACAGAGGAATCTATCGGTCTCCACAAATGTCTTAATACATCGAAGATAGAGCATGTTCCAAAATTATGCAAGAGAGCGATGTCAGAGATATAGGCCAATAGTTTTCTGCGTCTGTTCGACGACCCTTCTTCAAAACGGGATTGACCTTCGCTTTTTTCCAGTCTTTAGGAACGCTTCTCTCCTCTAGAGAACTACGGTACACTGTTGTCAAAAAAAGGAGGGGGGGGGGGGCGACGGAGTTCTTTCACACACTCAACCTGGAGTCGGATTGGTATCCCGACAGGTCCCGCGTCTTTCCTCTGTTTTTTAATTTCAGTAGCTTTTTTATTCCATCGTCATTTTTTCGATATCTATTGTTTTGCCATTCGTGCGACGATGTAGATGCTGAATTACAGTGTGATCTTCCTCAGTGCAACAGTTATGAGAAAAGGACTTTTAGTATTTCTCATTTTTCTGTGTCATTTACTGTTTGAGGGTCATTATGGTTCTTGGTTCGAGGTTAGAGTCCTCCCTCGGGCATGGATGTGTGTGTGTTGTTCTTCGCATAAGCCGGCCGCGGTGGCCGAGCGGTTATAGGCGCTTTAGTCCGGGACCGCGAGACTGCTACGGTCGCAGGTTCGAATCTTGCCTCGGACATGGATGTGTGTGATGTCTTTAGGTTAGTTACATTTAAGTAGTTCTAAGTTCTAGGGGACTGATGACCTCAGATGTGAAGTCCTATAGTGCTCAGTGCCACTTGACATTTAAAAAAATTTTCGGGGCCGATTCCACCGCTTACTGTGCGCTGTCAAATTGACACTTTTTTTTAAAATTTCGTTATCTTTCTTCTTCCAATTCTGTAACACTGAAGTCATGCAACAATCCACTGCTTCCCTTGAAATCACTGTAACATACGTTGCACGCAATTTGGTGTGCATAACGTAATAGGTCACTATCATGTACGTACTATAAATTTTATCGCGCAGCCCTGAAAAGCGCAGTTTTTGTAACAAGTGTGCCTTGTCCTCTCTTGAATATCTGTAGTTCTTGTTATCCACTACACGGTCATATTGCTGCGGCCTTACTCGAAATCTGTTCCTAATTTTTTTTTTTTTACTGTGCTGCGCATAATCTTCCATGTACGTAATGATCTTTAGTACCCGCTGCTTGGACAACGACCGTGCTTTACGACTTTTCACTAAGGAAGGGACTTGTGGTTGCCTCTCCGGCAAGAATGGTGAGTTACACAGTTCGACACCTATTTCAAAATCTCTTTCACTTGTTAAGCGCGTATCGTCGTCATTGTACTTGTCATGTACATTGTCCGCACGGACGAGTGTACAAGGCATCACATATTCCACAGGCTCATCTTGCAGAGACGCTAATATTTCATCTGCCAGCTCTTTCTCGCTCTGTAAAATTCCTTGGGTTCCTTTCCGACGAAATATCAACTTCGTCAAGTATTGTCGTAAATATAATGCAATGTTTGCTGTGGTGATCGTTGCCATTGCTCTGCTTTGTGTCAACACCATTAGCACTGTAGCACTGTCGTGAGTTACTCGTCGACTCAACAGTTCAATTAAGCTCCGTAGCGTCATGCTGTGTTCACCACTGGATACCTCCAGTCCCACACCCTGTTGCCTATACCGCGGTTACGGACAACAATTGGGGCAAGTAATGCCGAAACATCATTAGCCTTTTGCGACCTCGTGCTCAACGGCTTCCTTGTAAACAGTTGGAGTCAAAATGACGACGCAGCTAGCACAGTGGATGAGACTATGCGGCTGCACAATCGCAGAGCCATGCTTGCAAGGAGGTACTGATCGTGCCATTTTGTTGTCCCTTGGAGTTATTAAGTACGTCTTGCCCCAGACTAGTATCTTGTTCTCTCCAGTGGTTCAAGACACTGTCGTTATAGGATAATGTGAATGATCCATAATGTCTCGCAATGACAAATCAAATTCCTGGATACCGATTACTCTGACCCATGATGAGTTAATCACACGCTATTATACCGCCCTTCGACAGTAACGTGGTATATTGTCACCTGCTTCCACGTTTTCAGCTGATTTGAGGGGCTCTTTACTAATCACGTAACGATATACCTGGTTTTCCGGTCACATAAGCCCATTTCTCTGACGTCTCAATAGCATATTGCTCATACAGTGTTCCACGTAATTCCGAGTTTGCTGTCGTATGCGTATTATAACAAGCTAAAAACAAACATAAGTCACTGCTCTGGCCACAGAAGAGCAAATCTGGACCGACCGACCGCCATGTCATGAGCTCGTCTGGATGTGTACAGAGGGGCATGGGATTGGTACACTGCTTGCCGGCCTTTAATTGGTTTGAGGTATCACGAGGCTGAATGCCACACGGTCCCGTCTTACGATGAAGAAAACATCGTGGCAGTACCGGAACCTGAACCCGGGTCCTCCTGCAATGGCTCTGAGCACTATGCGACTTAACTTCTGAGGTCATCAGTCGCCTAGAACTTAGAACTAATTAAACCTAACTAACCTAATGACATCACACACATCCATGCCCGAGGCAGGATTTGAACCTGCGACCGTAGCGGTCGCTCGGTTCCAGACTGTAGCGCCTAGAACCGCACGGCCACTCCGGCCGGCGGTCCTCCTGCACTGAACACTCAGCTACAAAGGTGGACCTGATTACGGCAGCATTTTGCAAACTGTACTATGTTACTGTACATACAATAATTTCCATGCTTTACTGATTAGATCTATTAATAGAAGTTAAATCCTTCTTCATCACTGTTTTAAAAGTATTCTAAGGTAAATTGTCGTATACTGCTACTGACAATACTGATATCCTGTTAGCAGTTAACTACGAAGAGCTTGCTCCTGCTTTTCACTGTGGATTTTCAATGTTACAGAATCCAAATCTGATGTTATATGAGATTTACATGTCTAAGCAGCCACTGCCTTCTTCTGAAAATTGGATTCCACCCACTACTTTCAGAGAGAGAAGGTCATTTGCGAAGTAACATCTACATCTACATTTATACTCCGCAAGCCACCCAACGGTGTGTGGCGGAGGGCACTTTACGTGCCACTGTCAATACCTCCCTTTTCTGTTCCAGTCGCCTATGGTTCGCGGGAAGAACGACTGTCTGAAAGCCTCCGTGCGCGCTCGAATCTCTCTAATTTTACAT
The DNA here is from genome assembly GCF_023897955.1 of Schistocerca gregaria. Lineage (NCBI taxonomy): Eukaryota > Metazoa > Arthropoda > Insecta > Orthoptera > Acrididae > Schistocerca > Schistocerca gregaria. The sequence continues at coordinate 291,556,821 of NC_064927.1, forward strand.
TCGTGATCTCCTCGGGAGGTATAAGTAGGGGGAAACAATATATTCGATACCTCATCCAGAAACGCACCCTCTCGAAACCTGGACAGCAAGCTACACCGCGATGCAAAGCGCCTCTCTTGCAGAGTCTGTCACTTGAGTTTGCTAAACATCTCCGTAACGCTATCACGGTTACCAAATAACCCTGTGACGAAACGCGCCGCTCTTCTTTGGATCTTCTCTATCTCCTCCGTCAACCCGATCTGGTACGGATCCCATTTCCCTGCTCCCTCTGATCTCCCTGCCGTGACAGGAAGCTTATTCTCTCACTAAAGGCATAGGAAAGGGAACGTGTTTATATAACAGTGGTCCAGACATTACAGAGGGCTTTGAATCCCTTCAAGCAAATTATCTGCATAAATTCAGAGACATGTGAATAACACTACCGATACGCAAGAGAAAACTGTTTCTCGCGCAGTATTGTTTGTTATATGCTAGTGCAAAAATTTCCAACCCTGGAAGGTAGAGACGAGTTTTAACATTTTGCCTGGAGGGAGATGTTGAGGGAAATAATTAGGTAGTTATGTCTCAAGTCGTCAGCTTTACCACAGTTCCGATCAGTTGAACAATTCTACATCTACTGCGACATCTATACTCTGTCAAGATGTTCTAGGCGCTTCAGTCTGGAACCGCGCGTTCGCTACGGTCACAGGTTCGAATCCTGCCTCGGGCATCGATATGTGTGTTGTCCTTAGGTTAATTAGGTTTCAGTAGTTCTAAGTTCCAGGGGACTTATGAACTCAGATGTTACGTCCCATAGTGCTCAGAGCCATTTGAACCACTTTTGAACTCTGCAAACCACTTATGTGTATGGCAGAAGGGTACGTACCATTGTATGAGTTATTAGGGCATTTTACCACTTCATTCGCGTATTGAGTGTGGGAAGAATGACTGCTTAAATGACTCCGTGTGTCCTGTAATTAATCTAATCTTGTCCTCACGGCCGCTACGGGAGCAATATGCAGGTGGTTGTAATATATTCCTTGAGTTATCATTTAAAGCTGGTTCTTTAAACATTGTATATAGGCTATCTCTGAATAGTTTGCGTCTATCGTCAAGAGTCTGCCAGTTCAAGTTCTTCAGCACCTACCACGAATCAAAAAAAAAAAAAAAAAAAAAACCTGTCATTCTCAATATACGTTTAGTATTCCTGTTAGTCCTATATGGCAAGAAACCCACACACTTGAGCAATATTGTAGGATGTGTCGCTCGTGTGATTTGTAAGCATTCTCCTTTGTAGACTGAATGTATTTCCCAAGTATTCTATCAATATATTGCTTTACCCACGGCTGTAACACAGTTATTTGTGTGAGGTGACTGATCTCAACTGTGGCTCACTGATCGTATGATGCTGCGTTTTTTCGTTTTCTGAAGTGAAAGTTTAAACATTTCTGAACATTTAAAGCAAGTTGCGAATCCCTGCCCCTTTTGAAATTTTATTAAGATGTGAAAGAGTACTGATGCTTCTTCTTTCAGACAGTTCTCCATTGTAGACAATTGCATCAGCTGCTATGAGTCTGAGGTTATTATTAATATTGTTCGCAAGGTCATTAATATATAGATTGAACAGCAAGGATCACAACACACTTCATTGGAGTACACCCAAAGTTGCTTCTACATCTGTTGATTATTCTCTATCCAAGATAACATTCTGTGCCCTCATAAAACAAAACAAAAAACAAAAAATCCTCAATCCAGTCATAAATTTCAGGTGACCATCATATCACAGCATGTGTGATAAAAACCGAGATTAGTAAACTACCTATAGGAACAATTCGATTTTTTGTAGCTCAAGTACAGTGTTAACAGTTATCTCGATTTGTGTAGTATCGGCTTTCATGAAGCCTACACTAATTAAAATTGAACCTAATGTTTGTCATTCATACTTCGAATCGTATCATTATGAATACTTTAAACTACAACACTAGAATGATACATTTATAGATTTGAATCTATTTCTTCAAACGAAATGAAAATTAAGCCCTGATACGCTTGACATTCAAGACGTCAAATCATACTGAAGATGACATATGTACAAACCTGTGATCTCTGTGGCACGAACGGTTTGTTAAGCATCTGAATTGTATCATAAAATAGCAATATCTACATAGTGATCGTTCAAATGCGCACAACAGGATTTTTGTCAGCAACATACAAAGTCTACCTGGTAATGAGAATTCGATACGGAATAAGATATGACCGTAAGCGCTCTGTAAACTACGAACTATGTCATAACATCGCCAGTACAGAGAGACTGGGTTCAAAATTTCCATAAATTTTGCGCATATATTACAAAAACGTTTAAACTGTTTACAATGGATACTTGGTTTAAAGCTTTGATGAGCTCTATGAAAGGTCATTACGGTCGTTTGTGGCAAGTGTTAGAGCTCAGATGACAGTATTCGTTTCGTAAAAAAGAAGCCATCGCTGTTTTTAGGTTTTGAACTGCACCGTATAGCATTGTCGATTTTCATTGTTAACAGATTATGCTGAGGATTTTTTTATTTAGGGGATTCTTAGTAAGAGAAACTGAAAATGTCACCTAAAAGTAGGATTTGGAGATGTGAGATGAACAAATTAGCCGTTTACGATTGTCCATTTTTACTGATTTTATTTACTATTTTATCCTTCTTATAAGAATAAGCCCAAAGCCATATCTTTCACTGTATAGTATTTTCCGCATTTCATCAACAAGTGTAGACAACATTAGATAATAAATAATGTGCAGAAATTAAAAGAGTTGAATAAATATACAAAGAAGCCGAATGACCCCTGTACAATCAAAACCACACAACTTGCCAGCTGGTTATTATCAAACTGTTAAGTGTATTACCACACTTATAAATATTTGGTTAAAATGCACTTAACAGTGATTGTTGCTTCTCTATTATGTTCTGCCATTGGTAACGATTCGCGAGATGATTAGTGGCAAATGGGCACGACGAATAGTGAACGGAATGCGGAAAGCCAGGAACATTGCTGGGTTGTCATTTCTTATGCTTCGTAAATGAAGTTAGTTGATACTTTGTTTCACTCGCAGCAATTTCAGCGGAACTGTTAGGTCCCACACAAATCAGTACCTTGAAATAGTGACATATTCCGAAAATACTCCCAAATAATAGTGAGAATCAAGAATATAGCTCTTGTTGCTGGTCGCTCAACACACAAAGCTACTCGCAGCGATGTGAGCTGTGCTGTTAGATTACAACCTAACCACTACTTCGAAAATAGTAACATATTCGGGAAAAGTCAAATTATTTTGATAACAAGCTTATAAGACCGAGCGATTCTCATTGGCTACCGTATACTATCACTCGACTGACATCGACCAACGATAAAGAACAGCAGCGCGCCACGGAAGAGACAAGGGTACCGTGCAGTTAAGCCAACTATTTTAACGACATTTTTAAGGACCGTAGGTACTAGTGGTATATCTTTCTATTGAGAATACTTCAAAATAAGCAAAACGGTACGGAAATTTGAAATTTTTGGTTAGATCTTATGGGACCAGACTGCTTACGTCATCGGTCCCTAAGCTTACACATTCGGGAGGACGACGGTTCAATCCCGTCTCCAGCCTACATCGTTTCAGGCAAATGCCGGGATGGTTCCTTTGAAAGGGCACGACCGATTTCCTTCCCCATGCTTCCCTAACCCTAGCTTGTGCTCCGTCTCTAATGACCTCGTTGTCGACGGGACGTTAAAAAACACTAACTAACCTAACCGAAGTTTACACACTACTTAATCTAACGTAAACTAACTTACGCTATCGACAACAAATACACCCATGCCCGAGGGAGGGAGCAGCGCGGACCGTGACAAAACGCCCTGGACCTCACGGCTACACCGCGCGGCAAACGATTTGGAAGTCGGTGTAATGTGGACATGACTCCGCTTATCATACCTAAAACTTATCTGCAGATGAATATCTCTCGAAATCTCTAAACAATCAACATATTCAACTGAGGAATTGTCACACACTACCGAATTAATAAAGCACTTGTATGTATACGGTATACACTCATATAAACGAACCCTACTACTTTTAACTCTTTACTGTCTTCGATATTTTTTTCTACGCGTTTTGCGCTACTTTTCCAGCTGAGAGGTATTTCGATTTGCATCTTGAGCAGCAAGAATTATTCATCATTATCAGATTTTTTTCTCACGAATCTTCTCAGTAGTTTGCGCGTTCTGCCACGTATTCCTTTCTTGTGGCAACTTTTTCATCTCAGACTAAGGCTCTTACTAATGAATAAACGTGAAAAAACAGGGCAAATACATATAGTATTAAAGTTTAGGTCTTAGCGAAAACGTGAACAAACAGTGTTATACAGACATCACTTGATGCTGCACGTTTGATGTAGCGGACACGCGCAGTAAGCGATGACTACTCCAGAGATATTGCTACTCTTTGACTTACTTCACAGATATTTCTATTCTATCATAGATATTCCTACTCCATGAGCTCAGTAGGTTTCCGATGTTCACCTTTCAATACCAGCGATACTATTTGCCTCGAACTTTTGTTTGACAATACGCCTTGTAGAGGCGTCTAAGATTGATAAGTATGAATCACCCTCTACCTGCGTCGTATAGAAAGTATTTCGATGGTATACGGATGCAGTGAAATGCTGTGCTTGTGTCAAATAATTTGTCGATGGTATCTTCATAGTTTCGTCTTGTTTTTACGAGAAAATTTGCCGCATTTCGATGTGAAAACGTCTGACAAGCAAAGAAGTGGACTGCAACACCACAAACGATAAGCAATAGTGCGTATGGAGTTACGTGATTCCGGTGATGGCAGTCAAACTCACAGTGCTGAAAGTCAAGGTGAGTATTCCATGTATTTATTGAATGTAAATACATGAAGCCGATATTACGTTGCGATTCTTGAGTTTCTCCCGGCGTATTTGATAAACAAAATATCCGCGGGTGTACTGCAGGTCTACAGTGTCCAACGGGCACATTATTACGGTGATCATACATGTCGCCATCATCAGGCAGTACACCCGTGGATATTTTGATGATCGATATTACGTTGTTCACGAAATATAATAACATAATATTCTGCGATATACATCTGTAACGTAAAAGTTCCCCCTATCTAATTCTGATGAACAATAATTCATATTGCTTCTAAAATTCCATGTCACAGTTGATAAGTTATATGATATGCATTCATGTGTTGATCAAAATTTAAAGTCACATATTAGGCTACTTATACGATACTAATCTGAAAGAGGAACTTGTTGCTCAACAGAAATCCGTAGTTCAAAAGGATAATAGGAAATAGGAAGTATCTTCTTTAGACAATTTTCCGTAATTAAGTAGTTACGTTAGGGAAGAGACATTGTTGAATATAAATTATCCAAGAGGATTCGTTAAATTGCGTTAAATGTTAGCAGGTGCAATAATACAGTTAATTATTTTTCCGCATCGGAAGTTACATTTACATCTGTAGAAATGCTTTTGAGTGAGGCAGTATGGTCCTCACTCACTTCCAATGTCTGCAACCTATTTGTGGCACCGCTGTGCATACCAACCACTGCAGTTCTGTCGGTAACTTCAGAAAATAAGTGTAACGAAGAAGATACAGCAGTGGGGTCATCACAATGTCCAAAAAGTTAAGATGATATAAGAAACATTTAATACTGAATGTCTCTTTTTTTGTTTTTATGTTTATTTTATCTCTTTTTTTTCCTTCTTTATAACATTTCCTTACAACTAATTTCTGTGAGCATTAGTTTTAGAAATACATTATTTTGGCGCCCTGTTTATATGTACGATAGATATGTAGATATGTTTGATAGAATCAAGCGAAAACTACGCAGAAAACTCTGTGTTATACCTTCTCGTATAGTTCTTACATTATTTTAAGAGTATTTAAACGGTCGTTGCATGAGGCAAAACTGGGTAATCAACCAGAATTTTTGGGGAAAACAGGGTAAAGACGACAATACGTACGATAATGCATCATACCGTAGGTTATATCTCTTTTACCTGTTTGTTGAGGTCCAGACTTCGCTTTCTCTTCCTGTGATGAAAGACTATGTTGACTACAGATTGACTATTGTAATGCATATTGATAACATATTTAATGACAGCATCGGATGAATTTCACACCTTGATGTGCAAACAAGACGTACATTAGAGCGAAAGTCCTCATAGCACCCATCCTGAGGAACGAAATGAGTACATGTTACAATATAAGCAGATCTGTAAAAGGGATAACGGCAGTACAGTAAGAGTACTGAAAGTGAATGCCCTATCAGGAACCGAAGGTGGCTCGTTTAGCAGTTTGCCTCTTACCTTCCGAGTTGTCTCAACACGATTCAAAGCCCATCTCCATCCTTCTAGTCTCATCTGACGCTCTCCTTTAGGAATTGCCGAACCACCGTCTCTGGAGAGAAGGATACTGCTGTTAGATGACTGAGCCGTAGCCTAGGGTTTCCTTCTCTATAAACACTCACACTACAGCGGAATGTGCACTTGCAATGTCTGTCAGACATGTATACATGTTTAAAAGAACAGATACTTTCTTTGGCATTTAAAGCTGTGGTAAATATTACGAAATGGTTTCTCATCTTGCGAATATGAGTTGACGTCAGTTGTTTGCGGCACAGGAAAATTTCTACTGGGACTTGAAACCCGGATTCCCCGCTTTCGTGAGCAGTCGCCTTACATCTAAATCTACATGGATACTCTGCAAATCACATTTAAGTGCCTGATAGAGGGTTCATCGAACCACCTTCACAATTATCGATTATTCCATCTTGTATAGCGCGCGAAAAGAATGACCACCTGTATCTTTCCGTACGAGCTCTGATTTCTCTTATTTTATCGTGGTGTTCGTTCCTCCCTATGTAGGTCGGTGTCAACACAATATTTTCACATTCGGAGGAGAAAGTCGGTGATTGGAATTTCGTGAGAAGATTCTGTCGCAACGAAAAATGCTTTTCTTTTATCATGTCCAGCCCAAATACTGTAGCATTTCTGTGAGACTCTCTCCCATCTTTCGCGATAATACAAAACGTGCTGCCTTTCTTTAGACTTTTTCGATGTTCTCCGTCAGTCCTATCTGGTAAGGATTTCACACCGCGCAGCAGTATTCTAAAAGTTTGTAAACTGTTCGAGTACTGCTGTGGTTGAAGTATACCGTACGTGGCAAAACGGCGCTATCTAAAAATTGCGCCGTCGCAGATGTGGTGCACCACAAGCCAGGGTTGAATGACGAGTGCGGGGATGTATAAGGGAGAATAGACGTGCAGCTGTTGACCAACTGACTGCCAACTTGAACCAAGTTTCAACGAAGAGTGTCTCCTTAAAGACCGTTCAGCGAACGTTACTACGTTTGGACCTCCGCAGCAGGCACGTAGATCACGCACCCATGCTGACTGCTGTTCATTAGCGACAAAGGCTGGAATTTGCACGCCAGATTGCAACTGGATGTCGACAGACCGTCACCAGGTGGCCTTTTCCGATGAATCACGTTGCTATCGGACAATGGCCGTTGGTATACACGGCGTGAAGTATGTAAAAACAGACACAGTGCAACCAGGAGGGGCTGTTATGTCTTGGGAACGTTTTAGTGGCGTTCCGTGACTGATCTCGTCATTCTGGATTGTACAACCGATCAACATAAGTGTGCATCTATCGGTGGGGAGCATATCAACCCAAACATGCATTATTTTCCTCGGCACGATGGCATGTACTAGGAATACAATGCAAGGTCTTACACAGATTGAAGTGTATGTGCACGTTTCGAAGAGGACCAGGATCAGTTTACCATACTACGCTGCCCCCGCCCCCCCCCCCCTCAAACTCTCCAGAATAAAACCCAATCCAGAAGCTTAGGGAGACCGTCACTGCACTGTTCGAAATATCGATCATCAACTGAGAAACCTAGTGCAGCTGGCTATAGTAATGGAGTTGGCATGGGCCCCATCCCTGTTGATGCCTTCCAGAAACTCATTGACTCTCTTTCTGCTCGTCTCACAGTTGTCTGTGCTGCAACCGGTGGTTATTCATGCTCTGAGCAGGTCGTCACATTATTGTGATTATACACTGTATATGCCACGTTGGGCAAAATGATGATGTAATATTCGTCCCCCTAAGCAGGAATCACGAACTGTGCGAGCATAAGTGTTGTGACTACGTGGCGTATGGAAGTTTGGATCGGTCAGATATGCGTGATCGGATAGCCGAAGTCGATAAGGCGATCGTTCGTGATATGCGAGAAATCCAGGTTGTCCCACTCCGGAACAAGTTTTCCTGTGTCGCAAACAACTGACTTCAATGCTTAATCGCAGAATGAGAGTCTATTTCGTAACTGAGTGCCGATTTCGCTTTGCTCTTACAGAGTACGATTCACAGACATTCGTCGCCGCCCGTGCATGCCCGTTATTGTCTCATACCTACTGCCTCGAAAGTATTCTCTCGCAGGCATGCCTTTACTGGACTACTCACAGATTGTGGCAGGGAACATCACCAACATGCTTGCGAATCAGAATTGACAAAAAAGTGTATAATTTGATTGTCGACATTTTGATGAGCAGCCTTGAACCTTTGTTTGTGCTGCAGGAACAGAAGCGGCCGGCGACAGCGTTCGCGCGAGCAGCAGCAGCCGCAGCAGCTGCAGCTGCAAGGCGTCGCCGTCTGGCGGCGCCACCTCCGCCGCCTCTGCAGCCGCCCCCGCCGCCGCCGCCGCCGCCGCCGCCGCCGCCGCCGCCTCGGCGCTGTGCTGGCCCTCCAGGGCCCGCCGGCTGGGTGGCTTCGTGTGGCGCAGCGACCTGCTGGAGCTGCTGCGCTGCCCGCGCTGCCAGCAGGCGCCGCCAGCGCCGCCCGTCCGCCTCTGCGCCAACGGCCACAGCCTCTGCCACACCTGCTTCCAGGACCTCAGCACGCGTCAGTACCCTCCACACTCCAGCCAGTGAAGGAAAACAGGGCAAAATTCGTGTAGTCGCAGATTTTTGTACAGTGGCAGGAGAGTACGTCACGAACAACGTACTAAAATCCCCGTCAGTGGGGTGTGAGCCTGGGTGGGAGGAAACTTCTTAAGTTTTTCTTCAATAGCTCGAAAATCGCAGCTTCTGTCGAAAATGTTTCCCAGTACAAAATTAAGGTTTCTACAGACACGGTTATATTCCTGAAACTTTCAGGCAGATTAAAACTGTGTGCTGGACCGAGACTCGAAATCGGGATCTTTGCCTTTCACGGGCAAGTGCTCTAACATCTGAGCTACCCAAGCACAACTCACGCCCCGTACTCACAGCTTTACTTCTGCCAGTACCTCGTCTCCTACCTTCCCGAGTTCGAGTCTCGGTCCGGCACACAGTTTTAATCTGCCAGGAAGTTTCATATCAGCGCACACTCCGCTGCAGAGTGAAAATCTCATTCTGGAAACATCCTCCAGGCTGTGACTAAGCCATGTTTCCGAAATATCCTTTCTTTAAGGAGTGCTAGTACTGGAGGGTTCGCAGGAGGGCTTCTGTAAAATTTGGAAGGTAGGAGACGAGGTACTGGCAGAAGTGAAGCTGTGAGGACGGGGGGGTGAGTCGTGCTTGGGTAGCTCAGATGTTAGAGCACTTGCCTGCGAAAGGCAAAGGTCCCGAGTTAGAGTCTCGGTCTGGCAAAGAGTTTTAATCTGCCAGGAAGTTTCATATCAGCGCACAAACCGCTGCAGACTGAAAAATCTCATTCTGGGTTCTATTCCTTTTTTCTCTAGAACTAACAGTTGCCTACATGCATTGGTTGTAAAAATCGCAGAATACAAAAAATAGTGTTTTAATAGTATAAAAGTAATGATTACTTTGAATAAACTGTGTTGAGAACAAATATTAAATACGTTTACGACGTGTGAGAGCAGTAGACCGTGTTAAAGGATAAACTGTGCTAGGGATAAATCGTGTTCTGCGAGGGTAACAGGAACGATGGAGAAGAGTTGGATGTTGGAAGTATAAGGAAAAGTAGGTTACTGGATTGCGGTCAGGCCCTTCCCGCCGTCATAGGTCGGCAAAGCGAGCAGGAAGTAGATGACTTTCCCTCCATCTATACTACTACGTCACAAGAACCAACTAGAGGGAACCTCCACTGTGTGCCTTATAAATTACAGTGTGCAGACATGCCTGGGGATGTTTATTTTCCACAAAATGCGTTAACATTATACAGAATAAAGATGTGAATTACTAACGCATATGAACGGAATCTGCGTAAATATCTGCACACTATTGTACACTGCTAGAGGGAAAATATTCTTAATCATCCCGCACACTAGCTGTAGTGTTCTTCAGGGTAAGGTAACTTCCCCCATCACGAACGCTTTTTTTTCTTTATTGCAATTTCATTCCCCAAAATGGGGATTGCTGGCAGCAGCACAATACGTCGCTCCTCAGCCAAGAGAGTTACAGAAAGAAACACAGTCAAATGAGAAAAGAACACATAACATAGGATGGTATAAATAGATGAATAAACAAGAACAAAAATAGATGAGTATAAATGGTAGATTTAAAGACACATAGACGAGAGACACATACACATGTGGAGAATAAGCACAGTCAGTCGACATGAAAACAAAGAAACACCACAGTGGAAACACAAATAAATGATGCTGGCAACACTGTTGGTTACAGTGGAATGTAGTACACGGCACTGGAGAAGCATGGACACCACAACGAAAATGTTAAAAATCACTGCAGCGAAAGGGGCCTACCACTGGGGGGAAGGGGGGAAGAAAAGGGTGGGGGGAGATGGTAGGGGGGTTACCAGGAAGGGGGGTAGGAGGGGAGAGGGGAAGGAAAGGAGCCAGAAGCCTGGGGGGGGGGAGAGTGGGGAAGGAGAAAGAAGGTGTTCAGCAGGGGGAAAAGGAGAAAGAAGGGAAGGGGGAGCCCTGAGGAGGGGAGGGGGAAAGGAGGGATTAGATCTGGCAGGAGGGGCAGACGGAGGGCACGAGGATATCATCCAGGAGAGGGAGTTGGCGGAAGCCACCTTGGACGAGGGTATGAAGTGTGTAGAGATGGAGACCAGGTGGGACACTGTGGTACAGGCGTGGCAGTGGGCTAGGGTGGGAGAGGATTGGGGAAACCAAAGGATGGTGAAGATCCAGTTTGCTGGAGACAGATAGGATCTGTATTCGTTCAAGGAACAGGAGGAGATGGGGGAAGGGAATCACGAACGCCACTCGCCTTTCTGTTTACAGACAGACTGCCCAGTTCTCTATGTGAGTAGACAAAATAATTTCACTGAACTCGTGTTTATATAGGTGAGCTATTTTCAGTTTATTAAATTAATGAGGTTTTTCATAAAATACGTTCTTCTAAACAATGGCCATGAAGTGATTACTTTGGAAGTCTGATGTTGTTAATGAATTTTATAGTTTTGATGGGAAAGAAATTGCACTGGTAAATGCGGCACGTTGCTGCTGTTATTGGTGGCAGCGTATAGTAAGACCGTGTAACTGTCTGGTAGTCACTTGATGGTGTACTATCGAATGACCAGTAAGTTACTGATTTCTCTCACCATTAATTCTGTTACTGGTAGACTGCATAAATACTTTCCACTCAGGAATTGCTTTCATTTGTAGAGTGATGCCACTTGTCACACATCCTCAATTTGTCTTCCATGGTGAATGTGAGTATGTCTGTTAGAAAGGAACTATTCGTGTTCAAGTCTAGAACAGTAATGCATTGCTTGACCTGTGTTGAAATATATGTAGATTTTCTTAACACCTCGGTGACATACTTCTGATGTAGGGGGATGCGAATTAGGCCTCTGGACCCCTTCAGAAGTTGCGAAGGCTGAGACTGAGGTGATGCACTTCACATTTCTCATGCTGTGAAAAGTAGTCCAGTCAGTGATTGTGGAGCATAAGAAATCGACTTTATCGGATAGCTATCGAGAGCGTGATAAACTTGAAACTTCAAACAAAGTGGTAGACAGTTGACAGCTCCAGTTGTTAAACTATTTTACATAACAGCTCACATAACAACTGCAGATAAACACGTATTTAATAAACAGAAATTACTCCAGTACAGAAGCACGAACTCAGTGAAATCACTTTGACTACTCACGTAAGAGAACTGGGCAGGAAAATCAGGACAGGTATAGTCTGCCTGCAAAATGAAAAGCGAGAAAGAAAGCCGTAGCTGCCGTGCAGGGTGACTCAGGATCAATTTCCCCTGCAGCAGCCTACAATAGTGTGAAGACCCTTACGTAGATTCTGCTATAGGGACTACTTGCGTTACTATTATTACTAACTCCTATCTGCATTCCATGTATTGTTAACGCATTTTGTACAAAATAAACGCTCTCCGAGAATGTCCGTGATGCGGATCGCCATTGATTCATAAGGCACACTGTGGAGTGCCTGCATAACTTTGTGAAACACCCTCAAATTACTTCCTGTGACGTAGTGTGATGGGCGTAGTGTGGTAGCTCTCCACTTGTCAGACCTAGAAGTGGGGAAGTTCATAACCGCAATGCAGAGGCCTCCCTTCCCTCGAGCTTTTACCCTTCACCGTTTCCCTCTCCTCCCTACTACACAGCCAGAACACAAATTCTCTCTTAAAACGGATGTAATGCACTTAGACGTGGTAGACGAATTTAATATTTGTCCTTAACCCACTTATTTAACAGTAATAACTAATTTTACACCATTAAAACACTGTTATTATTAATAATAATTTGCATTGTTTTCCATCCCGTGCAACTCGGAAACTATTAGTCCTGGAAAGAAAATAAACTTTTTTTAGAAAACTTAATGCAGTTTAACGTTGTACTGGGAAACATTTTCGCTAGAACCCGCTGTTTTCGAGTTATTCAAGTAATACATGAAAATGACTTCCAAACGCTCCCTGCTTCACCCTCCCACCGCCACTCCACCTCCCGACCCCCCTCCCCCCCCCCCCCCACCGCGAATTTGTATTGTTCATGACACTCCCTCCTACTACTTTACAAAAATTTGCGTTTAATCAACTTTTGCCCCGTTCATCTTTTTCCATCTCTGTTGACTAGGTTACTGGTGGCAGGGCACATACATGGTGTACACAACTTACAGGCTAAACTACAACCTGATGACCTTAGCAGTTAAGTCCAATAAGATTTCACATGCTAAACTACAGTTCTGGGATTACATTTGCAAACTATGAAAGTGACGTATAACAAACATCAAACAGGCATTTATTTATTTTATATTCATGTTTGGATACATGTTGTTGTTGTGGTCTTCAGTCCTGAGACTGGTTTGATGCAGCTCTCCATGCTACTCTATCCTGTGCAAGCTCCTTCATCTCCCAGTACCTACTGCAACCTACACCCTTCTGAATCTGCTTAGTGTATTCATCTCTTGGTCTCCCTCTACGATTTTTACTCTCCACGCTGCCCTCCATTGCTAAATTTATGATCCCTTGATGCCTCAGGACACGTCCTACCAACCGATCCCTTCTTCTAGTCAAGTTGTGCCACAAAATTCTCTTCTCCCCAATTCTATTCAATACCTCCCCATTAGTTACGTGATCTACCCACCTAATCTTCAGCATTCTTCTGTAGCACCACATTTCGAAAGCTTCTATTCTCTTCTTGTCCAAACTATTATTGTCCATGTTTCACTTCCATACATGGCTACACTCCATACAAATACTTCCAGAAACGACTTCCTGACACTTAAATCTATACCTGATGTTAATAAATTTCTCTTCTTCAGAAACGCTTTCCTTGCCATTGCCAGTCTACATTTAATATCCTCTCTACTTCGACCATCATCAGTTATTTTGCTCCCCAAATAGCAAAACTCCTTTACTACTTCAAGTGTCTCATTTCCTAATCTAATTCCCTCAGCATCACCCGACTTAGTTCGACTACATTCCATTATCCTTGTTTTGCTTTTGTTGATATTCATCTTATATCCTCCTTTCAAGACACTGTCCATTCCATTCAACTGCTCTTTCAAGTGCTTTGCTGTCTCTGACATAATTACAATGTCATCGGCAAACCTCAAAGTTTTTATTTCTTCTCCCTGGATTTTTATACTTACTCCAAATTTTTCTTTTGTTTCCTTTACTGCTTGCTCAATATACATATTGAATAACATCAGGGATAGGCTACAACCCTGTCTCACTCCCTTACCAACCACTGCTTCCCTTTCATGCCCCTCGGCTCTTATAACTGCCATCTGGTTTCTATACAAACTGTAAATAGCCTTTCGCTCCCTGTATTCTACCCCAGCCACCTTTAGAATTTGAAAGAGAGTATTCCAGTCAACATTGTCAAAAGCTTTCTCCAAGTCTACAAATGCTAGAAACGTAGGTTTGCCTTTCCTTAATCTTTCTTCTTAGATAAGTCGCAAGGTCAGTATTGCCTCACGTGTTCCAACATTTCTACGGAATCCAAACTGATCTTCCCCGAGGTCGGCTTCTACCACTTTTTCCATTCGTCTGTAAATAATTCGTGTTAGTATTTTGCAGCTGTGATTTATGAAACGGATAGTTCGGTGATTTTCACATCTGTCAACACCTGCTTTCTTTGGGATTGGAATTATTATATTCTTCTTGAAGTCTTGGGGTATTTCGCCTGTCTCATACATCTTGCTCACCAGATAGTAGAGTTTTGTCAGGACTGGCTCTCCCAAGGCCGTCAGTAGTTCTAATGGAGTGTTGTCTACTCCTGAGGACTTATTTCGACTCAGGTCTTTCAGTGCTCTGTCAAACTCTTCACGCAGTATCGTATCTCCCATTTCATCTTCATCTACATCCTCATCCATTTCCATAATATTGTCCTCAAGTACATCGCCCTTGTATAGACCCTCTATATACTCCTTCCACCTTTCTGCTTTCCACTCTTTGCTTAGAACTGGGTTTCCATCTGAGCTCTTGATATTCATACAGGTGGCTCTCTTTTCTCCAAAGGTCTGTTTAATTTTCCTGTAGGCAGTATCTATCTTACCCCTAGTGAGGTAAGCATCCACATCCTTACATTTGTCCTCTAGCCATACCTGCTTAGCCATTTTCCACTTCCTGTCGATCTCATTTTAGAGACGTTTGTATTCCTTTTTGCCAACTTCATTTACTGCATTTTTATAATTTCTCCTTTCATCAATTATATTCAATATTTCTTCTGTTACGCAAGGATTTCTACTAGCCCTCGTCTTTTTACCTATTTGATCCTCTGCTGCCTTCAATACTTGATCCCTCAGAGCTGCCCATTCGTCTTCTACTGCATTTCTTTCTCCCATTCCTGTCAATTGTTCCCTTATGCTCTTCCTGAAACTCTGTACAACCTCTGGATTAGTCAGTTTATCCAGGTCCCATCTCCTTAAATTCCCACCTTTTTGCAATTTCTTCAGTTTTAATTTACATTTCATAACCAATGATTGTGGTCAGAGTCCACATCTGCCCGTGGAAATGTCCTACAGTTTAAAACCTGGCTCCTAAAACTCTGTCTTACCATTATATAATCTATCTGATACCTTTTACTATCTCCAGGATTCTTCCATGTATACAACCTTCTTTTATGATTCTTGAACCAAGTGTTAGCTATAATTAAGTTATGTTCTGTGCAAAATTCTAACAGACGGCTTCCTCTTTCATTTCTTAGTCCCAATCCATATTCACCTACTATTTTTCCTTCTCTCCCTTTTCCTACTGTCGAATTCCAGTCACCCATGACTATTAAATTTTCGTCTCCCTTCACTACCTGAATAATTTCTTTTATCTCATCATACATTTCTTTAATTTCTTCGTCATTTGCAGAGCTAGTTGGCACATAAACTTGTACTACTGTGGTAGGCATGAGCTTCGTGTCTATCTTGGCCACTATAATACGTTTACTATGCTGTTTGTAGTAACTTACAAGCGCTCCTATTTTTTATTCATTATTAAACCTACTTCTGCATTACCCCTATTTGATTTTGTATCTATAACCCTGTATTCACCTGACCAGAAGTCTTGTTCCTCCTGCCACCGAACTTCACTAATTCCCACTATATCTAACTTTAACCTATCCATTTCCCTTTTTAAATTTTCTAACCTACCTGCTCCATTAAGGGATCTGACATTCCACGCTCCGATCTGTAGAATGCTAGTTTTCTTTCTCCTGATAACGACGTTCTCTTGAGTAGTCCCCGACCGGAGATCCGAATGGGGGACTATTTTAGCTCCGGAATATTTTACCCAAGAAGACGCCATCATCATTTAACCATACAGTAAAGCTGCAAGCCCTGGGGAAAAATTACGGCTGTAGTTTCCCCTTGCTTTCACCCGTTCGCAGTACCACAACAGCAAGGCCGTTTTGGTTAGTGTTACAAGGCCAGATCAGTCAATCATCCAGACTGCAACTACTGAAAAGGCTGCTGCCCCTCTTCAGGAACCACACGTTTGTCTGGCCTCTCAACAGATACCCCTCCGTTGTGGTTGCACCTATGGTACGGCTATCTGTAACTTTGAGGCACGCAAGCCACCCCACCAACGGCAAGATCCATGGTTCATGGGGGGAGGTTTGGATACATCTATAAATGATAATTCATCCAAAGAAATTTGTGGTAAGTTCCAATGGGTCGCAATGTCTGAGGTCGTCGGTCCCTTGGCTTACATACCACTTATCTAACCACGCCACATTCATGCCCAAGGGAGGACTTGAACCTTCGCCGCCTTCAAAGGGGGGGGGGGGGGGGGAGGGAGGGCAAGGCACCCCTGGCTGCACGGCTACCCGCGTGGATAATACATCAAGACAAGGGTGACAACGGTAATAAAATATTTCAGATTTAGTTCTGTCAACATCTAGCTACAAAGGTCGCTTTGTTGTGTTCTGGCAGACTAGAATTTATTCAGTTTGTACCATTCTGAAGTCACATCTTCCATTCCCATTGATGTATCCCCAACTACTAAGATTGGTCTCACATCTTGAATATTTCACTATCAGTAGTAAATGGCTCAAACGTTCTGAAAAAGCTCTCGCATGATCTTAGCCTGGATGGCTGCTTCCGATGGACATGCAGCGGATGGCGCAGGTCAGCAGTTTGCTCTTTCTGCTCGACCTCTGCTGCGACAATCCTCCTCCTATGAGGTGGAGTAATTCCTACATAATGGGATAAATTTTCTCAGTAGGTTTTTGTATTAAACAGCCCGACACAATACGTCCGGTCTCATTAACAGTGACATCAACTTGCTGGGGGTGGGTGGAATTTTTCAATCTGGTGATGCATACTCTGCAGCGGACAAGCAGAGCGCATTGGCTGATGTGATAGAGGGGTAGGGGGGTGGCAGGAGTGTACGTGAGGCCGCACACTCCAGCATCACAGTTTTCGTATGCTGCTGCTGCTTTCAGCAGTCAGCCCCTATTTCAGATCCTGGCAGTCTAATGTGAAGCATAATTTTCCATCTAGTTTTTTGCTGACATGGTTTGGTTTAGAGCAGTGATCAAGGTCTTGTTGTTTGATGTTTATCTGTAGTTTCCGCCAAGCTCGAATTTTTTTTCCTCGGACATGGTGAGCATACACTCTGGCTATTCTGGGGCTTGGTTTCGGTTGGTTGCACTAGCGGTATGTTGAGAGTTCTTCAGTGATTTTATCAATTTGTCTTCCACCTCTTGAAATGTGTAGCCCTGTGTAGCCAACGATGTATCATCAACATAGTTGCATTGCTTGTCTTCCAGGCGAACTGGTTGATCGTTTGTGTGGATGTTATCGACAGGAGGCAAAAACGCTAGCTTGAGCTAGCCCACTCTTCTTTGTCCTTCACTGGCTGTTCTTATTATGCAGTGAAACACATATGCGATGTCCCTGTAGGCTTCATTTAATCCTTTTTTCTTTGATAGATTTCTACATCTACATCTACACTCTGGAAGTCACCTTGCGATTTGTGGCGTAGGGTACTATGCGTATCACTCTCTCTTCCGTCCCTTCCCTGCTCTAGTCGCGAATGGTTCGCAAGTAGAGCATTTGCCAGTCTGTCTCTGCGTGGGTTCTAATCTGTGTAATTTATCTTCATGGTCTTTTCACGAGATGTAGGTAGGAGGAAGCAAAATATTTGTGGACTCTTTATACGCTCTCGGAACAACCTTGAAAAGCCCAATGGAACTTCAGAAGTTGTTTAGTACACAAATTATGCACACATCAAAAAAAGTTTTGCATCATCTCGGTTCCGAGAATTCCGGAACCTGCACAGAAAATTGGAACAGAGTTCTATATAAAGATCATTTCTGCCCTTTTTATTGCTCAAGAAAACCAAAAAGTGCATTTGTACCATCATACAGCTAGACATTCAAAAGTGGTGGTCCAGATTGTATTCACCGGTACCTCTAATACACAGCAGAACGTCCTCATGCATTGATGCTTGTCTGTATTCGTCGTGGCATACTGTCCACAAGTTCATCATGTGACCAAGGGGGGGGGGGGGGGGGGGGCGAATTGTCGTCCATGAAGACGTATGCCTAGCCAATATGCTACCGATATTGTTGCACTATCGGTCGGAGAATGGAATTCACGCATCGTACAGCCGTTACGGCATCTTTCATGACCACCAGCGGTGTACGTCGGCCCCACATAATGCCACCCCAAAACAGAAGGGAACCTTGACCTTGCTGCACTCGCTGGACAATGTGTGTAAGGCGTTTAGCCTGACCGGGTTGCTACCAAACACGTCTCCGACGATTGTCTAGTTGAAGGCTTATGCGACACTCATCGATGAAGAGAACGTGATGCCAATCCTGTGCAGTCCATTCGGCATGTTGTTGGACCCATCTGTACCTCACTATATGGTGTCGTGGTTGCAAAGATGGACCTCGCCACGGACGTCGGGAGTGAAATTAGGCATCATGCAGCCTATTGCGCACAGTTTGAGTCGTAACTCAACGCCCTGTGGCTGCACGAAAAGCATTATTCAACATGATGGCGTTGCTGTCAGGGTTCCTCCAAGCCGTAATCCGTAGGTAGCGGTCATCCACTGTTGTAGTAGACCTTGGGCGGCCTGAGCGAGGTATGTCATCTAAAGTTCCTGTCTCTCTGTATCTCCTCCATGGCTGGATAACATCGCTTTGATCCACTCCGACACACCTGGACACTTCCCTTGTTGAGAGCCCGTCCTGGCACAAGGTAACAATGCGGACACGATCGAACCGCTGTATTGTCCGTCTAGGCATGGTTGAACTACCGCCAACACGAGTCGTGTACCTCCTTTCTGGTGGAATGACTGGAACTGATCGGCTGTCGGACACCCTCCGTCTAATAGGCGCTGCTCATGCATGGTTGTTTACATCTTTGGCCGGGCTTAGTGACATCTCTGTACAGTCAAATGGACTGTGTCTGTGATAAAATATCCACAGTTAACGTCTATCT
This sequence comes from Schistocerca gregaria, assembly GCF_023897955.1. Classification (NCBI taxonomy): domain Eukaryota; kingdom Metazoa; phylum Arthropoda; class Insecta; order Orthoptera; family Acrididae; genus Schistocerca; species Schistocerca gregaria. Next base: position 291,576,181 of record NC_064927.1, read on the forward strand.
TCAAGAGTTCTGGGTATTGTTAAATGTAATAGACCCATAACACCCTCTTGAGATACGCTCAATGTTACTTTTACGTCTGAAGAGTTATCTCCATCGAGAGTGACATGCTGTGTTGTGATTACTAGAAACTCTCCTGTCCAATCAGTCAGTTGGTCTGATATTCCGTATGCTCTTATTTTGTTCACTAGGCGGCAAGCGGAACTGTATAGAAGGCCTTACGAAATTCAAGGAACATGGCATCTACCTGGCATCCAGTAAATACAACTTTCTGCGTCACTTTATATGCTCCTGGATTAGTATTTCAACGCAGCTGCAGGAAACAGATTCGAGTAACGTCATATACATTCTGTATGTGAACAACGATTATGCAGCAAGTATCTCATTTAGAAATCATATCTGAATGTTGGTCGTTTGCGAGAAGAACTTGTTGCGCCTCGTATAAGAATGAAAATCGTCTGTCAGCATGTCTCGGAATTCAACAGCAGCCGTATCTGGGCCTAGCGAGACAGCGGTTTATCGTTGAGCGATACCGCTGCTGGCGTTTCTCGGGCTTCCACGACTGTCATGCGGATTGATGGGCTTACTGAACGCCAAGCGTTATGTCAGCAGTCGAACGTGACTAGCACGCAGAATCGTTCAGTCACGTCACAAGAGTTAGAAAATCTGCTTGTTTACTACAAAGCAAGCATCTAATCGAATTTATTAGACACATTTCTTGCTTTTTCCTCCGCGTCTACCGTAGAATTCCACAGCGAGTGACGATAGTCGTTTGTTCGTTTGTTTTAAAAGCTAGTGGCCGCTTGTTAGCGTTAGTCAGCTAGTCATACAGCAGCCAATGACCTAGACACAACCAGCAATAGCAAAGTAACCGATTTTGTGACTTTTACGAGTTTCTAACAAGGAACGAATTATATGATTCATTTGTCTTGACTTCATGCGTGTTAATTTAATAGGCAACAGCCACAGTACTCGCGTTTTCGTTTGCGTCGAAAAGTAAATCAGTTTTGTGACATATTAAAGTTGAACACAGTTCTTGGCGTTTTCCTCCATATCCACAGTAATTTCTTAGTGCGTGTCGATTGTTTTTATTTGTCTGTGTAGTTCCGCGGTCCTTATTTTGGATAGGGACTGTGATTGCTGCATGAGGATGTGAGCCAAGTTGTTGACATTTCGCTCTCAGCTCCAGGTTGTGACGGCTTCAGTTACAGAGCTTGAAGCTGCAGTGGATGGGCATCACTGCTGTGGGCCGGCCGTGGGGATCCAACCGGCGTCTAGCACGACCGAGTCCTCCGATTAGTCCCCTTTAGTGGACAGCCTAGTTACTGCGCGTACTGAGGTTGACCCTACCTGTGGTGGAGGTCGCCTCAAATTGCTCTGAGCACCGTGGGACTTAATGTCTGAGGTCATCAGTCGCCTAGAACTTAGAACTACCTAAACCTAACTAACCTAAGGATATCACACACATCCATGCCCGAGACACTATTCGAGCCTGCGACTGTAGCAGTCGCGCAGTTCCAGGATGTAGCGCCTAGAACCGCTCGGCCACACAAGCCGACGGAGGTCGCCTCGAGGAGTGGCAGATGGTGAAAGCCTTCATAGGGAGAAGCACGTAAGACCTCCCTGACTAGTCTGTTAAACAGGTTCCAGGTGCTGTCTGTAGCTGACACTATCTATCTGCCAGACGCAGTCCCTTGTCTTGTTTCAGAGGAAACCTGGCTGCGGGATACGGACAATCACAGAGGGTGGGATTTTTTGTACTTAGGACCTCCAATGTAAGGCGTGTTATGGGGTCCCTTAGGGACATGGCTCCCAAGGAGGAGAAGAAAGCCAGTGCGCAATCTGTGTGCAGTCATTCCAAGCGTTTAAAGGGTGCACCCATCAGTAGGTGTTGGCTCACGTTGGTACCAATGATGTGTGTCCCTTTCGATCGGGAGAAACTAACGCTGGTTTCGAGCAGCTAACAGAAGTTGTAAAGGCTGCTAGTCATACTTGTGAGATGAAATCAGAGGTCACAATTTGCAGCATAGTCCACAGGACCGAAGGTGGACCACTGGTGCAAAGGTAAGTGGAGCGTATGAATCAGAGGCTCAGATGGTTCTGCGACCGTGTAAGTTGCAGATTCCTCAATGAGCGCCGTAGGGTGGTGGGCTTTTGAGCTCCGCTGAATAGGTTTAAGAGTCCAATACACGCATGAGGCGGTTTCACTGATATCAGAAGCTGTGTGCCGTGGACTGGGAGACTCTAGAGGGCCTTGGGAAACGCAATAAGGGCTTTAGTCTCAAAAGGGGAACGTCGAACACAGGAAGAGCGTGGACACAGGAACCATCGGTATGACAGTTTTAACTCATCGTAGCTGTGTTTGGAAAGTTCTAGGGCTTCAAGAGCTAATAGACACTGAAAGCTGGTTAAAGCCAGAGATAAGCTCAGCCAAAGTTTTTTTTAAGAACCAAACAGTGTTCAGAAACAAATTTGAATCAAAATACTACACTCTATAAAGGCATATTATTTAACACATTGAAGGAACTTTACAAAAAAGGGAACATATACAGCTAAAGGAGATCACACACACACACACACACACACACACACACACACACACACACACACACACACACACACCACGTACACATACTCACAGAAAGAGAGAGACGTAAACAAAATTCAAATTCGGCGCCAATCTCTCTCGAGAACAAATGAACGCCGACGGGGTTAGGAAACACAACAACATAATGCTCACCGCGTTTTGCTAAGAAAAAATGAATTTATAAAGAAATAAATTTACATTGACATCGTTTGGTTTGCAGATGACAAGCTATCAGTGTAGGACACCATACAGTTGGTTCTGGAAAACCATATAATGTAAAATCATCGAACGAAGCAAAACGAACAAAAACTTTCTTTAGGCCTCACTTTGATAAATCAGTTATAACACAAAATACTTTCACTTTCTACAGTTTTCAGTAAACAAAAACCCACTGATGATCGCATAGAGGTGCTGAAACATGTTCGGGTGAAAAGAAAAAACAGTGTGTTTGCAAGAACCAGGAATCCATGTGATACAACACGCTAACGACAGTTGGCGGTGGTGTTTTTGTTGCTATTACAAGTAGGTTTCCTTGAAATGAAACTGAAGTAGATAGTTCGTATGAGTTAGTATGGGCAGAGGTCATTCTTGGCAACCGAAACAAAATAATAATTGAATCCCTTTACCGACCTCCCATCTCAAATGATAAAATTGCTGAAAGGTTCAAAAAACAACTTGAGTTTAATTTCAAACACATACTAGACTCATACAATTATAGCTGGTGGTAACTTTAATTTGCCCTTGATATGTTTGCGAAAATACGTGTTTCAATCTGGAGATACGCATAAAATATCATTCAAAATCGTGCTAAACGCATGTTGTGAAAATTATTTCGAGGTTTAGTTCATGTGCCAACGCGAATAATTAACAGTTGTTCAAATGGCTCTGAGCACTACGGGACTTAACATCTGTGGTCATCAGTCCCCTAGAACTTAGAACTACTTAAACCTAACTAACCTAAGGACATCACACACATCTATGCCCGAAGCAGGATTCGAACCTGCGACCGTAGCAGTCGCGCGGTTCCGGACTGAACGCCTTAACCGCGAGACCACCGCGGCCGGCAACAGTTGTGAAAATTCAATTGACCTCTTATAAACAAATAATCCTGAGCTAATAACGAGCATCACAACGGATACAGGGATTAGTGGATACATGGCTGTGGTAGCGAGATTGACAGCTGTAGTCCCCAAATCCTACAAAAATAAACGAAAAATATACCTATTCAAAAAAGCCGATAAGAATTCACTAGTCGCTTTCCTGAGAGACCATTTCCACTTCATCCAAATTAAAAATGTAAGTGTAGACATGGCTTGAATTCAAAGAAATGGTATCGACAGCAGTTGAGAGATTTGCCAAATATATAAACAAATGACGGAGCCTATCGCCCTTGGTACACAAAACGGGTCAGAACACCGTTGCAGAATCAACGAAAAAAAGCATGTCAAATTTAAACGAACGCAAAATCCAAGATTGGCGTTCTTTTACAGAAGATCGAAATTTAGCGCGGACTTCAATGCGAGATGCTTATAATAATTTCCTCAACGAACCTTTGTCTCGAAACATATCAGAAAATCCAAACAGATTCTGGTCATATGTAAAGTATGCCAGCGACAAGACACAGTCAATGCCTTCTCTGCACGACAACAATAGAAATATTATCGACAACAGTGGTGCTAAAGCAAAATTACTAAACACAGGCTTCCGAAATTCCTGCACCAAAGAAGATGAAGTAAATATTCCAGAATTCGAATCAAAATCAACTGCCATAATGAGTAGCTTAAAAGCAGATATCCCTTGAGTAGTGCAGCTACTTAAACTACTTAATAAACGCTAGTGATCCCGTACAGACTGTGTACCAACTAGGTTCCTCTTAGAGTATGCTGATACAATAGCTGCCGACTTAACTAGCATGTACAATCGTTCTCTCGACAAAAGATTCGTACCGAAAGACTAGAAAGTTGCACAGGCCACACCAATATTCAATAAAGGTAATGAAAAGCATGAGGTCATCCACATGAGTGCTAAGAGGAATCCGTTAAACTTCTATTACACGATAAATCAGTCAAATCTAAAGGATGTAAATTCAACTAAATACCTAGGAATTACAATTACCAAAAACTCAAATTGGAAAGAACACGTAGAAAATGTTGTGGGATAGGCAAACCAAAGCTGCGTTTCATTGGCAGAACACTTAGAAAATGTAACAAATCTACTAAAGAGAGTACCTGCACTACGCTTGTCCGTCCCCTTTTGGACTACTGCTGCGCAGTTTGGGATCTTTACCAGATAGGATTAACTGAGTACATCGACAAAGTTCACAGGAGGAGAGCTCTTTCTCTGTCATCACGGTATAGGGGTGTGGGTGACACGGGCATGAAACAGGGTTTGGAGTGGACATTATTAAAAAAAGGTGTATTTCATTGCGGCGGAATCTTCTCAAAAAATTTCAATCACCAACTTTCTCCTCCGAATGCAAAAATATTTTGCTGACACAACCTACAAAGGGAAAAACGACAGTCACTATAAAATAAGTGGAATCAGATCTCGCACCGAAAGACATAGGTGTTCGTTCTTTCCGCGCGCTCTTCGAGATCGGAATAATAGAGAATTATTGTGAAGGTGGTACGATGAACCCTCTGCCACGCACTTAAGTGTCATTTGCACAGTATCCTTGTAAACGTAGATGTAGATACCCAAACGAACAATGCGACAACTTCTGGTGCACCGGGAACTGTCAGAATGGAGACATCTGTTGCGGTTTCCATTGATGCTGCAGGCAGTCTTTAAATCGACATATCATCGCACTGCATTTACAAGTCGACTGATAAGTCATTGTTCCTGACAGCAGTGCGAACTAAAGGTACTAACTGAAGTACGCTGGGTAGAGAGTGTGTCTCACGTCCCGAGAGCGGAATGTAAAGCTTAGAGGCCCCGATATCGAACATCGTAACTATGTTTACTACAGAATTAATGCGAAATATGGCCTTAAGTCTCCCTATAGAGTTTAGTTGATAAACTGTACTAACGACTTACAGGTATACGACAGTAATGATGATACTTCAAAAAATGACGAAGATGTTTCATAGTAACATAGGCCTGCAATATCACTAGCGAATGTGATTAAGTCATTTCTGTCTCAACAAAAAGCCGGGCACGCACTGTTTAGCGGTAATGATTTGTCAGACGCGTTGTAACATCAACCAATAGCTGCTTTTACTTACTGACGCCTCACTATATTGATATATTGTTTGTGCGCTAATGAAAGTAGTCTGTTTCTAACTACCTACTCTAAATGAAAATATGAATTGTAGTACACAGCTACAAAATGTGTAATAACGTCTTTTCTTCTAATTTCAGAGACGGAAGTGTGCTGTAACTGTCATGAAGAAATAAATGAGGGTGAGTAAGCACTGTCAATGATTTTTTGTTTGTTTCACTAGTTATTTATGAAGAGTCCATGGCACTTGCTCGACCTGCAGAATGTTGGTCGTGTTACTCTGTACTGTCTACAAGTTGCCCTAAGGCTCTGGAAAGGTACAAGATAAATTTACCAGTAGTGAACTATTTCAACAAGGATAACATAAACCGGTGCAGTTCCTCATCAGTTCGGATTAGTTAAAACTTCGGGGCTGAGAGGCCTTGGTCGATATGTAAAACTTCTTCTTCATGACGTTTCGTTGCCTCCTGCGGACAACATCTTCCGAGGTGAGTCAACGACTGGCTGCCAGGCCGTAGAGGTCCTGTTAATATAGAATGCATAGAGGGCACCACCATACGTCACGTGGGAACGACTGAAAGTCTATCTCTCACTGATGTCATTATTCTCGATTCTCGATTGAAGGTAATGGATTGTCACATCGTTGGTGCAAAATCGACCATGTCTGACTTTACGGCTTCCTCTTTCCTGTTAAAATTATTGTTGTGTTTCTGAATCTCTATAGCTTCCCCACACATACGTGCATAATAATGCGACGTCCTGGCTAGCACGCACGCCTCACACAATTTTATTTCATGATCACCGTCTTTAAAAACGTGTTCCGCTACAGCTGATTCGCTCGTATCTGCCAGCCGACAGTTCCTTTTGTGTTCGAGCAAGGGGGAATTGGCACTTCTTTTCCTTGTTCCAATATAAACCTTCCCACAGCTATACGGAATTTTATACATCCGAGGTGTCGTGCGTCTTTCGCCCAAATTAAACACTCGCTAATTCTCTTGGTGAGTCTAAATATTGTTTCAACTTGAAAGTTGGCCAGGACTTTCCCCACACAGTCCGTAATATTACGAATAAATGGAAGAAAAACTCCCTTCGGAAGATGTTGCCCGCAGTTGGCAACGAAACGTCAGGAAGAAGAAGTTTTATTGATCGACCATGGCCTCTCAGCCCGGAATTTTCAACTAATTAAAACGACGGCCGTGAAAGCCTACACGTTATGAGTTTGGATGTTTTGTATCGCTGTCTTATCTTGTAGAGGCTAGTCTAGAGTTTCCAGGAGAGTTCATTAATCTTATTTTACATTACTGTATTGTGGGTGTTAATACTGCAACAAAAGAAACCATAAATCTACCTAATCTATCATTACATTTTATCCTATCATTTTGCAGTACGTATATCACAGCGTATACATCAGAGGACGCTGCCTAGCAGAAAGTGAGCATTTTTTTCCTATTGTTGTGGTCTTCAGTCCTGAGACTGGTTTGATGCAGCTCTCCATGCTACTCTATCGTGTGCAAGCTCCTTCATCTCCCAGTACCTACTGCAACATACGTCCTTCTGAATCTGATTAGTGTACTCATCTCTTGGTTTCCCTTTACGATTTTTACCCTCCACGCTGCCCTCCAATGCTAAATTGGTGATCCCTTGATGCCTCAAGACATCTCCTACCAAGCGATCCCTTCTTCTAGTTAAGTTGTGCCACAAAATTCTCTTCTCACCAATCCTATTCAATATTTCCTCATTAGTTATGTGATTTACCCATCTGTTCTTCAGCATTCTTCTGTAGCACCACATTTCGAAAGCTTCAATTCTCTTCTTGTCCAAACTATTTGTCGTCCATGTTTCACTTCCATACATGGCTACACTCCATACAAATACTTTCAGAAACGACTTCCTGTCACTTAACTCTACACTCGATGTTAACAAATTTCTCTTCTTCAGAAACGCTTTCCTTGCCATTGCCCGACTACATTTTATACCCTCTCTACTTCGACCATCATCAATTATTTTGCTCCCCAAATACCAGAACTCCTTTACTACTTTAAGTGTCTCATTTTCTAATCTAATTCCCTCAGCATCACCTGACTTTATTCGACTACATTCCATTATCCTTGTTTTGATTTTGTTGATGTCCATCTTATATCCTCCTTTCAAGACACTATCCATTCCGTTCAACTGCTCTTCCATGTCCTTTGCTATCTCTGACAGAATTACAATGTCATCGGCGAACCTTAAAGTTTTTATTTCTTCTCCCTGGATTTTAATAGCTACTCCGAATTTTTCTTTTGTTTCCTTTACTGCTTGCTCAATATACAGATTGAACAACATCGGGGAGAGGCTGCACATTTGTGTCTTGTCCTCGCTCTGCAGTACTCGCTCCATGACAGGCAAATGTAGGGATCTAAGTTTACTCCTAGGCTTGTAGCTACATTCGCATCTTCTGTGTATGCTGCAACCCACTGTAAAGTGCATGTTAGTATGTACTTTCCGTTGTAACGTGTATGTGGTTTCGTACTGGTCCATTCACAAATGGATGGCGTAAACAAATTACCTAAATGGCTCTGGTAATGCCCATATTTTGTTTTCGCGGTCCCTACGGGAGCGATAAGCAGGAGATTGTAATATGTCTCAAAATTCCAACTTAACGCCGGTTTTTGAAGTTCTTTAAGTAGTTATTCGCAGTATATTTCGCAATTATTTTCAAGGATCTGCCAGTTCAGCTTTCTATGTGTCTCCTTGACGCTCTCTCATTGGGCAAACAAGTCTGTGGCCGTTCACGGTGCCATTTTTGTATGCTTTCTGTATCCGCATGTAGTTCTGTTTTGTTCTATTTTGCGGAATGTTCGAACTTCCAAATTTGCTAAACGTGTGCCGACATCTGCCACCTGTTTCACCTTCGTTGCTGAAACATTGTCCATCAAGACATGTGAGGCACAACGTCGTCTGATGCAACAGCCCCCCCCCTCCCGCCTGCACTACTGATATAACAGCGCCACTAAAGTGCGAGCCGGTGTATCCAACGAATACGAATAACCGGAATATGGCGCGTTGTCATGTGATGACGACGGGCGCTGAATACCGCCTAGGGATCAAAAGAATGTCCTTTCCAACTTGAAAGCAGAGGAGCAAAGTGTGTAGACAACTAACATGGACGCAGGTTCAACTGCCTTCACAATATTCTCGCCAATGCCCTCGGAACCGGCAGTGAATGCACAGAATAGAAAGCTACTGATTGACTGTGAAGAATCTCAGATGCTCAATAGATCGACAGTGCTAGATACAAGGATTTGACAAAAATATGGAAACACCACAAGAAATGCGTTCTTGAACACAAAAGCGGAGATCATGAGCGGCACGTCTGAGATTTATTCACTACGTTGCAAGTGTCATCCGTGGTCAGAATAGTGTTATGTTCAGTTGTGAATGCATTATGTCGGAGCTAATTGAGTCTGTAAGTGGGGAAATTGTTGGTGCTCATATCCAACGGAATTGAAATGTTCGTGTTTCAAGAGGCACCGTATCGACTATTTACACCACATACAAGATGGAAAATAGCAGGAACGGTGGAAAATTACAAACCGTGCTAACGAAATCCACATGACTATCTCGGCAACTTGTAGAATGCTAATTTTACTTTCAAAACCTAAACATAAATGCCTTTGAAACGTATCGGATGAACGCCATTGACCAGTTACCTAAGTGCACAGGTGCCACTCTCTTCGTTTACCACGGTGGGCAGCATGCCAAAGGCCATCTTACGTTTGTGAGATGCCGCTACTTCCACAAACACTGATATTTCAGCATCTCATCTAAACGGCACTCAAGGACAATCCTGCTAATTCGCTCTCGTAGGTACACATTAATTATCCAAATCACTGTTATATTGTGTCGACCTGCGAATTAAGGTTGGTTAACAACGTAAACAAGTAACAAACGGCAATATGCTTCAAACGAAGCTCAGGGGCGCTTTGTCCTTTAATAAACAGCAATTACAATAGCAAGGGACTGATAGTTCAGTTATGTTTGGCACCTAACGTTTAGGATGAGAGCAGAAGAAAGACTGCAGTATTAGGCGAACGTCTTCTCTTACATGCCTTGTATGATGCTTCCATCTGTTATGTTAAATATAATTCTTCACACAAATCAAATACTCAATACGAAGAGAATCTTTACTCACGTACGCCATTTCTAGAACTCCAGAAATCTATCTCAAGAACTTGGTAGCTACAACACGGAAAAATAATATGTAGAGAAACTTTCACTTGCATTAATCAATTTTGGATTGCCACACGGGGCTTTCAATAACGACTCTAAAGTATACTCTAGCTCGTGTACACATAATGAATAGAATAAAGATCTGGATTGATCTACACACATTCAAAGTCACCTCTTAGTTGTACATCTTACTGGGTGTAATATTTGCAGAATAACCTTTCGCTACTCAGATGCTGCTTCGGACACTGGGAGTAGCCTCCGAAAAGCGACAATACTCTGAAATTACTATATTAGATAAGAAAATGAACATTTTTTCCAAGCGTCCATCTCTGTGACCTGACACTCAGGCATCCCAGAAGTGACTTTTACACTATTGGCCATTAAAATTGCCACACCAAGAAAAAATGCAGATGATAAACGCGTATTCATTGGACAAGTGTATTATACTAGAACTGACATGTGATTAAATTTCCACGCAATTTCGGCGCATAGATCCCGAGAAATCAGTACCCAGAACAACCACCTCTGGCCGTAATAACGGCCTTGATACGCCTGGGCATTGAGTCAAACAGAGCTTGGATGGCGTGCGCAGGTACAGCTGCCCATGCAGCTTCAACATGATACCACAGTTCATTAAGAGTAGTGACTGGCGTGTTGTGACGAGACGGTTGCTCGGCCACCATTGACCAGAATTTTTCAATTGGTGACAGATCTGGAGAATGTGCTGGCCAGGGCAGCAGTCGAACACTTTCTGTATCCAGAAAGCCCCGTACAGGACCTGCAACATGCGATCGTGCATTATCCTGCTGAAATGTGGGGTTTAGCAGGGACAGAATGAAGGGTACACCCAACGGTCGTAACACATCTGAAATGTAACGTCCACTGTCCAAAGTGCCGTCAATGAGAACAAGAGGTGACCGAGACGTGTAACCAATGGCACTCCATACCATCACTCCGGGTGATGTGCCAATATGGCGATGACGAATACACGCTTCCAATGTGCGTTCACAGCGATGTCGCTAAACACGGATGCGACCATCATGATGTAGTAAACATAACCTGGATTCATCCGAAAAAATGACGTTTTGCCATTCGCGCGTTTAGGTTCGTCGGTGAGTACACCATCGCAGGCGCTCCTGTCTGTGATGCAGGGTGAAGAGTAACCGCAGCCATGATCTCCAAGCTGATAGTCCATGCTGCTGCAAACGTCGTCGAACTGTTCGTGCAGATGGTTGTTGTCTTGCAAACGTCCCCATCTGTTGACTCAGCCATCGAGTCGTCGCTGCACGATCCGTTACAGCCATGCGGATAAGATGCCTGTCATCTCGACTCCTAGTGACACGAGGTCGTTGGGATCCAGCATGGCGTTCCGTATTACCCCCCTTAACCCACCGATTCCATATTCTGCTAACAGTCATTGGATCTCGCCCAACGCGAGCAGCAATGTCGCAATACGATAAACCGCAATCGGAAACGTGATGGTACGCATTTCTCCTCCTTACACGAGGCATCACAACAACGTTTCACCAGGGAACGCGGGTCAACTGCTGTTTTCCTCATGTCATCACGTTGTAGGTGTCGCTACCGGCGCCAACCTTGTGTGAACGCTCTGAAAAGCTAATCATTTGCATATCGCAGTATCTTCTGCCTGTCAGTTAAATTTCGCGTCTGTAGCACGTCATCGTGTGGGACGTCATCTTCATGATGTGGCAACTGCAATTGTCAGTAGTGTACTGCCGAGAGCGCCACCATCTTAGGTGATGCCCCATCCACCATACATATGCTGCCACACTCAAGAGTCACAGCAGATGTAGCTGTTTTGGCAAAGAATGAACCAGGGGAATCTGACACATTAGGTACTGCCCTCAATTATCTTCTTTATATCATAATTAAAATAAATAGTTCTTTACCTGAAGGTCCTTCTAGAACAATCGAGTCATTTTTCTGTGTTCCGACGGAAACGCTAAGCCCGTGTAACTTCCGTTTACTTTACTTTCGCGTTCTCGCTCTAAGCAACTACCTGCCTCCCATATGTATTGTCAGTTTCCCCGCCTCGTTTGTTTAATTTCAAGTGCTCCCTCTTACTTTAACTGGAGGGAAAAGTAAATAGTTTATTTCACGTCACCTTATGGATGACGTTAAATTCTCTTCTATAAAATTATAGTGAAGCCTTTAGTTATGGAAGGTTACAAGCCGCCTGGGTTGTCTCCATTTATGCTAAATTTATCTGCCTCTTGTCATGACTGGCGATAGGCAGGACACTTAAGTTGTATCTATTTAAAGTCTCATTTCGTTGTTTTTTACGGGGCAATGTATTTTATAAAATTTCAGAGGTCATCAGTAAAGGGGCTCTGAATGCGGTGGGCACTCAAAGCTTTGTGCTGGTTTGCGCGTGTCAAACGGCCACTGGCGGAAGCTCATGAAACCTACCGGCCCTTTTCAGTAAGATGGGCTTAGCGGTATGTGGAACGACTTGTCTTTTGGGACTGCCTAGGGCAACAGTTTCAAGTGCTTGGTGGGGTACTATAGTTTATGGTGGAAAAGTACAAGTCTTGCAATGTTGGGCAAACTGCGGTGAGAGAGGGGGTATCGCAGAGGGCATGTCTCCTTGGTTTAGCCTCGGGAAATTCAGAAGATTCACCTTCGTCGGATATTGTCAAACTGGAATTTGTAGGACAAAATAGCGAGGAAGATGAGCTCTGATTGGCCAGTGTGACTGATGACATTCCGTGGGAGCGGGGGCGAGAGTGTGGATTTTTTAAACTGGACACGGGCACGCTATTCGCGGGAAAGAGTTGCATTTTTCCTGATTGGCGTTTCCGGGCAGATTGGCGAAAACTGATGAGTCTGGAGCTGGTGGAAAATGGATTGATTGTGGATGGTATCTGAGTCCTGACGACTATGATTCCGATTCTCCACTAAGACCACGGTCCTCCGCCTTACCTCGACAGCAGATTTTGGTGAGAGGATACAACACCACGGCACACTAGATGGGGGTTAATGTTCAGACAGAAAGTTACCATTGCCACAGCTCCACTGATTCATACCTTAGTATCAAATGGTTCAAATGGATCTGAGCACTGTGGGATTTAACATCTATGGTCATGAGTCCCCTAGAACTTAGAACCACTTAAACTTAACTAACCTAAGGACATCACACACATCCATGCCCGAGGCAGGATTCGAACCTGCGACCGTAGCAGTCGCGCGGTTCCGGACTAAGTGCCTAGAACCGCGAGACCACCGCGGCCGGCGCCTTAGTATCGTTTGATGTGATATTCCGTCGGCCACTGGCGTTTATAAATTAATCTTTGAGTTCTATTGGATTAATGATTTAATGTGCAGCAAGGATACCGTAGCCATCCCTCTGCTTGCCTATCTTGTTAGGTGTCGTGAGTAGTAACTTCGTTTCTAGTAGGATGTTCATGGCAATACTTTTTAATTGTTTAATATAATAAATTATCGGTTTAAGGAGCACGTAGTTCCCTTCAATTTACTGATTTGTGCTACTGATTGAACAGATAGTTATATAGTAGGGTTACTGCAATTTTCCACATTATGCTTCTATGCTAAGGTATTTCAAGTTAGCAATTCCGCTTCGTAATTTGCAGTTAACATTGAGTCTTAAGGGGAGTGTGACGGAGTCTGAGCAGGTCCATTACTCCGATGGGATTCACAGTCTCACACGCCGCAGGATATTTTGGTTATTCCTATTATTATCAAATATAAGTGAAAATGAAAGTAGAGAAGGATACATTTACACAATACAACGTAACGTAGGTGCTACGTTACAAGAGAAAGAGGAAAAAAGTCATTTTCTAAGTCACAACGCGAACGAAAGTACGAGTATGTGTCGAGTGATCCTGATTTATGGTCATTGAAGAGGATTGTGACGAAATATAGGAGAACAGCAGCTACAAAAGTCACCGCAGAACTGAAAGTCGCACTCACGAACTCTCTCAGCTTCAAATCAACACGAAGGGAGCTCCATAAGCAGGGAACTGCAGGACGAGGTGGAATTTGAGAACCGTTCATCAGTGATACAAATGTCCGTAATAGGAAAAAGCGGTGTCGATCTCATATAGATCTAAGTGGATTATGGAGAAAATCATTCGGTTGGATGAGTCTTGTTTCAGACTGTTTTCAGCTTCTGGCCGAGTGTTTTTCCCAATAAAAATTGTAGGGCTTCATTGACCATTTCTTCGTCACAATGTTTGTTCCCCAGTGGTGATACTGTGTTCCAAGACGACAAGGCCGATACTTACGCAGCTCGGATTGTCCAGGACTGGTTTTGTGAGGACAAGGGTGATGTGTGGCATCTTCCCTCAGATCTCAGTGTTATTCAGATTTCGTGGTTTATTTTGGAGGGAAGGGTAGATAATCGCTTTTCACCTTCGCCATCGTTTCCTGAATTTGCCTCTGTTTTCAGAAAGAATGGTATAGTATTTCCTTGACAACGGCACAAGACCTGTATTTATCCATTCAGAGACGACTGAGAGCTATTTTGAACACCAACGATTTTCCTACACCGTATGTTTTTCGTGTCCCCATCTTCTTGTCCACCTACTGTAAGAATGGTGGTGGTAGGAAAATGTTGATATCACAGAACCAGTATGGATGGAGATGGTGATAGTATTACCAGCAGTAACAACGACATTAACAGTAATTTTTGCAGGATTTGTAAAAATATATTCATTATTATAAAAAAAGAATTGTATGCACAGAAAGGCCCTGTTGCAGAATATTACGTAATAAATTATGTTGCAGTGCAAATAAATAAATAAATGTAGCACTTTATGGGGAAAATTTCCTTTCATCTGTTCTTCGGAGTTTCTTTGGCATCTTGCGAAGTCACACACAGAATCCATGCGCTCTTCACCACGTGTGGTTCGCGACACCAGCTATACGATGTACTGCTACACATACTTAATCAGAAACACTTGCTGGCGGACCGGATTAGTTCTCTGCTCTTCTACACTAGCAGTCATTGTAAATAATGGTCTCTATCCTCACTTTGACTTGCGAGGCATGGTTAAACTTCTCACAACTCCAACTTTCATGAAAGATCCTGTGATTCGGCCGTCGAACTGGAATATGTTCACCGTGAACGTTTAGCACATTCCCTCCCACTGATTACTAATCACTGTTGCCAATCATTACCACGACAACAAACAGGAACACGGTTCAAAGTCAGCAGGGACAGAGTCAGACAAGAGCATCACTGTCAAGTTCCCATCGAAACAAATAAAATTTCGTGGCTTCTATTCAACTTCACCAGGTCAACCTGGAATCCGCACCCATACAATCGAACGCAATTCCTCAGTTTTCAATATTGCAGGAAATAGCTCGATAGAGCACGCAGGAACACCATCTCATAGCTTTTGAGTTACACAACGAAAACACCATTTCCACCGCAGATGGCACATACAACACTGGCCATTAAAATTGCTACACCACGAAGATGACGTGCTACAGACGCGAAATGTAACCGACAGGAACAAGAATCTGTGATATGCAAATGATTGGCTTTTCAGAGCATTCACACAATGCCGCTGCTGACATAAGGAAAGTTTCCGATCGATTTCTCATACACAAACAGCAGTTGACCCGCGTTGCCTGGTGAAACGTTGTTGTGACGCCTCGTGTAAGGAAGAGAAATGCGTACCATCACGTTTCCGACTTTGATAAAGGTCGGATTGTAATCTATGGCCATTGCGGTTTATGGTATCACGACATTGCTGCTCGTATTGGTCGAGATCCAACGACTGTTAGCAGAATATGGAATCGGTGGGTTCGGGAGGATAATACGGAACGCCGTGCTGGATCCCAACGGCCTCGTATCACTAGCAGTCGAGATGACATGCGTCTTATCCGCATGGCTGTAACGGACCGTGTAGCCACGTCTCCATCCCTTAGACGTTTGCAAAACAACAACCTTCTGTACGAACTGTTCGACGACTTGTGCAGCAGCATGGACTATCAGCTCGGAGACCATGGCTGCGGTTATTCTTCACGCTGCATCACACTCAGGAGCGCCTGCGATGGTGTACTCACCGACGAACCAAAACGCGCGAATGGCAAAACGTCATTTTTTCGGATGAATCCAGGTTATGTTTACTACATCATGATGGTCGCATCCGTGTTTAGCGACATCGCTGTGAACGCACATTGGAAGCGTGTATTCGTCATCGCCATATTGGCACATCACCCGGAGTGATGGTATGGGGTGCCATTGGTTACACGTCTCGGTCACCTCTTGTTCTCATTGACGGCACTTTGAACAGTGGACGTTTCGACTGAGATGTGTTACAACCCGTGATTCTACCATTCATTCGATCCCTGCGAAACCCTACATTTCAGCAGCTGGATAATGCACGACCGCATGTTGCAGGTCCTGTACGGATCTTTCTGGATACAGAAAGTGTTCGACTGCTGCCCTGGCGAGCAGATTCTCCAGATTTCTCACCAACTGAAAACGTCTGGTCAATGGTGGCCGAGCAACTGGCTCGTCACCATACGCCAGTCACTACTCTTGATGCACTGTGGTATCGTGTTGAAGCTGCATGGGCAGCTGTACCTGTACACGACATCCAAGCTGTGAGACAATCCCCAGGCGTATCAAGGCTGTTATTACGGCCAGATGTGGTTTTTCTGGGTACTGATTTCTCAGGATCTATGCACCCAAATTGCGTGGAAATGTAATCACATGTCAGTTCTAGTATAATATATTTGTCCAATGAATACCCGTCTATCATTTGCATTTCTTCTTGGAGTAGCAATTTTAATGGACAGTAGTGTAATACCTAGGCCTCACGATGGCTACCGACCAATCCCTTGATTTATCGAGCCCCAGACTGCCTTTTTGACAGCCAGACTCAGTAAACGCAAGTAGGTAATTTCATCGGTCATTACCCACTCCTGAAAATCAATCCACTTCAAAATAATTCTTGTTGTCTGGACTTTTCATATGTTTATTTCTAACCACTCGATTGGAACATTCTGGAAGAAATTTACTTGCCCTTGAGGCTGTGCAGGGATTGAAACAACGCATTTAGGACGTTTGGGGAAACACCAGAGCATCACCTCCAAGCTGGAGAAACTTCCTTTCCACTGGTACCGATTCTGGCACAGACAGTAGCCACAAGAAGAGCACGCAGAGGCGGGCAAGAAATGATGTGACACGACGGTTGTGCAGTGGTACGAACACGCCGCTGAAGCTGCGGGTGTGCCGCGCAGATAACTGCTTCCTGGACTGGAGCGACGGGGAGTGCTGCCACGAGGAATGCAGTGCGGAGCCGCCGCTTTGCGTGGTGTGCGGCGAGCCCGTGAGGGAGGGCCGCAACCTGCTGGCCGAGGAGCTGTGCCACCTGCTGGCCGAGGGGTCGCCGGCGCCCAGGGGCTCCGCCATGCGGCCCTCGCCCTCCACCGCCACGCTCGCCTCCACCTCGTCCATGGCCACCTCGCGAGTCGACAGCATCAAGGACGACGCCACCAGGTAGACGCCCAGTTACATAGTTCTTTACCAGGTTGCGCTCCGTGGGGTGGGTGCACGCAACGACTGTGGTTATATTGGGTTAGATAGAGCGGCAATCAGTCGTGGAATTAAGTTGCTTTAATATGACATTTATAGTCACAACGCAGATCAGATTTCGACCTGTCAGGTCATTATCAATGCAGTGCGGAATTGTAGCAGTTGTTCGTGCTCAAGTGAATGCTTGCACAGTTCAACCATTACTGTGTAAGAATTCACTTGAGCACGAACATCTGCTACAATTCCGCACTGCATTAATAATGACCTAACACAGGTCGAAATCTGATCTGCGTTGTGACTATAAATGTCATATTAAAGCAACTTAATTCTTCGACTGATTGCTGCTCTACCTAACACAACATATTTCTTTATTCGCGTAAGACAGGCATCTGCTGCTGAAAA
Source organism: Schistocerca gregaria (assembly GCF_023897955.1). Taxonomy (NCBI): domain Eukaryota; kingdom Metazoa; phylum Arthropoda; class Insecta; order Orthoptera; family Acrididae; genus Schistocerca; species Schistocerca gregaria. The sequence continues at coordinate 291,594,130 of NC_064927.1, forward strand.
ACTACCGTCTTGAGAATGTGGATGTGTGGACGAATCGTCTCTGCCTTTGAAAAGCTCCTTTATTTCGCTCAGCAAAGGACCTGGAAGAGCAGCTGAATGGATTTGACAGTGTCTTGAAAGGAGAATATAAGATGAACATTAACAAAAGCAAAACGAGAATAATGGAATGTAGTCGAATTAAGTCGGTTGATGCTGAGGGTTCAAAAATGTTCAAATGTGTGTGAAATCTTATGGGCCTTAGCTGCTAAGGTCATCAGTCCGTAAGCTTACACACTACTTAACCTAAATTATCCTAAGGACAAACACACACACACCCTTGCCCAATGATGCTGAGGGAATTTAAAAAAAAAAAAAAATGGTTATGTGGCTCTGAGCACTATCCGACTTAACTGCTGAGGTCATCAGTCCCCTAGAACTTTGAACTACTTAAACCTAACTAACGTAAAAACATCACACACATCCATGCCTGAGGCAGGATTCGAACAAGCGGCCGCAGCGGTCGCGCGGTTCCAGACTGTGGCGCCTACAACAGCTCGGCCATTCCGGCCGGCGAGAGAATTAGATTAGGAAATGAGACACTTAAAGTAGTATAGGAGTTTTGCTATTTGGAGAGCAAAATAACTGATGATGGTCGAAGTAGAGAGGATATAAAATGTAGACTGGCAATGGCAAGGAAAGCGATTCTGAAGGAGAGAAATTTGTTTACATCGCATATAGATATAAGTGTCAGAAAGTCGTTTCTGAAAGTATTTGTATGGAGTGTAGCCATGTATGGATGTGAAACGTGGACGATAAATAGTTTAGACAAAAATAGAATAGAAGCTTTCGAAATGTAGTGCTACAGAAGAATGCTGGAGGTTAGATGGGTCGATCACATAACTAATCAACAGGTATTGAATAGAACTGGGGAGAAGAGAAATTTGTGGCACAGCTTGACTAGTAGAAGGGATCGCTAGGTAGGACATATTCTGAGGCAGTTTAGTATTGGAGAGTAGCGTGGAGGGTAAAAATCGTAGAGGGAGACAAAGAGATGAATACACTAAACAGATTCAGAATGATGTACGTTGCAGTAGGTACCGGGAGATGAAGAACCTTGCACAGGATGGATTAGCATGGAGAGCTGCATCAAACCAGTCTCTGGACTGAAGACCGCAACAACAACACGCTTTCGCTGAGCGTAACAATATGCGCTCAGTCTACAACCTGTTGAAAGTTGTGATCTCTGTCTTAAGGTTCGTTAGCTGCAGTGTCACGAAACCCAACAAAAGTAAGTTATAGACAAAGACGAAATCTAAACCACAATCTTTGGTCAGTGAACAAGACGAGCAAGTGCAATTCTCGCTCGCTTCTCTGATTTTTTTAAAAGTAGCTGATTATTGAGTTTCGCCACAGTGCACAACGGAAACTTGGTCAGACTGAGATCAACAGCTCAGGAATATAGTAGGTTTTATTTATTATTTGCGGGTGGCCCAACAATTGAAAAACTTGTAGGACACTAAGGGATCTTCAAATTTAAGTGAAGAGTAACATGTGTAGGTTTTCTCTTAATGATTGACACAATCCACATACAATTAACACAAAGAAAAGTTCTCTATACGTTGAAAATGAAATCACACAGTGACGCGAACACCGTGGAGAGGTACCAAATTTTACGGAAGACCATAGAGAGAAAAAAACAAAACAATAATATCTTCATCTCTGGGCAGTTTTCTAATTCAGAGGTAACGAGACAAAAGAATCACAAATTGTAGCCAACAGCTTCACATAATGTGGGTCGCACTACCGCAACTGATACACTTAAATTTCCCCCAAACTCAGGTAGCGTATGAAGATGAGCCCGGACTGTGGCCGGGAGATGAACTGCTCAGAATCTTAGTTCAGTATTAGTTTAGCTCCCTCTACGAGTAATGTTCAAAAAATACTCTCCGTGGAGCGGACGACTCAATGTTTTTCCGCCGGCAGCGGTGGCCGAGCGGTTCTAGGTGCTACAGTCTGGAACTGCGTCACCGCTACGGTCGCAGGTTCGAATCCTGCCTTGGGCATGGGTGTGTGTGATGTCCTTAGGTTGGTTAGGTTTAAGTAGTTCTAAGTTCTAGGGGACTGATGACCTCAGATGTTAAGTCCCATAGTGCTCAGAGCCATTTGAACCATTTGATGAGCACACAGTAGTTACCAAGCCATGGTAAGCACCTTTCCTTTCCCATATCCTTGTGTCGTATGTGTTGTGCTTTGACGTTGTAGTTTGGTTTCTCTATGTAAATAGATGCATTGAAGTGCAACCTGCAATTTGTTCTCCTTTCCTCTCTTATTATTATTTACTAATTGAGCTGTCTACAAAAGGTTCATATTACTCTAAATGTATGTGGAATAACTTTAACGCAAGTTGCGAATTTTACTGTACACATTTCATCACGTGTAGACACTATGGACAAACTTATGAAGTATGCACAAAACTCCAAGGTATTAGAAGCAAATTCGTTTTTATGATACAGCTGATCCTCAGCACACTTAACTAAATATGTACATACATCCAGTTAATCTTTCATTCCAGCATAGAATGTATACGCACTTAACATAATGTATAATTATTGTTTGGTTGTGTTACATGCATGATGGACACTCATGTGACGCAATTACTACTAAAAGAATGAAATACATGCACACATTACATTGAAAGGATTTCTCACGTGTTTAGTATTAAGACTGAAAGTCCAGTTTTGCTTCACTGGAGGAACATATCCTTGCTTGGGTACCATGCCAAGAGTCGTACTACAATGTAGGTTCACCACGTTTATTACCGCCTGGCTTTTCATCACGTGTGTGCTATATGCGACAAAGGAAGTAGCTTACAAGAGCTCGTTTGACGAATACTTGAACACTGACCGTCAGTATGGTATCCATACCAGACAGGACTGATGGAGGAAATAGAGTACATTCGAAGAAGAGCAGCACCTTTCGTTACAGTTTGATCTAGCAAGCACGGAAGCGTCTCGTAAATGCTCAGCCAGCTGCAGTGGTGGCAGACTCTGCAAGAGAAGCATTCTATATGGCGATATGGACTACTTTTAATATATTGCTTTTTTCTAATTATATCTCACCAAAGACCACAAAGGTAAAATTTGAAATTCGATGTCACACGAAGGCTTATCAGGAGCCATTCTATACGCGAATCATTGGCGATTGGAACGGGAAAAGAGGGATGTGAAACTGGTACACATCTCGTAAGTCAGAGGGTCGAGGAACGAATGAGATGGGCTCTCCATGTCGTCGTCCTAGGCCTCTGGTACCAATCATCATGCAGGACTTGGTGGATGAGCATCATGAGTCTACTGTGCATATCTTGGCAGTTGTGGTAGCAGGCGTCTTGCCCCTCCCTCACGCACATGTCTGCGCACTCGAGAAGAGGTGAAAAAACTTCATTGACAGTTCTACCTGATCCAACCTATAGGCCGGGTCTAGCACCTTCTGACTTCCATCTTCTTGACCTAAGGAAGAATGTACTCCGCAGGAAGCAGTACGTGGATGGTGTGGAGGTTATTGATGCAGTAAGACGTTGAGTCCGACGTCGATCAGTAAAGTTTTAGAATGCGAGCACACAGACCCTCTCAGTATGATGGCGTAAAAATATCGCCTTGACTTGACGTCATGTTGAGAAATGGGGTTTTGTAGCCAAAAGAGTGGAGAACAAAATGGTGTGTTTGAAGCCTGGAAAAAACCAACCAGCTTTCAGAAAAAAATGTGTTGCCTTACTTACTGAAGCCCCCTCATACTTATTACATGTTCGTTCCGTTATTGTCAGAAGTCCCTCAAACGGTTTTACGAAATAATTATTAATATTACCTCAATCTAAAAACAGGAAAGAGAGAATATTGGTTGATTTTAAAATCAGAAATAAAGTTCCTCACAGTTGTGAACATACCGTGTGTCACTATAACATGCCAAAAAAAAGTACTGTTGTCTGCCTTCGCCGTAATACACTATATTTTTCTTGAAGACTGTCCGGATACCCTGTCATCTCTTCTTGTTCCATGATATCCTCATCGCATCTGTTATCATTCTCATCGACCATTTCCATTATATATTCGTTAGATTCTTCGCTCAAATTAATAGCACAAACTTTCATCTTCCTAATAACTGTCTCCATCTACTAATTTTCTTATCTCACCATTACACTCTTCAGTACCACAAATAGCAATAATATGCATATTTTCCCGGTCACTATGACCAGCTTCTGTTTACGCTACCTCTTCATTATACTCTTCCATGCACTCGCATTCAAGAGGACGACGGTTCAATCCCGCGTCTGGCCATCCTGATTTAGGTTTTCCGTGATTTCCCTAAGTCCGTGCAGGCAAATACCGGGATGGTTCCTTTGATAGGGCACGTCCGACTTCCTTTCCCATCTTCTCGTAAACCGATGAGACCGATGATCTCGCTGTTTGGTCTCCTCCCCCAAAACAACCCAACCCCAACACTCTTCCATCTCATAAATACCAATGTTATCATCTTGCGAATTCAAAATGCCAACTTCCTGTTCTTTATTACTCTTACCATGATTTAGATTTTTATATTTATCCCGTCACAATGCAAATATTACCCAAAATATTGCTTTGTACAGTTTGGATATTCTTTGTGAAATTTTTACAAATGACGAAAGGAAATACTTTGCAATTGAAGCCTTTTAATGACACAACAGTAAACCCAACTAATGTGAACAATTAGCATTCTTTCCCTCCGCACTATCATACTCAATAAGGTCTACTGCTTTGAAATATATCTATTACAAAAATCTGCTTTCTAGAATTTGTAATGCAGTACTATTTAACCAATCTAAATGAGGAAGGGATAATTAGAATACTGAACATGTGGTCGTTTGTTCTCCCTGATTTCCAGCACATAGGTATCATTTGGACAATGAAATCTTTGCACAGTAATAGTTTCTGATCTCCAGCTTGCTGCTAGCAAACTCAAAATAAGTTACCTTTCTCAGGAGTGATGTCTCTTTGTAGGTGAAATCATCCTTCATCTTCAGGTTACATATATAGAACATCTCGAGTGTAAATTTCCGTGCAGCACATCTCACATGGTAGCTGCTCACTTAGCCATGATCCAATACCCTCTCTCTACAATTCCACAGCCACTACTGAACAAGACTGCGCTTGTCTCAATAACGCAATCTCTGGAAACTGGAGACTGTATATTGTCCATGTTTTCAGCATTCAAAGATATTTAAAGTGGCAATATTCCAAATAACCAGATACTTTCATTATATTTGCATTCAAAGGTGCATCGTGTGGTAATATACGAACTTAACTTTATTTTCTAGCATTTCATTTAGTGTATAATCTTTCAATGGATATGTAAGGTCTCCTTAGGTGACGCCTAGAATACCGTCTTAAGCTATTAAGTATATAAATAAAATCTTCAAGCATACACTAAAAGAAGTAGAACAGAAAGAGAGTAGCGGAACTTCACAACCAAACGAAAAAGAAATCCCTGAGGCGTTCTTTGTATTTTTATATGTATCTATATGATGGCGTTTATCAAACTGAGCTTTTATCGAACTCAGTTCTATTATTGGTTACTCCATCTTATGTAATCAGTTAACATCTCGTTCCCAACAGTTGTCCCATATTTCGCAAACTTTCCTAAAATATAATTTTCTGTCTGTGGTATGGGAAATTTTATGATTTTTGGTAGTAGATATACATCTCGTCTACAACTCAATATTATAGCGATTTTGTTTTTGTTGTAATTATTATTCATGTTTAGGCCCTATTGGAGCACGCAACGTACAGCAATGGACATTTTTGAAGTTTTGCTTTAGATTTCCTTTGTGCCCACGTTACTTTCATTCTCTCAGAATGGCCTCTTTTCAGATCGCCAGATCAAGCTATTCTTCTTGTGTTTTTCTGACTGTACAACTTTCCAGTCGTATATTTACTGTGTAGGATATTTGCTGTCTTGTACCTCAATTGTGTTAGTGTTGTAGGCTCTCAGTTCTGTGTATTCTCAGACGAATTTTTGTAATGAATATCTTTTGTATGATTGAAATCTGTTTCGCTTTTGTGACAACCAATTTCGTAACCAATATTTTCGAGGATATTTGCCAGCATCATTTCACCTTAGCCTTTGAACTGAGAAACATTATTTTCCAGCATATGTTCTGACTTAGAATCATTTGATCGTCTCCAGAAGATGATCATTCTATTGTAATATTGGCTATAATTTCATTGATTTGTCAATTTTAAGTTCCGATTATACTTCGCTACTGTTGGATTACTTTTTCTAAGGCACAGTTGAAAAGTAGTGGAGTAGACTGTCACCTTCTCTCCGACCAGTCTTGATATTAAAATGTTCCGTTATTTTTCCCCTGAATTTTACCTTAGATTTTGTGTCTTTTGTGTCTCACTAATAGCTACAGTGGTTTTCAGGTTCATACCCAGTTTATTTTTTTCAGTGTTTGGAAGAGATAACTTCGAGTTCGTTGATTGATAGGTTCTTTTGAAAATCTACACTTTTACAAAGTACTTCCATATTACATATTTTTGACAACCCTTGATTTATTGTGAACGATATCTATTTGCAATGAAACTTGCTTGAAATTCGCCAGTTTTATGTGCAAACTGTTTTTGTGCTAGTCTCAGGAAATAATGAGAGATAATTTTGTATAGGACGGGAAGAAAGAAAACCACTGTATTTTTAAAAACATAAATTTTGCTTCCCTTTCTATCGGTATCTATGAAGTTTTCCAGTCCTGTGGAATTTCTCACTTTGCAAAATGTTTTATTTTATTTGTGTAACCTGATCTGATTAGGGCCATCAGGCTCTGTGTTAGATCGGACCAGGGTTTCACACATACATATTGTTAATGCCTGACATCCTGGCTGTTCTGCACAACTGGTATATTGTGCAGGTAGTATTAGAATGCATGGTGGCAGGTATAGGTGCAGATTGGGATGGCTGAGAGGAAAGAGGATTGGGAGGACATGGGTGGTTAGAGGCAGAGTATAAATTGTCAGATAAAAAGGGGAGGGAAAGATGGGCAGATAGAGTGGGGTGGGGCGATACACACAGAGAAGAGAGAGGAGAAGAAGGACAGAGAAAAATAGGGAGGAAGAGATGGACAGCTAAGAAACATCAGTTTTAATATGAGAAATAGTATTAAAATTATTTGATTGTCTACAGGGTGGTCCATTGATAGTGAACGGGATAAATATCTCACGAAAAAAGCATCAAACGGAAAAACTGCGAAGAACGAAACTCGACTAGTTTGAAGGGGGAAACCGAATGTTTTAGTTGGACGACTTTCTTCGCTTTGTGATAGATGGCGCTGTAATAGTCACAAACATGTAAGTACGTGGTATCACGTAACATTCCGCCAGTGCAGACGGTATTTGCTTCGTGATACATTACCCGTGTTAAAATGGACCGTTTACCAATTGCGGAAAAGGTCGATATCGTGTTGATGTACCGCTATTGTGATCAAAATGCTCAACGGGCTTATGCCATGTATGCTGCTCGGTATCCTGGACGATATCACCCAAGTGTCCGGACCGTTCGCGGGATACTTACGTTATTTAATGAAACAGGAAGTGTTCAGCCACATGTGAATCGTCAACCACGAGCTGCAACAGCTGATAACGCCCAAGTAGGTGTTTCAGCTGTTGTCGCTGCTAATCCGCACATCAGTAGTAGTCAAATTGCGCGAGAATCGGGAATCTCAAAAACGTCGATGTTGAGAATGCTACATAAACATCGATTGCACCAGTACCATATTTCTATGCACCAGGAATTGCATGGCGACGACTTTGAACGCCGTGCACAGTTCTGCCACTGGGCACAAGAGAAATTTCGGAACGATGGCAGATTTTTTGCACGCGTTCTATTCAGCGCGAAGTGTCATTCACCAACAGCGGTAACGTAAACCGGGATAATATACACTATTGGGCAACGGGAAATCCACGATGGCTGATACAAGTGGAACATCAGAGACCTTGGCGGGTTAATGTATGGTGCGGCATTATGGCAGGAAGGATAATTGGCCCCAATTTTATCAATGGCAATCTAAATGGTGGAGTGTATGCTGATTGCCTACGTAATGTTCTACCGATGTTACTACAAGATGTTTGACTGCATGACAGAATGGCGATGTACGTCCAACATGATGGATGTCCGCCACATAGCTGGTGTGTGGTTGAAGCGGCATTGAATAGCATATTTCAAGACAGGTGGATTGGTCGTCGAAGCACCATATCATGGCCCGCACGTTCACAGGATCTGACGTCCCCGGATTTGTTTCTGTGGGCAAAGCTGAAGGATATTTGCTATCGTGATCCACCGACAACGCCTGACAACATGCGTCAGCGCATTGTCAATGCATGTGCGAACATTACGGAAGGCGAACTACTCGCTGTTGGGAGGAACGTCGTTACATGTATTGCAAAAATGCATTGAGGTTGACGGAAATAGTTTTGAGCATTTATCACATTAATGTGGTATTTGCCGGTAATCACGCTGTAACAGCATGCGTTCTCAGAACTGATAAGTTCACAAAGGTACATGTATCACATCGGAGCAACCGAAATCAAATGTTGAAACGTACGTACGTTCTGTATTTTAATTTGAAAAACCTACCTGTTACCAACTGTTCGTCTAAAATTGTGAGACATATGTTTGTGACTACTACAGCGCCATCTATCACAAAGCGAAAAAGTGGTCCAACTAAAACATTCATATTTCTTTACGTACTACACGAATATGTAATAAAAAAGGGGGTTCCTATTCCAAAAAAACGCAGTTGATATCCGTTTGACCTATGGCAACACTATCTAGCGGGCCAACCAATGCGCCATCTGGTTTCCCCCTTCAAGCTAGACAAGTTTCGTTCGTTGTAGTTTTTTCGATTGACGCTTATTTGCTGAGATATTTGGGCCGGTCACGATCAATGGACCACCTTCTACAGTGACAATGTGAGTAACTAATACTAATTCTGAACTGATGCTGTTAGTACTAGCACTAGTAGTACTACTGCTACTGCTGCCACTAATGGTACTGATAATAATAATAATAATAATAATAACGACAATAATAACAATAATGATAGTGACAGATATAAAAACAATTGATAGTTGTTTGAAATAATTGCTTCCTGATACAGCACGTTCTGGGAAAAGAAAATTTAAAGAGTCTGCAGGAGCTGAAGAAACAGGGAAATGAACATTTGCTTGCTATCAATGTAATTTTTGATGGATTTTGGGAGTGCTGATTACAGGAGCTCTACAAGAATTCCGGCGTTGTTACTTTATAACTTGTATGAAGAACAGATATGACCAGGTCTTTTAATCGGTTCCCGAGGTCTGTTCGTATACTGCTTACCGGTTGCTGTCCGCTTGCTTTGAGCCAGTGAGCGATATGAGGCAGTTGGACGTGTTGAAGAACTTGTGAGAGCCGCATACACGACCCACCACTCGACGGCGCGCTGTCGGCTGGCAGGTCGGAGGGCGGCTCCCCGCCGGCGGCGTCGTCGCACCGGCCGCTGCGCTGCCCCCGCGAGCCGTGCCGGCGGCTGGTGGCGGTCACGGCGCTGCTGTCGCACTTCCGCTTCCAGCACCCGGACGTGCCCGTCGCCAACACGGTGCGCGGCGCAGAGACCACGCTGGCGCTGCTGCCCACCACGGTGCCGCTCGAGATGGCCACCTGCGTCGCGCTGCTCCTCGTCCACAGGTCAGACCACGGATCACCTGCGCGCCCGTCCCAAAGGAGGGCACGACATCACATCAAAGCTGCAGCGGTTACCACACAATTTATTATCGTGGCCGAGTCACTTTGGACTAATTCGATTCCACATTTACTTTTGTGCGCAAAGCTTAAGCACGAAAGCAACTTTCACATTGTGTGTCCTGTCAACAACCATAGTTTGATGAACCTTCGATACATAACCAAAGAACTGCAACATTATAGTAAGAAGGTAACTGAAAGAAATACGCAGTGAGACGAACAGAAATAGCACCTTCAACTATCGTTCAAATATCATAATTATACTGAACTCCTCGCGATTTATGATAGCCGCTGGACATTAAAAAAGGCAGGACATGGTTTCTTACAGGGTGTGCGATAATCAAGGATGGCAGTTCATGCCCTGCAATGTGTTCCTTTGCCGACCACAAAGTTGGTGAGGAGTTCTTGTCTCATAGCGTTTCATTCCTCTATCAGCTCGGTAGATAACTGTTGGATGGTCTTTCGTGCTTGTGGACGAGCGGCAATTAGTCTCCCCAAAGCATTCCACACACACATACAAAACTTGATGCTTTCCATGAGAACCGCTAAAATATCTCTCTCTTTCTCTCTTTCTCTATCTCCCTCCCTCCCTTATTCTTCTCTCTACACGAATACATCTCATCCTGTTACAACCTCTGTCCATCTCCTCCACTCGGCTCTCTGTCTATCTTCTCTTCCCTCCTGTTCCGTCTGTCTCCTGCTCCACCTTTCACTACCATCTCCCTCTTCCCCTACATTTTTTCCATGTGCTCCTTATACCCCCTACTCTCCACATCTCCTCCTCCCCCTTTCTGTCCATCTCTTTCTCCTTCTTTCTCTCTGTTCTTCTTCCTACTCTGCCTCTCACCATCCATCTTCTCCTCCCCTCCTCTCTTTCCCCTCAGCCATGCCCATCTATACCTGTATCGGCGGGAATGCATTCTGATACTACATGCATAACATACCAGTCATGCAAAACAGTCAGGATGTAAGGCGCTACTATTCGTTTTTACCCCATACCCCATTAATATGCACTACTAGCCATTTAAATTGCTATACCACGAAGATGACGTGCTATAGATGCGAAATTTAACCGACAGGAAGAAGATGCTGTGATATGAAAACGATTAGCTTTTCAGAGCATTCACACAAGGTTGGCGCCGGTGGCGACACCTACAACGTGCTGACATAAGGAAAGTTTCCAATCGATTTCTCATACACAAACAGCAGTTGACCAGTGTTGCCTGGTGAAATGTTGTTGTGATGCCTCGTGTAAGGCGGAGAAATGCGTACCATCACGTTTAAAAGTTTGATAAATGTCGGATTGTAACCTATCGCGATTGCGGTTTAGTGTATCGCGACATTGCTGCCCGCGTTGGTCGAGATCGAATGACTGTTAGCAGAATATGGAATCCGTGGTTTCAGGAGGGTAATACGGAACGCCGTGCTGGATACCAACGGCCTCGTGTCACCAGCAGTCGAGATGACAGGCATCTTATCTGCATGGCTGTAACGGATCGTGCAGCCACGTCTCGATCCCTGAGTCAACAGATGGGGACGTTTGCAAGACAACAACCATCTGCAAGAACAGTTCGACGACGTTTGCAGCAGCACTGACTATCAGCTCGGAGACCATGGATGCGATTACCCTTGACGCTGCATCACGGACAGGAGCGCCTGCGATGGTGTACTCAACGTCGCACCTGGGTGCACGAATGGGAAAACGTCATCTTTACAGATGAATCCAGGTTGTGTTTACAGCATCATGATTGTCGCATCCGTGTTTGACGACATAGCGGTGATCGCACATTGGAAGCGTGTATTCGTCATCGCCATACTGCTGTATCACCCGGTTTGATGGTACTGGGTGGAATTGGTTACACGCCTCGGTCACCTCTTGTTCGCACTAACGGCACTTTAAACAGTGGACGTTACAATTCAGATGTGTAACGACCCGTGGTTCTACCCTTCATTCGATCCCTGCGAAACCCTACATTTCAGCAGTTGTTGCATGTTGCAGATGCTGTACGGGCCTTTCTGGATACAGAAAATGTTCGACTGCTGCCCAGGCCAGTACATCCTCCAGATCTCTCACCAACTGAAAAAGTCTGGTCAATGGTGACCGAGCAACTGACATGTCACATTACGCCAGTCACTACTCTTCATGAACTGTGGTATCGTGTTGAAGCTGCATGGGCAGCTGTACCTGTACATGCCGTTAAGCTCTATTAGACTCAATGTCCAGGCGTATCAAGGCCTTTATACGGTCAGAGGTGGTTGTTCCAGGTACTAATTTCTCAGGATTTATGCACGAAAATAGCGTGAAAACGTAATCTAGTGTAATATATTTGCCCTATGAATACCAGTTTATCATCTGCATTTCTTCTGCTGTAGCAATTTTAATGGCCAGTAGTATACAACAGCGCAACATGAAGATTTGCTAGCATGTGTTCAAGCATTCATTTCTCACGGTGCTTCTTCTTTTTAGTTGGTCTTTGTTTCTTGTGACTGAATTGTAATATGAGAAGCTCCCCTGTTGGGCACCCTGTGAGCGCGACACAACACTACCTGCAGGACTTCGCGGTCGTCGCACGGAGCGCGGACCGTGGTGCCGCTGCCGGTGCTGACGTCACGCACGCGCCTCCTGGTAGGGTCGCCACTGGCGACGGCTGCCGGCCCGGCACAGCAGGCCACCGCGGGGGAGGCAGAGGGCGCGCTGGGCGCCGCGCTGCTCGTCTGGCTATGCGACGTCGAGGGCGGCAGCTGCACCTACAGGTGGGCCACTCCACAGGGTACGTGCTAAGGAAGGGCATGGCGTCCCTTTGATAACGTCGCCTCCAGGTTTGTCAGTGGTCCCTTCACTTCTGGGGGGCGTTCGACACAGTTCCGCACTGTCTTTTGGAGAACCAGATACGATTTCACAGAACACCAGACTCGGTGCTTAATTGGTTCCAGGACTTCCTTGCAGACAGAACTCAAAAAGTTTTTCTTTGCAGATAAAACTGTCTTGTCTCATATTAATTTCGGGAGAATCTCAAGGAACTAAATGGTGTGCTTGCAGGTGTTCTACTCATTTGTTTCACTGAACATTTGAGACAGGTTCTGACTTCGTGTTATTTCCTGATTCAATGAAAATGATGATGATGATGAGATCCCATACTCCGAGGAGCGTAGGAGACGTTGTGGGACACACGCACATCCGACTAGGCAATGTCCTAGCGGAGGTGGTTTTGCCATTGCCTTCCTCCGACCATAATTGGGATGAATAATGATGATAAAGACGACACCACAATGCCCAGCTATCTCGAGACAGAGAAAATCCCTGACCCCACCGGGAATCGAACCCGAGACCCCATGCGCGAGAATGAAAATACAGCCGCAGCCGAATAGTGAAATTCTGCATGGCCCGCTGAGGTGTCGGAACATGTAAGCTGTCTATGGCCTCCTGTATGGCTGTTTCCAGCTCAGAAATCGTTTTCGGGTTATTGATGTAACGCCTTGTATTTAATATAGTCCCACAAAAAGGAGTAACATGTGTACAGATCCGGTGAATATGGCAGCCTATCGAGGCCCACGCCAACGGTCCCCAAAGCGCTCCTTGGGGACATCCTCGTTTGATGGGATCGAGCTTCGTCTTGCATGAACAACATCTTGTCAAAATCAAGGTCACTTTAGATAATAGGGATGAAATCATCCTCCAAAGCCTTCACTTACCGTTTGGTAGTCACCGTGTCGTCATGAAATATCGCACCGATTATTCTGTGACTGGACGATGCGTAGCACAAAGTCATCCGATAAGGGTGAAGAGACTTATCGATCGTGAAATGCGGTTTCTCGGTCCCCCAAATGTGCCAATTTTTTCTTATTGACGAACCCACCCAAATGAAAGTGGGCTTCGTCCCTAAACCAAACTATATTCACATACTAATTCCCATCTTGCCCTGCGGCCAACTGTCCACTTTGAACCTCCTAACGCAAACCGTTCAGTAGTTATAGTTCAATAATTGTCACCCTGTGTTATGAAAAAACCAACTGCGTGGCCATGGGTAATATACTACCATCGGTCGCGCCCAACCGAAACATGGAACATTCGATATCTGACAGTGATTCTTATTCCCTGCCCAACCCTATTTACTGATACGGCGGAAAGATCAGAGATACTTGGGCCTGATACCACGGCCGCAGTTCGCTCCTGTGGAGGGCCACGCTGCAGCCACAGGCACGTTATGTGGGCCTCTCCTCTGACGCGAGCATGCATGCTAATAATGTGATTCGACACTTGTCTGTTAGCTCTCACGATCTGACAAAGGTATTGACAAGCACGATTAACAATAGACTTATGGATCTTGATTGTGTTACCCTTTGGATTTGGATTCAAACAATGGCTCAAATAGCTCTGACCACTATGGGACTTAACATCTGTGGTCATCAGTCCCCTAGAACTTAGAACTACTTAAACCTAACTAACCTAAGGGCATCACACACATCCATGCCCCAGGCAGGATTCGAACCTGCGACCGTAGCAGTCGCGCGGTTTCGGACTGAGCGCCTAGAACCGCTAGACCACCGTGGCCGGCAAGAATTTGGATTGCTCTGTTTGTGCATGCTTACAACGACTTTCACTAGCTCTAGATCTATATCTCACTATCCATTCACATCGTGAACTTTACCATGGCCGACCACATGAACCGGATATTCCTTCCACGGGTCTTTGTATCACTGGTAGTGCGATTGATCATTAGTTGTGTTACGCTGAGTAATATAGAAAAGAACACTTTGAACCAAGTGCCCTACATTCTGTTAAGTTCAAAACAGTGAGTTTCTGCCGAAACGTAGACGACTTTTTTGTAGTGTGTTCACATGGAGAAAAACACCTAGAAGAGTTCTTGGAACATTTAACCGCTATCCAAGTTTATGTAAAATTCACGATGGAAAAGGGGGCCAGTTATCTTTCTTCGATATATTAGTTATGAGAAGGCTCGACGGATGTCTGGGTCAGTTTACATAGAAAACCCGCGTATACTCTACCTCCACGATTCGAGTCATCTGTTACAAATAAATTCATTGTAAATGACTCGGGTTCACAGAGCTAGCTCACTTTCTATCAAGGAGAGCCTTCCGTAAGGTACGCATATCGTCAAATTGAACAGAGATTGCAGTGAAAAACAAGAACGCTGCACAAAGAAGTTGAAACATATACGCAGAAAGAAAAGCTAAGGAGTGCTTGCCTTCCGTATGGTGGCCCAATACCCGGATAGACTGATAACGCTATTATGCAAAACATGTAGCACTTGAATAAGTTGGCTGAGTCAATTGCGAAGTGGGTTAAAACGGAAACAACGACCCTGCTGAACAATCCACAGCTCATCACTAACCAATCACAGCGAAAAAACCTGAGGTAGCACCACAGCGAACTGTTGTAGGGAGTGTTATCGTTTGCATTAAATACAAATGGTGGTTCCATTGGTTTTTTTGGTCGGTGCCGTTTTTTGTGTAGGTTGGTTGTCACGCGAGAATACTCTAGCGAAAATAATCAGCACCAGCAGGGGATTGACATTTGGAGCAGGCAGTTGACCTAGAACATAAATACAGAGTCCGCGATTATGAATAGCAAGATTTGAGTCATGTTCCACGGGATCGCTGTTGTATATGCGCGGAATAAATATATGTGTACTCCATTCAGGAAGGACAGCCATCTGTAATTGTGGCCTTGCGGAAATCAGAGCATTGAGCATTCGTCTTCGATGCATAACTCATAGATAAGGATTCCCAATATAGTCCAGCAATTGTTTCATCACCATTTCGAGTTGAACCAACGTAATAAATTTCAGGACAGACGACTGTATGATGAGTGCAATAATTCAGGACTAACGCATCTTGTGCAAAGAAAGAAACGGTGGGGCGACGAAGAAAACTGCGAATCGCAGAGCTAGTATAGGTGGCCCAAGCACTCTCCAAAGTCTTCATTGTTCTGCTGCCAGACGCGCCTTGACGCGAAGAATGTCAATGGTTCCCTGTGGTTCATCGTTTGTGATAGCCTGCACTTCCATGTGTACAAACTACAGGTCACACAGAAACAGAAGGAACATTCGTCTTACAGTTCCTGAAAATTTCAGTTGGTGACTCCCAGACCCGAAACAACATACTGATGTTGGATTAGACGCATTTCCATCTAGGCGGTAGTGTACATTCTCTACCGGCAATGGGCGCCACGCAGCCTAGGCAGTACTGATTGGCTGTATCAGAAACCCCTGCAGTGTGAAGGAGTGACTGTGTGGTGCAACATGGCTACATTTGACTCCTCAGTCCATGTATGGCGATATATTCAAACCCAAGTGCATACATCATATGTAATCGCTGTGTGTTTTCAATGTTTGTTTCAAAAAATGTAATAATAGTTGATGCATGACGCAACCAACCACAAATACTTTTTGACCGTTTTATTTTACTGATATTAGCGGTTTCGGGCTACCATGCCCTTCTTCAGATGGCAAATATTTTTCGTTACATACACTATTGGCCATTCAGACAAATATATTATACTAGAACTGACATGTGATTACATTTTGCCGGCCGGGGTGGCCGAGCGGTTCTAGGTGCTACAGTCTGGAAACGTGCGACCGCTAGGGTCGCAGGTTCGAATCCTACCTCGGGCATGGATGTGTGTGATGTCCTTAGGTTAGTTAGGTTTAAGTAGTTCTACATTCTAGGGGACTTATGACCTCAGAAGTTAAGTCCCATAGTGCTCAGAGCCATTTGAACCATTTGAACACATTTTCACGCAGTTTGGGTGCATAGATCCTGAGGATACAGTACCCAAAACAACCACCTCTGGCCGTATAACGGCATGGATACGCACGTGCATTGAGTCAAACAGAGCTTGGATGGCGTGTACAGGTACAGCTGCCCATGCAGCTTCAACACGATACCACAGTTCATCAAGAGTAGTGACTGGTGTATTGTGACGAGCCAGTTGCTCGGCCACCATTGACCAGACGTTTTCAATTGGTGACAGATCTGGAGAATGTGCTGGCCAGGGCAGCATTCGAACATCTGTATCCAGAAAGGCCCGTACAGGACCTGCATCTTGCGGTCGTGCATTATCCTGCTGAATGTAGGGTTTAGCAGGGGTCGAATGAAGGGTAGAGCCACGGGTCATAACACATCTGAAATGTAACGGCCACTGTTCAAAGTGCCGTCAACGCGAACAAGACATGATCGAGAAGGATAACCAATGGGACCCCATACCATCTTGCTGGTTCTAGGCGCTTCAGTCCGCGACCGCTACGGTCGCAGGTTCGAACCCTGCCTCGGTTATGGATGTGTGTGATGCCCTTAGGTTAATTATGTTTAGGTAGTTCTACGTTCCAGGTGACTGATGACCTCAGATGTTAAGTCGCATAGCGCTCATTTTGAACCATCACGCTGGGTGGTAAGCCAGTATGGCGAAGACGATTACACGCTTCCAGTGTGTGTTCACAGCGATGTCGCCAAACACGGATGCTACCATCATGATGCAGTAAACATAACCTGGATTCATCCGAAAAAAATGACGTTTCGCCATTCGTGCACCCAGGTTTGTTGTTGAGTACACCATCACAGGCGCTCCTGTCTGTGATGCAGCGTGAAGGGTAACCGTAGCCATGGTCTCCGAGCTGATAGTCCATGCTGCTGCAAACGTCGTCGAACAGTTCGTACAGAAGGTTGTTGTTTTGCAAACGTCCCCATCTGTTGACTCAGGGATCGAGACGTAGCTGTACGATCCGTTACAGCTATGCCGATAAGATGCCTGTCATCTCGACTGCTAGTGATACGAGGCCGTTGGGATCCAGCACGGCGTTCCGTATTACCTTCCTGAACCCACCGATTCCATATTCCGCAAACAGTCATTGGATCTCAAACACGCGAGCAGCAATTTCGCAATACGATAAACCGCATTCGCGATAGGCTACAATCCGACCTTTATCAAAGTCGTAAACGTGATGGTACGCATTTTTCCTCCTTACACGAGGCATCGCAACAACATTTCACCAGACAACGCCGGTCAACTGCCGTTTGTGCATGAGAAATCGGTTGGAAACTTTCCTCATGGCAGCACGTGTGATTGGTCTGAAAAGCTAATCATTTGCATATCACAGCATCTTCTTCCTGTCGGTTAAATTTCGCGTCTGTATCACGCCATCTTCGTCTTGTAGCAATTTTAATGGCCAGTAGTGTATATGTTATGATTAACAGCATCTCGTCTACTGCACACTGCACAAGAATATTTGAGTATTTAGTGCCACTTGATCTGTTGTTTCATTAACAAGAATACTCTGGAGTGCTTCCATTTTAAACAATGAAGAGCCAAAAACACTGGTGCACATGTGTAATATCGTGTAGACCCCCGCCAGCACGCAGAAGTGCTGCAACACGACATGGCATTGACTCGATTATTGTCTGATCGAGTGCTACACGCAACTGACACCATTAATCATGCAGGCTTGTCCAAAAATCTGTAAGAATACGAGAGGATGGAGATCTCTTCTGACCAGCACGTTACAAGGCATCCCAGATATGCTCAGTAATGTTCATGTCTGGGGAGTTTGGTTGCCGCCAGAAGTGTTTAAACTCAGAAGAGTGTTCCGCCCTAGCAATACTGGACGTGTGGGTTGTTGCATGGTTATGCTGGAATTGCCCAAGTTCGTCGGAATGCACAATGGACATGAATGCAAGCAGATGATCAGACAGGATGAGTACGTACGTGTCACCTGTCACAGTCGTATCTAGACGTATCAGGGGTCCCATATCAGTTCAACTATTCCTCCCCTGGTAGCTGATTGGACGGCGCGACAGAATGTAAATCCTAAGGGCCCGGGTTCGATTCCCGGCTGGGACGGAGATTTTCTCTGCTTAGGGACTGGGTGTTGTGCTGTCCTAAAAATCATCATCATTTCATTCCCATCGACGCGCAAGTCGCCGAAGTGGCGTCAAATCGAAAGACTGGCACCCGCCGAACGGTCTACCTGACGGGAGACCCTAGTCACGCGACATTTACAGCTCAACTAGACACGCCCCACATCATTACAGAACCTCCACTAGCTTGAACAGTCCCCTACTGACGTGCAAGGTCTATAGACTCAAACGTACAAGTCCATGCGCTCGATACAATTTGAATATTTGGAACGAAACTCGTCCGACGAGGCAACATGTTTCCAGTCATCAACAGTCCAATGTCGGTGTTGACGGGGCCAGGCTAGGCGTGAAGCTTTGTGTCGTACAGTCATGAAGGGTACACGAGTGGGCCTTCGGCTCCGAAAGCCCACATCGGTGATCTTTCGTTGACTGGCTTGCACGTAGACACTTGTTGAGGGCCCAGCATCGAAATCTGCAGCAATTTGCGGAAGGTTTGGACTTGTGTCACGTTGAACGATTCTCTTTAGTCATCGTTGATCCAGTTCTAGCCAACTGCTGTGGCCGAGCGGTTCTAGGCGCTTCAGTCTGGAACTGCGCCACCGCTACGGTCGCAGATTCGAATCCTGCCTAGGGCATGGATGTGTGCGATGTTCTTATGTTAGTTAGGTTTAAGTAGTTCTAAGTTCTAGGGGACTGATGACCTCATATGTTAAGTCCCATATTGCTCAGAGTCATTTGGTCCCATTCTTGCAGGATCTTTTTCTGGCCGCAACGACCTCGGAGATTTGATGTTTTAGCGGATTCCTGATGTTTGCTGAACAATCTTGAAATGCTCGTACGGAAAAGTTCCTCTTCATCGCTACTTCAGTGACGCTGTGTCCCATTGTTTGTGCACCGACTATAACATCACGTTCAAACTCACTTAAATCTTGATAAGCTTTCATTGTACCAGCAGGAACTGATATAACTACTGCGCTAGACAGTTGTTGTCTTATATAGGCGCTGCTGACTGCAGGGCCGTATTCTGCCAGTTTACATATCTATGTAGTTGAATATGCATGCCTAGATCAGTTTCTCTGGCGGTTCAGTGTATATAAATGATGCAAAATAGTTGTCTTCATTTTCATGTTTTCCAATAGATGGTGGTTGGTTTTGTTGTATCCCATGTGATAATTTTTTCGCAGTTATGTCCATTTATATCCTATTTCTCATTCTGCCACAACCTGTAAATAATACACTCCTGGAAATGGAAAAAAGAACACATTGACACCGGTGTGTCAGACCCACCATACTTGCTCCGGACACTGCGAGAGGGCTGTACAAGCAATGATCACACGCACGGCACAGCGGACACACCAGGAACCACGGTGTTGGCCGTCGAATGGCGCTAACTGCGCAGCATTTGTGCACCGCCGCCGTCAGTGTCAGCCAGTTTGCCGAGGCGTACGGAGCTCCATCGCAGTCTTTAACACTGGTAGCATGCCGCGACAGCGTGGACGTGAACCGCATGTGCAGTTGACAGACTTTGAGCGAGGGCGTATAGTGGGCATGCGGGAGGCCGGGTGGACGTACCGCCGAATTGCTCAACACGTGGGGCGTGAGGTCTCCACAGTACATCGAAGTTGTCGCCAGTGGTTGGCGGAAGGTGCACGTGCCCGTCGACCTGGGACCGGACCGCAGCGACGCACGGATGCACGCCAAGACCGTAGGATCCTACGCAGTGCCGTAGGGGACCGCACCGCCACTTCCCAGCAAATTAGGGACACTGTTGCTCCTGGGGTATCGGTGAGGACCATTCGCAACCGTCTCCATGAAGCTGGGCTACGGTTCCGCACACCGTTAGGCCGTCTTCCGCTCACGCCCCAACATCGTGCAGCCCGCCTCCAGTGTTGTCGCGACAGGCGTGAATGGAGGGACGAATGGAGACGTGTCGTCTTCAGCGATGAGAGTCGCTTCTACCTTGGTGCCAATGATGGTCGTATGCGTGTTTGGCGCCGTGCAGGTGAGCGCCACAATCAGGACTGCATACGACCGAGGCACACAGGGCCAACACCCGGCATCATGGTGTGGGGAGCGATATCCTACACTGGCCGTACACCTCTGGTGATCGTCGAGGGGACACTGAATAGTGCACGGTACATCCAAACCGTCATCGAACCCATCGTTCTACCATTCCTAGACCGGCAAGGGAACTTGCTGTTCCAACAGGACAATGCACGTCCGCATGTATCCCGAGCCACCCAACGTGCTCTAGAAGGTGTAAGTCAACTACCCTGGCCAGCAAGATCTCCGGATCTGTCCCCCATTGAGCATATTTGGGACTGGATGAAGCGTCCTCTCACGTGGTCTGCACGTCCAGCACGAACGCTGGTCCAACTGAGGCGCCAGGTGGAAATGGCATGGCAAGCCGGTCCACAGGACTACATCCAGCATCTCTACGATCGTCTCCATGGGAGAATAGCAGCCTGCATTGCTGCGAAAGGTGGATATACACTGTACTAGTGCCGACATTGTGCATGCTCTGTTGCCTGTGTCTATGTGCCTGTGGTTCTGTCAGTGATCATGTGATGTATCTGACCCCAGGAATGTGTCAATAAAGTTTCCCCTTCCTGGGACAATGAATTCACGGTGTTCTTATTTCAATTTCCAGGAGTGTAGTTACAGTGCATGTATAAGGGAAGAGCTCTATGTTTAATTTACGCTGTAAGTGATAAATTACTGAAAACAGTAACAGCCGTACTGTACCTAGAAGTAAACGTTCTAAGTAATATAATGTGGAATTACGAATTAAGATAGGCATGGGATAAGCTGCTGCTTGGCAGAGCGTCAGTGGAGTAATCTCAATAAAACGTTGTTCAGCCAAAAATAAGTGGCTTGCGGAATAGTTCTTCGACCAATGCTACAGTTCTGGTCATCATGCAGAGACTTTTTTTTACTTTGGTAGATGATACAGAAGAGGCATTGTGCACCACAGAAAGCTATACGGTCACTCTTCTGGGAGCGTACGTTCCAAGAAGAATCTGATATAAACTGTACTGCGTAATACATCAGCTGTCAGACACACGTGGTGCTCGCTCATTGGTACACACGAGGGGCTTTCAATAAGTAAAATGGCTCTGAGCACTATGGGACTTAACATCTGAGGTCATCAGTCCCATAGAACTTAGAACTACTTAAACCTAACTAACCTAAGGACATCACACATATCCATGCCCGAGGCAGGGTTCGAACCTGTGACCGTAGCGGTCACGCGGTTCCAGACTGAAGCGCCTAGAACCGCTCGACCACAACGGCCGGCGACAGAATGTCACAGAAATGATACAGGATTTGGGATGGACATCATTAAAAGAAAGGCGTTTTTCGTTGCGACGGAATCTTCTCACAAAATTCCAATCACCAACTTTCTCCTCCGAATGCGAAAATATTTTGTTGACACCGAATTACAGAGGGAGAAACGATCACCAAGATAAAATAATGGAAATTAGAACTCGTATGGAAAGATATAGGTGTTCATTCTTCCCGCGCGGCATACAAGATTGGAATAACAGAAAATTGTGAATGTGGTTCGATGAATCCTCTGCCAGGCAATTAAATGTGATTTGCAGAGTATCCATGCTGATGTAGAAATGCATCACACTGCGACACTGAGCTCGTATTGTAGAATTTACTTGGTGTCCTAAATGTTGAAATTATTCTTTCAGTAATGAGCAATTCGCTTCACTCCACTGTTCATCTGAGATAGTGCTCCGTCTGTTACTATCGAGAAGAAGCTGAGTCCTATTCCTCACTCGTTTTTCGCTTGTTTATAACGTTAGTTAGATATGTTTGCAATACTTGTAAGTGTCGGTACCTTAATTGAAAACGGGAATGACTTGTGCTCTTTTTTTTTTTCAATCATCAGGAACTCTTCGCTCCTCCAAAGCCCCATGCTACACATTCTCCGTTTAGAATCGTACTGAACCAATGGCCAATGGCCTTCCGTCCACTGAATAATTTCAGTTACTTTTGTATTTCGATGTGTATGTGGTTTGAGAGTATAGACCTTATGAGTGGAAGCTCGTTATCCATTTGTCGTGGGAGGGTGACTAATCTGCCGCTAGGCTGCTGACTCTTGTGGCACATGAGTTTCCTCACCGCGTGCTGAGGTCGGTGCAGCGCCGCTAGCCCTGTGTGTGCTGGCCGCAGTGCGACGGCGTGCCGCGGCGCGCTGGGCGCCTCCTACCGGGGCCCCGTGGCTTCGCTGCGCCGCCCGCAGACGCCGTCGGCGGCGCTGCAGTCGCACGGCTGCCTCGTGCTGGCGCCGGGGCTCGTCGCGGCGCTCACCGACGCCGGCGCCGTCCCCGCACACATCTCCTTCATCGTCTACTGACGACGCCTGCCCTCGCTGTTGCAGCGAGCCGCGCAGGTTCCTCAGCAGCCGCAATACTTGGCAATGGCGAATAAACTGTCGTCGGCTAGATACTGCTCCGCAGTTATTTCACTGTAGAGGGCTGCCGAGAGTAGAGCGCAAATCTGGACTCGTTGATGTAGTGAAACCCAGTTTTTAATTATTGGCATCTATCTAGTATAAACGAATATTTCCTTTCTAAATGTATTGTGTATCTGTATGATTCTTCACTTTATGATGTACCTTACATAGCAGAACCCTCTTCCTTAGTGTGTTTGGTCCCTCCACACTGTATTCCACCTAATAACCATGAATCTTGACGCACTGAGGTGGATGGTGTACCTCGATGGTAGAGTTACTCAGTTAGTTAGCCACTTACGTGTTCCATAGACCACCTGAATGACTCTTGGACCGAAATTGTGATGAACGTATCAGCTTACAGGGTACATGCACATGTTCAGTGCTATCGTTAATGTGCACATTCTTCTTAGTTCCATCATGCAACTTCGCTTACAAACTAGTCCTTTTTTTCTTAACAGGTTACTAGTTTTTAAATATAAATTCGTACGAGAAATAGAAATAGTTGTCTAGCTGAAATGATTTTAGATTAGATTTACGATTTCATTTGCTACATGTCACATAGTGTGTGTTGATAAGAAACCGATCTATGATATTTTTGCTGCTTATTGTACTCCTTTCTGAGCCACTGACAGCTTTCATAATTGGTAAGAAAGGTAATCTTTCCCTCTAGTGCTGTAGGTATGGACCTTACTGTTCTTCTCAAATTGTGATGGATTATTTATGACCTATTTCGCTAGGGTACACATGTATTCCGGCGGCGTAGTTAAAATACCTAGCTGCCTGAAGAGGTACCGACGTGATGTTCGTGCGTGAGCACCACATATTCGTGCAATCAGTACATTCATTCCAAGTGGCGGGCTATCCCAGCCAATTATTCCGTAAGACATTACTTAGTGAAAATATGCAGAATGTGCCAGGAGATTAATACGTTTGTTTCCAAGATCAGCAATCATACGAAGAGTAAATGAAGCTGAAGTTAATTGTATGAGAAGCTCAATAACACGCTGCTTCTAGTTCAAAATTTCACCAATATGTACACCCGAAAAACTGAAGCGTTCTACTCTATTTGCAGGTTCCTGCTCATGTGCTACATCAGATGGTCGTATGACTCTAGTTGCTGCACTGAACTGAATATCGTTTGTCTTTTGTTTTCAAAGATTATAACCCATTTTATAATTCATTGGAAGATATAATTAACAATCTCTTTTGGTGTTTTCTCTCTAATGGGACTTATTATAACACTAGTATCATCTGTAAAAAGTACCAATTCTGCTTGTAGAATATTAAGTGAGAGGTCATTCACGTATATAAGAAGCATAAGTGGAACAAATATTGAATCCTGTAGGACTGATTTGTGATTTATCGTCAGTCACTAAAATTTTCTGTCTTTCCGTCATTGTATGACTTACTTAGAACAACGTTTTGCATTACGTTTGTTAAGCATGATAGAAACCAGGTGTGTCTAAAGCCATCAGTCACATAAAACTTGATTTTCTAAGAGAGTGACATGATCTACATAACCATATTCCTTCGAAAGATTACAAAAAATAACAATTGGCGAAATTTTATTGTGAATCTGTAAGTACCATTCTCGGATAAGCAACCTCTCCGGAAACCAAACTGTGATATGCTAAGTAAATTGTTCCTACTTAAGTGTGAGACTACTTTCGAGTACATTGATAGTCGTTTAAGACTAACTTGTCACCTTTCTTGAGAAGAGGTTTTAACAATTGCATGATTTAACCTGGCTTTAAACATTCACTGTACAGTAATGCCTTAATACATCGCTAAGAATGTTAGTTATTGAAGTTGGAAATGCTTTTCAGAATTTTGTTCGAAATTCCGTTAAAAGCACACGAGTTCTTGTTTTTTAGAGTTCTTGCAGGCATTTACGTGTGGAGGGGATCTGTGGAGAGACAAAATCAACACATTTATGACAATGACCACAGACTGAAGCAATGGATTAAAATTTGTACCAAGGCCGGGTTTATACCCTGGGCCTCCTGATTACCAGGCACATGCTCTGAACGCCGCGCCATGCTAGCACAACTGATAACACAACTCCACGGATTACCCTAATATGGCTCCTTCGCTAGTTAGCAGAAGACCCCGGTTCAAATTCCGGCCTTGGTACAAATGTTAATTATTGCTTCGGCGTGCATTTATTATAGCAGATAAAGTTGAGATTTAATATCTTTCTGGAACATATAATTTATTTGGTTAATGCACGGGTGAGGGATGTAGAAATTACAATTCCCCTACTTCCCCCAGCACTGCTGTGTGTACTAGCTTGCAGAGCCGCATAGAACCAGTCTTCAGACTGATCAGTACAGCACCAACAACAACACAATTCATTATTACGTGACCGTGGTGTTGCAGTTATATGTGTGTTAACAAGTTGAAGTAGTATCTAGACCGTTTTAGGCAGAGCTATGGCAAACATTGTTCTTACGTTTATAGTAATCACCAGGACTAAAATACATCCTTATCTCGATAATTAACAAAAAGCTTTTATCCTCACTCTCTATGATACATCTCGCTATTGCCAATCCCTAAAACACCGTTGATATGACTACTCGGTCTGCAGCAACCATCAAACTGCACTGTTTGATACTGCAGGAAATATTATTTGTTCGAAATTTTGACCATCATTGAGGCCGGTTCGTCACTTCTTTATTTCGATGCTCAGTTACCTTTATTCAGTTACTGATCGCTCTTGAAACAAAAGAATATGTTCAAGCCACAACGCCTTATGTCTGTACACGGTAAGCAACGAGCTACTATAAACAGCATAGTGAACCCGTTATCGTCGCCAGGTTACACACGAAGACAACGTCCACCCTCGTAGTACAAATTTATACACCTATTAACTTCTCATATAAGGAAGAGTTATAAAGAATGTATGATGTTATAAAAAAAATAGTTCAAATGGCTCTGAGCACTATGGGACTTAACATCTGTGGTCATCAGTGCCCTAGAACTTAGAACTACTTAAACCTAACTAACCTAAGGACATCACACACATCCATGCCCGAGGCAGGATTCGATCCTGCGACTGAAGCAGTCCCGCGGTTCCGGACTGAGCGCCTGAACCGCTAGACCACCGCGGTCGGCGATGGTATAAACGAAATATTTCAGGTAGTTAAAGGTTGACGAAAATTTGTATGTGATTTAGGACTGTAATTCGTTAGAGAGGAAAGGAAAAGAAGAAAAAGTAGTAAAAGGACGCTGATTGGAACAAAGCAATGAATGAGAAAGCTGGGTGATAAAACTTTACACAGAGGACACTCTAATCACGGCTAACACTTCGCTTAAGAAATATGACGCAGAGTTGTATACGTTTAAAAGACCTTGAGTCACTGGTAGGTTTTAGAAAGATTAGGCATCGGTAAATATTTTAAACCATAAAGCATTTACTAGGGCAGATATGGAAGCTGTCCATCTTTTATTCGTTATGTACTGCAGGTTACAACTGAAGATATTGCAGAAGGGTGGCAAATTAAGAAGATTTTAGCTGGATAAGTAAAGGGAACCAAAGTTGTTGAGAAATTCGAAGTCAGAATTGGGCAGCGACAGACTGAATGGGGGAGATCAGTACAATAGATGAATGATTACATTTGAGAGATGAAACATTGAAGGCAGTGAACAATAAAATTAAAAAAAAGACAAGACCCAGTAGAAATGCTTGGTTGGAATATGATATTTTAGTTGACGAAAGAACAAAATATAAAAATGCAGCAAATGAAGCGGATAGAAGAGAATACAAACGTCTAAAAGATGAGATTGCCAAAAAATTTTGAAAATGGCGAAGCAGGAACGGCTACATTACAAATGCAACGCTTTTTAAGCATGTATAACTATGCGAAAAATAGACGCCGCCCAGAGTAATATTAAAGTAACATTTGTGAAAAAGATGTGCACCTGTATGAATGTTAAGATTTCTGATGGCAAACAAGGTCTATGGACAGAACGTAAATCTGAAACGTGGAAAGAACATATAGAAATTGTAGAGTCTTTACAAGCGAAAAGAAACTGTAGGCAATTTTACATAAAAATAAGAATAAATATATGTAGATGAGATGGGAGACAATTTTGATACTGCTAGAAGCGTTTGACAAAGAACTGAAAGACCAAAGTGAGCATAAGAACCCTACAGTAGACGACATTCCCTCAGAATGGAACTGAAATGCGTTTGTCAAACAGTTCCTACAAGCAATGAGTGGAAGCGTCCGAAAGGTGGTGCTTTAGAAAAATGCTGAAGGTTAGATGGGTATATCGCTTAATTAATGAGAATGTACTAAACAAAACTGAGGATAAAAGAAATTTATGACACGAGTGTATTGAAAAAGGCATCCATTGGTGAGGCACACCCGGACACAGCAAAGAATAATTCATTTGTTTGTGGGAGGGAGTGTGGTAGACAAAAGATGTAGGGTGACTCCAGGGCTTGACTGCAGCAAGCATGTTCAGGTGGATTCAGGCTGCAACAGATATCCCGAAACGGAAAGGCTTACACAGTATTAAGTAATATAGGTATGCATAATTCCATTCTTCGTACTACATAGCATATCAGCAACAATAAAACGGTATGGAAGAGCTGTATTTTAGTAGTATTAGTTATTTTGGAAATGGCGTGCTAACGTCTTCTTTCGACCTTTGAACTAACATACTTCACCAGCTATAGCATGACCTACGGTTTAATGTGCATATCGAGCCACAGTGTCATTTTCATGCATATAAGTAATTGCTATAGGCGAAATAAGGGATAAAAATCGTGGTGCGAACGAGAACTGAACGCTAAACCTTCAGACTTGTAGTGTGGCACTCACTGAAGATTATATTTTGTCGGTATGACTTCATCTTCATTTAGCTCGCCACCTTTTTCTACTTTCGAATTTAAGCTTTTTGCGTCTTAATAATAGTAATTGTTTTGCGTGTGTATAAGAGGTGAATATCTGCCTTCCGTTTTTTGTTTAGAAAATAGGGAAAATTTAAGAGAATCAAAAGAGAAAGACACTCAAATTGCCTTAAATGGCTTCTTCTGATAAAATGTTTTCTTACTAATACTAAATGTAGAACTTTGAAGGACTAAACAAATTCTCAGACTTCTATTAACTTATAAAAGTTCACTGCGTGGAAAATGAAAACTGAAGAACTTTTTCTATAAATTTTTGTTGTACTTAGGTCACAGATTAATGTGTATTTTCCAGTCTTTGTGCAAAAAAATTTGTGCTACTATTTATACATAAACTCAATATACAAAAGTTTCTGCTACTCAGTCAGGTCAGTGATTTAGAACTTGACGTGTCTGGATATTCCTGACCAATCGATGCCTTTTTTAGCACACTTGTGTCATAAATTTCCTTCATCCTTCGTTAATACCTTCTCATTAATTATGCGATCAGGATTTTTCTGAAGCACCAGCTTTCGGAAGCTTCTGTTCTTTGCTTGTATGAACTGTTTGACACCCACATTTCAGTTCCATTCTGAGAGAATGTCGTCTCAGTAATAATATACGTAAAATAAAGACGCAATCGTATGTAACAAGCCACTTCGTAGTTATTTTAATGGACAATTCGAAGAATCACAGTTATATCACGGTATTGGGAAAACAGTAAAAAGTAATAAAGTTGTGATACAATTGTAAATTTATTCAGCGGCATGACTTTGCCAATTTATCAATTTATAATTTATCACTCATTCTCTCTCTCTCTTTCTCTCTCTCTCTCTCCCTGCCCCCCTTCTCTCTCTCTCTCTCTCTCTCTCTCTCCGTCTCTCCACGCAGACGCGCGCACACACACACACACACACACACACACACACACACACACACACACACACACACACATATCCATGCACAATCAAATCTCAGCAATTTATTTACTTCACTACTCCTGCTAAATAATCAGCCCATGATAATTTCAGTTATCTGTTATATGAAAGCGTGGTGTCTGTTCTTACGGTCATGTTCCAAAGAACAGTCACCACGCATCCGTATAACTGACTCGATTAGTTGGAAATGGGATCGACCTTCTTCGTTGTGGATGCACAAGTACGTCTGACCTGCAGGAATCTCAGAGTAGCGAGCACGGAGGAAATGAACAGTGATTCTGGATATGTGGTTCTCGATGGGAGCGCGGGTCGGTTGTGAGGTGTACCGATGTTGTCCGCGCATCTGCGATAACACGGTGTCCTGCATGGCGAAGTGGTTAACGCACCTGCCTAGTACGCAGGAGGTCCTGGGTTCGAATCGCGGTCCAGCACACAGTTTCAGTCGTCGCCGCTGATTCCGCGTGATGTCCCTACGCAACTGACATAGTAATATATTCCGTATCCTTTCCTTTCCCCCCCCCCCCCCACCCCCCCACCCCCTCCACCTTCGATTTACATATAATATTTCACTTATCCCCATAACTCTGAACGAATTCACACACACTCCAGCAGACTTGAGTCCTTGAATATACAGTATACCGAACCTAAACTAAACGCCGTATAAACAGGTCTCGGAAGACGTAACAGCACTGACCGATCGCCGTATCATCCTCAGTCTGATGGCGTCACTGGATGCGGATGTGGATGGTGGTGACTTTGGTTTGTGGGGCGCTCAACATCGTGGTCAGTAGCGCCCGTACAAGTTGCAAATCTTTCCATTTCCAGTCTCGGGACTTCCCGAATGAAGGTAAGATGATGAGGACAACACAAACACCCAGTCCTGGGAGGAGAAAATCCCTAGACTCAGCCGGGAATCTAACCCAGGACCCTGTGATCCTGAGGCAGCAACAGAGATGTGGAGGGGCACATAGGCAGCACAGCGCTCTCCCAGCGGTTGTCAGGTTTCGTGAACTGGAGCCTTTAGTTCTCATCAGGTAACTCCTCAGTTTGCCTCACAAGATCTGAGTGCAACCCGCTTGGCGACAGCACTCGGCAGACTGGACTCTCACACATCCAAGTGCTAGCCAAGCCCGACAGTGCTTAAATTCGGTTATCTGGCGGGAACCGGTGTAGCCACTGCGAAAATGGCTTTGGCGTACTGTGTATCACTATATATTAAAATACAGCCCAGCAGCCTTTCCATTAGTACGTTGCATTACTTAAGAATTATCATAACCAGGATCTGTTGATTTATGATTTATGTGCGTATAATCGTCAGTAAAAGTGATGCAAACTAATTAAAATTTCAACATAAATACAAGGTTGCTCATAATTCTAAATCGAAAGAAACATTTGCGTTGCAACCTGCAGTATCTGTAACCTGTTCACTTCTCATTGTATGTGCTCTGCTGCTAATTTTAAACCACGTCTATGTGACCTCGTTCTCCCTCTTCTTGTATGCCCACCCCGCTCCATCTCCACACCACAATAATCATCTCCAGCACCTCTTTTCTCTTACTCTCTAACTTCTGCTCTCTGCCCCCTCTGTCTATCTTACCGTTTCTCCTCTCTATTTTACTTTCATCTCATCCACTCATACACGCAGTTATCATGTAAAACTTGTTATGTTCGACTCTTTTACTGTATTCTATTACAATATAAGATCATTACATATTTTAGGATATAGTATACCTTTTCTACACTCTCACTTTAGAACAGTTTAAAGGTGTAATGTGGATGTAGCATACAGTAAACGCAGAAAGGTATTAAAATTACTGTTCATCTGCAACTAAGTGTTCATGTTCGACTCCATAGACTCAAGCAAATTGTTTTCATTTTCTGTTCAGA
Organism: Schistocerca gregaria; assembly: GCF_023897955.1. Classification (NCBI taxonomy): domain Eukaryota; kingdom Metazoa; phylum Arthropoda; class Insecta; order Orthoptera; family Acrididae; genus Schistocerca; species Schistocerca gregaria. Next base: position 291,624,971 of record NC_064927.1, read on the forward strand.
GGCAGTGAAACAGATTACCCACAAAATCTTTCACACGAAAAAAGTAATATATGCTACATTATCACCGAATCCAGTTGCTGCAAATATAGTTCTGCTGTGGAGTGGAAACATTAATAGATAGAATAATTACAGACAAATCTGTGTTCCATCTGATATTCGTAATAGCTGCAGTTAAATACAATGTAAAATGTTTGAGTTCTAAGTGAATCTTAGTGTCACTTACTTCTATTGTAAAAAGTAACCATGCTGTCTCTCCGACATCACGATTTGGATTGTGTTCTGTATATTTAAAGAATGTCTATTGAAGCAGTCAACGGTACGCAACAGAAAATATGTCCAGCACTCTAATTCTTAGTGCTCCTAATTAAGCTTATCCATTATGTACGTACTCCTGTTGTGGAGTAAGTAACAAAAATACAATGATCACCGCCCGGTAAAAAGTCCATTTCATGAAGAAATGAGTTTATTGTACATTCTGATGGACAGCCCTCGGTGTTACTACGAAGTCGAAATTACTTTCAAATAATGTGGCCTGTCACCGAGATCAAAAGGGTTTCACTTTTAGTGGTAACAGAAACGACATTCTAAGCCGGTCTTCTCACGTGAAGTCCAAGATTTACTTTCATTACACCTGTCAGGTCAGTTGGGCTGCAAACGTGATCAGTTAAGTTTCTTACTCTGTGTTGCTTCCTTATAGTAACAGTGTTTAGTTTGGTGTGTTATAGTAGTGCGGTCTTTTTAGAATCTCTAAAATGTCTGTCTCATCACAAGATGAATGTGAGAAGCCATCTTTTAATCAGTCACCTAACAAAAGAAAAGTTATGTCAGAATGAGTAGTGTTTGTAGCAACCTTAGGCCAATGTATTATGATGTAGGCAGTGACTGAGAATGGTCATTGTCTGCGTGTTTCAAACAAATTAGACGCCACAAAAGAGAACAGGTTAATACGAACTTGAATTTGTAAGGTAACTGGAATGATAAATATCCCTATTTGACCAGCTAATTTCAGTAAGAGTAATTACTTGTAGAAGGCCTAGGTTTGATGAATCCGACGCCAGAGATTGCTCTTCCCGGTACATCGTAAGAATCAAACGAACCGATAGCATGAGTGAAATTCCTTTTTGCCAAGAGACCTTCATTGCTTTGAACAGACTAGCAAAGTGCAGACTGCGCACTATACACATCGAGTATGAAGGATACTGGAATATCTCCCAAAACCAAAAGAGGCATACGTGGTAACTGACTTCTGAAACTATCCAAAGAAAAGAAGACCGTCGTTATAAACCACATAGGTCTACTTAAGGAAAGAAAGAGCCAGTATGCCAAAGGAAAGTCAAATAGAATTTACCTTCCAGAAAATCTATCAATAAAAGTAACGCCTTGAGTGATATAGCCTGAACTCCTTTTTGCATATGAGACATATCGCAAAATATTTAACAGAAAATTCAACTTATTTTCATACCCACATGCTGATACCTTTCAATATGTGACAGACTTCAAGCAGAATTAAAAGGTTTGAATGTAAAGCTTTCACAAAACATCTCTGAGAAAGAAATATTAGAAGTTTCAAAAACATTAAAGTAATTAGTATGGAAGACCAGATTCGCATGCTGAGAACTGTTACATTTTATTCAAAAAAGTGAAAAGCGAGGCAAGATAGTAGAGTGATAGTGGAAAGTAAAACAATAAGTATGATCTATCAAAAAAAATCTACCTTTACCAAATATGAGAGCAAATGATGTTTACTACAAGCGTCATTTGTAGTTTTACAGTTTCAACATACATGAAATGTTCAACGGTGAAACAGTACTTTATACTTTGCATTTAAGGTGCAGGGAATAAATGTACGAATGAAGTTATTAGTTTAGAGCACAGTTATGTAAGTGAAATCCTCGATCCAAAAGAAAGGGTGGTGCTGAGATAAAATAGAACTACGCTGTGTTCTAATACTTTCACTATCTCATTCGCACCATTAAGAGATTAGATAGTCAAACTAATATTTCCAATAAGAGAACACTGTTACTTGGAAAGTGATAAAAACTTTGCTTTGATAAAAAAGAAAACTGTTACAGTATTACCAAAGACTGGGTTAATGCTTTTGAAATCGCAAAAGCGAAGTGAAAGCTTTACAAAACCATTCCTATTCAACAAGCAATTACACGATATTGGACTACCTTTTTAAGAGAATGCTACAAACAGAAGTGTTCTGTCAAGACACGACCTCTCAGAGAAGCTCTTGTTGTGAAAGAAGATAAGCTGTTCACGTACAGGGTTACCTACAATGGAGCCTGGACACCAAAAGATTTCGAATGTTCTGTTAGTCTTAAAGTATACGTCAAACCTGAGTATCAACCGCAGGGATCTGACGACTTCTTACAGCCTCTTCGAACATATAATTGTAAGTGTTTTGTAATATGAAGCTTGTTGTAAATAAATCAAGATTGTTTTTCCAATAAATCTTAAAAATGTAAGCAGACCTTTAAAAACTTAAACCGTTTTGAGGCCAAAGTGCAAGAAGTTTTTATTCCAGCGTAGCACATATTGGACGAAAATCAAAGACCAGCAAAAAGAAATTTCCATTTCGTGGTAAAGATGTACTTTCTCTGCATGTTTTGTCTTTTTACCATACAATACTGCTGTTTGTTCTTTTCTAATGTATTTCTTGTACGAAGATTAAATTTGGAACCATAATTGTACTGGTTATAATCGACAGGAAAATTTTAAGTATATTTTGTAATCTTGAAAGTTTCAGTTTCCTGTCATGAAAACTATACAAAATGAGATTCATCCCTTTCTTTTACGTGCGCTCTTCAGTTATAAAAAACAATTCTCTGTCGTTGTCGTCAGTAGTAAAATCTATACAAACCAGTAATCTCAGTACACTGTCGATTTCTGTATTCCCTGCTGCTATGTGGAGCCCATTCTGCATACAGTCTATGCTCAGACTGATGGAAGAATAATTATGAAAGCTGGAACGAGTCAGTGTTACTACATGTCGTATATGGATTTAAGCGATGATAAAATTAACTATTGTGCACAAGGATGTCATTTCTTTGGTTACACTGAAAGAGCCATGATATTACTCGAATATTTTTCTGTTGATGTCCGACCCCAGAGTTGTTTATGCTAATTACATCAGAGTGACTGTATGATACCTGTCATGACGACCATCCCTGTATGAATCACCCCCTTGACGATGTTACCGCATGTGTGAAACATGTGGCAAGGAAGGACAAGTATCATTTACAATGCGCTGCCCACGCAGCTTGAAATATCGTCCGTGAACAGGACTCTGCACTTAACAGGGAGCGCCACAGACATCGGACCTAACGAGCAAACATCTAGGAAGTACTTTATACGTCGAGCAGACACTGTTTCATAATAATTGTGCTGTTTCGTAATAAGTAGGAAGTGGGCGATATTGCGTTACCAATTTAGCGGCAGCTACGCAGAACATTGTCAAATTCCTCATGGTCAGAAGGATGTTATCATAATTCGAGAACACCTGGTCTAATAACGTACATAAAAAGCTACCAGACTTGACGCCTACACAATGAGGTACGAAGCTGTTCGGTAATCATGTTTGATCTGGCAATCTGTACTGAGCGTTTCCTTCAGTTTCCTGCGTCGATACTGCCTGTAAAAAATGGGTTCAGAATAAATTCATAGCTTCTACATACGTCAGGGTTTGTCTAGATAGATGAAGAACTGATTTCAAGAATAAAGCGTTCCCTCTTCTCTAATTAGACATTTTGTAACTCCGTGAATTTCAGCTGTACTTGTATCCGTTGTTTTCCTTCCCCCTACAAACTGGCAGTTTTTGAGCCGTTCTAATGCCTAGAAAATTAGCCCGTAGATTGTTACAGAGTTGATTGTTATCGGATCTGTGAATCTCAAATATTTTATTTCTAGGACATCCGTCGTAAGGCTATTTTACATCTCTTGTACTGAAAGTATTAACGATTTAACAAAGGAGGATAGTTGGAAAGATTAGTGCCAACTAATACAGATTCATTACAGCGAATTGAAAGTTAATTCTGAAATCTGCTTTTAATGCGGAAATCAGGAATGGTAAGAGTCTAAACCAGAACAAATGAATACATCGCTGTTAGAGACGGCGATGGTTTGACAGTATTAAACATCATCTACTGTGGACGGATGAAATTGCACCACAGTTTTGAAATTCAAGCAGGATCTAGAAGTTACTATGACCAGTTAAGTGAAGATTTCGTGCTCAGCTGTTAGGTGAACATTATGTATCGCCTGAAGAGTAAGTGGAATTTCTCGCAACCGGCAATGCTTTCAATAAATAAATTCGTAGCCAGTATGACTAATTGCTTAATTTTTGATGCAACCTGGATATTACTCATTTACATGGAATAACATATTATTTCCTCTTTTCTTCTTTTGTCTACTCGACGACTGTCACTGGTTTTACCTATGTGATTTGCGGTATTAGATTACTCTATAGAGCTGAAATCAGTATTTGTATAATTAAAACCTATGACTGTCATGCAGTAAATAAAAGAAGAAAAAAATTTATTATACCAGACATGGCCTTCCTTAAAATTAACATTTACTCGTATTTAACGCAAAAATTTCTGATTCTGAAAACTGTGATCAAGACTAAAATATAGTTCTATTACGCACAAAGCAGATGCGGGCACAGTATAGATGGTACAAGAAACTGATTTCAAGAGTGACTGTTCTTCCCATAAGTGTTTCTGATTTTTTGTATCACTTTAAATTACATAATTACTTTGCTGATGTCCTGACAAAGACAGAAATACAACGTAGAACTGTATTAGAACGACAGGGGTTTTAAACTTTGTTAACGTTTGTTACAAAATAATGTTCAAACGGAACTTCCCATACATATTGCTGGCTGTGAGGTAATGTAGCCTAAAGACTTAAATAAATAAACAACGACATTCGATCATGTATACAGATACATTTTTCTTCTTTAATGTTTTTCTATTGGAAAGCGTTCAAAGGCTTGCGTTTAAATTAAATGGTGTAGTTACGAAGTTGTAGATTATTAAAAACTTACAGTTGGACAAATATTCATGCAATGTTGAAGAATATCTTCACAGTGGTTCTTAAGATTAGTAGTTCACACTATTTCAGACATTTTATGAATCATATTAACACTGTAAAATCATAATATTTAATTATGCTGAGTTATTTTATTTCATAGGATGTAAATACAAAGTGTATCCTTGACTTCTCTCCACATCACAGGACCCATCGCCATAGCACCCTTGGCATGTGATGTAATGCAGTGTAATGTAAATAAATTTAACTCGTAACAATATTTTTTTTCGAGCATCACATCGAAACAGTGTAACTACAGCCAGAGGTTCTACTGTGCCCTGAAAATTTGAGAAGCACTGCATTCATAACAAAGAAAAGTTCAATAAGTGCAATAACTGACGGATGCTGGAACCACCTAAATGTGGAAAGGATATGAAGATGAAATAACAAATTATCAAATTCAAATTTTAGTGTATTTATTTTTTATTAAGCTCTGCAATAAAAAATTTAAATAATAAATAACAAAATAAATATAAGAATCAGCTGAATCATTCTTACAGTTTGAACGTTTTTATGTTTGATGAAGACAAGTACTGTGATTTATCACTGACGACAAAATGCTTCGTTACGCCTAATTTGTACTGAGTAAATAAATAGCTTCATCTGTATCTTTTCTCTGCGTGTGCGATATGTTCACAGCGTTGTTTAGTTAAAGCCATTACACCCTCCACAAAAAGACTTTAACGTGATTAGAGTCCCACAATAAATAAAAGATTTGCTGTAGTTGTTACAGGAAGCTTGTCCGTTACGGCACTAAGATGAATATGGTCTGTCGTGATGAAGAGCATTACACTTGGTTTGTGAAGACGTAATTTTCAGCGCTGAAGAGACTAGGGTACGGGCTGGGCAGGGACGTGCGGCTTCTGGTTTGGCGATACTCCGTCCTCGATCTGAAACAAAGTGGCTCAGCATCACAGAGCGTCATTACCTGCATAATAATACGACTGGTTTTTTCGCTCAACAGAAAAAGTTACTCGATTGCAGAAGAATCTTTTCAACACTTAGATGTGGGTTAATCTGTATTGATAATACTTTCGGATACGTAGAAAACATACCAATTCACACTTTCACAAGCATGTAACCTGAGTTTCTTAATTCGCTGGTATTCGGACATTTTCGTAATATCTTTTCCAAGTAGAACTATTGTCCACTGTGAAACTTATTCCTTGATGTCACCCTGTCCCATCTTATTGGTGTGTTTCATGTATTAGTTCCGAACTGGAAAATGGCCGATTTGTTGACTTTTCTTGATCTCATAAACTATTTTTAAGTAATACGCACTGTGACATGCTTTAGTTGACTATTCAGATTCCATTCAAGCTATGTTTGATAATGGTCCTAAAGTACCCATTTCCTTCTCCCGACTTACATGTGAGGTATGATGCTACCTGATATTATTAGAAATGTCATGAGATTTCCAAGTGTATAGACATAATTTACAGCTTAGTGATTACAGGATGAAGCGTCCTGATTGGATGACACAATGAATTTTAGAAAGCTTTGTGACTTTGCAGATTCGTATTGGTGCCTTTCCGACTATTTCCATAATTGTAACGTCGTAGCCATTGCACAAATATAAAGTATACATATACGCACTTACACGCACACACATACACACACATACATACACACACACACACACACACACACACATTGAAAGGAACTGTTTGGAGACATACATAAGTCAGATAGAACAAGCGATAAACGGAATACAAAAGAGAGCATACCACTTAACGAAATATTTAAATAAAGAAGACAAAGATACTGTTTTGGTACAATGAAAATATCACTTGGTAGAACGAGATAAATAAAATGAATAGAATAATTCTATAAAAATTGACATAGTAATACTACAAGTGTTCCTTATAGTATTGATGCTTAACAAACACAAGAAGTCTGCAGGTTATACGAGAGTAAATACTGAACTTGTAAACAGTTCGCCAAAGAATACCAAACTATGAATTACTATTTCGTGAATATATGCTAGGATAATGGTTCCACACTGATATGATTCCACACTAGAATAGGACATAGTCCACATATATCCAGTTTTATGCATTTATTAACGTCTGTTGTTGACACTGGGAATTACCTGTGTACTTATCCAGCGAACTATCAAGGAGCACATTGAGTGCGAGCTCTCAAAAGGCTAGTGATCTTTACGGCATTCGACTGCCCACATATTGTCTACGATGGCATTAAATATACAACAACAGTTACCGACGTCGACATTTCGTCATTAAAGAACCCCTAGGAATTCCGCAGTGCGAAAGAAGTGGCAGATGAAATATTACCGTCTCTGTAATATGAGTCAGTAGAATATATGGTGATGTATATGGTCGACTGTGCTGACAATGTAAATGAGGAGTACAATAATGACGATATGTGGTTAACAATTGAAAGTGATACTGAAACAAGTGTCGAGCCATGTAATTGATCATTATTGTCAGACGGGAAAGCACAAATCCCGCCTTCAGTGAAACACAGTAAAGGACAAATCGTAGTCGAAGGAGCAAGTACTGAACATAAAAAACAATTATGAGCAGATAGGAGTAAGTCCACAGCAATAATACCGTGTAGTGCATAAGAAAAACTACGGATATTGAAGGGAGGACAAGGAACACTTCTTACAAAAACTAGTCTTTGGGTTTTTCAAGGATGGTCGACACAATTTGCAGAATGTGCATGATAGTGATCTACTGCGTTCTGTACATAAAATTGCGCGAGACGTAGATTACAGTGATTTCAAGGGAAGGAGTGGGTGGTTGCATAACTTTGAACAGCATTAAAGATTTGGAAGTCGTATGAGAACGAAATTTCAGGCAATGCGTTAACATGATGATGCACAGCAAACTGCGGAAACGGTCCGAAAATTTGTTGCTGAGATAAACAAACTTTTTCCCACTCCGGCCAGTCGGGATTTGAAAAGGAAGTGCGTATGAAAGGAACCCTGCTAATTAAAAGTACCAAGATAGTCGTATCAAGAGCAACTAAAGTCAATGCCTTAATGCATTCGTATACAGTTCTGCCAATTGTTAATCTGAATGGTAAATTGGCTGGAAAGTTATTTATTGTGCTACAAGAAGTTCGGGGTACTCTTCCCCCTAGGATTCTTTCTCGTGTGCGTGGTCTTGCAAGGACAGCAGGGAATATTTGCGCCACAATAAGAAAGAGTGGAAAAATGGGCACAAGAGAACTTTAACTATATCTGTCCAAAATAAACTGCTTTTACTTGAATCCTGGTCTGCGTGTAAAAATTATACTCATTTAGAGCAAACCCTGAAAGGTATGTTACATTGTAGTTCATTCGACCTGGAACCACAGGACAAATTCAGTCTACTTGCTAAAAAATACACTATCGCACCACCCGCAACTACACCTTAAAGCATAGTCTGTTTCACTATAAACTCCACGATAGATTATTTCGCAATACGTTGCATACCGTCACATTCCATCAGTTCACATCAACTCGTTACATCAATATGGTTCCATGTGCATTTTTTGAGAGTGAATTCCTACCTGAACGTCCTGCATGTTTTGTAACGCCCACAGAGTTCGCTCTTGCTGGTACGCACCTTTGTGATCACTGTGTTGCGCCAATCTTAGTTCGGTGTTCATGTGCAAGTGAATGGTTTGTTTTGAACATTTCTTGAATGTCGACGATGTGTAATACATACATCCTGGACACTCATTTTCTGTAACCTTCCTTATGCACATGGTGAGTCACTAGCAGCTAATATTTTGCCCGTTGCAATTGTTAAGAGAATACCTTCAAATGAGCCTTATTAAGGATTCAACATGCAACCTCTGACTCAAAGGGTTCCTTGTAAGACAGAGCGCTGTTAGGAAAAGGCCAAGTTCATTCACATAATGTATACAGTATCATGATGGTATACAGTCAGGTACACTCTCCTTTTCCTCTGTCGGATGATTTTAGTTGATTTACTACCTTTCCGTCACTCGTGTGAGACAGCGTTATCAGCAACTAACAGAGTTTGGAAGGGACCTCATTGTGGATCTCCATTTTGCCGACTAGTGGAATCGTGCATATGCGATTTGCGGAGCATTTGGATGTGACAGTGGACTGGTGTTGGCCTGAATGGGAACATGTGAACAAGGTAACACGTCGAAAAGATTCCGGTCGGCCACGTATGAGCCCATAAGAGAGTAACGCCATATTTTACACCATGCACATTGAAACCTCTAAAAGAACCCGCGTCTTCCATCCGAGATCGCCTAATTGACGCCCTGCAGCGTTCTGTGTGATCCCGCACCATTGGTCAGGGACTGGCAGCAGGCGGGGGTAGGGAGTTACAGGCCCATGCGACGCTACTGTTAACGCCACAAGACAAACGCCGTTGCCGCGACCGGGAAACACGGACTGCTGACGAATGGCGTCACTTTGGTCTCAGCGCTGAATCGGGGTTCTACACTGCCACGGATGGCCATCGTCGGCGGGCATGACGGCGACACGGGAGAGGTCCCATTCTTCCAATGTATTGGTGAGGCACAGCGGTGTTCTGATAGTAAAGCTTTTCTTTTTTCGTACACATCGGTACCTTTCCTTCGCAACAAGTGGCTGTACATGTCGAACGTAGTTGATTGTAATGAGAACATGAGAACCTTTATTGTGGTTGGCAGGAGAGCCAACCGTGTTAGTAAAGGAGACCGAAATGCACGCGTTTTAGCTCACGCAGGCTGGCGTGAGGTTTGGAACATGACAAGGGAATTAGAAATGAGAAAAACGGACTTAGCTGGTTGAATACTTAACTTTAATCCATTAATGGAGAACGTCGCTCTTTACGGTACATGATTCACAATATCAATAGTACGGATACTGGCGCCTTGCTAGGTCGTAGCAAATAATGTAGCTGAAGGCTATGCTAACTATCGTCTCGGCAAATGAGAGCGTAATTTGTCAGTGAACCATCGCTAGCAAAGTCGGCTGTACAACTGGGGCGAGTGCTAGGAAGTCTCTCTAGACCTGCCGTGTGGCGGCGCTCGGTCTGCAATCACTGATAGTGGCGACACGCGGGTCCGACGTATACTAACGGACCGCGGCCGATTTAAAGGCTACCACCTAGCAAGTGTGGTGTCTGGCGGTGACAGCACAACCTTAGCGCAATGATATCGATGAAATAGGAACGGGAATAAATACAATACGAGTAAATAGACTAATCCTGTCAAGAAAAATTATATGAGGTGTGATTGGAAAGTTTTAAGAATGGATCCGCTACTGATTACTGGTTTGGCAGGCAGGTACATGGAAGGTGGGAGTGAGTCATTGCTTTGTCCTTGAATGCCCTCTGACAGGAAACTGCGTTTTAGTTATTCAGTTTGTTGTGGCAGCAAGTTGAGAGCGGGTCTGTTAGGGCTTGTTGCCGGATTCTGTCTGCGCGAAAATGGACGCAAAAACAAAGCAACGAGTTTGTGTGAAATTTTGTTGTTAAACCGGGAAATCAGCTTCTGAGACTTACAAACTATTAAAGACAGCATTTGGAGATAACTGTATGAGCCAGGCAAATGTTTTTGTCAGGTTCAACAGATTTAAAAATGCCCGCGAATGATTTGAAGATGAACCACGGTTCGGTCTTCCTTCTACCTAAAAAACGAATGGAAATGTTGGGAAAGTTCGTGACTTAGTGCTCTCTGATCGTAGATTTGCAATTTGGGAGATGGCTGATGAACTTCATTTAAGTTCCTAAGCAGTTCAGGCAATTTTAACTGAAGATCTGAACAGGTGTCGAGTGTCCACGAAATTCATTCAAAAAGTGTTGTCAAATGACCGGTGACAATACTGGCTTGAAGTGTGCCAAGAGCTGATTAATCAGACTAAAAATGACTCAGGTTTGTTAAATAGGGTAAATACAGGTGACGACTCGTGGCTATATGGATATGATTCTGAAACCAAAGTGTAGTCTTCGCAGTGGAAGACTCTAGGTCCACAACGACCGAAAAAAACATGGCAAAATCGGTCGAAGGTGATGACAGTGTTGGTTTTTCTTTTTCAATTCTACTGGTATTGTGTATCATGAATTTACCCCTGGACGACAGACACCCAGGAATATTACAAATGTGTCCTTCAGCGTTTACGTGAAAAGGTGCGGAAGAAAAGGCCTGCATTGTGGAAAAACAGGAGTTGGGTGCTACACCACGACAATGCTCCAGCTCATCGTGCCTTCTCCATGGTTGAATTTTTGACCAAATTCAGACTTCCAGTGCTTCCACAACGGCCACATTCCAAGGATTTGGCCTCTGCAGACTCTACATGTTTCCTAAACTGGAATTTTCACTGAAAAGGAAGCGATTTGATTCGATTGAAGACATCCAGGCAAACACGAAACACGGAGAGCGTCCTTAACACACTTCAGGAAAAAAAATTCCAGGAACGTTTCCAAAAGTGGAAACAACGTTGGAGTCTGTGTGTTCAGTGAGAAGGCGACTATTTTGAAGGATATGCATCACAGTAGCATGTAAGTACCACCACTGTACAATTAGAAGGCCATACTTAAAACTTTCCGATTACACCTCGTAGTGGCCACGCGGTTTAATGCCCCAACCGACCAGCGGATGACGAACAACAGTGACATATATCCTCACAACATTAGACACTGCGGAAAAGGCGGAATTTAATACATGATACTGCCACGAAGCCTGGTGATCAGAAACTTGATTCAACAACCTTTCCTTCCAAAGCTAGCCCATTACGGACGACAAAAATTTCTGCAACCTCTTGGATTGAAAGCTGGCGCTACCGAGTCAAGTGTCACTGCTGAAACTAGTGTTAGAGACCTTCCGCACCGAGTCGGATAATGCGCACATCTTCCCCTATTCTTGTCCAGAGACAGCTAAAAGGTAATTTAGCGTTCTCAGCGAATTGTAGCTCGAAATAATCGCACACTACCGTAGACGTAGCTTGTGCGAATTCCAGGCGTGTCATATGTGCTGCTCTCATTGCGTGTCGCTGGAAATCCCACTGGTAATGGTGTGCGCATGAAGAGGCCCGATCGGCAACTCATAGAACACCGTCAGCTGCAACGCGAGCAAGACTTTGCGCTGTCCACGTATAAACAATGATTCGTTCTTATATACAAGGTTTTCAATTTTTTAACTTGAGATACGTTGTTCTAGAACAAAATTAAATGTAGTTTTCATCCCCCTATTCCGACAGATGTTTTCGGGACATTTCCCTTAGTTGTAAGGCTCCCAAATACTCTGACGGAAAAGAACCGCATCACAAAAAAGTAATTGATATAGAGTAATTAAATGTCGGAAATACAGAGGTCTAGGTAACATATTTAAGTAATTAACATTTCATGATCGTACATTAATCTAAGCGCGAGATAGGCCATTGCAAACGTGAAATTCTGATACATTAATAATCGATGTAACCGCCAGAATGTTGAATGCAAGCATGCAAACGTGCCTGCATTGTGTTGCACAGGAGCCGGATGTCGGTTTGTGTTAATGGTGGTTGTGGATGGCGCTTTAGTTGTCGTCCGGTGATGTCCCATATGTCCTCGACTAAAAACAATCGAGCAGGCAGAGGCATATGACAACACATTGTAGAGCATATCAGGTTACAACAGCGGTATCGGGGCGAGCATTATACTGTTGGGAAACAATCACCTGGAATGCTATTCACGAATAACACACATTAGGTCCAATCATCAGACTGACAAACAAATTGGCAGTCAGGGTGGGTGGGATAACGACGAGAGTACTCCTGCTGTCATAGGAAATCGCACCCCAGACTATAACTACATATGTAGGTCCAGTGTGTCTAGCGCGCTGAGACGTGCCTACTCCTAACCAACACACGACCACCACTGGCACCAAAGCAACACCATCTTTCATCAGAAAAAACAACAGATCTCTATCCTGCCTTTCAATGAGCTTGCCTGACAGAACTGAAGCGGCCAATTACGGTGATTTGGGGTCATTGGAATGCATGTCTGTCTCGGAGCTATCCTTGAAATAACCGATTTGTAGCAGTTGATTGTGTTACTTTGGTACCAACTGCTACTCAAACTGCTGCTGCAAATGCAATACGATGTGCCAGATCCATATACCGAACACGATTCTCTTCCCACTTTGTAGCGCCATGTGGCTGTCCAGAGCCCGATTTTCTTGTGACCGTTTATTCTTGTGATCACGGCTGCCAGCAGACACGGTCAGTGACTACCTTCCTGCCAAGTCCTTCTGCAGTGTCGCAGAAGGAACATCCAGGTTCTCGTAGCCCTATTAGACGACATCGTTTAAGCTCAGTGAGGCGTTGATAATGGCGTCTTTGTCGCTTTAGAGGCATTCTTGACTGTCATCAATTCACAACGGCCAGTCTCGAAGGTGACTAACGTCCGTCACCGTTACAGCGTGTATTTCAAACAAACCTGACCTAAAAACTCACAGTGACGCTACTAGTTCCACTCTCGCCTGATTGGAGAGCAATCTGAATAGACTTCATCCTACAGATGTAGAAAAACTCCTAACAACTGCCATTTATGTTGACAACGCCTTCTTGAGGTTGTGATTTTTTCCGTCAGTGCATTCCCAATTGAGACTCCTTTTGCCTGACTACCACCTAGCCTAGTGTTTGAAAGAAAGGTCTCGGAATCTGCATAGATCGTTATCCGAAAAGTCCGCTCCACCTAGAGAAGGAGAACTAAGAATATGACTACAAGACTATCGTAACATCGCTGACTGCTGGTGTGAGTAGGAATGTTCAGAAATATGGAAAGAAACATCTGCTTAATAAAGGCGACAAGAAACGGATTTCGGATTAAGTCAGCATTTAACATCAAACATTCAACTCTGAGACAGAAAATGTTCAGTATAAAAAGATGAAGCTTAATAGTACTGTACGATAGGGCTACGCTTTATACAGACGTGTTCCAAGTGAAGCTGTGGGGGGATGAAAAAGGTCATCCGTCTTTCAACAAAAGCGTTACAACGCTGCTCCGAAAGTAAAGAGAGATCCATCACAGTTTGAAACGTAGCCACAATCTTGCTGAATGGCAGATATGAACGAAGACGAAATAAGTGTCACGAGAGGCATGTGTGAAGCGTCCAACGGAGCTAAAGTAAAATTCTGTGAACGGTCTGATAAAAACTTCCAAGAGGTTTTGGTCCCCGGTTATTAGTAAATGGATCGAAGTCGTCTACCAAACGACTCATTAAACGTACTATTACTGAAGCCGGGCATCATAGAAAGAATTACGAAAACCTTAATTCGCCTGCAGTTGGTAGTGACGTTGATAGTGACGTATGTACGCTAAGCTATGGAGCAAGCCATAGACGTAAAGAAATATGAAGTACAGTTTCATATTTTTGTATGGGATTTATTGTCCCACAATTATAATAAAAATGTGTTCCAACTCTATATTTCTGAACATGGATTTCGGGACATTCCCTTTGATTGTAAGACACAATGCTGCAACTTCAAACGCCCTCCGAAATATTCCCATTTGGGACTCCCTTGGCCTCACTGTTAATTCGCCTGATATTTGGCTGAAAAGTCGACGACTGTGCAAGGGGTCAGAGCTCGAACTGCACATTCAGCCTTTAAGAACGAGCCAAAAATAACTGATAACAAGTGGTATGTTTACCGTGGATGCTGTCTAAACCTTCTTCCTATATCAGTTACAGGGTAATGGCTACGAATATGTTTCGCTTGGACTGCTCTCCGTTGCCTTGTTCAGCATTGTGGTATTGGAATTTGTGCTACAGACTGTTGCAGCTCGAAATTACCGTACATCAGATGCCTCTTCAGCTTAGTCGACTTTGCTGTTCTATTGTTGTCATTGTATCTGTATGGTTCAAATGGCTCTGTGCACAATGGGACTTAACTTCTGAGGTCGTCAGTCCCCTAGGACTTAGAACTACTAAGTACATCATACATATCCATGCCCGAGGCAGGAGGCGAACCTGCGACTGTAGCGCCTAGAACCGCTCGGTCACCCCAGCCGGCTTGTATCTGTATCCACACCCCCGGAGCTTCTACTACGCTATCGCAATAAACTTGTATTAGTGCAAAAACCAGGTTAACGAAACTTCCTGGTAGATTAAAACGGAGTGCCGGATCGGAAAACGAAGCCGAAACCTTTGATTTCACGTGCATCCCGTGGTGGAAGCAAGGAACTGCGCAAGGCATGCGGCAGAACTTATGTGATGACAAAATAAATCTCTGGTGAACAGCCTGGTGTGAGTGTACAAAGGACACAATATTTCGGCATTAGACCTTGTTGCCATCGTCAGGAATGCTGATGTACTGCCAAGGGATGGCAGGGGTGAGGTATATATCAGATTACCCTCCCCCTCCCACGGGCGCTACCTCCGCCGTCCACGCCGTGGGCCCTCTCTCGGCCGTCTGCACCGGGGTTCGACGCCCGGCTTGTGGCCCAGCATCTGGGTCCGCGCCCAGAGAGGTTTGCCGGCTGCGTTTTGGAGGTTCCTCCCCCTGCCCTCGAAGTCAGTACATTCTGGGATTTTATCTCTTTAATCCGAGTAATGGCTGGTTTCCAAGCTTGGTCAAGGAAATAGCCGCTGTCACGATTCAGTTCAGGTTTTCTTACTCTGATCTCTATAGCTTCTATGATGATACAGTCCTTTGTACACTCACACCAGGCTATTCACCCAAGATTTATTTCGTCATGAAATATGCCTGGAGAAATTGAAGAATCACAGCCTAAGTGATGTTAAAACATTTGGAAAGAGGCGCCGGTGGAAGTAACACTGTGAGGGTGGATCGTGACATCGTCCGGATAAGTCAGTCGGCAAGAGCACTGCCCGAGAGAGGTGAGGTTCTGGATTCGAATCCTGTTCTGGAACACAGTTTCATCCTACTAGCGAAGTTTTAAAACAGCGCACAATCCGATGAAGAGTGAACGGTTTAGTGTGGAAACAAAATCTATCACTCCGTCTGTGGCAACTGTGCTTCATCTGAGGAGTGACACGTGGAAGGAGGCAGGGGACGCTAAGAGACGCACCTGTAGCCCTCGTCGTCGGCGACGTAGTGGACGACCCGGACGACGCCGTCCGGCTGGAGGAGGCCGTAGCTGCCGGTGACGGTGCCGTTGGCGTGGCGCTCCTCCTGCCGAAAGTGCGTGTTGCCCGTGGCGGCGTCCTCCACGTCGTAGCCCCAGGCGTACGTGCCCGGCCCGTGCGGCTCCACCTCGTGGTACGACGTGCTGCCCTCCGCCAGGCTCAGCGGCGACGCCCGCGTCGGCGTCTGCACAACCACGGCGACGTTTGGTGTTAGTTGTCACTGCGACGTGAATGTCTTCAAATTCAAATGGCTCTGATCACTACGGTCATCAGTCAGCTACAACTTAGAACTACTTAAACCCAGCCAACCTAAGAACATCACAAACATCCACGCCCGAGGCAGGATTCGAACCTGCGACCGTAGCGGTCGCGCGGTTCCAGACTGTAGCGCCTAGAACTACTCGGCCACCTCAGCTGGCGTGAATGTCTTCATACTGTAGTTTACGCTACAGCTTCGTTGCACGCACATGGCCAGAGTGATACTGTGCAAAACAAACAAGCCCTCTGAGTCTCAGTGGAGCATCGCTGCTCGCTTCACGACACGCGCCAAAACCTCGAATGACGACAATATCTGACTGACACAGACCCAGCGTATTGCCTTAAGGCAACACATTGGCCGTTACCTGCAAAGCTAGGCAAACCATAAAGAAGAGATAGTTAAAATAACAGAGTAACATAGCACATTAACTATTCGGCGCAAATGAATGAATGTGAGGGACCGTGCTGCCAAAGAACTCCCAGATGCTCACAGAAAGCTGGACGTCAAATTTCTTGAGATCATCGTGACAGTAGCGCCTAATATGCCTGGGCCTGCAAAACGAGGCAGTCGAATGAACGGCAAAAGGCAGTCTTTCTCAGTGAGTGAGCAGTTAAGGTGCACCGTGAGGGTGCATTATACCATACATTGAAGCGCCAATGAAATTGTTATAGGCAAGCGAATTGAAATACAGATATGTGTAAACAGGCAGAATACGGAGCTGCGGTCGGAAACGCCTATGTAAGACAACAAGTGTCTGGCGCAGTTGTTAGATCGGTTACTGCTGCTACAGTGAAAGCTTATCAAGATTTAAGTGAGTTTCAACGTGGTGTTACAGTCGGCGCACGAGCGATGGGGTGCAGCATCTCCGAGATAGCGATGAAGTGGAGATTTTCCCGTACGACCATTGCACGAGTGTGCCGTGAATATTAGGACTCCAGTAAAACATCAAATCAGCGACATTGATGCGGCCGGAAGAAAATCGTGCAAGAACGGGACCAACGACGACGGAAGAGAATTGTTGAACGTGACAGAAGGGCAACCCTTCCGCAAATTCTGCAGATGTCAGTGGTGGGCCATCAACAAGTGCCAGAGTGCGAACCATTCAGCGAAAGGGCATCGATATGGGCTCTCGGAGGCGAAGGCCCAATTGTGCACCTTTGGTTCACGACATAAAGCTTTACGCCTCCTGTGGGCACGTCAAAATCGACATTGTACTGTTGACAGAAAACATGTTGCCTGGTCGGAAGCGTCTCGTTTCAAATTGTGTCGAGCGGATGGAAGTGTACGGGTATGGAGACAACCTCATGAATACATGGACCCTACATGTCGCCAGGGGACTGTGCAAGATGATGGACTTTCTTTAATAGTGTGGGGCGTGTGCAGTTGGAGTGATACGTCTAGATACGACTCTGACAGATGACTCGTACGTAAGTATTTTGTCTCATTACCTGCATCCATTCAGGTCCATTGTGCATTTCAACTGACATGGGCAATTTCAACGACACCCCAAACGTCCTGAATTGCTACACAGTGGCTCCAGGAACACTCTTCTGAGTTTAAACACTTTCGCTGGCCACCAAAGTCCCCAAAAATGAACATTATTAAACATATTTGTGATACCTTGCAACGTGCTGTTCAGAAGAGATCTCTACTCCCTCGTACTCTTACCGATTTATGGGCAGCCCTGTAGTATTCATGGTGTCAATTCGCTCCAGCACTAATTCAGAAATTAGCGGAGTCCATGCCACGTCGTGTTTGCGGCACTTCTGTGTGCTCGCGGGAGCCCTTCACGATATTAGGCAAGTATACCAATTTCTTTGGCTCTTCAGAGTAGTTAAAGTAACAAGGTAACACAGCATATTAACTACTCGGTGGAAATGAAGGAAAGTGCGGGAGCGTGTTGCCAAAGGTATCTCAGACGTGTGCTGAAAGCTCGACGTGAAATAGCGTGAAACCAGCGTGTCTATGGCGCCAAATGAGACTGCCCCGCAACACGAGCCAGTTGAAGGAACGGCAAAAGGCAGTGTTTCTCAGTCAGTTATGGCGCACTGTGGTGGCGTTCTCCATTATACAATAGAACAGGGATAACATCTGGATGACTTTACACTGGGAAGCCTCACAAAGAAATTAGAAAACAGGTGAAGTGTGACGAGTAGACCAGGAATTTGGCTTTGCTCACAGCATTGGTTAACGTTCCGAAACGCAGGAGAAGAGGTGGTCTACCATTGTCATCTACAGCAGCAGACGTCCGCTACGTTGTGCAATGGGCAACAGGTGACCCACGTCAAAGAGCGAGTCGCATCACAACCACGTTTGTCGGGGCTGAACGACACGCAGGTGCGCGATCCACAATGGCACAGCGAATGCACCACGCTGGTCTCATTGTCCGATGACCAGTAGGTTGAGTACCGTCCGTGGGGTTGTGTGCCCTTCACGGATGAAATTGAGGAGGCTTTTGCTTAAATTCCCCATGGAATCTTGCTCTTTCACTTCTCAAGAAACAGAGGGACGTAGTTGATGCTACCTCATAAGTTGGTTATTAGTATTCACATTTGATTATTGCTGACGTTGGCCATCATTGGCGTGTGGTTGAACCAATCGAAATGTCGGCGGTTTTGGAAGACGTCACCCAGCTGCATTCGCGCAAGTTATCTAAACGGTGTATATGCCAGGAGAAAATCAGATTCGTGATGTTAGGCTTGTTTGTGTTCAGAGTTGCGACCATGACCACCCATCGCGAAGCTTGCATTTTCATTTACTGCTTCTAGCCATGCTGTTATTAATTAGACTGCTGCTTGTTACTCCATCTGTCAGGTATCATATGCAAACAGTAGTGACTGTTGTAAGGTAGGGAAGAAATTTCCAGGGTGACATTTATTAGTAAAGATTTTATACGAACATCTAGTCCAGCCTTATCTGAATACGAATCTACTTGAGATCAGTATCAGGCAGACCATCACAACTGCATCACTTTGGATAATATTATATGTAGCAAATGTTAAAAATTCGTACTTCTGTTTCACTTAATTTACTTTTACTCGGTAAAAAATTGGGATGATTAAGTTACCGAAGTAGATGTAGCTAATAAACGAAGAAATGTAAGCGGCGATCATTAAGATTCCGTCTGAGGGCGTTGCAGCAATGTCTATGCAACGCACCGCGACTCCGATGTGGGTATATAATCACCGACATGTAGACAAGGTTTTAGTGTGGCATTTGTGTATTTCCGACGTGCGCGAGAGGGAAATGTTGAAACGTGATCTGTAGCAACGTTATTACCAAGTGCGTCTCAACATGACCAATGTGTCGTTACTCTTGTATTGGTTGACGAAGAACAAACAACGGTAGACGTCGCTCGGAGAAAGATGCACGTGTATGGGGCAGCATGTCCACCGTCATGGATTGGTGCTACAAATGGCGCTGCTGCTTCTCGGTAACCCACGTCCCCATATTGCAAATGTCGAAAAGCAGAAGTTACGCTGACTGAAGTTGGAGACGTGCACCCACCCGATAGACCAACCTTTACACATGTGATTATCGCGCTTTTGGTGCCTCAGAAATGTCTTGGAGAGCAGACGACTCGCATCGAACGATGATGTGCATCAGTCAGTTACGAACTTCTTCACGCAGCAGGACACGTTGTTTTACCATTTGGGTACTTGCAACCTGGTGTGTTGGTGGAATTATTGCCTCAGTGCTCATGGCGATTTTGCCTGATTGGCGTTTACATTCTTGATTGTATGGCCATAGAACGGGAGCTCTTTGATCACCCTTTGTATTATCAGAAAAACGCTCTCCAACAAAATCACATGTTGTGTCGAATTATCAGTTCTTTAACTACTTCTGTTTCAATAATATTTAAAATTGAAAAGTTTGATTTTATCCTTTGTGATAAGAGAGCACTGTAGCTGTTTTCGTAGATTACACAGTAGGAAACACTGCAACCAGCCATAAGTTTTTTTAGAAATGATTTCATTGTACTGTTACTGGTTTTTGGCCTGAGCACATCGTCAGACGCAGCATTGATTTCTTGGCAATTTTTACAAATGGCTCTGAGCACTGTGGGACTTAACTTCTGAGGTCATCAGTACCCTAGAACTTAGAACTACTTAAATCTAACTAAACTAAGGACATCACACACATCCATGCCCGAGGCAGGACTCGAACCTGCGACAGTAGCCGTCCCGCGGTTCTGGGCGCCTAGAACCGCTCGGCCACCCAGGCCGGCGCAATTCTTACAATTTTACGTTTTTGTCTTCCGAAAAAAGTCTCCGTTACACATCTCAAACCTGCGATTGGATTCAAGACTTTCCTGCAGATAGGATTCAACACGTCCCTCTTAACGGAACTAAATGGACAGATGTAAAGATAATATCCGGAGTACCACAGGGAAGTGTGATAGGACCGTTGCTGTTTACAATATATATATGATCTAGTAGAAAGCGTCGGATGCTCTTTAAGGGTATCCACAGATGATGCAGTTGTTTATACGAAAGTAGCAACGCCAGAAGATAGTAAGAATTTGCACAACGACCTGCAGAGAATTGATCAATGGTGCAGACTCTAGCAGTTGACCCTGAACGTAAATAAATGTAACATATTGCACATACATAGGAAAAGAATTCCACTACTGTACAGCTACACTATTGATCACAAACAACTGGAGATAGCGTCTGCCGTAAAATATCTAGGCGTAACTATCCATAGCAGCGTTAAGTGGAATGACCATATAAAACAGATAGTGGGAAAGCCAGACACAAGACTCAGAGTTATCGGAAGAATCTTAAGGAAATGTAACTCATCCACGAAAGAAGTGGCTTATAAGGCGCTTCTTCACCCAATTCTTGAGTATTGTCCATCTATCTGGGATCTCTATCAGGTAGGGCTGATAGGGGAGATCCAACGAAGAGGGCTGCGTTTCGTCATGGGATCGTTTAGCTGGCGAGAGAGCGTTACGGAGATGCTAAACAAACTCCACTGGCAGAAGTTACAAGGGATACGTTGTGCATCACGGAGAGATTTACTACAAAAATTTCGGGACAGTACTTTTCAGGAGGAGTCAAACAACATATTACTTCCCCCCTCATACATCTCGCGTATTGACCACGTGAGGAAAAGTCAAGAAGTTAGAGCCAATACAGAGGCCTACCGACAATCATTCTTCCCACGCACTATCCGCGAGTGGAAAACGGTTGGAGGGATCAGATAGTGGTACCGAAAGTGACATCCGCCACACACCATTAGGTGGCTTGTGGTTATGGTGTAGATGTAGATGAGATTTCATTATCTTCTTCGATCCATTTTTGTTTTAGTTTCTCTTTTTCGATACATGTTATTCCATGAGTGAAGTAATACAAGGTTTAGTATAGTCCATGGATCAGAATGGATCGGAAAAGAGCACAAACCTGCCTCTTGTATTATGTGAGGAAGAGCTTCTTATGAGGAGATGAACGCAAAGCCTGCTAAGAAATCAGTGCTATCGTTTGAGGATAGGCTCATGCTCGAAATTAGTAACAGTACAATAAAATCATTTCTACAAAAACTGTGGCTGGTTGCGGTATTTCCTACAACGTAATTAGTAGAAAGGTTGTTGTGACATTTCCAACTGTCTGAAAAAGCGCTCTGCAATTCAATTTGAGCTTCCAATATAATTGGTAGAAGCATCCGTTGTGTGTATATTCTGTATTTAGAGGGTGCAATTCATACCTCTTCCTCCTTCCCATTGCCAAGAGTCACAGTTTTGTCCACCTACCATCGAGAAACCTTCTCAAGCTGTGTGAGGAATGTATATTCTTTTGTTCACTCTGTAAATTCTGTGCCTGATATTCAGAGCTCATGCAGAGCAAAACCATGTAGGCGAGTACTCTTTGACTATTGCTACAATATCTGTGACTACTGCATCGCCTCTCCCTGAAAGCGCTATCAATGCTACTCGCATTCTGTGTCGAGTAGCAGACGTATTTTGAAGGATTGTCAGTTTACTCTCTTTGTAAGTGTGACACGAGTATAATGCTGTTGGAGTATGAATATTTTTGATGTATTTATGGAGGGAAAAGCTAAGGACTTTATTTGTGAGTTTTTTGGAATGTTGAGGGATGGAGGTAAGCATGCAAGTGAGTAGAACTGTTTCGTGTTATTGAGATTGTAGTAACGTATTTTAGATGGAATTGTTACATGGAATGGTGTGATAGGAAGATGAGATTCCCTTGCATATTCCTTAAAGTCACGGCATGTACATACTACTGTGAACATTCAGTTGATTTTTAAGGCATTACTTTTGAATATGGAGTTTCATTTGAATTTTGTTAAAATCCATTTCGAATCAGTTAAAATTCCCACCCTTCATTCGGTTTGTTATGTACGTATGCACATAGTACTTTGTGGTACGACGTTTCCCGGAGTTGCTTTTAACATTACTTTCCTGCTTTATGCAATGCGCTGCTTTCAACAAATCTGTAAATCCTGTTTTCTAGGACACGAGGCAACTGAAAATAAAGTTCACGGCAGGTATTTGTAAATTTAGTTGCGCATTTACTTCAGAAGTCAGGTTACATTGAGGGTAGAATTTCATTTTTATACGAGTATTTAGTTTCTGTTTTTAGAAAACGTTGAGAAAATCATATTAAGGCTTTACATAATTCAGTATAGTCAGAGTTCTCCACACTACACGACTTTAGGTTAGGAATTACTTTGTTTGGTAACCGTTTTTAAGAAGTTTTGGTAGACATTTTTTGGAAGATTCACTCAGAGAGAAGCAGGTCTTGTGTGCCAGCAGCGAAAACATACCCTTCATAACATTCTTTCCAGCAGCCACAGATGCAACGTGTGATTCAAAAGGGTGGTGGTAGGGGCGTCAATATCGTGCTCCCACTAAACAGAGATGCATTCTAAAGGTATTCTCTAATCACGGCCGGGCTCTAACCTCTCGCGATTTTGGAGATGAAATACACGGGGAGAATCAAACCACGTTAATGTTTTCAATAGGGCCTGATGCGCAGATTAGGATCTAAATAAGTGAATTCGCCCCCAAGGAACAACCAAAAAACAGACAGAAGTATCTTCCAAATTTAGGACTGCAACCAAATTCTTCAGGTTTGTGCATCACAACACTAACTTTTTCTTGTGGCGTCGACTACAGAAGATCAGTATACTCCATTCGCTAAAGATGCATTTCAAGCGGTGCATAACATCTACATCTGGGGCACGAAATCCGGACACAGTCCCAGGTTGCCTTTCTAATGACTTTCAGGAAAAACAAAAATCTGGTTTACTACTTGTCATATAAATATAAACCGAACTGAAAAATTAAAAATGCTGATGTAATCTACTCATTAACAGATATAGCCTTATGTGAAATGTTCAAGTCTGTAAGATAAATATTACAGTTAAAAACTTTGCATTTGTCTGCAGACAGCGGAGCTTACTACGTGCAGATAGACAAACTGTATTCATCCTGTGTTTGAGAATGAGACCAGACAGTGGCTTGCAACAACCTTTAGACATAATTTCAAACTTTTGAGAAATATTTTGTCGCTGTCCACAATTCCTCCCCTCACCTCCCCCCCCCCCCCTTTCCTCCACACAGACACACAAAAGTGACGAAAGGAAAAATGTTTATCGCTTACTACATTTTTGCTGTTCATAAAGTAAATCTGCCGCATCAGGCGAGACGTTTTAATTTACCATTTCTTTGCTACTAACTGCATCCGCAACGCATTTGGCGGACAATATACACATACACCACTGAATGTGCCTGCAAAATTATATCATCTTATGGCACACAGTACAGCAGATATGATGTCAGAAATATTGAGATGCGTGAGAAACCAGCTTTCTCTTTAAACGAAGCTCAAATTACCCAGAATAAACCCACATAGTGCTTGATAACGAGAGCAGTTAGCGACTTCCAACAAACGTAAGACCTAATTTCAATTTTTACGTTTCTCTCCGACAGCCCCCTCCCCCCTCACCGCCTCTCAGTATAATGGAAGGAAAAATGTTCATCGCTTGCTACATTTTCGCTGTTCGTGCAGTAAAACTGCGACATCAGGCATGACGTTTAAACTTATTAGTTGTTTTTTATTATCTACTTCTTAAACGCATTTTAGATACAGTACTCACTCATACCACTGTAACTGGAAAATTTATATGTTTCTGTGACATATAGCTCAACAGATATGATGTTTCTAAAAGTTGAGATGCGTGAAAAACTAACTTTCGGTTAAAACGGAATTCAGATTTCCCAGAAAATAGTCATCCAGTGTTTGAGGATAAGACCACCTAACGACTTTAAATAAATATTAAACATAATTTCAAAGTTTTTGTAAACTTTCTTAATCACACTAACTCGTTTGTAAAGTAGACTAATCAGAAGTTTGAAGCTGTTTATGCAACGGTGAGATATACATAAGGGGCTTTTTGAAGAAGATGAAGACGCTTCACGCCGTACGGTTATGCAACACTTCGCACACAGCAGTGTCGCTGTGTATCTATATACACGAGGAACACTTGCTCAGTTAGTGCAGCCACTGCCGCCTTTCGCTTTCACTGAACACTCCTCCAATAGCTTGAAGAGAGTATTTAACAAATACGACAATTGTTTTCTGTATTCCTGTCGAAAGCAGCCTTTCCAACGGACCAGCTGGTGTTGTAGCGACAGGTACACCAGTTTAGTTACGTAATTAAGGTAATTGCGGCTATCGTGTGAAACGACACGATAGCGATCGCACCGATTACTTCACCTTTCTAAAGCAAACGGCTGCAAGTTACTAGCGAACTGTAGACGCAGAAACTACCTGCCGACCGGGCATCCGCTCTCGATATTCCCGTCGCCGCTGAGGCAGTTGGCTTTAGTTACGGTCGCACCCAGCGGAGCGTGGCGAAACCTCGTCCCCGCCACCGTGTGATTGCCGCTGCTCACTCTTCCGCCTGCGGGGTCAACAGCACGGGTCGCCGGGTTGCCCAAGCCCAGGAAGGCGGTGAGACAAATCATGCCGTCCGCGGCTGTATTTCTGCTTCGTCTTGGCGGCGGCGGCGGCGGCCGTGGGGGGCGGTTTCGAAAGATCCGTAGGTCACTGCCACGGTCGTGGCTTTAATTGCCACCCGCCTCCCACATGCAGAGATGCGTGCCGCGGCCCACGCACCTACGCGGAGTTGTGTTGCGTAATCACGGCCACCAGACTACCACTGCACGCCGCGTCCGATGTGGATCGCGTTTCCGGTAAAGAGCCTTAAGCTATGTCGTCTACACGTTTCCTTCCCTGTTTGCAACTTCTGTGTGTTTTGTTGTATGTTTACAGTCATCATTTACCCCTTGAAGAAAATAGTGAAAATATCCCGATAAGTCCCGTCTTCAGTATATGTAGGCATTTGTTCTACTCCAACATATTTATCATTTTAGCACAACAAATAATTTATATAATATGCACAATAAAATTTACGAGTAAAATTTATTTACCTCAACAAATAAAGCGAATAAAGATCATTGATCTTTATCACACAAGAAACAATTTTCTAATATATAACCATGTATATGCAACTGTCCACCTATCGCATCCATGGCGGCTTGGGACACTTTCAGTGAGGAGAATATCCGGTGAGCAGACAGTCATCCTTAAGAGCCGAAACCAGGATAGATGGTAATGTTGGATGCTTGCGTCGGAGCGAAATAAATGTTTTAACTCATGCCAAAGGTGTTCTGTTGGGCCCAGACCGAGACTGTGGTCAGGCTAGTAGATTCCAGGAATGTAATTGCTCAGAACTCAGGGCCTCTGTTCTGCTTTATGAGATGCTGGTATAAATGACTATCGTCTCCTAACAGTTCCTGTACTGTATGCAGTACTCAATGCCGTAAAATTTGTTCATATTCTTCGTCTTCGCAAGGGCAATAACAGGACCATAGCCTAACAGAAAAAGACCCTTCCACTTCGTAACCTCCTCCCAATTTCGACGTTGGCGCTATTCAGGAAGACATTTGACGTTCCGCAGGCGTTCGCTAAACCCAAATCCTTCGGTAGGATTTCCATAAGGTATAGCGTGATTCATCACTCCAGGTCGTTCGTCTCCAGTCTCCACTGTCCCGTGGTGTGGCTCTTTACATCACCTCAAGCGTCGCTTGATACTGTCCACAGATATATGTGGCTTATGAAGAGTTTCTCGACCATTGTACCCCATTCTTTTCAACTCCCTACACACAGTCATTATGCTAGCTGGAGTGCTGGTGGCACCCTGGAACTAATGAATCACTCCTCCCGCTAAATTCGTGCTATTTTTTACAGCCATCTACATCTACATCCATACTCCGCAAGCCACCTGATGGTGTGTGGAGGAGGGTACTTTGAGTACCTCTATCGGTTCGCCTTTCTATTCCAGTCTCGTATTGCTCGTGGAAAGAAAGATTGTCGGTATGCCTCTGTGTGGGCTCCAATCTCTCTGATTTTATCCTCATAGTCTCTCCGCGAGATATACGTAGGAGGGACCAATAAACTGCTTGATTCCTCCGTGAAGGTATGTTCTCGAAAGTTCAACAAAAGCCCGTACCGAGCTACTGAGCGTCTCTCCTGCAGAGTCTTCCTATGGAGTTTATCTATCATCTCCGTAACGCTTTGGGGATTACTAAATGATCCTGTAAAGAAGCGCGCTGCTCTCCGTTGGACCTTCTCTATCTGTTCTATCAACCCTACCTGGTACGGGTCCTACATTGGTGAGCAATATGCAACCAGTGGGCGAACAAGTGTACTGTAACCTGCTTCCTTTGTTTTCGGATTGCATTTCCTTAGGATTCTTCCAATGAATCTCAGTCTGGCATCGGCTTTACCGACGATCAACTTTATATGATCATTCCATTTTAAATCACTCCTAATGCCTACTCCCAGATAATTTATGGCATTAACTGCTTCCAGTTGTTGACCTGCTATATTGTAGCTAAATCATAAAGGATCTTTCTTTCTGTGTATTCGCAGCACATTACACTTGTCTACATTGAGATTCAATTGCCATTCCCTGCACCATGCGTCAATTCGTTGCAGATCCTCTTGCATTTCAGTACAATTTTCCATCGTTACAACCTCTCGATATACCACAGCATCATCCGCAAAAAGCCTCAGTGAACTTCCGATTTTATCCACATGGTCATTTATGCATATTGTGAACAGCAACAGTCCCACGACACTCCCCTGCGGCACTCCTGAAATCACTCTTTCTTAGGAAGACTTCTCTCCATTGAGAATGACATACTGCGTTCTGTTATCTAGGAACTCCTCAATCCAATCACACAATTGGTCTGATAGTCCATATGCTCTTATTTCATTCATTAAACGCTACGCTCTTCTAGAGACCTACGGCAAGAAGGGGGAGGGGGGGGCGGCAAGTTCCTTCGCGTACTCTGTGTAAAATCGAACTGGTATCCCATAAAGACCAGTGGCCTTTTCTCTTTTGAGCGATTTTATTTGTTTCTCTAACCCTCTGTCGTCTATTTCGATATCTACCATTTTGTCAACTGTGCGACAATCTAGAGAAGCAACTACAGTGCAGTCTTCCTCTGTGAAACAGCCTTGGAAAAAGACATTTAGTATTTCGACCTTTAGTCTGTCATCCTTTGTTTCAGTACCGTTTTGGTCACAGAGTTGTTTTGATCCACCTATCGCTTTGACATAAGACGAAAATTTCTTAGGATTTTCTGCCAAGTAAGTACACAGAACTTTACTTTCAAATTCTTTGAACTCCTCTCGCATAGCCCTCCTCACACTACATTTCGCTTCGCGTCATTGTTGTTTGTCTGCAAGGCTTTGGCTATATTTATGTTTGCTGTGAAGTTCACTTTGCTTCCGCAGCAGTTTTGTAAATCGATTGTTGTACCACGGTGGCTCTTTACCCTCACTTACGATCTTTCTTGGCACATACTCATCTAATGCATATTGACGATGGTTTTTTAACTTTGTCCACTGATCCTCAACGCTATCTGTAGTTGAGACAAAACTGTTGTGTTGAGCCGTCAAGTACTCTGAAATCTGCTTTTTGTCACTTCCTACCTTTTTTAATATTTCTATTTATGGCTGAAATCATCGATGCAGTAACCGCTTTATGATCGCTGATTCCTTGTTTTGCATTAAATGTTTCAAATTGTTCGGATTCCTTTGTCACCAGAAGGTCTAATATGTTATCGCCACGAGTCGGTTCTCTGTTTAACTGCTCAAGGAAGTTTTCAGATAAAGCACTTAAAAATTTTCATTGGATTCCTTGTCCCTGCCACCCGTTATAAATACTTGAGTCACCCAGTCTACATCCAGCAACTTAAAATCTCCACCCAGAACTATAACATGGTGGGGAAATCTACTCGAAATATTTTCCAAATTTTCCTTTAGTTGCTCTGCCACAACAACTGCTGAGCCAAGGGGCCTACAGAGACATCCAATTACCATGTTTGAGCCTGCTTTAACCGTGACCTTCACTCAAATTATATCTCATTTCGGATCTCCGTCAATTTCCTTCGATACTATTGCACTTTTTATCGCTATAAACACGCCTCCCCCTTCACTGTCCAGCCTTTCTCTGCGGTATACATTCCAATCTGAGTTTAGAATTTTATTACTGTTTACATCTGGTTTCAGCCAACTTTCTGTCCCTAGTACTATGTGGGCATTGTGACCGTTTATTAATGAGAGCAGTTCTGGTACCGTTCTACAGACTGTAAATAGGCTCTTAGGTTTTTATATTGGTAACGCCACGTAGCGCTCTGTATCAAAATCCCTGGCTGTGCTGTGTGCAGTCTGTGGCTATTTTGCATTGTTTTCTGCCATTGTAGTGTTGGGCAGTTGGCTGTTAACAGCGTGTAGCGTTGCGCAGTTGGAGGTGAGCCGCCAGCAGTGGTGGATGTGGGGTGAGAGATGGCGGAGTTTTGAAATTTGTAAGAATGGATGTCATGAACTGCTATATATATTATGAGTACTAAGGTAAATACATTGTTTGTTCTCTATTAAAATCTTTCATTTGGTAACTATCCTTATCAGTAGTTAGTGCCTTCTGTAGTTTGAATCTTTTATTTAGCTGGCAGTAGTGGCGCTCGCTGTAATAGTTCGAGTAACCAAGATTTTTGTGAGGTAAGCCATTTGTGAAACGTATAGGTTAATGTTAGTCAGGGCCTTTTTTTGTAGGGATTTTTGAAAGTAACATTGCGTTGCGCTAAAAAGAAATTGTGCGTCAGTTTAAGCACAGTCTTGTATAATTGTTCTAAGGGGACGTTTCAAGACCTATTACCACATTAATATTGTTATTCCCTGTTACGTTTTGCCTACTACAACCTTGCCACGTCTCAGGAGGCGTCTTGTCGGGCCTTGGGAGGAAATTCTATAACCTAAAAAACCCACATGTGCTCTCCACACGTACTCCGCTACCCTCGTAGCCGCTTTCTGCGTGTAGTGCACCCCTAACCTATTCAGGGGGACCCTACATTTCTCCACACGATAGCGGAGGTAGAGAAATTTGCACCCTATATCTCCGCAGAATCACCCTAGCTTCTGGTTTAAGCCTTCCACTCGGCTCCAAACCAGAGGACCGCGGTCGGTTCTGGGAACGATACTACAAATAGTTAGCTCAGACTCCACCCCGCGATCGAGGCTTTCCGCCTTCACCAACTCGGCCAACCGCCTGTACGAACTGAGGATGACCTCAGAATCCAGACGGAAGGAGTCACTGGTGCCGACAAGAGCACCGGGTGCACCCAGTGCTCTCCATCGCCGCCGGTAGGGCTTCCTCCACATCTCGGATGAGACCCCCTGGCAAGCAGACAGAGTGAATACTGGCCTTCTTCCCCGACCTTTCCGCTATTTCCCTAAGGGGCTCCATCGCCCGCCTAACGTTGGAGCTCCCAATCACTAATAAACCCCTCCCCCCGTGTGATTACTCGGACCTTGCTAAAGGAGCGGCCACATGACCACTCACAGGCAGGGCGGGCGATGTCACACGGGCAGTCTCCACATTGACCCTCCGCCTCGTGCGCCGCGAACGCCGCTGAACCCGCCAATCCCTTTGGGGAGAGGGTGGCCCAACCGCGCACGGTACCGGCGCAGATGTCTCGACAGAAGAGACCGTGGGTGAAGCGTGTAACACCTCATGACCAACAATGGAGATATTGCCGCGACATTGTAGGATGTCAAAGGTTGGCTACCGGGTACTGAAGGAAATACACTATTTGATCCAAGGCTTCCGATTTTTGCCAATTCCTGCAGGCACAGGACTGCTGCGATTCGCGATGTTGGAAGCAAGGCCTTTAGCTGGAAGAAGGAAGAAAAAACTGTGGAGAGCATATGTAATTTACTCACTCCAGTTAGTACTTTTGCTCCTTCGATCTTTCGGTTGGTAAGGTCTGCTGTGTGAATAAAACTTAATACAAGAATACATCTTCTGCAGCTGATTAATAATGCTGCAGGAGTTGTTAGTCGTTGTGCCTATACACCCCCATACTCTGTTTGAGCTAAGTTGAACCCTCAAGTAAACAAACGAGCGCTGACTGATCATCGGCTACATAACTGGAGAGTCCATTGTCGTAAGTCTATTGAATGTAGGCGCTACGTACGTGTAAGTTGTACTTACGTACAAGTTTCTTGTTATTCTAAAGTGAATGAAACTGACTCATGCTAAAGCATCGAAAGGCGCGAGTGTCGTTCCTATTGATGGATGTCCACAGAAATTTTTACAGGAGGGGCAACATTGAGAACTGCCATTTTGAACATAACTAATTTGGTGTCGTGCCTTAAGAACTAACTTTGAGTAGAAGTACAGAAAACTTACCATATCTTAAGACATTCATGATTATCTTGTTAGTAACTTTACTGTAGTGAAACGTCCTGGCAGATTAAAACTGTGTGCCCGACCGAGACTAGAACTCGGGACCTTTGCCTTTCGCGGACAAGTGCTCTACCATCTGAGCTAGCGAAGCACGACTCACACCCGGTACTCACAGCTTTACTTCTGCCAGTATCTCGTCTCCTACATTCCATTCTCGAAACTTTACTGTAGATTAATTTGGAAACTGGACTACCATTCATACTTCCACAACGTTACGTTGAAACTGAAAAAAAGAAATATTATAAAAGTTCCGCTGAACCTAAACGAAGACTTCACATTAACAAACCTCGATGTGGAGAAACTGGAAATAAACTTTAAATAACTATTATTGAACCTGACTAATTACAGTGTAGCACAAGGACAATATACGAATATACCGTTATGGTAAACCTCCCAAAACCATTCTCAAACTTGGGTGTAGAATCAACTTTTAGCGGCCTAGGACTGCACAAATGTAACCCTCGTCTTCCCGTAAGTCATGTTATTGTGCAGCGTGCCAACTGGAATGCATAATTCAGAGCTATGTGACTGCACATGACACTGTGTTGCGCTGACAGTCTTCGACAAGATCCAAACCCTGCAAATTAGATTTTTAGACCCTGAAATTTCACACTTCTTTCTCTTTCTTCTGCAGCAGTAAATGGTAACTGCTTTATTGACTGATGTGTTTGGTCTAAGTATAGATGTACACAACAATAGTACAGCATGCCTGTGTTCTTTCAACTGTACTGTACTACGCACTTCTGTTGCATGAAACTGAATATAGAATCAGCAAGCCGACATGGGTTTTCCTTGTCCACCGACAAACGGTAACCTGTTGTCGTATTTCTGTTGTGCAGTAAGGATGTCCCTATGAGAATCGACGATGGCTGTCTGGCACGTTAGTGGCTGCGTGTTTATAATATGTTGGGAACTGCAGGCGTAATCCGTGCGCCAGATTGTTGAACTCAGTCTTTTCTGCAGCATGGTAAAGGCTGAAGGAGGAAGTGACAGAAAGTCGTTATTTCGGCACTGTTTTGTAAACGTTCACGTCCATCTCGACAGCAGAAGGGAGTGGAAACCACAGCCGACAATTCCTGTGACAAAATAACAAGTGAGATATACAAGGTGAGTGGTGTAAGACGTAACACACCTTTTATTTCGTGAACGGTTTCCGATAAGCAGGCTATTGGCAAAAGATAGTACGCTAAGGGACACGTACTTTGGTGTGTGGCATAGCGTCTTATCCCCTACATCGATCGGAATACTGAAGCAAGTACGATTTTTTAAAAAAATGGAATTGTGTGCTAGAAGAGACGTGTACAGTGACACACTGAAGAGCCAAAGAAACTGGTACGTCTTTATAATGTCGTGTGGGGCCCCCTCGAGCACGTATAAGTGCCAAAATACGGCGCAGCATGGTCTCGACTAATGTCTGAAGTAGTGCTGTCCATAAATCCGTAAGAGTATGAGGGGGTGGAGATCTCTTCTGTACAGCACACGAGATACACTCAATAAGGGGCATGCCTAGACAGTTTAGTGCGCAGCGGAAGTGTTTACTCAGAAGAGTGTTCCTGGAAGCCCCTCTAGCAACTGTGGATGTGTGGAGTGTCGCGTTGTCCTACTGGAATAGCCGAAGTCCGTCGGAATACACAATTGACATGAATGGATGCTGGTGATCAGACAGGATGCTGACGTGCGTGTCACCCGTGAAAGTCGTATCTAGCCGTATCAGGGCTCCCACATCACTTCAAATGCACACGCCCCACACCATTACAGGGCCTTCACCAGCTTGGACAGTCCCCTGCTGACATACAGGGTCCATGGATTCATGAGGTTGTCTCCATAGCCATACAGCTCGACACAATTTGAAACGAAACTCGTCCGACCAGGCTACATGTTTCCAGTCCTCAACAGTCCAATGTCGGTGTCGACGGGGCCACGCGAGGAATGAAGCTTTGTGTCGTGCAGTCATCAAAGGCACACGAGTGGGCCTTCGGCTCCGAAAGCCCACATTGAAGATCTTTCGTTGAATGGCTCGCACGCTGACACATGTTGATGGCCCAGCACTGAAATCTGCACCAGTTTGCGGAAGTGTGGCACTTGTGTCACGTTGAGCGATTCTCTTCCGTCATCGTTGGTCCCGTTTTGCAGGATTTTTGCCGCCGCATCTATGTCGGAAATCTGATGTTTTACCGGATTTCTGATATTCATGGAACACTCGTGACATGGTCGCACGAGAAAATCCACACTTCATCGCTACCTCGGAGATCATGTGTCCCATCGCTCGTGCGCCGACTATAACACCACGTTGAAACTCACCTAAATCTTGATAACCTGCCATTGTAGCATCAGTAACCGATCTAACAACAGCACCAGACACTTGTCTTTTATAGGCGTTGCCGACCGCAGCGCCGTATTCTGCCTGTTTACTATCTCTTGTTATGAATGCACATACCTGTATCAGTTTCTTTGACGGTTCAGTGTATAATGATTGTTAATTTTGAGGTGGAAACCTTTCGCAGAAGTAACCGAGCCAGCAGGTGTGGCCGTGCGGTTCTAGGCGCGTCAGCCTGGAACCATGTGACCGCTACGGTCGCAGGTTCGAATCCTGCCTCGGGCATGGATGTGTGTGATGTCCTTAGGTTAGTTAGGTTTAAGTAGTTATAAGTTCTAGGGGACTGATGACCACAGATGTTGAATCCCATAGTGCTCAGAGCCATTTGAACCATTTTTGAAGTATCCGAGAAATGGAAAGCAATGCGGCCCAACTATGCTATCGCGTTGTAAACACCACTAAGAGGTTATCTCGTGCAAGGTCTCCGACATTGTGTGCAGCTTGACATGCCTATGTTTCTATACGACATGTATACTGGGTCAACCATGATTTTTGTATATGGATTTACGGTAAATGATAGCTTCTGGAGCATCAGAAAAATTTCAAATATGTGTAGTTTTCCAGGTTTTTGTGGAAACAACTTCAGTTTCATCAGACAGCCCTCCAGTTTATACCCTCCCCGTCACTGCTTAGTCGGGAAAGCCGAATAAGTCTTCAGTCTGATAAACAGCCCTATTCCCGGAAAGAAATAAACTGGCTTATTATTATAAAAAATAATAATACCTGATACCTCTTTGCCTAAAATGGCTGAATGCCTTTTAGAAGTAAACAATTGCTGTCGGACAAATGTGCGTATAGATACTACTAGGTATTGTAATTAGACGCCACACACTTCAAATAAATTATACATTTTGACTGAAGACATGTCACACACAAAATAAATACCTTTCTTAGCCAGCAGCTTTAAAGTTTATTTAAAAATTTGCTCAAATCATTTAACATCAGCTGAGGGGCACATCTGAAAAAGCCGCTCGAGAGATAGATGAAAGTACAATGGATGATATGGCGTTGCCAGCTGTGATGATTCGTCTATTGCACATATGGTCCGGCATAGTTGGGGATTCATGATAGAGTGCATCATTAAATGATTCCCACAGAGAGAAGGACATGACCTGCCATTGTTCTGAAGCATTTCGTACTATCCAATGGCCAGGAAACTTCACGATCAGTATCTGGTTTGCAACACGGAAAGACTGAGTTTGGCAATCGTCTTACTGGAACCACGTAAACAGTTGCATATCCGGTGGTACATTTTCTAGAAGAACTGTTGGAATATTCGTAATAATGTGAGCATACGTATTTTCATTTAATACACCTGCGATGAAGTGACGTCTCGCAATATAATTTCCAACAATGCCACACAATACGATTACGCTCCGAGGTCGCTGGGTCTGTGACGAAGCCAGCATGGATTTTCGGCTGCCCAGTAGTGCATGCTAGTAAATTTACATTACCGCAGTTCGTAAGAGTGGCTTCGTTGGTAAAGAGCGTCCGTTGGAAAAACGTAGTGTTGCCACTCCGGTGCTGCGGAGCAAATGGAGAAAATTCTTGTGTCAAATCGACCGGAAAATTAGGTTTCGACGTGCTTCATTTTCATTAAA
Organism: Schistocerca gregaria; assembly: GCF_023897955.1. Lineage (NCBI taxonomy): Eukaryota > Metazoa > Arthropoda > Insecta > Orthoptera > Acrididae > Schistocerca > Schistocerca gregaria. The sequence goes on from NC_064927.1 coordinate 291,660,189, forward strand.
CCTACTTACAACAGTATAAAACAGGCTAAATCTGCGTTGAACAAATAGCATAGGAAAGGGGATGGATTCAGGAGGCGTCTTTGGCAGTTCTTCCTGGGCGCAAGCCCGTCTCGGTTCGGCTGTGGACGAGGTTGCAGAAACGGGTAGCCAAATAAAATAACTGTCTGCAAATAAGATGGCTGAAATGTGTTTGATTTGACAGCCTGTATTTACGAGTAGAGTTTGAAATTATGGTAAATTATGCAAATTCTTAATGAATGGTTTAGTTAATTAATGAAGGGTGTCACTCAGTCCACTAAAATTAGGCCAGCAAGGTATGGCGTTAAACCTGGGCACTACGTAGGTACAATGGCACAAAAGCCTACAGAAATTTTTGGTTGATGTTGAACATCAACAATAATTATCAGGTAATTTAATTAGTTTCAGGCAAATTACAGCGTATTATTGTAAAGTATTGATTTCTAGCTTTTTAATAGCAGGTCTTAGTATTGCTAAAATTACTTATTACTTCAGTCTAAATTCCTCACTATATGCAAGCAGTAGTGGAATGTCCCTCATTATTTTTAATTACTCGTAATATGGTTTCTAGGAAACTAAATACATTCCTATACTAGCACCTCGAAAACTATCCTCTGAATAATAAATTTTGTGTGGGATATGGCCCCACTAACAAGTAGATACGTTTGGGCAACTAGTGCATCTACAAAAAGTGTGAATTAGATTTAGAAAGATATTAAGAAATAAAAAGTACTCATTAGTAGGAGCGCAGTACGAGAAGCTGGAAAGATTCGAGCTTGCTGTGTTTGAACCCCATACAGGGGTCTGATCCCCAAGCTCGATATAGTTCGATATGGGACACCACAAGAAACTTGTTGACTCTTCCTTATCGAATTGAGGCCATTATCTGGGCTAAATGCTGTGTTGCACTATACTGGCGTGATGTCTCCTAAGGGTAAATAATTTTTTGTCCATTTTGCAGTAACAGCAACACAATACATGATGACATAAATACGTTTTATTTTGATTCTAGCTGTTAACTGTGGCTGCACTCATACATCAGTAGCTTTGTTACGACGAGTGACGTAAGTAAGATACTCTACGCTCCATAACGTCAGCTGTCCTCACGTGTCTGCCTGTTCTGGTAAGGATAGCTCGTGATGCACACCCCTCACAAATTGTCCCCATCAACAATGCATAGGCACACTCAGCATCGCTGCCGAAAAGTGCATATAGAAGAACGTGGGCAGGAGCGTACGTTTATGAACCGTGATATGCATTATACAACGCGCACGTTATGCAACGAATAGTGTGGATGTGTGAACTAAACACAGTCAAGATTGTATAAGCATTGCATTCATTACTTTGAATTGTATCACGTAGCACGTATCAACCCATAAAAACATTTTCACGAATACGATAAAGGGCAAAAGTAAAAAAAAATAAATAGCTATTTCAAAGAATACATATTTTCCTTTATACGCTTAATATTCTGGTCGCGACAGCGGCTGTCAACACTGTTTGTGCACTGTATTGAGCATTTGTTGTGTTTAATGTTACCGTCGTACCAGCCGCCAGGAGCATTGCTTTTCTATTATAGTCTCTATCTTTCTGTTTATTTGTAGTCCTGTAGCATGATATGGAGAACTGTCTTTCTAGTTGTAAACCGGCAGTTTCGTACGTTTCTTACAAGGACGTCTATTGGCATTCGCTTGTCTGAGAGAACCTTACTGAATTATCTAATTTAGACCAGTTGCTATAGAATCAAGTTATACTTTGTCAAATTTAATTGTAATACTACGTCGGATTAAATTCCGGACGAGCAAGACCACTGCTCAGCGACTAAATTGTTCAAATCAATGAGTATCTTGTACTAAACACTTTCGTCAGTGGCCTATGTTCTTCCTCGAGGTTGAGACTATATTCATACAAATTTCATTGGTATCGGTTCCTGTGTCTTAGTCGTGAAAACGTAACTGACAGGGTTAAAGTTTTACATTTATAGTGTTATTGTCCATTGTTAATGGAACGTTCAATTGTTATTTTGTTTTTCGCGATCAGATTTTGGGTGAAAAAATGGTTCAAATGGCTCTGAGCACTATGGGATTTAACATTTGAGGTCATCAGTCCCCTAGAACTTAGAACTACGTAAACCTACCTAAAGACATCACACTCATCCATTCCCGAGGCAGGGTTCGAACCTGCGACCGTAGCAGTTGCGTGGTTCCAGACTGAAGCGCCTAGAACCGCTCGGCCAGACCGGACGGCGATTTTGGGCGAAATCAAACCTATACGGTGCTCCAAGCTATGCTCAAGTTACCTGCGAAAATCCCATGAAAATTCGTCTAGTGGTTTTGGAGAAGCATGTTAAAATAGACGGATTCGCCGGTTTTACAGATTTTTTATTAGTATAGAAGATATAGATATAGATTACTTCAATAGCTGACGTAAACCTTGAAACGTCCGCTTAGAAAAACTAATGAATTACCGTGCTGATAAATCTCTTACATTATTTGATTTTCAAACAGTTGAGCAGAACTGAACGTACTCAGACATTTCGCTCTTTATCTATTCTGATCAACACTAAACTGGCACACAATATTTTCGGCGCAACGCAATCTGACTTTCAATAATACCTACAAGAGAATGGCCCTGACAAACATTAAACTGTACCTTTCACAAATCACTTACCTCACAAAAATCTTCGTTACTCGAACTACTGAAATACAGCGAGCGCCATTACTGCCAGCTAAATAAAAGATTCTAGCTACTGAAGGCATTAACTACTGATAGGCATAGTTAGCAAATGAAAGATTTTGATAGAGAACAAACAATGTATTTACCTTAACACTGTTCAAAAGTCATAACATACAGGATGTTAGAAAAAGGTACGGCCAAACTTTCAGGAATCATTCCTCACACACAAATAAAGAAAAGATGTTATGTGGACATGTGTCCATAAACGTTTAATTTCCATGTTAGAACTCATTTTAGTTTCGTCAGTATGTACTGTACTTCCTCGATTCACCGCCAGTTGGCGCAATTGAAGGAAGGTAATGTTGACTTCGGTGCTTGTGTTGACATGCGACTCATTGCTCTACAGTACTAGCATCAAGCACGTCAGTACGTAGCATCAACAGGTTAGTGTTCATCACAAATGTGGTTTTAACAGTGAGTGCAATGTTTACAAATGCGGAGTTGGCAGATGCCCATATGATGTATGGATTAGCAATGCGGCAATAGCTATGGCGCGCTACCTTTTTATCGAGACAGATTTCCAGAACGAAGGTGTCCCGACAGGAAGACGTTCGAAGCAATTGATCGGCGTCTTAGGGAGCACGGAACATCCCAGCCTATGACTCGCGACTGGGGAAGACCTAGAACGACGAGGACACCTGCAATGGACGAGGCAATTCTTCGTGCAGTTGACGATAACCCTAATGTCAGCGTCAGAGAAGTTGCTGCTGTACAAGGTAACGTTGACAACGTCACTGTATGGAGAGTACTACGGAAGAACCAGTTGTTTCCATACCATGTACAGCTTGTGCAGGCACTATCAGCAGCTGATTGGCCTCCACGGGTACACTTCTGCGAATGGTTCATCCAACAATTTGTCAATCCTCATTTCAGTGCAAATCTTCTCTTTACCAATGAGGCTTCATTCCAACGTGATCAAATTGTAAATTTTCACAATCAACATGTGTGGGCTGACGAGAATCCGCACGCAATTGTGCAATAACGTCATAAACACAGATTTTCTGTGAACGTTTGGGCAGGCATTGTAGGTGATGTCTCGATTGGGCCCCATGTTCTTCCACCTACGCTCAATGGAGCACGTTATATTGATTTTATATGTGATACTCTAGCTGTGCTGCTAGAACATGTGCCTTTACAAGTACGACACAACATGTGGTTCATGCACGATGGAGCTCCTGCACATTTCAGTCGAAGTGTTCGTACGCTTCTCAACAACAGAATCGGTGACCGATGGATTGGTAGAGGCGGACCAATTCCATGGCCTCCGCGCTCTCCTGACCTCAACCCTCTTGATTTTCATTTATGGGGGCATTTGAAAGCTCTCGTCTACGCAACCCCGGTACCAAATGTAAAGACTCTTCGTGCTCGTATTGTGGACGACTATGATACAATACGCCATTCTCCAGGGCTGCATCAGCGCATCAGGGATTCCATGCGCCGGAGGGTGGATACATGTATCCTCGCTAACGGCGGGCATTTTGAAGATTTCCTGTAATAAAGTGTTTGAAGTCACGCTGGTACGTTCTGTTGCTGTGTGTTTCCATTCCATGATTAATGTGATTTGAAGAGAAGTAATAAAATGAGCTCGAACACGGAAAGTAAGCGTTTCCGGACACATGTCCACATAACATATTTTCTTTCTTTGTGTGTGAGGAATGTTTCCTGAAAGTTTAGCCGTACCTTTTTGTAACACCCTGTATATAGCAGTTCATAGCATCCAGTCTTACAAATTTACTGTCCAGCTCATCTGCTCTCAAAACTCCGCCATTTCTCTCCCCACATCAACCACTGCTTGCGGCTCACCTCCAACTGCGCAATGCTACTCGCTGTTAACAGCCAACTGCCCGACACTACAATAGCAAATTCCAGCAATGCAAACCAGCCACAGACTGCACACAGCACAATCAGTGATTTTCATATAAAGCGCTTCATGGCGTTACCAATATAAAACCTAATGGGCCTACTTACATCGTATTGTGAAAATACGTGCACAAAACTCAAACACATGGCACCATGACGAAGCATGCGAGGTGCCGGATAGGAAGCTCCCGGCCGGCCATCAAGCACAGCGTGGGCGTCGCGGAAACGGCGGCATTTCGTAACGAGGCGGCGCGGCGTGGAGCGCCTCGTAGCGGTGACTACAGGGGCGGACCTACCACGGCGGAGGAGGTTTCGGCGGTCCCGCCCACTACCTCCGTCTGACCTCTGGACCAGTAGACGCTGCTGGCGCCACGTGGCTATGGGCTTCTCCCGTACTGCGATCAGCGAAGTGTCGCACCTCGGTCTTCCCGGAGAAATCTATTTCACTGCTACAAACCTTTGATGCCTTTTGAAACGAATATCCACTGATGATGCGAAACATGTCTAGGTAAAAAGAGGAAAGGAAATCGTTTGATCAAGGCGGAATCTATCTGGAAACTTTGCAAGTTCATTTCGCGATACGTCTAAGGGGCGATTAAAAAGTTTCCGTACGAAGGCCGTAGTATCCAGAATCGGTATGACAAACAGGTAAAATCACATTGATGTACCACGTTGTAGATACCGTTTGGAAAAATACCGTGTCCTACTGCGTGAAGGAGTCATAACTCCCGGCTGCTCATCGTCGTCCGACACGAATCGTCGATCTTTGAGGGGCTTTTTTAAGAGACCGAACGCGTGGTAATCTCATGGGCCCGTGATAGAGAACCTCACACTCGATTCACTTCTGCCTTATGACATGTACGTCATAGGGACGTGCGTTATCGTAATGTAGCAGCAACCCTTGTCGATGGTTTTCGACAGACATGCTGCCACATACACATTTTTAATTCTGCAATGGATGTCACTCGATGTTTGCCCATCGACATCCAAGAAAATAATAACAGCACGTTGATCCAGTATGAATGTATTTGGTAGTAACGTCGCCATAGTTGAACTTTTCTGCATTTACCGCAAGACACTACTGCCACACTGATCTCTTGTCTACAAGTCAGTGCTTATATATCGGCATCGAAGTCGCTAGTTACAGGTACGCTGCAGAGACGCCCTCAGACGGAGACACGCTGTTTCCTTTATAAAAGTAGTTCAAAATGGTTCAAATGGCTCTGAGCACTAAGGGACTTAACTTCTAAGGTCATCAGTCCCCTAGAACTTAGAACTACTTAAACCTAACTAACCTAAGGACATCACACACATCCATGCCCGAGGCAGGATTCGAACCTGCGACCGTAGCAGTCACGCGGTTCCAGACTGAAGCGCCTGGAACCTCTCGGCCACTTCGGCCGGCATCATACAAGTGGAACGCTTAGGAGGCTGCTGCTTGACTAGCTGAAGTGTCAAGCAGACGTGGACAGCTATTTAATTTTCTAGCAGAGGAAATTTTGCGGAATTCTGAAGAAAAAACAGTAATTTCATGTGGTTCGCTTGCCTTGTGGAGATCATTCACTTGGACGCCACTTCGGTCACTTGTTTGTCCCTAACGTACCACAGTTTGGCAACCGCGGAAAGGGGACCCACAGTTTAACGTGAAATCCGAACCGTGTCCTTTCTGGAAAATTTACATGTAGCTGAGAGGTGACTGCTTGCGTAAAAGGCATACTGAAAAAAAGTATTGATCCAACCAGGATTCGATTCCGTGACCTATCGGTTGCCAGGTATGCTGTTTAGCACCAGACCACCAGGTCTGACTTTTGGTTGGGAGTACAGAGATAATAGCAGGCTCATCCGTTGAAACTTTGCGCCCACACATTTGACAGAGTAGTGCCCGCATAATGCAGATATCGGCGCGCTGGTCGGGGTCTTTCACAAGCGTTAACCGCGTCACGCATATTCAGCCATGGCGTAAATTATCGCATAGTCACGCCAACTGTAACGACGCACAAGAGTTGACGCTGGTGATATCAACAATCCTTCTGTATTTTCCCGAAACCGGTAACAATAAATAGATAAAAAACGTGACTAGAATTTGGTTCATAAATGTGTACACAACATTTATAAGAAATCAGATGACCTTCTGTAGATTTACTTTTGCCGAGAACCAGTAGTTCTGATAACAGTTTTACTTATCTGAGTGAATTAACTTTGAGGCTAGGGAATTGGAAGTTTATTCAGTTCTAGGCTTTTCAAGTTTGCTCTAAATATATTCAACGCTCCAGAGGGACTATTTCTTTCCTTCCTCACCCTTGCACAATCTGATTTTGCACGTCGTCTTGCACGAGTCAGTCGACGAGAAATTAAAATCTAATCCTTTGATAGCAATAGTGGTGGAAGTTTGTTTCATTCCTTACTTGCTTTACCCGCACCGCGGACGCTGTAAGCAAGGCCTTACGCCAGAAATAGCGCAAGGGCTAGATATTTCGGTATATCCAAGGTATCAATGACTCGGCGGCTCAGTAACAAAGTGTCAATCTAACCAAGTGGTCTCAGGTTCGATCTGCGATCATCTCTTCTTCTCAGATCATTTTATTCAACTCTGGAAATGTTTATTGACGTGAAAAATGCCGAGTGGCACCGTGGTTCAGTGTCCACGTAACACTGTAGGTCCAGCTATAGCTCACTGGGTACGTCAGTTCGAAGGCCGGAGGATAGTATGGACATACCATCTCCTGTTGGACCATGACTAGCGAAGCACCTTGGTGTTCAAACTAACTTCCGGCTTGATGAAAGTTTTATCCGTAACTTATCATAGTTTCATGTAGTCCAGCCACATTAATGTGACCACCTGTCAAAAGCCTGAATACCCACCTTCTGTAGGGCTAAACGCTTTGAGACGCTCAAGAAGAGCATCAGTGAGATTCTGGAAGCTACAGACAGGGATGTGGAGCCCTGTCGACTCCAGTGCTGTCCCAGGTACGCTAGGTTTCTCGGTTGAGAATGCCTGTCGCGAACAACGCTATCATTTTGTTCCAACATATTCTCGATTGGGTTTGAATAAGGGAGTTTGGTGACCGGGGGAGAAGGGCAAACTCATCATGGTACACTTTGAACCAAGTACACTGTGAGCTGTGTGACATGTTGCATTGTTCTATTGGTAGACGCCATAGTGCCGAGGAAAAACAAGCTGCATGCGGGTTTGGACGTCGTCCCCAAGATTAGATGTAGACTTATGTTGATCACTGTGCTTTTGAGAATGACTAAATTATCCAGGTTATGCCACGAGAACATTGTATAGACCATAACTCTCCCTCTCCCGCCTGGACTCTTCCGACGACTGTTGCAGGTTATTTTGCTTTCAGATGTTTCATGACATCTCCCTTCTGAAAAGGCCATCTGTCACCACTCTGTGGACGTCGAGGTGCGGTACTGGCTCGCAAATGACAGCCATCGTCATCGATGGATAGCAGTCAGCATGGGTGCGTCAACCATGCGCCTGCTATTGATGCTCATGCGCAGTTACGTTCGCTGTACGGTCTTTGAGAAGACATTGTTGGCAACCCCTTGGTTCATCTGGACATTCAGTTGCTCAACAGTTGCATATCTATTCCCGCGTAAACATCTCTGCAGTCGTCGCTCACCACTGTCATCTTTGGCCTATGATGCATCACAGCTGCCTCTGCACCCGTTTTGGATATAACCATTTTGCCTTGCACGATACAGCACGGAACAGGTTTCAGAATAAGCTATTTCAGAAACCCTTCCGATAGTTAATGATCATGCCTCTTTGAACGTCAAATAAATCGGTCCGGTTCCACGTTAGAACAGTGGAGGCACTGTTTTCCGCGTCCCCCCGACACGCTTTATGTAGCCTCCATTTCTACCGCTCCCACCTACCGTCTGTGATGGTTATTGCATATTGGCGTCCAACACAAACAGTGGTCACATTCGTGTGAAAGTACCATATCTACTTATTTCACACGATGTTTATATGTCTTAAACTATATTCAGAGTAATTTAATCATACAACACAAATCGTAAGAGACTGTGATTCGAGCCTTTAGATGGTACTGTGTCACCAACAGCACCACCCTACTATGTCTCACGCTGCTACTCAGAACAACTCTCCTTCTCTGTTGTGGGAAATGGTATCTTTAATGTCGTCTATTTACAATCACTAATATTCGAGATGACTATCATGGATGAGTCATTAGAGTTACCACGTCCAAAAAAATGGCTCTGATCACTATGGGACTTAACATCTGAGGTCATCAGTCCCCTAGAACTTAGAACTACTTAAACTTAACTAACCTAAGGACATGACACACATCCATGCCCGAGGCAGGATTCGAACTTGTGACCGTAGCGGTCGCGCGGTTCCAGACTGAAGCGCCTATAACCGCTCGGCCACAACGGCCGGCTACCACGTCCACTTATGTTTTACAGACTAATGTCCGTCAAAATGGTGAGTTTTGGCACCAGTAGCGATCGTGTTAATAGCTCACCTGATGTGATGGAATCCTAATGGTTACGAACAAATCTCAACCCAAGGAAGCATTGGCATAAAAAATACTAAAATGTAGACTCTCACGGTGGGAAATATCATGTCCATTATAATTATCCGGGCTGTTATGCCGTGGTCGGTTGATGAATTCTGCGTCAATTCCAAACGTTTCGTCTCCGATTGCGGGAGACATCTTCAAGGGGGTCCGTAGCCCGATGGAAGGTCCAACACACCCACTGGCTCGCTACTGACAGTCAGACACAGAATTCATGAACCGACCACAGCATAACAGCCCGGATAATTATAATGGAGGTAAAAAAAAACACCCTTAAGAAAGCTCGCCTTACGACGTCGTTTCCATACTGACACTACTGTGCAACCACCTTATGACCAACATCATAACATTGACGTAAACAGAGTGAGATCATGATTCGCAAGATAAACGGAACATGGGCAGATCCTAAATCATACTCACCAATTTCGTTAACAGAGGTAGTATGACAGGGTCTTTCAATGTATCCTCAGAGCCAGACTAAGACAATATCAGGCAAATGATCCCTTATCACGACTGACTTCTGACAACACTAAAGCCAAAACTGGGCACCACAAAAAATCGTTGCCTTTCTGGACATCAAGAGGGATTTTGTCCGCCCCCGGTAGCTGAGTGGCAGTCCGGCTTATGCCGCCGTGCAGTGCGGACGTGTTGTTGTTTCCGCCTGCGGAGAGCGCTCGCTCGCTGTTGTTTACATTTCAGCGGCCGTCACTTACGTGTCGCTTACGTGCACTAGAGCCATGGCCAATCGTTTTCGAAAATCAACTTTACGATTCAACTTCTGCAACGATTACGCACGACCAAAGGCCTTGGAAGTGGAACGCTTCCTACGCGACGTTGCTAAGATCCCAGCTTCCGACATCTTGGGCATCCATTTGTCCATATTAAGCAGTACTGTGTACGTGAAAGTTGTCAACGACGCGGTGTGTGAAAGAATACTTCGTGACACCAACCATAGATTACGCTTTTGCCACGCCGACGGCAATGTTGGAGCGGTCACTGTCGACCATGCCGGCTTAGGAATGCGCACCATACGAGTTTTCGAACTCCCGTTCGAGCTACCGGCGGAAGACGTTATCGCGGCTTTCCGCCCCTATGGTACTGTACATGGCCACACTGCCGAACGCTGGGCGCAATTCCAAACGTACCCCGTTCTTAACGGTGTACGGCAGATCACCATTGACCTCCATCGCCACGTGCCATCTTACCTGCAAATTAGCGGGTGCCGAGCGGTTGTCATATACGACGGCCAACCCAAGACCTGTTCCGGGTGCGGAACAGAAGGCCACCTCAGATCTGAGTGTCTTCAGCGACGGATCACCCAATTGCCAGGCGCTACCGTGGCACCTACGGCTCCGACGACGATTTTACCGATCACCTACGCATCGGCACTCTCTTCTCCTCCCACCGGCCGCCGCTCATCGGACCATGTACCGGTGACCCTTCCAGCTGCTATGGATACCGCCGGGGCCGACACGTCGCGCTCAAAGCCAGACGCTACTACGGCGCCACTACCAACAGCGACGACTTCCGACACCCACCAGCCTGAACATATGGACACCCCTTCATTTGACGTTCCCGCGACGGCCTTCCTCTCAGAGCGACGCGACTCCCTTCCGTCTTCCGACACAGAGGGACGAACCGGCAAACAACGTTCACCTAAGAGGCGCAAGAGGAGGCGTCGTACGGTCTCGGAACGAGACGGATCACCTCCCCCTGATGCTCCAGAGGCCGTCCGACACGACGAGGCCTCAGAGAACCTACACGACGATACGAATGACGACAACATGACGCCGACTGTGGATGTTTCGATGCCAACTCTAATGGCTCGCTCAGGTGCTCCTGAACCAATGGACTCCACCGATGCTACTGCCGCCGAGACGTCCTCCGCCCCTACGACCGAAGTGGAACGTACGACCATCACAACGACAGCGCCCTCAATGGTGTGGAGTGAGGACGTCGATGAGGACCCGGACCACACGCTGGGGACAGAGTTACCCCAGACGGAAGCATCGTTACGCCTCTGATAACGCCGTCAGGTGGCGCACGGCACGACTCGCCGTTGCCTCGCCCCTCTTCATCCTCCGCCGGTGGAGTTCCCCTTCACGGCGGGGGACGGCTCCAAACCTACGGAATAGCGACGATCAACAGTAACACCATCAGCTCACCCGTGAAACTTCAACTGCTGCGAGAGATGATATGGGCGTCGGACGTCGATATAGCACTACTACAGGAAGTACACTTGGCCACACTTCCAGACGTCGCGGGATATAACACTTATCCTTCTCCTGGTGACCACCTGGGACGCGGCGTAGCCATCTACGCCAGAGAAGGCATTCCAGTGGCCGATATCACATACCTTCCATCTGCCAGAGGCATGGCCGTCACTGTCATGGGGACGCGTATCGTCAACATTTACGCTCCGTCGGGCTCCACCCGCAGACGCGACAGGGCACTCTTCTATTCAGAAGAAATCGCTCCTCTGTTTCTTGGACGCTGCGACCATTACTTGTTTGGGGGTGATTTTAATTGTGTCTTGCGCCCTAAAGATCAAGTGCCCCACTACAACACCTGTCAAGAACTGCGTCTTGTCGTCCGAAATCTGTTGCTCCGCGACACTTGGGAAGTTCAGCACGGCGACGCCCCTGGACATACTTACCAGACGAGTCACTCCGCGAGCCGCCTGGACAGAATTTACGTCTCTCGGGAACTCACACCTGCAGTCCAAGGTGCAGAACTTTGGCCCCTGGCCTTTTCGGACCACTGTGCCTACATCTGCAACATTCTCTTCCTCAAGCAAGTGGTCTGGCGTAGTCGTGCACCGTGGAAGCTAAACACCTCCCATCTTCATGATCCCGAATGTCTGCAACGTGTCACGGAGACATGGGCCACCTGTGAACGTCGCTTACCTAAACACTGCACGACCTTGACCTGGTGGCTGGAATATGCCAAACCTGCCATTCGACGTACTTTGATTCAGTATGGAAAGGAAGTTGCTATGTGGCGCCGGCACACTACCGACTATTTCTACGCCGTTCTCCGCGACCTGGACGCCCAACCGCCCACACCCGACACCCAGAGGGAACGCAGCAGGATTAAGGGCCCAATTGTAACTTTGACACGCCGTCGACTGCAGGGGGCTATGGTGCGAACCCGATATCAGGATTCGGCGGAACAGGAAAATCCGACCATGCATCATATCGCCTCCGATAGGAAACATCGGCGACAACAACTCATCATCGTGATCACAACCTGTCGCGGCCAGCACGTCACTTGCCAGGCCGAAATCGTCAGTGCCTTTGTCGACCACTACCGCACAATGTACCAGGAGGAGACTACCAACAACCACGCTGAGGAGTCTGTGTTGCCACACGTAACTCGCACCCTCACCAGCGACGAAGCGGATGAGCTGATGGAGCCCATTACGCGTGACGAAATCCACGATGCAATCAATAAAGGTGCTCTGAATAAGTCACCTGGTGTCGACGGATTGCCGATAGAATTTTATCGCGCTTTCTTCACACTAATGGCGTCACGGTGGACAACGATGTTTCATGAACTGCTGACGATGGGGAACGGCGTACCGCCGTCCTTCGTCACGGGAATTATTATACCCATCCACAAACCGACACCAGGTGTGACGACAGCACATTACCGTCCCCTGACTCTGCTTAACGCAGACTGTAAAATTTTTACACGCCTCCTGGCAACGCGATGCCGCAAGGTCCTGCCTAGCATTCTATCCCCGGAACAGACAACTCCGGGCGGCTCAGTTAATGTACAAACGGCCACAGGAGAATGTCGCGATTTAATTGCACTGGCAGCGGCGTGCAGACTCCGCGCCGCAGTGGTTGCCATTGATTTCGACAGCGCATTCGACAAAGTGCGGCATCATTTTCTGTTCTCCGTGATGAACCGCATGGGTTTTCCACCAGCCTTTATCGACGTACTCCGGCGCCTGTACGGCACCGCCGAATCGCTGATTCAGGTTAATGGCCGTGTGGCGGGACCAATGGCGATCCGACGTTCCGTACGGCAAGGCTGCCCACTTTCGACCCTACTCTATGCCATCAGCCTGGAGCCACTCATCGGGAGTCTGACGAGCCACCTTTCTGGTCTCACTTTGCGACAGCACAGTTTTCGATGTCGTGCGTATGCGGACGACCTCCTCCTCTTGATCCGCTCACGGAGTGAAACACACACGGTACTTGATTTGATATCAACGTACGGCACTGCAGCGGGCAGTAACATGAATGTGACTAAATCCGCGGCGATGCCCATTGGACGCGGCCTCTCACACGACGACTTAGCACCTCTCCCGTGTGTACAGAAACTACGATACCTTGGTATCATTTTCACCTCCACCGTGCGCCGCTCCGCTGCCATCAATTTTCGGCGTGCTCTCCAAACCATCCGCACGACGGTGCGACAAAATCTTCTCCGACGACTCGATTCTTTACAACGTGTCCAATACCTCAATCAACATGTGGCGTCCAGAATGGTCCACATTGCACAGGTCCTCCCGCTGCCATCAACTATTGGACGCAGCCTCCAGGCTGCCTTCGGATACTTCCTTAAGGCTGGTACGCTCTTTAAGGTCCGCTACGACGCGCTCACCCTTCCCCCGCTAGCGGGTGGCCTCGGTCTTGTCAATGTGCGACTCCGCGCGGCGTCCTTGTACATGTCCACCATGCACAAGCAGTGGCACGGGGGCACCTCCCTTACGCGCAGCTTGCTGGAAATTCTTGTGCCCGCGACCATAACACCACCAGTACCAGTCGGACACATCAAGCACCATCTGACGCACATTTCTGATTTCATCGTCGACTTCAGTTATGCTCACACACACTTACCGACCACGCGTTCTCCTCGACCTAAAGATTTTTACACCCCACTCCTTCGTTCCATAGCCGGCCGCGGTGGTCTCGCGGTTCTAGGCGCGCAGTCCGGAACCGTGCGACTGCTACGGTCGCAGGTTCGAATCCTGCCTCGGGCATGGATGTGTGTGTGATGTCCTTAGGTTAGTTAGGTTTAAGTAGTTCTAAGTTCTAGGGGACTAATGACCACGGCAGTTGAGTCCCATAGTGCTCAGAGCCATTTTTTGAACTTCGTTCCATATCCAGCAACAATATCGAACTGCGACATCTGTCCACGCGGTGGCCCACGGTTTGGCGTCACATCCAGCAGCCTTTTCTTCCCTCCAAAGTCCGGACAACATGGTACCAGGTCGCAAATGAAAAATTCGCCACAAATCATCGTCTTCACGCCATAGGACTAAAGGACTCTCCACTCTGCTCCATCTGCCACCTCATGGATCACGATGTCCATCAACTGACTTGTGCTGCCACCAGTGACGTCTGGAAACTTGCCCGACAGTTCGTTGCCTGTTACCTCCGTGTTCCGCCGGACTCGATTGACCCATGGACTTTTATCCATCCTGAGAATACTTATTTCCCCGCCACCAAAAATCATGCGATTGTATGGGTCAAGGGATGGACCATCACCTACATGTATAATGATGGCGACAAATCACGCCTTGATTTCTGGCAGTACTTACAAACCGCCCACAGTGAAGTCGAACAGCGACCGCGCTACCGCGCCTTCTTCGCTAATTACCTACACGCGATCTTTACTTCACCCCCGCTCAGTTGGATGGTACCACACGCCGACAGCACTCCCCCCCCCCCCCCCCCCCTGCTGACATCTGAGACCCCTCGCGCTGCTTTCTACATTGTAACCCATAGTGGAGTAGGCGCATGGACACACGCCTCCTTTCTTTTATGCACTACACCAGATAAACACTGGTTTTTCCCTCACTCCACTGTAAATTGCTTTACACATCTTAGCTTCCATCAGTATTATTAGCTTTTTTTTCCTACACCTTGGTCATACTAAAAAAAAAAACTTGCTCACCTTATACGAGTATCATGTCTTGCGTTATTTTCGCCGGAAGGATGGCATTTTTCTTGTATTTAAGTTTGTACCAATAAAGATCTTTTGTTCATTTACCCTGTTCCTGGTGAAGAAAAAAAAAAAGTGGTCAGCGCGACAGACTGTCAATCCTAAGGGCCCGGGTTCGATTCCCGGCTGGGTCGGAGGTTTTCTCCGCTCAGGGACTGGGTGTTGTGTTGTCCTAATCATCATCATTTCATCCCCATCGACGCGCAAGTCGCCGAAGTGGCGTCAAATAGAAAGACTTGCACCAGGCGAGAGGTCTACCCGACGAGAGGCCCTCATCACACGCCATTCAGAGGGACTTTAACAAAATGTGGTCTGACGAGCTAGTCTGCTGTCGCCCGAGACAGTATGACTTACACGAAATTCAGTAAATAGTTCGCTAACAACGTGCGATAAACGCTAATAAATATGATAAATATTTGTTTCAAATTCCCCCTTCTTTCCTCCCTTCCCCCCTCCTCACCAAGCTCATTATGCACCACCGACATACAGACATAAGACGACTCAAAATAATGAGGATGTTCAACTTTATGCTGTCCACACTAGCCACCGGGTTCAGGAACGAGCACACGACCGACTGACCATAATTTAAAAAAAAAAAAAAAAAAAAAAAAAAAAAAAAAAAAAAAAAAAAAAAACCTCCAGTTCTGCATGGAGAAATGGCCATTTAGATAAAATCCCAACGAACGAAGTGATACCATTCAGACCATGAAACGACTCACTAAAATGAAAACAACAAGCAACAGACGCTGGGTTATCTTTGTGATATGTTCGACTGAAAGTATCAGATGAAATGGAATAGCGGGGAGTGTATCGTGAGAAATTCCTGAATACTCAGCAAAACTGACAATAAATCAGACCAGAGAGATACAGAACCTAAGCAGACGAATATAATGACAAATAGTTTGGCGCAGCCCATTGATTAAGTGGAGCACTCATGAGATATTCGTGAACTATCCCCTCGAAAAAATAAAGTTAGTTGATTAAATTTTTGTTCTTTTTCAGGTATATTTCTACACTTCCCGCTACACAAAAATCCCTACACCGCAGTACCAAAGCACGCCGCTAGAGCAGCTAAAGGAAAATGGCGTCACCCATCTCCACTATCAATGGCCTGTGCCATTAAATAAAGGAATTATTAGCACATATTTACAGTACAAAAACTCCATTCGTCTCTACTCCAGAAACCTATGGTTCACTGCTGTTTGAAGAGGATCACTTTCTTTCGCATACTGTTTGAGGAATCTTATAGGCTGCAAGATATCGACCGAGCTCTGACTCAGAGTTCGATAAAAATTGTCCACTCTGGTTGGGCCTACGCGAGACAGACAGCTCCCATGAACCCAACTAGTTACTAAAATTATTTTCATAAAAATTAATTGTGTAACTAATATCAAAAGAGCCCATGCTATTTAGTTATGTAGACGGTATCTTCACATTTACAATATCTAACGTGAAATGGGATAGAATTTCTAAATAGTTAAATTAAATTCGAGTTCCAATATAATTACGACATTTATTTCCTCTGAATGTATTCACATGAGATCAACAAGGTACAGTAATTTTATATCACGAAGAATGACGGAATAATGATATCACACTACCTACAAAATTTGATACAATTAATTAGTAGAATATAAGGGTGGAAGACCATACTGATAATGGGTGACCAAATGAATAATACCGAACTGGGTTGGAAAGACAACCACATAATTTACCATTAGTGGTTAGACAAATGTGATCGTAATGCTATACGTAGACTTTGACACAAACTTTTCCCAACAAATCACTTGTGTGTCACTGTATGAATTGATGAAAGACTGAATATAACCTATGGTACGAAAGCACCTAAACTCCATGAAAGTCTCGAAACGCCATACCGCATATACATTTTACCACTTGCATGCTGAAAATTACAGCTGCAAGACATGCGTTGCCGCAACCGGATAAGCCCCAAAATCAAATACACTATTGACAAATGTCCATCGTTTCTCATGTCCTTCCTCCAGTACGGTAAGTAAGTGCAACGTTTTCTAAGTCTGGAGCTAGAGCGGAAAGTGCTTAATGGAAGCCAAGTCTCTGAGAGTACCTGCCACGTGATCGCCCCCCCCCTCCCCCCCCCCCCCCGACTCCACCATTTCTCAGCTCCAGACGTCGGTCTTATAGTGTCATGCACCTTCCTCCGCCAATCGGAGGGTCAACTCCATTCCGTCGAGTAGAAAGTTTAATAACAAACTTATATCTACCAGTTACGGAAATTTTCTGAATGAACCAACGGGTTGCACTCCACATACAGAGAAATGAGTAAATCTTTTCTCAGGCTTCTGCGCCACAAAACAAAAACAAAACATTGCCCTGCGTCTGCTTCTCGCGCAATATAGAAAGGTGCTATCTCGGCGAATAATTTGTCTGCTAGCACTCCAGAAAGATGCCCTATTAGTGTAAAACTACTTTCGTGTTTTCCACTGCTAGAGGACTTCGCCTCGAAAACATTTTATGTCCAGGCCAAAAAATAAGCACTTTGTACAACAGGCGCATCCCATCACCACACTGACAGCGTCATCCTGGTCGCTGTTAATGTTCTAGGCCGCAGGTGTTGAGCCCCTTGTGCAATAGGTACCTCCCCTTTGGAATGGTCGCCATATTAACCACCAATTTCCCTCAAGCATTTTTCGCTGCAGCTCACACAGAACCTCCGAACTAGCATGCCGCTGGCGTTGCTAAAAAAATGCGATACATGGATCTGAATCTAAGGAAACTGGAAGAAAACGACGAAATGAGACTGCAGGTGGATCACATAACCATTCATCGATTTCCATGAGCGGGTTTAGCATCACAAGCACGATTCAATTAGTTCCCAAATCAGCAATCAACATGAAGAAATGGATTAAAAATGAGAGGATGAAGGCCTGTCTCAGACTAAAAATTGTCAAGATATCCCATCAGGTGCAGTCGCTTTTTCTCTGCTGAGGGATTTCAGTTGCTTTCCTATCCTGCAGTCACTTATTTCTGTACCTGTCACATTGACGTTCTTGTGGCGTTCGAAAGGAGCAGTGCGATCTTCCTCATTGAAGCAATTTTGGAAAAAATATTTCAGGTTTTTGTCATTCTCTGTATCGATGCCATTATAGCCACAGAGTGAATGGGCAGATGATTTTGATTCATTTACTGATTTAACGCGAAACTAAAGTATCTACTGTCACGACATGAGACTTTGAACGTTTCTCACATGGTTTTTCCTCACATCACTTTTGCTCCTTCAGTTTCTGTTGGTGTACGAGAATTTTGCTACGCTTAAATGTGCAGCGACGTTCTCTTTGCTTTCGGAGTATGTTTACAAAACAGCTGTCGAACTTAGTCAGGCTTTCCCATAACTCACAACTTCGCTTTGGACATACTGGTCTAAGTCCCCTTCATACATTTACGGGTTCAGAGATGAATGTTTCATGTTGATCGTTCCCCTTTAACTCAACTACCCTCTGAGCTCTTCGTTGTCGCAGTATCTATTGCTTCAGAGAGCTTCAAACTTATCTCTTCATAAAACTTCCTGGCAGATTAAAACTGTGTGCCGGACCGAGATTTGAACTCGGGACCTTTTGCAGGCAAGTGCTCTACCGTCTGAGCTACCAAAGCACTACTCACGCTTCCTCCTCACAGCTTTACTTCTGCCAGTAGCTCGTCTCCTACTTTCCAGACTTCACAGAAGCTACCTCTTCAATCTTTGGTACTTCTGTAACCTACTTCTGTGTACACTGATTCTTCTTGACAAGTCTGTTAAACTTCACCCTGCTCTTCAACATTACTAAATTGTTATCTGACTCTGTATCTGCACTTTGGTGCACGTTACTGTCCAATATCTGATTTCGAAATATCTGCCTGACGATGATTAAATCTAACTGAAATCTTCCCGTATCTCCCGGCCTTTTCCAAGCATACCTCCTACTCTCGAGATTATTGAACAGAGTATTCGCTGTAATCATCTGAAATTTTTTGCAGAACTCAGTCTTTCTCCTCTCTCGTTCCTAATGCCAACCCCATACTGTCCTGTAACACTTTCTTCTACTCCTTTCCTTTCAGCCACATTCCAATCCTCCATGACTATTAGATTTTCATCTCCATCTAACTGGACCACTTGTTCAGTGTCCTGATGTACTTTACCAGTTCAGCTTGTGACTTCGGCATATATACTTAAAGTACTGTTTTCAATGTTCGTTTCCTGTCGATTCTGATGAGAACAACCCTATCACTGAACTGTTCACAGTATCTCACACTCTGTCCTATCTTTCAATTCATAACGAATCTTACTCGCGTTATATGATTTTCTGCCGCTAGTGATACTACCCAATACTCATCTGACCAGAAACCCCTATCTTCCTTCCAATTCACTGACCCCCACCCCCATTATATCTACATTGAGCCTTAGAATTCTCTTTTTAGATTTTCTAACTTCCCTGCCACGTTAGAACTTCTGACACATCATTCCTCGCCTCGTATCTTTTCGTTCATTATTAATCTTCTTCTCATGATGACTTCCTCTTTTGTAAGTCCCGAAAGGGAGATTCGAATGGGGAACTAGTCTTGAATCTTTTGCCAATCAAAACACTTTTTTAATTACAGGCCACATCTTCTGTGGATACACGATATGAATGTTTAATGCAGTGGTTTTCATTTCTTCTGAATCATCTTGCCGTCGATCATTGCTGATTTTTCCGCCCTTTAGAAGCAGTTTCCCAACCCAAGGGCAAGGAAATGCCCTGAACTTCTGTCCGCTCTTCCGCCCTCTTTGAGAAAGCCGTTGGCTGTTTGTGGGTGACTCCTTATGTTGGAAGACTTCGGTCACCATTGGTAATGATTTTTATTCCAAATTTAAGCAGTGGTGGGGCGTTTTGACTACTAATCAAAGTCGCTAGCACTAAATCAATCACGGCGAGTACTTTATGTGTTCTGACTGCCTTAATACTGTAATTGAAGTGAAAAGGGACTGCGTAGCTGTGGCGTGTCTCTGTAGTAGATAGAAGGTTTGTAATTCTATCAGCCGTTTATCCTTTACTGTGTGTTAGTGCCTAGTATCGGAGTAGATTGTGTATTTCAGTGGTGTTGCCTGTTCGTGGTGTGGTTAAACTATTCGTTATAATTGCGTACTGTTGGTGCAGCATTATGTTTGTGACCCTTGTAAAGTTCGTTTCTGCGGGTTTAAGCCATATTTATTACGAACAATGTCTATACGTAGTCTTAGGTTAAGTACTATTGTAGGATCTTAATGCCCGCTACCAAGTTTTTATTATTTCTTACTGTGAGGCCAATATTTTTTTTTTAAATTGTTGTTTCATTTGGAGTTACCTGATGTGAACACAGAACTAAGTGTTGCTTTATTTACTTATGTATGTTCTCTGGCAACGTAAAATGTTGCTAATAAAACAAAACATGTGGTCCGAAGCTCACGCGTACATAACCCTCAGCCAAATACCAGTCACCGAAATTTTGACCCACATACTGTAAGGCGTCCAAGAAATTTACGTTGAATGTTCTCCCAGTTATTCTTGAAATTTTTCTTTGCTATATCTCAATCTGTAAAAGCATCAGATTACCATAGTTCGACTCAACTTTAACAGTCCTATGTGGGCATTATTACCATT
Source organism: Schistocerca gregaria (assembly GCF_023897955.1). Lineage (NCBI taxonomy): Eukaryota > Metazoa > Arthropoda > Insecta > Orthoptera > Acrididae > Schistocerca > Schistocerca gregaria. The sequence continues at coordinate 291,680,944 of NC_064927.1, forward strand.
TATAAGCGAGACAAGTTGTGGGATATTTAGATGAACACCACTACAATTAACTAACACTGCTTAAAAATCCTCCGATTAGACACGAGGAATGCTACTCTGTATTTAACAGAACGTGTATGCGGATTTCCCTTTTCTGTAAAACCCAAATGTGATCTGCTAGTCTAAATGCCACGTCCTGCGTATAGTGCACGCGTAACCTATTAAGAGAAGTACCACAATTCTCCAATTGATAGTGAAGCTGGAGCAATTCGTATCCTTGGTCGTCACAAGAACGTCTGAGTTCTCGTTCAGCATAGGCGTGGCGCCTATGCTGACACCGTGTACGTGATCGCGGCTGTCTCTGTATGTGGGACGGCAACATCGACTCCAGTGCGAAGTCCGAAATTCTGGAGTCCGGCTGGGCCACAAACCAGTTCGTAGGCTAGACTCTCGCCGCGGGCATGCGCGTGAGTTTCAAATGAAACTTTCCGAAGGGTGTCCTACATAGCTGTTGCATCAAGTGCCACAGAAATACGTATGTATGAAGATTGAGAATGGACAATAAGAAAACTACAGTACCAACTAAATAAAACAATAATAAGGGGTACTTGTATAAAGACATGTGTTACTTCAAAAGTGGCGAGTCTAGTGCCCAAATGCCAGCAATATCAATAGCTTGAGCACTGAGTATCTTCATACCCACATTAGTGTCTATTCGAGTTCTACAAAAATCTTTCTTTGTTCAGCCGCACCCGGATCACCGACTTAAATTACATGTTTGGAGGAGATCTGCTGCATACAGATCCTTTGTGACGGAAACATAAAATAAAGAAAAGATAGAATGAACGAGAATATATAAGACCGACGATTCGATGAGATTCTTGACCTTTTGCTTGTAGTAATTGTACAGCATAGCACTCAGAAGCGAAAAGTCAGTGATTGCTACCGGATGCCTGTGTGGTAGTGTTTTCCTCTCGCCGGGGGATCGTCAAATCACATTCGTAATGAATAGTCTGCTGTCACCTAATTATAGGACTGTGAACTTGTCTGGTTTCTCGTTCTGTCGCTAATGCGGCTCTAATTGTAGTGTCGGTCGTTAAATTTCCTCGGACATTGGCGGTGCCTTTTTGTCTTCGCGACCATGACTTTCGTCACTGTTCTGGTTCGCTGTTTGGTAAAAACAAGTGTTCGTTGAACTTAGCGGAGGGTGACGCTCCTACCAGGCATTCTTCGCAGAAATTGTTGCAGAACTGGGAGCGCTAGAGGGAAAGGTCACTGTCGTCAGAAACCAGTAAGGTTTTTCATCCACATGCCAACAATGACTGAAGATCTGGGCACTACTACCAACTATCTCACTCGTCTATATGTAACGAAATGGGTACCTAAGAAAAGACTAACTCAGGTAAGCTTTATTTTTGTCGGAAATGTTTATACATACTGTAAAGTGGCTTTCCTTGTCAGATTTGGTGACACAAGAACGTTGTTGAGTACCTACGCTCTTCATGTGAGGATGCAGGAACGGGTCATTTAAGAGTTTTTAATATGATCACTCCTTTATTTAGATAATGACCTCCTATAATACGGGGCTGGCTATATTTCACCGGCTCGTAATTTGTACCACTGCTATAAAATTTAGCTAACTGACGTTTAATGTGGTCAGCATGAACTACATGATTTTGGAGTCACATTGTCAGCAACAGATTGCCTGCAGAGAGCGCTTGTTTCGCTGTCGTTTTCATCTAATTTTTTGTGAACGTGGCGAAGAGATTTACTGTTCTACGGTGATTGGTAATATAGTGTTTTATTTATGCGAGAACGTACATGAAACAACCTTAGTTTGACACAGTTATGAATCTGTATTCGTCGTGGTTCACTTGTAGGGTAATGACAAAGAGAAAATGATAACATTGTTATAATGTACCACTGTAAGTTTCCGATATTGTAACAGGCCAATTTGAGAAACTTGCTCCTATAGTGAGCTTTAAAAAATGCGTTTAGCAATGTTAGTGCAACATAATGTTAAGAAATGATGTGGTGTTCTGATGTGTTCATCACATTATAGTATGGCAAGTATGGCACGTAAAGGGGTTATGAAAAGTGGAAAAGATGAATTGCATTTAGGTGTAACTGTATATCTAAATGAGGATCATGGATTAAATGAATGAGCTCGCACATGAAATAGGTCCAATCCAACGATCAAGAGACGCGCTGAAAATGAAAACGATAAAACAAAATGTGATACACAAAATTTCGCTCACAGTAAAGTGATTTCAAGCGAAGCTGAAAAGGAATCGGAAGAACATAACCTTACGTTTGAAGAGATGGTGATGGGCTTAGGCATGTGGGACGTAAGAAATCTAGCATTCGACGTTGTTGAAGGAAACGAATTACCCAATAATATCAATCCAGAAGAAGCCATGACAGCCAAAAAGTGAGTTGAAAGTCTCCATCCAAAAAATATCGCCGAATCCGAGGGAAATGATGAACTCTCCAAATAAAACTTCCAAGGCCTAGCCAAGGAGCTTTTTAGGTAAAAAACAAAAATGTAACCACAGCAGAGGATAAGAAGTCTGTAACTACAGTCTACCTGTCAAAATGAAGAGTTTTGGACACTGAAGAAATGCAATATCACAAACTCATTCATAAAACAGAGGAATGATATAGTGAGCTGTGCGGCGAAGATCGAATGGAAATAAATGATCATCTGTATTAAATGCAAAATGTGGATTTATACAAATGTGCAAGGATGGGGGAAGTTATGTTGCAGAACATGAAAATAGGAGGGACGTTTATTAACCCTCAGTTACTCGCCCGAAAATTCGTCACGTGGTCACTCGCACGGACGACAGGTGTCATCCACAAAGCAAGTGGTCTATTTGTGTAATTTTAATGGTTTCTATGACTGATTTTATGATTTTTTTATTAAATCTAAGTATAATATATATAAAATTCGTATACAGTATAGTGTATTCTAACGTTTCAAACAGTTTGTGCAATAATTTGACAAGGTTACATTTCAAAATAACAAATTTACATCTGTTTTCCATGTACACATTGATGTGTGTGTAACAGTGCAACTACTTATCAAAAGAAAATGAAAATGTTTATTTGAAAACAACAACCTAGCTAATAAGCATATACAAACAGTAACTTAGTGAAAAGTGCAAATGAAATTGAAATAAAGAAGACAGTTTTTGACAACACAGTTCACACGTATGTATTTCAGATCATCTACACATGTCCACTTGTTCCAGGTAGTGCATCACCTACGAGTTGTTTTATTTCGTGCTCTTCCACATATATAACGCCTTCCAAGCGATCCAGTTGATTTTTCTGGCTGTTCCACAATTTCTTTATTGCCTAACAGTAATTTAGTTCTCCTCCAAATTTCACATGGAAGGCTTTCAATAAGGGCAAGTCGCTTTATTTGTGGCTTTATTAGTTTCCAGCTGATTTTTTCTATAAAATCTACCCTTTTTCCAACCTGATGAAGCCATGCAGTGTTGCTTATACATGCATAAAGCATTTATGGCTGCAATGTCAAAAATATTTAAAACAGTACCATATGCCACCTTCTTCAATTACGTGACACGTCGTTCTTCTGCCAAAGCAGATCTACAAGATCTAACCCCACTTTTGACACTTTACAGAAAGTAATCATTTCAGGTTTATCTTATTCCCCTGTTAAACGACCTATAGCGTCATCAAAATGCATGCTTCACAACACCGACAGTATTCTGTTTTTCTTTGGACAGCATGAGACTAATGTAAAATCCTGTTAAAATCCAAAGATAGAAGATTTTGGCTCCCTTTCTCTTTTTGATTGAAATTCTTTCGTCGTTTCGCTCTTCTTTTTTCTTACTGTTCCGACGTACGCCTGTTTCTGCGTCTGAAGTTTCGAGACAAAAAGTAGTCTACTTCGCTTACTATCATTCGCTTATACCGTATGGTATTATATTTTGGGGCAACTCTTCCCAACCTCAAATGATGTTTTTGTCCCAGAATTGGTGTAAGTACGCCAACCTCTTGTCGACCCCTGTTCACTAGTCTGGGTATTTTGACACTGGCCGTGCAATACAAACCTGCTGTCGCAGAAGAAGCCGAGGAGCTTCGTGGTGTAGTGGTCATGATACTAAAATATTACACGGAGGGCCATGAACTCAAAACCCCCATTGCCTGTACGATTTTAATTTCTATATTCGGTTCGAGTACATTCTAGAAATATCCACAAATGTCAAGAATCATTGTACTGGAATGTTCTGTATACCGTATGTGTTCTGGCCGGAGGCAGTTCGCTCCGCGCTCTTGTATGTACAAGTGCTGAATAAACCTTCGTTAAGTGAAGATAGCGTTCGTCATTCATGTAATTACACCTTCTCCTACGTGACAATATTCGTTACTGTCGTTTCTTGTTAACAATCTCAGCTTATTCCCAAAAATTAGTAGTAACTCATGCGCTTTCAAATCAAAACTGAAGAGTTTCCTCATGGGTCACTGCTTCCATTCTGTCGACGTGTTCCTTGAAAAATTAAGCTGATCCGTATGTCATATTGTTGATTGCGTTTACTTAAACTTATGGTTTGTCTTTTTTTAGGTTCATAAACATTTGATTTTATCCGTTATTACTTTTGTGTTGTAATTTCATGTACCGATAAGTTCTGTGACCTTGGAGTTTTGCTCCTCATTTGGGCCTACTGAAGTAGACGTGTAAAGAAAAAAAAATGGAATGGACGGGGTCATATGGTCCAATTGAACCGATCGTGACGAGATGGTTATGTTCGGCTGTTTAGACACCATCTGAAACCATTTATTGACTTCATGTTCCCCAAGAGCGATGGAATTTTTATGGATGACAATGCGTCATGTCGGCCGGCCGCGGTGGTCTCGCGGTTAAGGCGCTCAGTCCGGAACCGCGCGACTGCTACGGTCACAGGTTCGAATCCTGCCTCGGGCATGGATGTGTGTGATGTCCTTAGGTTAGTTAGGTTTAATTAGTTCTAAGTTCTAGGGGACTGATGGCCACAGATGTTAAGTCCCATAGTGCTCAGAGCCATTTGAACCATTTGAATGCGTCATGTCACTGTGGCACACTGAAGAACATTCTGGCCAATTACAGCGAGTGATTTGGCCAACTATATCGCCCGACATGCATCCCACCGAACATTCGTGGGACATAATTGAGAGTTCAGTTTGTGCACAAAATCCTGCACCGACACACTTCCACAATTATGGACGGCTATAGAAGCAGTATCACCCAGTATTTCTACAGATGACTTCCAAGGACTCGTTGAGTCCATGTCACGTCGAGCTATTGCTCTACTCCCGAGAATTAAGAGGTTGGACACTGTATGAGGAAGAATCCCATGACTTTTGTTACCTCTATGTAAATGTTGAAGACGAGACTGGTAACTCCTGCTTCGTTGGTCAGAGCGAGGCTTGTGAGTCAACAAAACAATTCGATGTACATAAAAGTAAAGGAGGGTGATCCACGGAGGAGTGGAACGTCACTCAAAGAGAGGACGCGGTGTCGGGGGCCAGCGCCGGCGTGACAGGCGTCGCCTGCCCGGCGCCGAGTCCCTGCCCCGTGGCGTCGTGACGTGTCTTGTGTTGTGGCTGGCAGACGGCAGGGCGCGCCCCACAGTCAGACGCTCGCTGCCCTCTGCAGCCGCCAATTACAACGGCGCGGCGAGCCCGTGCCGCGCCCATACACTGCTCACCAGCGCCGCCGGCTCCCAAACCTGTCCGCTCCCACTGACTGGGGGATACGACCTTCGTCGAGGTCGCGTCGTTCTGAGGTACTCTCTTGAAAAGCTACCTGTTCAGCTCAGCAACTAGTGCTCTTCTACCTATATTCTTCCATCATCTCTAGCGCACATACAAATTGAAAACAACCATCACAGTCTCTGTAAGTATGTTCAGGCAAATCTCACGAATTAATGAAGGGATTTTGGTGCGATCTTAACTAATAGACAGACTCATTGATGAGCAAGTTTTCTGTATGTAAGCTACAAATACTACACTATTAGCCATTAAAATCGCTACACCAAGAAGAAATGCAGATGATAAACGCGTATTTATTGGACAAATATATTATACTAGAACTGACATGTGATTACATTTTCACGCAATTTGGGTTCATAAATCTTGAGAAATCAGTACCCAGAACAACCGCCTCTGGCCGTAATAGCGGCCTTGATACGCCTGGGATATTGAGTCAAAGAGAGCTTGGATGGCGTGTACAGGTACAGCTGTCCATGCAGCTTCAACACAATACCACAGTTCATCAAGAGTAGTGACTGGCGTATTGTGACGAGCCAGTTACTCGGCCACCATTGACCAGACGTTTTCAATTGGTGAGAGATCTGGAGAATGTGCTGGGCAGGGCAGCAGTCGAACATTTTCTGTATCCAGAAAGGCCCATACAGGACCTGCAACATGCGGTCGTGCATTATCCTGCTGAACTGTAGAGTTTTTCGCAGGGATCGAATGAAGGGTAGAACCACAGGTCGTAACACATCTGAAATGTAACGTCCACTGTTCAAATTGCCGTCAATGCGAACAAGAAGTGATCGAGACGTGTAACCAATGGCACCACACACCATCACGCCGGGTGATACGTCAGTATGTCGATGACGAATACACGCTTCGAATGTGCTTTCACCGCGATGTCGCCAAACACGGATGCGACCAACATGATGCTGTAAACAGAAACTGGATTCATCTGAAAAAAATGACGTTTTCCCATTCGTGCACCCAGGTGCGACGTTGAGTACACCATGGCAGGCGCTCCTGTCTGTGATGCAGCGTCAAGGGTAACCGCAGCCATGGTCTCCGAGCTGACAGTCCATGTTGCTGTAAACGTCGTCGAACTGTTCGTTGCGATGGTTGTTGTCTTTCAAACGTCCCCATCTGTTGGCTCAGGGGTCAAGACGTGGCTGCACGATTCCTTACAGCCATGCGGATAAGATACCTGTCATCTAGACTGCTAGCGATATGAAGCCGTTGGGATCCAGCATCGCGTTCCGTGTTACCCTCCTGAACCCACCGATTCCATATTCTGCTAACAGTCATTGGATCTTGACCAACGTGAACAGCAATGCCTCCAGACGATTACCGCAATCGCGATAGCCTACAATCCGACCTTTATCAAAGTCGGAAACGTGATGGTACGCATTTCTCTTCCTTACACGAGGCATTACACGAACGTTTCACCGGGCATCGCCAGTCAACTGCTGTTCGTGTATGAGAAATCGTTTGGAAACTTTTCTCATGTCAGCACGTTCTAGGTGTCGCCACCGTCGCCAACCCTCTGTGAATGCTCTGAAAAGCTAATCATTTGCATATCACAGGATCTGTCGGTTAAATTTCGCGTCTGTAGCACGTCATCTTCGTGGTGTAGCAATATTAATGGCCAGTAGTGTATATGGAAACTGGCTGTACTCTGAAGATTTAAGTCTACTGCCACTGTGAAATGAACGTCATTGTCGTCTATTGGATGACTGCAGAACTTCTTCATACTGACCTCCCGGCAGCTCGTGCTGGTCTGGCGCTGCGCCTAAGGCCTATCTCCTGTGCCTGTCTCCCGAGAGCCGTAGCGTTACACTTGTTTCCTGTGCCCTACAGCACCCTGCCATTGCTGGCGTTTTGCTGTTTATACTACTACTTTAGGGATTATGATATGGCTTCCACTAACAAATAAACCATCATGAGGGGCATTTGTGGTCGCAGGAAACGGACGTAAGTCCTCCTGGCTGTATTGTTACGGCAGGCCGAGGTACCGTTACCCGGAGGCCGGTGCAGGGCATTCCTGTTATCTTAACGACATGTGAGGCGTGATGTATCAGATATTAAGCTGGGAAGAACGGATTTTTCGGTATAGCGGTAATGTTTAAGGGATGTCGAGGGAACTGCTGGAAAATATCACACGGAAAATGAGCTCGTGGTAGATATGCGAGGTGTCCCCTGTTTTGAGGGGTATTTAATTACCCAAATTTTGCTTTACTTAAACTTGGCAGATAGCGGAAGTCAATTGCCCGCACTAAGCAGTGATGCAGAATAAGGCGGCAGGGAGCCGGGTGCCGATTTTTCCAAAAGGAGAGGTAGCAACTAGGCCACATGATGTAATGGCCAATCAAGAAAGTGAAGAGGGAACGGATCTTAGTCGAGAGTAAAGGTGCAATGGAACCACCACTATTCTGGCGTAAAGAGCCGATTTTACTTTATTCAAGATCAATAGTTAAAGACACTGGCATAACTGCTTCCAGAATGAGTTTCACCACAACAATGACGTCATGCAGGAAGCTAGTAAACTGTCAGCAATAAGAAGTAGTCCGAAGCTCTTCATTATGAGGTTCAGCGACAGAATGTAACCAGATACTGTTCAGATATCATTCGACTTTACCATGCTCTCAGAACGCATCAAATCTATGATAGGAATCATTTATAATACTAAAAATGTTATCATTTTACCGAGTTTGCAAATAAACGCACAATAATGACGTCACGGGAGTCATGAAATAGATGCTAGCTACCGCACGACTACTTAGAATCGAAAGTCGCGTGCTCGCATATTCTGAAGACTCTAATATCTGATTGTGGGTACTTCATCTACGAGCCCTTCTTATAGTTAGGAAAAAGCCCTTTACGCTGATACTCCAATCCCAGAGAGGATCATCTTAGCTAGCTCGATCTCCTGTGGGAAAATTACTCCTTTGCCAGTTTCTAACGAATTACGATTGAACTGATAAACTGATGTGTAAGTTAAAATACGTGAGAGAATTTTGCAACTAGTGCAGGAATCGAATAGGAGGCAATTTTTTGTAGCTCGCACCAAACAGGCGCTGCAGTCGGGTGCACCGGGTGGAGCAGTAGCTCAAGTCACCCATCGTTACCACAAGCTGTCACTCTGAACGAAACTTAAATATGAAAATGGTCTCTGAGAACTTTTCTGGCGTGCTCCGCCTAAGTCGTTTTAATTATATGAAAGTTACGATATTCAATTAATTAATGTTGTTTCCTGAATTTTGAACATAATTGTATGTAAAGGCCCATAAACAAAATTACCGCAACACTAAATACGTCATTTGGATATAGATACTTAGTGGTACCTGTGCAAAGGTGGAACGAATTGGTAGTAAATGGAGTACGTGCGTTGCACCTTTCTTTTCCTGCAACAAATCATGGAGCTTGCATATGTAGGACAGTTTCGACAGGCCAGGAGGTGTTCCACGTCTTGCACAGCATCACAGTCGCACTTATCGTCATCTACTTAGTTATGACCCCGGCCCACCACGATTGTTTTCACTGGGGTCACCACCGTCCTATCTGCCGGCGTCCCCCGAAAACGTTTACCACAAACATAACGACCACACCTTTTACTACCAGGAAACTACCTTCAACATAACAGGGAGGACCTTAAACTGCAATAAGCTCAGAAATGTGTTAACTGATGTGTGCAAAAATACAAACGCTTTTAGTGTATTCATTTTTTGGGGCGGGGGGGGGGGGGGGGGGAAGTGTCCTGCCATATTACTCCGCCCTATCTCTTAATCGCACATGTGTGTGGGGCGGGGGGAGGTGGGGCTGGCGAGGAAATGTCCTGCCATATCACTCCGCCCTTCCTCTTAATCGCACCTACTCAGCTCTGTTTTCAACACAGTATTTGTTTCCCATCTCATCAACTACCCCTCCTCCTTTGATTAAATTGATTCCTCCTACATATATCTAAAAAAAAGCGTCATACGTGGCTCTAAAAGCCCTAATATATCTTCTCGAGTTTTAATCCTTGGCGCACTTCAACGTATTCCCGTTAAGTTAACCTATACATTCCTCTCGTCCTCACCTGAAGAAACTTCAACAACTAACGCTTCCAGACAGCAAACTCCACCCTGATATGTGCAGCTCCTGTGAAGTGCAGCGCACTCTTCCTCTTTCATTCGGATATTAGGGTTCTCCTTTATTCCCCTTCGCCATAACCATGGCCCAGATACTATTCTGACTACATGATCTGGGCCGGCAACCTGTATACGTTAAGCTCACGTATTTACTTAGATCCCTATTCTGTCACAAAATTATTCGCCCATGTGTCTCTTCAAATTGTTGTTTTCTAGTTTGATTTCTTCTTATTCTGCGTAGTGTAGTTCTTCGTCTAACGTCTTCATTATTCTGTGCAGCGTAATGCTTCGTCAACGTCTTTATTATTTCAGCGGCGTCATTTTGATGAGGCAACTGCTACTTTATGCTTACAAAGCGTCGTTATAGTGCTATGTGGAAACAGTTAACTGTTAGATGTTATACTACTGTCAACTTTAATAGAAAGAATGTGAGCGAAGGCTTTATTGCTACAGTTTTACTTGCTTATAGTTTATTCGGAACGACTGTGAAAGGGAATTTTTATTTGAATTTTGTTTAATGTATGTTAAATATCTAAAAGACACGTCCACGAATACTTAAATCTCACTGGAGTAGTTAACGCACATACAAATATAAAAATACTATTCAGTGCTTCCAAAAGTATCTTATCAGCCATCATGCTTAGCTATTTCACCGCGTCTTCCAGGCGCATACATCGTGTTATTTACTACCAAAAGCTTAATGTCTATCTTACGCATCTATCAGTTATTTAATGGCATCCTCCCTGCGTTATTCGCCTCTCCGCATTTTCGACAGACGCATGAACACTGAAGCAGTTTAAAAACAAAACTAAAAGATAACAAGTCTGAATCTTGACGATGCAGCAATAAAAAGCCATGAAGACATCAAGCCATTAACCAGCTATTGTGCACGGGTAGTCTCAAACCGTCTGTATGGAAGATTAGACTAATGGCCCAGCATTGTGCTGGTAAATCGTGGGAGTGGCGCCGTAAACCGCGGCTGTACTGCAGGGCTGTTACAGCCGTAAAACAATCGGAAATAATCGCCGCATGTGCGCGCGCAGCCATTCCTTTATCTCTCCGCCCACACAGCTCTCCTGTTTATGTCCCTATGCTCAGGGCGGCAGCAACGCGGGACTGTCGTAGGTACGGATACAGCAGCAGCCACACTGTCGTAAATAATTTGTTGTTTGCTGTCGCGTTCGCAACTCAGATGTGGCATCCGACTTTCTGGAGTTGCCGAAGATGGATAGCAGTATGGCTTTGAAAATTAGTTTCCATGCCCTACCCTCTGGTAACAGAAAGTACCTGGAGGTAAGATTAGTTACTTCCAGTAACTAATCTTAAACAGGCAATCTACCCCGTTTGAAAATATCGAAATAATGAAAATAATCAATAAAGCTGAATATTTCCATTGCAATAATGTTTTCTATCTGAAGCCGGAACTGAGATACTGTCTGAATGGCTCCTATTATTCCGGCGAAACTAACAAAACAAATCCTGTCGTGTCGCTAGGTTCCTCTTTGCTTATTCCTCTCTCTCGCCCTCTTCGTGTGAGTTGACTGTGAAAGTAAGTTACAGTTATCTTTATTACCGAACTAATTCATTTAGACATTATTACACAGAGTGCCTCGAAGCAACACCAAAAACTTTTAGTCACGTCTCCATCTCAATCCACAGCACTGCACTGATTCCACACAACCGATTGACAATGATTTACGTCAGTAAAGGACGGTCACAGAATTGCCTGGTACAGTTTCTACACTACCTAAGAGTGTCCAAAGCGATTTTTGTACCCCTTTACGGGGGTGACTAATATCTTGTCCGGTTCCCTTACTAAAATATGCCTGTGCGTTTCAGCCTTAGCTCATCGCCAGGCGATCATTAACAATGCACTTGGCATAAATTAATGGCTACTTGCGACTTACCGACAATGTAAAAATACAGTTTTCATTGTGTAGTCGTGGATGTCTATCGTGTGACATAAAAGCAGGTTTCTTTTGCTTTACTCGTCTGAACACCTTAGATGACTGAACACCGTACACCCTTTACCCAACCTGAAGACAGTCAATCATGAGAACAGTTCATCACACCGGTCCGCCCCAGTCAAGCAGTGGAGCAAGAAGAAGAGGCAGGAGAAGGAAACAGCACAAGCTGCCCACCACAGTGAAGGCGATGTGTTCATTATCCCCCAGGCGGAAGAACACTGCAAAGTCCGTAATGTTAAAGCAAGAGCGACCACTGCAGACGGCAAACTGGTACACTAGCATGCGTGCCACTGTCTAGGTGGATGAGACGACTGACCTGCAAGCGAAGAAGCTTCTCCCATCACCATCATCACCACCAGCACCACCCATTGTCGTACATTGGACTGTGGCATTCAACCAATTCCAGATGAAGCCACAGCAACATCTATCTGCATTGCTGGGAATGACATCAATAAGATTGCACTTGGAACCAACGACGACTACAGAAGGGTGGAGGACCTGACTGGGAAAGAGGAGCTCCACTGACACACCCATAACCTGAGTCCCCTCAAGCTCCTGGAGGTGTTGTTGTGCCACCTTCGGATGGAACCTGACCACCTCAAGAAAGAGCTAGAACATCTGGGCCGTGGCATCTGTTCAGCAGCCTTTTTACGTCACACACAGTGTACAGACACATGCCCCCATTCCTTCTCGTCCTGCTCGAAAACAGGAAGGTAGTTCATGTGCAGTCCGTCACCCAGGTGTGTGTGACCGTCTTAGTTGTGCCAGAGTCTCAATGATGTTACACAATACTACACGATGCTGCCTCAATGCCAGAAGTGCGTTTGTCCACACCACAGCAGAGACTGCCCAAAGAAGAAGACAAAGGAGAAAACACGGCAGTGCTGCTATTGTAGCCATCCATTTGTGGCTATGTTAAGGGGCTGTAATGCACAACAAACAGAGAGGACAGGCAGTGCCCTCAAGTAAAACGCAGCCAGGTTCCAGCTTCGTCAACTCCGCCAAGACAGTGACATCAGTCGACACTCTTCCTACCAACAGTTGGTGCAAACACCTGGTCTGGCTCAGCAGAAGCCTACAGAGGAAGATGGCAGTTGCCCCTCAGGCCGTTGAACGCGGCCGCGGACGACTGGTGGAACGTAACGCCCACACTTCGGTGCCACGTAACTTACAGAGCAGCCAGCAGTAACTGTCACCTGCGACACTTACGCACCCAGCCGCCCTAGCCCCGGAGGTCACCCCTATGGCCGCCCGTCCCCGAGAGGAGACGCTGCCGAACTCAGATCGCTTCTGCGATCACTAAACCAGCTTCCACAGCAACAGCCATTTCTTCTTAATGGCACCAAGGTTGCGCTCCAGGACGGTACCGACGCTTAAAGAATCCGTTATAACCTCTCGATTTGCTCCGTGAATACATACGGCCTCTGCCGTCAGAAGGGCGAGTTTCACCAATTCTAGACGAGGTAATTGACTTCCGTCTATGCAAAACTTCTATAAATGCTGGGATCAAGTGCAGGCATAAGCACCGCCACCTTCAGCAAGAAGTCAATAGGCCACCGTTTGACATCGTGTGAGACATAGGTCCGATCAAGGCGACTGGCCGCGTGACCAGTAAGACATGTATGTCTAAGGAGGTCACCTTGCCCTTTCTACCAAGTATTGATGAGATGTAGGTCGAAAAGTGCGGCACTTGGTCTTTGAGGTGGAGCAGACAGTTAAAATAGCCATCGAAGATACATTGATCAACCAGAATTTTATGGCCATCGACCTACTATTGATATTAACCAGTCTAGGCGATAGCACCGTCACCTAATAAGAAATGACTGCTAGTCAGACATACGCACGGTACAGATAGAATCAGTAAGTGTGCTGCACGACTGTTGACAGGGGAAGGCACACAGTCTATCTGACTTTGACTGAGAGCAGATTGTGGTGACCCGGAGGCATAGCACAAACATTTTGCAAACTGCACGGCTTGTTTGAGGAGTGTTGTGGTGTGTTCCACACGCGGCGAAACCAAGGTGAAACCACGTCCAGACGTCCTGGGGTTACAGATGTCGGACATAGTAGGCTGGGAATTCTGGTAAAACAGGACGGCGAACTATGGTGGAATTAACATAAGGCTTTAATGCCGGCCTGAGCACAATTTTTTCTAAACACACAGTGCACCGAACACTCCTCTGCAGCCTACGGCTCACGCATATCCCAATGTTAACCACAAATCGGTTTCTATAATTGAAATGGTCACGTGACCATCGGCACATGACGTTGGCGTAGTGGCAGCGCATTTGTAAGGTGTCAGGCAAATCCAACACCTTCCATGAAAACCCTGACATGATAAGCAAATCCTGTAGTATGTCACATAGCTCCGAATAAATCGCGACGTTAAATTAACCAAAGTATTACGAGTAACGAGTGAGCAAATGGAATACCACAGACTAACACAAGAATGCCAAAATGCATGTCATACCTTCCCACAGTGAGACCGACGCAGTTCCGAGGGGAGAAACGAGAACAGAAGCCGAGAGCAGAACCGTGTTAAGCTAGAAGGCCCTACGATAAGGGACGGACTGGACACCCACGTCTCCAGCTAACCACTAGGGCCACACCACCCGCAAGTTTTAGTGTGAAACTTTTTCGCGTCTCTCTTACGTCAAGGACCTCCCCCCCCCTCCCCCCCAGCCCATGTTAAAAGCTAGAGCCCTCCAGAAAAACAGCATAGATCTTACGATGACACAAAAAGGGCCACACCACCCGCAAGTTTTAGCATGAGACTTTTTCGCGTCTCTGTTACATTAAGACCAACCCCCCAGCCCATGTTAAAAGATAGAGCCCTCCAGAAGAACAGTATAGATCTTACGATAACGCTAAAAGGACCACACCAGCCGCAAGTTTTAGCGTGAGACTTTTTCGCGTCTCTGTTACGTTGCAAACTTTAAAAACATTGCCCACCACGAAAAGTATAACGTTTCTCATTGGATAGACAGACTTTTTGTAGGCGGAGCTTAAGGTTAACATTGATACCCTTATTGGTCAGATGAAAACACAGCCAGATAGTTTTTTTAAATCAACTTCGGTAAATGGTTGTCAGGAGAAGTGAGGGGAAAGTAGTTCCGAGACGGCGAGCTAGATGGCTGTTGCGCCGGCCGCTGCCGCCCTGACGCTGCCTAAACACCGACAAGGTCGCATTTTTGAGCGCATAAGGCTTCACTCAGAACTGCAGAAGTCTCATCTGTTACACCCTCTCTTTGCGTAATACTAGTGTCGATCGTCAATTAAAGCTCATGGTGTTCACATGTGCCACTTGAAGTAAAAATCTGAAACGCGATGATTTTTCTGTTATATAGTTATTGAGAAGCCACATCAACCACTGTAATTTACGACAAGATAGATAAGTAATTAAAGATAATTGAGGGTCACTGTAGACCTAGATTATAGATTGGATATGGCATAGGTTATCCGTCGATCCATTGCAGAACTTGGAAACCCATTCAGGGAATATTCGTTCACATATTTGTTGAACGCAGTTGGTTTTTACCATCCTGTATTAAAACATTTCCTTTTATCAATAGTGCAATTTATAAACAATGTTTTGTGAGTAGAATAAAATTTCCAATGGTAAACTTAACTGCTTTTTCGACGTTATTTTACCAAGTAACTAAAAATAGGAAAGCCTTGAACCCCTTCCACTAAATTTAGTTAGTATTAAGATACTTTTACTGGGAGTGCAGTGGAGCTGACGCTGAAATCATTAAGTATTTGGTTGTTGTTGTTGTTGTGGTCTTCAGTCCTGAGACTGGTTTGATTTAGCACTCCATGCTACTCTATCCTGTGCAAGCTTCTTCATCTCCCAGTACTTGCTGCAACCTACATCCTTCTGTATCTGCATAGTGTATTCATCTCTTGGTCTCCCTCTACGATTTTTACCCTCCACGCTGCCCTCCAATGCTAAATTTGGGATCCCTTGATGCCTCAAAACATGTCCTACCAACCGGTCCCTTCTTTTTGTCAAGTTGTGCCACAAACTCCTCTTCTCCCCGATTCTATTCAATACCTCCTCATTAGATATGTGATCTACCCATCTAATCTTCAGCATTCTTCTGTAGCACCACATTTCGAAAGCTTCTATTCTCTTCTTGTCCAAACTAGTTTTTGTCCATGTTTCACTTCCATACATGGCTACACTCCATACAAATACCTTCAGAAACGACTTCCTGACCATTGAATCTATACTCGATGTTAACAAATTTCTCTTCTTCAAAAACGCTTTCCTTGCCATTGCCAGTCTACATTTTATATCCTCTCTACTTCAACCATCATCAGTTATTTTGCTCCCCAAATAGCAAAACTCCTTTACTACTTTAAGTGTCTCATTTCCTAATCTAATTCCCTCAGCATCACCCGATTTAATTTGACTACATTCCATTATCCTCGTTTTGCTTTTGTTGATGTTCATCTTATATCCTCCTTTTAAGACACTGCTCTTCCAAGTCCTTTGCTGTCTCTGACAGAATTACAATGTCATCGGCGAACCTCAAAGTTTTTATTTCTTCTCCGTGAATTTTAATACCTACTCCAAATTTTTCTTTTGTTTCCTTTACTGCTTGCTCAATATACAGATTGAATAACATCGGGTGGAGACTACAACCCTGTCTCACTCCCTTCCCAACCACTGCTTCCCTTTCATGTCCTTCGACTCTTATAACTGCCATCTGGTTTCTGTACAAATTGTAAATAGCCTTACGCTACCTGCATTTTACCCCTGCCACCTTTAGAATTTGAAAGAGAGTATTCCAGTCAACATTGTCAAAAGCTTTCTCTAAGTCTACAAATGCTAAAAACGTAGGTTTGCCTTTTCTTAATCTTTCTTCTGAGATAAGTCGTAAGGTTAGTATTGCCTCACGTGTTCCAACATTTCTGCGGAATCAAAACTGATCTTCCGCAAGGTCCGTATTTGGTTATATCATCGCTAATCTCACTGAACTCTTCTGAATTCTACATGTCATGTGTGGTCTGGCGTCTCCTTACCAGCAACAGGTCCCAGGTTCAAACTAGTCAATTCCCTAAAAAACACGCTCAGAGCGTCGTTGCGCGAAAGTGGTAGGGAGAGACGATATAGAACAAACAGACACCACCATGAGTGTTAGACATTATATGGTCTGAATAATTCCGATACCTTCTTATCACGCTGATGGGAGAGCGTGAATACGTCTTCTTCCAGGGGAACAACTCCTTGACACCTATACTGCGGGATGGAGACAAGGCGGCGGCGGCTCCATTATTCCCTTGGGAACATTTACGTGAGCATCCATGAGTCGAGTGGAGCTCGTGCAAGGCACCATGACGGATAAAGAGTATCATAAACTGATTACAGACCACGTACACTCCTTCATGACGATCATGTTTCCTGACGGCAATGGCACTTTTCAACACCATAACGAGCTATGTCACAAGGCCAGGAATTCCCTTCCCGGAGTTTACGGATATTAGGTGACATGTTTGCAGGTGGGGTGTCAACTTTTTCCAGCGACCTATGAAGGCCTCATTGCTTCCATGCTATGATGCGTCACCGCAATTGTCCCTGCCGAAGGTGGCTATTACTTAGTTGGTCATGATGTTCTGGTTGATCAGTGTACACTAATCGCAGCGGCCATAAAATAGGGAGGGGGGGCGATTTCCTCTAAGTAAAACTGTTAGTCTGATCACTGGTGTGACGGGAGGCACGGGAGATGGATTTCTTGCAATGAAGAAAGTCAGTATCTGATGGACGAAGCATCTTTCGTAGCAGCTGCATTTTCACTGTTGTTCTAATCACTTTGAGGTTAATTGTGGTGATATAAAAGGCTATCGTCTAACTGCGGGTGCGACGTTATTCATTAGCTCGGAAATTTCTATTGTGTTTCAGCCTGCATCGTCACCTCTGGCCACCCCAAACACCTCAGCAGGAACCGTTCCTGGAGCCCTTACTCCCTCCGCTCCACGCCGTTGAAGGGAGAGTAAGACCACCTTCTATCTCCTCAGAGCATAGGATGGATATCCGCCACTTTGGCATGTGGACTACAGCGCCCTCTTTGAGTATCAGTGTCGAATCTCTCAGCTGAGGGCATGTGCGTACGAAACTCCTTCAGTCCCATTTTGTGTTCCGACGCTGCAGCCGGTGGCGTTTGCCTTCCTAGAAGCATTGTCTTGAAGGCTGGATTCCTCGTCCACCAGAAACTGATCCTCAACCTGTTCTCAAGTTTCTCTGTGCCTCTGCTTAAGGCGCTTTGGGATCGTTGCTTTTTGGTGCGTCCTTTGTGTCAAATGACGGCAGCGACTCACGACGCTACGGCTGCGAAAGGTCGCAGTTGGCACGATCAAAGAGTAAATCACCATTTCATCGCCTAGACATCATCATCTGTTTATGGGTGCGCCGCTGTCGGAGTGGAGTCTGTAACATGTAGAATGGGCGTTTCATTTTCCAGTGGCACCGATCCGTGCTTGATCCGGCGTTGGACACATTCGGATAGGAGATGGTCATCCTTCCCGCGTCCGGAAAAAGTCCTTGATTATTCGTCGTAAATGACGACGGCACGGCAGTCGCCGATATATAGATATGAGGAGACCATGTCTTCTACGTTCAATTCTGGCCTGTTGGACTCCGTCCAGGACAGGGCAGGACATGTTCGACATGACTATATACTGTGCCATAGGGCAGAAGGGCCGACTAAACATCTTCTGATGGGAGTTCAAATGGAAGTCCAAATAATCTGATGGTGCGGAGTCCCAAATCAGTATGATCGACGCCCACAGTACTCACATTGGAACAGTGTGACAGAAATGTAGTTTATGTTTTCTTTCGAAAAGGATCCGTTCACATGTTGCTTTGTTAACGATGTTTACACGGACTATACTGCTTACAAGGGATAAATGTACGCCGATGATATCGGAAGCCTGGATTTTCACCTTGTCTCGTAAAAACCGCTCGAGTGGTTTCAGTCGTGCAAATTAGTTTTGGAACGTAAATTTGAGCATCGATTTTCTGTATTGGTTCTCCCTGCTGACCAACAGGGTGACAATTATTGAACTACAACTTCTAAACGGTTTGCTTTAGGAGGTTCTGAGGCGTGCTCGCTCCCAACTACGCGTTTTCGTGAACTTCGCTGTCGAAATGTGGTTGGTTTCCCGCCCTTGTTGAGGTTACGTCGTGGTTCCTCTTCCTTCTACATGTGGCAGCAGTGATGTATATCGATATTTGCGCCGTGTACCATCTTTGGTTTGATGAATATAGTTTCCGGCTAGGGGGTCTGGAGGCAGTCGGTCGGTTGTTGCGGACGTGGGAAGTTATCTCCGCACGGTGCAGTCAGCTGGGGCCGCTGGCAGCCCCTGGGAAGTGTCGGAGCGTGTATGGAGCTCTCCGATCGCTGCGAGCATCGTGGTTCACCGAACCAGGACGCCAGTGTTGGTTTCAATTACACAAGCCACGTCCATTCATGTTGTGGTGGTTCGTTTCGGTGGTTTGCTGTGGGGAGGTTTTCCAGTGAGCAACACCGAAGGTTTCTACTGCTGAAATTTAGCAGCCATGTGGTGCAATTAACTATTTTGATCGACTACAATTTGAGTCCACCAGAGGAATTTTCTGTCTTGTGGCCATTAGTGTTCAGGTTACCTGCCCTGGGCACTGACGTAAATTCAGGCAGTGCTGTTTGAGTGAAGTTAACTATAGTACTGTGTTTAAAATTAAAGTGTACCAGCGGAATTTTCTGCCTAGTGGCAGTTAGTATTCCAGTTACCTGCCCTGGACACTAACGTAATTTCATTCCTCACCTGTTGTCGCTGTCATGCAACAATGAAAAATTGTACTGAAATGCAGGAAGATCTGCAGCGAATTGACGCATGGTGCAGGGAATGGCAATTGAATCTAAATGTAGACAAGTGTAGTGTGCTGCGAATACATAGAAAGATAGATGCCTTATCATTTAGCTACAAAATAGCAGGTCAGCAACTGGAAGCAGTTAATTCCATAAATTATCTGGGAGTACGCATTAGGAGTGATTTAAAATGGAATGATCATATAAAGTTGATCGTCGGTAAAGCCGATGCCAGACTGAGATTCATTGGAAGAATCCCAAGGAAATGCAAACCGAAAACAAAGAAGTAGGTTACAGTACGCTTGTTCGCCCAATGCTTGAATACTGCTCAGCAGTGTGGGATACGTACCAGATAGGGTTGATAGAACAGATAGAGAAGGTCCAACGGAGAGCAGCGCGCTTCTTTACAGGATCATTTAGCAATCCCCAAAGCGTTACGGAGATGATAGATAAACTCCAGTGGAAGACTGCAGGAGAGACGCTCAGTAGCTCGGTACGGGCTTTTGTTAAAGTTTCGAGAACATACCTTCACCGAAGAGTCAAGCAGTATATTGCTCCCTCCTACGTATATCTCGCGAAGCGACCATGAGGATAAAATCAGAGAGATTAGAGCCCACACAGAAGCATACCGACAATCCTTCTTTCCACGAGCAATACGAGACTGGAATAGAAGGGAGAACCGATAGAGGTACTCAGGGTACCATCCGCCACAGACCGTCAGGTGGCTTGCGGAGTATGGATGTAGATGTAGATGTAATTCTGACAGCTAATACATTGTGGATTATCATGTTTGTAACGTTTCCGGTTTGAGTTCTCATGTACTGATTGACGTGAAGCAAGTCGTTGTGTCGGTCGGTCCGTAGCTGTCCCCTACTCGGTTTTCGACGGACCAAGTATAGTTGGGCTCACCACCTGTCTCGCCTAAGTGAACGAGGGCAGACCGACCTCCCTGGAGGCTTCTAAGTGACACCGGTGTTTAATTATCTGTTGTCAGCTACTTTGAATTCAAGGATTATGGTTATTTTTTTAATTTACTTAAAAATTTAGCAAAATTATTAAATTTATCTTTGCAAGATTAAACCTTGCGGCCTTCTCCCTTTAAAAGATTATGGTAATATATTCTAAAATCTTGGAATTTAATTGTGCCCCTCAGCTATTTGTATTGCACTTTGCATATGTTTTCCGGTTTTTAAATTATTTTATTGCTGTCTTAATTGGATTTTTATCTTGTTGATTTGTTAAGATTTCTTGTTTGGAGGCCTTCAGCCGTGAAAGAGTTGCATCCGGTAAAGGTCCGCATATGTGCCGCTTTGGTTGTAAAGGATATTAAATTACAATAAATGACTGTTAGAAGGATAAACTGAGCTCAACCTTTGGCCCTTTCCACAACGCTATTACCTGTTCTGCCCAGTGGGTTTAGCGGCAGTATCAAGTTCAAACCACACGGCTGGCTGCGGGGAATGACGGCAATTAATATGTGCATGCACGGTTTGGTTTAACGACGAAGCCCACTTTCATTTGGATCGGTTCGTCAATAAGCAAAATTGGCGCATTTGGGAGACAGAGAGTCGACATTTCGCAATCGAGAAATCTCTTCACCTTCAACAGATGACTGTGCGGTATGCAATGTCCAGTCACAGAATAATCGGTGCAGTACTCCTTGATGGTAGGGTGACTACCGAACGGTAGATGATTTCATCCTCATTATCCAAAGTGATCCTTATGTCGCAACTATGTGGCTCATCTCGATCTCATCGAAGCAGGTGAGTGTGTGGTGTCCTGGAGGGGCACCTTGGGGACCGCATTCTCACTCTGGGGTACCCAGCGACCACTGGCATTGGCCTCGATTGGCCGCCATATTCTCCGGATCTGAACACATGCGACTGCTTTTCGTGGAGCTATATTAAAGACAAGGTGTACAGCAATAATCCCCAAACGACTGCTGAGATGAAAACAGCCATTCAGGAGGTCGTCGACAGCATCGAAGATCTGACGCTTCAGAGGGTCATGCAGAAACGTTATTCGCTTGCGCCACATCATAGTCAACGATGGCAGTCATATCGAACATTTCAGTGCCTAAGTCCGTATATCTGTAGTGACGTTTACATGTTGAATTAAGTGTGTGCGCGCCGTAGTTTGTAACTAATTTACGTTTTCTTTCATATAGTTCAGTGATTATCACACTGTATTTGCTTAAGCCGGCTCGCATGAAACGGTCAAGTACTTAGCCAACAAACATGAACGCTCAGCGCTCGGGGAGGACACAAACAACACCTCCGCACTGCTGCCCGGCCAAAGGGTAACTGCCTGAGCTACACAGCCGTTCTGGCACACATTATTAAACATTACAAACGTCGGCTTCCTCGGCTATTTTCACAGTCAATAAAAATTTCTGCGATAGTGGCCGCATTTTCATTTGTAAAACTACCGACGTTTCGCTCACTGTTGCAAGTTACCGTCTTCAAGGCATTCTTGTTTACTGCTGAATGAGAAAACATTGTATTTATATACCAACAGACATGGCTGTTATCTAATTCTGATAGGCTGTTGAGGATGAAGGAGATGGATATTAGAAGTTCTTATTGGTGTTTTTATTATTTATTTTCATTGGTGGAAACCCGCCGTTTTGACTGATTTTTGCATTACTGCTTGTGATAGGTTGAAGTAGGCGAATGGAAAAACAGGCAGTAGTGGTTACGTGGCGTTGTTTTCCTGCTTTCTAGCACGGCTGGCTGCTGCAGTCTCCTCCGCGTGTATTGCTTCACGTGAGCTGTCGTCTCCTAACGCTGTTATTTCTGTTTGATGATGATTATGATGATTGGTTTTTGGGGATATCAACTGCGCGGTTATCAGCGTCCGTACAAATTCCCAATCTTTGCTCAGTCCAATCACGCCACTTTCATGAATGGTGATGAAATGATGATGACAACACAAAAACCCAGTCATCTCGAGGCAGGTGAAAATCCCTGATCCCGTCGGGAATCGAACCCGGGACTCCGTGCTCGGGAAGAGAGAATGCGACCGCGAGACCACGAGCTGCGGACAGTGCTTATGTTGGCTGGTCGTTGACTATTTCTACTGCCTCTCTAATCTTCCTCCTGAAATAAGAGGCTCTTTCGCCAGTACATGAGCTTCACCATAATCAGTCTGCTTGCCGCACTCATCCTGGTGTACTGCCACCGCTGACATGCTATAATGTCTTAGTTGGGTATATCTTTCGTGTTCAGAATCGGTGTGTTCATGGGTCCCCACTTCTTGCCTGTGTACAGTAATCCACATTTGCACCTGATTTCGTAAACCGCAACAGCATGTAGTTTGTCAGCTGCATCTTTCGTTGTGCGAAGAACATCTTTTAACCTGTTGCTGCTTCGAAAAATCGGCCAGCTCAGTGACACCCTGAAGGAGGTCACTTGCAACAGTGATCGAAACATCGTTTGTTTTACGTATTGAAAATGCGGTGGAAAAAACCAGAAAAATTTTATTGGCTACACATTGTTATTTTTAAGGTCTCAGAGAGCACGCTAGATGTGCAGGACTTCAGTCGCAAGTTGTACGAGATTTTCGTGCACTGGAGAAGTAGTACACATTGAGAAATGAAGCTACAGTATCCAGAAACAAAAACTAACACTATTAAACCTGAGCAAAATAAGTGAATTATTTCCTGCAATATAGTGACATAGAGTAATCGAATATTGTGTGAGGAAAGCATTAAATTTATGTGAATTAATTTACCTTAAACTAATTTTTGAGTTATAACTGCCGGCCGCGGTGGCGGTTCGGTTCTAGGCACTTCAATCGGGAAGCGCGCTGCTGCTACGGTCGCAGGTTCGGATCCTGCCTCGGGCATGGATGCGTGTGATGTCTTAAGGTTAGGTTTAAGTAGTTCTACGTCTAGGAGACTGATGTTAAGTCCCATAGTGCTCAGAGCCATTTTGAGTTATAACTATTTCGAGTGTTATTCATACACTAGCATCCCTGCTTTCTATAATTTACTCCCCAATCCAGTTCGGAATGTTTACCCTGGAAAAACCACGATAAATAACGTTTATCGTACTTCGAGAAATATTAATACATTGTAACAAGCGAGATTACACTGACCCTTGCTCATGATTGACACGAAATGTGTTCTTTTCTTTGGTTGCACACCGCGATATCCCTGCCGAATGCATAGCCACGAGAGTTCTGAATGTGACCTTAAGGCGAGGAAGAGTGTCTGGGATTGTTTACACGCCAGGAGCCGGAATGATCTACCACCTTCTCGTATACACCTTGCCCTCCTGTGTACTGGTAAGGAAAACGACGTCATTATCCTGGGCTGTGTGAAAATGCACTCTTCCCAGCAAAGGAAAGCCGAAAGTGCTCGACGTCGCTATCCGCAACCGCGTCGGGCAATTGACGTCCGCCACAAAGCACAGCCCCCTTTTGTCCGATCACCTGCTGGTAATCTACGCCATGACGGCATCGGCACAGCGGTGCCCGCCCGCAGCAGAAATCACTGACGAAAGGACGGCGAACGCTTCAGAACAGAAGTTGTCAAACTTCTCGATGATCTACCAGACCTGGACGCCTTGGGGTCCGACGCCGCAGTAGCATTCTTCATCCGTCAGATACCGCGAGCGACTGACAGAGCAGTCCCGAGACGTCTGCAACAGCCGAAAGATTTCTCCTGACAACTGCTGCCTCACATCACGGAAGCGATCCGAAAGAAGACAGAATATTCCAGAAGTGGCAGCTCAACTGCCAGTTCGACACGAGACGCTGGCAAAATCATACGGGGCACGAGAACAAACCGGTGCCAGAACGCCACAGACACCGAGACTGGGTGGCCTGGTGGTAACGCTAAACTCCAATGACGACCACTGCAACTCGGTCCGGACGCCGTCTGTTACCCAGACGAAAAAGCCAGCGTGCTGGCAGACACGTTCGCGGCCAGTTTCATGCTGATGGACGACATCGTCGACTAGGAAGACCGTATGGAGGGTGAGCTGCTAACGTTACTGATAGCCACAACATCGACATCATCTCTCAGGAGGAGGTAGGCGCCATTACATGGAGAAGAACAGCTATACCTCGATT
The DNA here is from genome assembly GCF_023897955.1 of Schistocerca gregaria. Taxonomy (NCBI): domain Eukaryota; kingdom Metazoa; phylum Arthropoda; class Insecta; order Orthoptera; family Acrididae; genus Schistocerca; species Schistocerca gregaria. The sequence continues at coordinate 291,705,709 of NC_064927.1, forward strand.
ATGTTATATATGAGTGCATGGTGTCTATTCCTCTGGACATTTGTGGACATTTTCACTCGTCGCTACTGATTCGGCATGAAGTTCCATTGCAGCTGATACCACATCAGTTCCCACCCCACCCTTTCCTTTCCTTTCTACCCTCCCCCCCCCCCCTCCTTCAGTTTACATGAATATCCCAGGTTCAACCCTCGATCGGTGGCTTACAAGGCTGCCACACATCAGAGATGTCAGACGCGGAGCTATAGGACTCTTTCGGGTCTTGTACCCCAAGCTCAACCTTGGGCCTGTGCCTTAGAAGCGTCTTTGTCTGTTTTTAGATGTGGCCTGTTGCAAACGCTTGAAGCTGTAGTAAAATTTATTTTTTATTGTATGACCGATTTTGTTCAGAGGCAATATTTCGTTACATATTTTTGTTGTCAGCAGACGTTACATAGAGTACATACATCATAAAACAAACGTCAAAATATATATCTGTAAATAATAATTCGATATTTATTTTTAAAACCTGCTATTAACAAAAAATTGTATTGGAAATGATATCTTATGGAAACCGGTCGTTTAATTAAAAATAAATTATACAGCAGCTTCACGTGTTACAATATGTCATTGTTGAGATTTATCAAAGCTGGTGAACACAATCAACAAAAACTATTTTGAAATCTGTTGTGTGTGGTATGCTGTCAGAGGTAAACGACAAATGACAACTCGAGATCTCAACCCATCTTCCAGTAATCTTCTCCAGATGTTTAATGGTGACACGCTTGTCTGCGCCCTCACCCCAGATTTCACCTCTGACTCGTGTATTCGTCAGAGACAATCAAACAATAGTACGAACTCTTCGTGTTATAGCCCTTCTGCTCTTCTCGCTTCACTGTTGTCCACCTCGATTCCTCTCCTCTCGAAATAATCGCATTACGGGAAACTATGTGATCTTCCACGACGACGCTGTATTCCCACGTCTCTCCTCATGTCAAAAATTCGACCTTTCTCACACTCCGAAAGCTGGTAAAACGTTGCACGTCCACAAACTCTGGGCATGCTGTGTTGCGACCTCCATCTGAAAAGTTAAAGTAACGGTAGACTCCAATAGCGTGTTCTACTCATATCAATCTTCATTTGGTTTTTTATCTATTGTGGAAATACTGAAAATAAGCTTAAATAAGGATAACATTTTGGTTCAAATGGTTCAAATGGCTCTGAGCACTATGGGACTCAACTGCTGTGGTCATTAGTCCCCTAGAACTTAGAACTACTTAAACCTAACTAACCTAAGGACATCACACACATCCATGCCCGAGGCAGGATTCGAACATGCGACCGTAGCAGTCGCACGGTTCCGGACTGCGCGCCTAGAACCACCGCGGCCGGCGATAGCATTTTAATCAACAATCCCACAGGCATGGAAATACTGGAGTATAAAATTTGGTAATGTTCGTTAACATGTTGATTTTCAATTTCCCTCTGTGGAATTCGTTATTCGAGGAGTCCAGAGTGGAGTAGAAGTGAGTGCACTGTATGCTGTGAATAAATCTTCTGTAAAACAGCATGGAAACTAACCATTTTCGTACATCGATCTTCGTTCAGAGCACCAAATACTAAACGCATGGTATATTCTTTAAACGTCCGCAGCATTCGAATCATCCAGTTTCACTGAAAGCAACATATCATGATGCAGAGATATCTGTAAATGAGAATGTAATTATATTTACGAAGGTACGCTGAAAAGTAATAATTGGAATTTTTTACTCTGTTCTTAATATTGTTTGAGGTTATGCGTCTTACTCGTTAGACTTAGCCGCTTCGCTGGCCCAAGTTGCAGCCATCTGTCGCGTGTAAGGTGGCGACGTCTACCTTTTCGTAACATAACTGTGTCGGTGCGTGAGAGACCCTGAGAATACTGAAAGCACGAGATTTGTAGGGCGCGTCCGCAACCTCTTCTTAAGCATGAGAATGCAGCAGCACAACGAGCTTTGCGACATCTCCAACAATCCGAACCCTTCGTTTCACTTTCATCGATCATCGCCCCTTACCACCTACTTGGCCCCATCGGATTGTCACCTATTTCCAAACATAAAGGACACCTCCAAAGTGATAAAGCGATGCAAACAGAGGTGAGATTGTGGCTTCGTCAACAAAGTCAAACATTCTACAGTGCCGCTTTCAACAAGCTTTTCTCTAAATGAGAGAAACGAGTCCATAGGCAGTGGCTATGTCGAGAAATAAATATATAGGCATGACGAACAGAAGACGTGGAATGTTAATAACGTTTGTTTTAGCTTTAAACGTTTTCACATAAGAAATTCGAAGGCTTACTTTTCAGCACGCGCTCGTACTACCTAGTAAACGAAACAATTGCAGACAATGAACGGAGCGATTTTTATTTCTGTTAACATCAGTTACATATCCATGAATTAAACGTGTTTCATTAACAAATACTTCTAAACACCTACGCTTAACTTTTTGGGAAGGCCATCAGTAGTTCAACGACATTGTAAAATTAGTCGCAGCTGATCCTATCTCAGAGAAAGAGGAATGTGTGCATGGAAAACGAAAACGTTTCACAACGTCTTCCTTATTTACCGCGTACTGGATATTAAAAAGCTGTGGGCGTTAATGCATCTTCGAATCAGTATGCAAAGATGCAGGAAGACTTTGATCAAGTGGGGCGCCGGCGGGTTGTAAAGTGGTTAAATAATTGAAATTTCGGCTTTTGGTTCACGTAATGATATGTTTGGAGTACAGCCTACTCACAAAGTTATTGCTGCAGTATGTTTTCGGATATCGTTAATAGCACTGGGGCGCAGCGGTCGTTTCTGGTAGCAGCCAATTCCACATCGTTCAGAGAGAACGCGTCTGCGTAGGCGAAGGTAATGGCGGACACCTGTCGTAAAACAGGGACGGGATTGCCAGCCAAATGTGGCCCTATCTCCTATTTACATCACGGCTCTTTTCTCTCAAAGCGGTCGAGAACAGTTGCGTTTCATGTTGGGCTGAATTGCTCCTTGTATTTGGCGTCACTGTCGCTTACTTCTGGAAGTACGAATCCTGTGAAACAAAGATTAGCGTTTAATTTTCCGTCGATGGCATGACGGGGTCAACAGAGATGGAGCATAAGAGTGGATTGGCGAAAGAATGATGAAACAAATCGCCTGTGTCCTTTTCAAAGGAAAGAAACCAACTTTTGCCGTAAGCAGTTCAGGGAAAACACGGGAAACCTAAATCTGGATGGCTGGATGGAAATCTACACCACTTCCTTCCAGGAAGCGAGTCCAGAATGTTGACCACTATGCAACACGCTCCTTACGAATCTTGCCAATGTTTTCCTGTCCTTTATTACAGCTTAGTGACGATTCCAGAAACCATCCAGGGTAGCCTCCATTAACCACGTAAGTCACTGTAATACTGTCTGACAAGGATGACTGGAGGCACACGTAATCGGAATCCGAAGTGACCAGGTTGATCTCACACTCTGAAATTTACAATAATAACACTCAACACTCAATAACCATTCAAATTATCATAAAAATTATTAACATTAAAAAGTCAACAATGACTACGTGTTTCCAAAAGCCACATACTGTATAATGGTTCTTTATTCGCAGCTTCCGGTTTCACGCCAGTATAGACGCATCTTAAGGTTTAGATGGTTTCCGTAATGTAGATGGACAGGACTTTATGTTTTACTTCATTGATTTTTTATGCACCTGTTGTCTAACGGATCTTATAATAGACTCTCTGGGGTGTCCCGGCCTAGCTCATTGAGCAGTCATGCTTCGTAGATTTTGACAAGTCTCTTTGGGTGTACTCAGTTTTATTGTGTCGACCCATCATTGTTGTTTGACTCTTAATGCGAATAACTTCCCCAAAGCTGGGGCTCTGTACTTGTCCATTTACATTACAGACATTGCCTGACACGTGTGTCCGAAGTTTCTTTCGATTTTCATTGTGGTTTCCATGTCGCGCGAGATCGGATCTTACTCTCCGATTAGCCCTAGAAGCAATAAAGCTTACTACATTTTATCACGAAATAAAGAAGAAAAGAAAATAACAACAGGATGTGACGATCGTAAGCCTATCAGTGACAACGAATATGAAGCGAAAACTTTTGTACAAAGCTAGAAAAAACCTCATGAGACAGAAAAACAGATATGTAGAATATGTATACTTATTTAAGAATATTGACATATACCAGATTAAACAAAATGATTTACAGAAACTAATGAAGAGTGAAACCAGTTTTAACAAGGGTAAGTATGAAAATGTCGAAGGACGCTGCAGGTATGAAGAAGAAAACAGGAAAACACTGTCAGTTGAAACAAGACCTCTATTAAGGAAAACGAGTGAGTTTAAACGACAATAGGAACATATTTTGTTTACAGAATGAGAGTTTCACTCTTCAGCGGAGTGTGCGCTGATATGAAGCCTCTTGGCAGATTACAACTGTGTGCCCGACAGAGACTCGAACTCGGGACCATTGCCTTTCGCACGCAAGTGCCCTACCAACTTTTTTTGTTTTGTTTTGCTTTATGCTCATGTTGTTCGATATAGTTCGTTGAGTTTGGTCGTGGCGGACGTCACAGGACATCCATTCAAATTGATCGTTGGTTCATTGACTCCGTTTTTTTTATTACAGAGAGCACGCAGCCCTCTGACCGAACACGCTGAGCTACCGTGCCGGCAAAAGAAAGCACCAACTGAGCTACCGAAGCCCGACTCACACCCGGTCCTCATAGCTTTATTTCTGCCAGTCTCCTACCTTCCAAAACTTTACAGAAGCACTAAAGTTCCCAATTACTATATAGGGCAAACGTGATTTTCAGAGGTAAAATAATAAGCTAGTATCAGTACAGTTCACAATTTGTGTGTATGTATGTACGAATTATTATAATTGGTATTATTATTACTATTATTACTATACAGTATCCTGCCTGTTGGCAGGTCTCTGTCCTCGCGGGGAGAAATTCTGACGCCAGTATTCCCTGTCTTGAGATTGTTCTTTCAGTCTTCTTTATTTCCTTCCATCTTTCGTGTCACCCAGATGTTGAATTCGTCTTCTTCCTTGTCCTGTAGTTTCTTAGCTCTTCCCTTCGATGACGTTGTGTATGAGCCCTTCATGCGTAAGTATGTGTCCGATCCAGCTGGCTTTTCTCTCCTACTCTTCTCAGTACATAGTTCTATGTCACCCGATCTGTTCACTTGTTTGGGCATAATTTGTCAACAAGCGTCCCAAGTACTTGGACTGCATCACATTCTTCAGTTTCTGATTGTTGACAGTTATACGAAAAGATTTCTCTCTTTTCGATATACGCATCACTTTTGATTCCTTTGCGTATAATGACTAAGTTATAGAAGGGAGCTATAACTGTGGATAATGGCCTTATGTGGGAATAATGGATTTTGCAAAGCTAATAATTCAGTTTAAAAAATTTTTCTGTTCCTAAGCTACGAAAAAGAAAATGGGAAACGTTTTAATGGAACATCCAGGACCAAATTAACTCTGCTGATAACGATGTTTTGTTAGCCTTTAGTAGAGATAATCTAAATAAAGCATAAAGGTACTTCAATTTGAAAGTAACTCTGAAAATAAATTGTAGATATCGGCTGTAAACATTGGTAATTAAAAAGCTGGTTGTTTCGACAAACTGCACATTAAAGTGTCGGTGAAACATCGTAAACAAGATAATTCAGGTATAAGCAAGGAGATTCTTTAGTTTTCAGCTAAATCATTATTTTCAAATATATTTACAGCAATGATTAATGTTTCAAATGATAGTTCTACAGACAATGCGTACTTAACTCTGTTTATTTGCAATCTGAATGAATTTAAGATGGATTAGTCTTGGCTTATCACTGTTTACTTGCTGGACGAATTAAATCAATATACTGTTTCCAGTTTTGACAGTATGATTTGTATTAACTGATTCTGCAATAAGAAAGTATAAAAACTTCAACAATTAATTTATGACTGAGCACAATAAGAAATTAATTTTGGCAGGTATATAACCTCAGCATATAAACAATATTAAGGATGGCCCTTACATGTCTAACATGACATTGTCACGTAAATTCATGTAAACAACGATAAGGAACACGAATTAACGTTATGTAAATGCTTCATATGTGTACACACATCGTCACCAACTTTACGAGATGATGTTTCCTACACGGAGGTAGCTGTACCACTAAGTGGACAATCTCTACGAGTACAGACTAACCGTTTTGGGTCCATGGGTCCACGCTTCAACACCTGCCATGCTTCCCAGTGAAATATAAGCACTAATGGCTTGCTCTTACCACAGGACCTTGGAGGTACTACCCAAGCGAAAAACATATTACATGTAAAAGCTATAATAATTAGTCTGTAAATGATATAAACGTTGATGTAATGTTGTTCGCTACAGCGTCCTCAGTTACCAATAGAAGTATCTGTACTGATATCCTTTACGCACTGTAGTAGTATTTACCTGATAAACGACAAGTTTTGAAGCACATCTGCTCTCAGGAACATATTCAGTATTTTTATCTGAGTCGTAGTTACCGACATCATCCTCAGATTCGTGCAAAGCGTCCCTGATAACGTTCTCCTACCATGAACAGCGCATGCATTACCGATACTGTCAGACAAGTTTTGCACAGACCACTGTTTACATCCACGCATACTGACAAAGCTGCCGTTACTGAGAGTCTGAAATGGGAGATAGAGCTGTAATTTCTCGGTCTGTCGTGGAAGACTCAACTAAATGAATAGACCATATCACTTATTATGTCTTACACGCAAGACTCGGTTTCTCCTGAACTTTCCCTTACCACAGTTTACAGCCGACTTCTTCAATTACAAGACTGAAACATTCTACAATCAACACATCGGGAAGATAATAGTACAAACTGACAATGAAGTTATAGAACTGTTGAAATGTTTGTGAATGTAGGGAACTTGGCAACAACGACTCGATGAACAGAAAGTTGCGGGGATTGTGATACGCACTTTAAATGTGACCACAATTTTAATGAAAAAGGATTTCTCGGGTTGTAATACAGAGATACATGTTGATAACCAACGAGAGGGGCAGGAAAATGTACAGGGTAACAATTATTGAACTATAAGAAATAAAATAGCGACGAAGCCCATTTTAATTTTGAATAGGTTCTCCATATGCACAATAGGCGCATTGGAAGACTGAGAATCAGCATTTCACGATTGAGAAGGCTATTCACTCTCAACGGGTGGCTGTGTGGTGTGCAATGTCCAGTCACGGAATAAACGGTGCGATATTCCTTGATGGCACCGAACGGTACTTGAAGATTTTGGGAGATTATTTCATCCCTATCATCCAAAGTGACCCTGATTTCGACACGATGTGGCTCATGCAAAACGGAGCTCGACTCCGTCGGAGGAGGAGGGTGTGTGAAGAGCACTTTAGGGGCCCCATTCTGGTTCTGAGGTACCCGGGACCACTGGCACCGGCCTCGATTCTCCACAATGTTCTGCGGATCTGAACACATATGACTCCTTTTTGTGAGGCTATACTACAGACAAGGTGTGCAGAAATAACCCCAAAATTATAGCTGAGCTGAGAAGGGCCATTCAGGAAGTCATCGACAGCAACGATGTTACGACACTTCAGTGGGGCATGCAGAATTTCGCAATCCGTCTGCAGCACATAATCGTCAATAATAGCAAGCATATTGAACATAACCTAAATCCGAATATCTGTAGTGATGTTTACATGTCGAATAAAGTGTGTGCACGCCGTAGTTTGTAACTAATTTACATTTCTTTATATAGTTCAATTATTGTCACCCCGTACAAATGGACCTGGAAACACGCTGGACTGAAAGAAGTAGCTGTGACCCAATGAGAATGATATTTACCTCTTACGCAGAAGTGAGATAACGGAAGGTATGTAGGTAGATGTCGAAGGTGTATCGGAATAGTCGTATACGAAAAGTTATTGCACTGTTATTTATCTAGAGAGGAAAAACTTCTCACGTACCTGATAATGGGTGTAAATGATAGAAATTTTATTTGCGCTGCACCTCGTTCTTGGAGTGGTGCTAAAATTTAAAGTGAGCACTACGCATACGAGACCACTCGCTGAAATTCATTGTAAATCATGAGAACCAGAATGCGAGAGCAGAGATCGAAGATTATCTATAGAAGGTTGTGGGCAATTGCATTTCGCTGGACGTCGCACAAAGAGGGAAGGACCCGAGAATGTACGAGGCCAGTAATTCGTAGGCAGAACATGTCAGTAGTGGTGTTCGCTTGCTGTAAACTGTTGGCGAGTGGGTGGCACGTTAAATGAGGGACAAAAAGCCGCCGAACGTCAGACGAGTCAAGAAGTCACTCTCCAGCTGGAAGGCGCTCCAGCCATTATCGTACAAAAAAGCCAGAGCCCGCTGGTCTGGGGCTTAAGAGCTCTCGAGGAACATCCGTTGGCCGTTTCGTGCAGCGCTGTCAAGAGGGTACAGTACGGTAGAGGAAGTGGGTACAGAATTGTCCTTCCCCTTCATTTTTAAATGACGTCAGCGGTGCGAGTGGGCAGAAATATGAGCGTTCCTCCGACAACGCTGAACTGAGTAGTTTGGGGCTTTGTTGTAGTGTTGGGAGTTAATTTGCAACGCTGAGCACGTCTGTAGAATAGCTTGGACGGAAAATGTATGACTGGAGTTTGACGTCCTGCCGCCGAAAAGGTCATCAGCGACTGAATACAAGTTCGAACTGTGGAAGAATGGGGAGGGAAATGTGACGTTCTTTTTGAAGGAACCATCCCAGCCTTCGTCTTAAGAGATCTAGCGAAACCACGGGAACCCTGAATCTGGACGGCTGATCGTGGATTTGAAAGTGCCGTAGACCTGCACACGAGTCCCGTGAATTAATCACATTGCTGGAACCATGAACTGCGTTGACATATAATGGACTGACTGGGAACATGGTTCAAGTTGGGTATAGCTTCAGCCACCATTAAAACAAGTTACATACCTCTCAATTTTCGGGGAGTTTTGTTCTTAATATTCTCCTTTTCCAGTCGGAAACAGAGCGAAGTGCCGGCCGCGGTGGTCTAGCGGTTCTAGGCGCGCAGTCCGGAACCGCGCGACTGCTACGGTCGCAGGTCCGAATCCTGCCTCGGGCATGGATGTGTGTGATGTCCTTAAGTTAGTTAGGTTTAAGTCGTTTTAAGTTCTAGGGGACTGATGACCACAGTAGTTAAGTCCCATAGTGCTCAGAGCCATTTGAACTATTTTTGAACAGAGCGAAGTGGAATAGTTGTTACATTATGGACCTGTATTCGGGCCAAAGTGGTTCAGTTCTCGTCTTACATTGTTCGCCTTGTTTTCTTTGAAGAAGGTCTTGGCCAGTTTCTTCATATATCCTTGCTTTATTCGAATTTATACTGGCCTCAAAGTCCTCGACGAATTACAGAATGAGTTATTTTCCGATGCGTATGACCTCTTGGAACAAACTGGTAAGTGAAAAGAAGAGGGAAGGGTATTTAAAGATTTAAGTTTGATGTTGTTACAGTTAGAGCATGAGTTCACAGGGGCGAAGGAGGAGGTAGAATTCTGACGTGGTCTTTGGTAATCCTCTCTACCTAAATAGTGAAAACGAGGTGTAAGAGCCGGCCTTTGTAGCTGAGCGATTCTAGCCGCTTCAGTCTGGAACCGCGCCACCACTACTGTCGCAGGTTCGAATCCCGCCTCGGGAATGGATGTGTGTGATGCCCTTAGATTAGTTAGGTTTAAGTAGTTCTAAGTTCTATGGGACTGATGACCTCAGATGTTAAGTCCCATAGTGTTCAGAGCCATCTGAACCATTTTGAGCTCTAAGACAAAACGTAAATCAGCATGAACGGACGATATTGTAGAATTTTACTTCAGTATGTTTAGCAGCGTTTTCATCTAGCTCAATAAACTGAATTGGTGTTATTGGTATTTAAAAACCGATCATAAAGCAGTCCCAAATTTTAGATGAGATATGGTAGGCAAACAGTAAGCGTAGCATTAAATTTTTTTAAACTGTGCATTTCTGTATTTGAACGGTGTATAACGTTTCGTTTTTATTGTAAAATCGTTCTTAGAGACAGTGGCACGCATTTAAAGAATTTCAAGCTGAGCATAAACAATAGCGCAACTGCCGCATCGTAATTCTCAGTTAGTTCTTTTTCTATGTACTGCCTGTTCAACACGCAGACGTACTAAATGTTTTTCAACTTGTCGATGCGATGTGAAACATCAAGTTACTAGATAAGCTAATATTAATGAATGATGCGTCATCGCTATCAATTCTCGCCCCTTACAGTTCTGGTATAATAGCACTGATGTCGGTATATTATTGTACAGATAATCTTGGCACCTCTAGAGTATCTCTCTCTTGGCTAGCGACGCCCTACACCTATCTTTTATCTGTGGGCCAGAAACCGGCTGTAGTGAAAAGACTGATTAGCAATTTTTTGTATGTCCATCCTTTTGACTGCAGATCATGAGGATCAAGCGTTCACTATTATAAGAAAATGAAACGCCTACATCCGTCCTTACGATCTTATTTATTGTGTAAAGAGCAGTTTCGGTCCTTCAATCTGCCATCTTCCGGCCTTAGTTGATGCTATAGGGGCTATCATGTTCCACATATACGCTGTATCAGTGGTTTACGCATACTATCTGTAACTGTGATTTCAGCACTCGAGCCATCGTTAGTGATTATGTTTCGTAAAGTTCACATTTTTTTCCCTCTGTATTAAAAACTACACTCCAGGAAGGGGAAACTTTATTGACACATTCCTGGGATCAGATACATCACATGATCACACTGACAGAACCACAGGCACATAGACACAGGCAACAGAGCATGCACAATGTCGGCACTAGTACAGTGCATATCCACCTTTCGCAACAATGCAGGCTGCTATTCTCCCATGGAGACGATCGTAGAGATGCTGGATGTAGTCCTGTGGAACGGCTTGCCATGCCATTTCCACCTGGCGCCTCAGTTGGACCAGCGTTCGTGCTGAACGTGCAGACCGCGTGAGACGACGCTTCATCCAGTCCCAAACATGCTCAATGGGGGACAGATCCGGAGATCTTGCTGGCCAGGGTAGTTGACTTACACCTTCTAGAGCACGTTGGGTGGCACGGGATACATGCGGACGTGCATTGTCCTGTTGGAACAGCAAGTTCCCTTGCCGGTCTAGGAATGGTAGAACGATGGGTTCGATGACGGTTTGGATGTACTGTGCACTATTCAGTGTCCCCTCGACGATCACCAGAGGTGTACGGCCAGTGTAGGAGATCGCTCCCCACACCATGATGCCGGGTGTTGGCCCTGTGTGCCTCGGTCGTATGCAGTCCTGATTGTGGCGCTCACCTGCATGGCGCCAAACACGCATAGGACCATCATTGGCACCAAGGCAGAAGCGACTCTCATCGCTGAAGACGACACGTCTCCATTCGTCCCTCCATTCACGCCTGTCGCGACACCACTGGAGGCGGGCTGCACGATGTTGGGGCGTGAGCGGAAGACGGCCTAACGGTGTGCGGGACCGTAGCCCAGCTTCATGGAGATGGTTGGGAATGGTCCTCGCCGATACTCCAGGAGCAACAGTGTCCCTAATTTGCTGGGAAGTGGCGGTGCGGTCCTCTACGGCACTGCGTAGGATCCTACGGTCTTGGCGTGCATCCGTGCGTCACTGCGGTCCGGTCCCAGGTCGACGGGCACGTGCACCTTCCGCCGACCACTGGCGACAACATCGATGTACTGTGGAGACCTCACGCCCCACGTGTTGAGCAATTCGGCGATACGTCCACCCGGCCTCCCGCATGCCCACTATACGCCCTTGCTCAAAGTCCGTCAACTGCACATACGGTTCACGTCCACGCTGTAGCGGCATGCTACCAGTGTTAAATACTGCGATGGAGCTCCGTATGCCATGGCAAACTGGCTGACACTGACGGCGGTGGTGCACAAATGCTGCGCAGCTAGCGCCATTCGACGGCCAACACCGCGGTTCCTGGTGTGTCCGCTGTGCCGTGCGTGTGATCATTGCTTGTACAGCCATCTCGCAGTGCCCGGAGCAAGTGTGGTGGGTCTGACACACCGGTGTCAATGTGTTCTTTTTTCCATTTCCAGGAGTGTAGTTGTCAATCATTGCGACGGGTCGATATTTCCTCTAGAGGCTGCTAATACCTTTTAGCAGTTAACTGAGATGGACTACAAATTCAATGACCCAGTTTTAAATCCCTAATTGATATTATACTTTTCTGTCATGTATCGTTTCTCGCTTATGATAATGTAAACTGTGATTCGGAAAGCAGAATACACAACAGGGTGTCCACAAAGTCTGGGTACATAGGGAATTCAAATCAATTGTAACAAATAATTTATATTCGATAAATATTCGATAAATATTAAGAAATAAATAAGTAATAATAAAACAAATTTAAATAATTTGAATAAAATTTGTTTCTTTCCAGACTGGATAATGACTGTGTTTAAAGAAGTAAACCTTCGCCACCCTCATCGTTCACCTACTTGTCAGGAATTTAACCAGCAAGTTTAAAGAAACAGAGATGGTGTTGGACAAACCACGTTCCGGACCACCAAAAACGTTGGCCAATGTGTATGCAAGCCCTGAGAAATCACTTGGTCGGACATACATGGAATTGCGTGTTCAAAGGTCAATCATCCACAAAATCCAGGCAGAGGAGAGGTTTCAGCCGTACAAGTTACAAATATTGTATCAATTACATGAAGATGACCCCGACAGATGCATGTTCATGTGTGAATAGTTTGTTCAGAAGTTGGATGAAAATATAAATTTTACTATAGACTGTGTCTTGTTAAGTGGTCAAGCTGTGTTTTATGTCAATGATGAAGTGAACATGCAAAATCATCGACACTTGTCTCAAGGCACTCCACACTGGATGAGTCCATCCAACCAGCAAGGCCGCCAATAGGTGATGGTGTGGCTGGTTTTGGAAAGCTCATGTGCTTGGACCATTCTCCTTTAGTGAACATGTAAAGGGTGAGATTTATCTGAATGTGCCGAGAGACAAACTGATATGTCAAATTATGCGTTTAGGTGAGGGACTTCTACACTGGTTTCAGCAGGATAGGGACCCTGCCCATTTTGCTGCAGCTTTGAGAGTCTGGGTGAATGACAATTTTTCTCACTAGGTACGGTGAAGAAGTCAAGTGGGTGGCCTCCTCTTTCAACAGAGTTTCCTCCCTTCGATTTATTTTCTGGAGTATGCTGAAAGAGAAAGTTTACTCCATGAAGATTACAAATTTAAACCACCTGACAGAACGCATTACCAGTCAGTGTGCTAAAATCGACGATATTTGAGACCTATTCCATTGAGTTCACCTTAAGTGCATCAAGTTATACATTGTAAAGCGCGGAGATCACCTTGAAAATGTTATTTATTAATACTAAAGTGACTAAAATGTGCTTTATTATTATGTATTAGAAATCCCCATGTACCCAGACTTTATGGACATCATGTTTGAATTGCTTTGTAATTGCGTGGATAAGCAGGGACGTATAAACTAAAACAGAACTACGGGTAGTTCAATGCTATCAAACCAACATTTTACTTCCACACAAGTAACGAAGTCTACAGTTGCAACTAATTCTGGCGTCATAGATAAGCAAACCTCGCAAAATGTATTTCATCTTCCTGGAGACAATACAATTATACCGTGTAACACCACCTGCAGCCCATGTAACGGTCTCAAACCGAGGAAGAAGCAAATCCACAATTTTATTCAAAAATATGAAGCTGAAACCACTCACTAATGACTATGTCTTAGAGCTACCAAATTTCGGAGATGTTGAATGCTACGTTTCACCACCAAAACCAAATAGTTTTAGACAGTTTCTCTTGGACTGAGTTACGTTGATTTATCAGACAAGTCGAAGTGCGATAAGCAGCCCCTAGACTGTCAATAAAATTGTGCAGTATTTCATACTGCGCTATATTAATGATCTGTAGATAAAATCGAAGGTGCAAAATATTATGCAATCTATTGACGGATCTACTGAAATTAGATTTTACTGAGCAAAGTGTTTGGACTGTGTACACTCTGGTCAATGTTGTAAGTCCTTGTCAGATCAGCTCCGTGTGCTAAATGTTTATTCTGCTCTATTTGTTGTGTTGCGAAGTGAAAATAGGTTCGAAATCAGCGGAACAGAATAGTTGGAATTATTTCGGAGTCTAACAAGCTTCATGGTGTGTTAAGTGAAACGCATTTAGTAATCGTCAAAAAGAAACGGAGAATTACGACCAGTTTTTGTCGGAACGTAGAGAAATGTGCAGGGATGCAGATTATCTTCAGGTAGTAAAGAAAGTGTATCCATTGCTGACAAACTCCAGGAAATAACTGAAAAGAATTGCATCGAAAAGAGGAGCTGATTCTGATGAGCTATTGAAACCAGCACTTTGGTAATTAGATCTCTTGAGCTTCTTTCAAGGACAAGAATTTTTTTAGCACTTTTTAAGCAAAAATGTGTGCACTTCTCGTTTTTAAAATTATATCTAAATAAATAAATATTACGCAGATACCATCACAATTATATGTGTAACCATTTGCAAAAGTACGTTTAATGAGCAAGCATCCATACTCAGAAATTTGCGAAAATCATTGGGATTCCCTTACCTTCATGCTTCACCCCTCCCCGCTTCCTTAAGTGAGTGCAGAGCCGCTGAAGAGCCAAATAACAGCTGGTGTCCGCTTGCGTCATCTAGACGCGTCCGAAATTTGACAATAATATTGGTCAATATCGATTAATTTTTTGGCACCAACCGTCTATATACTGCACAATATTTCAGTCAAATATTATTGTAAGCCTATGGCCTGCTACAGGGATCCTCGGTGTTTATCCAACAAAGAACGTAAGCGTGCAACTCTCTGAACATGTCTGTAGTCATCTTTCCAAACGGGAGCATCCACAGCATACTCATTATGGAGGTCCAGGAGATTTGCCGTTGTCAGAAATGGTCTCCTGTCAGATACCCGACTCTATATATCCATTGCATGTAGTTACAGCGTTTGCTTAGAAACGTCTTGAGAAGGACCTGCAACTACTGGTAGAAGCTTTTAATATCGAGCTTGAAACCGATAGAATTGACAACATGTGACGCGTCTGCTGCCCCTGTTGTTGCGTCCTATTACCTGGCTACCTGTGGTAGATCATTCATTGTACGCACGTCGCACAGTCCGCGTTGATACACTAACAAACCGGCAAAACTCGCTCACGGTGTGGTCATGAGCATAATCAAACGGGATAACACCTTGCAGCCATTCTCTCACGTCTCTATTTTACTGCTCTGATGTAATACAACACACTGACACACAAACACACACACACACACACACACACACACACACACACACACAAACACAACTTCACTGCCATGGTTTACGTCAGTGGTGGACGCTCATATGACGGTTTCGGGTAAGTTCTGTATCGGAAGTTCTATAGAGTAGGTTCTATATCGTCTGCCGCACTCAAAACCCAACAGTGTGTTCCTTTCAGTAGCGACTAGGATATATCTGTTGAGAGACTCTTTAACTGCAACACAGAAAAAATCCTTTTGTGCTCGTAAATGATCTTTGCAGTGCAAAGCTCAACATCAAGAAATCCTCACTACAGCTGCAGCCAGTTAGCGTTGTAGTTAAAACATCGTACGACTATAGTGACATGCACAGTCGTCAATATTTGAGTCCTTACTTTCTCTTCAGTACATCAATGACCTGTCATCAGTTACATTACAAGACGCCAATGTTGTTTTGTACACAAACATTACAAATCAAGTTTAGTTTTAGAAAGGTTGATTAATGAAGCTTTCATGGACATGCCACGCCGAATTGCGGCAAGTCCGCCAGGCAAAAGAAGGTTCGACGCAACATTAGGAGGTATTTTACGACTTCTGTCATCTCAGTGTGATGAGCTCTCTGATACTTTGCCATACCATGGCAAATGAGAAAGGAGCGTGGAAATTAACACTTCGACTGCCAGCCACGTAAACCTTACCGCTCCTTAGAACGTCGCCCATTGCTATTGTTTTGCAGTATTTATTAATGAAACTAGCTAACAATCAAGACAGATAGATCCCGTCAATACACGTGATTTCGAATCTGAAAGCGGAAGAAATCGCACCCCATCACATAACAGGATCAACAGTCCACCGAAACTTCGCATCCTGTCAGTTGACCGGACTGACTGTCAGAGTCTTAATAAATCGTTAGAGAGAGAGAGCATGAACTCATATCGAAGAGATGTAAGAAATAATCGACCCTAAACTGAAGAACGAAATACAGTGGAATTACCCGAATACGGCCCAGAAGAATCGCGGAAATCCTAAATCAGACCCTGCTGAAAGGAGATTTGGCCCGAATATAAATGCAGTGTTTTAACTAATTTACTAACTAGGTTGCTTTCTTGAAATCTGAAGTCTGATCACAGTTTTCTGAACTGTGGGTCAATCTAGAGGAGCTGTGTAGCCTATGGTACAATTGCCCAGGAAACCAAAACTCGATATATATCATAGATTTTCCTCCGGTCACAGAGCGGAGTGAGGGTTGTAGCAACAATCTTTATCTGAAATTGTGCCAGAACGTCGCATTCTCTTAGGTAAGGAACACCTAGGAGGATGTCACCTCAAGCGTGACGTGTATGAGGGTCCTTCTAAGTGAAATTTTCTTATCTGATTTTTAAAATTTCTATGTAGTTATACTGCTGTCTTCTGCCTATGGTGCATTCGGCAGTAAGTTGTCGTTCGTATTGAGAATGTCAGAAATACAGGAAATAGTTTCAGGCTCGTGTTCTATTACCCTCGAAGTCCTGCAGACCATCGAAAAATTGTGCATTTGTCAAAAGGTTAAAGGTAGGATTGTTTCATATTGGATTTCCAGAAGAGTTGTCGCTGTGGCCAATATTGTA
Organism: Schistocerca gregaria; assembly: GCF_023897955.1. NCBI lineage: Eukaryota > Metazoa > Arthropoda > Insecta > Orthoptera > Acrididae > Schistocerca > Schistocerca gregaria. The sequence continues at coordinate 291,722,649 of NC_064927.1, forward strand.
ATGGAGGTACAGGGTAATTGAGTGAGTGTCCCGTGCAGAGCTGCAGTGGCAACGAGAAACCTGTGCCACGGCGGCGCCTGTTGAGGATGCAGAGCATGCGGGCCGCCACGGGTCGAACACCTGCTCCAGGCCAGCAATGTTGTCGCCCTCCGCTGACGTCACCGAGACTCGGCGGTACAGTTATTCTAAACGAGGAGGTGAATGTAGTCTCAAGTGTAGTGTGAATATGCATTCAAGTACCTTATCGAAAATTGTTTAGGAGACGTGCAGGCTTTGTCGAAATTATAACTCTTTCTGAAGGCTGTACGAGAACATTATTCATACTAAATTTTACTATGATACATTACGAAACAGATTAGTAAAACAGTGTCAAAATAACATACGTTAGTTGAATTTTTTATATCTTTTCCACCCTTTACATTTTGGTCGTTCAGGGTTTTGGAGAGCTGCATCGAACATGAAACCTCGACTTGTAAGAGGAAAATTTTTCGTATAAAAACAAAAACTGAGCCGTAAATGTTTATTAACTGTAAGTCAAAGTACACTGACGTGTTAGAAGTCATGGGATAGCGATATGGTTATATACAAATGGCGGTAGTTTGCGTACACAGGGTGTAACAGGGCAATGCGTTCGCGGAGCTGTCATTTATACTCAGGTGATTCATGGGAAGAGATTACCACCGTGGTTATGGCCATATGACGGGAATTAACAGACTCTGAACGCGTAATGGTAGTTGGAGCTAGGACTGTTGGTTGGAGCTAGTCGCATGGGACATTCCATTTCGGAAGTTATTAGGGAACTCGATATTCCGAGATCCGCAGTGTCAAGAGCGTACCGAGAATACCAAATTAAAGGCATTACCTCTCACCACGGACAACGTAGTGGCCAACGGCCTTCACTTAAATACCGAGACAAGGGCTTTCGCGCAGAGTAGTAGGCGCTACCAGACAGGTTTTCGTTGCGTTAAATACCCACAGAACCAAAACTGGGTCCAATAACAGACGATTCCGTTAGGACAGTGAGGCTAAATTCCGCGTTAATGAGCTGCGGCAGCAAACGAAAGACGGTGTTATCTTTGGTAACAGCATGAATTCGCCTGCGGCCCCTGTCCTGGGCTCCTGGGCATGTCAGTTAAACCCTAGATGAGTCCGTATTTCAGTTGACGAGAGCTAATGGTATGATTCGAGTGTGGCGCAGACGTTTTAATTTCACAGAATTCGCATATGGTTAGTGAAACTGAACAGTTCAAAATTCTAGGCGTTCAGATAGATAGTAAGCTGACGTGGAAAGCCTACGTTGAGGATCTTGTTCAAAGACATATGCTGCCATTTTTACTATTCGAACGGTATGTGAAGTGATTGATCGTTCGCCGCGAAAATTAGTCCACTTTGCTTATTTTCATTCGCTTATGTCGTATGGTATTATATTTTGGGATGATTCTTCCCATTCTAAAATAATATTTTTGGTTCAGAAACGGGCGGTTCGGGCAATAAATGGTGTAAGTTCACGACACTCTTGTCGACCCCTGTTCATGAGTCTGTGTATTTTGACATTGGCCTCTCAATATATACACTCCTGGAAATTGAAATAAGAACACAGTGAATTCATTGTCCCAGGAAGGGGAAACTTTATTGACACATTCCTGGGGTCAGATACATCACATGATCACACTGACAGAACCACAGGCACATAGACACAGGCAACAGAGCATGCACAATGTCGGCACTAGTACAGTGTATATCCACCTTTCGCAGCAATGCAGGCTGCTATTCTCCCACGGAGACGATCGTAGAGATGCTGGATGTAGTCCTGTGGAACGGCTTGCCATGCCATTTCCACCTGGGGCCTCAGTTAGACCAGCGTTCGAGCTGGACGTGCAGACCGCGTGAGACGACGCTTCATCCAGTCCCAAACATGCTCAATGGGGGACAGATCCGGAGATCTTGCTTGCCAGGGTAGTTGACTTACACCTTCTAGAGCACGTTGGGTGGCACGGGATACATGCGGACGTGCATTGTCCTGTTGGAACAGCAAGTTCCCTTGCCGGTCTAGGAATGGTAGAACGATGGGTTCGATGACGGTTTGGATGTACCGTGCACTATTCAGTGTGAAGATGGCCTAACGGTGTGCGGGACCGTAACCCAGCTTCATGGAGACGGTTGCGAATGGTCCTCGCCGATACCCCAGGAGCAACAGTGTCCCTAATTTGCTGGGAAGTGGCGGTGCGGTCCCCTACGGCACTGCGTAGGATCCTACGGTCTTGGCGTGCATCCGTGCGTCGCTGCGGTCCGGTCCCAGGTCGACGGGCACATGCACCTTCCGCCGACGACTGGCGACAACATCGATGTACTGTGGAGACCTCACGCCCCACGTGTTGAGCAATTCGGCGGTACGTCCACCCGGCCTCCCGCATGCCCACTATACGCCCTCGCTCAAAGTCCGTCAACTGCACATACGGTTCACGTCCACGCTGTCGTGGCATGCTACCAGTGTTAAAGACTGCGATGGAGCTCCGTATGCCACGGCAAACTGGCTGACACTGACGGCGGCGGTGCACAAATGCTGCGCTACTAGCGCCATTCGACGGCCAATACCGCGGTTCCTGGTGTATCCGCTGTGCCGTGCGTGTGATCATTGCTTGTACAGCCCTCTCGCAGTGTCTGGAGCAAGTATGGTGGGTCTGACACACCGGTGTCAATGTGTTCTTTTTTCCATTTCCAGGAATGTATATTCCTTACTGTCATTTGTTGTTAATAATATCAGTTTATTCCCAAGAATAAGCACCTTTCACTCAGTTAATGGTCGGAAGAAATCGAACCTGCATTTTGATCGGACTTCTTAATTCTTGTGAAGAAAGGTGTGCAGTATACTGATGCATCTATTTTCAAGAAGCTACCAGAAGAATTAAAAAATCTTATCAGTAATCCACGCGCTTTCAAAGCGAAACTGAAAAGTTTCCTTATGGATCAGCCATTCAATTCTGTCGAGGAGTTCCTTGAAAAATTCAGCTAATTCTTGTTGTATTGTTGATGGCGTTTACTTACACTTATGAAAGAGTTTTTCGGGTTCATAAATATTTATTTTTATCTGTTATTACTTTTATGTTGTAATTTCATGTACAGACACGTTCCGTGACCTTGTCGATTTGCTCCTCAATTTGGTCCTACGGAACTTGGCGTGTAAATAAAACAAATAAAGTCCATGAAATCTTGGCCCGAATTTATCAACAATGCACTACGCAGGCTAGTGGTCGCTCCATAACGATGTCGGGTGGGTTCAGGTGGAATGGAGTGCGTCCTTTGGTCAAACAGAACCTATCATTGACTAGAAATGCTTATGTTCGGCCACTTGCAGACCATTTGCAGGCATTCGTGGCTTCATGACCACGAACAACGATATTATGTCACTGGGCCATAATTATTGGAGATTGGTTTGAAGAACTTTCTGGATAGTTATAGCAAATGACTTGGCCACGCAAATAGCCCGACATGAGTCCCATCGAACGTTTTGGGACATAATTAAGAGGTCAGTCCGTGTACAGGCTACACTTTCGCAATTGTGGACGGCTATGGAGGCATCATTGCTCAATATTCCTACAGGTGACCTCCAACAACTTTTAGAGTCCACGCCAGGCGAGTTGTTGCATAACGCCGGGCAAAAGACGGTCCGAGACGACATGAGGAGGTATCCCATGACTTCTGTCGTCTCATTGCAAGTGCAAGTTATACATCTTAGCACTAAGTTCCTACGCCAGAAGAAAGTAGACTCAAATAAATAAAAATTCATAGTAAACGTATTAACTTAAAGTTCTGAATAGATTAGGCCTAAATCAGAATATAAGCTGAACTTGAGCGAAACATTTATCACAGATATAGTAAACACTGTTCAGCTCCATATGGGCACAATTGTCATGGGTCCAACCCACACAAATGTGGCGCTCACTTCAGTCGTCTTCGAATGTTTCATTGATCGTGCGCTTCCTGATCATCACTGAATGTTCTGGGGGAAAAAAAAACTTACTCTTTTCTAAAACCGTTTCATGACAACTTCTTTGTTTTCCCGTAAACATCTACATCCACATCTACATCTCCATTTATACTCCGCAAGCCACCCAACGGTGTGTGGCGGAGGGCACTTTACGTGCCACTGTCATTGCCTCCCTTTCCTGTTCCAGTCGCGTATGGTTCGCGGGAAGAACGACAGCCGGAAAGCCTCCGTGCGCGCTCGAATCTCTCTAATTTTACGTTCGTGATCTCCTCGGGAGGCATAAGTAGGAGGAAGCAATATATTCGATACCTCATCCAGAAACGCACCCTCTCGAAACCTGGCGAGCAAGCTACACCGCGATGCAGAGCGCCTCTCTTGCGGAGTCTGCCACTTGAGTTTTGCTAAGCATCTCCGTAACGCTATCACGCTTACCAAATAACCCAGTGACGAAACGCTCCGCTCTTCTTCGGATCTTCTCTACCTCCTCTGTCAACCCGACCTAGTACGGATCCCACACTGATGAGCAATACTCAAGTATAGGTCGAACGAGTGTTTTGTAAGCCACCTTCTTTGTTGATGGTCTACATTTTCTAGGGACTCTCCCAATGAATCTCAACCTGGCACCCGCCTTACCAACAATTAATTTTATATAATCATTCCATTTCAAATCGTTCCGTACGCATACTCCCAGATATTTTACAGAAGTAACTGCTACCAGTGTTTGTTCCGATATCATCTAATCATACAATAAAGGCAATAGCGTTGCTGCCTCTGAATCACGGAGTCCTGGGTTCGATTCCTGGCCGGACAGGGGATTTTTCTCTGCCCGGGTACGGGGTGTTTTAGTTGTCCTCACCATCTCTTCATCATTATCATAATTCGTGCCAGTGCCTAGATTGGACTTTGTAAAACTGGGCAGTGGAAAATTAGGACTTTGTACGGGCGCTGATGACGTCGCAGTTCATCATCGCTCAAAACCAAACATCATCGTCATTTCAAAGTGATAATAAAACCGTAATACTAATGGAACATACGTGGCTCCCAAACAAGCGTGGCTCAAAATTATTCAAACACACATTTTAGTGTGAGCCTTCCGAGTACTCTCAGTAGTTCTACACTGAAACGCCAAAGAAACTGGTATGGGCATACGTATTCAAATACAGAGATATGTAAACAGATAAATGTGGTAATGAGGTGAATATTTCTCACTCGCTTCCCTGATTGTTATTTCAAGAAGTCTGACTTTCTAAGCGGCCTTTCATGTTATTTTGATCCCATTTATATAGCTACTTCTCTATATTTGCCTGTTAAAGGATAAATCATAAATATTTTACGGTAACTTTTTTGTCTGGTGCAACTCCAATTTGCTTTGTCCGATTCATCGTGATCATGCTGATGCGGTAGTTTGACATTCCCATTACCATTAATAAGACTAGTAATTGTCACGATCAACAATATAGAAAATATTATAAGTTGTATCTAAAGATAGAATAAAAATGAAATCTTACTTAACTGCAAAGAAAATGCAACAATCTAATATTAAGTTCGGGCTCAGAAAATATCCCTAGAAATAGATATGTTGTCTCTCCAGGGACGTTGGTTTACGTGGCATGCTTAAATCGATAAGGTGAATGGAGGGATGTTAGCTGGAAAACAACTCGATCAGCTTCATTGTCAAGTTTTGTCTACCCGAGTTTGTGCAACGTTCCTAACAAACTCATTGTCGACCGGACGTTTAATCTTAACCCTTCTTCCTTAATTCTTAGTTCCTTTCTGAGTTCTTTCTAATGCAAATTTAAATTAAAAATTTGAGGAAAAGCAAAGAGTAATTTGAGAAATGTCCAAATAATCTCATTAGTGGACATGATGTTGACATTATGTGTAAGGAAGGCCGCTGCTAAGAAATAATGGTTAAGAGAAGAATTACTTCGGTTAATCGAGAAAAGAAAATTTAAAAATATTCAGGACATGAAAAAGACCAAAATAAATTAGAAATGATTAGTAAGTACAATCAAGCTAAGTAGAAATGACTGCAGGAATAATGTAGAGAAAACTATATGAAAATGGTCTCCGAGGAGCAGATTCAACGTACAGAACTGTACAAAAGAATTCTGGGGAGTTTAAAACCGAGGACATCAACGTTAAGCCGCTATTAAACGCAGAGGAGAGAGCTGATAGATAGAAAGCGAACAATGAGAGCCTCTGCGAGAGTGACGAAGTGTCTGCTAAGAAATAATGAGAGTTCATCTGGAAAACGTAGGGGATCCAGTATTAGAGTTTGACACAAAGAGGGCAGAAAGGATAGATAACGTACCTTCGGAAATTCTAAAAGCATTGGGCATACTGTCAGCCACATCATTAGTGCGTAGAATCTGTAAGACTGAAGACACATTATATCGCACTTCCGACGGAAGGACGACGATCCACACAGTGCCGAGTACACCAAAGGTAGGAAAATAAAATAATCATCCCATTCACGTTGTTGGCCAGATAAACATACAGAAGAATGGAAAAGTGTGGACTTATTGGGTGACAAACAGTTTGGGATTTTAAAACGTAAATACACCAGCGAGTGATTTATAGGATTCAATTATAATGTAATGGAGATATAATTAAAACCAGCTCACTTTCAGGAGATTTGTAAATCTAAAGTACTGGAAAGTGGATGACAACGTTTGAAATCCCCAGATAAATGTGCTATTTGTACAATAAACAAGCATGCTCCGATTAGAAAGTTCGTAAGTAACTGATGCCGTCCATCTTCAGTATTTTTCAACTTATACTCAAAGAATAATGAAAGAAAGAAATTGTAGTTTCAGAAGTCGAACTAGAATTCAGGATTTCTGGATACCAATGGTAAGATTCGTTGATGACATTACTGTGCAATGTGAAGGTGAGAGAGAATTACCATCTGTTGAACAGAATAAAGAGTCTCTTGGGAAAAAAGATAGAGAGTAAACCAAAGACAGACGAAAGTAATGAGAAGAAGCAGAAATTAGACTAGTGTAAAACTTAACGTTAGAATTTCGGACCACTTGATAGACGAATTTTTCTGTTATCTTTGTAGCAAAATAATAAACGACGGACGAAGCAAGGAAGATATAAAACGTAGACTGGCATCAACAAAGCGAAATGCCTCGCCAAATTAAGAATAAGACCTTATCTTAAGGGAAAAAATATAACAAATATGTCTGGAGTAAGGCATAATATAGAAGCGAAACATGGACAGTCGCATCTGCAAACAGTGATATACTACCAAGAAGCTCACCTTTAATTTCCTCTTTGTTCATCTTTATACAGATGGTTGCGTGACTTCGGCTGTTCAGAACAGACTGTCAAATCGAAACAATGCAAAAAGCCGTACAAAGTAGGACCCCTGCAGGAAGTGTGGAAGTGTTCAGTATAAGTGCTGCAAGGCATAGCGGAGTCCAACAAAGCACAGCCCATGAGCATTTAAATACCTAGCCACTTCTATACTGATATCACCTCGTGATCGTATTGTAGCGCCACCACCGCGGGACTGTGAGATAGGGCAGCCTGCCCTGAGGCATCAGATGCAGAGCGGCCGCATCCGCGAGGCCTGCCGAGAACCGGGATGTGGCGCGCCGACCACAGCGCTTCTGCTGTGGGTCGCGGTTGCTGCGTCATTGCCGACATCCAGGCAGCGCTAGACATTAGGCACACCTCGGTCACCTCTGAATCTCGGGACGTTTCTGACAGAAGCAGTGGCATTATGCCACTGCTCGGCCAGAATGCACCCTGTTAGTATTGCTGAAGTCACACAGACACACACACACACACACGCTAGCGTGCGCTCACACGCACGCAAGCACGCACGCTCGCACAGAATGCACAGGCAGATATCGGCCAGCACGTGCGCTCGTGTGAGGCAGCTGGATGTTTCAACCACATATCCGCTGCTTTTACTGTGTCACAACGAAGAGTCGTAGTAAAGAAATATCAAAAGTACGAAACAATCTCTCTGATTCAGGCCTTCTTCACTGGTGTCAGACTAATATAGACACCTTTTCAGAGCATCGTCTGAATCTACAGTGTACAGTATGGTGAGTCAAGAAAATTAAATGGATTGAGTTTTTTAGTCATGGAAAAGAAGCTTGACTACCATGCTTTTTGTTACAGGTAAAGAATCAGTAGATCTGTCGCGCTTCAGAGGTAATGGGAGTCACAGTTGCATAGTATATGTTACATGTATGCAGTGTAACGTAGGATATCCGACATAACTGTACAGAATCAGTATCAGTGGCATGTTTCACATCTAAACGCTATGGGCATTTGAGTAGAGAGTGCTGAGAATCGAAATGGTTTTGATTAGATGAAAGAACTAGGTTTTGTGATTACTGCTGTTTCAAGATGACTGTCAGGAAGACAATGCTTCTGCAGTAAGAGATGTAAAGTGTGTAAGAACAAGAGGTAGTCTGCATATTATTGGGAAAGGTAGCGCAATTAAAAGCAGTTACTTACGTGATCTAGTTGTTACAGTCACCACAGCAACATAGAAATTTGTCAGGTGCAAGTTTAATTATTCTTTTCTCTGGTGTATTAACTGAGGATGTGCAGGCATTTGAGGGAGATCTTAAGTATTTGGCAGAGGTGGAAGGGTGGTTTGTCATGAAACTTTTAAGCACAACAAAAGCACGATAAACAGAACAAGCAAAAATTTACGCAGAGTATACGGAGGGTCTCGAGGGAGGTACAACATCTGGGGAATTTAAGAAGGGGTTAGTCCAGAGGTAATTGAAGCAGAAAAGTGCCAGACATTTTAGGGAACAATTGGGCGAGGTAACGAATAAGCATACGGAGTCAGCGGAAGAATCTGTAGACAGAATGTGAATGATCTTAGACGTTAGGACAGAATGCTACGTTGAATGTGGCGATTTTACGAGAGATTGAGCAGAGGGCACTTGAGGCATTTTTAAGAGAAATGCCTTCAGAGTACGGACTAATTTGCATGCAGCTGTCAGATTAGCAACATAATCTGAAGAAATTGCATTGGCAACTGGAGTGTAGATTAAACAGATGGTGTAATAGGTGTGAACAAACAGAGTATTTGAGGAGGTAATGCCACCAGCATCGGGACAGTGGGAGTAGAGACAGAGGTCACAGTAGTCTCAGAGGCATGGTACCAGTAAAAGAATAGAAATTAAACGCCAGAGGGAACCCGAGATCACTTATGCTCATTCCCAGTCATATTACACGCTACGAAGTCATATGCAGAAGTAGATTGCGCAGTCAGAGGAATAGTAGGGAAGAAGAATTGCAATGTACTGTTGGACACAGGAGCGTATGTGTCGGTTACCAGTCAGGACCTTTAAAACATAAACAATGGAACCCACAACAGTATACATAACTTGCTGTAAGGGATAAAGATGTCACCCCATGGCCGGCCGGAGTGGCCGAGCGGTTCTAGGCCCTACAGTCTGGAACCGAGCGACCACTACGGTCGCAGGTTCGAATCCTGCCTCGGGCACGGATGTGTGTGGTGTTCTTAGGCTAGTTAGACTTAAGTAGTTCTAAGTTCTAGGGAACTGATGACCTCAGACGTTAAGTCCCATAGTGCTCAGAGCCATTTGAACCATTTGTCACGCCATTGGGATCGGTGGACGTAAATTTTTTCCTATGTACGATTCAGTTCAATCAATATGTAGAAACTGTGCTACATGTGAGTGAGGACCATGAATGATCCTGGGATTGGATTTCTTGTATCAGCATTGTGTCGAAATTAATCGTGATAAAATCTATCTTCGGGAGCATATGGTTGAGCTTGAAAATGTTGCAGTTGGTTGGAACTGCTACGCGTGTAGCGATGTCGAGGTAAGTCTATCGCGAACAACAAATCATTTAAACCTGAATAATCACACTAAGATTCAATCTACACGATTGTATAGGAAAATCTCTTTGCGTTAACATTGATTACTGGTAGGAATTGTGTGTCCAGTGGAACAGTAGCAAGTAAAGAGAGTATTGGATGAGACAGATCGCTTAGTGAAGAGAAGTGTTAGTTGCATATGAGGGATAAACGGTGAGAAAATTGTATCTGTATGCGTTTTTCCCCGCCGAGGATTTACGGTCAACGAAGGGACTGCTGATCACTAAATTGAATATCCTGTAGGAGGAAGAGTAGTACACTAGTAGCGTCAACCACGGGCAGTCACCAGACGCCATGAAACTACATTATGAGAGAAGGTAAAGCACCTAAAAGGAAGTAACAGGAAATCGATGGAAGAGTAATTTAATGATTCAGGGATTTGTTTTTATCCAGAAGGTCCGTTGCCAGTCACACATATCACGCAACACCAAATATCACCAGCAAATGTATCACCGGTTTTAAAAAAACCATATAGAACGCCGAGATTTTTGCAGTCATTTCGGGCAGAATTTCTCAATAAGCAGCTGAAGGACGGGATTATTGAGAAGCATAATAGCCCATGGGGCTGCAATTGTTGTCGTTCCCAAGAAGCCAGCAGGTGGATCACGGAAGTATAGGTTGTGTTGCGATTATTGACGTGTGAATGCTGAGACTGTAACGGATGCCTACTCTTTGCTGAACATTACGGAACCCAGAGTCGATTTTGGCCAGAAGAATGGTTCAAATGGTTCTAAGCACTATGGGACTTAACATCTGAGGTCACCAGTCCCCTAGATTTATAACTACTTCAACGTAACTAACCTAAGGACATCACAGACATCCATGGCCGAACCTGCGACCGTAGCAACAGCGCGGTTCCTGACTGAAGCGCCTAGAACCGCTCGGCCACAGCCACCGGCTCTATTTTGGCCAGTGCAAGTACTTTTGAACAATGGACTTAAGGAGTTTCTAGAGTCAGCTAGACGTCGCTCCAGAGGATCGAAGGAAAACATTTTACTCAGCATGGGCTCATTATCAGTGTAGGATTGTCACAATATGAGGTAGTATATGGTCGTGAAATGTCATCGCCGTTCGACATATTGAAAACCAAGGATCGGTTAAGGAGTTTTCGAAGTCGATAAGAGAAGTATGGAACAAGATACACAGGGCGAGTACTAAAAGCAAGAGGAAGTAGCGGGAATTCCGCAATACAAGTTGGCCATTGGTTACTGTATTGACTTCTTACGCTCCGAAGGGGAAAACGGAGAGTTTTTTCCAAATTATGAGGGACCATATCGAGATGTGGAGACTATGCCACCAGCGAATGTCAAGATCCAGTTGCCGGTGAGAATGACATCTGTGCTTGTGGGACGTGGGACGTTTGAAACCACTTAGAGAGAGTCCGGAAGCTGTTCCAGGAATTGGAGGGCCGGGCCAGAAAAGGGAAATGGAAAGGAAGGTGCTGAGGAGCAAGCAAGAGCGTGTAGGTGAAGCAACGATCGGATGTCCACATAGGTTAAGATGTAGGAGATTTATGTTTTCTATATGTTAGATATAGATCGAGCAAAAGCTTTAGCATAGGCAAAATGAACTACAAGAACTTCACGAGGAGGAAAAGGTAATACGTATTGCTGCCATCGGGTGAGACGGGCCAGGACAGAAGATGATGCATAACTGGGCTACTGGTCGTGATCGGAGTGGAAGCATTGTGGAACTAGCAATAGAAAGGGAGAGTGCTGTTCGTTAAGCAAGAAGATCGCTAGGTAATAAGCATAGGAGATGCGGCATGAGGTTGAATGTCTATAGGAAGCTTTCCATAATTTTCGACAGGTGTCAGTGAATCTTGGAGTGCTTAAAGAGGTTGTCGAGGCGTGTAAGTAGATACATGCGACTTGCAAGTTGAGGGGTGAGGTGACGCATTTTCTAGGGATTGTAACACATACCGGAAGGAGGCGAGATTGGGCAGTTTCAGCAAGCAGCCTCCTGAAGATGGTGTTTGGGAAAACTGACAAGGTGACATCTGGAGGCTGAATGACACACTGGAAGTAATGAAACAATGTGTGAAAGGAAACAAGGAGGCAATTGAATGGCACACCACGCAAATTGCAAGTTTGGAGAAAGATGATTTGAACAATAATCGGCTACTAGACCAGCTGAGTAGGGAAGTGATGAGCTACGCCAATCCTACAGAAGACTCAGAGACTCAGAACGATTAAGAGGTTGTAAAACGGAGTAGAAATATTGGACAAGTACTAGTAAGGGTCCTTGGAGAACAGTGTGTGGTAAGCGGGAGGAAAAGTATCAGATTTATGGGAAGGTACGCACAAGCTGCAAGATACCGGCTAAGAGTGAACCAGGTGAGGCTACGGCAAGCGAAAAAAGAGTTATCACGAGAGATAGGGTTAGTTAGGGGACCTAATCAAAATTTACCCTTTTATTTTGAACGAGCACAGCAGAAGCAAGGACCGATAGAGCAAACATGTACGTTTCTGTTTCTTTCCCAGCAGCAGGGAAGCAAGCATGGAACAAATATTAAGTAGTGCACGCATATCCTGTAGAGTGGGGGATGCTGAAGAAGTTTGTCATAGTAAAGGTGCAACAGTTATTATTCGTTACTGAAGACAAGAGCGGACAAATGGAAATGGAAGAAGCGGCATTACAGAAGTGTCACAGGGTTGAGATAACGGTTTTTACACCTTGTCTAGACAATGTAATGACAGAGGGTCAGATGCCCTGTGCAGTATAGATACCATTGGGTGAGAAAGAGGAGAAAGATTGCAAGAAAAAGGTAATTTGGCCTGTTTATACTTCTAGCAAGTTGAGGCACACTGGTTGTATTTTGCCTTCGAGAAAGTAATCCTAGTAGCCATTTATTTCGAGTAATTGAAACGCTAGACAGCAAAAAAGTTAGAGGATGTGGTTTATTAATAATTAATGGGACATCATGTGAAGTAGTGAGACATACTTTCCATCTACCTAGAACAATTTCGAGGGTGACTCATCAAAGCATTTCGTAGCCTCGATTGTATTGGCCAAAGGGAACCATGGAAATGTCATCAGCTATGAATCTAGGTTAAACCAAATTTTGGGACCGAAGTTAATACAGTCCATTGACAAAATCGTTGGCGAGCAGCAGGGACGAATCTCTGTGGAGGCACTAATGCAGAATGTCAGTCAATACAGAGAGAGTCAGTAATGGATAGAAACATGTTGACCATTGTCATGCCAACTACCACTGCGACACTTACTCTGCTAAGCGTAGTCCTTGCTTACGTGGGCAAAAAGCGGAACAAAAGACCAAGGATTCAAGTGGAATGGATACCCAGAGCCTAAAAGGCTGTAGAGAGTATTTAACAATAAATTGAGCATGAAACTAAGGGACTCAGTATAAGTAATTTTTAGGGGAACTTAGTGGTAATCGATCTTGAAAGTGCCGGCCAAAGCCAGTTGGGCCAGCCACCAGTATCTGCATTCTAGCGTTTAAGGATAAGACAAAGCGAGGGATCAGGTCTTGTTAAGAGATAGAGAGCAATGTGGGATAGAAACACGGAAAGTAGATTACAGCAGAGTGAGGCGAGGTGGTCACGAGAGATGTGGAAATTGTCGTCGCAGCAGCACCTAGGTGGAAAAAGGCGGGAGCCTTTCCACACCAGCAACGCAGAAGTCATTAGTTCATATCCCACAAGGCGTAGCAAAGCCCAAGCATGTGTAGCTCGTGAGAATATAAATACTTATTCAGTTTTGTACTGAAATCATCTCTGTTAGCACTGCAGCACCACAACATATGGCTGTGACAGTTGCCGCTCCATCCAAAATGGTGTAAAGGGGCACTTAGCTCAACTCCACATCGGAGCAGCCTGGCTTAAGACATGAGATGCAGAGCCACTACCACTGCAGGACAATACATAGTGTGCCGACCACAATGCTTCTGCAGTGAGTCATGGTCAGCGCATCGCCCATGGAGTGCTGGAGACATAGCCAACAACTTGGCTGCTGTTTCTTTAGCTGCCGAGTCAAGGTACATTGCAGATAGAAGTAGTGGCTTACACTACCGCTTGGCCACATTGCACTCTGTCAAAATTGCTGGACATCATGCACACATGCAGGAAGCAACAGATTGCCTGAATTGCACTGTCGCTGTTTGTAATGAATCACGCTAGTCAGCCACAATAAAGGAATTTGAAAAGCACAAAACATTCTCTCTGACTCTAGCCTTCTTCACATCCTTAAATACTGCTAGGATAGAAACAAGGATGCACACGATAAGTTCGTAAGGTTTGTGTGCTTTTATTGGGTACGCTCTGGGAAATACTCTTTTTCTTCTTAATTTGGGCTGATCGCAGGTTCCCAAGCCTTGCTAAGGATGTAAGCGCCGTCAAGATTTAATTGTGGCTCCCTTCGATGACACAGTCCCAGTAATTGGAATTCTGTGTCAGGACTTTGGTTTGGTCATAATCCATGCTGTGGAGTTCCGACAGGCAATGCTCAGCGATTCCCAGAGTGTACCGACTTCGAGGAAGGAGGGAAGAATAACGAGAGCGTTACTGGCAGACCCTCATAAACGAGAAGACGCAGCGCCCAGACCGCAGGAGAACGGACCCTGTACCTGGACAGCGCGCGGGGCGCGGACCGCACCGACTCATAGGAAGCGCCTGAGGGAGGAGCGGGAGGGGGACTGTCCTATATACCTGACGCCGGCCCACACGGGAGGGCTGACGACGGTACGTCCACAGACCGGCAGATACGTGCAGGGGTGCCGCAGGGGTCGGTTCTCGGCCCCTCGCTGTACTCTCTGTACACTGCAGACGCGCCGAAAGTGGCAAGAGTCGAACTGGCGCTGTACGCTGATGATACAGCCCTATTCACGCGCAGCATGAATGCCCAGGTGCTGAGAAACCGCCTCCAACGCGGGTGCGACGCCTTGGGCTCATGGGTAACAAAGTGGCGGTTGAAATTCAACGCCACAAAGAGCCAGGCAGTCGTCTTCACTCGAAGACTTCTGCCGCCAGGGCTTACGCCGTTCGAAATCCTGGGAGAACCTATCCCATGGAGTGGGACGGCGAAATACCTAGGGGTTACTCTAGACCACAGGCTCACCTGGAAGCATCACATCCGTGATGTGAAGGGGAGAGCAATTGGACGCCTCCGCGCCCTGTATCCACTGCTAAACCCGCAGTCGACATTGCCACCACAACACGGCATCACGCTTTACCTAACATTGGTTCGCCCACTGTTAGAGTATGCGGCAGATGCTTACATTGTGACTCTGCAACGGATACAGAACCGCGCCCTGAAGACTGCTATGCATCTTCCCAGGCGCTTTTCGACGCGCCAACTCCACGAGGACACCGGAATCCTGCCTCTCCAAGAAAGGTTCCGCGCCATCGCCAGGAAGTTCTACGAGAGGACAGAACACTCCCGCAACCGGCTCATCCGTGGACTGGGCCAACAACCACATCACAGGCCAACCACGCGTTGGCCTGACCTGCTGAGGGATTAAGTTTTACTAATCCCTCAACAGAGTGTGTCTTTCTCTTTTTCAGGTAAAACCAGACAGGACCATTCGACTAGACTGTTAATATATATTTCTCTCCTCTACAGGAACTGCAGGAACTACATATGTATGTCTATACTGCACCACCTCGAGCCAAGGACAGGCTCGTCATTCCAGCGTCAGCCGGTCAGCACATCAGCGCACCTCATGATAGCAACGTGGTCGATTACCGAAATATTGTGTCCTATGCACACTGATACCAGGCTGTTCACCCGAGATTTATTTCGTCATAAAATACGCCTGGAGAAATTGAAGAATCACAACGTAAACTTAGTTGTTGACCAAAAGCTATAAAATAGGTAAAACAATATACATCCGTTTGAACCTTAATAAACTAAAATTGAGATAACTCACAAGAAACTGAGATTGTCAGCCGGAAAACAAGAGGTCTGTTTTAGAAAATCAACGCAATCTTCAAAAACAATAACCAAACTCTAAGAACAAAAATCAGACCTTTGCACCGCTTTGTGTCAGTCCTCCCATATGGGGTGGAGACATGGACCTTAAATAAAAACACCGAGAAGAAACTGGAGGCCTTTGAATTGAGGCTTTATAGGCAGACCCTGAGAGTACCTGAGAATACAGAGACTGACAAACGTAGAAGCTTTGAGAAGAACGAGTACAACACCCAAATTAACCAAGACAGTGAAATGCCGAAAGTTGCAATATCTAGGACATATCATGCGTAGTACAAATAGATTCGATTAGTTTCAAAAAATACTTCAAGGGAAAGTCAACAGAGAAAGGGTCCTGGAAAAAGACCAATATCTTGGTATAACAAAGTTAGATACTCTTTCAGTATGTCCTCAAAATAACTTTTCCGTGTTGTTACCAACAAGAGAAGAACGGCCATCATGATCACCTACCTCCAAAACAGATAGGAACCGAAAGACAATTTCTCCCTAGGCCGCCACTATAGTAATAGAGTCTCCCTTTTAATGCTTTATGCTAAAACGTACCTAAACATAGAGAAACGTAGCACCTGAGATTGATACATATGCTACAACACAACGACCCAAATATCATTTTCAGTTCATGTTCTCCTAATGTTTTAATCAATTGCACAAAGTTTCTAGCATACACTGATGAGCCAAAACATTACGATCACTTGCTTAATAGCCTGTTTGTGCGTCTTTGGAACGAAGTACATCAGTGATTCTGTGATCCAGGGATTCAACAGATTGTTGGTAAGTTTGTGGAGGTACATGGCATTAGATGTCGACGCACAGGCCATATAATTCGCATAAATAACGGACTGCTGATCTGCATTTGCCATGATGGCATCCTACAGCGATCCAGATTGGCTCCGCAGGATTTACATCAGGCGAATTTGGTCGTCGATGCATCAGCATGAATTCACTATAATACTCCTCAAACCATTGTGGCTCCGACACAAGGACGTATATACTGCTGAAATATGGCATCGCCGCCGGGGAAGACATCAAGCATGAAGGGCTGTAGGCGGTTTGGAGTTGTCAGCGTGTCTTCGATTATTACCACACGTCCCACGCAAGCTCAGGAGAATGTCTCCCATAGCTTAATAGTACTTCCACCAGTCTGCGTACTTGGGGCGATGCACCTTTCGAGCCGCCATTCATCTCGAAGACTGCGCTTGTGAAAACGATCAGCGGCCTAGTGTATCAAAAATGTGTTTCATTCTAAAAGCCGACCGGTGTCTACCGATCGACAGTCGGATTCCAAAGGTCTCGTGCCCCCCAGAAATCTAAATTGACAATGTCTTTGGGTGAACGTGTGAACACGTAGGGGTGGTCTGCTGCGGAGTTCCACGTTCAACAATGTACGACGATCGATGTGCTCCGAAACACTTGTGCGTGCACCAGCATTGTGCTCTTCCGGCAGAGATGACACAGATCACCGTCTATCCTACAGAGCAGGTAAGTCTCACAATCAAACGTTCTGTGAATAGTTTGGACGTCTAATCGTTTAGCCCCTACCTCTTTCCGTAGATGCTCACGACAGTAGCACGTGAACATTCATACAGCTCCGCAGTTTTCGAAATACTAATACGACCTATTCTTGAGTACTGCTCCAGCGTCTGGGACCCCTATCAGGTCGGATTGAGGGAGGACATAGAAGCAATTCAGAGGCGGGCTGCTAGATTTGTTACTGGTTGGTTTGATCATCACGCGAGTGTTACGGAAATGCTTCAGGAACTCGGGTGGGAGTCTCTAGAGGAAAGGAGGCGTTCTTTTCGTGAATCGCTGCTGAGGATACTTAGAAAACGAGTATCTGAGGCTCACTGCAGCACAATTTTACTGCCGCAAACTTACATTTCGCGGAAAGACCTCAAAGATAAGATAAGAGAGATTAAGGCTCGTACAGAGGCATATAGGCAGTCATTTTTCCCTCGTTCTGTTTGGGAGTGGAACAGGGAGAGAATATGCTAGTTGTGGTACGAGGTACCCTCCGCCACGCACCGTATGGTGGATTGTGGAGTATGGATGTATATGTACACGTTCACAGAATCTGCTAATAATGATCTGCAATTTGTCAGAGTCGCTTGTCTCAATGGATTTCCCCATTAACAGGCCTTCACTTCGCTAGGGTTCAAAATGGCTCTGAGCACTATGGGACTTAACTGCTGAGGTCATCAGTCCCCTAGAACTTGGAACTACTTAAACCTAACTAACCTAAGGACATCACACACATCCATGCCCGAGGCAGGATTCGAACCTGCGACCGTAGCAGTCACGCGGATCCGGACTGAGGGCCTAGAACCGCGAGACCACCGCGGCCGGCACTTCGCTAGGGTGATCCCTGTCCGTGTCTGCTCCGTTTACATGCTTTTGCTGCTTCGCATCGCCTCCAGGCGGTATCCGACGCCACGGTGGGCAGTGGTCATAATGTTTTGAGTTTTGAGTATTTGTTTTAAAACTCAGTTCGTTAAGAAGGCGTTTTTTGCGAAAGAAGCGGCGACACTTTCTGCGCAATGCACCCATCATTCTGAACGACAACGCACGGTCATATCCAGCGCAAGCTGTGGCTGCTCTGTTCGGTTGATGGGACTGGGAAGCACTGTACCATCCGCCATAACCCCCCCCCCCCCCCCCCCCCCCCTGGACTTGAGTCCTCGTGACTTTGATTTGATTCCGGAGATGAAGGAACCACTTCGTGGCATTCACTTCTGAACTGTTTTCGAGATTCGACAGGCAGTAGACCTCTCCATTCGCACCATCAACAGAACAGGCTCTGCTAACAGTATACTACGCCTTCCACATCGCTGGCAACGAGTTTTGCACAACGCTGGTGACTACTTTGAAGGAAAGTAACAGGTGCAAACACGTACGTCTTTTGCATCGGTTGTGAATAAATAGTTGCCACTATTGAAGTTCCAACCCTCGTAGAAATAAGAGGTTCAAACAGAAAATTTCAGACAGGGTATAAAAATGTAGCTGCCGCTCGGAGAATCTGTGTTCAACCTCCGGCACCACTAAGGATTTTTCCTTGAACAGATGAAACTGTAGTGGTTCATGGTGTGGGTTCCTGTTGTCATGTCCTAGTTCATGAACCACAGGCAACGTATGAGTGGCCAAGTAAGTGATCCCGACAGTCGGGATACCAGTTACTTTGGAATAAGGCTGGGCATCTCGGTCATATTCTGAGTCGTGGTCACCTTTGTGCTCATACGGCAAAGACTACCAAATCCACCGGTTAGTCCCTCAGCGGTTAGGGGTAAAACTCAGTGCGACTCGGAGCAAGTGAGGCTAGCAACCTGCTTCCCCGATACTTTAAATATGATGCTGGCAACAATCAGAGCAAAATACCTCGGACCTTTGGAGGTGACGGAGCCCCACCTCTAACTAACAAACCAGGGACTCCTAAGATACGACTTGGCAAACAAATGGTAATGAGATGGGGAGCTATTAATATCAATGGGGGTTACCCTGGGAAGAAGGTAGAGCTGGCAGAGGCTACAAGTAAGATTGGGCTGGACGTTTTAGCTGTTAGTGACATTCGGGTAAGGGATGAGAAAGGAGAGGAAGTGGGAGAATACAAGGTCTACCTGTCAGGAGTCAAAGCAGGAATAGCACAATAGGGTGTAGGGCTTTACATCAGGAAAGAAATGGAACCCAGCGTAGTTGCAGTAAGGTATGTAAACGAACGACTGATGTGGATAGATTTGACAGTGTCTAGCAAGAAAATTGGGATTGTGTCAGTATATTCGCATTGTGAAGGGACAGATCAAGATAAGATGGATAGCTTTTATGAGGCACTCAGTGATGTAGTTGTTAGAGTAAAGGACAAGGACAGTGTTCTGCTCATGGGTGATTTTAATGCCAGGAATGGAAATCGAAGAAAAGGGTATGAAAAGGTTATGGGTAAATTTTAGAGGATATGAAGGCCAACAGGAACGGGAAACAACTCTTGGTTTTCTGTGCCAGTATGGGCTTAATAATCACAAACTCCTTTTTTAAACATAAGAACATTCACCGGTATACTTGGGAAGGCAGGGGAACCAGATCTGTCATTGACTATATAATAACAGATCAGGAATTGAGGAAGGCTGTGAGGGACATACGTGTATTCAGGGGATTCTCTGATGACACTTATCATTATTTAATTTGCAGTGAAATTGGGATTGCGAGGCCGAAATTTCAGGTGGTCAGGTCCATATGTAGGAGGATAAGAGTGGAGAAACTTCAGGATAAGGAAATCAGGCACAAGTACATAACAGCGATCTCAGAAAGGTACCAGTTAGTTGAATGTAGTCAATTACAGTCATTGGAAAAGGAATGGACATGGTACAGGGACACACTACTAGAAGTGGCTAAAGAATGTCTTGGAACAGTAGTGTGTAAAAGTAGGATGAAGCAAACAGCTTGGTGGAATGACACAGTCAAGGCAGCCTGTAAAAAGAAAAAGAAGGCGTATCAAAAATGGCTACATACTAGAACTCAGGTAGACAGAGAAAGTTATGTTGAAGAAAGAAACAAAGCCAGACAGATAATTGCAGCATCCAAGAAGAAATCTTGGGAAGACTTTGGAAACAGGTTGGAGACTATGGGTCAACCTGCTGGAAAACCATTCTGGAGTGTAATTAGCAGTGTTCGAAAGGGAGGTAAGAAGGAAATGACAAGTATTTTGGACAGGGCAGGAAAACTGCTGGTGAATCCTGTGGATGCCTTGGGCAGATGGAGGGAATATTTTGAAGAGTTGCTCAATGTAGGTGAAAATACGATCAGCAATGTGTCAGATTTAGAGGTAGAATGGGTTAGGAATGATAATGGAAATCGGATCACATTTGAGGAAGTGGAGAAAATGGTCAATAGATTGCAGTGCAATAAAGCAGCTGGGGTGGATGAAATTAAGTCGGTACTCATCAAATACAGTGGAACGTCAGGTCGTAAATGGCTACACAGGATAATTGAAATGGCCTGGGAGTCGGGACAGGTTCCATCAGACTGGACAAAAGCAGTAATCACACCAATCTTTAAACATGGAAACAGAAAAGACTACAGAGGTATCTCTTTAATCAGCGTTGTGGGTAAAATCTTCTCAGGTACTGTTGAAAAGAAAGTGCGAGTATTAGTTGAGAACCAATTGGATGAAAATCAGTGTGGGTTTAGGTCTCTTAGAGGTTGTCAGGGCCAGATCTTTAACTTCTGGCAAATAATGGAGAAGTCTTATGAGTGGAACAGGGAACTGTATCTTTGCATTATAGATCTAGAAAAGGCATATGACTGGGTTCTTAGGAGGAAGTTATTGTCTGTTCTACGAGATTATGGAATAGGAGGCAAACTTTTGCAAGCAATTAAAGGTCTTTACATGGATAGTCAGGCAGCACTTAGAGTTGACGGTAAATTGAGTTCATGGTTCAGAGTGGTTTCAGGGGTAAAACAAGGCTGCAACCTGTCTCCACTGTTGTTCATATTATTTATGGATCATATGTTGAAAACAGTAGACTGTCTGGGTGAGATCACGATATGTGAACACAAAATAAGCAGTCTTGCATATGCGGATGACTTAGTTGTGATGGCAGATTCGATTGAAAGTTTGCAATGTAATATTGCAGAGCTAGATCAGAAATGTAAGGACTATGGTATGAAGATTAGCATCTCCAAAACGAAAGTAATGTCAGTGGGAAAGAAATATAAACGGATTGAGTGCTAAATAGGAGGAACAAAGTTAGAACAGGTGGACAGTTTCAAGTACTTAGGATGCATATTCTCACAGGATGGCAACATAGTGAAAGAACTGGAAGCGAGGTGTAGCAAAGCTAATGCAGTGAGCGCTCAGCTACGATCTACTCTCTTCTGCAAGAAGGAAGTCAGTACCAAGACTGCGTTATCTGTGCACCGTTCAATCTTTCGACCAATTTTGTTGTATGGGAGCGAAAGCTGGGTGAATTCAGGTTACCTTATCAACAAGGTGGAGGTTATGGATATGAAAGTAGCTAGGATGATTGCAGGTACTAGTAGATGGGAACAATGGCAGGAGGGTGTCCACAAGGAGGAAATCAAAGAAAAACTGGGAATGAACTCTATAGATGTAGCAGTCACGATGAACAGGCTTAGATGGTGGGGTCATGTTAAACGCATGGGAGAAGCAAGGTTACCCAAGAGACTCATGGGTTCAGCAGTAGAGGGTAGGAGGAGTCGGGGCAGACCAAGGAGAAGGTACCTGGATTCGGTTAAGAATGATTTTGAAGTAATAGGTTTAACATCAGAAGAGGCACCAATGTTAGCACTGAATAGGGGATCTTGGAGGAATGTTATAAGGGGGCTATGCTCCAGACTGAACGCTGAAAGGCATAATCTACATCTACATGACTACTCTGCAATTCACATTTAAGTGCTTGGCAGAGGGTTCATCGAATCACAATCATACTATCTCTCTACTATTCCACTCCTGAACAGCGAGCGGGAAAAACGATCACCTAAACCTTTCTGTTCGAGCTCTGATTTCTCTTATTTTATTTTGATGATCATTCCTACCTATGTAGGTTGGGCTCAACAAAATATTTTCGCATTCGGAAGAGAAAGTTGGTGACTGAAATTTCGTAAAAAGGTCTCGCCGCGACGAAAAACGTCTATGCTGTAATGACTTCCATCCCAACTCGTGTATCATATCTGCCACACTCTCTCCCCTATAACGCGATAATACAAAACGAGCTGCCCTTCTTTGCACCCTCTCGATGTCCTCCGTCAATCCCACCTGGTAAGGATCCCACACCGCGCAGCAATATTCTAACAGAGGACGAACGAGTGTAGTGTAAGCTGTCTCTTTAGTGGACTTGTTGCATCTTCTAAGTGTCCTGCCAATGAAACGCAACCTTTGGCTCGCCTTCCCGACAATATTATCTATGTGGTCCTTCCAACTGAAGTTGTTTGTAATTTTAACACCCAGGTACTTAGTTGAATTGACAGCCTTGAGAATTGTACTATTTATCGAGTAATCGAATTCCAACGGATTTCTTTTGGAACTCATGTGGATCATCTCACACTTTTCGTTATTTAGCGTCAACTGCCACCTGACACACCATACAGCAATCTTTTCTAAATCGCTTTGCAGCTGATACTGGTCTTCGGATGACCTTACTAGACGGTAAATTACAGCATCATCTGCGAACAACCTAAGAGAACTGCTCAGATTGTCACCCAGGTCATTTATATAGATCAGGAACAGTAGAGGTCCCAGGACGCTTCCCTGGGGAACACCTGATATCACTTCAGTTTTACTCGATGATTTGCCGTCTATTACTACGAACTGCGACCTTCCTGACAGGAAATCACGAATCCAGTCGCACAACTGAGACGATACCCCATAGCTCCGCAGCTTGATTAGAAGTCGCTTGTGAGGAACGGTGTCAAAAGCTTTCCGGAAATCTAGAAATACGGAATCAACTTGAGATCCCCTGTCGATAGCGGCCATTACTTCGTGCGAATAAAGAGCTAGCTGCGTTGCACAAGAGCGATGTTTTCTGAAGCCATGCTGATTACGTGTCAATAGATCGTTCCCTTCGAGGTGATTCATAATGTTTGAATACAGTATATGCTCCAAAACCCTACTGCAAACCGACGTCAATGATATAGGTCTGTAGTTAAATGGATTACTCCTACTACCCTTCTTGAACACTGGTGCGACCTGCGCAATTTTCCAATCTGTAGGTACAGATCTATCGGTGAGCGAGCGGTTGTATATGAGTGATAAGTAGGGAGCTATAGTATCAGCGTAATCTGAAAGGAACCTAATCGGTATACAATCTGGACCTGAAGACTTGCCCGTATCAAGCGATTTGAGTTGCTTCGCAACCCCTAATGTATCTACTTCTAAGAAACTCATGCTAGCAGATGTTCGTGTTTCAAATTCTGGAATATTCCATTCGTCTTCCCTGGTGAAGGAATTTCGGAAAACTGCGTTCAATAACTCCGCTTTAGCGGCGCAGTCGTCGATAACAGTACCATCGGCACTGCGCAGCGAAGGTATTGACTGCGTCTTGCCGCTTGTGTACTTTACATACGACCAGAATTTCTTCGGATTTTCTACCAAATTTCGAGACAATGTTTCGTTGTGGAACCTATTAAAGGCATCTCGCATCGAAGTACGTGCCAAACTTCGCGCGTCTGTAAATTTTAGCCCATCTTCAGGATTTCGCGTTCTTCTGAACTTCGCATGCTTTTTCCGTTGCCTCTGCAACAGCGTTCGGACCTTTTTTGTGTACCACGGGGGATCCGTTCCATCTCTTACCAATTTATGAGGTATGAATATCTCAATTGCTGTTGCTACTATATCTTTGAATTTGAGCCACATCTCGTCTACATTCGCATAGTCAGTTCGGAAGGAATGGAAATTGTCTTTTAGGAAGGCTTCTAGTGGCACTTTATCCGCTTTTTTAAATAAAATTATTTTGCGTTTGTTTCTGATGGATTTGGAAGAAATGGTATTGAGCCTAGCTACAATGACCTTGTGATCACTAATCCCTGTATCAGTCATGATGCTCTCTATCAGCTCTGGATTGTTTGTGGCCAAGAGGTCAAGTGTGTTTTCGCAACCATTTACAATTCGCGTGGGTTCATGGACTAACTGCTCTAAATAATTTTCGGAGAATGCATTTAGGACAATCTCGGAAGACGTTTTGTGCCTACCACCGGTTTTGAACAAGTATTTTTGCCAACATACCGAGGGTAGGTTGAAGTCCCCACCAACTATAACCGTATGAGTGGGGTATTTATTTGTTACGAGACTCAAACTTTCTCTGAACTGTTCCGAAACTGTATCATCGGAGTCTGGGGGTCGGTAGAAGAAGCCAATTATTAACTTAATTCGGCTGTTAAGTATAACCTCCACCCACACCAATTCGCACAGAGTGTCTACTTCGACTTCACTACAAGATAAACCACTACTGACAGACACCAACACTCCACCACCAATTCTGCCTAATCTATCTTTCCTGAACACCGTCTGAGACTTCGTAAAAATTTCTGCAGAACTTATTTCAGGCTTTAGCCAGCTTTCTGTACCTATAACGATATCAGCTTCTGTGCTTTCTATTAGCGCTTGAAGCTCAGGGACTTTTCCAGCGCAACTACAACAGTTTACAACTATAATTCCGACTGTTCCTTGATCCAAGCACGTCCTGTAATTGCCAAGCACCCTTTGACATTGCAGCCCATCCCGCACTTTCCCGAGGCCTTCTAACCTAAAAAACCGCCCAGTACACGCCACACAGCCTCCGCTACCCGTGTAGCCGCCAGCTGAGTGTAGTGAACTCCTGACCTATTCAGCGGAACCCGAAACCCCACCACCCTATGGCGCAAGTCAAGGAATCTGCAGTCAATACGATCGCAAAACCGTCTGAGCCTCTGATTCAGACCCTCCACCCGGCTCTGCACCAAAGGTCCGCAGTCGGTTCTGTCAACGATGCTGCAGATGGTGAGCTCTGCCTTCATCTCGTAAGCAAGACCGGCAGCCTTCACCAAATCAGATAGCCGCTGGAATCCAGAGAGAATTTCCTCAGATCCAAAGCGACACACGTCATTAGTGCCGACATGTGCCACCACCTGCAGCTGGCTGCACCCTGTGCTCTTCATGGCATCCGGAAAGACCCTTTCCACATCAGGAATGACTCCTCCCGGAATGCACACGGAGTGCACACTGGATTTCTTCCCCTCCTTAGCCGCCATATCCCTAAGGGGCCCCATTACGCGCCTAACATTGGAGCTCCCAACTACCAGTAAGCCCAACCTCTGCGATTGCCCGGACCTTGAAGGCTGAGAATGATCCTCTGAAACAGGGCAGGCAGCTGCATCTGGCTCAGCCAGAGACAGTGCCTGAAACCGGTTTGTCAGACGCACCGGGGAGACTTTCTGATCAGCTTCCGGGGACGCCTTTCGCTGCCTGCCACGCCTTGGACGACCTCCCAATCAACCACAGGCGAGGGCTCAGCCCCACTGCGGGCAGCAACCGGGGCAACCACAGCGGCAGACCGATCTGGGGACAGACGGGATGAGGTTGACATCCCCGTGATACCCGAGTCCGGCTCCCCACAGTGGTGCCCATTGGCAACAGCCTCAAGCTGCGCGACCGAAGTGAGCGCCGATTGCAGCTGTGAGCGAAGGGATGCCAAGTCAGCCCTCATCCGAACACAGCAATCGCAGTCCCTGTCCATTCTAATCGATGTTTAACAACAGTTACTGAAACACGAGTCGGTGCCTAGATAACGCAAGCGGAACACGCAAAGAATGTATCAACTAACCTGTACAAATGCCTAACGACTGCGCTACAATCTGCTGAATTTACGATTACAGTAACTAAAACTCGAAATTGCACCTCCTATACGAAACTCACACGCAATTTAAATAAGAATCTACGAAGTAAACACTAAAGCGCGATGCTACAACTGTCAAATACTATAATACGCCCGAAATATATGAATTAAACAATGCAAGTACCCAAAAACACGCAAAGAAATTAATTAAACTATCTAACAAATAAGTAAGCTAGGGTTATACGACATGCTGCTGCAGCTGCTTATCCAACGGCGGCAGGGAGCACACTGACTGGCCAACCGACACTGGCCGTTCACAACAAAAACAGAAGACAGACGACTACGCAAATTTGCACTATTCAGGTACTAAGGCGCGATGCTACAACCCTCAAATACTATAATACGCCCGAAATATATGAATTAAACAATGCAAGTACCCAAAAACACGCAAAGAAATTAATTAAACTATCTAACAAATAAGTAAGCTAGGGTTATACGACTTGCTGCTGCAGCTGCTTATCCAACGGCGGCAGGGAGCACACTCCCAGTCTTAAATGATGATTGTGATGATGATGATGATGATGATGATGAGATGAAACTGTTAGCCTTGAGAGACTGATTGGGGAACTACTTGAAGGAGAAGTAACAGCTCCAAAGCGATATGCTGCCCCACTGCCCCTCCACGGCGCATAAACGACGCCCACCGGTCAGATTGGCGGAGGACGGCACGGTGGACGGTTTACATCAAGTTGTCCTCTGAGCATGATCGTGCAGCTACATATATTTTTTATAAGTTATTCTTAGTGCTCGACAGGTGTTGGTATAATAACAGTGGTATTCGCAGGCACGTATTGCTGTGGAGCCCAGAGAGCAGCAAGAAAATGAGGTCATCTGGCGCGCTGGATTTGATGGACGAGGGGGCGGTGCGCTGTCAGGTAACACCTGCTCGCGCTGCTTAATGTCTCGCCCGCGGTTCTCAAACCGCCAGCAAGAGGACGAGCTTGTAAAATTAACTGTGCCGTTTTGTTTCTCTTCTCGTTTCCGCTGTGTGGTTCTGCCCTCCTCAGACACTTCAGTAATCGAAATCTTTTGTTTGCACAAAGGCCCCCAAGCGCTCCACCCTACTTGTTGCTGGAATGTTATACAAATAAGCTTGTGTACAGCTGTGACCGAAAACGTACAATGTACCTCGCACTGCTGCTTCACAAACGAAAAGCTAAATAAAATACATTACACTTCTGTAACAAATATAAAACTTTCTTTATTGTAGTCTCGCATATAAGTTCGTATCTACAGAATAATTGAATAACTGGTTATGAGCCGAAAATAAGTTTCTGACAATACAAAGAAGAAACCACCCAACGTTCACGAACGGACCGTGTTGAAACGAGAAGAAATGCTTCATTCTAACAACTGAAAAACCCAGTAAATTACCTAAATCGAATTTAAAAACCGTCCTGATGTTACATATTTAAAAATCAGAAAAGATAAAGAAATAGTCATCACAGGTCTCCTGGCGTGTATTAAAAAGAGAACTTCAGATTACGACATTGGTAAAATACAAAATCAAATCCAAAAAATATCTTTACACCACCTGATGAATAAAAGGAGATACAGAGGAAGAAAGTGCTAGAGTGGAAGCATGGCATGTGTCAAACTGCTGGATTCATAGACGAACTCTTCCAAAAACAAATTCTACATTAATTGTCTTCTAACTTGTGTTACACTGTATTCTTTGTCCCTTGCTTTTAACTTAAATACAAATATGCAATTAATAAATATTAACGAAAATAAAATCTTCTATTTTCATTAAAACAGTCAGTAACTTCTTGAAAAATAAACTATTTGCCACGCAGGGTATCCGTGTGGTCTGGGCGCCTTGCCACGGTTCGTGCGGCTCACCCGTCGAAGGTTCGAGTCCTCCCACGGGCGTGTGTGTCTGTGTGGGGTGTTCTTAACGTAAGTTAGACCGATGACGCCAGCAATTTGGTCCCATAGGAGCTTACCACAAATTTCCAAATTACTGTGGCTTACTGTGAACATAGCAGGAAATGAAAGATATTAACAGGAAGTCAATCATCGTAATTAAAAGTGGAATAGCATTCTATTACAGTGACACTGGAACATGAAAACCTGTCCCGCAGATGAAATAGTGATACATGAGTGAAGAGTTATTTACAAATTATTGCATAGGTTTTGTATCTTACATCATCGTAAATCTCTGAGTGATGTACTCGTACCTGTATAAATATTTTCTTTATAGAAAACTTTATGTAGCAGCCTCCTCTAGCTACAAGGAATCCTGTAAGCCTGTTAAAAGACGATCATACTTGTGTCGGACATCAGCTCGAGGAATACTGCACGGGAAACGTCAACGTATGATGGCAGCTATGGAGGTCAGAGGCTTCTACGTACCATCATGTCCAAACGTACTTAATGAAGTTTGGTGATGGTGCAAACTGGGTGAATAAAAAATGATCATTAAACATTGTCCCTGACAGTGCGTTGGGTAACTTAAGACTGCATGTGAAACGTCCTTGTGAAAGACAAGAACACCATGTGGATGAGCAGGGAATTTTCTGTTCAGAGATCCGTCAAGAAACATCAAAAGTCTACGGTGAATCAAGAACAGGGCTCATCACAATAAAATGTAGAGATTTTGCTCTGAACATCGCTGGCTGACACAGTCCGGGAGCAATCGCTGTGCTGAAAGTTGTCGCACTGATCTGCAGATGTGCAGACTTGTCGGGAGTGCGCCGAAAGAAACTCGGCTTGCGGAAAACTGCCGCTTTCAAGTTGGCCTAGGCAACAACGTGATGGTGGCAGAGGTCGCGGCTGCTACCACTGACTATAACAGCGCACACACGTATTGTAGTGTAGCGAAAGATTCACAAGTTCACTGCTGAGAACAACAACTTATGAACAGCCATATTACAGTGATCTACTTCTTCCCTGTGGCGCACAGAAACCGTAGGCCAATTCGTGTGTCTCTGCTCACTATATGATACGTAGTACAAATATCAACACGCACGCAAGAACACTGACATCTAATATCTCAATCATAAAAGGGGGTCGCATAGGGGCGAAAGGAGAACATGTTAAAATGTAGCAAATGAAGCAGGCAGAAGGGTATGAACACTTGATCTAAAACTCTGGTTTCCCTTCAAAACGAACGAACTAGATCTAAAAATGAGACTGACAGAAAGTGTAAAATGGAGAATCTGGAATTTCTAGAGGACATATGGAAGGCTGTCGAATCATTTATGACTGTGGGGAGGTTGATACCATATATAGGAAAATTAAAGAGACATTTGGAGAAAAGAGATGCAACTGTGTTGATATTATGAGCTGATATTCAAGCCAATACCAAACAAAAAAGAGAAGGCTATAAGATAGAAAGAATATACACAAGGGCTATGCAAACTAAACGAAATGAAAGACCCTGTTACAGAAAGGGAAAAGTAAGTTGATGAAGAGTAAAAGGGGAATGCAATACTGAGAGCAGAATGTGACAAAGCACTAAAAGACCTAAGACGAAACAAGGCCTCTGGAGTAGACGACATCCCGCAGAATTTCTAAGATCCTTGGGAGCGGGTGGCCGAGTCTATTACACCTGCTGTGCTAAATATATGACACTCAAAATACCCCCAGAAACACAGAAGGATGTAGTAAGACAGGTCCTGACAGGTGCTAACAGTACCGAACTATAGGATTTATACGTCATGGCTTCTATATACTGACAAGAATTCCTTACAGAAGAGTGGAAATGCTGGTAGAAGGCGGTCTCGGGGAAGTTCACTGTTCGAGATCGGTGTAGGAACATGTGAGACATTACTGCCCCAACGTATTATCTCAGAAGGTAGGCTCTAGAAACACAAACCTACATTTATAGAGTTTGTAAATTTAGAGAAATCTTCTGACAATGTTGATGGGAAGCCACTCTCTGAAATTCTAAAAGAGGCAGGGATGAAATACAGGAAGTGAAAGATTACTTACAAGTTTTACAGTAACCAGACTGTTACTATAAAGAGTCGAATAACATAAAACGGCAAGCAGCAGTTCATAAGGGTGTGAGGCACAATTGCAGTCTATCTTGTTCAATTTATGTATTGCGCAAATAATTTAAAAAAATCAAGAGGAAATTTGGAAAGGGGATTAACGTTATGGAGTGTAAATAAAAACTTTGAGGTTGCCACTGACATTGTAATTTTCTCAGAGACAACAAAGGAATTGAAAGAGCGTTGAACGAAACGCATAGTCTTGGAAATAAGTTAGAACAACACCAACAAAGTGGCTCTAAATCAGGCGACGTCGAGAGAATCAAATTAGGGAAGGAGACCTTAGATTTGCTGTTTTGGCAACAAAACCGGTACGCACGTTACAGCGTGCCCTACGTAATATGTTCCAAAACGCCGTGTATAAAAACGGGATTCTTCCGTGGCACATACTTCGACTTCTGGAGGCGATATTAAGAAGAGATAGGGACCATTTGTATATATAACAGAAGAGTCGTCTTAGTGTCACTATCCTACAGTGTTGGGTCAAAGTTTGAATATTAAACACTTCGTCTTGCTTGGCTCTTTTTACATCTAATGTCGTCTATGCTGGACCTTAAAGAGCTTTCGGAGGCACCATTGTTCCTCTGTGCTTCCTTAGTAAAAAAAGGATTTTTATAATTGTTTTGTAGCAAAACCGAGCTGCGGACTCCAAGCCGGCCGGCTACGCACAGCAAATTCCTGAAATTTTTGCGATGTATTCCCACGATCCCATTGTCGAACAGCCTTAAAAGTTTTCTTGATTCTTTTTCCGTTTCAAAGTTATCCTAACCGTGCGAGTAAAATAGGCGCGTAAAATTCGCCCTGAGGCAAAAACGTAGTATGTAAAATGAAGCAGCACGGACAAAAGTACTGTAAAGTGTCTCCATTATGACCGGAAGGGTTCTGAGAACACCTTGTTGTAGTACTAAAACACATTCAAAATTCTCGCGCACGTAAAATCCGGTCTGAGGTGTCAAATTAGTTTTGTGTTATTTCAGTTGCAAATAAGTAAATCATCAAAATTTATCTGATCGACAAGGTTCTTTTCATATGAGGCAAGGAAAAGAAGGGAACCAGTGGAAAAATGCTCCTAACGGAACACAAAAAGCGAATATGCTCCCGTTTAAAAGACTGGCTGAAAAGTAGGATACCAGCTGTCTCATTCTACCTTCCTTAATCCGTTTAAAAACTTTCCCAAACAATTTAGCATGTGAATAAATTCGTGCCTCTTTATGCTGAGAGAGAAGGAGGCATTGGGAGTGGGAAAGAGACCGAAAAATAAGATATACTGGACGATAGTAGACAGTGGTTAAGGCATAGGAAGAGCGAAGGGGACAATGACAATATGAGGGAAAGAGAGGGACACACTCTGACTGGAATATAGTTGACAGTGACAGAACAGTGCTGAGAAAATATTGAAGGGACAGTGCCAGTGGAAGACGAATAAAGAGAAGGAGAAAGTGGAAGGAGGTGACAGCTAGCGATAACGAGAGACAATGACAACGAGGAAGAAAGAAATAGTGACAGTGAGAAGAGACAGCAGCAGTGGGAAGGAATGAAATAATAAAATAGAGCAAGATGGGGACAGTGACAAAGAGAGGAAGCGGCAGACAGTAGCAGTAGTACAGAACGAAGGAAACTGTGGCTGTGAGACAAGAGACAGTGACAGTTAGAGACACAAAGAAAGAGAGTGTGTTCGTCTGAACGAGTGACTGTGGATGAGAAAATGGAATTGGAAGGGTGTGAGCGACTTACAGCGATGGACTAGTGGCTGGTAGCGAGTTACAGTTAAGGAACCTTGTGGGAATGGGAGGTGAATTGCATTTCAAAAAGGACCGAATATGCTCGCATGCTAAAATGTCTGTGAAAATTTGGAAAGGTTCTGAGGAAGGTAGAATGAGGTAGCTCGTACTCCATTTGTGTTTTGAAAAGGAGCATATTCGCCTTTTTGTGCACCGATAGGAGCACTAAAATCATTTCTCAAAAGAGGGATTTTTTTAAGCTGGAAAGTAAATTTCAATGTTAGTAATCTTTTTTGTAGGTAATGGAATGTGGACAGTAAGTAGTTCAGACCAAAACTGGTGCTATAGTAGAATGCTGAAGATTAGAAGCTTAAGTGGAATCACTAACAAGGAGATACCTATTTGTGATGCAACCTGAAAAAAACAAAACAGGGATCGGTTGATGAGACACAGCCTGGTGTATCAGAAATCGTAGATTTGGTAATGCAGTGAAAAAGCATGGGTAAAAATAGTGAAGGCAGACCAAGGCTCGAATACGGCATGGATGTAAATTACAGAGATGAAGAGGCTTGCACAAGGTAAACAAGCAAAGGAGGAGAGCTGCATCAAACCAGTGTTCAGACTGAAGACCTCCACAGGAATAACTTCAGTACAGTAAACTCGCCCCAGTGAAACCGCTCACACCCATCAGTTACACTGGACGGACTGATCCATAGTAAGGAGAAACAACAGTCTGGTGCTGCTTGGTACCCGTTGGTATGTGCTGCACCAGGGTACGGTTGCTCTGAATGTTACTAGAGGCGATGCACCTCTACTCACTGAATGGTACCGATTAGGGCAAAACGAGCAAGTAGTCTCAGGGAGTCTTGATATGTTTTTCATTGTCTGACAGTAGTACGACACAAAAAGCTAATGTCCTGACGATATGCCTACAACACTTACATGCGGTTTACGTATAAACTGAACAATGTAACTCTTCCTTATCTGAGCTGTCAGATCACCTTAAGTACACAACAATGACCAAGCGATATGCGGTTCACATCCCTTTCCGGCCATCCAGTTTTAGGTTTTCCGTGATTTCCCTAAATTGTTTAAGGCTAACGCATGGATCCTTAGTAAGTAACCACTGTTAGCTATGTTTACGCCATCGATGTTAAGTTTGCAGATAATTGAGCCGAATGTACTTCTGTGTAATAGTGAGTCCTGACAAAGACTACTGAAGAGCCGCGACGACCCGGAGTGCTGTACGGCTGCGTCTGATTATTGTTAGCACCACCGACAGGAGACGTATAGGTTAACTTGCCATAGAACCTTAGGATGTTGAGGTAGATGCTATAGTCGATGTGAAGTCTCAACCAGCATGGAGAATAGCCAGTGCTTACAGTCTTTCACCTGGTGCAAACTGAATCGAATCAGGCATGGATCACAGAGATCAGCTACTACTCTCTACAGTTTGGGACGGCGACTCTCCCCAAGCAGTGATCGCAAAAAGATAGCGCAGAGGGTGACACACATTGTTCAGGAGAACCCGAAATGTGCTTTTCTCTGCTGCGTGTGACAAAACATCAATTCCTCTCTAAAGCCAGTAAGCGGTTGGGAAAGCTTGACGTCATTTTCCCCACTGTTTCTTTATCTACACTGGTGTCCAAAATTAAATCAACAAACGAAAATTTTGCATGGCTGCTTTTATTCTGGCACAAAACAGTATAACTATGTGAGAGCAAACTAAAAATAACGTAAAAAATACAGAACGTAAACAACTGCAACATGCATAACGGAAAAAATTTTCTTCGTTTTTTCAAACTTAACGGATTTGCACTCAGCTCGTTAATGTGGTCAGTGTGGGGTTTGACCAATATAGGCCTGACAACGATAGGATATGCTATGAATTATGTCATCAATCTCATGTTTAGACAATAACGCCCATTCTTCCGCAGAGCTACTCGCAACTCTTGGGGAGTGATTGGTGAATGGTGCTCTACGGGATTCAATCTGGGAGAGCGAGAAGGTCACGCCATGCGTATCTTCCGTTTCCACGAAAAAATCAACCACCTGTGCTCAATGAGGTCCAGCATTGTCCTCTATTAATAGGAAGTCGTGGCCCAAACGAATGGTCTTAGATATCGATCTATTTACACGGCATTTGGGTTCCGAAACCGTGTTCCACGTTCCCTCCAGATGCGAATCCGTCGAGAATCACTCTCCAGACCCAACTGGGGCTCACCCACGTTCGACAGTTCTGGTGGTACGTGAACGACTCAACTCAAGACATTCTCTTCTTTGAAGACGGGTCAGAGGTACACATACAGCATGTGTCCGACAATAAAGGCCGAAAGCTTCTGTACACCATTTACGTGGACGGTCCTGCGCTGGTCCTCGGAATAACGTTTCTGTCTCTATAAACTGTAACCACATCCGATAAACAACGGGACGATTCACATTAAGCTATCGACCCCACATCAATCTGCTGGTGTCCTGCTTCCAATCTTCCTACGGCAATCCATCGCAAAGAGGCAGGTAGGCGTCTTCTCTATGTCATACTTCACCGTCTGTGACTGTGGATGTGGGACAACACGAAAAACATTATTCCGTGTGAGAGGTGCCCTGACGTCATCGTTGCTGTGGTTGTCCGTTGTCCGTTGACTTCGTATCATGAATGCGACACGTAACGGTTTAGCGGTTTGTTGATTTAATTCTGCACACCAATGTAGTTGTATGTAATTTCTTTGTTTATACACTGAATATAATGGAAAGTGTTATACCATAAAGCTGCAATTCGAATTTTTGCAAACTGTGTACAAGGTGATTAATCATTCTCACAACCGCTTATGAGGCCTGCAGCAGTCCAGCGAGACCAGCTGGACGCAAGGTCAACAGTGAATGTAGTACGATTTGTCCCATAAGACACTTAAAACGAAAAGTAAATTACTGACGTCTATTAAGCAAGGAGATGCTGGGACTGCCTCCGTGCAATTTTCAATCATTTCTGACACCTGCTTGCGACATTGCTCTTTACACTCTTCCGTTCCCTCTAAGAAATGGCAGCAGTTTCTTCTAAAAGTTCATCTACAGTGCATGGACTTGATACTCCTTTAATTCCCTTTAGAGATGAAGCTGGAGAACGAGGAAGACATATTATGCTGGTGGTAACCCTTATCTTGAAAAAGTCAGGAAATTCCTATACTGAGGAGTTCGCTGTATGTGTCGTCGCAGAGTTCTGCTGAATGGTCGCAAAACCACGTTCTCTCTCAAACAAATGACCAAAAAATGGAGCAAAATATTTTCCATGTATCTCTCACTGCTACATATTGCCTGGAAATAGTAGGATCTACTGTTCTCCTATGCCGGGGTACCTCGTGCATTACATTACGCTTTTCAGAACTCCAAACATTTGCGAATTAACGTACAGAATTAGGTGGAACGATGATTCGTTCGAAAAGAAAGTTCGGTGACGGTCTCCTACTCCGTTATACATCCTACTCAAAATCCATTCACAGAGCCGCAATCTTTCTGCAGGGTAATCCGGTTTACGTTCTTGCCCTGCAGTTATTTTATAGTGCTATAGTTTTAATACCTTTGTAGCAGTTGAGAAAAAGATTGAATAATCAGCTAAAGGATGAAGTTATACGAGTCGGGGTGTGGAATGTCAGAAGCTTGAATGTGGTAGGGAAGCAAGAAAATCTGAAAAGGAAATGCAAATGCTCAGTCTAAGTATAGTACGGGTCGGTGAAGTTAAATTGAAAGAAGACAAGGATTTGTGGTCAAATGGGTATAGCGTAAATCAACAGCAGCAGAAAATATTATAACGGGAATAGAATTAGTTATGAATAGGAAGAAAGGGAGAGAAGAGAGTGTGTTACCCTGAACAGTTAAGTGAACAGGTTATTCTTATCAGAATCGACAGCAAACCAACATTGACAACCATCGTTCAGGTATAGATGCCGACGTCGCAAGGTGAAGATAAAGAGATAGAGAAATTATATGAGTAGATTGAAAGGATAATACAATAGGCAAAGGGAGATGAAAATCTAATAGGCATGGGGGACTGGAACCCAGTTGTAGGGGAAGAAGTAAAGTTTGCAGGAGAATATGAGCTTGGGACAAGAAACGAGAGAGAGAGAAGAAAGACTAATTATTGATTTCTGTAATAAATTTCAGCTAATAATAGAGAATACTCTGCTTTAGAATTACAAGAGGAGGAGGTATGCTTGGAAAAGGCCGGGTTCAGTTAGATTACATGATGGCCAGAGTTTCCGAAGTCAGATACCAGATTGTAAGGAGTACCCAGGAGCAGATACAGACTCAGATCACAATGTGGTAGTGATGGAGAGTAGGCTGAAGTTTAAGAGAATAGTCATGAAGAATCAATACGCAAATAAGTAGGACACGGAAGTACTAAGGAATGACGAGGTACTGTTGAAGTTCTCTGAGGATGTAGATACAGCAATAAAGAACGGTCCAGTAGGCAGTACAGTTGAAGAGTAATGGAGATCACTAAAAAGGGTCATCACAGAAGCTGGAAAAAAACATAGGTACACAGAACGTAACTGCAAAGAAACAACAGTAACAGAAGAAATACTTCAGTTGATCGATGAAAGAAGGAAGTACAAAACAGTCCAGGGAAATTCAGAAATACAGAAATACAAGTTTCCATTCTGCTGGATGGGATGAACAGTCTAATGAGTACAGAATATGGTCTGTCAGTAAATCGAAGAAAGACGAAAGTACTGAGAAGTAACAGAACGAGAACATCGAGAAACTTAACATCAGGGTTGATGGTCAGGAAATAGATGAAGTTAAGAAATTTTGCTTCCTAGGCAGCAAAATAACCAATAACGGACGGAGCAAGGAGGACATCAAAAGCAGACTAGCACTGGTAAGAACGAAGTTCCTGGCCAAGAGAAGTCTACAACTATCAAACATAGGCCTTAATTTGAGAAATAAATTTCTGAGAATGTACGTTTGGAGTACAGCAAACATGACAGTGAAGCATGGACTGTGAGAAAACTTGAATAGAAGAGGATCGAACATTTGAGATGTGGTGCTACAGACGATTGTTGAGAATTAGGTGGACTGATAAGGTAAGGAATGAGGAGGTTCTGGGCAGAATCGGAGAGGAAATGGATATGTGAAAAATACTGACAAGAAGAAGGGATAGGATGATAGGACATATGTTAAGACATCAAGGAATGGCTTCCATGGTACTAGAAGGAGCTGTAGAGGGCGAAAGTTGTAGAGGAATACAGAGACTGGAACGCCTCCAGCAAGTAGCTGAGGCCGTAGGTTGAAAAAAAAAAAAAAAAAAAAAAAAGCATGCTTCACGCGGTCAAAGACAAAGACTAGACGTGATGAAAGCCCAGAAAGTAGTAAACCTCCTCACAGTGAAAGTAAAATTATGTTCTACTACATTAGCAAATGAATAATTTCAAATTTTTACTGCAAATTGCGGAAAGAATATAATATGAAATAAAAATATAGGCACTCGATATTACCATTTTCATATCTACGCATCGATATATTGTGGATAAGCTATTGCGATTATTTGTTGATATATCGCTGGTAGATGTCGATATTTTCTTTCCGATTTATCAATATTTTCATATAGTTACATGTTGTCTATAGTACCAGTATACAGGGCCATCTGCTAGTAAAGTGGAATTCGAGTTATGTTTGGAGTTTAAACTTTGCATTGACGTGGAAGCGTTATGCTTGCTGGCTCAGTTCGTTCTCCAGTGACATTACGTGTGTGTATGTGCTGCTGAATGTGGTGTCTGTTTTACCAAACGGTCAGCAGACGCAACAAGCTCGGCCTAAATCATTTGGTAATTTGACTGGATTTCTCCGTGTGGCTTGTGGATTTTCATTGCAGTAAACGAAGGAAGAATGCAAAGAAACAGACGAAGTTTTACAGTCTGACACGCAAACACTAGCCAGATTTTGGTATTAACGTTCGCCGCCAATTAATCGTGACTGACGGCATTCGATAACTGTTTTGTAGACTAGATTGTGAGTGGTACACTCAGTTCCCAGATTTTTCAGTACTTTGTTTTGGAGGGTGCTATTAAGTTTTGTGTACTGATGGTGATTCTTATTGGTACAGCGTTTTTAAAAATAATTATGTATGAACATATGCCTTTAATTTTGCTAAATATTTGTTTAAAAACTGTTTTAAAAGCAATTATATTTTTATAGCACCTCTCTTGATTAAGATTAGTGATCGGTTTTTCTTAGAGAGAGTTTGTCTAACCAGCCTTTCATGTCAGGCAAGTTGCTCATGAAATCACATTGTTGGAAAAATGTTTCGCTCTTTAATGCCTGATATTTTTTCCAAGTATTGATAAAGCCTTGTTCATTTAAGTCATAGCTAAGAGTAGACTTTTATTCAATGGGGCTCCTGACTTACGATATGTTTTAGCACAGTTGTTTGGTTTTCAGACTACACTAACGAAGAAAGATTTCCTCTCTTTTTAGACTGTAGAGGATTTTCTTGTTTATTTCACTCTAACGCGTGTGCTATAATTGTTCCTTCTGTGTGTTTTAGATCACTAAAAAATGTGATACTTATTGTATCATAATTCATCTGTGTGAGAGAGGAACATTTTGGAAAGCTATCCTAAGCGCCTATTTTTGAAACTGTTGTGACATGTACTCCACAGAGGGGTTGTATGTAATGTAATGTTTACACTGTATATGTTTTAAAGAAATGTTATTGTTGTTGTTGTTGGTAACCTTTATTGTTTTTTCGAATTATTAGAGTTATTGATAAAATTATGAAGAAATTGTACTTTTTTCTCATATGTGCTTTTTGTGCAGAGGCATTGGAACCCATAGATTAGTAAAAGGGGAAACGATTTATTGAGCGACAGATACATTACATAAAACAGATTTTTCACAACTCAGCAAATTACAATTGTGTGCTCCATGGAACATCGGCCTTTCATCATCAAACATACACTCCTGGAAATGGAAAAATGTACACATTGACACCGGTGTGTCAGACCCATCATACTTGCTCCGGACACTGCGAGAGGGCTGTACAAGCAATGATCACACGCACGGCACAGCGGACACCCCAGGAACCGCGGTGTTGGCCGTCGAATGTCGCCAGCTGCGCAGCATTTGTGCACCGCCGCCGTCAGTGTCAGCCAGTTTGCCGTGGCATACGGAGCTCCATCGCAGTCTTTAACACTGGTAGCATGCCGCGACAGCGTGGACGTGAACCGTATGTATAGTTGACGGACTTTGAGCGAGGGCATATAGTGGGCATGCGGGAGGCCGGGTGGACGTACCGCCGAATTGCTCAACACGTGGGGCGTGAGGTCTCCACAGTACATCGATGTTGTCGCCAGTGGTCGGCGGAAGGTGCACGTGCCCGTCGACCTGGGACCGGAACGCAGCGACGCACGTATGCACGCCAAGACCGTAGAATCCTACGCAGTGCCGTAGGGGACCGCACCGCCACTTCCCAGCAAATTAGGGACACTGTTGCTCCTGGGGTATCGGCGAGGACCATTCGCAACCGTCTCCATGAAGCTGGGCTACGGTCCCGCACACCGTTAGGGCGTCTTCCGCTCACGCCCCAGCATCGTGAAGCCCGCCTCCAGTGGTGTCGCGACAGGCGTGAATGGAGGGACGAATGGAGACGTGTCGTCTTCAGCGATGAGAGACGCTTCTGCCTTGGTGCCAATGATGGTCGTAAGCGTGTTTGGTGCCGTGCAGGTGAGCGCCACAATCAGGACTGCATACGATGAGGCACACAGGGCCAACACCCGGCATCATGGTGTGGGGAGCGATCTCCTACACTGGCCGTACACCTCTGGTGATCGTCGAGGGGACACTAAATAGTGCACGGTACATCCAAACCGTCATCGAACCCATCGTTCTACCATTCCTAGACCGGCAAGGGAACTTGCTGTTCCAACAGGACAATGCACGTCCACATGTATCCCGTGCCACCCAACGTGCTCTAGAAGGTGTAAGTCAACTACCCTGGCCAGCATGATCTCCGGATCTGTCCCCCATTGAGCATGTTTGGGACTGGATGAAGCGTCGTCTCACGCGGTCTGCACGTACAGCACGAACGCTGGTCCAACTGAGGCGCCAGGTGGAAATGGCATGGCAAGCCGTTCCACAGGACTACATCCAGCATCTCTACGATCGTCTCCATGGGAGAATAGCAGCCTGCATTGCTGCGAGCGGTGGATATACACTGTACTAGTGCCGACATTGTGCACACTCTGTTGCCTGTGTCTGTGGTTCTGTCAGTGTGATCATGTGATGTATCTGACCCCAGGAATGGGTCAATAAAGTTTCCCCTTCCTGGGACAATGAATTCACGGTGTTCTTATTTCAATTTCCAGGAGTGTATCATAAGAACAAATTATTATGCTGAAACATGATATTTATTCAAAACCTGCAGTAGCTTTAAGATTATTAAACTGCTTATCAAACAATTATTGATCGAACAGCAAAGCACTTGTCGGAATTGAAAATTTGAGGAGTCCCAATCATTGGGCAATGTCACCGTCCTGCTGTTAATTCTACTAAGGTTACAATTTTAAGACGGAAATTGGTACAACAAAATAGATTTTTTACCATCAGTATCTTGCACCGTTGACGCCATTGCTATCCTCAGTGAAAGTGAAGAAGAATTATAAGATCTGCAGAGTGGAATGAATAGTCTGATAAGTAGAGAATATGGATTGAGAGTTAATCGAATAGAAATCAAAGAAATGAGAAGCAGCAGAAATGAGACACCAAAAAGCTTAACAACAAGACTAGTGATCATGAAATAGATGAAATGATAAAGTTAAGGAATTCTGCTACCTAGACACGAAAATAACAAACGGACAAAGCGCATTAAAACTGACTAGCTCTGGAGAAAGGGCATTCCTGGCCAAGAGCAGTCTACTAGTATCAAATATAGGCCTTAATTTGAGGAAGAAATTTCTGAGCACTGTACAGTAGTGAAACATGGAAATTGGTAAAACCAGAAAAGGAGAGAATCGAAGCTTTTGAGATGTGGTGTTACAGCAGAGAGTTGAAAATCAGGTGGACGGAAAACTCTGACAAGAAGAAGAGACGGAATGGTGGAAAATCTGTTTAGAGATCAGTGAATAACTTCCTTGGTACTAGAGAGAGCTGTAGAGGATAAAAGCTGGGGGTGAAGTCATCCAAGTATTCGTCTGATCAGTTTCAAAGTCATTCACGCAATATAAACAAAATCTCTTCCTACACCTGAAACAACGCAGTCTTAGAAAAGACAGTACAATATTTCACTAATGTATGCGACCAGAGCAAGCTTAACGTTCTTAGCAGAATCAAGTAAACACATTGTACTCGTTTAAATGCAATATTGGCATTGGCACATGCGCATTTTATATCCATATTACTCAGATCAGTGACACAGTCTGGAGGCGGTTAAGACTGGAGCACAAGTAAAAGAATAAGTCTGCAATGCAAGTGTCTCATTTGGTGCTCGAAATCTTGGAGATTCTTGAAGAACTCTCACAGAACTTGAAAGCAAGAAGCCATAACCTGAGACACAATGATCATTACGCAGTTCTTGAAAACACTGAGTCTCCAACATCGTTAAGGTATATACTTTCTGCACGTCTTATTCGTACGCACACTTCAATAGTCAGTACTCTCTTGAACAATATACGCAATAAAGACATCCAGTAAGACACTGACGACGTCTTCATTCTGTTGTTGTTGTTGTTGTTGTTGTTGTGGTCTTCAGTCCTGAGACTGGTTTGATGCAGCTCTCCATGCTACTCTATCCTGCGCAAGTTTCTTCATCTCCCAGTACATACTGCAACCTACATCCTTCTGAATCTGCTTACTGTATTCATCTTTTGGTCTCCCTCTACGATATTTACTCTCCACGCTGCCCTCCAATGCTAAATTTGTGATCCCTTGATGCCTCAAAACATGTCCTACCAACCGATCCTTTCTTCTAGTCAAGTTGTGCCACAAACTCCTATTCTCTCCAATTCTATTCAATACCTCCTCATTAGTTATGTGATCTACCCATCTAATCTTCAGCATTCTTCTGTAGCACCACATTTCGAAAGCCTCTATTCTCTTCTTGTCCAAACCATTTATCGTCCATGTTTCATTTTCATACGTGGCTACACTCCATACAAATACGTTCAGAAACGACTACCTGACACTTCCATACCATTGCCAGTCTACATTTTATATCCTCTCTATTTCGACCATCATCAGTTATTTTACTCCCTAAATAGCAAAACTCATTTACTACTCTAAGTGTCTCATTTCCTAATCTAATTCCCTTAGCAATCACCCGACTTAATTCGACTACATTCCATTATCCTCGTTTTGCTTTTGTTGATCTTCATCTTATACCATCCTTTCCAGACACTGTCCATTCCGTTCAACTGCTCTTCCAAGTCCTTTGCTATCTCTGACAGAATTACGATGTTATCGGCGAACCTCAAAGTTTTTTATTTCTTCTCCATGGATTTTAATACCTACTCCGAATTTTTCTTTTGTTTCTTCTACTGCTTGCTCAATATATACAGACTGAATAACATTGGGGAGAGGCTACAACCCTGTCTCACTCCGTTCCCAATCACTGCTTCCCTTTCATGCCCCTCGACTCTTATAACTACCATCTGGTTTCTATACAAATTGTAAATAGCCTTTAGCTCCCCGTATTTTACTCCTGCCTCCTTCAGAATTTGAAAGAGAGTATTCCAGTCAACACTGTCAAAAGCTTTCTTTAAGTCTACAAATGCTAGAAATGTAGGTTTGCCTTTCCTTAATCTTTCTTCTAAGGTAAGTCGTAAGGTCAGTATTGCCTCACGTGTTCCAATCTATGGAATCCAAACTGATCTTCCACGAGGTCCGCTTCTACCAGTTTTTTCATTCGTCTGTGAAGAATTCGCGTTAGCATTTTGCAGCTGTGACTTATTAAACTGATAGTTGGGTAACTTCCACATCTGTCAACACCAGCTTTCTTTGGGATTGGAATTATTATATTATTCTTGAAGTCTGAGGGTTATTTCGCCTGTCTCATGCATCTTGCTCACCAGATCGTAGAGTTTTGTCAGGACTAGCTCTGCCAAGGCCGTCAGTAGCTCTAATGGAATGTTGTCTACTCCCGGAACCTTGTTTTGACTCAGGTCTTTCAGTGCTCCGTCAAACTCTTAACACAGTATCATATCTCCCATTTCATCTCCATCTACATCCTCTTCTATTTCCATAATATTATCGTCAAGTACATCACCGTTGTATAAACCCTCTATATACTCCTTCCACCTTTCTGACTTCCCTTCTTTGCTTAGAACTGGGTTTCCATCTGATCTCTTAATATTCATACAAGTGGTTCTCTTATCTCCAAAGGTCTCTTTAATTTTCCTGTAGGCAGTATCTATTTTACCCCTAGTGAGATAAGCCTCTACATCCTTACATCTTCATTATAGAGCCAAGTAAACAATGTGTCTGCTCTGGCCTTACATATATCGAGACGCGCAATTTTACCGCATCACTCCCCTACTCCTGACACAGACAAAACTGCACTTCAGTCAGAGCAGTCACCGCAGCCACAAAGTAGAATATAGCCAACAACATGACTATAGTGCGAAAACGACACATTCGACATCTTCCACTACCGAGTTGGGTGTACCATCTTGGCTAGCTTTGATATAACTCAGTTATCATTGTCAGTCCCACTAATTAACACGCTGAACCCGTGAACCTGTTGAGTACAGGCAGGCATAAAGAAGACTGCATTGTATCAGTCACAGCACAGATTCAG
Organism: Schistocerca gregaria; assembly: GCF_023897955.1. Classification (NCBI taxonomy): domain Eukaryota; kingdom Metazoa; phylum Arthropoda; class Insecta; order Orthoptera; family Acrididae; genus Schistocerca; species Schistocerca gregaria. The sequence goes on from NC_064927.1 coordinate 291,766,350, forward strand.
TCAACCTTCTATCGGGTGCAGAGCGAGGTGATAAGGAAAGCTCGACGGGTCGTTGAGTAGGGAGAGGCGTGCGGTCGCTGGTGTCCGCTGGTCGGTGCCCTCGGCCCAGAGCCGGCCGCCATTAAGACCTGGCCCACGCGGCCGCCGCTTGGGGTGCCACGCCAGCAATTATGGTAATCCGGGACGCGCCGCGCTGCCACGGGGTAATTACCGCGGCCGCGACGCGACGGACGGCCGTTTACCCCTGACAGATGACCACCTCCGGCCCAGCCGCCGCGGGTTCCTGGCAGCCTAACGTGACGTAAATTGCTCCCGCGTTCACGCGTCGTCAGTCCACCTACGTGACGACAACTTGCAAACACACACGACAAGTCGGGAAAAATCATAAAGACAAAAGGGTGCAGAGTGCTTCGGACAACCTACTTCGTAAATGTCATGAAGCATAAAACAAATGTCTAACAAAAAAATTTCTTTGTTTTTTCAGGATCTATCACTTAATAAACGTAAAACGAGAGTGTGATTTTATTTCATGAGACCTGGTTATTCTCCCACAATACACACTGCTGAAACAATTAGAGGGAAAACGTTTTAAACATCTCCATACTTTTTCCACGAATGTTTGGGGTGAAACAGAGTTTTGTTCTGGAAAATGAAACCTTTGTTAAAAAGAAATGTACATATCCTGTTCTCACCACGACCAGAAATTTAACACAATTTAGTAAATCAGACCGGAAAATACTTCACTGAAGCCACAAGAAGCAGCATTTCAACACCTGGTAGATCATCGACGTGCCGGTATTACAGTCTCACATCTTCGAGGCATGCTGCTGACATGTCCGCCAACATTTTTTGTGGATTTTTTTTCCGCGCCTCAATAAATGCCTCCGTAAATTTATCAAGAGCCTGTTTTGCTACAGGACGAGCCCGAAGTTGGCTATCCAGTGTATCTCATAAATGATCAACAGAATTCGGGAATTCCCGGATACAGGTTCCGCCCTTTATGCAAAATACTGTTTTTTCTTGTTTCCAAACATGTTTCGACATCTCTGTGCCATCATCAGTGGGTTTAGTTTATTGAAAAACTGTAAATAGTGAAAATATTTTACGTTGTAACTGATCTAACAAAATGAGGCCTAAAGACAGTTTTTTACGGTTTTTGTTCTTACCATGATTTAACATTATCTAGTTTTGCAGTTATAATCTGTACAGTCTCCTGCTCTGAGATGGCCTGTCATCTGCAAATCAAAGGACCTGTAACGTTTCCATGGTGCCTGTTTCTGAATGCCCTCTCGCATTGTCTTGTTACAGAATGAAGTCGGGACCCATTACAACTACAGGGGGCATAACATGGCCCAGCACAGTCCTGATCATGTATCTGCGAACATTAAGTCGGCCTCTCTACGGTCGCAAGTTCAAATCTTGTCTCGGGCATGGATCTGTGTGATGTCCTTAGATTAGTTAGGTATAAGTAGTTCTAAGTCTAGGGGACTGATGACCTCAGATGTTAAGTCCCATAGTGCTCAGAGCTATTTGAACAATTCGGCCTCTGAGTATCTGGACGTCCGAACTGTCCAGTTGTGATGTTTCCACACCACACGAGTGGGCCCTGGACTGCTGCTTCATTACAACGTTCACCATGACAATGATACATAGGCATGTGTCCGTCGCGCCATGTTACACGAAAGCGGGACTCGTCTGTAAACAGTACATTGCTCCAGTGAAGCAGCCACCAGTACCTGTTTTCCTCATGTGGGAGCTGTTAACTGAGGATCGTGAAGAGGTCTTCTTGGTCTTAAACCATCCTCTACTAGTCTGTTGCCTATGTTTTGATCACTGACACTAGAAGCAGTTGTTGCTCTTAATTAATTTTGTAGGTCGTGGATAGTCGCATTCCGCGGGCGGTGAGGAAAATTAGCCATGTACCGGCCGTCTCTGGCCAACAACTGTTGAAGCTACATTAACATGTGCAGACACTGCACGAGTAGTCCAGTTTTCCTGCAGTAATGTCACTGTCTGCTGCAGGCAAATGCCTCATGTTGACTGATGAAACATGCATAAATAGTATAGAGACGGTCGCGCGTTGTAGCCGCGTGGTCTTAGGCGCCTTGCCAGGGTTCGCGCGGCTTCCCCCGTCGGAGGTTTGAGTCCTCCCTCTGGCATAGGTGTGTGTGTTATCGTTTCCGTAAGTTAGTTAGTTTAAGTTACGTTACGTTACGTTAAGTAATGTGTAAGCTTGAGGACTGGTGACCTCGGCAGTTTGCTGCCATAGGATCATACCAACAATTTCAATAGTATAGAGACGCACTTGTTACTGAGACTCATTAAATAACAAAGTGAGACATTGCTCTTCCGTTTCACTCTTAGACACAGCATGATACACTTAAACGGTGCCACTAAGCCATGGCTTTCAAAACTATTGTGGAGCATTGTTCTCATTATTAAAACATGCCGGCTGCTGTGCCCGAGCGTTTCAGTCCGGAACCGCGCTGCTATTCGGTCGCAGGTTCGAATGTTTGATCGTGCCTACGTTAGCGATGAATGTTTCACTGAGTCTTATTCAAAAGTAGTTATAAGATGAATATAAGCACAGGTACAATTAAGGTAACAGAATATAGTCGAAATAAGTCAAGCGATGCTGATAGAATTATATTACGAAATGAGGGACGAGAAGTGGCATGTGAGCTTTGCTATATCGACGTTGACTGAAGTAGAGAGGATATAAAATGCAGACTGGTAGTTATGAGAAAAGCGTCTCTGAAAAGGAGAAATTACTTAACACCATAAAACTGTAGGTACTTGTGCCGGACATTGTGGCCGAGCGGTTCAAGGCCCTTCAGTCCGGAACCGCGCGACCGCTACGGTCGCAGGTTCGAACCCTGCCTTGGGCATGGATGTGTGTGATGTCCTTAGATTAGATAGGTTTAAGTAGTTCTAAGTCTAGGGGATTGATGACGTCAGATGTTAAGTCCCATAGTGCTCAGAGCCATTTGAACCATCTTAGAACTGGCGTTGGCTGAAAATACCCAGGTTGTCACGCCAAAATGTAATTCTTCACCACAATAATGCACCAGCCCACACATCAGCGATAACAACGGAGAAAATGTATCCATTGGGCTTTGAACTATTTCCCATCCATCCTTTACGCCAGACATAGCCTAAAGTCACTTATTCCTATCCACCAACTTGGAACTTTGGCTTGCTGGAAAGAAATTTTCATTAGTTGAAGAACTGATAGTTGCACTCAAAGACTACTTTGCAGAGTCTGACAGTACCTGTTTTTACGATGGGAGGATCGGTGGACCAACTGTATGTCTCTCGTGTGAGACTATGTAGAGAATTGATTACGAAAAAATAAAATTTTTTTTTTTTGCTTTCTTCTAGACGTCCAAACCACCTTCGTAAGCTCCAGGAAGGAGTAGTGTGGGCGGCTCCCGACATATTGGTCTCTCAACATTGCATGTTCTCTAGAGCTGTCGAAAAAAAGACCCCGAAGCAGAGTAATATCCTCACAGTTCGTAGAGCTGTATGCAAATCCCTGTCCAACAGCTAACTCCTCTCTCCTCCCTCCGAAGTACACATAAGGCTACGTTTCGCTCAAGCCAAGGCTCTGTTAAATTCTGCCCAACGAATATGTTCGTAACGAAATTGCTAAACTCCCCTCCTTGGGAGCAGGTTGCCAGTTATCCAGTGGCTTATGTTTCTGCGAGTACGGTCCCTCAAACAAAAAATTTTCACTGGTTACAGATGTAAAAATTTCATCGTATACGTGGGTCTTGCTCGTCTCTAAATGTCGCTAAGAGCCTTGAAACCTCCCACTCCCTACTGATTTTTTAGGGTCACTCGATGGAGTTCATGTTTTCTATGATATGACAGACCGTTTACCCTGCGTGGAGACAACGGCTCGGATGCGGCACTTCGGCTCTGCAAACGGAGAAAAATTCTAAAAGGAACTGACCTATTTCTTTTCACACGAAAAGGACAGAGATCTTTATCTGAGAGTCACGTTCCAGTCTCTTAATGTGTCCCCGGTCACAGACTATAGAGCTATCAGCTTTGGCTTTGTAAAAATAGGCAGTTGTCTGCACAGGGCCAAGTTTTCCTCATGGCGTTTTATGGTGGAGTCAAAGCACTCTCATGCTTTACTGACAACGATATTCACACGATATTTATCAGTTTTCTGACCTGTTTGATGCGGCCCCCCACCAATTCCTCTCCTGTGCCAACCTCTTCATCCCAGAGTAGAACTTGCAATCTACGTCCTCATTTATTTGCGGAATGTGTCCCAATCCCCTCTACAGCTTTTACCCTCAGCAGCTCCCTCTGCTATCACGGAAGTTATTCCATGATGTAATTTCTTACCTTATCAGTCCACATAATTTTCAGAATTCGTTTGAAGCATCACATCACAAATATTTCGACTCTTTTCGTTCAGGTTTACCACAGTCCACGTCTATCTTACAAGGCTGTGCTCCAAACGTACATTCTCAGAAGTTTCTACCTCGGATTAAGGCAGAAACTAGTACACTACTATTGGCCATGAAAACTTTTGGCCAAACCTAGTCTGCTTTCCATGTTCTCTTTGCTCCGTCCATCATGAGTTATTTTGCTGCCTAGGTAACATAATTCCTTAACTTCATCTACTTCGCGATCATTAATCCTGGTGTTACGTTTCTCACTGTTCCCATTTCTGCTACTTCTCATATACTGTCCGTCTATATTCTGTACTCATTAGACGGACATTCCATTAAGCAGATGCTGTAGTTTTCCAGCACTTTCACTGAGGATGGTAATGTCATCAGAGAATCGTATCATTGATAACATTGCACCTCGAATTTTATTACCGCTCTTGAAATTTTTTTTTAAATTTCCATCACTGGTTCTTCGAAGTACAAACTGAACAGCAGGAGCGAAGGACTGCATCCCTGTCGTACACTCTATGCAATCCGAGCACTTCGTTCTTGGCCTTCCACTCTCATTGTTACCACGTGGCTCTTGTACATATTGTATATTATCAGTCTTTCACTATAGCTCTGAGCTATTTTTCTCAAAATCACGGTTTAATTTTGGCAATCGTGGAGGCTACTCATAATCAGCATTAATACATTTATCGGTACCAGAATGTACAGGATGAAATAGAGAATGGGCTCAATACTATTTCTTCATTTTTATTCGAGGACTCATGAATTTCGTTTAGGTATGAGTCACGACAAACACGTTTCAATCATTTTCACTGTTGAACATATCGCACGGACGAGCAATATATTCTTACACAGCTTGTCCCAGTCCCTTTAGGAGTGCGGATACGAAAAATAAAAGTGATAGATTATATTCTCATAATCGCTGTATTTATTTTAAGTACTCTCTACATGAATAAATACACAGCTAAAATCGTTTCAAAAGTTTTCTAAAACAGACACTATAGGCCATTTTTAGAACTTCATTTAGTACTGCAAGTACCATTTCCTTGGATATTCTTAACTGAATTGTAAATGTGTGCTTTCCATTGTCAGCGTCATTTCGGGGATCATCCAGAATTCGGCTGTGCGCAAACGGAACGAATACGGCGGGGGATCCATTTCGTGCCCAAAACCCCGCCCTTGTCTTCATTTTGTGCGGTCTGGCATTGTTTTGGAGGAGCAATCAGGAACCTGCCTCTCGTCCACAAACGATGGAGGACTCAAAAAATTTGATGTTACCTCGCTCCTCCACCGTCATTTCCCGACCTATGTCAGTCACGTACTGTACGTCTGCGGCCAGGACGTCTCGCCTGCTTGACCTTCTACACAGCTAATGAAGATTCAAGGGTCTCCTCACGAGACAGAAGTGCAATTTGCAGCCCTAACGAAACTGAGACACACTGTGTATTTCTTGGACAGCCTCTGCTGGATATGTTACATATCTTTCTTCCTGTTTTGAGCCAGCTGTAATTTATATAATGACTGTTGGACCTGCGAAACATAACTGAACACAGTAGAGTATTGAGTTAACCTGGGACTCCATAAGATCGCAGCAGAGAGGTCGAATTTTCGACTGTGAGAGAAGAATTTGAAGGAGATTATATTGCAGCCTCAAAGCCTCGTAAATTTTGCCTTCACTGACGACGGTCATCAAAGCCTACAAGCTATGTTGGCACTCTCTGCATGTGTAGTTGCGAACCACCTCCTAGCAAATAATCTGTCAAGCTCATATGAAGGAAGATACGGACGTCTGCAGTGTCTCCATGTGTCTTCTTCAGTTTTTATAGGGCTTAGCATAACATTTCCACCCCTTTCATTGTGAAACATTCAGACTAAAACTCAAAAGTTTATCAATTATGTCCACTCAGTAAATTAACGATGATAATTTAACTCTAAGCTTGTCTCAGTATTGCTATATGTTCCCACGCAAGCCCCTGCACCATCTCAGGGTGAAATAACTCATATTTTACAATGTCAATGCTCTTTGGACCTCGTGGGTCGCCGGAGAAACCAGTTTTTTGGTACGGCAGCCAAAACGACATCTCCCGCGTGTGACTCTCCTACGTACGTTCGACGCCATATGAAGGCCACAGTAATTAAAACAACTAGAGCGAACTGGCTGCGGGCAACATCGTAAATCTAGCGAAGCGCGCCGCCACGTGATCGCCAGCGATGAGCCAGCGAAGGTGGGACTATAGCTGCGTGGGCGGAGTCAGATTAACAGCCCTGCTGCTGCCCCGATAACTAGCTCGGTACCGCACAAGTTAGCGGCAGATCGGTTGCAGTAAAATGTATGAACAATGCCAGGAAGGCGGTTTCTTGTACATAGCCCCGACATTCCTCCATGGCTTTGTAAGTAGGCTGTATAGTTTTTTTTATTGGTAACGCCACGTAGCGCTCTGTATGAAAATCACTGGCTGTGCTGTGTGCAGCCTGTGGCTAGTTTGCATTGTTGTTGGTGATTGTAGTGTTGGGCAGTTGGCTGTTCACAGCGCGTAGCGTTGCGCAGTTGGAGGTGAGCCGCAAGCAGTGGTGGATGTGGGGAGAGAGATGGCGGAGTTTTGAGAGCGGATGATCTGGACGTGTGTCCATCAGAGACAGTAAATTTGTAAGACTGGATGTCATGAACTGATATATATTATGACTTTTGAACACTGTTAAGGTAAATACAATGTTTTTTCTTTATCAAAATCTTTCATTTGCTAACTATGCCTATCAGTAGTTAGTACCTTCAATAGTTAGAATCTTTTATTTAGCTGGGAGTAATGGCGCTCACTGTGTTGCAGTAGTTTGACAACGAAGATTTTTGTGAGGTAAGTGATTCATGAAAGGTATAGGTTATTGTTAGTCATTGCCATTCTTTTGTAGGGATTATTAAAAGTCAGACTGCGTTGCGCTAAAAATATTGTGTTGATCAGAATAAGTAAAGAGAGGTATGTCTGAGTACGTTCAGTTTTGCTCAGCTGTTTGAAAAGCAAATAATGTAAGAGGTTTATCAGCACAGTAATTTATAAATTTTCTAAGGGGACGTTTCAGCTTATGTGTGACAGTCTCGCCCCAGGCACGGCTGTTGCTACTGGACATGCTGTTATGACTTCATCCTACGACGTTAAGAAAAGCGATATAAGTGACGCTACGTGCGGTTAATACGACTGATACGCTAGGTAGAGGTCAACTGAAAACACAAAGAAAATTCTTAAGCAACCTTGGACAAAATATCAGTCAATCTCTTAAAAAAATACACGAGTCGGTTTTGAGCCTGGTACATCGTGCAAAAGTTGTACTACGAGGGAATATGGCCGACTGCCACTAACATAGGCCAAAGGAAAAGCAATAGAGTGGGATGTAGCAGTAGGTCATCCACATATTATAAATGCAACAGAAAGGCACAGATGAGCAATCGAGAATGTGCCCATGATAGTACTGTGAGTGAAGTTGACCGGTTTCTTTATACATGGTGAGTCAGGTGGAATGGCACGTAATTTGAGGGGTAATAGTGATTCTAAACAAAAAAGAACAAATAAAAATAAAAGCTTCATATGGAAATTTGGAACCAAATCGAAGGGATCGAGGTACACTGCTTGGCATTTGACGATGACATTGCCATTCTGTCTAACGACGTAGACACCGCTAGAGTTCAAATCAAACTATTAACAGAAATCGCTGAACAATCTGGTCTGCAAATATCATTTGAGAAAGCAGAAGTCATAACTAACATTGAAGACCCCCCCACCAAAACTTCATTCGAAATATGGGTTCGTCGTCCGGTTAGAAAAATACGAGTACCTGGGTGAAATCATCATGAAAAATGGACTGGGCAAGGAAGCGCTTAGGGAACGGATACGCAAACTAGAAACAGCTTACCAACCATAACGCACTATCTACAACAAGAAATGGCTTTCCCAAAACACTAAGATACGTCATGACGAAACAGTTTTGTAGCCAGTAGTTTTGTATGCAGCCGAAACCCTATCCCTAAACGCTGATAAAAGGTCCTCGAACAAACTGGAGGAAAAAGAACGGAAAATCATTAGAAGAATTATAAGATTCGACTACAAGAATGTCATCCATTAAAACAGATCCTACAAGGAAGTCTACAGTAAAATACAAAAAAAATACACAATCCGTAAAAGACGGCCACAGTTTTATGGTCACAACAAACGAATGGACGGAAATAGGTTAATCACAAATATATTTCTCTTTTTTGATTCAAAAGCAAAAACTACTTTTTTATGGTATAAAAACACCAAATAAGACCTCCAGATGGTACATATCAAGCCGGAAGATGCTTTTGAAAGAGTTCTTTTCTAAAAGAAGATAGAAACGGAATAAATCGAGACGAGCATCCGAAAAGAAGAGAGCAAGCAAGCCCACTCACAAAAATGAGGGAACTGAGCTCAGAAAAAAAGACAGACTCAGTTTTGAGTGCAGCAAGACTTAACGTGGTCCTAAATGTCCCCAACGAATAAATAAAATAAACATATGCCCCCTTCCGAATAAATTCCGTGATAGAACACAAATACTGTGTAATGATGTTTAATTTTTGTATTATTCAAATACTGTCATTGTACCACACTAGAAATCGAGACAAACTATTTGTTACAAGACACTTGTGGTCCATAAAGTCGGGGAACTACCTCAAACTAGGTTACAGGAACTACCGAAGCTACAACGCATATGCGCCGCGCGCGATTTTCAGTATACCTGCATTCTTCATGCACACTCTCAGTCATAGAGAAAAAATGGATACGATAGTTTTTGTAGGAAATTTAAGGTAGTTTAATTTTGTATTGTGACGAGTTTTCACTGAGGGGTGTGGTTTTTGACTTGCTTAAGAAACACGTATAAAAAGTAACAGTAAGTATGTTGTAATTCAAAAACCATTCGGATTAGGTCATATGTCCATTTGAAGTTCAAAATGACTAATCATCATCACCGCTCAAAGCATGTACCTTTTCTTCTGACTCACCCTGTACACCAGGTGGCAAGATCACAGGGCGTGAGAAGTTTCAAATCGATACGGACCAGAGGCGAGTGTCACGCCCTATCAATTACAATAGACTTGAAGGTCGACAAGAGTTACTGCTGTCATTCAATGCAGATCCATCTCAACCAGTTTCATATTTCTCGCAGCAGCACATAAAGCTGCACGGCTTCAGGGAATTACGCAATACAGAAGCTGGGCAGTAGTTGACTGGTCGCGTATAGCGTCGTCCGGCGAGTCGGGATTTTGTCAATATTTAAATGATACCATTTAAATGACACCAGACACAGGGAGCACCGATTTCCCACTGCGGCGTTTCACCTCAGGTTGGAGGTGATTCTGTGACGTATTGAGGACGTTTTCCGTACCACCACTTGGAGTGAGGATGTTTATTTCAATATTCTTGTCGACAAAAAGTTGCCCTTTCCACCATCTAGGACGTCAATAGCCTTGTTCACAAGACTCTACCTATACGATTCTGTTTACACAAACACTAAGGAGTCCTTCAACACTTCGATTGGCGCACTAAATCACCATATAACCTCATAACTTGGGACAGCGTAGCCCGGTAATTTTATAGTTCAGTGTTATCAGATCGTTATCAAACGGTTTCAGCTGGATGTGACATACATGAAAACATATGTGGGCTCCGTCCTAGCTGAGACCATTACCAAGACCAGAGCCGGATTTAGCATGACACCACCTTGAGAGGCGTAATGTTTGTGTCGAATGTGGTTAAGTACAAGACAGTAAAAATTTAGTTGAAAATTTCTGCTAGAAACGGTGCCACGATTGAAGGCGCGCTCGTCCGGTCTTTTCTCCAATCCCTCTACAAACCACCGGCACGGTTGTATAGAGAGACGGATGAATCGACATATGGTATAAAATACTTATCCAGTAATAAGACATATTCTTTCTTCACGTCAATGAGCATGCGTTGCGCGTGCAGAGTCTAATGGCGAACTCAGGTAACAACAAGAGTACCTCACCGATTGAGCTGGCGAAGTGCTTAGCACACTGGATTCGCATTCGGGGAAAAGACAGTTCAAACTCACGTCCGACCAACAAGATATAGGTTCTCCCGATTCTTAAATCGCTTAAGGGAAATGCTTGAATCATCCCTTTGAAAGGGCACGGCAGATTTTCTTTTTCATCTGTCCCTAATCTGAGCTTGCGCTCCGTTTCTAATTACTTCGATGCCAAAGAGGCTTAACTACTAATCTTCATTCCTTCTTTCCTTCCGAGTGCATCAGTCGCCGTCGTGTACCATACCATGACCTTCCTACTACGGTGTATGATGCAAGAATATTGCAGAACACATTCATAATAAGATAGTGAGTTCGCCGGATTACCTCCTTATCAGACTAAGGAACACCGTTACGAAAACATTCTTTACTGGGGAAGAATTAGCAGAAATCTATTTCCTTTTAAATTCTGAGATTTGAGTGCTGTTTGTCAGATTCCTTTCTCTGTACGAAAATCCGGATATAGTGAGCCCGTGTGAGACTTGGCAGCACGTCATCTGCTCCATTCTTCAATAGTGTCTGCACCTCAGATCATTTCCTAGGGCCTATGGAAGTAGTGTTCAGCCTGGACAACTTTCTCATCGTCACTATGCATTATACAGCTGATGGTAGTCATTATTCGCAGTTGTGAATTCATCTGATGTGTTTCGTAACGGCTGTGGTCGCCGCAGTGCATCGTCGTCAGAATAACACAGGCACTGCAATATCGTATGCATAATATGAGAACTTCCTCGTTCCCTACTGATATTGAGTAAAACATATTTCTGAGTGTACGAATCTTCGCATTTGATCACAGGCATTTAGACGAAGAAACTATTTTTAAGGGTTGTTGGAAGACAGTAAGTGCTTTACATATGAAACGCTGGTTGAATATATCTGGATAATTTGCGATCCGTTTTAAGCAGAATCTAATTTTTCACTTATCTAAGTGTTTATGCAGTCATATCTCCAAAAATATGTGTCGCACAATTATATAATTTTGCAGTTAGGTTCACTGGAATATGTGGTCACTGTCTGTAAAATGTATTGCGAATAGAATTAGCAGTAAAAATAATAACAAATTAAATCGTCATGGCTGATGCACCAGTTCTACTGCAATATTAGTGCAAATGTAATAAAGAATAAACTTTCTTCATTGCTTTAAATTGTGTGTGTCCGTGTGTGTGTGCGTGGGAGGGGGGGGGAGGGGTGGCGTCAGCGAGAAGAGGTTTCGAAAACTTTTGAAGGTATGTGTAAAGTTTACAAACTGTTGTTATCTTCAAATGTTGAAAGACTGTAATCTGGATATTAGCGCCTCAAGGCCTACACACAATTAACAACCGTCTCTTAACGGTGTTAAAACTTTATCAGAAGATTGTACCTCTTAATGAGTGCGTTATGCAACATCTCAACTTTTAAATTTCATCAATAATTACGTGAAATATTGGGAATCAAATTTTTGCTGGCCCTGGAAGTCTTTGGTTAGGTAAACTGTAACAGGAACCATGAACAATGAACCATGAACCGGGATAGCCATTTATTGGTACAGGTCCCAATCCCACATTGCATGCTACAAGTACCTGAAGAAAAGAAAGGCGGCCTCTAGAAACATTTATCACTTTTACGTCCTTCAGACCAAAAGTGGTAGGCGGATAAATTCGAACTGCTGTTTCTCTTCATTCGTTCTTTCATTTGTTCTCAGTTATGGTTCGATAAAGCTGAGCACGGATATAACAATGAGAAGTCTTAGACTTCCCGCATCGCGGAGGTATTAGATTTGTCACCATGACTTCAGACAAATTTACGTGGATATTCAACACAGGGGCCATTTGCGAATGTTATGTATACTATGGAAGATTAGGTTGCTAGAGGTGATAATGAACGTCATCCACATAGAATAAGACCCATGTGGAGTTTTAGTCAGTACATTACGATGTCTTAATATGATTTTAAACAGGTAACAGCCCAATCAGGCAGCTCCTATAGTCAGAGCTGTACAAGCTCCAGAAGCTTGCCAACGTAAGATACTTTGAAAACAAGTCACTCCAAACTGTCACCGTAACTGACAGACCTGTTTCCCTGCATACCTCGACTGTTTCCGACAGCTTACCCTTAATGGCTACTCGAGTCCTAATGGAAACTTTCCACTAAAAGCTTTCGCTCTGTGTTTTTGAATACTCAGTCAAAGTTATACAGCATCTTAGCTAAACCCTTTCATACGTAAGATATTCCCTTTCACCAAGGAACGCGAGAAAGTTGAGAAGTGGACCACCTAATATGATGTTTAAGTGAACCAGGGTGACAACAAAAAAAGTTTTCGTAATAGATGTAAACTGCAATAAATTTCCGTTTACCTATGAACTACCCACTAGTAATTCTGCTCAACGAAAACTAAAAGGGGATTTGTGTTCGGATACCGTACATACGGTGCAGTAATATACTGTGATTTCGTACGTTAAAACTCAGTCCAAACTCCGATATAGTTAATTTTCTACACTGGGTAATATCTTAAATGGTCTGCTTCACCGACCGAAAATATCGACAACTTGAAGATAACCATTGACCTCACTTCCATAGAATTCTTACTGGTCTATTGATCACTTTTTTATTCACACACACTGTCTCTCTCTCTCTCTTCCTGTCTCTCACTCTCTCTATTCTTTCATTATATTTTTTTACGTTTCCTTTTTTCCAGCAACAAAAACCAAAGTTGTTCCTTTCGAGTTTCAGCTATTAAAATGGTCGTTGCACGATGCCGATGTTCGTCAAAGTAGCGAACAGATTCAACTCAGACGGCACAGCACTAGAGCAGCTACTACAGCTCCACAGGCTATCCGAATGGAGCCCCCTACTTGGGACATGTCGGTTTTCCTTGATCGGCTTATCAGTTTGACAAAATGGTAGATTTTTGTTCTCCTTACGTACTCTTAAATATTGAATGATTCAGTTATCTCTATTTTTACCAACGCTGGTAAAATTATTTTTCGGACAAATCCAAGATAGCAGGCCGCTGTGGCGGTTCTAGGCGCTTCAGTCCGGAACCGCGCTGCTGTAATGTAACTTCGAATCCTGCCTCGGGCATGGATGTGTGTGATGTCCTTAGGTTAGTTAGGTTTAAGTACTAAGTTCTAGGGGACTGATGACCTTAGAAGTTAAGTCCCACAGTGCTCAGTGCCATTTGCATATCGACGTACAGAATATTGATAACCTGTCAACGAAAGGAGCTTACCTGTAAGCACGAACCCTCTGAATTGAAAGGATTCACTTTCAATTTGCCACCGTGTCCAGTCCGTTGACCTCCACTTCTCAAGCAGTTTTATTTGCTTCGTTATTGATAGTAGAAAGTAAAACTAATGTCTGACGTCCGGAATACGAGTTCTGACGCCGCATCGCTAGTAAATAACTTTGGGTGGTAGACAGAACATAAATCCCACTTGTAATTGGCATCATGTGGATTGGCGGATGCTCTGCAGCTGACACCTCATGCTACGCAGTGATTTATGCTCCTACTTATTTGTGAATGCTTTTTGCTCCATCTCTTCCTGCTCGCACCTCGCTGCCTGCTCAATACCACGAAAGTAATTTTTCGTTGCACTATTGACAATTACTGAAGTCTCAGATCAGCTAAGATAACATATCTTAGTGTACGGCATAGTATTACAAGAGAATACTAAAACTACCGAAAGTAATTATTCACTGAACTATTGACAATTACTGAAGTCTTAGAGCAGCTAAGATATCATATCTTAGTGTTAGGCATATTAGTACAAGAGTTAATTAAAACTGGCGTGTTGGATGCAGCTTAACGTACTGTATGTATACCACAGTACTCTAAATTACAATTAAGAACACGAGTAATACGTACAATGTATTTCGAATCACAAATGGACTCCTGTTAGTAATATGCTATGAAAGTTAAGTTATAAGTAGAAAATTACCGTAAAAACACCAGAGAAGACTGTTTTCTGCAGTGAAGGTTCTTGAATAAATATTTTGAAATTGTTATGAGCAGTTTTATTGCTCATTTGGAGCCATAATTAACAACTTGGTAGTCAGAGCATGTTACTGAACTAGCCTAACATTAACATCGTTGACAGGGTAATAAAGACCGTTTATTAAATTGTGCAATGATACGTGTACTAATAATAATCACTGTCATAACCACGACCCGTCAGGTTAGCCGAGAGGAGAGCAAATAAGAAAAAAAAAGAGCGCTAATGCGTTGCTTCCTGGAATCGGGTAGGTGGATTAACAGCGAGGGCCAGCCAGCCTGGATGTGTAATAATTTTTTCATAATATGGGGCCACCGTCATAATATATTTCTTTAAGGTCAGTACTGCCATTAGACTGTTTTTTTTTATTTACATGATCATGATTTTGGCTTCAAAGTGCCATTATCAAGTGTTTTAATGTTATACAGTACCTAAGATGGCATACTGTCGTATTTAAAATACACTATTAGACACATTGACATTGTCTAAGGGCCATTATTTCTGGTAAAAACCTACTGATTTGTTTTATTACTGAGTATATGATAGTGGGAAGAAAAAAATCTGATGGAGTACCTAGCAAGAATACAGCCCAGTTAGCTTCTACAGACTTTGAAAATCTATGGTAAGTTGGACCCAAGCTGCTGAGGTCATCGGTCCCTAGGCTTACACACTACTTAATAAGACTTAAACTAACTTACGCTAAGAACCGTGACAAGGCGCCCCAAACCACGCGGCTACCCCGCGCAGCCTTCTACAGATCTAGAAAGCTGGGAATTTGAACGGCTGTTGCCAGCGAGGCTTTTGTGCAGCAGACTATACTCCAAAAATGACGGAGTGTCGGACAAAGTGAAGCGCTTTCGGAGTCTCTAATAGTGTACAGTAAAATGTTAATGCAAATCTGAATTCATCGGCGATCACAGAAAAATGACGCGTATCCAATGACACAACATTAATTTCAGTACCTATAAAACAATAAAAGTTAGTAATTTATAGTGACCAAATATTTTCACAACGAGCCTCTGAATTAATAGATTTCAAGAGCTTGATGCGATTTCAACTTATGATATCTCAGATGATAGCTCTGCGCTATAGCTATCGTCGCTGAAAGCTATGTATCTGCGTTTACTTTATTTCTTCATTTCTTACATTTAGTATAAGTTTCATTATGTGAATGTTTCTCAGAACGTTGTATCCTCCACAATTACACAGCAAATGAATACCTCATATTTCGTAGTACTCGTGTATTTATTTAATGATCCGTTTACTATCTTGTCGGTAACTTTATTTACTTAACACAAAATCACGGTAATTTAAGAAGTCGTCAGTTGCGTGTGTTAGCTGATGCCACCCTTGGAAAAGAGTGCCAAATGACACTTCTGACATGCATGCCAAAATTATTCCTCAAACGATATTAACGATAATCAGTTTTCAAATGGCTCTGAGTACTATGGGACTTAACATCTGTGGTCATCAGTCCCCTGATAATCAGTTTTCGTCACCGTGAGCGCACTTGCGCAGGAATGCTGGCTTATTTATTAATGGACAAACTTTTATTTACATTTACTGTGAATGATTTGAGTGTGACTTAATGTTTACAGCATTCCTGCATGTAGATATTGTTGTAATATATTAGTTTGATCCAGGACGTGGATAAGATAAGTCTTTATAATGTAGAACGATGTTTTTTTTTTGGGGGGGGGGGGAGGGGGATGGTCTTCAACCAATGGGAAAGGCAGACAGTAGTGGAACACTATGGGAATCAAGTTCCGTCTGTAATGACCTCGATACCGACAGGGCTTTAAACCCAATCCTCCTTCATTCTTCCTTTGGGAGTCACGTGGATACTCAAACTTTTCGAGGGAAGAGCACAAAGGACTGATTTTGGACTTAAACGCGCGTTCTGGAAACAGGCAAACCTGGCTGTAGTAACGAGTGTTATTCGATAGTGTAGGTGTTTGATTCTGGGTGATGAAGGCCGCTACGACATTCGTGAAGAAACGTTATATTTACAGAGGTCTGAATGTGCTCCAGAGTTGACTTCTAAATTTTTCCGCTTATTTTACGGAACGGAGGATAGACAGATTACAGGTTACTGATGTTGTTGTGGTCTTCAGTCCTGAGACTGCTTAGATGCAGCTCTCCATGCTACTCTATCCTGTGCAAGCTACTTCATCTCCCAGTAATTACTGCAAACTACATCCTTCTGAATCTGCTTACTTTATTCATCTCTTGGTCTCCCTCTACCATTTTTACCCTCCACGCTGCCCTCCAATGCCAAATTTGTGACCCTCTGATGCCTCAGGACATGTCCTACCAACCGATCCCTTCTTCCAGTCAATTTGTGCCACAAACTTCCCTTCTCCCCAATCCTATGCAATACCTCCTCATTAGTTACGTGATCTACCCACCTAATCTTCAACATTCTTCTGTAGCACCACATTTCGAAAGCTTCTATTCTCTTCTTGTCCAAAATATTTATTGTCCAAGTTTCACTTCCATACATGGCTACACTCCATACAAATACTTTCAGAAGCAACTTCCTGACACTTAAATCTATACTCGATGTTAACAAATTTCTCTTCTTCAGAAACGCTTTCCTTACCATTGCCAGTCTACATTTTATATCCTCTCTACTTCGACCATCATCAGTTATTTTGCTTCCCAAATAGCAAAACTCCTTTACTACTTTTAGTGTCTCACTTCCTAATCTAATTCCCTCATCATCACCCGACGTAATTCGACTACATTCCATTATCCTCGTTTTGCTTTTGTTGATGTTCATCTTATATCCTCCTTTCAAAACACTTTCCATTCCGTTCAACTGCTCTTCCCAAGTCCTTTGCTATCTCTGACAAAATTACAATGTCATCGGCGAACCTCAATGTTTTTATTTCTCCCCTCTGGATTTTTATACCTACTCCAATTTTTTCTTTTGTTTCCTTTACTGCTTGCTCAATATACAGATTGAATAACATCGGGGAGAGGCTACAACCCTGTCTCACTCCCTTCCCAAACACTGCTTCCCTTTCATGTCCCTCGACTCTTATAACTGCCATCTGGTTTCTGTACAAATTGTAAATAGCCTTTCGCTCCCTGTATTGTACCACTGCCACCTTCATAATTTGAAAGAGAGTATTCCAGTCATCATTGTCAAAAGCTTTCTCTAAGTCTACAAATGCTAGAAACGTAGGTTTGCCTTTCCTTAATCTGTCCTCTAAGACAAGCCGTAAGGTCAGTACTGCCTCACGTGTTCCAACATTTCTACAGAATCCAAACTGATCTTCCCCGAGGTCGACTTCTACCAATTTTTCCATTTGTCTGTAAATATTCGTGTTAGTATTTTGCAGCTGTGGCTTATGAAACTGTTATTTCGGTAATTTTCACATCTGTCAACACCAGCTTTCTTTGGGATTGGAATTATTATATTCTTCTTGAAGTTTGAGGGTATTTCCTTGTCTAGTACAGCTTGCTCACCAGATGGTAGAGTTTTGTCAGGACAGGCTCTCCCAAGGCCGTCTGTAGTTCTAATGGAATGTTTTCTATTCCAGGGGCCTTGTTTTGACTCAGGTCTTTCAGTGCTCTGTCAAACTCTTCACGCAATATCGTATCTCCCATTTCATCTTCATCTACATCGTCTTCCATTTCCATAATATTGTCCTCAAGTACATCGCCCTTGTATAGACCCTCTGTATACTCCTTCCACCTTTCTGATTTCCCTTCTTTGCTTGGAACTGGGTTTCCATCTGAACTCTTGATATTCATACAAGTGGCTCTCTTTTCCCCAAAGGTCTCTTTAATTTTCCTGTAGGCTGTATCCATCCTACCCATAGTGAGATAAGCCTCTACATCCTTACATTTGTCCTGTAGCCATGCCTGCTTAGCCATTTTGCACTTCCTGTCAGTCTCATTTTCGAGACGTTTGTATTCCTTTTTCCCTGCTTTATTTACTGCATTTTTATATTTTCTCCTTTCATCAATTAAATTCAATATCTCTTCTGTTACCCAAGAATTTCTATTAGCCCTCGTCTTTTTACCTAATTGATCCTCTGCTGCCTTCACTACTTCATCCCTCAGAGCTACCCATTCTTCTGCTGTATTTCTTTCCCCCATTCCTGTCAATTGTTCCCTTATGCTGTACCTGAAACTCTGCACAACCTCTGGTTTACTCAGTTTATCCAGGTCCCATATCCTTAAATTCCCACCTTTTTGCAATTTCTTCAGTTTTAACTTATGGTTCATAACCAATAGATTGTGGCCAGAGTCCACATCATGTCCTACAGTTTAAATCCTGGTTCCTAAATCTCTGTCTTACCATTAGATAATCTCTCTGATACCTTTTAGTATCTCCAGGATTCCTCCATGTATACAACCTTCTTTTATTATTCTTGAACCAAGTGTTAGCTATGATTGAGTTATGCTCTATGCAAAATTCTACCAGACGGCTACCTCTTTCATTTCCCTCTCCCAATCCATATTCACCTACTATGTTTCCTTCTCTCCCTTTTCCTACTGTCGAATTCTAGTCACCCATGACTATTAAATTTTTGTCTCCCTTCACTACCTGAATAATTTCTTTTATCTCGTCTTCAATTTCTTCGTCATCTGCAGAGCTAGTTGGCATATAAACTTGTACTACTGTAGTGGGCATGGGCGTCGTGTCTATCTTGGCCACTATAATACATTCACTACGCTGTTTGTAGTAGCTTACCAGCACTCCTATTTTTTATTCATTATTAAACCTACTCTTGCATTTTCCCTATTTGATTTTGTATTTATAATCCTATATTCACCTGACGCGAAGTCTTGTTTCTCCTGCCACCGAACTTCACTAATTCCCACTGTATCTAACTTTGACCTATCCATTTCCCTTTTTAAATTTTCTAACCTATCTGCCAGATTTAGGGATCTGACATTTCAGGCTCCAATCCGTAGAACACCAGTTTTCTTTCTCCTTATAACGACGTCCTCTTGAGTGGTCCCCGCCCGCAGGTCCAAATGGGGGACTATTTTACCTCCGGAATATTTTACCCAAGAGGACGCCATCATCATTTAACCATATAGTAAAGCTGCATGCCCTCCGGAAAAATTACAGCTGTAATTTCCCCTTGCTTTCACCCGTTCGCAGTACCAGCAGAGCAAGGCCGTTTTGGTTAGTGTTACAAGGCCAGATCAATCAATCATCCAGACTGTTGCCCCTGCAACTACTGAAAAGGCTGCTGCCTCTCTTCAGTATCCACACGTTTGTCTGGCCTCTCAACAGATACCCCTCCGTTGTGGTTGCACCTACGGTACGGCCATCGGTATCACTGAGGCACACAAGTCTCCCCACCAACGGCAAGGTCCATGGTTCATGGGGTAGGTATAGGTTACTACGATTTGTATTGTGTGTGATAATTTGTAAATCATCAATTTCAACTCTGGACTTATTTGAGCTGGCGAATATTCTGTACATTGTGATTACAAAATTGACTTAGTTTTCGCGTATCTTTGATTACAATTTAGTGTTGCGAATTTGCTACTGTTCTCGTATCACTTTCAATGTAACTGTACTGCATTTGATAAGGGTATTTTCTGACTGTGATTTAACTGAATATCATAGGACCACTTCCGGTTTATTTGAAATGGCCGTTCAACGCAATTCTCTGTCGTTTGCGTCCAGTACAGACGATGAAATAGTACTTCCTTTATTAAATTATTCATTTAAATTTTATTTTGCATGGGTATTTTATTAACACTCAATTCTAGCCAATGCATAGACTGATTGACTGTAGAATCAAAACTACAGGTTACTATTTGCAGCGAATGAGCAATGGGACATGAAAGCATACGTGTGCGTCTCGATCCTTTGACTACATCGAGCTATTCCTTTCTAAACAGAGCCAAAGAACGAGTAACCACAGGTACAGACTCAAATGGTTTGCTCGCATGGGATGCTGTTTGGAAGAGCGACTACAGTAGCAGTAACCGTTTTGTACCGACCCACTACAGACTTGCATATCTGTGAACACGGTACAATCACCTGTCAACCATATTGTGACACTGTACCCCTTCCCCACGTGAGTGTTTTTGGGATTGCATTCGGCCCTGACTTCCATTTTATGGATGACAATGAGCGACCGCATCGAGTTCACAAGTGAAGGAGCTCTTGTAACGAGAGGTTATTCGATGAGTTGACTGTCCTTCCCGCTCCTCTCGATTGCTTGTGGGATGCATTGCGGGACGTATTGAAGCAGGTCCACACGCAGCAGTGAGCATTTTACAGACGTCAATTGCGCTGTTTGGGGAATGGAACGCTCTACCTCAAGAACTCCTTACCAACCTCCAGGCCAGTATGAGAAGACGTTGCAGAACATGCCTTACCATCTATGGCACTCGCATGTCGTTTCAGGAACCATAACTGGCCTCTTGTAATGTCCGAGGAACCATCATGAATCGCAGTGACTGTAGTGAAATTACTGCCTTTGGATAAAAGTGACATTTTTGTTGGTTTCATTCGGTATTTCTTTCAGTTACCTTCTGTGGTGCTCTATAACACTTTTTTGTATATTCATCACTGTGATACACATCATGCGAAAGCTAAAGTCCTTAAGTTTTGGATACCAGTGTAGTTGTGGTTGAACGCAGTGTCGTATTCACAAGACTAATTCCTTCAGAAGACTAATTCTCCAAAAACATGTGGAACAGTAAAGAAAGAAGAATGAAAGGGGGCGGCAGTGGACATTAGACTCGTATTCGAGACACGGTGGTTCAAAGGCTCCTCTGTTAAGTGTCCTTTACGTTTCCTGCAATTTGCCTACATCGCTGCAGTCTATGATGCTGATGATGTTTGATTTGTGGGGCGGTCAACTGCGCGGTCACCAGCGCCCGTAGAAAGTCCCAGTTTTTACATAAATGCACAATGCAATCTATCCACTGTCACGAATATTGATAATGATGATGATAAATGTTGAGGACAACATATACACCGAGTCCCCGGGCAGAGTAAACACCCAACCCGGCCGGGAATCCAGCCTGGCTACGGTCTAATGCCAGGACGGTTCACTTGATTTAGCAAAACTCATTATCTACTCCCGTCCTCCTCCAGTTCAACTAGTGAGCACTGTGAGCTTTGGTCGTACACTGAGGGGGTGTCAGAGAATCGTTACTCCTTAGGAAATACGTAAATGAACAGTGGATAACGTCGAAAAAGAAGTCGTAACGCCAGAATATTGTAGCGAAAAGCCCCAAAGAACATCCGCTTGGTACAGGAACTGACAGCTGGCCCTCAAAATGTCATGTAATGCGCGTGAGCAGGTGGTAGATCTTGTTACAGGATTAGCAAACAATCACTGGAAACAATAGCAACCCTCGAATCAGGGCGATTTGAAGTGGAACTACCTTATGACACTAGTAAAAGGAAGTGAAGATGACAGAGTCGATGAATCCCGTTGAAATGTAGTTGAACAATACAGATGATAGCCTATAAAATTTTCGTTCAATCGATTACTTATTGTTACTCGTCAGTCTGGATCGCTCAGTAGGTAGAATATTTGGGAAGATTTTATGGGGCGCAGCGTGCCAGGTCACTATATTGCATAATGAACGTTAAAGCAGGACACATGTGTTCATCTGATTTCAACGGCAGATGTTATAGAAGAGGTGTTAGGCTTCTCGAAAGCATATTTGTGAGAAACACGTTATTTCTACGCATATACATCTCACGACATGACCACAAGGGACATAAACATACCATGAGATGGTAGGAAGGAAAATTACGATATAACGTTACGTCGTCGATGATGTTACAGATGGAGCATGATCTCGGATTGGGGAAGGAAATCACCCGTGTAGTTTCCAAAACAAGCATACCGTCATTTGCTTTAACGTATTCATGGAAAGTACGGATAGTCTGAAT
The DNA here is from genome assembly GCF_023897955.1 of Schistocerca gregaria. NCBI lineage: Eukaryota > Metazoa > Arthropoda > Insecta > Orthoptera > Acrididae > Schistocerca > Schistocerca gregaria. The sequence continues at coordinate 291,788,681 of NC_064927.1, forward strand.
CTAGACGGACGAACAAGAATCTGAACGGCCATCCTCCCAGGTGCAAGTCCAATGTACTAATCACGGCCCCACCTCGTTTGGTCAGAGAAATTCATGTGGAGATCTAACACAAGTCGCAAATGGAACTGAAAGAACAGGGCGTGGAAATGTAGGTAGCAGGAGAATAGGGGATGGCTGGATGAAATGATAGTGCTGGATTGTGGACTAAGAGGGCGTATCATAGTTAATGGTGAAAACTGATACCGCTGAAAGAGTTGGGTTGGGTTGCTTAGGGGAAGAGACCAGACAGCAAGGTGATCGGTCGATACCGCTGAAAGGATACGATAATAGAAGCAAAATCGTTATAAGCAGCGAATTGTTTGCGAGATAACTGAAAATGAATGTTTAAGAGTCGTTGTTGACACAAATAAGATATACTGTCGTATTTAGTGCAAACGTACGTTAAATATTCGATTAAGTCAGCATTTAAAATTGGGGTAGCCCAGATACAGTTCATTAGTCATCACATAAGCAACGCTTCTCATTGAATGTGTGGTTAGGGGTTCTAGTTGACCCAAGAAAAAAACTAGGCCACTTTGCACCCCCGTTTATAAGTTTAAGAACTGGAGCAACGAACTGAACAGTCTTATCAAGCTGTATGAGATGATCCGAAACTGCCTGAAAGAATTTGTAACTCATTGTACAGTGCATCATTGCATTCATGCATGTAGATGACACATTTAACAAGTTTGAGTGTGCAGTTCTGTTACATAAATGTGACCACCTGTCAGAAGCATGAATAACCACCTTTTACACTAAACCACTGTGAGGCGTGCAGGAAGAGATTTGCCGAAGTTCTGGAAGGTACCGAAAGGGATACGGGCCACGTCGACTCCAGTGCCACGCGAGCTGTGCTGGGTTTCTCTTCCGAGGATCCATGGAGCGAACAGGCCTATCGAGCTGGTGCAACAATTCTGTTTGACACTTTGCGTTATCCTGGTGTAACAAAGAAAACCGCACTGCATGTAGGGGTGAACACCGTCCCCAGGGTAGGTACATACTTGTGTTGATCCATTATGCATTCCAGAATGACGAGGTCACCCGCCACGAAAACATTCCCCAAACCATAGCGTTTCGTCCTCCGGCCTGGACCCCTTTGCTTTCAGACGTACACGCCAACGATCGTCTGTCCGAAGGAGATAAAACGTCATTCCTTTGAAACGCCACCTGTCGCTGCTAAATGGACGTCGAGTTCCGGCACTGACGTGAAGATTTCAGCTGTCGTGGCCGATGAACAGCTGTCAGCATAGGTCGAGGACAGGGCAGCTACTGCAGAGGCACGTACGCAACTACGTTCGCTGAACGTTCGTTAAGGACACCTTGCTGGTGTCCCCTTGGTTCGTCTTGCCGGTCAGCAGTTGCACATCTACCCTTCCCCCCGTACTCAAATCCGCCGCCATCGTTCACCTCTTTTCTCTAAGGCGCATGGCGCACTACTGTTGCCTCGGTACAGTTTTGGATAATGCCATTTTGCTATGCAAGGTATACTTGTGCCAACGGTGCATGCGGACAGTTAAAAACTTAGATGTTTCGGAAATGCTTCCAACCTCGGCCCGAAAGCCAGTGATCATTCCCTTATGGACATCAGATAAATCGCTCCTATTCCGCATTACGACATCGACTGCACTGTTTTCCACATCCCCCATCCGACTCGCTTTATACACCGTCCACTGCTAGTGCTGCCAACCTTCCGTCAACGTAGAACGTAGGCGGTGGTAACATTAATGTGACTGTTCTGTGTATTTCTTGTTAAGGTACGACAAATGTGAAATTTGAGCGCAGTTAGATGAGGATATAAATTGGACCTTTAAATTTCAAATAAATTTGTACCAAGTAGGACAATAACTTATACTGAGGGCGTTATTCTCGCCAACAGTTATTTGCGGAGGTGTTTATAGGACCTTTTTGGTTCTACTATTGTATATTTTCACTCATGTAAGTTTTTGTTTTTAGTTATGATTTACGCTGTTGATGTCACAAAACTGCCACGAGGCAAATATCAGAGAAATTAGAGTTAATTCGGATACTTACAGGGAATCGCGAATGGCACTGGAAGGGCAGAGGATAGAGGGAACTGGGGTGAGAAGGGGAAGTAACACGTAAAGTATCCTTCCCTACTCCCCATAAGACACATTGCGGATAGCAGACGTATATTTAAGAACCAAGTACAGCTTTTAAAATGTTGAAATGTGTGTGAAATCTTATGGGACTTAGCTGCTAAGGTCATCACCCCCTAAGCTTACACACTCCTTAACCTAAATTATCCTACGGAAAAACACACACACCCATGCCCGAGAGAGGACTCGAACCTCCGCCGGGACCAGCCGCACAGTCGATGGTTGTAGCGCCGTAGACCGCTCGGCTAAAACCGCGCGGCAAGTACAGCTATCTTCGACATCAGATTGTGGTGAATTCTGAATGCTGACCCCTACGTCATAGAATCGACCAGGCGGCCGGTGCGGCCGAGCAGTTCTAGGCGCTTCAGTCTGGAACCGCGCGACCTCTACGGTCGCGTGGTCGAATCCTGCCTCGGGCATGGATGTATGTGAAGTCCTTAGGTTAGTTAGGTTTACGTAGTTCTAAGTTCCAGGGGACTGATGACCTCAGATGTTGAGTCCCATAGTGCTCAGAGCCATTTGAGCCATATGAATCGACCGATAACTACAGCAACCAGACCACAACCAAAGTATGTGTCAACTAGCCGACGACATCTAGGTAATGAGGTCCACTTCTGAGCAGTCAGCGTGTCTGTCTACAATTCGGTTGACACTGTCAGTTGTAGGTATTGGCACAAATTTTTTCTTCGTGAGAGGACTAGAACAGAGTGTACTCATCGTTGTGACGCCCATTGCGGAGATACTTGACTTGGAAGTCGCAGTTCGAGAGTGTGCTAAACATGTTCCTCCATTGCTCATCCGAATAACGCTGGCAGACGATAACTCTGCTCCTTATTGACACTGGATGGTCCTTAGGGGCCGGAAAGCGGAGCTTGAGTCTGAACAGTGAGTGCGGCAGGCAAACATAACAACGTAAATAAGAGTGTTCTCAGGGGCAAACAACCTGGGCGCCGCGTCCTAGGCTGGCTACGAGCCAAAATTGGCGCAACGACCCTCTTGCTCATTAAACGCCACGCAACTTGCGCATCAGGCTTTATAAGAAATGTGAGGAGCGGTCATCACGGCGTTAGGCGGCGGGCCGGTGGAGGCGCGCAGCAAATAGGCGGCCGGCCGGCCGCGGATGGGCCGAGGTCGCCCGCCTTGGGCAGGTCGGGGCGGCGCGGCGAATGCCTAATTGCCGCGCGGAACACCGCTGGCGGCTCCACCCCTGCAAAGCGGGGCCCACGCCCCGCGACGCAGACCGTGCGTACACGAGCAACCACCTAAGTATGCTGTAACCGCTGACAGCCACCATAAATTCTCGCCCATGACCCATAAATCATAAAACCTGCCAAATGTGTGACAGTTTCTCACCGCCATCAGCGGACGAGGTCACGTAGCGGTTTACATCATACTCGTAGTTGGTCGGACCGGATTTGAAAGCTCTGTTCATCTATCCAAAATTTAGATTTTCCGTAATTTCCCTTAATTACTTATCTTTTTGGTTTTACCAAGATGTTCCAATACGCTGCGCATAAAAGCGACATTTCTCCAGGGCTCAAACGTCATGCGCTGTTGGTGATAGGTATGGTAAAATTTTTTGCATTGCTCTTGCCCTAGGGTTCATTTGTATAACCAGTAGAAGCATCACCTTACTGTTTCTATCCTACAGTACAGGTCAAAGTCCAAATATTACACACTTCCCTCAGCTTAGGCAAATGGAACAAATCTGTTGGTTCCTTCTGGTGTGCAGCCGATATACTAATAGCAGAATATTGTTCAAATTTTGATGGGATATTCTCTAGGCAGTTATCTAGAAGTGCCGTCATCTCTTTTTGAGAAATCTTTATCCTTTACCGAGAAACACTCCGCGTCTCTGATAGCAAGATGTTTATGCTGAGAAAATGGCTGAAATTTTTACCATGTATCTATACGATCCAGATCTCTAACAACCACCGGCCGAGTTGGCCGAGCGGTTCTAGGCGCTACAGTCTGGATTAGCGCGACCACTACGGTCGTAGGTTCGAATCCTGCCTCGGGAATGGATGTGTGTGATGTCCTTAGGTTAGTTAAAGTAATTCTAAGTTCTAGGGGACCTCAGAAGTTGAGTCCCATAGTGCTCAGAGCCATTTGAACCATTTTCGAAAATGTATTTTATACAGCGAAGAAGACGGAGAAATATGCTGTAAAGCATCACTGTTATCATTATAAGGGTTCCGGGAACCCCATATTGCAATACTAATGCACATGCAAATTTTTTGTGCTTCTAAAATTTGATATGATGTATGAAATAGATTTGCGTTATTTCAGTTTCACGTAAGTAAACTATCAAAATTATACTGACCTATAAAGTTCTTTTCATGTGAGTGGCATTTCCTCCTGTAAAAGAGAAAAGAAGGGAATCGGCGGAAAACTGCACCTAACGGAGCGCAAGAAAGGCGAATATGCTCCTGTTTAAAAGAGTGTGACTGAAAAGGAGGTATCAGCTTTTTCATTCTACTTTTCTCAGCTAATTCAAAAACGTTTCCAAAAAGTTTGGCATGCGATAAATTCGCGCCATTTATGCTGAGAGAGGAGGAGACATTGCCAGTAAGAAATACTGGACGATAGTAAACAGTCGTTAGAAAGAGCGAATGAGGCAGTGGTAGCGCGAGAGAAGGAGGGGGAAGCAGTGGCAGTGGAACATTGTTAATAGTGACAGAACAGTGCTAGGAAGAGGGTGAAGGAGACACACCATTGGGAGAGGCATAAAGAGAAGGAGAAAGAGGAAGCTGTTGAAAGCCAGTGATAATTAGAGCTTGAGTCATAATGACAATGAGGAAGAGAGAGATATAGTGGCAGTGAAAAGACACGGCGGCAGCGGAAAGGAATAAATGAGGTAATAGCAGTAAGAGAGAGCAAGAGTGAGACAGTAGTAGGAAAAGAGAGCGAAGGAGACTGTGACTGTGAGGCAGAGAGACACAAAGAGATAATTAATTGGGGTAAGTGAGTGAGTGAGAACAGGCAAGTGGGAATGGATATCTAGGTCTTAATTGTACGCTGTTTCGCGGTGATATACTGGAGGTACATGGGGCAAACGCAATGTCGTCTTCAATCACAGTGGAATAGTGCCAACAACTTGACCAAGGCTGCACAGACGTGGGTGGTACTGAACGTGGAGTAAGACCATCTACACCGACTGCACTGTCCAGCAAATCGAGGATCTGTAACTCAGCAATCGGAGATCTTCCAGCGATGAGGACGTTCACACGCGGTTGTGGGATGGCTCCGTGACCGGGGAGAGGATTTCTATCATCTATGAACTGAAGGATTTGTAGAAAGTTCCGACCGTTGTTTACAGATTTCTGGTGTCTGTGCTGAAAATAGTGCGATGTATGTGTAACTTTGAAGTGTATCGCAGCATTTAATAAAATTTATTTGGCTTGCCAAAATAACGTGTAACTTACTTTTTGAAGCCGCCTTGTCCTTGATTTAAAAGGTACTCGTCTGCTATCTTTCACAGAACACTTGTGCATGGCATTCAAATCTAACGGGTTACAACGTATCCGAAAAAATACACGTAATTTTTTGTTGTATTGTACTTATCCAGCAGTTTTTAATGTTATGTAATATGTTTTTAATTTTCTGTTTTCATTTGATGTTTCAACAGAAGATAATGAAACTAGTTATCAATGAAATTAAAATTGTGCCCTTGTCAGAACGTTATAATAAGAAGTGCAAAAATGATCACGAGCTCTTCCTTAGGCTTTGTGTCCTCAACTTACTTAAGGGAAATTCCCGAATGGTTCCTTTGAAAAGGGAACGGCTGATTTCATTACACGCCTTCCATACTGACAGCAACAGTGACAGAAGGTTTCACTGAGGTAAGCTATGACGGATTTATAACCTGAGCTGCAGAACGAATCACATCACTGTTCAGATACCCGCTAGGAGGAAAGGAAGGAAACTAAAGCTTTCAAATGAAGCTATAGTTCAATAGCAACAGAGTAAAAGAAATGTTTCGGATACTTTCTACTTACATGGATATCTGTAGATACTGCAACATCCCTTCCACTGATGGCTCTTGTCGGCCGGCCAGAGTGGCTGAGCGGTTCTAGGCGCTACAGTCTGGAGCCGCGTGACAGCTACGGTCGCAGGTTGGAATCCTGCCTCGGGCATGGATGTGTGTGATGTCCTTAGGTTAGTTAGGTTTAAGTAGTTATAAGTTCTAAGGGACTGATGATCTCAGAAGTTAAGTCCCATAGTGCTCAGAGCCATTTGAACCATTTGATAGCTCTTGTCAACAATTCTCGCAGCAAGGGTTGAAGAGGAAGAAACATGGCCAAAACCAATGTCTAATGGCCCTCTCTACCAGAGCTCTACAGAATCACTGTGCAACATGACTGCCTGTACAATACAAAAATTAGGACAATAATGACAAAGATGTCACTATTTTATCGAGCAATAAAAATTTGAATTTCGATGTTTTGGACATCAAAACGAAATCCACTCTTATCGATAAAGAGAAAACAAAGCAATTGCGTGGGTGTTCTATCTGCTCCTGTGACCATAGGTTATGGTAATTTACACTTAGTTTCTTGCAAGAGTGAAAAAAATGAAAGGTGAAATAAAATATGACTTTAACGCACTTATACATAAAGTTATAATTTAAATGGAAATTTGTGACTTTTTCAAAGGAGGCACTCAGACACTTGAATGACCTGGTTTGGGGAAATCGTGGGAAACGGCTAGGTGTCTGATCTCCGCTTCTTCAGTTCAGTGTCCTATCCACTGTATGAATCTTGTTGGATGTCTCCCTCATATAATGACCCGCGGCACAACTATTCGATAGATATTCAGCTACACTGTGCGCACGCCTCTCTGTCACCAACGAAATGCAAATCAGGAATGTCTTTCGGATATCAATAACAGAAGTTCGAAATTAATAACTTAAGCGTAGAGGGTAATGGATATTAGTTTTTCCTCATTCCAATGAGACTGTCTCGTACTTCAAACAGATAAGTTCTCGTCAACTCAGTTTTCGACAGTTTAGTTCATAATAAGATTATTATTTTAATGGCGATTTTAGTTCGACCTTTAATTGTGACTCACAATAGAGGCATTCGTTAACTTACACTCAGGTTTACCATCTACCGCCGCTGTCAGCCTTTCTGATATCGTAGATTGTAGTGAAACCTGCAAGTTGCTACTAATATTAATAATTTAGTGAAGCTCAATGGTATTTCAATTGGACGCCTTTTCGGCGACTTGTTTGTCTCTAATCTACTCGCTATGTAACCGAGGTAAGGGGACCTGCAGCTTAACGCCGAATTCGAATGAGTAATTTTTCCTGTTGACTATTCATATTGTTGAGAGGAGAAGGCTAGATCAAGACCAAACTGAAAATTTCTGTGGTCCTACCGGTATTGACCCTGCGACGTCAGGGGTGTCCAGGCAGGCGCTTTACCACTGCACTACTAGGGCTGACAAGCTGCTACTGGAAGACAGCGAGCATAGCTTATGTAGCATCCGTAGTACGAGTACTTTCGTTCACTGTATTGCACTAGCGAACTGACTCCGCTCGTAATTCAGTAAAAATATGATTGCTAATACAACGGCGCAGTGTAAGCCTCTTTTATCTATTCTCAAACGTCTCACAATTTAAACAAAGCACTGATATAGAATATTTTGCAATTACTGTAGAATTTTATCTAGTAGAAAATATAACCAGTAAAAGTCTCAACAATTTCATAGCTGCCGAGATCAGCTATTGCTTCAGTACGACAACACTATGTTCATGTGTTGTCTCATGAGTAATATGAGATGTTTACAGGTTTAAAATCCATTATAGCTTAAAGAAGGAAATAGAGCTGTAGACAAAAGACGTCTTCATGAAAATACAACTAAGCTAGTAGACACATTTAATGACGAACCATAAATTACCAACTGAAAAGTCACTATTATTAACTTCCGAACACTGTGGAAAAGTCTTTCCTTTTGATGTTTATTACTGGTTAATGCTTTGACAACACTGGGCTTCCATCAAGTGACATTGTACGAACTCATATGGACAGCGAATGTAGAAGTTGTCAAACCTTGCCTTTTCCAGATCTAATCCACACTAGTAATTGCTTAAAACGGTTCCGTAATCACGGAAATCGTAAATCATGGCTGCTTAATGGGCAGCGCATTTGCCAAGAAAACATATCTATTAAGCAGCAGTAATATACAGGTGTTCAGCTCTGAAGAAATCGAGAACGTATTCTAGTGTAGCTATTAGTAGTTTGTTTTCGTGATTTAGCTTCTTAAGTTCACGTGAATGTTGGGTCGATTAATTCGACAAGGCTGCAACAAAAACTTAATTGTATTGGAGCTACTGTGATAATACATTGTTTCTTATGTTTATATAGGCGGACAGGACATTAACCTTTAGAATCAACATCCGTGGGACACAAATCTAGTCTTTCCTTTTCTGTCACTAAGCACTTAAGCGGAAGATATATAACTTCGAAAATAATCAGTTGTTTTCATATCTGGGACCAGAATGATTTTTCCGGTTCCGTATGAAATAATTAGGCACAAGTAGTAACACGTAGCTGGCTTGACCATTTTTCACGCAAAAATTTAAGTTACGTCGTGTGAGCGCTTGTGAGACACATATCCAATGAAAAAATTATCAGAAGTTATTGATTTGAGGGCTCAGAAAATACCGTCAATTACGGTATACTAGCGCTTTACCATATCTACGAATATCCGAACAATTCCGACGTTACTTTATGGTGTACTGCGTAGCCTGAAGATGTCCAGGATCTTCTAGGGAATGCTGTGACCTGGCATTCTCGTGCGGTCTCCCGTCAGATAAGTTTTTAATATTTTTCGTGTTAGAGAAGCTTGTTGAAATTAGACAGGTATCCCTGACATCCACTGTACAGTACATGGCGGAGAGTTTTTTGTACCAAGGTTAGCCCCTCTCTGCCCTATTCCATCGCGTGCATAGAAAGTGAGAAATAATTGTCTGTATGCTCTGGGACACGCTACAGTCTCTCACACGTTTTTCTCGTGACATATGCACGAGATACACGAAAGGAGGAGCAAAATCATTGCACAGTCTTCCTCGAGTAACTATTCTTAAGCTTTTCCTGACAAGGTATCGCGCAAAAAAAGTCATCACTCTGCTTGAGATTGCCCTTTAAGCTATCTGAGCATCTATTTTCCAGCAAAAACCTACGCAGTTACATTTCTACACAATTTCGAATGTGTTGTACCCATTATAGCTGCTGAATTCATTCTGTGCCCGCTGTCAAGCGCACTTAACACGAATTCCGAACGTTGAGACAGTGCTATAGAACTGCAGAAGTAGCGTTGTGTATCCTATGCAGTTTGCTGTACACAGGCACCTAACTTCTCAGAACCCTTCCAAGTCTGTCTTTCATCGGCCTTCTATACTATCTATTCTGTCCCTTTGCCCAACTTCAAGTGGCTTCGCAGTATTACTGCCACAAATATTTTAACAATGTAACATTCGCAAGAAGTTTACTACTTGTAATCTTATGATGTAAGATTCACCCTCTTTTGTGGCTGTCTCATGGCATCTGAAATTCTGAACACGTGTAAAAACACTAGCTACACCCGTCCCATATTTCCATACAATCATGTAGGGACAGTACTTTCCTGAACACAGCATAAACCCACAGTCTGATAATATATCTATCTGATAAAAGCTTTATGCACATTTAAAATAATGAAGATCATGTTACGGTTCCTTATAGGACACCTGCCCTTACTATAGTTTATTTTGTTTTGTGTTCATTGCAGGTCTCTTTGTCTCGAAATTCTTCGAGCCAGTTATGTATTTCCGTTGATACTCTCTACGACGCACATAAAAAGTAATAGATGTCTGCGGAATCACACGTTCTGATGGAAACCAAAGATAATGTTCATCAGTGTCAAGAAGCGAAATAAACTATGTAGTGATGTCTTGGTACAACACACTGTTCACCGTAGCTTCAAAGCAAATGGGGGCCACTATTCGACGACACGGTACGACACATCATACTTATATTATGTGACAGCGAAAGGTGATTTCATCAAAGGCTTACGCATTTTCTGATGCCCAAATTCGAGTTATTTGCGTACTTAAGTATCCACTAAGGTGAGTGTATACCTCATCAGAGAATGGTCTAGTTCTGCGATTCCATGGACGACAACAAATTACGGAAGCCGCTTAGCGCACACTACGCTAGACGCTTTTCTACAGCTAGTGCCTTCAGATGCTGTACACTGTGACCATGACATACACAAAATTGTAACTTTCTGAGTTTCGTCATACGAAACATGAGATTGGTCAGATAATCCCGTCAGATTTCGACGGCTATCGCATCACATCAGCATTGTGGCATCTGAATATTTCCTGCAAAATGGTTCTACAATATGCTGGCACGAACAACTGGTAAACGTCTATCGAATATGGATGTATTTGTCACAGGGAATTACGAGGGTTGGATCTTTAATAGTGGCAACTATTTATTTAAAGCTCCTACAAAAAAGATACGGCCAGAATGAGTTTTTTTCTCTGCAGCGGAGTGTGAGCTGATATGAAACTTCCTGGCAGATTAAAACTGTGTGCTGGACCGAGACTCGAAATCGGGACTTTTGTCTTTCGCGGGCAAGTGCTCTATTGTCTGAGCTACCCAAGAGGTACTGGCAGACTTGAAGCTGTGAGGGCGGGTCGTGAGTCGTGCTTGGGTAGCTCAGTTGGTAGAGCACTTGCCCGCTAAAGGCAAAAGTTCCGAGTTCGAGTCTCGGTCTGGCACACAGTTTTAATCTGCCAAGAAGTTTCAAAATAGATATGTGTTTCAAAGCTTTACTGACCTTCAAAGTAGTCACCAGCATTGTGTATAACCCGTTGCCAGCGATGTGGAAGTCGTAGGATAGTCTTAGCAGTGACAGTTGTGTGGACAGTTCGAGTGGCGCGGTCTGTTGCCTGACGAATTTGTAGCAGTTCTGGAGCCATGAAGTGTTTCCTTCAGTTTAGAAATCGAGTTGAACTCACGAATGCTTGGCAGGGGATTGCGGTAAGTGGCATAGCACTTAGCAGCCCCATCAGCCAAACAAATCAGTAAAGGCTTGCACTGTACGTGCTTGAGCATTGTCCTGCAAAATGATAGTCAGGTCATGCAGAAAGTGTCATCACTTCTGTCTCTCAGTAATAGCGTGATTAGTCGTCCATTTCCGAGAATACTCATCAACAGTGAAGACTTGTTGCTCAAGGGGGAACGGTAATTTTATCGCGTGCTGAACTGCATAGACACTGCTACCTGTACCCATTACATTACTCTCTTCATTTACTGTCAGTAATAACTGTGCTGTTATCTTGCGATGGTTGATCGGAAGAATGCACTTCATCTCTAATTTATACACACATTTACTGTCACTTTTCGGTCCCTCTGTATAACAGTTATCGACTGACAGTGTGGCACAGTGTCGTAAAGATTACGGAAGTCAGGAAAGACGAAATCTATCTTCTCCACCGCGTCTAGTATTTACAAGAAAAAACGAGCTGTGTTTCGTATTATTTGTTGTACTAAATCTGTGCAGATTCTTTTTTATAATCTTCTTCTCCTCCGGAATCGCGGTACTGTTCGTATTTAGAATAAACAATGAGCAGCAGACGTACTTTGTGGTATAAACGTGAAGTGTTTTTATTGACACTGAACGGAACGGTTGCACAAGTAATCCACGCGGTTGGTTCAGGAGGACAGTGGAGCGTACGGGGTGACTGACCTTGAGCAGAAGCAACACCGTCGCGGCGACCAGCATCATCGGCGGAGCCATGAGCAGCGGGTGCGTGGTGCGTGGTGCGCGGTGCGTGGAGAGTGGCGCGCTGCGGACGGAGTGCGTGAGGACTCCGCCGGCCGGCGCGTTTATATAGCGGACCGGAGCGGCAAGGATGCGGGCGCGCGCGGCCAACACACCCACAGCAGGCCGTCTCCTCTGCACGGCTCCACTCTGCCCACAACGTTGACAACTGCTGGACCGTCTTATGGAGCCAAAAGTTAAAAGCGGATCATTCAGTACACATACACTAGAATAGTGTAGGAGAAAATCATCGCCAGCCACGGTGGCCGAGCCGCTCTAGGCGTTTCAATCCGGAACCGCGCGACTGCTACGGTCGCAGGTTCGAATCCTGCCTCGGGCATGGATGTGTGTGACGTCCTTAGGTTAGTTACGTCTAAGTAGTTCTAAGTTCTAGGGGACTGATGACCTCAGCTGTTAAGTCTCATAGCGCTCAGAGCCATTTGAACCATCTGCGAAAATCATTCCATACCTTAAGACTGTACTGTTCATAGATTTCTGCCAGCCTGTCTGCGTTATTATTCACAATATCCGCCCCAAATTTGCTGTTGATTATGCCATAGAGCAGTCGTCTTCAAAGTAGGAAGCTGCCGCCGTTAATTGAAATATTTGTATTGTCTGAGAAAAAGCCTTCCAGTGAAAAAAAATATTGCTAGCATCTGATTATCACAGCCATCAACCAAGATAGGCAGCTCCGTAATAGTTAATTTGCTGTCTTATTTCACAAGAATCGACCAGTAGTTCCTGTCAGCAGGAATTCTGAGAAAAATTAAGAGTAATTATTTCATCACACAGCCCTCTCGCCGATCATCCGCTTACCTAACTTTTACCAATCACTAACGACGATAAGCCGCTTGACAATATGACCGTCACTTCCTTCCAACAATGATAAAAGCTTGAGTATTCAAATAAAGAGGTAGCTACACAGACAGAATACGGCGCTGCGGTCGGCATCGCCTATATAAGGCAACCATTATCTGGCGCAGTTGTTAGATCGGTTATTGCTGCCACAATGGCAGATTATCAAGATGTAAGTGAGTTTGAACGTGGTGTTGTAGCCGGCGCACGAGCGATGGGACACAGCATCTCCGAGGTAACGATGAAGTCGGGATTTTCCGGTAGGATCATTTTACAAGTGTGCCGTGATTATCACGAATACAGAAAAGATCAAATCAGCGACATCGCTGCGGTTGGAAAAAGATCCTGCAAGAAAGGAACAAACGATGACAAGATAAACGTTCAAAGTGACAGGAGTGCTACCTTTCCGTAAATTGCTGCAGATTTTAATGTTGTCCATCAACAAGTGCCAGCGTGCTAACCATTCAACGAAACATCATCGATATGGGCTTTCGGAGCCAAAGGCCCCCTCGTGTATCCTTTGTGATTGCACAGCACAAAGCTTTACGTTTCGCCTGGGCCGACAACACCGACATTAGACGGTTGATGACTGGAAACATGTGGCCTGGTAGGACGAGTCGCCTTTCAGATTATACCGAGGGGATGGATGTGTACGGGTATTGACACAACCTCGTAAATCCATAGACCCTGAATGTCAGCAGGGGACTGTTCAAGCTCTATGATGGTGTGGGGCGTGTGCAGTTGGAGTGATATAGGACCCTTGATATGTCTAGATACGTCTCTGAAAGGTGACATACGTAAGCATCCTGCCTGAGCATCTGCATCCATTCATCTCCGTTGTGCGTTCCGATGGATTTGTGGACAGTGAGACACCCCACACATCCAGAATTGCTACAGTGTGGCTCCTGGAACACTCTTGTGAGTTTAAACACTTCCGCCGGCCACCAAACTCCCCAGACATGAACATTATTGAGCATGTCTGGGATGCCTTACAACGTGCCGTTAAGAAGATATCTCCATTCCCCCCTCCCTTACTCCTACGGATTAATGGACAGCCCTGAAGGATTCATGGTGTCAGTTCCCTCCAGCACTACTTCGGACATTAGTCGAGTCCATGCCACGTCGTGCTGTGGCACTTCTGGGTGGTTGCGAGGGCTCTACACGATATTAGGCAGGTGTACCAGTTTCTTTGGCTCTTTTGTGTAGTGAGCAAGATTTAAAATAAAGAGACAAAAGATCCGCCATTCACGTAGATGTGTTACTGATTCATAGTGGTAACAAGATCTCTCAAGGAAATGACTCGTGGAGCGTCCCTTCCCCTAAGAAAGTACTAGTAAAGAAAAACTTGAAATTTAATGAAAGTATATATATTATTTTTTGTGTTTTCTTCTCTTCCTATCAACAGGAGGAGGTGAGGGGAGGGGGAATAATTTTTGTTTTAGAAGATGGGGCGCGTCAGAAACAGCTCAAGAGCGCCTACTATAAGGAAAGAAATCGTGCCTAGGTGGAGGATTGCAAAACCTACCGGCGAGTAGAATTTGGATCGACCATTCACTGCTGACATCATTTTTCAAAATATTTTAGGAAGTGACATATTGTAAAATAGTATCTCAAATTAGCAACAATAATATCGTCAGCAATAAATTTCCTTTACTTCGCTTCTATGGTCACAATTTGTATGTCATCGGAATATCGATTTCGGTGTATAATGACCATCTTCAAATATGTTCCATAAAAACATGTCCGAATATACTAGAGCCATAGTGGCATAATAAAATGCTACTATGACTCCAGAATATAAGGGCATATTTTTATTAAAGAGATCTGAAGATATTCATTATAGACCGAAACCGGTAGTCTAATGACATAAAAATTTGTGAGTATAGACGCGAAGTAAAGGAAATTTATTGTATTTTCGAGTCACTGTTCAATTAGCGAGTGTGTCGTAGATCCGCCATTCCCGTAGATGTGTTACTGGTTCGTAGTGGTAACAAGATCTCCCACAGTTTGGGTTTCAAAAGAGTTGTTTTACAGAGAATGTCATCTACACCTTGAGTCACCAAATTTTAGAACCATCAAATCAGTTATCTGACTATGTGAGTCGCCGTTTTCTCCTAGATAAATTGAAATTGTGTGGGATTGACGATATAGCTAACCATCGGATAATGTCACATCTTTTATTTGGTAATTCAACCCGTATAGTCTGGGGGCATAATTCTCTCTGGAAGGAATTACGTACGGCGTTCTACAAGGTTCAGTCTTAGGTACACTATTGTTCATCACATATGTAAACGATCTGACATCTAATATACAAGCAGGATTAATTCTTTCTGCTGATGACACTAGTATCGTTATCAGTCCAAGCATACGTACATTAACAGAAGAAATGGTAAACAAGTTTCTTAAAAGTATCACCGACTGTTCTATGGATCATTTTGCACAATATGTGTATGATTCGTGGAACATGAAACTGACTTGTTTCTGTGTGCACTTTTGTTCCCCTTCCAGAAAATCAGCAAGTGCCAAAACAACAGCAATGGGAATAGAGAGAAATTTGTTGAACCACAATATACTTATACCTTGGGATCCTTCGGTTGCCCTCTTATACAGGCTTAGATTCAGTGGGAAGCTACATCAGACTGATGATGACAGTCGTGACAGTTATCCGTGAAACGGCAAACGAAAATCTCGGAGGAGCTGAGAACAAATACGCAAATTTGAAAGCGATAGGTGGAATGATGATACCACAGAAGGGTCAAGGAGAAAAAAAAAGAGACATACACAAAATGGCTTGTGAGTAGTAAGACTGGTGACACAAGTAGGCATGTAAGAGTGAGGGGAGAGGCGAAAAAAGCTGTAGTTAGCGCAAAAATGCGGTACAGGAACTTAAATGAGAAGAAATGAATAACTACATAGAGGATTCAAATTCCAACGAAGCATGGAAGACGATTAAAAAGCCAAGAATAAATAACCGAAGTAGCATAAGCTCACAGGTGATAGGCCTTGACAGATGGACGACATACTATAAAGAACTGTTTAGAAAACGGTCCTACAGTCAAGACATACGCTCCTTTACAGGTATAGAACATGACACAAGAAAAGAAGGATATAACAGTAGTGGAGGCACAGGAGGCAGCTAAACAGTTCTTAAATGGCGTACCACCACGTCCTCGAGCTGTTTGTATGGAGTTGTTGAGGGCCAAACCAGACGGATTATTTGAACATCTCGCGAAGTTATTTACTCTCTCTCTTAGTGGGGGGGAATTCTACTGGAGTTTAAACAATGGTTGATCAAATATAAGTTTAAAAAGGAAACACGGATGACTGCGCAAATTGTCGAGGCATCACAGATCTCAGTTCTATGCGGAGACGATAGGGTAAGATCAATAAAACCGGAATTGAAAGAGAAATTCAGGACGTAAAAGAACAGGGGCTCATCCAGGCAGGTAGGTCTTGTAGTAATAGATGGCAAATCATCGAGTAAAACTGAAGTGATATCAGGTGTTCCCCAGGGAAGCGTCCTGGGACCTCTACTGTTCCTGATCTATATAAATGACCTGGGTGACAATCTGAGCAGTTCTCTTAGACTGTTCGCAGATGATGCTGTAATTTACCGTCTAGTAAGGTCATCCGAAGACCAGTATCAGCTGCAAAGCGATGTAGAAAAGATTGCTGTATGGTGTGTCAGGTGGCAGTTGACGCTAAATAACGAAAAGTGTGAGATGATCCACATGAGTTCCAAAAGAAATCCGTTGGAATTCGATTACTCGATAAATAGTACAATTCTCAAGGCTGTCAATTCAACTAAGTACCTGGGTGTTAAAATTACGAACAACTTCAGTTGGAAGGATCACATAGATAATATTGTCGGGAATGCGAGCCAAAGGTTGCGTTTCATTGGCAGGACACTTAGAAGATGTAACAAGTCCACTAAAGAGACAGCTTACACTACACTCGTTCGTCCTCTGTTAGAATATTGCTGCGCGGTGTGGGATCCTTACCAGGTGGGATTGACGGAGGACATCGAAAGGGTGCAAAAAAGGGCAGCTCGTTTTGTATTATCACGTTATAGGGGAGAGAGTGTGGCAGATATGATACACTAGTTTGGATGGAAGTCATTACAGCATAGACGTTTTTCGTCGCGGCGAGACCTTTTTACGAAATTTCAGTCACCAACTTTCTCTTCCGAATGCGAAAATATTTTGTTGAGCCCAACCTACATAGGTAGGAATGATCATCAAAATAAAATAAGAGAAATCAGAGCTCGAACAGAAAGGTTTAGGTGTTCGTTTTTCCCGCTCGCTGTTCGGGAGTGGAATAGTAGAGAGATAGTATGATTGTGGTTCGATGTACCCTCTGCCAAGCACTTAAATGTGAATTGCAGAGTAGTCATGTAGATGTAGATGTAGATGTACCTTACAAGAGAATTGCACATGGCTTGAATACATGGTTTGTATAGCCTTGCATAAGACCTTTGAAAGTGTACCACTTTCTAAGATGTGGGAAGGAATGAATAATCAGAACATTCACAAATTTTACCTACAAGCAGGTGGAAAGCGGTATTAAGAGAACACTTGTTGAGTTGCAGATGGAAAGTTACTATCACAGAAATTTAAGGTTATAAAAGGAGACAAGAACACTGCTTGGCACCTACCCTCTTTAAAATGGCTTTGAATGTAGCAAGGCAAGTAGGAAAAGTAAGTTCAGAAACATAGGAATAAGGATACGT
This sequence comes from Schistocerca gregaria, assembly GCF_023897955.1. Lineage (NCBI taxonomy): Eukaryota > Metazoa > Arthropoda > Insecta > Orthoptera > Acrididae > Schistocerca > Schistocerca gregaria. The sequence continues at coordinate 291,806,237 of NC_064927.1, forward strand.
GACGACACACTGTTTTCCACAGATATGGCTGATCATCGGGTCATTTTCGCCGAGGAAAAAGAGGATGTATATTATATGCCAAGAAAGCTTAATAAGAATATGAGCAGTGGGGTATGAAAGCTGAATTCTTATTTGTCGTAGCGAAACGTCCCCTTAGAAAAAATTATGAATTACTGTGCTGATAAAACTCTTACGCTATTTGATTTTCAAACAGCTGAGCAAAACTGAACGTACTCAGACATTTCGCTCTTTACCTATTCTGAGCATCACTAAACTGACACACAATATTTTTAGCGCAACGCAATCTGACTTTAAATAATCCCTACAAAAGACTGGCCCTGACTAACATTAACCTATACCTTTCACAAATCACTTACCTCACAAAAATCTTCGTTATTCGAACTACTGCAATACCGCGAGCGCCAATACTGCCAGCTAAATAAAAGATTCAAACTACTGGGGGCACTAACTACTGATAAACATAGCAAATTGAAGATTTTGATAGAGAACAAACAATGTATTTACCTTAATAGTGTTCAAGAGTGATATATATATCAGTTCATGACATCCAGTATTACAAACTTACTCTTTCTGGTGGACACACGTCCAGATCGCCCACTCTTAAAATTCTGCCATCTCTCTCCCCACATCCACCACTGCTGTCGGCTCACCTCCAACTGCGCAACGGTACACGCTGTTAACGGCCAACTGCCCAACGCTACAATAGCAAACAACAATGCAAACCAGCCACAGGCTGCACACAGCACAGCCAGTGATTTTCATACAGAGCGCTACGTGGCGTTATCAATAAAAAAGCCTCAACAGCTTACTTTCATCTAAACAGACTACTTACAGTAGGTATAGGAACGGATCTTGTTAAGGATGATAAATCTACAATGAAGTGTAATCCACCATATAAATATTTAGGGACAATCATTTCAGAGAAGGTTGGAAGCAACGAGGAAATAATGTGCCAAAAAAATTGAAAAGGTGGGAATACATAACTATAATCGAGAGCATTGCTCTCTATGGTGTTGAACCCTGGGAAGTCTCCAAAGTGGATGAACAGAAATTAAAGCCAATGGAAATAGAATTTTGGAGACAAAGTTTTGAAGTAACAAGCAGAGACGGAATAAGATATACAGTGCTACGAGAATAGATAGGAGTTAAACACAATTTTGGAAACACAACTGAAAACAAAAGACTGACATGGTACGGGCGTCTTATAAAAATGCCAGAGGCTTTGGAGACCTCCATGACGCAGAAAGAAAAGAAGCTTCCGGTTACATAGGAAGGATGCAGTGAGGCGTGAGATGCAGGACAAAGCCATGCAAGAAAAGGACTGGCAAGATCGAAGAAACGGGAAACTTTGTTTCGAGATATTCGGCATGGTGCAGAAAACCCGCAGAAAGAAGAAGACTTCGTATAGGAAGCGTACCAACATTTGCGGGATAATTGAGAAAATGGATTTCAGACGTCGACAAATAATTATTTCTTGTCCGATTGATGTTGGCCACACCAAATAAGTTTTTGTCCAGAAGGAGAAGAAAAAATGTATTAAGCAAATGTTGTTTAGCTACTAAGGAAACATTAACCAGCATGTTTGCCTTTCTTGTATTATTGTGCGGTACGGAGACATGAATAGCAGTACGTCTTCTTTTTTTTTAAATACGACACCATATTTTTTTGGATAGTCAATTTCCTCTCCTTAAGATCTGTTAAAAACTGTGCCATGGATCACCTTTCACGCAAGCATAAACCTGTTAAGAACGTAACACAAATTTGACGTTTACTCTACTCTTCTCACACACAGTACTGGTACGGGGAGTAACGAAGCTCTCCCACTTGCTGGGTTTGACGTAAAACTTATAGAATTGTTGGCTGGTAGAACACGAATGGCGTGCTCTGCCTCCTAATTGGAAGGATTTTCGCGTCCTTAGGCACAATAACACCTTTCCTTCGCGAATGCGAGGATTTTGTGTTTGAGTGCATCCCGTAAGTGCAAGTGACTGTGTGTGTGTGTGTGTGTGTGTGTGTGTGTGTGTGTGTGTGTGTGCACACGTGTGTGTTTTGTATGGGGATGAGAAAAGGGAGAGGCGGAAACCCTAGTGTCGGCACCCGGTCTAATCCTTTCGAACAGAACTAAGGGAGCTGCCGATCTTAACGTCCCCAACCGATGGATGGATCATCATCAACTGTGTCGGAGCCCTCACTTAATGAGTCACTGTGGAGAGCTGGGATTTAGTCCAGGACACTGGCGCAGAAAGTGGTGATCGGGAACTTTATTTACATAAGCACTGGACGTACGCAGGCTGTTGCCCGTCCAATTGCTGGCCACGTCCGACGTTGCTTAACTTAGGTGAACTGAGAACTGACGTATTCAACGAGGCAAGGCCGTTGGAGGGGTTAACAGTAAACAGACGGAAACACGCCGGTCAGTCAGACAACCGTCCTCAGTTCAAGGTCTTGTATGAGTCCTAGGTGCATTCTATTTTATTACGGGAAGTATCAAGTTATTGAAAACGTGACACGAAACTGACTTTGCTCCTCTCTATTGTTCAGTGCAGTAGCGGGAGGGAAGGGGGAGGGGGCGGGGGTGGTCGGGGAAGGGGGCAATGCTGGAGCTGAAGGTAAAAAAATGGAAATGCAAATATGCACCGATCATTCAGTCAGCCGTCTTCGGCTGAAAATTTGTTTGAATACAGCATACATCTTGGAAGGGAAGGCAGACATGTTTCTGATCTGTGGAGAATGTAACTTACAATTTTCCTTGAATTTGAAAGTGGACGGCTTACTTTACATAGGGAACCTGCCCAAGAGCGCCCATACTAGTTGCAGGTGGGAGAAAGAGGGAGGGGGGGGGGGGGCGGCTAGATCTCGGTGTATGGAGACGAATGACGACTTGTAAGTAGCCATAAGAAATTCTAGTTAAACTCTGTTAAAAATCTGCGTATTATCGTTTTTTAAATCATTTTCTTTAAAGAAACACACCTGTTTGCACTATATTTCTGTCATTTCTCTGAAAGCTAGGAGGGTTGCAGCCACTCCTTGCCCCGGGTATGGGCGCCCTTGCACTTGCGCCGTTCCTAGCACAGGAAAATCAACGTCAGTTTTGTGTTACGTTGTCGAACTGGTGGGTGTGACGTTTACGTTTAAGGTCTTAAGGGATGGGAAGGGACTATATTTGTTTAACAGACGTGTACTGTAAGCGAGTCTCAAGTATTTCATATATTTCGTTTTACACTTTCTTAGACTGTCAATAAGGAATATATGACTTCAAGATTGTAAATATTCCTAGCTTCAGTGGTCTTCAAAATATGATCCGTAAACAACGAGAGCCTTATGTCAGATTCAACTCAAAACCTATGTGAGAAATAAAAGCTGAACGAAAAGAAAATTAGCGTAAGGAGAATAATAAGAGAGGTATTAATCACTTTGAAAGTAAAATTTTGCCAGCCTATCTGTGTAAACACCCCAAGAGGTTTTGAACTTACGTAGGATCAGTAAGCGGTTGAAACTCATCTATTCAGATACTATACTGGCACCGAGACGAAAACAACAGAGAGAAGGTCGAATTACTGAGAGATTGTTTCACGGTGGAAGATCGTAACACCGATCCTCCTTCAAACTTTCGTACGACCGTCGAAATGGAAGATGCTGAGATAACCGACCGCCGAACAGGAAACGAACTACAATCTCTTAGTAGTGGAAAGGCAACACGACCAGACGAGACAACTATAAGATGCTACAAGGATTATGCAAAAGAACTTGTTCCCATTCTAGCAGCAGATTATCGTAGATCGATGGAACAAACGAATGGTACCAGGCGACTGCAAACAAGGGCAGGTCATTCCTGTTTTCAGTAAAGGCTGCAGAACAGATACACACATTTATAGGTCTATACTGTTGACGTCAATCTATTGTAGAATTATGCAACATATTTTATTCTCAAGAACTATGAGTTTTTAATAACGGAAATATCCACTACGAAAATCAACAAGGTTTCCGGCTAACAGAGATCCTGCAAAACTCAGCTCGCTCTGTTCCTCCATGAGATCCGAAGTGCCGTAGGCATCGGCGCTCAGGTTGATGCAGTGTTCCTTGACTTGAAGAAGGCATCTGACAACGGCCAGCACTGTCGTTTAGTGGAAAAAAAGAAAAGAACGAGCTTACCGAATATCGGAACAGATTTGCAATTCAAGATTTACTTGCAGATAGAACTCAACACTTCGTTCTTAAAGGAACAAAATCGACAGAGGTGAAAGTAATTTTCGAACTACTCCAACGACGTGTGATAGCGCCGTTATTGTTTACAGTGGATATAAATGATCTGATAAAAAGCATCGGATGTTTTTTAAGACTGACCGCAGCTGATGCGGCTGTATGCAAAAAAGTAGAATGCTAGAAGATAGTTTCCATTTGCAGAATAATTTGGAGAGGATTGCTGATGGTGTAGACTCTGACGACCTGAACGTAAATAAATGTAACATAGTGCGCGTACATAGAAAAAGAAAGCCACTGCTGCACAACAATACTATTGATGAGAAACTGCTGGGAACAGCATCTGCCGTAAAAATCTAAGAGTAATTATGCAGAGCGACTTTTAAGTGGAGCGACCACATTAAAAACAAATAGTAGGAGAAGCAGATGACAGACTGAGATTCATAGCAAGAATCTTAAGGAAATCATCACCCACGAAGGAAGTGGCTTGTAAGGCCCTTTTTTGACCGGATGTTGAGTATTGCTCATCGATATGGGATCCGTAGCAGATATGACTGATATAAAAGTTAGAGAGGATCCAACGAAGAGCGGAACATTCCTCACGAGGGCAATTATCGGTGCGAAAACATTACCGAGATGTTCAACGAATTCCACTGGCAGTCGTTACAAGAGATGCGTTGTGCATCACGGAGAGCTTTGGGAGGAGGTGAGTGTTTAACGTCCCGTCGACAACGAGGTCATCAGAGACGGAGCTCAAGCTCGGATTAGGCAAGGATGGGGAGGGAAATCGACCGTGCCCTTTCAAAGTAACCATCCTGTCATTTGCCTAAAGCGATTTAGGGAAATCACGGAAAACCTAAATCAGGATGACTGGTCACGGGTTTTAACCGACGTCCTCCCGAATGCGAGTCCAGTGTGCTGACCACTGCACCACCTCCCTCGGCAGACGTTCACTATTGAAATTTCGAGAAAGCGCTTTCCAGGAAGAGTCGGACAAAATATTGCTTCTACATACATCTCGCTGAATGTGCTTGAAGAGAAAATTCTAGAAATTGCAGCCAATACAGAGTTTTGCCATGAATCATTTTTCTCACCTGCCATTCGCGAATGAAGCAGAATAGGGCTATCAGTTAGTGGTGCCAGAGTGCCCGCCGGCGCACTCCATCAGATGACTTGCGAGGTAGGATGCAGATGTAGATGTCGATGTGCGTTGATGTTACACTAAAATATTTTACTTGTCGGGTCGTGGGAGGAAGAAGTGAAATACCGAATGAGAGATATAGGTTGCAATATAAATATCGGTACTGTTTTGCACTCAGAGATACAACTGTCGTCCTTGTTAAAGCCCACCTGATGGTGATAGTTAATTAACATAACTCTAGGCCAAAACTTATTTATATAAGGTGTTTGTTCTTTCGACTGCGAGTTGGTGTTGATTAAATCAGTTGGGCAGGTTGAAAATTTTTGCTGGACTGGGATTCGAGCCCGAGTTTCCTGGTTACTAAACAGATGTGTCGAAAATTATTTTGTGGCCACGTGCTGTAGCCGCGCGTTTTAGGCCGTCCCGTCACTGTCCGAACGGCTGCCCCAGTCGGAGGTTCGAGTCCTCACTCTGGCATAGGTGTTGTCCTTAGTGTAAGTTAGTTTAACTTAGACTAAATAGTGCGTAAGCTTAGGGACGGATGACCTCAGCTGTTTGGTCCCATAACACATTACCACAAATTACCAAAAACGTATCTTATATGGACAAGATAAATGGGGCGCCCAGGAAGTACGCCACCTTGTATGACGCCAGCAAACACAGTTCCGGAGGTCGTCGTCTCGATCCTGGAAACCAGCACAGTCACTCCAGCTACATGTCTATTTTTATATCGTTTTCCTTGTAGCCATAACTACGCCTTATAGTCCAGTCGGCTCTAAGGTTCATTTGCTTCTTTTTCGATCTCACCGTTGCTGACTGAGCAACAATCAGTTATCGAATCATCTTGGCATTAAATGTCTGTGTCTCATAGCCATAAGTTAAAGCTGTAAATACACATACAGCGAAAGTTACGTTACGAAAACCCTATTTAGTTAGGAAACAGTCCTCTAGTCCACTGTTTATTTTTGTTGTCCATTCAGTTATTCTCTTGAACTGCCTTACATATAAAATCTCGTCAACTGGCTCTACGACTTCATTTTCAAGGCGTGCTTTTTCTTTTCAATTTGTTTGTTATAGGTGATTTATGCCTTGGTATAATTAATTGGCAGCTTGTTCTGTCGAATTCTTTAATTAGTTGATGTAGCTTGTCTATACTGGACACTAAATGGGTTATACGGAAACTGCGGTTACGAAGCATGTAGCTTTAGCATGGAATGTCCATGGGAGACGTTGGTACCACTGCCGTATAGCGGGAAGCCAGCGGAAGGAACGACCATCCCTAACATTCAGTAGCTTGTCGATTAGTGTTAGTTAGTGACTGTCAGAAATCAGCGTTATCGTTCCGGCTCCCGTGTCCGCGCTGTAATTCGCTACCATGCTAAAGGCATGATCGCCGCTCCGACTCATCGCGAAGTTATTTCAGTTTATGGAGACGAGGTAACGTTAAGGCAGCATGTGACGAAATGGGTACGGAATTGGAGTTTTACTAGGTGAAAATTCGCGATTATGACAGAAGTTGAAAGCGCAAAGCCGTCTGTTGTGACTGATGATATGGTGCAAAAAATTGAAAAATATCTTCTCTCAAATCGCCGTTCGACAATTGACGACCTGCATGCAGTTTGTCCAGACATTTCACGAACTTTTGTTCTTGTTTGCACGATGAGTGTCCAATATGCTTATCGGAGCACTCAAAATGAACAGAGTCAGTGCCGATCGCGAATTTCTTCGTCGTTTTGAGACTGAAGGCAAGGCTTTTCTCAACTCTATAGTGACGGGAGATTAAGCTTGGGCTTATTACCATATTCCATAGAGCAAACAACAATCAACGCAGTGGAGTAATACTCATTCTCCTCCAATCAAAAAATTCAAAACTCAGCAAACAGCGAGGAAAACCGTGGAGTCATTGTTTTGGGGCACAAAAAGGGGTTCTGCAAGTTGATATTTTGCAACGAGGTGGAACAATAAATGCTGCAAGGTATTGTGAGAACACATACAAAAGAAACGTCGCTGGATGCTGATAACGGGAGTCTTGTCTCCTTCATGAACACACGCGTCCGTACACCGTTCATGCAACACAAGAGTCGTTGACTTAGTTTGGTTGGGATGTTCTAAGCCTCGATCTCGCACGTAGTGGCTATAACCTGTTCACTAAACTGGAGGAACAACTTCGTGGAAAACTCTTTTCCGACGATAACGAGATGAAACTCGAAGTGAAAAATTGGCTGAAAAAGGCGGCGGAAGGCAAAGTACTCAAAACACTCATCCCGCGGATGACAAAATGTATTGAGGTATAAGGTGATTATGTGAAAAAATGGGTGATCCATATTATAAAGCAAGTAAATTTATTAAAATAAATTCAGTTTTTATACTTCAAAAAATTCTTGTAACCTTACTTTCCGAATTAGCATCGTACATTTCAAAATTTTCATCAGCAAAAGGGAGCTGGTTGGCACATGCTCCATTAACACGTATTCGTTTTTCTTTTCCCCAGTTCTAAGGGCAGAAAATTCTCTAGGGTTGTTGAGATTAAAGAAGAGTTTTGGTAATCTGGAGCCTCCTTATCGGCTTCCTGTTTCAATTTTGAATCTGAGCCATGATCAAATTCTTTACAGTCTAATAACACACGTAAACTCTATGCCTTGTTTAACATCTTACTGCGAGTATAAACACCCGTTTTTCTTTTCTAGATCTACATTATACAGTACACCATGTTTTTCCTTTCTCTCGTTATTTACACATACGTGTGCAGCGCATTTTTGGTGAAATAAGATTAGTCAAAAGTTGAGGGGCTTTGTTCCAATTTTCAAGACCAAGTGAAGAAGGAGAAATGGACAAACTGGATGTGAAAGTGACAAGCGTGGGATCTAGTTTACCACAAAATAATTAACTACTTGAAATCAACCAGGGTATTTTAGATAAAATTAATTAGTATGAAGTGTCGAAAAGTTCATCTCATCAAGAAATAGTAATTCTCACATAAAAACCACATTGATGTGACATTTAACTGTTAAAAAGTCTCCCTTAAAACCAAGTATAAAAAGCAGGATTTTCGAGAAAAATGATGCTGAAATATATTTTTTGTTCCTTCACAAAGACCATTTCACTAAAATTTTACCGATCTTTATTTCATTTCTTTAATTATTTATGCAAAATTTATAATAACTTTGATTTAATTTCTTAGCCTTAAAACTATAATAGGAGGACCCAATTTGTTGTGACTGATCATGTGAAGTTGCATTAATTTACGGCTTTGGATTTTTCAGGGTGACATGCAGTAATTCACTTTGCTTTCCTCAAACATACAATATTTTCTTTTAACGCTGATGTAGCTCTGTATTTTTATCGTATTTTGTTTCGGCAGTGGCAGTTATACATAATGTTTACCGCACCTGTGGCTACTTTACTGATAAGCAAATTTCATTCACAAAATGAATTTAGAAAGACTTACAGTGCGACACTCATCGAGAGACATTACGCTACTGGCGCTCCACACTGGTTCATTGTGAAGCAGAATTTGTTCACCTAGTCGTTCATATGTTGACTGAGTACATCAACGATTAGAATAGCTGACAAAATAGATGTAATCGGCAGAAAAGGAAGAATTCAGAACTGATTTCACAGAATGAAAATTATTATATTATGGATGTTTGCTCTAAGTTGCAGTTTCTGCATAACGCTGCCACTTAGACATCTTAACGGGAGCAACATATACATCTGTTTGGACCTCACAAAATTCATGAAAAAAAGGCGCACTGGATGCAGTCTCACGGCGTGGGAGAGTCAGAACCGGACTTTGCACTCCTACCCTCCTGCTTAGTGATGCTCTAAGTGCGCCGTTAATTATCCACAAAGTGACAACAGTGTCCCTGAATACAGCCTGTAGATAGGATTAAGCAAACAAGAAGAACTGCAAGATAGCAGCGAAGTAGTCCGATATCTGAACATCGTCCATAAATAATCTTAGCATGGCCCACGTAAGCAGGTATAATCCAGCTGACAGAAACACTGAGAGATGTAGACGTTCGTTCCACCTGCTCATTACGAAGGAACACGACGCCAGAGATACAAATAAAGAAATAGGCAAGTGAAGTAGAAAAGAACTTAACCATGAAACCACAGGATTTGTTATGTGCCCAAGTGGTGAAACAAATGTAATGCAACGCAATAACAATTCTTAACTACTATCATTTCTGTGATGAAAATTGTTTAATTTTTCGGAGTTGGACCTATGCAACGCGTTTATTTGTCCCTTACGAAAAGCTTTAACAAACTTCTAAACACAATAGCCGTGTAATATAATTATTGTTTTAACTTCTTGTATCATTCGTGCCATAAGTCGTATATCTACATCATTTTATTATCAGACAATGAAACACTGAAAAACTAAATTTTGCTGCCATCTTCTCGTTCATAATTACAATAGTTAATGGTCCACATTAAATAAGATCTGATATTAAGTATATTGCTCCACAAAAAATCCTAATTGGCGTTGCTATGAGCTTTAACGTAATCAGTACGCGAGATTGCCTAATTTCATTGTTTAAATCAGTTTAGCTCATAAACAGCTAAAAATCAAGCACCATATCCTTTGTTTACATAGATTACGTAGATAACACAATACTTTTTTCAGTTTCGATGAAATTGCAGACTTGATCAATTTTATCATTTACCAAATTCACGTAAGAAGTAATTTCCAGTTTAACTACAAAGGTGTGAACTATATTATCTTCAACACGAACCTATATACCAACGGTAGAATGAACTTTTAAATGAGTCTTTTTTTTTCCTTGTAATCTGCCCAGTTTACTAAACATAGTTCACACCAAATTAACTATTGAAATTGTTTTAAATAATGGGGGCTAAGGGGTAATTAAAGGCATGTTGCAAATAACGCTTCATTACTATCCACAAAATTCTCAAAGACACATCATGAAATTACTAAAATATACACAGGTCTTACCTTAAATCACGGCAATAGTAACACGTAGTAAACAAACTGGAAACTAATAAGCACTGTAGCATGCTGGCGTTGTTGCGCATGTCCGAGGTAGCTACGGCAGACGTCTATCCACACGGACTACCAACGTCACTGCAAACAGAGTATCACGCCTACTCATATCCCAGTATTACCTGTACAGTTCTATTCACTCTTTTTAAAACCTTTGTATAGATCTAATCCGTAAGCAAGTAACTCTATTACAAAGTACATTACTTCTACTTTTAAACTACAGGGTGTATCAAAAAGGTTCATCCGATTAAAAAAAACATAACTATTATGTTATTTGAGATAAATGCGTGAACAACCTACTGTTGGAAAGAACAAACTCTCGAGTTTCCAAGGTTCCCGCTAGGAAGCAGCAGTGGGTGCCCATTTCAGTTCTAGCAAAAATGGTGTCGGGACAACAGAAAGTGTTTTTTGTCCTACGTTTCACCTAGTGCGGATCAGTAATAGCTGTGCAGCGTGACTTTAGTACGAGGCATCATGTGGATCCTCCTACAGCAGAGAGCATTAGACGCTGGCATGAACAATTCCGAGAAACCGGTTGTTTATATAAAGGCAAATCGCTGGGCTGTCCCCGAGTGTCTAACACAGATATTGAACGCATCCACCATAGTTTCACAAGGAATCCGAAGAAATACGTTCGCCATGCAGCTCGACAACTCAATATGCCTCCGATGTCCGTCTGGCGTGTGTTGCGTCGACGTTTACTCATGAAACCATGCAAAATTTTATTACGTCGATAGTAAGAACTTTATTAAGTACACGTCCGCATCTGGCCCTTACATCAGGCCACTTTAAACTGAAACTGCTATTGTTAATGCATAGTGAGATGGATATATAAAATAAATTTCCTTTACTTCACGTTCATGATAACAAACTTTTGTCATCAGACTACCGGTTTCACAAAGCATCGCTCGTGTGGAACTCAGATTGCCCTTTTCTGACATGATATACTGAGAACTATCGAGGAAGGGCTGCAGGCAGATTCCATATTTCTAGATTTTCGTAAAACATTTGACACGGTGCCCCATTGTAGGCTCTTAACGAAGGTACGAGCATATGGAATAAGTTCACAGTTATGCAAGTGGCTCGAAGACTTCTTAAATAATAGAAACCTGTATGTTGGCCTCGACCACGAGTGTTCATCAGAAACAAGGGTATCATAAGGAGTGCTCCAGGGAAGTGTGATACGACCGCTGTTTTTCTCTGTATACACAAATGATTTGGCGGACAGGATGGGCAGCGGTCTGCGGTTATTTGATGATGTTGCTGTGGTGTACGGTAACGTGCGCAAGACGAATGGGTGTAGGAAGATACGACTTAGACAAAATTTCCAGTTAGTGTGATGAATGGCAGCCAGACCTAAATGGGAAAAATATAAGTAATGCAGATGATTAGGAAGAACGAACCCATAATGTTCAGTTACGGTATTACTAGTGTCCTGCATGACATAGTCAAGCCTGTTTATCTGGGCGTAACGTAACAAAGTTATGCGAGATGCAACGAGCATGTGAAAACTGTGGTAGGGAAGGCAAATGGTGGACTTCGGTTTATTGGGAGAATTTTAGGAAAGAGTGGTTCACTTGCAAAGGAGACCGCATATAGGACGCTGGTGTGACCTGTCCTTGAGCACTGCTAGAGCGTTTGGGATCCTTACTAGTTCGGACTGAATGAAGACTTCGAAGCAGTTCAGAAGCGGGTTGCTAGCTTTGTTACCGATAGTTTCGAACAAAACGTAAGTGTTACGGAGATGCTCCGGGAACTGAAATGGAAATGCAGACAACCTTGTAGGTGGGCAACCACTGCTATGAGTACTCACCTTGGGTATTAATAACAGCTTCAGCTGTATTTATTACTGGATCACTCGCGGTTTCATGGCATCAAAAGCCACGTCTTCAAGTGTTTCAGTGATATGTTTACCTAAATTTTTTAAATTATTATTTCGTTTGGCATCAAGGATACATTACTTGAATTGAACAGCAATGATGTTACTGGTAACACAATATGCATATACTACAAATAAAATAGATTACATTCATTTATGGTAATAAAAGTCTTAGATTAGATCGATAAATCAATAATATTCATATGGATAAAAACACTATGATGAGTTACATGTAAAAGAGAAAAAGTGGTTTTTATAAACAGTAATACTGACAAACAGAGTTTCAAGTTGTAATAAAAAGTATAGGTTAATACGTAAAGTATCCAGCCAGGAGATTGCTTCCTCAGAGACCTCATGTATGCTTGTCAGAGTTCCAGCATATTTCCGTAGGGGACACTCGGTGACTATGTGGTGTATTGTTTGTCGTTGGTGTTCGCAGTCACACTTGGCGCTTTCAGCGATTCCCCACTTATGCTTCAAGTCCTGGCATCTTCCGTGCTTGGTGCGTATGCGATTTAGGGTGGTCCACGACCTCCTAGGTAAGTTGAATCCAGGAGGGACTCGTGTAGGATCAGCAATGAGACCTGCAGAATCGGGATTGGCTGCGAACCATTCTTCCCGCCATGCTGTTTCTGGTTGTAATCCTTCAGAAGTAAGCCTTTTTCCAAGTCTCCAGGAGGGTTTCCTGGACTTAAGACGTTGCCTTTGAGTGGAATCACAGTCTTGGTCTAGCGGTAACTCGGGATTATTGGAGCATTTCTCCCATTCCCTTTTCAACGCTGCTTGACGTCGTAACTTCGGTGGTGCAATATTAGACTGAACAGGTAGCCATTCTGTGGGTGTGGATTTTATTGTCCCGGATACGCTTCTCATGGCTACATTCAGCTGCGTGTCTACCATGGCTGTGTGAGCGCTGTTCAGCCATACTGGGCTGCAATATTCCCGGACAGAGTATACAAGTGAGAAGGCATATGTTTTGAGTACTGATGCCTTAGCTGCCCAGCTTGTTCCGCAGAGTTTGTGTAATATATTGTTTCTGGTTCTCATTTTTAAAGCTGTTTCAGTTAGGTGTTTTCTATATGTTAGCGAACGATCCAAGGTCACGCCGAGATATTTTGGGAATGGGTTATATAACAGCAACTGATTTCTAAAGGAAATTTGCGGTTTATAACGAGCATGCCTATTAATCAGATGGAAGGTGGAGGATTCAGTTTTATTTCTGTTTACTTTGAGTCGCCCTCGATTACAAAATTCATCTAGAATTCGCAGATCCTCAGTGAGAGTCATTTCTGAAGTTGTAAAATCGTTAACCTGCGTCACCAAGGCTATGTCATCAGCATAGATAAATGTTCTTGCTTTCGTTTCTGGCAAGTCAGCGACATATAAATTGAAAAGTTGGGGGGGCCAATACTGATCCTTGTGGTAGTCCGTCATTTAAATTGTATACCTTGCTTACTTGACCTTTTAGGTGAACTTGGAATTTTATGTTGGACAGCATTTTATTGAGTAGTTGTGCAATTCTTTTACATGGAATTATTCTTAAGAACTTAAGAAGAATGCCTTTCCGCCACACTGTATCATATGCTGATGTTAGGTCAATAAACACGGCCATTGTTTTCTTCAGGTCTTCGAAGCCCTTCTCTATGTATGTTGCCAACGCTAGCACTTGATCGCTACAACTGCGGTCTCGTCTGAAGCCAGCCTGATCTACAGGAATGTGTTTCAGGATAGTTGGTGCAATTCTATTATAGAGTACTCTCTCCAACAGTTTATAGCGGACACTTAAAAGTGCAATGGGTCTATAGTCTTCAGGATTGTTACCAGATTTTGACGGTTTCAAGATGGCAGTCTTCCTGTTGCGAGAATTTCATTAAACAGTGCAGTTAGTCACTGTACTGCACCTTGGCCAGCATGTTTAAGGAACTCCGGGTATATACCATCACAACCAGCCGCTTTACCAGATTTCAGAGTATCTAGGGCTGAAACAACTTCGGCTGAAGAGATTATCTTTGCAAATTCGGAAGGCTGTGCTTGAGACATTTTAGACTTTAGCTCATGTTTTATTTCTTTGGCTTTCTGTTTGTTGTTGTTGCTTGGTGTTCTTGTTATATTAACAATACTGGCTGCTATTTTGTTAGGATTTATTTTGTCTGATAAGATATCAACTTTTGTGGCACTGCCAAGCTTTCACCTAAAGAAGTGGCTTTTAGTGCCACGAAACCGCTAGCGATCCAATAACAAAGGGCTAAATACAGCTGAAGCGGTTATTAATACGCAAGATATGATGGGAATCTCGGAGGGAAGGCGACGTTCTTTCCGAGAAATACTATTGAGAAAATTTAGTGAACCGGCATTTGAAGCTAACTGCGGAACTATTCTATTGCTGCGAACATATATCACTCGCAAGGACCACAAAGATAAGATACGAGAAATTAGGGCTGATACGGAGGCGTACAGACAGTCGTTTTTCCCTCGCTCTATTTGAGGAGGGGAAATGACATGTAGTGGTACAGGGTACCACACAGATGCTTGCGGAGTATCTATGTAGATGTAAAAGTCACAAGGTGGTTAGGTCCTGCGAACGCGGAGGCCACAACCCTTTGCTGACAGTCGTTTCTTCTGTGAATCTTTCATGAATTCGTGAGACTAACTCACGTGAAGTGAGACAGGTTTCCCCTATACTGTTGAACAGTAGTATCATGGTGACAATGGTGGGGGTAGGGGGGTAATCAATTGTGAGTAAAGTTTCTCGAAGATTTACATATACACAGCAATGTTTATTGTTGTTCAAAAAAATATGGAACCCAGAATCCGGCATATTGACGTGACACACCACACTCCTATTCGTTCACCCTGAAGAAGTTCCTCATTAATCGTATAGGTACTTTTTTTACCAGTATCTGGCGTTATGCGAGTTTACAGGTCTAGTCAGATAGAATCAGGCTTCATCATTCATGAAATACTGCAAGGGATCCAACATTCCAGTCTCAATTGTTTGGCATAGCCACGTACCGTAATTCACACGTTTTGCTTTATCTTCTTCCTTCAGTACCTGAATACATACCATTATGTAGGACTTCACGCCCTTTTTTTGGGCGGGTAAGGGAGGGAGCATCATCAGCCTTCTGACTGGTCTGATACGGCCCGCCACGAATTCCTCTCATGTGCCAACCTCTTCATCACAAAGTAGTACTTGCAACCTACATCCACAATTATTTGCTGGATGTATTCCAATCTCTGTCTTCCTCTACAGTGCTTGTTCTTTACAGATCACTCTAGTACCATTGATGTCATTCTCTGACCTCTTAACAGGTGCCGGCCACTGTGGCCGAGCGGTACTAGGTGCTTCAGTCCTGAACCGCGCTGCTGATACGGTCGCAGATTCGAATACTGCCTCTGGCATGGATTTGTGTGATGTCCTGAGGTTAGTTAGGTTTAAGTAATTCTAAGTTTAGGGGACTGATGACCTCAGATGTTAAGTGCCATAGTGCTTACAGCCATTTGAACCATCTTACCAGATGTCCTATCATCCTGTCCCTTCTCCTTATCAGTGTTTTCCACATATTCGTCTCCTCTCCGATTCTGCATAGAATCTCCTCATCCTGTAACTTATCAATCCACCTAATTTTCAACATTCGTCTGTTGCACCACATCTCAGAAGCTTCGATTCTCTTCTGTTTCAGTTTTCCCACAGTCCATGTTTCGCTACCATAGAATGCTGTACTCCAGACGTACATTCTCGGAAATTTCTGCCTCAAATAAAACCTATGTATGACACTAGTAGACTTCTATTGGCTAGGAATGCCCTTTTTTCCAGTGCCAGCCTGCTTTGGATGACCATCTGCCTCCTTCCGTCATAAGTTATTTTGCTGCCTAGGTAGCAGACTTTACTTCGCGACCATCAATCCTGATGTTAAGTTTCTTGCTGTTCTCATTTTTACCACTTCTCATTACTTCGCCCCTACATGGTATAAAACACGTTGATGAGACCTACGCAAAAAGTTTACTTGTTGAGACCATTTAAGTGCCGACTTCTTTGGACTCTGGATCATTCGTGTTCGAATATCCGGGACTGCAGCAGGTGTACGAACGGAAGGGACCCGATCTCTTTTCCATTTGCAACTGATCCCGTAGTATGCCACTCTGTCGCCAATTCTTGTATAGTCCTCTTCGCTGGTACAGAAACGAGCGGAAACTTCTTTGCAAAAGTGTCTCTCGATACGTTTTATGATCCAGTAGAGATGTACACTGCCACTATCGTGATTCCTTCTTGAAGAGGATACATCTACCTGAGATATTTACTCCACTTCGAGATCAAGTCGCAACGGCTTTCGTACTAACAATGCAAAACGTAGTCGCAACAGCTGCGAAACAATAGATGACAACTGGCGGGCGACAATGAACAGTCCGTGTACTCTGGGCCGATTTTACGTGCGTCGCCCTGCATGCTTGGTTGAAATTGCAGTAAGAGGAAAGCAGTCTAGTGGTTAAAGCAAATCAGCCGTATTCTCCTTTCACTTTGCCATGGCCAGCTACAACAGAATGGTTGGAATTACTATTCAGGTTAATGATGGATGTTGCCTACACTTACTGGGAAGACCCATTTGTATGCCGGCCTGTGTGGCCGAGCGGTTCTAGGCGCTGCAGTCTGGAACCGCGCGACCGCTACGGAGCAGGTTCGAATCCTGCCTCGGGCATGGGTGTGTGTGTTGTCCTTAGGTTAGTTAGGTTTAAGTAGTTCTAAGTTCTAGGGGACTGATGACCTCAGAAGTTAAGTCCCATAGTGCACAGAGCCATTTGAACCATTCTGAACCTATTTGTCTTGAATGGTCTGGTATGGCAATCCCCCGTCCAACAGCGGACGTCGAACTATTCCACTGGATAAAAATTAACGAACTTACTTTTAACATTTCTCAGAATCACACAAAAAGCAGTATTAACAGCTGATAAAATATTTGGCCCACAACTGTAAGCTATGAACACGTAACTGTTCCGTTCATAACGCACGCTGCCGCAAGACAGCAGCTGCCGGAAGCTTAGTGCGACAGGCTAGTAGTGTAGTGGTGGGACTGTAGGTTTGGCAACTGCGAGTTTTTGCTGCGACTACAGATCTCGTTCGGTTGGCTAAGTCGTTTGAAGCAAAGGATGGCAGCGTGCCTGGAGTGAGGTGAAGGACGGCGTTGAGATCGCTGAGCGCCTGCAGTAGCCGCCACCCGCTGTGCAGCCGTCACCGCCCGTGTTGTGTGGCAAGGGCGGCAGCGCGTGGGAAGATCACAGCAGCTGCAGCGACGCGAACGCACATCAGAGCAGCGGCGGCAGCGGCACCGGGCGATCCCAGCAGGAGGCGGGCTGTGTGCGGCTCCCAGATGTCTACGACTTCGCACTCGCTGCATTTTGTAAGCCGAACTGCCGTGGGCGCACCTACGGCTGTCGTGTCGCTGATTGCTACAGGCGGTCCACAGGTTGTTGCGAACTGCTCCTAATGAGCACAACGCCTACATCATTGTCTTATTTGTAGCTCAACTCAGTAAATAGCTTACTTATTTTCTTTGTAAATTGCTCCCGCTGCATTTGCGCAACAGGCATAAGTTCTGTAATGCTACAGGATCTAGAAATTCGTTGTCTTGTGAGTAAGGTTAATAATATGCTACTATTTTAATCTTTTGGCAGAGACACTGCCACATCCTCAGGGTACATGGCCGACTGAGTTGATCTGACCGTCGAGCAACGTAACTTTTATTTGGGCTCTAAATGTGTTTGTTTTTTTTTATATCTGTGTTCATTATTATTACTATTATTCTTGTTATTATTATTACTGTTATTAGCATTGTAATTATTATTATCTACATCTCCGGCTCCATAAACATTCACTTTACAAAATGGTTCAAATGGCTCTGAGCACTATGGGGCTTAACATCGGAGGTCATCAGTCCCCTAGAACCTAACTAACCTAAGGACATCACACATATCCATGTCCGAGGCAGGATCTGAACTTGCGACCGTAGTGGGCGCGATGTTCAAGATTGAAGCGCCTAGAACCGCTCGGCCACTTCGCTTAACAACTACGCCCTATATTTCCATTTTCTTAAGTGACTTTAGGAAGCTATAAGTCTTATTACCGTAAACTTGGATGCATTATTACATGGCTTACTGTAGCAAATTATAGGTAAATTTTAAATTTTGTACACGGTTTAAGCAGCAACTGTAAGATAAGAACTTAGCGAAAAATAAACAACCTGTCAGTTGTAGAATGGAAGGTACTCTGAAACACCTAGACCATGATTCAAAGTTTTTATAAATGTCTCTTTCGGAAGAATACAATGACAAATAGGTTACATGTTTTAATGTAGGTATGTTGAAATATGGCCGAAAAAGTCAGTAAAATGTAAAATTTCATCTTCATAATATTAAAAACACTCACAACATGATGGTCGTCATTAGATAGTACTTAATGACGACCACAATCTTGTTAGTGTATTTAATGTTATGGAGTTGAAATTTTACATTTTGTTGAAGAAAAAAATGGTTGAAATGGCTCTGAGCACTATGGGACTTAACTGTTGTGGTCATCAGTCCCCTAGAACTTAGAACTACTTAAACCTAACTAACCTAAGGACAAACACCCATGCCCGAGGTAGGATTCGAACCTGCGACCGCAGCGGTCGAGCGGTTCCAGACTGCAGCGCCTAGAACCGCTCGGCTACTCCGGCCGGCTTTTGTAGAAGACTTTCGGCCATATTTCAACGTAATTCCGTTAAAACACGTAGCCCAGTTGTCACTCTTTTCTCTCTAAAGAATACTTTTTATAAAAGTTGAAACCGTTTAAATAAACCTTCCATTTTGCAACTGACTTCCTGCTTCTAATTTCTTCACTACCATATATTAAAGTGAGTAGGGAGAAAAACGTATGTGATTTTCAGCTTAAGACCTGTTACTAGATAACTGTGTCTATTCGTTGTGGTTTTGGTTTTCACAGTCGAATCAAATATATGTCGATTATTATTACATGAAAAAAGAGAAACTGATTACAATTTTGTTGTAAAATACGTTTTGGTTAAAAAATGTTTAATTACGAATATCGTGCTTCAAACAGTACATGGACAGAAAAAGTACTTTTTTTTACCACGTAACTAAATAAATTATGGCATCTAGTGAAAGTACACACTTTCCTCTCAGTAATCAGCAGGCATTCATGAATTCACGAACATGAAGCGTTTGAAAACGAAGTCTTGAAAGACACCCATTCTGAAAACTCAGGTAACGATCACTGCAAAAATACTAACATACCACATGGTTCTGGCGTGTAAGGGATCTAACATAACAGATATTTAATGTCTCAGAGCATAACCTAAATGCAGAATGACTGCACAGAAGTAGAAAGGTCACATTTGTAAAGATAAAAAGCTGAGATGAAACTGAAATTATGAAACAGAAGCAAGAATGAATCTTGTGGTAATTTGTGAGTTGTGCAAACATGTCATTGAAGACGAACTTGCTCACAAACTATCTACGTTTTTCTTTAAAATATTAATATACACTGATGAAATCTTGTGACATCATCGAGTGATAGCATTGCCTTAGCAAAACATTCAGATAATTGTACCTGTGCACACTGACTCCGACCAAAGAGAAATCGTTGTACTATATCTTTCTGTTGAAATGTATTTTTTAATTTTACTTGTGTTATAATTTTTCGCAAATACCTAAGTTAAACGTGTTCCTGATAAACAAGTCTGAAAAGTATCTTATCAAAATCTTGGAAAAAGGGAAAAAACGAAAAATACTGCATTGGTTGTCTACAGAGCTATAATTTCATTCTCATATTTTGATATTACTTTGAATTGTTCTAGACTAAACCCCACACCTAATTAATAAATGCGCCTGAGAAACTAAAATGAGCTACTAGAAGTGAAAGAATCCAGGAGATGCACTGTTTGAATGGTAACTGATCATCCAAGAAATGCTCCTCGGTCACACTTCATTTCAGTTTAATTTTGAATAGGAATTAGACTAAGATGGTCCTGAATTTCTCTTCAGTTTGATTTTGAACAGCGATTAGACTGAATCATCGTGGTATAGGAGAACCGAATTTTACTAATAACAAATATTCTGTGTGCCTCGGGTTCAGTCCCAACCTCTGTTTAAATTTTGAATAAAAATCATGATCTATAAGAAAGACGTTTGGTATAATTAGTCACCCTAGTTCTGCCAGCGGATGTATCAAGGAATGGGAAGCGTACAGATTTTCTGGGCATCCTTTTCATCCTGAAGTGGAAAAATTTCTCCTAATAGACGAAGAATCAATCACAGTAAATAGTATTAAAATGCATGAAGCACTGAAAGCTCCTGCACTGAACGCACGTTGTATACATGCGAAGGGCATTTTACCTGTAAATGAGAAGTGCTGTGATGATCTCTCATTGGCAAAAAGAAGACTGCGACTGTTTGGCAGATGTCTGCCAAAGGAGAGTTGGGTTCACAGGTCTTGTAGCTGGAAATACGAACGACGGCAGTAGAGTTTAAGCTTCCTCTGTGCATCGACGTGACCCAATCTCTGAGAACCAATGCCCTTTCAGTTGTTTTGTGAGTGCTCTCCTATGAATCTCGTAGCCAATTCGAGTATTAAACATTATGGTAGCGAGTGATTTAGCGAAATTTTATTCCATTTGTTGCGTGTTATCACGGGTGTTTGTGGTAAGCGACAAATTTTGCATATGCAAGGGAGAGAGGTAATTTGTAGGATATAAGCTTTCTGCCAAGGCAAAGCACGTGCGTGAACGTACGGCAGGTGCCGCTTGCAACCGGCATATATCCCCATCCGTGACTCTCCAAATGGGAACTACCGCCATTCGTGAATCCGACCACAAAATATTCCAGACTGTAATACCGTGGTCGGGTAAATTTCTTCATGAAACCCAAGTCTCGTTCCATCTGCGGAGGACATATTCAACGGGGTTGTTACGTTTTTGAAGGTCCGATGCACACTCTGTATCTCTATTAACTGCAGCAAAATTCTGTGCGCACGTACTGCCTCTCAAAAGCGTCTTGAAAACCTGCGAGCAGTTGACCGTCGTCGGTTGTTGTCGTCCACTATTGCTACCATTCAGTGGTGGAACAATAATACACTTCTTCTTCACCGGAAACCAGAATCCACTTAAATTCAGATCAGGGTGTTTAGGATCCAGTGTGCGATTTGCAGGGGGGGGGGGCGATGGAGGTGATTCCCCCCCCCCCCCCCCCCTCTGCATCAGACCATCCCCACCTCTGGTTTTACTTTATGCATCCCAACCCGGGATATTTATTTCCCACTCACTGGAGAAAAACTTAACATATAATTTAAATTTGTGGAGCCGAACACTGAAAGTTTTTAACACAGTCTTACTATTAATATGTTTGCTTATTAATTTTGAAAAAGTATTACGTAGTAGTTAAGCATTTCAAAACATTTAGAACTGAATCATCATTCTCATGTCATCATTGTTGTTTTCGTCTAAGGTGCGTTATCCGTTTACTTGCGAGCTTGCGAGGGACGTACAGTCCAGACCTGGCTCCAAGCGATTTTCACATGTTTGGACCCTTAAGGGAGGCGCTACAGGGAAGAAGATTTGAAAGTGATGAAGACGTCATTGCTGCGGTGCAAAATTGGTTACAGATGCAACCGAAAAACGTATTTTCTGGTGAAATTAAAAAAAAACTCGTAAAACGTCGTGAAAACTGCATTGAAGTCCAGGGAGGTTACGTAGAAAAATAACGCATGCTTCAGTTTTCTATCATCAGAATAAGTACAGCTTTTAACAAATGTGCCTTTACTTTTTGGAATCCCCTCGTATACCTGTATGTAGATGATTTTGTAAGTAATCTTTACCTATAATGTACTTTTAAAGATATAACAAGGGATGGCTTTTCCGATACTGCATACGAGTGTGTAGTGCGTTTAGGCATTAACGTCTATTTATAAATAACTGTTTAACCTTGGGTAACGCCACGGTCCAAGCTAGTAACATATATAGTTGTACTAACCCCCTAAGACATCCCCCCCCCCCCCCCCCACTGCTAAAAGCACAAATCGCACACTGTTAGGATCGCAATCGCTTTTTTCTGTAGCATTTCGTAGTTTCTATTTCAGCCTTCCATAACTTTAGTCGCATCACGTCTATTCTGGTGGTCTCCTGGCAGAAAAGTATGGTTCTTCCCGTTTTTCTACTTCTAGACGCAATCATGTTCTTTTATACTTTTTCGAAGGTTCTTCTAGTGCCATACCTCTCAAAATATTTGTTTTGCTTCGGCTTATGAGCATTCATGGCTGATGTGACGTATTATTGTGTCTACCAAGTGAGTTTGTACGTTACAGTGTTATTTCATTCCGTCAAGCGGTCAGTAACGTCTTTAATGAACGGCAGTTAAGCCTTGTACTTTGCAGACACCTTTCTCTGGTGGTTGGCTTAAAAGTCTATCTCATCGGACGAATACCGAGTTTTGAGGTAAGCGTTGATGAGATACTCTAATTTCACATCCAGCAAATCAGTTGCAGAGGCGTTCCTCACTTCTCAAATTGTATCTGGGTTTCGGTTCTGTATCAGTCTTCCACCATGGTGTGATAAAAATACCGACCTGGCAATCGACAAGGGCCATGAACCCTGGTGCTGCTCACATTGGGGCCGTTCGTTGGTTGGCATCGTGAAATAGGGATAGTGGCGTCTCGTTTTCTTCTTGTGTTTACTGGCACCACTATGTTTGCTAGTGTTGTCTGTCCGTGAGTGGCAGCAGCAGTGGTTATCGATACCTAGTACCATGGTACTATCTTTGGAAGGACGTCAAATGTTTTCTGGGTCGGGTGTGTCGGGAGTTCAATTGGGACGGAGCAGCAGAGAGGTCTGGCAGCGCGAGGGCATGCCGGAACTGCGGGTGGCTCGCAGGCATTGCCGGATCGAGGGGCTGTAGTTGCGTGGGCCACAACCTCATTGTCCCCCGGACCCAGTACGCTGAGTTGAGTGAACATAAATTCAGTAGTGAAACCTTCATTGTTTTGTGATCATGGCATTTGTTCGTGCGTTGCTGCTCGATGGTCACAGTGAGACAAACAGCAGCAAGTGTAGCGTGTCTTCTACTGCCTGTTATTAGTTTTTGAATTTTGTTTTATTATTTGCTGAAGTACAACCTGTATTATTTTACTGCCTAGTGGCCGCTAACGCCCCAGTTACCTGCCCTGGAGGTTAGCGTATTTTTGCGGCAGTGTACTTTTCCTCATCTTGCCGATGCCGTCCGGCATGACGTGTAGTTCGACAGCCTCCTTGATTGCGGTGTGGATTGTGGCTTCTTTGTCTACCTTGGTTGTAGTGGTACCTCCTGCCTTTTGATGTTTTAAACACCCTAAGATGCAGTGCTGTCTGTCACTTCACCCTTGCTTGAATTACTCCATCATTGTACTGGTTATCATACGTCAGATGGATTTTCTAGGAGGATTAATCGGCATTTAAACTGTCCCTAGTTTGGGTTGTCATCCTGTTAGGTGAGCATAACTCTTGGCTGCCTGTCTCACTGCTTACGCAGCTGTAGGGATTTTTCTCATGTCGATGCTTGGAGCACTGTCTGTGGATCACTCCCTTTTTTCTTTGGACTGATTGTGTCAATTGTTTAAAAATAATATTTTGTTCAAATTATTCCTATTGCTTGTAGCCTTCAGCTGACAAATAATTTGAATTCTTCTTAATAAGGCTTTCAGCTGTCATTATAGCTTGTGTTGCAGTCAAGTATTCTAAAAAATGATTGTTTGAAAAAATTATTTCGTTAAATAAAGTGTATGTGTTTACTGAGCAACCAACGGCAACTGATTAGGCCCCGTCCACACCTATTCCTGTTTTCCATAAGTCCCACGTCTCAGGCTCTGCAGGGGAGCTAGGAAAATAGAATTTTACTTCAGTCAGTAACGAGACAGGAAATTCATGTGACCACATTATAGTTCAGAATATTTTAATAAATGTAGTATTTTCCTACCGTAGAAGTTACTTTTTACAGAAATTGGAAAAAGGCAGGGGAGAGTAAGATACTGCGAACAGTTAGGTAATAGGATTATTTCCATGAAAATCGAAAGGGAACCAGTGGCACACGTAGTAAGTTAGGTATAAGATGGAGAGATAGGGAAGGTGTTCGAGGATACTGAAAGCGTAGTTCAGTATACAAACGGATATGAAAACAGAATAATCCTGGGTGACTGTAACGTCATACACGCAGAAGGAATATATTACGGAGCTACGGAAATATAAGAGCTCGGTAGCGAGATTGAGAGAAGAAAAAGAGTGATTGAAATCTGCAAACAAAATTCTGTTAGTAATAGTGAATGCACTGTCCACAGCCACGAGAGGAGGAGATATACACGAAAAGTCCCGGAAACGAGGGAAGCTTCCAGCTAAATCACACCATGGCGCGACAGCGAATCCATAAGGGGATACTGGAGTGTAAAGTGATCACATACAGATTCATACCACAATTTAGTAATGATGGAGAGTGGATTGAAGATTAAGCGAATCAACCAGAAGAATCAATGTGGAAATAAGTCGGATACTGTACTACTAAGGAATGACAAACGCGTGAAATACCTTAACGCTGTAGACAGTGTGACAGTGAATTCAACCTTTGGACATACATGTACTGATTGAGAAAATATCGCAACACCAAAAAATAATTAACGTAGAGTAATGAAGTTTAAGGAATACATTTATCAAGGTAACATACGTAAGTAATTAACGTTACAGGATCACAGGTTAATGCAAAAGCGAGATAAGGCATTGAAAATGTGCAAAGCTACTACGTTAGCAACCAGTGTAACCATCAGCATGTTGAATGGAAGCATGAAAACGTGCATGCATTATGTTGTACAGAAGCCGGATGTCAGTATGTAGGATGGAATTTCATGCCTGCTGCATTTGGTCGGGCAAGACAGGAACGGTTCATACTGGTTATGGATGACGCTGGAGTTGTCACATGTGTGCTCGATTGGAGAAAGATCTGGTGATCGAGCATGCCAAGGCTACATGCCGACACTCTGTAGAGCATGCTGGCTTACAACAGCAGTATGTGAGAGTACGTATCCTGTTGGAAAACACCTCCTTGAATGGCTTCGAACGGCTCTGAACACTATGGGACTTAACTTCTGAGGTCATCAGTCCCCTAGAACTTGAAACTACTTAAACCTAACAAACCTAAGGACATCACACACATCCATGACTGCGGCAGGATTCGAACCTGCGACCGTAGCAGTCGCGCGGTTCCAGACTGTAGCGCCTAGAACCGCTCGGCCACCCTGCTGGCTTCCCTTGAATGATGTTCATGATTAGAAGCACAAGACGAAATACCAGACTTACGTATAAAGTTGCAGTCAGGCTGCGTGCGATAATCATGAGAGTACTGCTTGTCATACGAAATTACACTCCAGACCATAGCTCCACGTGTAGGTCCTGTGTGTCTAGCACGCAGACAGGATATCTGCAGGTCCTCAACTGACATCAGTCTAAATAACATTCGACCATCACTGGCACCGAGGCTGAACAACATTTATCAGGTTGTCTGGCTCGGGGCTGTCGTTGAAGTAACCGATTTATAACAGTTCGTTGTGTCACTCAGGTGCCAACTGCTGCTCAGATTGCTGCTGCATATGCAGTACCATGCGCCAGAGTCAGACATCGAACATGATGATCTTCCCTCTTGGCAGTAACACGTTGTAAGCTGGAACCCTGTCTTCTTTAGATCGTAGACTCTAGTGACCACTGCTACCAGCAATTACGTACAGTGGCCACAATCCTGCCAAGTCATTGTACAGTTTCGCTGAAGGAGCATCCAGCTTCTCGTAGCCCTCGTACACGACCTCGTTCAAACTCAATGATGTGTTGATAATGGCTTCTTTGAGTCCTTAAAGACATTCTCGACTAACATCAGCTCACCACGAACAAAGTGCTCGCCTCCATTGAAGTACGTAGTTAAAACAAACCTCATTTATAACCCCATAGTGGCGCTACTAGCTTTCAGACATAGAAACATACATACCCACTTCAGTTTATGCCGCACAACTCTTTCTCGGTGATGCGATTTTTTCCTTCATTGTAGAAACAAAGAAGCTATCTGCAAAGCATCCTTGAGGATGTTCAATGAAAGAAGAATGTAAGCAATAATGTTCAGGAAATGAGAAAAAACATAATATTAAACATCCTGGCAGATTAAAACTGTCTGACCGACCGAGACTCGAACTCGGGACCTTTGCCTTTCGCGGGCAAGTGCTGTACCAGCTGAGCTACCGAAGCACGACTCAGGCCCCGTCTCACAGCTTTACTTCTGCCAGTATCTCGTCTCCTACCTTCCAAACTTTACAGAAGCTCTCCTGCGAACCTTGCAGTTCTGCAGAGTGAAAATCTCATTGTGGATAATATTAAACACTTCAGATTGAAATAAATGGAAACAAAGGGTAAGCTGACATGTTCCAGGAAAAATGCCAAGAAGTCGAAAAAGAATGGCCATCGGAAGGACTGATTCAGCATATAGAAAGGTCAAAACATGCCTGGCAGACATTAAATACAAAGGCGTAGCTTTAAATATACAAGAGCGAATAGGTGGAGCGAATACACTCAATGCCTCTACGGGGGAGGGAGAGAGTGAGAGAGAGGAACCATGTTGACGTGATAGAAGAAGAAATTCGGTGTCGGCATGGAAGACGTAGCAGGATGAGTGTCAAAATTTTGGATGGCTTATTATCAAATAAGATGAACATCAACAAAAGAAAAACAAAGCTATTTTGTCCAAAACTGACATGGTGAGACCTTGGCTGTGTACAATTAATGTAGGTTGATTCTTACAAAGAAGAAGACAGCAACCAGCCACTATTAATAATGCTATTTATTTAAGTAAATAGCGCCGTAACGGGTTTCATCATCAGACGGCTGTTTACAAGATTCACAACATACACTTTACATAATCGTCAGTTTTCGATTTTTATTCTCCACTGTAGCGATATATTCTTGGTGTGTTTGTGCCCTACGGTAGAAAACAATGTTAGACGTGCTCTATGTGAACATAACTAACCTGTCTTTTAGTCCTTTAGTCGTGATTAAGGATGTTAATGCCAATTCATTTTATTTATTTTTGTGTTATTTTTTTGGTGTATATTTAAATTTCTGTCTGTTATATTTCATAAGCGATCAAGTGTAAAGTCCTATGTAACATTAACTGTAAATATCAAATGCTATAGCCTGATAATTAAAAACTATGGTAATCTTCAATGGAAAGATGGATAGGAAGGACATGTTAGTTTCTTAGAGGAGAAACAGTTGTGTTTTGGGGAAGGGAAGTAGTTTCTTTGTGATACTCAAAAGTTGGAGGGGATCGAAGGATTGTTACAATGGAAGCAGTTTTTGAAGGTCAGCGATGATCAGAATGAATAAATTCCCAGAGAAGGTTGTAATGAGTCATTAAATTTTACTATTAAAAGTCATTGTCTTAAACTTTCGCAGCGAGAAGAGAGCCTGATGAGGGAGAAGACGGAAGAAAGATAAAGGGAAGAACGAAAGAGCGAAATATAGGAATATTTTTCAAGAGAGTAGACTCAGCTCATCGGCAGTGGACGAAGAAATCAACTAATCAGAAGAACAAGCATTGTGCAGGTTCTCGTCTGGAAAATAGCAGTGACTGTGCGCGGAGTAAATAACAGCAATTGTTTTGATTGGTAGATGGAAAGAGCCGGTGACGTATGGCGACAATGAACGCTACAAAAGAAAGTGAGTGGTGAGCAGCCTTGATGCTAAAGAAGATGAAAAGGCGTCCAGTAATTTAGTTGGAAGTGAAAATTTGAATAAGCCGATGCCACGCCACATAAATAAAAGACTGCGTAGGCGTCCATAATTGCCTACTGAATCCAACCGGATATTCTATCTTTTATGCCGTCAACATATTTTTGGGACAGCTATTTTGAAGGATAATATTGTTTATTTAATTTTTCACTGCTTGAACTAAAGGCGCAGTCTCACATTGTCAACTTCTGAGGTCAGCGAAAACATCTACGGAATTAGAAGTCAGAGATTTTCTCCAGCTGCCTCCATCACTACAGCCTCAGGTGAGGAGAAAACTTCGACCATAGATACTAGTAGACTGGCCTTCCTGTGCAGAAGCTGTAGGACTGGTGTGGCTCCAACATAAACCACGTGACTGTTGGCAAAACGTGGCGAGATTTCAGGTCAGCGTTCTGCCATCTTATGTTTGTATCGTATTTTACCCACATTTCTCAGTTGACTGTCAAACGCTTCCAACAAAAATTACTTTTTTATTTGCGAAAAATTATGTCAGAACTACATTTGACCTGGATATGTTCACAGTACCATATATAAAATCTAACAAATACATCGAACGCCCCTCTGGTGGGCAGCGGGACGAAATTACTATAAACTATCAATTAAAGTAAAAGGTTGTTAAAATTCTTTTAAACAGTAAGAGTGGGCTCGTGTCAAAACTTTAAACATTGGATTCGCCGTGTTTTAAGCTCTAGTCACTCGTAAAAGAAAATGGGATATGGGAATTATGTCAACTATAGGTGCCAAAATTGTCGACTTTAGGAGGTGGTCCATTTTAGAGTATCAATTTTAAGTGCACTTCAAAGGTTCAGTTCCTACTATTTTTACAAAGGTTTAAACTATCAGTTAAAAAATGATATTTTGGATGAAAGGTGAGGCTTAGAAGTTTCAGAAAATAGTTTTGGAGCCTACTTTATTTAATAGCATTAGAAGGTAGAAAAAAATTCTCTTCGTGTGTCAACTACAGGTGCCCTTACTTTATTATAATTTCACTCGTATATACAAAAAGGCGCGTATCTGCAGATGGCTTTAAGTTTTACCGTTTCAGGGCCTGTATCCAAAGCTGGCTTCGGTTTTCATCCTTAGGGAACCTATGAATAGGAACGAGAAACAGTTATACTTACTTCTGTAAC
Organism: Schistocerca gregaria; assembly: GCF_023897955.1. Taxonomy (NCBI): domain Eukaryota; kingdom Metazoa; phylum Arthropoda; class Insecta; order Orthoptera; family Acrididae; genus Schistocerca; species Schistocerca gregaria. The sequence continues at coordinate 291,835,449 of NC_064927.1, forward strand.
CGAATTATCCCAGATTCTTTCCAAGGTGTAATATGAGTCTGACTTTAAAATTAAAGTGTTGAAAGTGATGCCTGTAAAGTAAGACTCATATTACATTTTGGAAAGTATCTGGGATAATTCGGTTACAGAAATAAGTATAACTGTTTCTCGTTCCTTGTGTGCTACTACTCTATTTCAAGTGTCAAAAACATATATAAGTCACATCAGCAGATTTCAATAAACGCATCTGCACTATCATAGAAACTCTTACACGTGAAATGTAATGCCATTTCCCCCGACAAAACGCAGAGTACAGCCATAAGCGCAACACTAAACAACCATGTTTTGCCAACATTCACGTGACTTTAGCCCAGAGATGTTGGAGCCACGAAAATGACGTCAAGGCCAGTCTATTATATTTATGGTCGAAGAGAGAAAAGCAGTACATCTCTCGGCGGCCACTTTCACAACAAAATGACGAGTATGTATCAGTGTCGGTGAACTAACACGCTACTGATAGTATTTAAGTACAGATAACAGCAAAGTACTTCGGAACAGTGTCAGTTATTCTTAAAATTAATAATAAAACTAAATACTTCCTTGCAGAGAATGTTGGGATGTTACAATCAATTCTTCTGGATTACAAATATAAAACTGAAGTATAAATGAGAGTTCAGTGGACAACTGTTTCAATTAATTAATTGCTGATTCCTTAATACAGCTTCAATAGATATGACACTGCTTATACATTTGTAACTTACGTTAATAAACTTGCAATAGCGATATTAATAGAAAGTAAATTAGCCCAAGTGGACACAAAGTCCACTTTCAACTACCTAAATGTAAACAATCGTTTGTGTAGTTTTATACTGGTATCTGTCTATGAACGAGTGACTGTGTGTACTCTGATGTGAGAGAGAAAACTGCAGGAAGAGATTGGTGCTGAACGTCCCATCGACAACTAGATTATTAGAGATGAAGCACAAGTTCGGGTTTCGTAAGGATGGAGAAGGAAAGCGGCCGTTTCCTTTCAGAGGAATCATTCCGGCATTTATCTTCAGTGATTTAGGAAAGTCACGGAAAAGGTAAATCATGATGGTAGGACGCGGGTTTCAAATGCCATGCTGCCGAATGCGAGTCCAGTGTGCTAACCACTGCACTAACCCGCTCGGCAAATTTGCGAACTTAGATCTACAGTTGATTAACAAGTCAAGAAGTGGGATTTTACCACATATTAGTCCACAGCAGACATTAGTTCAACTCTAACTTATTCTGATGGAATAGTAGCCATTGAAGAGATAATTCTTCGAGAATTAGTTACCTACAGTAACAACGATGGATGAATTCAATGTCCTGTCGACAGTGCAACCATTAGAGACGGAGCACAAGCTTCTATTACGAAAGGATAAGGAAGGAAACCGGCAGTGCCGCCTGTAGGGATTTAGAAAAATCATGGAAAACCCAAACCTGTTTGGCCAAACGGAGATTTGAACCATCGTCCTCATGAAAATGAGTCAATTGCGCTAACCACTGCGCCACATTCCTCAGCAAGTATAGAAGCGGTTTATACCTTCATAGAGAAAAAATGGTTCATATGGCTCTGAGCACTATGAGACTTAACTTGTCAGGGCATAAGTCCCCTAGAACTTAGAATTACTTAAACCTAACTAACCTAAGGACATCACACACATCCATGCCCGAGGCAGGATTCGAACCTGCGACCTTAGCGGTCGCGCTGTTCCAGACTGTACCGCCTAGAAATGCTTGGCCACTCCGGCCGGCTTCATAAAGAAATAAGAGTGTTGAGAGCACTAATAGACATTCGTATTTAACCATTTTATACCTTCATATAAGATTCCAGCTATATATTACCTATTGGTATCTGTAAATTGCTGTGTCCATAGTTGAAACAAGGTTGTTGGGCAAACTTGTACACACCAGACATTTATTAAAAGAATAAAACATCAACGCTTTTATTCACAATGCGTAACGAATAATAAAATGCATCCATAACTTTGGATCACTGTGAGTCTCAGTCCCAATACGCCTCTGACATACTAATCACAGAACATACTTTGTACAGCAGTAAGGTCGAACAATGACCGCAGTAGTCTCACTGCAAGTGTTCCGAGATCTTGGGTGAGGGGAGAAGCTCAGTCTGCGGCGTCTTAAAAAGTAGACGGCAGCGTACTATGGTGACGTCCGTAACCCCACCCGAGAAGCCCACGAAAAAGACAGGCCGCGGTGCGTACGCCAAGAAGGTAAACCTGAATTCGCTCGCTTGCTCGGCTCAGCAGACAAAAATGCGTTTCAAAACGCGTTAACTCTCAGCTGGGTGGGTACGTACTAACGAGAATGACATCTGCTACTTGAATCTGCTATTATGAAGTCTTGCTGATTAACACTACTAAAACAAAATTTAGTTTCAGATCAATACTCGGTATAAATGGTATAACGGCTTGGTTGTAGGATTTAATCTCTGGGGCTTAAGAGTTCTCATTTCATACAAGAAGTGGCGCCTTGTGCGACTGATAATCATTTTGGCATGATTCTAATTTAATGTATCCCAGTACAGCCGTAACAAATTATAGGTAGGCTATGAACCTCTCATCATCGTAGAACCAATTACAGTAAGACTGCATAATAGCAGATTCCACTAGAAAATGCAGTTATCGTTTTTTACGCGTTAACACGTGTAGAAACGTAGACTGTCTGCAGAGTTGACCGAGCGAGGTGGCGCAGTGGTTAGCACACTGGACTCGCATTCGGGACGACGACGGTTCAAAGCCGCCTACGGCTATCTTGATGCAGGTTTTCCTTGATTTCCCTAAATCGTTTCAGGCAAATGCCGAGTTGGTTCCTGTGAAAGAGCACGACCGATTTCCTTCCCCATCCTTCTCTAACCCGAACTTGTACTCCGTCTCTAATGATCTCGTTGTCGACGGGACGTTAAACATTAATCTCCTCCTCCTCGTCTTCCTCTGCTGAGTTGAGGGAGCGAGCGAGCAAACGCTGGCCTGCCTTCGTTATGTACTGGTACGCGCCGCGGCCGGTCTTTCTCGTAGGAATGACGAGCACTATGGATAGCGTGAGTCGCTGTTGCACCTATTCGCCACCAGTTAATTTGACGGGTCTTCTGTAGAGATGCGGACAACGCCGCGCATGCTGTCCAGATGCGTGCGTCCTGACATACTTTGTCGCTGGAGTCCGTCTGCGGCCGACCGCTCCGTTCAATTGCCCGAAACGCGGGTATTCGACTTCAGTTGTACCGCGATCTGCCATCGAGGCCCGCGGTTCGTTTGGGTACTCGGTCGAACCCCAAAGTCCACAGGACTCGGTGCAACAGGGAAACAGACAGCGCTGGAAAGAGAGGAATAACGGGCCACACACGGATGGCTTTCTGCTACTGGCCAGAACCGCCGAGCAGTCTTGCGGATATTTTTGACTGATTCGATTTCATTTTTTTGTCTATTAATTTATTTCCTTTTTCAGATATAATATAATGAAGTTCAGTTTACAATTTAGAATTCACAAAAATTTTGATAAATCTACAATATTTCTTTTTCTAGAATTTACTATTGAGATTTGATTTTCTTAAATGAGCATTGTCACTGCTACTTTGTGGCCGAACATTACATTTCTTGAAGTCACCTATATAACAAGAAAATGAATAGTTACACTACTAGTTACATGAGTATCATTTCACTGCAAACTTAGCGCTGTAACTGATGGAGAGGAGGGAGTCGTGGGTCTCGTTCTATTTGAGCTAGGAACACGGGATGGACCAGTGGCCATTTGCATAGCCATTTCAGCGTATGTCTTAATATAGCTATTTTACATTATGCAGTATGTTAAGCATGATTTGGTAGCAAGGCAAACTGTGCGAATCTATTAATTCCTTTAAAAAAATGTTGATTGGGCGAAGATAATGCTCAGCTAATGACACTATTAGTATACGCAGCGTTCGGATTTCACGTGCAAAAAGGGCACCCTGAAATAAATCAGGACTGGAGTGAGACTGATGGTTGAAATTGGGTGCACCGGTCTACCGGATCTTGGGAAAAGATAAGTTTTAACAGTTTGAAAAAATCTTGCTTCATTTAGATTTTACGTCCGAAAAACGCGTGTTTCTGGGAGGTTTTTGAAGCGAGCCGCTTCTATACCTTTACGAAGTGTTTCAAATTTTGCACGAGGCTACAGAAATCGACAAAGTCAAAATAATTTTTTTTATCTAATAATTTTTGTACGGTACGTGGTTTAAAGCCAAGCTAAATCTACCACATAAAATTCACTCTTACGGAACTAAACGCGTAGAAATGGTTTAAAGTTTGTCAAATAAATAAAAAATGCATTCTTACCATAAACTGATAACTCGCTTTCAAAAATCTGGCTTCATTCGACTTTACGTGTAAAAAAACATGGTTTTGTGAGTTCTTTTTAGGCGCCACTTTTATGTTTGTTACTGGTGCGAATCGGTTGAAATTTTTTAAGAAGGTAGACAAGTCTGTATCTGTCACCACGATACAAGCAACATTCTTTGAAAGACAATAAAAAATCCTGTGCCGGATCATTCGTCGCCCCTGTTAACAAAAATCTACATCAGTTTCCAAGCTATGGAGTTCTAATGTCAAAATTACGGTAGAGAAAAATCGTATACCAAAATGAAAACTGCTCGTGTCGTTGCACAAAAAAAAGGCGAATATGATCTGGACGGAGTTAAGGATGTAAAAGAAGGGTCTAGCTTTTCGACTTATCTGGAACTTGAAACATAAATAAATCGAAACGTCGTAACATATTCGCGCTTTTTTACGGGTAAACCATACTTTCCAAGCTTAGTGCGTAATCTCAGACCCAACCCTGTTACATGTATGATGAGGGGTGTAAGAACAAATACACAAATTAATCTGCTTCTAGAGCTTGGGATGCATGTAGATAGAAAGTATCCGAGAGTGGGGGTGGATCTGTAATAAGAAGCGTCCAATTATGGGATATTATATGACATGACAAAATGAATCATGTTACTTTACTTGAAACGAAGCATTACACTCATGACATTGGTACTAATGCTAACAAGTAAGAAAGCGCGAATATGTCAAGATGTTTTGACTTAAACGTCTCTGAAGCAGACAGATACGTCTAAAAGCTTGGCTCAAATGGCTCTGAGCGCTATGGGACTTAACATCTGAGGCCGGCCGCCGTGGTCTTTAGGTTCTAGGCGCTCAGTCCTGAACTGCGCGACCTCTACGGTCGCAGGTTCGAATCCTGCAACGGGCATGGATGTGTGTGATGTCATTAAGTTAGTTGGGTTTAAGTAATTCTAAGTTCTAGGGGACTGATGACCGTAGAAGTAAAGTCCCATAGTGCTCAGAGCCATTTTTTGAACTTAACATCTGAGGTCATCAGTCCCCTGTAATGCACTGCCGTTCTTAGTATATGGAAAGTCTTCCTCGAACCCACACCATATTTCCTTGGTTGTGCAATATGTGAATCTGTGAGTAAATGTGTCCTTTTTGCTACATTTCACACAATTGGGCGAATCGGTTAGGTGCATAGTATGTTGCTTACCGCGTACCAGAATGTTTCATTGGCATCCTTATGACACGCTAACCTCGTATCTGTTGTTAGTTGACGGTTAGTAATATTTTTCCCGGACGTCAAACCCAATTGAAAATAGTGTGCTTGTTCTGAATTCTGTTTGGAATTGTTGTTCTTGTGAAGCGGCCGTGCCATTCTCCTACAGTGCACATTTTATCGCTACGACTTACGTAGCTACTGTCAATAGTTGCCTGTTTCTAATACACTTTCAGGTTGATACAATGTCGAGAAGATTTTATGTTGGACGATGCTCAGAATAAAACTGTGTTTGTCTCCTGTGGTTTGTACCCTACATCATATGCTTCGCGAAAGAAAAGTCACACAAAATTGACGAAAAAATGCGTGGCTCTCAGGCAACGTACCAGCCATGCTTCATAGTCTCTACGATACTGAATCTGACAAGTACAAGAATTACTTGAGAATATGTCACTGCAGTTTTGACCCACATGCAGGTAAGTCCATTTCATTTTTGTTAGCGCTCTATAACTAATGCAGAGCGTCCGGAAAGCAAATTGTGATTCGGTGTGTTCTGTCGAGATTCTTTAATAGGTGGTTGATCCGACATTTCAATGTGCATGTCCTCTCCCTTGGCAGTTCCCCCCCGATGATCCGAGTGGGGGACTATTCCGGAATCTTTTGCCGATGGAGAGATCATCATGACACACAGGTGGCATGTCCTGTAGATACACATTACGTTTCTTAAATGCAGTGGTTCTTCATCCTCTTGCCGTTGATCATTGCTGATTCTTCCGCCTTTAGGGGCGGTTTCCCACCCCTAGGACAAAAGAGTGCCCTGAACCTCTGTCCGCTCCTCTGCCCTCTTTGAAAAGGCAGTTGGCAGAATGGGGGGTGACTTCTTATGCCGGAAGTCTTCGGCCGCCAATGCTGATTACTAATAAAAATTTTAGCAGTGGCGGGATTCGAAGACGTTTTGATTATGACTCAAAGACGCTACCTCTTTTTTTTAATTTTTTTTAGGCTGTGGTCATATCCCGAGGCCTGACCAAAGTGTCCTTCTCGTCCGTAAAGGTATCAGGGATGGTGAGGGAAATCAGTTATGGAAACTGTTTTCTATTTTTATTTATTTATTCTTAAATGTAAGGTCCACCTAACGTTTAGGAATTTCATATTCCGCATGTGTAAGTGACAAGATTCCGAGATTTTACGCGCAACATCCTACAACGATATTCAGTTCAAAAATAAATGAACAATGAAAGTTTTTTAATTAATATCATCACTTTAAAGAAAATGGTTAACTCTTGCAACTGGACCTTGTCAGTAAACCTTGTTCCTATTGTTGCCCGTAGCCACATCTTGTTCATATTAACATTCTGGGGCACGTAAAGGGCAGGAAAACTGTTTGAATACACTGCAAAAGTTGTGATGTAATGTTATTATAGAAATAAGTCCAACGATATGATACAAAGACTTTTATAACTGCTTCTTTTGCAAATGCTTCATACAGAACTGTTGGTACTTACTGATTATTAATTCTTCACTTAATTAAATGTAATTAGCAATCAAAATTGTTCTGACAGCAGTAATATCCTTATCGTAATAGCAAAAAATTAATCTAATCATTTCATTTTCAATGAACACATTAATAATGATTCTTCAAACTGGTTTGGCTCATTTAAATTATATTTTACATGTGGAGCACAGGAAATTTCGGACTTTGTCTTTGAGTGTCAACCCTTTACAATCGTCATGCACATATTTCATATATTTTTTGCAAAGTTTCGTGTCGAATATCCCGTCTTCACAGCATACGTGACAAAACCAGCCAACCTCTTGCAACATTTTCTTAGACGCAGAGCTGCTGCTTGCTTCAGCCGAGTCTTTATTTTTGCATTTTTTCTTCTGAATATTCTTTAGTGATAGTAAAATTTTTTGCGACTTGTATCTTTGTCGGACCCAGTGCTTTCGCTGGTATCAATTTTCCTTTGATTCTGTGTGAACAGTGCCTTACAAACGACTTGCGCCTTGTAATTTAATGCCTTCTTCCATGGTGTTTTTTTTTTTTCTTCAGCTCTGGGGTTGGCAAAATTTCCTTGAAAGAACAATCGATATCTTTAGCTGCGTCACTATCTTAAAGACTGGAGTCACATGAAGTATCCTATACTGAATATGCCTCACCTTCTGATGAACCGGAATCAATGGACTGTCCCGGGTGGCAAATGGTCTTCCCATTCTGGCTTGCGTCGCTTTTCTTTGAAAAGCATCGTGGGAGAAATAACCTGTCCAATAGCATTCCCACATATGACAATGGTAACATTTTCCCCATGCTCTGCGACAAGAAGGTGCAAGCGTTTCTCATCTTTCTTCGCTAAAACTTCAGGAGACTTGTGGAGTGAGAGGCGACATACCTTTTCGTCCATATTGTAGATAAGTTGGGATTTGTCAAATAACTACAATTTGGACAAGACCGTTTTCAGTTACTGAAAATGATCACTTACAATAATCTTGTTCAGCTTTGCAGCTCTTCCTGGATGCTAGTCTTGTGCTGTCCTGCTTGCAAAGTCTGGGTGTCTTTGTGGGAACAGCTTGAGCAATCTGCGTCCAACCAATCTCTTCGTCTCATTAAAAGGATTCTGCAAACTATCCTTTCCACAGTATACATATAAACATTTTCTGAGCACTTTTGCTGTAATTGGACACCCAACTTCAGCGTATCGAAAAATTCTTTGGCAAAAGTTCTCTTTCCTGAGCGTTGTCTAAACAATATTTTCGTAGTAAACTTTAGGTTGTTAGTCCAGAACTTATGTGATTGCGTAACGTACATCGAGGAATCCTGTAGGTTTCCGAAGCGGCTCTGACAAACATCCCTTCAACAACAGCTACCATAGCTTTTTTAAAATTATCTGCATCCCATGTCGCTCTTTTTTCTGTGGCTCTATCTATTAACAAACATTTCCAATAAGCCTGACGTTCCTGAATCAGTGCTGTAAAACTGTGATTATATATTTTTAAAGCACCGTACTTCAATTAAAGCTACTAGAAATTATTGATCTAAATGCAGAACGCCATATCAAAAAGATTACCAAGAAGGAATTTAAAATGTTTTCTTTTGACTTTTCTTGCAACGACCAAAAAATAGCTCAGTAAAACATAATTAACATAAAATAATTTAGATTTAATTTAGAGACAGTGAATACGTGTTGCATGAGTTTTCCCAGGATAAGCTAAAATTAACTATGCATTGTCGGTATGCACAACTCTATACAACAGCGTGCCTTATAAAGCCCGCCCAGGCTTGTTTGGAGCGCCACGAATGAGCCTTATTGGGAACAACCAGTTCCAAACTCGTGTGTGTTTATTGTTTAAAAAGAAACATTATTAGGAAGATAACGCCACTATCTTAACATATCATAATTTTTTGTTCATAAGTATATATTTACCAATAAAAATGCTTCATAACCGAAACGATTGCAATAGATGAAACGTACGGTGAAAATAAGAAGCAGCCCTCCTCAGTTGAACGCTGTAGCACAACTGAACATAACATGGATTCCTACACATTTTTCCTCTCCGCCGGTGTGCCCCAGGGCTCCGTCCTCTCCCCTCTTCTGTATCTCTTGTATACGGCGGACATGCCGCCGCCTTCACCCCCCATTCACCTTCTCCAGTACGCCGATGACACTGCTTTCCTTGGCCTTGCCCCCACCCTGCAGCGCTCCCAACACCTTCTCCAATCCCATCTTGACCGGTTCACCGCTTGGTGCAGCCAGTGGTTGCTTAAGGTCAATCTTGCCAAATCCCAGGCAATCATAGTAGGCAAAACCACTCCTTCCTTCCAACACCTCGACTTCTACATCACCATATATAGCAGTCCTATCGCCCTCACCCCCACCCTTAAATAACTTGGTGTCACCCTTGACTGTCGCCTCTCCTGGACCTACCACCTCCGGACGATCCAAGCCAAGGCACGCTCCCTCCTCTGTCTCCTCAAACTCCTCTCTGGCCGAACTTGGGGTCTGGATCCCTCTACCATCCTCCATACCTATATCCTTTGCTACACCCACACTGCCTGGATCTCCACTCCCCTTACCTTTTACAAATCCCTTCAGATCCTGGAACGCCATGCTCTTCGCCTCGCCTACCACATCCGTCTCCCCTCCCCCATGAGAATCATGTACGACCTAATTCCCTTCCCCGACCTCCTCCTTTTCCTCGAACGGATATGGATCCTCTACACCTCCTGCAAACTCAATCCTCCTCACCTGCTGGACTCTCCCATCCTCTCCTGCCCCAGTCCGATGCTGCGCCTGTACTTTCATGTCCCACCTGCTCTCCATCTCTCCACTCTCCACACCCTCTCCCAAGGTGGCTTCCGCCAGATCCCCCTCCCTGATGATGCCCTCCTCCCTTCCATCAACCCCTCCTACCAACTTTGATCCTCCCTCCCCTCTTCCTGTGTTTGTTTCCTTTGGGCACCCTCTCTCCCTTCTCTCCCCCTTCCCTCCCTCCTCCCTTTCTCCCGACTCCTCCCCTGGGCTTCACCTACCCCCACCCCTCTACTCCTCCTCCCATCTCCTCTGCCATTGGCATCTCTGCTCTCCCCTCTCCCTCCCCCTCACCCCTCTTCACCTCTTGGCAGGTCCGCGGACTCGCACACGTTATGTGGACATTCGCGCGCCAGAGATCATCGCCATCAGTTTCTGATGTGTGTGCCGTTGTGTTTGTGTTAGTGTTCACCGTCACACTCCTACGTTCACCTGTGCCGTCGAATCATCAGTGTTTGTGCGCCGTGCCAATGTGTTTCAGTGTAATTTTCATCAAGTGTGAACAGCTCCGTATTTTGTATTTTTGTATGTCTACTGTTTTTTACCTGTCACTTTAACTATTATGTATCTTCTTACTGTTTTTTATCAATGGAAAATCGAAAGCTGAAGAGCAGCGTACAATGCTGCTGCCAGCTTACCTTTGTATCTACACTCCTGGAAATGGAAAAAAGAACACATTGACATCGGTGTGTCAGACCCACCATACTTGCTCCGGACACTGCGAGAGGGCTGTACAAGCAATGATCACACGCACGGCACAGCGGACACACCAGGAACCGCGGTGTTGGCCGTCGAATGGCGTTAGCAGCATTTGTGCACCGCCGCCGTCAGTGTCAGCCAGTTTGCCGTGGCATACGGAGCTCCATCGCAGTCTTTAACACTGGTAGCATGCCTCGACAGCGTGGACGTGAACCGTATGTGCAGTTGACGGACTTTGAGCGAGGGCGTATAGTGGGCATGCGGGAGGCCAGGTGTACGTACCGCCGAATTGCTCAACACGTGGGGCGTGAGGTCTCCACAGTACATCGATGTTGTCGCCAGTGGTTGGCGGAAGGTGCACGTGCCCGTCGAACTGGGACCGGACCGCAGCGACGCACGGATGCACGCCAAGACCGTAGGATCCTACACAATGCCGTAGGGGACCGCACCGCCACTTCCCAGAAAATTAGGGACACTGTTGCTCCTGGTGTATCGGCGAGGACCATTCGCAAACGTCTCCATGAAGCTGGGATACGGTCCCGCACACCGTTAGGCCGTCTTCCGCTCACGCCCCAACATCGTGCAGCCCGCCTCCAGTGGTGTCGCGACAGGCGTGAATGGAGGGACGAATGGAGACGTGTCGTCTTCAGCGATGAGAGTCGCTTCTGCCTTGGTGCCAATGATGGTCATATGCGTGTTTGGCGCCGTGCAGGTGAGCGCCACAATCAGGACTGCATACGACCGAGGCACACAGGGCCAACTCCCGGCATCATGGTGTGGGGAGCGATCTCCTACACTGGCCGTACACATCTGGTGATCGTCGAGGGGACACTGAATAGTGCACGGTACATCCAAACCGTCATCGAACCCATCGTTCTACCATTCCTAGACCGGCAAGGGAACTTGCTGTTCCAACAGGACAATGCACGTCCGCATGTATCCCATGCCACCCAACGTGCTCTAGAAGGTGTAAGTCAACTACCCTGGCCAGCAAGATCTCCGGATCTGTGCCCTATTGAGCATGTTTGGGACTGGATGAAGCGTCGTCTCACACGGTCTGCACGTCCAGCAAGAACGCTGGTCCAACTGAGGCGCCAGGTGGAAATGGCATGGCCAGCCGTTCCACAGGACTACATCCAGCATCTCTACGATCGTCTCCATGGGAGAATAGCAGCCTGCATTGCTGCGAAAGGTAGATATACACTGTACTAGTGCCGACATTATGCATGCTCTGTTGCCTGTGTCTATGTGCCTGTGGTTCTGTCAGCGTGATCATGTGATGTATCTGACCCCAGGAATGTGTCAATAAAGTTTCCCCTTCCTGGGACAATGAATTCACGGTGTTCTTATTTCAATTTCCAGGAGTGTATATTGGTATGAAAATTACAATAAAGGGGAAAAATGTGTTTCATTCACGATGCTCTCCTGACACTTCGTCATCGAGGAACGTCATCACGCATGTTGTATGTTATTCCACCGATAATCGGACATGTTCTTGTCAACTCAGTCAGTGGGTATCTTCTCTTACCTGTTGATGATCCAGCTGCGTGAAGGGTCCCGTAGGGCACTCCTTAAGTAATTAGAACAATACTGTCCATGTTTTGGGTTCCGTACAATCTTGCAATGACGTTCTTGTATATAGTTCCAGAAGTACAATACATCTTAAGGTCCATCGTGCGATAAGTATTTACCGTATGCCCATGGACTCACATGAATGCGTTGATTTTGGTGCGCGGGAAACACTGTTCGACCGGATATAGTAGAAGTCGAGGTGTGATGTGTTCCGGAGTTAGCTGTAGAAAATACAACAAAATTTGTCACACCAAGCCTCATACGTCTTCTGCCGCGCCACATGTGAGACGGTAGTCGTCCGTGTCCGGTACTGCACAGTCTGGATATAGAGGCGAGTCCGCCATATTTATCTTTTGGAGGCGTGATCGGATGATGTGTTTAGCGTTGACTGTGATGTGTCATGTAGATCGGGCATCCGTAACCGAGCGTATCGTCCGCCACACCACCTTCAAAGTGAGGGTGTTTGGCCTCCACGATGTTTGGTGGGAGCTTCTGCTCTAGAACGCGATATATCCCGCGCCAACGCCTGTTTCGTCGGTGGTACTGCGATACAGACATACCTGTGTTCAATGTAAAAGCGACAGAAGTTGTAGAAGGGTGGGAGTAAGTCTTGCGTCGTCAGTGGGGGCATAAGGGAGGACGGAGCTAAGGACTCCAGCAGCAAACCTGTCAAACGTTCCAAGTGGTGGCGCCACAGATTGATGTGTGAGATGACAAACAGAGCCACCGCTCTGTCGTGGACATGGACAAGGCCAAGACCTCCCCTTTCTGGGGAAAGGGTCAGTGACTCATAACTGACTTTAAAGAGCATGCCTTTACTGATGTAGACTCCCAATGTTGCTAATAGACTGTGAGCCATCAGTAACGGTATTGGAAGGACAGGCGCTATTTGTGGAAGTCGCGATACGAGTTAAACATGAACGAAGTGCGTCCTCTGAAGATGTCGAGGGTACGCAGACGAAGGTCGGAGATCTGGGCCCGAATTTGTCGTAAAAAAGCAGAGATAATAAACGGCCACAGTGCACCGTATGTCAACGTGAAACACTATTCGGAGACATTTGATAGTGAAACTTCCTGGCAGATTAAAACTGTGTGCCCGACCGAGACTCGAACTCGGGACCTTTGCCTTTCGCGGGCAAGTGCTCTACCATCTGAACTACTCAAGCTGTGAGACCGGGCGTGAGTCGTGCTTCGGTAGCGTAGATGTTAGAGCACTTGCCCGCGAAAGGCAAAGGTCCCGAGTTCGAGTCTCGGTCGGCACACAGTTTCAATCTGCCAGGAAGTTTCACATCGCTGCAGAGTGAAAATCTCATTCTGGAAACATTTGATAGTGCCGTTAAGCTGTAGGGGGACGACACCTGCTAAAGTCAACCCTTCTCCTACGGGCATGACGACCGATTTGGTGACGTTGTGGTAATCCATTCTAGTGCACGAGCCATCGTCACGATTGCGGAGTAACAGAACTAGGTTGTCTGCATATTTTCTACAGCGAAATGTGACGTCACGTGAGTCCGGTGAGACTTTTACGGAGGCTACAGAGGAGCGGTTCCAGGGCCAGAGCGTAGAGTAACGTCGACAGGCGGCAGCTTTGACACACCGATCTGAAAATCGGGATGGACTGCGTGAGGCGCCAGTTAAAGGGCACCTTGGAAACCACCCCTCGGAAGAGGCGCATGATGACGTCTGTGAGTTGCTGTGGGTACTGCATGTGTTGGAGAATGGATATAGGTACGAGTAATCCAATCGATCGAAAGCTTGGCTAAAATGTAGTAATGCGACGTGTCCTCACTACAGCTAGTATGGCACGGTATCGACACAATGATGTGTGGATGTTATTGATACCCCATAGGGAAACCTGATCTGGTGAGACAACGTGGGGCAGGGTCGGTCGTATACGGTTTGCCAATAGACTGTTGAATATCTTCATGTCGCAGTTGACGAGTGTTAGCGGGCGGTAATCTTGTATTCGAGCGCCACCTTTAGGTTTGTGAACCCGTATAACTATACCTTCTACGTGAGGTGCATAAGCTGCCGGCAGATGTCTGTCAGCTTGGGAACCAGTAAATACTGGGAAGTTCCATATAACTCCATAGGGAGCCCGTCGCGGCCAGGAGACTTGTTCGCCGCTCCTTTACCGATGACGTCGATAACTTCGTCTTCCGTAATGTCGTTCGATAATTCAGTTTGCAAATCTTTTGGGACAATGCCATAAACCAGTCGTGAGGCTTCTGCCACCGTTGTCTGGTCGACACATTGAGCAGAATAAGGTCGTATGTAATGGTCGAAGAAGGCTGCACCAAGATCGCGTTGTGTAGTGTGGCGACGGCCATCCTCAGTGGTGACGGCCTGTATCAGCGCCCTTCGCAGTTTTACGTTCTCGAGTGACATGGTACATTGGGGGTCGTTCTGTTGTGAGTCTGTCATGTGTTCGCGTACGGACGATCGTCCCTTCTAGGTGTCGGCGCATATGCGCTACGATCTGTGACTTCGCACGCTGTACTGTCATCTGTTGTTCCAGTGTGCGTGGCAAGGAGGCACATTGGCGAAGGACGATGAAACAAAAATCGAGTGTCTGCCGCCTCCAAGCAGCGGTCTCACGACCATGCGCAATAAAGGTCCTCCATAGGGCCGGAGTTTAACCACCAACTGAACGATGTAGGATACTTCGGGAGGTGGTGGATGCACGAACTCCACGTGTCCTCGATGGCGCATCGACAACCCGGAGAAGCAAGATGAGCAAGGCGTAACATCCAGGGATGTCGGCTGCGCCACACCCGTTGGCAACGAAGGGTGACGGAACATATATAAGCCCTGTGATCAGGAAAGGCTACTGGCCACATCTCCGCATGGCTGCGAGAGAACGAAAGATGTAAATCCTATCGATGCGACTAGACGAGTGACTCTTGAAATGCGAAGAAGAGCGATCGGTCGCGACGGCGATTCGTTCCGGAAGGGGCGTACACATTGATAAGTTGGACGCCTAGCACCGTTACGACCATTCCTCTAGCGCTGGGCAGATATCGTACTTCGTCCACCTCTAGGCCCTCCCTGAGGAGAACTGCAACTCTGCTGTTAGTTAACGAGACGTGGGACACGAGCCATATAACCGTACATACCCTGGAAAATGGCTACGAAGACTTCTTGGAGAAATACAATGTCAACCTCTGCTGCACTGAGCATATCTTGGGGCAGCGACAACTTCGTAGGAGTTCGAATGGTCGCTAACCGGTAGGTCTGTAGACGCGTCTCCTGCAATGGGGACACCGTCAGCGTCGCCGTAAAAGTTGGGGTCTGTGATATGCATGCCACGTCCGCGCGGTCATCTGTTTCTACTCGGGAGGGACCGAAGTGGGGGAGGAGAGACCTTTCCCCTCATCCACCACAGCGAGCGTAGAATCGTCTTCAATATGGTCCGCCCAAGGTCGGTAAGTTAACAGTGGCTAAGGTAGGCCACTTGTGAACTGAATGACCTAGGGCGAATCCGCAGTTGTTTCTGGTTGAGTACTAGTGGCCGGCGCTGTGCTTGTGATCTGTTTGCCAGAGAGAGCAGGAACGGGTGTGTCGAAGTCAGAGAAAGTGACAGGTGAGGGCGATCCTGTGCCACCCATTTCTCTCGTCTCGTCGTCCGTCCGGTCATCAGCTGGAGAAGACGTCCGTTGGAGGCAATCGTCTGAGGGTGTGAAACGTCGTTTTTTGTGTTTCCTCGGTTTGTTTTCGGACGTGGGTTTCTGTGTCCGAAAGATTGTGCGGTTCCCGCATCGCATCCCCCTTAGAAAGTAAAGCAGACTTGGTACAACCCTAGTGTCGGGTTCCATTCTCTTATCCCAATCTTCTTGTGGAGTCGACGGACGGCTTTCTGCAATCTCTGTGGACTCCGTAATGGTGTTGGTCAATCCAGGACTTGCGAAGAGTGTGCATTCCAACGCTTCGTGTCTTCCAAGTGGTCTTTCTTCTGTCATGACGGTCGATCGTGTCACCCCTGCGTAATTGAGGGGGAGCGCCCCGAGAATTGGAAGTGGTACCGCGTCAATGGAATTTGTGAATCCCGACGTTAAATACACGCCGAGCGTACATGAGTCTCCTGGCAGCAACCAGAAGTAAGAGGCTGTCCATCGTACATTTCGATTGCTCGATATCCACCTATGACTAAGTAGGATGGCACGTATTTCTTTAATACAATTTTGACTTGTTGGACGCCTTTGAGGACGTGATATGTCTCGAAGATGTTCCATTTTTCGGCCACATGGCTAATCATTGTTCCATATGGGAGGAAAACTGCAGTAATTACATCCGGCTGCACTTGGAATGGGAGTTCGAAGACTCTTAGTGTGCGTAATCCTAGTCCTGCATGGTCAACGGTAACCGCCTCGATGTGAGTGTTCGCAAATCTGCTTACAACAGCGTGACATAACCCGTCATCGTCCAACATGCCGTAAATGACGTTACTTGTGATGGGTAGGTGCATACCGATGATGGGCTATGGTGATATTTGAACTTCGTCACGGATGAATCGTTCGATTTCAAAGGCTCGTGCTCTTGCGTAGTCCGACTGGAAGTTGATCTTGATGGTAGCCTTTCTGTGGGGATGACCCATAGCGACTGAATCTCAACGGACGCGATTACTAGCCGCGGCGAGGAAGTAACAACTACGCGCGCTCGGGACTCTGCGGACGAGACGTAAACAAAACGTCCTCGCCGCTCAACTCCCGAAAGCAGTCTGCCCCTAAACCCCGGTTGTTAAATATTTGGTAAGCAGCCAATACTCTGGATGATCGGTTGTGGAGGTTGTGTGATGAAATGTTATTCGCCTATTTTTCTCACTGTTCCTCCTGGCAGGATCTGCTGGTCAGTTTATGTGAAATGAAACAGAAATTAATGATTGAGGAACTTGCTTATTTCATAGAAGTTAGAATATGATGCCAGAAATATTTGTTGACTCGAAGTCTTTCTCATACATAATACTAAATACAAATATTTAAGCACAAGCAGACACCCCCCCCTCTATTACTCTCTGCACTTCTCCCCCTCTCCAACCCCAAGGGGCTCCCCAAACCACTTTGAGGAAAGGCAGATCTAACAGGTCCTCAACATTCGTTTCCATTTTCTGTATCTTATTCCTGTCAGCAACTAGGATGACTCCGTAAGTCTAACACATTCTGAGCACCAACGTGAACTGTAGTTTTGTTGCCACTACCCCCCGTCGTTGTAGAAATTCAGATGTACTTAATGAATTTGCACTAGACACACTAGCCCTCCTTATTTCCTTTTGATATCAGTCTTCAAGGCGAAAGTTGATTTGAGAACGACAGGGCCATAGTTGGCATTGTCCAGTTGGAAATGGTATATCCTCGTATCTTTGTCTACCTTCAACTTTTGAACGGACTTACTTACACAGCTACGCAGGGACCTTCTACGTCTAGATCTACATCAACGTGATTACTCTGTTATTCACAATAAAGTGCCTGGCAGAGGGTTCAATGAACCTCCCTCAAACTGTCTCTCTACCGTTCCATTCTGCAACGGCTCGGGGGAAAGGGGCACTTAATTTTTTCTGAGCGAGCCTGATTTCTCTTATTTTATCCTGATAATCATTCCTCCTTATGTAGGTGGGTACCAATATAACGTTTTCCCTATCGGAAGAGAAAACTGGTGATTGACCTTCCATGAAAAGATCCGTCCGCAACAAAAAACGCCTTTGTTTTAATGATTTCCATTCCAGTTCACGTACCATGGCTGTGGCACTATCTCCCCCATTTCACGACGATACATAACGAGCTGTCCTTCTTTGTACTTTTTCGATGTCATCCGTCAGTCCCCCCTGATGCGGATCCCATACCGCATAGCAATACTCCAGAATAGGGCAGACAAGCGTGGTGTAAGCAGTGTCTTTAGTAGACCTGTTGCACCTTCTAAATGTTCTGCCAATGAACTGCAGTCTTTGATTTGCTCTACTCACGACATTATCTATGTGATCGTTGCAGCTTAGAATATTTGTAATTGTAACCCATAAGTATTTAGTTGAATTTACAGCCCTCAGATTCGTGTGGCTTATCGCGTAATCGAAATTTAGCTGATTTCTTTTAGTACTCATGAGAATAACTTCAGACATTTCTTCATTCACGGTCAGTTGCTACTTTTCTCACAGATATCTTATCTAAATCATTTTGCCATTCTTTCTGGTCATCTGATAACAATATACGACGGTAAATGACAGCATCATCTGCAAACAATCTTAGACGGCTACTGAGATTGTCTCCTATGACCTTAATGTAGATCAAGAACAACAGAGGACCTATAACCCTTCCTCGGGGAACGCCGGATATTACTTGTATTTTTTCGATGATTTTCCGTCTATTACTACGAACTGTGGCCTTTCTGACAGCAAATCACGAATCCAGTTTCACAACTGAGGCTATATTCCAAAGGCATGCAGTATGGGTAGAATACGCCATCTCTTGTCGATAGCACTCATTACTTCATGAGTATAAAGAGCTAGTTGTGTTCTGTAAGAACGATATTTTCTGAATCCGTGCTATGTGTCAATAAATCGTTTTCTTCGTGGTACTTCATAATGTTCGAATACAGTATATGTTCCGAAACCCTACCGCAAATCGACGTTAGTGATATGATCCTGTAATTCAACGTGTTACTCCTACTTCCATTTTTGGATGTTGGTGTGACTTGAGCAATTTTCCAGTCTTTACGTACGGATCTTTCTGTGAGCGAGAGGTTGTACGTAATTTCTAAATATGGAGCTATTGTATCAGGATACTCTTAGAGGAAGCTGGCTATTATGCAATCTGGACTGGAAGCCCCGCCTTTATTAAGTGATTTAAGCTAATTTGCGACACCGAGGTTATCTACTTCTATGTTTCTGTTCTTGGTAGTTGTTCTTGTTGGAATTCAGTAGTATTTACTTCGTCTTATGCGAGTGCAGGCTTTCTCGGAAAATTTCATATATGAAGTCTTCACGGGCTGTCAGCCGAGTAGCGTCGTCGTCTCGTAGCAACGTTTCAATGAAATGAGTCTCCATCATCTTCAGGCGAAGACGACGACGCTACTCGGCTGACAACCCGTGAAGGCTTCATATATTTACTTGGTCTTGTTTGGTGAAGGATTTTCGCAAAACCGTGTTTAAAAACTGCCTTAGTGGCACTGT
This sequence comes from Schistocerca gregaria, assembly GCF_023897955.1. Classification (NCBI taxonomy): domain Eukaryota; kingdom Metazoa; phylum Arthropoda; class Insecta; order Orthoptera; family Acrididae; genus Schistocerca; species Schistocerca gregaria. Next base: position 291,854,736 of record NC_064927.1, read on the forward strand.
CATCAGTGACTTCACCGTTGTTATTGCGCCTGAATGGATTGATTGCGTCTTGCACTGGTGTGCTTTATGTACGACCAGAATCTCTTTCGACTTTCTGCCAAATTTCGAGACAGAGTTTCGTGGTGAAAATTATTAAAACCGTCTCGCATTGAAGTACGTGCTGCATTTCTAACTTCTGCAAAACTTTGCCAGTCTTGGGGATTTAGCGTTCTTTTAAATTTGGCGTGCTTTTGTCGCTGCTTCTGCAACAGCGATCTGACTCGTTTTGTGTACCATGGAAGATCAGTACCATCACTGTGGTATATCTCTCTAAATTGCTGTCGATACTATCTCTTTGAAACCATTCAATATCATTAACGTGGACTTCGAATCAGAGTGGAACCTGGCTGTTCGACGTTAACTAATATTGGCAGAGGCGAAAGAGGTGAAAAGTGACGGATACCAATCATAGAATGGACGGAGGATCTAATCCGAGACCACTGTATATGTGATCTGGCGCATAGTCACTGAGCTACACTATTTCATTTTGAGTCATCAGTCTTCTACCTGATTTAATGAAGCCCGCCACGGATTTCCTTCCAGTAGCAACTTTTCATTTCAGAGTAGCACTTGCAACGTATGTTCTCAATTATTTACTGGATGCATTCCAGTCATGTATTTTTCTCTCTGTCTTCCTCTAGCATCTTCACCCTCCATAGCTCCCACTAGTACCATGGAAGTTTTTCCCTAATGTCTTACCAGGTATCACCCTTACCCTTCATCTTGTGTTTCCATATGTTCCTTCCTCGCCGATTCTGCAGAGTACCTCCTCATCGCTTACCTTATCATTCGACATAATTTTCAATATTCTTCTGTAGCATCACATCTCAAACGCCTCTATTCTCCTCTGTTCCGGTTTTCCCACAGTCCATGTCTCATTGCCATACAATGCTGTTCTTCAAACGCACTTTTTCAGAAATTTGTTTCTCAAATTAATACGTATGTTTGATACAAGTAAACTTCTCTTGGCTAGTAAAGCACTTTTCCCAAAACTAGTCTGGTTTTTATGTCTTCTTTCCTCCGTCCGCCAGTACCTGCAAATAGCTGTTTTATTGTCAGTTCTGACACAAACCAAATATTCTACACAGCGTGTACCACATTTCATTTCACAACGTCCTAACTCTTTATCTTAACTTATTTTTTAATCATAGTTTTCCTCCATAGGTAATGACCTTACCAGGATCGGAGATGTCTGTGACAAGCGTTTGAGAGGATATATGTATGATGCGAAAAGTGGCAATTGACCCTGAATAAGGAAAAGTGTGAAGTTATTCGCATGAGTACTACAAGAAATCAGCTAAATTTAGATAACGCTATAAGTCACACAAATCTCAGGGCTGTAATTTCAACTAAATACTTAGGGATTACAATTAAAAATAACCTAAATTGGAACAATCACATAGATAATATTATGGGTATAGCAAACCAAAGACTGGGATTCATTGGCAGAACACTTAGAAGGTGCAAAGGTCTACTATAGAGACTGCTTACATCGCGCTTGTCCGCCTTATTCCGGAGTATTGCTGTGCGGTATGGGATCCGCATCAACTGGAATGACGGATGACATCAAAAAGTACAAAGAAGGGCAGCTCGTTTTGTATTATCGCGAAATAGGCGAGATTGTGTCACAGACATGATACATGAACTGGAGTGGCAATCATTAAAACAATGGCGTTTTTCGTTGCGTCTGGATCTTCTCATGAAATTTCAATTACAAGTTTTCTCCTCCGATTGCGAAAACACTGTTGGCACCCACCTACATAGGGAGAAATGATCATCACAATAACATAAGAGAAATCAGAGCTAACACAGAAAAATTTAAGTGCTCGTTTTTCCCGCGAGCCTTTCCAGAGTGGAACGGTAGAGTGACAGCTTGACGGTGGCTCATTGAGCTCTCTGCCAGGCTCTTCATTGTGAATAGCAGAGTATTCACGTAGATGTAGAAATCGGTAATCATGAATTTTTCGTCAAGGTTGAGATTTGAATTTCATTAGCAAAACTATTTTATTTCTTAGCAGTGACATGATAAAAGTAGATGACAATGTATTAGGTTGTGTATTATATGGGAGGTAATAATGTTTCAAATGATATATGCTCTTGGTTTAAGAGCATGTCAGCTCATTAGTGCCTGTAATTTAGCCGTCTGAATACTATCGTAACTGTGAAACGAATTATGTTTCATTACTCGTAGGAACCAACAGACATTGTGCTGTTAACTTTACCGTATGTGAGAGGTTATCTTTTATGAACGTTGGTGCAATTTGAAAATATGCGCAGATTTTTCTTTAGGTCGTTATCTGAAATCTTCATGATATGAAACTCACTCTGCAGGGCAGAAGTTATAACGGAACTGGTCAATAGCTCGTCTTCCGCTACGTAGAGTACTTGTTAGGAGAAACGTACTGTTCGATAAACTCCATAAATGTGCTGTACAATACAGCTAAGATCAAAAGTGTAATTTTACATTGTGTATAGTTTCAATGACATCAATAAAATACTTTTCTACTCTTTATATACAGAATATGTGTTGAGAAGATAACTCAGACAAATAATATTGCTTCTACATTTTTCAGAAAACGTAATTTTTTGTGATGTGTCGGATTTATTTAGAAATTTACTTATTCAAATTTACTTGCATTTGAAGTCATCTACATTAAATTTTTAATTATAAACTTTCAAAAGTAAACTGCAAAGAAAATGTCGTCGGTAAGTAATTCACTTTTACGTAGAAGAATTTTTTTGATACGTGTGTAATCTTTGTGTGGGGGTTGCTAGTCCCCCATCGGGCGCCTCCCCAGGTGGCGGATAGGGGAATGCTCTCTAGATATAGAGGGTACCGGGAAATAAAATACCCGGGGTGGATCAAAACTAGCACGAGAAGGAGAGGCTCGCTCAGCCGCGGTGAAGGCAACCCTCCTAGGGGTAGAGTACCGCAAAATCAAGACTCCTGGTCCTCCAGGTTTGGGGTAGTGCAGAAGGCTACCAACCCACTTATGTAAAAATACGAAACGGTCAGGATACTCAACGCCAGCCTCGGAAACAGGACAGATATAAAAATAGATGCCCGTTTATCAACAGCAAACAAGATACTTTTTAGTTTCATCAAAATTCTAAGAAAAAGATCACTTAGCAGTAACTTCAAAATCCACTTATATCATTCGACCATTATACTTGGGATGTTATATGGATGTGAAACATTAATATTTAGAAAGAAAGATGAAGAAAAATTAATATGCGAAAGAAAAGTACTAAGGAAAATTTTTGGACCTGTATACGACGAAAATAACATGGAATGGAGAATAAGAAGAAATGAAGAATTAAGAAGGCTGCATAAACACCGTAACATCGCCGAAGTGCTCAAGAGGAGAAGGCAGAATTGGGCAGGCCATATAGAAAGAATGACAGAGAATAGACTACCTAGAATGGCATTCAGCAAAACAATGGAAGGAATGAGAAGAAGAGGGAGACCCAGAATAAGATGGCGGGATAACATGCGTTAGGACACAAAGAGGATGAACAGCAGCAGCAACTGGACGAACAGCGCATTGGACAGGCAGAAGTGGAAGAGGCTCATAGAGCAGACGTTTGGTCGAAAAGGCCCTTGCCACATGTAAAGTAAAAAAAAAAGTAAGTGTAATCTTTATTCTTTGTTTAATTTTTGTTCTTCTTGGTGAGTAGTGAGCAGTAGTTCTCGTATGAAGCTGGCGGGGAGCTTTGCTGTGTATATCACGTTGTTTTCCGAGTATCATATGTGAATGTTGAAACTGTGGTTTCATGTAAGGAAAAAAATTAAATGCTCTGTGTGAAAGAAACATTTCCTGAAACAAGTTATTTCAACGTACATTTTAAAATCAAAACCTCAGTATCCTCCTGCAGGAAAATATATACTCCAAGTTCTGGAGCCAACACACACGTCGAAATACATCGAATAAAGACAATAAGTTAAGAAATAAGAAATTACTGAATTAATGTTTATCGTACTCTCATATCATGAATAATGCAACCTGTGCTCATATTTGTTCTCGGTGGTAGAACTAATCACGTACACAGATGAAAAAGAAGTAATTTGTGAGTTTTGTTATAAAATAAAGTATTGGATACGGTGTACATTATGAATCATCCCGAAACGTTAAAGACATGTACTCGTATCCGTCCCTATACCACAGCAGTTCTTGTTGAACTGCCTTTAACATCTGTCTTGACTCACAAACCGGCTGTGAGATTGAGGATATCAGCAGTAGAGTCGTTTGGTGCGGCATGTCCGAGTGTTTCCGACAGGGGACTGCTTCCCATCACGAGCGGGTCCTGTCAGACATTCATCTTCCATCTGTCAGCAATATGGTACGCTTCATGCCTTGTTTTATTTGTTGCCTGTTATCGGCAGCCAGTGTCAGAGCACAGGGTACGCAAGCAGGTTCATCGACATGCGGCTAACGTAGTTTCAAAACATCCTCAAGTGATTTCAATCAGTTTCACGTAACAACCTTTACGACGTTCTGCGATAATCAGCTGACTAACGTGGTCGCTGACCATGGGTACAGGATGGAAACCTGTTGCCAGTGGTCCCTCCTAATGATATGTGCTCAGATATTACATTCAGGTGGTTTTGCCTGCAGCAGCTCGTAAACGCCCATGTTAGTACACAGCATCTGATGCTTGTCGCTTAGCAACGACCGGTAATATGATTATGTCCCTCTGAGACAGGTTCCGTCTCACTACGTTTAGAGTTTTCCTGGGCACGTGATGTCCTACTAGCAAATAGTCAGCGTGTAGCGAAACTGAATCTGTGGTCAGTCATTAAAAAAAACTAAAATGGCATATCGGAGCGATACTGACAAGTACAAATTAGCAAATAAAAGTACTATTCAATATTTCTGGTACTCTCTGGATTTTGTTTATTTACATGTGTTATTCAGGTTTGAGCCCTGGTTAACCACTTGATGTACAACAAGAGGCATTTCCAGAGTTTTGTTTCAGCATTCGTTGTGCCTGTATTACTTGATTATCTCAGAATGAGTTTTTCCGCCCTTCATACCATGTGTGTAATCGTGAATATTCTGCCTACAAATTTTTCAATATGGTATATCAAGCTGTGTCATTCCTGCTAGATTCATGTCTTCTTTTACTGCACCAATCTGTTCTATTTTTTGAATTTCATATTTATTGTGGGTTTCGCACTATTTCACAATTTATCTAGTTAGTCTGGTTGGTTCATTTCTTTTAAGATGGTCAAAGAACTTTAGCCCGCGGTTCCTCGTACCCAAATAAATGTTGGTATATTTTATTTAAGCTGTTTATTTGCTCTTAGCATTTGTGTTCCTTACTATAATTTGAAGCGAACGTGCCGCTGATTACTTTTCCTTCTCTCTTTCGAATTTCTTCAGTGTCCCTCATTCTGTTTAGAATGGCCGTTTAAGCTGTATAAAGACATTTTCTTTTCAAGACTAGCTCGTAGTGACTCAGTTTTGGTTAGTTTTTATGTTTGTGCTCCAATGTTTTTTCATGCTGTTACACGCCACTTCCTTACTTATAACAAACATGTAATGGTACTGAAACTTTCTAGCGGATCGAACAATTATCATCCAATACAAAGTGTGATATCAGCGCTCACGTTGTTGAAGAATGAAATCCTCATCCTGGCTATATTGCTGTTATTTATAGGGTTTTAAACAAGATATTCTACTTTGTCCGTACATTACCTTGGTGTTTTCAGTTGCTGAGTGGTCAGTAATACATGGGCGGCAATTATGTTGCTTAACAAAAACCAGACTGAAATAGGACAAGTAGTGGGCAATCAAGAAAAATGGGTCTGGTTTATGGGTATCCTCACTCAACAGGAGAATTTTACTCGCTCCTAGTGAGAATTGCTCTCTCTTGTCTACTTACCCGACATTAGTTTTTGAATGAAACTTTGCCTCACTATCCATATCCACGAAGGTTTTGAAAAATTAATTAATTGGTACGTAATTTTATGCTGGTGTTCATTAGTTGCCGTTTCACTGATTTTGATTTGCGTAGAAAAGAGAAACTACACGAACTACTTTGAAACAAGATTCGAACTGTCTATTTGTCACAATTATTATTCCTAAGCTTTTTTTATTAGGAAAGTTACAACAGATAGATAATGATAGAACTACTACAGAGATTTGATTCTCTACAGTTGCTTAAACGTTTCAAGTTAGCACTGTTTGCTAAACGAAGAATGGTAAGCCTTTATTTCTTTTCATTATACGTTGTCGGTTAACAGCAGTTTGTCATGGATGCCCGAATGCTGAGTTACTGACACCATTTTGTGTACATCAAGTGAATTAAAATTTTCTCTGGATTGAGGGCATGGCTACCTGTCTGTCATGAATGACATTTTATAAATGAGTGAAGAACTTAAATCATTAACCGAATAAAAATAAGAGTACCGAAACATAATTATGATGATTTTTAACACACATCATTATTAGATGTGATATTATGATCGATGAAAGCTAATACAGTTCATATATAAAGGATTAACGAAATCCATGAAAACACATTGCATGATCATCACTGCATCTGAGAAGTTGGCACATAATGTCTGATGAATGGGTTAAACAGTATGACTGGCTTTGGTGTGTCTGTGTGTGTGTGTGTGTGTGTGTGTGTGTGTGTGTGTGTGTGTGTGCACGTGCATCGGAGGGCTGGCGGGAGGAGTGGGGGAGGGGGGTGGGGGTAGAGATTGGTCACACTTCGTTTGCCTCGCACCATTACTATTATTTAGAAGGCGGAAACTAATTGCCTTCGACTGCAGTGCGATTATATGTTTCACATGTTAGTCCTCATCGAGCACACATAAGAGTGCTGCGTCCATGTTCATCATATCCCTTTGTGAGCGTATGAGTGCTATTCTGTCATTCTGCGCAACGGATTAATCTGAGATGTACCCTTTACCCTGTGGTTCCTGCAAGATGCAATTTCCACCCCCAGACTACTACAGAAGTCAGACAGACGCTGCTAACGTTCTAAAGAGAAATGCCTGAAAAACTTTCAGCAATAAATATCTTGTGGAGTCGTCCGCTGGAAGGAAATGACACAAAAATTCACAAAATTTCTTACATAACAATTGGGATACTTGGGTACTGGAGTAGTGCTATTTAGTGTAAGAAAAACATGAAACTAACGAAATTATTATTTATTTTGCAAAAATTCTGAGAAATCACAATGGCACTTTTAGTTATGTACTGAACAAGTTATTTCTGGGTTCTTTTTGGAATGTGAAGTTACCTCGTAAGGATAGGATTCGCTAATGAAATTTCTATACAAAGTTTAAAATTGTAATTGACTTGGCAGAATGGCTGAGAGCCGCGCCTATTCAACTTGAATAGTTTTCCGTTAGAATGTTGCTAGGTACGGTCGAGGCTGTCACGTGTGAAATGCAGTGAGGTGTAGTGTTGTGGAGGAAATATGGGGCTTGCAAGAACTGTAGCGCACAAAACTGAAAGCTGCGATGACTGCTGTCTGCGCCTCTCGCTGCTGACAAATAAGATAACTCTCGTTCTAACTGGATTGACCTTTGCCAATCGAACTCTCCCTACGCCTTGATGAAGTCAAGGACTCCTATTTGCCCCTAGTCTAACTATTGGTGTGGTACACCGGTCAGATAACCAGTCCACCGCGATGCCAGTCAAAAATTCGCTCGCAGGCGTTTAACTATAATTCTGTCCACTCACACCGCACAATAAGTGTGGCAGCCAACACAGAGAACAATGCTTAATCGCAAGGACTCGAAATAGAGTCACACTCCGATTCGCTCTTGACAGAGGTGCTCTCACAGTGAAGTACTGAGGAGAGACTTGTTCCTTGCTCTTTGAGTACACGTACGAGCACACACGCTCTCGGAACAGCCCCTTTCCACGCCAGACGTGAAGGGGTCTCTTCCATTACTCCTTCAGCTCAAGGCGTCAGGAATATCATCTGCCAATCAGCATTGCTCTTCTAAAACGGGACAATGACGTTTCATTTAAGGCGACCAGTCGGGAAATCTGTAGCATCAACGTTTGGCGTTTGCTGTCCCCCTGTGAAAACCTCTGAAACTGCGTGCTATGTTTGTAAAGAATGCGTAGGCTGGGAACTCCCACACAACGTAGTGGAATTGCTTTTAAGCCAAACGCAGGGTCGATCTTCCCTTTCACTTGGGCAAACGCTGTCCGTTCCACGGGCGGTCGCCGTCCAACATAGACAGCCTCAGTCGTCCTTTGAAGGGATTGGCCTCTCAGCGTGCGGTCCGCCTCTCCCGAACTAAAAGCTCTTGTGACCGTCGTGTCTTGAATGTGTGTGTGTATGCCAGCCTCGAGTATCTCAACCCTGGTGCGCACTTGTTATTTGTGTATCGTTTACATGAATTCATACAACATTGACTTTGTCTTATCGAGTTTTGGTTCGAATGAAGCGTCTTGGTGTGCGGAATATGATTGTGAGGACGGAATATGTAAGCAATGAAGGTCAGGAGACCACGACGTCTTACATCTTGAATAGCCACAAGCTGTCGTTTGCCAAATTATGAAAAATACTCATTACTACTCAAAATGTACGCACATAACTATATCAAACAAATTACACTTTCGGCCTGGTTCCCCTATCACGTTATAGCATGCCAGTCTTACTGACATTACCTGCAAAAATTTTGGATACCACCTCTCGTCCATTGCACACGGACTGTTTAATGAACAAAATCCTTACGAAAAGTCACTCCTTCCAAAAGTTTTAAGCATTAGTCTGGACACGTCAGTCATTAAATTTTACGTGGTGTCCTTGTTCATTTGCTGAGACACGTATTTCGGGATTTACTGGCATATTGATGTGATTAGTGAGACAGAATTAATATTATTATTAATTAGTTTAATTTATGCAACTACAGGGTGCTATACTGATGTCGTGCCACACAGTGACATCATACTTTTGGTTTCTCATGTTATGTTTACTCCAACTATAAGGTGCAGTCAAATGAAAACGAGACACGAAGAAAGTAAGTAAGCTGTTTATTATTTCAAAAGTAATCGCCATAACTATTAATATATTTATCTTACAGTGAGACAGGACGGCCAATGCCTTCATTGAAAAATGTTTGCTTTTGGTACGAGAAATTACTATGTATGTTCAGCAACCTGCTGCATGAACCCTCTCAAGGAAGATAAAGCGCCACGTGGCATAGCAAATACCGCCAACCTCATCGCATATTTAGTCACAAACAGTTATTTCCGTTAGAATACCAATGTCTTATGCAGGGTAAATCCAGACTCCATTGACATAATTTTTGAGGTTGTTGACATTTTCCGAGTATTTCGGTATCAGGGATCCATAGTCTCAGCTGGCTTGTTACAGAGTAACTCGATTTCGAAAATTTCCTAGGCGATGTGCCAGATCGAGACTCGAACTCGTACCTTTTGTCTTTCGGGGGCATGTGCTCTACCAACTGAGCCATCCAAGCACAGCTCACGATACGTCCTCGCAATTTTACTACTACCAGTACCTCATCTCCGAACTTCCAAACGTCACAAACGTTTCCCTGCGAAATTGGCGAGACTAGCCCTCCTGGAAGATAGGATACTGCGGAGACATGATTTACCCACAGCCTGAGTACTGTTTTCAAAGTAAAATTTTCGTTTTCTAAATCCACTTGGTTTGATTTCCTTACCCCATTTTTCTTCTCATCAGTATTGCACCAATATCATCTCTGCAAAGATGCAAATGTAGAGAGGATTGCAGTGTTCGTCTTGTTTGGAAGTAATATCGTTCCATTCCATGCTTTCATTACTACGAATATATTTTCACAGAAGGAAAGGTAAAGCGTGTGACAAACTCAGTAAATAAGTAGTTCATAATTAGTCTGCAGCGGGCCGCCAGAGACCCCAGGCCCCCTGAACCAAAAGATTCAGAAAACGTCTCTCCTCGATTTCCCAAATTTGTCGGCTGGGTTTGGATTCGTGCTATACATAAAAAATGGTTTGTGAATTGGAAAACAGCTGTGATTTTCAAAACCTCGCAATTATAGAGCCACTAATCAGAAAAATCATTAAGAACAAGAAAAAATTTGCTTGCAAAAATTACGTCACATTAAGTAGATTCTGTTGTCAAAAAAGAGAGGGTCGAAATTTTCGCGATAGTTGTTGCAGAAAAAATTTTCAGATATTTACATCTACTACATATTCCGCTCAATATTTATATTCCAAGTGTTTTTATTTGGTATAGCCGTTGAATTTTTCTTCTTTCACATATTGCAACACGTTACAGAAAATGAAATTGTTTTGTTGTGTTTTTCTAGCTTCGGGCTACAAAAATGATACTACAATCAGGTTAGAATTCTTAGACATTTTAAAAATGAACTGCTTACTTAGTTGGAAAAAAAACTTTCAGTAGCAAAATCGAATAATTAGTCTTAATTGTTGACAACCGTTTTCGAATGTTGTAACTGTTATCTCCTGGCCTGTAGCACAATCTATTTGCATGTAAAATCTCTCCTTATCATGATTTATGAAAAAATATTTGAGATTTTCTTGTCTTTTTGAATCGTGAAGATAGGGTGGAAACTAAATACCACACTCACTCTGTACAGTGTCCGAATTTGGCCCACATTCCTGCGTCGCTATTCATCGCATTGATCGTAAGCTGCTGAAGCACGTCTCACAGAAAATCACATTTACGATACACAGTTATGTAGTTTCTATATCTAAACAAACCTATTTAATCTCCTCAGTCTCAATGTAGCATTCTTGCAACATCCGCATTTTATTTTTTTCTAGTTCAGAGAATAAACCAAAAGCGCTGCTTTTAATTGTAATGTGTACATTACACCACGTGCTTCCAATACATCACATGTTTTCCTTGGTATCTATCCAGTGGGGTGCAGCATCAGCTTAAAAATGTTCTTTACCGTAGTGTCAGCACGTTTTCGAACAATTAAGGCGTATTCCGTTTGTTTGTAGTAATTTTGGATTAGAGTGCGTTTAGACCCTGCTGTAATATGCTAATGCAAACAACTCTGTTGAACAAATGACCGTTTATTTCATCCCAGCAATATAGGGATGTATTGTTTTCGATGTAGCACCAGGACTCCAACTGGCAACGACTTATTTTTTCATACCCACTGATGGTTTCATAACTTTTTAGTAATTAAAACTGAATTTACCGGTTATTGCATATATTTTACTTATTTTCAAATATAAATGGTATTCACTTTGAAAAAACTCTAAAATTGTTGTAAATCGTAACCATTTTTTGATTCATTAATTCCATGTTTTTTTGCCGAAGACCAATGCATTGACCCCCAACATAAACTTTTCAACCACAAAATCTAACCTGACGACAGAGGACGATGAAAAGCAGCTAGCTGTAAATGTGGCGGAAGAACTGTTATGTTCGGATACAGTATTAAAAAAGTGTGTGGTAAGGTACTATGGGACCAAACTGCCGAGGTAATTGGTCCCTGGGCTTACATACTACTTAATCTAACTTAAACTAACTTAAGCTAAGGACAACACACACACTCATTCCCGAGGGAGGACTCGAACCTCCGGCGTGGTGAGCCGCGTTTACCGTGACAAGACGCCTTAGACCGCAAGGCCACCCCGCGCACCGAATACAGTATTAGTAGTGTTCTGTTTGACACAGTCAAGTCGTTTAAATACGCGGGCGTAATGCTGCAAACCGATATAAAATGAAACGAACGTGTGAGAACTGTGTGCGGAAGACGAATGGTCGACTTCCGCTTATTGGGAGAATTTCAGGAAAATGTGGTTGCCATGTAAAGCAGACCGCATATAGGACGGTGGAACGACCTATTTTTGAGTACTGCTGGAGTGTTTGGCATCCGTACCAGGTCGGACTGAAGGAAGACATCGAAGCAATTCAGAGGTGGGCTGCTAGATTTGTTACCAGCAGGTTCGAACAACACGCAAGTGATACGGAGATGCTTCGGGAACTCAAATGGCAATCCCTGGAGGGATTCGACGAACTCTACTGCGAAAATTTAGAGAACCGGCATTTGAAGCTGATTGCCCAAAGATTCTACTGCCGCCAACCTACACTGCGCGTAAGAACAGCGAAGATAAGTTACGAGAAATTAGTGCTCATACGGAGGCGTACATACAGTCGTTTTTTCCTCGCTCTGTTTGAGAATGGAACAGGGGAGGGAATGACTGGTAGTGGTGAATTGTACCTTCCGCCACGCACCGTACAGTGCCTTGCAGAGTATCTATGTAGATGTAGACACATATGAATCCTCAGGAGAAAAAAAACCAAGTAAATCACTTTTTTTTCGAATTCGAGCTACTGTTACCACTCGATTCAGATTGGACATACGCCTCTGTTGAGAGGCTAAAGCTGGAAAAAACCAAACGATTTCAGAGATATTAGCGTTCAAAGTTTTGGTGTAAGGGGAAGGAGGCAAGTAGGTCACTAAAAGCGTTACATCATAGAGTGAAAAGGCATTAATGGAAACACTCGAAAATTTGAAGGAAACGATCGAAGCATCCCCTTTCATTGTGGACAGTATTAATAAAAAATGATGTTAGTCTAGAAAACACTGTTAGACTCAAAGTGCGCTGTAAAATGCTGCTTGATAATATAATATGGCCTGTATTCAGCCACTGTGGTATGCTGAAATTTCAGACGACTTGTCACAAAGGAATGTGGATAGTATCATAAGGGCATCACAACAATGTCGACCATTCGATGGCCTTCATGAACTGTCCATACATGTCATAACATGTAAGCTTTCACGGTCAGTGTCTTCATTAATTAAAACTTCCAGGCTGAATTGCCGTGGTCCATATATAATACTTCTTCTCCTTCCTGACGTTTCGTTGCCTACTGCGGGCAACATCATCTGAGGTGAGTCGGAAGGAGGAGAAGTTTTATATATGGACCATGGCAATACAGTCCGGAAGTTTTAATTACTGTCCATACATGCTTGATTGAGAATTCATTACTTGTCTATTGCACGATGGCTTTGCAGTTATTTTCTGTTCGTGTTTATGTAAGTCGCTCAACTTCGTTATTTGTTCAAGCTATGTTTCTGATTTAGAAAATGAACATTTTTAAAGCCTGAAGAAGTTTTGCTACCCTTGTATTGCGAAGTTCTTCAGAAGACAGCACCCCTTGCGGGTTCGGAGATAAGAATATGCCGGCGGTATTCATCCCTGTCGTAAGAGGCGACTAAAAGGAATCTCAAACGTGTGGGCCCTTATGTGATGGTCCCCTCTTGGGTTTGACCACCATATTCCAAAATTATCCCGAAGAGCGAGCATATTGGAGAAGGGCTCCTTACTTGGTGCATTGTGTCCATCGTGCATTGAGACCTTTAGCCAGCTTATTCGTCGTTGCATTGCAATCCCGATCTCTCAGACGAGGATATTCCTGGGTGCGATTTCTGCCTTGCACTCTGCAGTGTCGCTTTCTGCGCTGACAACGACCATGGACCACTTGCCACCTAATATCTAGCACTGTAGGCCTGTCTGTTGTGGTGGGGTCTCCATGTACCCTGTTGGTTATAGCCCCCTGACAACACAAGGCTCGCTCTACTGATGCCTGCTCCGTTAACTCCCCACGTTTGCAAAGGAGTAGATGGCTGCTATCTCCCTGAGGCATCGGGACTCACGGCAATGGCCATCCTGCCAGGTGGCCCCTGCTGAGGCTGGGTGGCGCCCGTGGGGCGTTGGTTGGAGTAGGTGGCATCAGGGTGTATGACACAGAATGAAGCGTGGCACATCCTCTCTTGCTGGTGGCCAACCACCAGCAGTCTCTAAGAGTTCGAGGGCTCACTTTAATGCAAACTTGTATGACCCCAAATCGTTCCCCTCCCTGGCCACACCATGGGAGGAACGAAAGGTTGAAATGGTTCATATGGCTCTGAGCACTATGGGACTTAACTTCTGAGGTCATCAGTCCCCTAGAAATTAGAACTACTTAAACTCAACCATCCTAAGGACATCACACACATCCATGCCCAAGGCAGGATTCGAACCTGCGACCGTAGCGGTCGCGCGGTTCCACACTGTAGCGCCTAGAACCGCTCAGCCACTCTGGCCGACAGGAACGAAAGGCTATGAATGACAGTGAGACGTATTCGCTCCGGTATCTAGTCTGTACGAGAGCTGATGAGGAATCCTTTGTGTCCATGAAGCTTCAGTTCTTCGTAGAGCATTTAGAGGACAAGTTTGACGAGGTGGAGGGCTTGCCAAAAATGTGGTCTGGGTCATTGTTGTTGTTGTCTTCAGTCCTGAGACTGGTTTGATGCAGCTCTCCATGCTACTCTATCCTGTGCAAGCTGCTTCATCTCCCAGTACCTACTGCAACCTACATCCTTCTGAATCTGCTTAGTGTACTCATCTCTCGGTCTCCCTCTACGATTTTTACCCTCCACGCTGCCCTCCAATGCTAAATTTGTGATCCCTTGATGCCTCAAAACATGTCCTACCAACCGATCCCTTCTTCTAGTCAAGTTGTGCCACAAACTTCTCTTCTCCCCAATCCTATTCAATACCTCCTCATTAGTTACGTGATCTATCCACCTTATCTTCAGTATTCTTCTGTAGCACCACATTTCGAAAGCTTCTATTCTCTTCTTGTCCAAACTAGTTATCGTCCATGTTTCACTTCCATACATGGCTAAACTCCAAACAAATACTTTCAGAAACGACTTCCTGGTACATAAATCTATATTCGATGTTAACAAATTTCTCTTCTTCAGAAACGCTTTCCTTGCCATTGCCAGTCTACATTTTATATCCCCTCTACTTCGACCATCATCAGTTATTTTACTTCCTAAATAGCAAAACTCTTTTACTACTTTAAGTGTCTCATTTCCTAATCTAATTCCCTCAGCATCACCCGATTTAATTTGACTACATTCCATTATCCTCGTTTTGCTTTTGTTAATGTTCATCTTATGTCCTCCTTTCAACACACTGTCCATTCCGTTCAATTGCTCTTCCAAGTCCTTTGCCGTCTCTGACAGAATTACAATGTCATCGGCGAACCTCAAAGTTTTTACTACGTCTCCATGAATTTTAATACCTACTCCAAATTTTTCTTTTGTTTCCTTTACTGCTTGCTCAATATACAGATTGAATAACATCGGGGAGAGGCTACAACCCTGTCTCACTCCTTTCCCAACCACTGCTTCCCTTTCATGCCCCTCGACTCTTATGACTGCCATCTGGTTTCTCTATAAATTATAAATAGCCTTTCGCTCCCTGTATTTTACCCCTGCCACCTTTAGAATTTGAAAAAGAGTATTCCAGTCAACATTGTCAAAAGCTTTCTCTAAGTCTACAAATGCTAGAAACGTAGGTTTGCCTTTTCTTAATCTTTCTTCTAAGATAAGTCGTAAGGTCATTATTGCCTCACGTGTTCCAACATTTCTACGGAATCCAAACTGATCCTCCCCGAGCTCCGCATCTACCACTTTTTCCATTCGTCTGTAAAGAATTCGCGTTAGTATTTTGCAGCTGTGGCTTATTAAACTGATAGTTCGGTAATTTTCACATCTGTCAGCACCTGCTTTCTTTGGGATTGGAATTATTATATTCTTCTTGAAGTCTGGGGGTATTTCGCCTGTCTCATACATCTTGCTCACCAGCTGGTAGAGTTTTGTCAGGACTGGTTGTCCCAAGGCCGTCAGTAGTTGTAATGGAATGTTGTCTACTCCGGGGGCCTTGTTTCGACTCTGGTCTTTCAGTGCTCTGTCAAACTCTTCACGCAGTATCATATCTCCCATTTCGTCTTCATCTACATCCCCTTCCATTTCCATAATATTGTCCTCAAGTACATCGCCCTTGTATAAACCTTCTATACACTCCTTCCACCTTTCTGCCTTCCCTTCTTTGCTTAGAACTGGGCTGCCATCTGAGCTCTTGATATTCATACACGTGGTTCTCTTCTCTCCAAAGGTCTCTTTAATTTTCCTGTAGGCAGTATCTATCTTACCCCTAGTGAGATAAGCTTCTACATCCTTACATTTGTTCTCTAGCCATCCCTGTTTAGCCATTTTGCATTTCCTGTCGATCTCATTTTTGAGACGTTTGTATTCCTTTTTGCCTGCTTCATTTACTGCATTTTTATATTTTCTCCTTTCATCAATTAAATTCAATATTTCTACTGTTACCCATGGATTTCTAGCAGCCCTCGTCTTTGTACCTACTTTATCCTGTGCTGCCTTCACTACTACATCCCTCAGAGCTGGGTTAGTCTTGATAAAAACAGCACCTGGGGTGAAGAATGGCGCACCCTTCCTTCACCCATCAAGGAGGCTACTGGTGCGTGGCGCTCCTCCTTGCAGGTCTCTCGCAAGGACTGTCTTCTCTTCTGCCGGTTGCGCATTGGTTACATCTGGATAGCACACAGCTATTTATTGCGCCGTGAGGACCTACATTTATGTCGCTGCGGGTCAGCTTTGACGGTAGTCCACATCTTGTTGGACTGCCCACTTTTAACTCCGCTCAGGAAGACGTTTACGCTGCCTGATACGCTTCCTGCACTTTTATCAGATGACGTTCCGATGGCAGATTTAGTTTTGAGTTTTATTCGTGCAGGGTGTTTTTATCTATTGATCTAAGTGTTTGTACTTTTTTTGTGTTGAGTCTGGCCTTTGGCCTACGATTTTAAACTGGGGTTTTTAGTGCGTTTCTTGGTGGTTGGCTTTTCCTTTTTTGTTTCTATGGTAGGCCAACCAGTGTCACACTCGGTGTGATTTTAATTCCATTTTTGTGGTCTCTGTATCTTTCTTGTCCTGTGTCGTCTCGTGTCATCTTCATTGTGGGTGTTTCAAGTTCGTGGCCCTAGTAGTCTGGTCCCTTCAATGCCACAAACCAACCAACCAATCTTCAGTCAGCTACCCCATACTTAAATACACGTGATGCGAGTACTGTCGCTGTAAAACCAGAGATTCGTTTAGTCGAGATTCATGATGGAATTACCGCGGGTGTCTCACTTGGCACAACAGTTTCTTTCCACGTGCAGGGTGACGCTTGGCTACGTTTTGGAAAATTACTTCATTCTGGAAACCAATTGCTTGCCAATAACGCAATTTTCACATTCGACACATCCAAGGCGTTGTATTTTTTAAATAAAAATTATTGTGTGTACTTATACAGGGTTATTACAAATGATTGAAGCGATTTCACAGCTCTACAACAACTTTATTATTTGAGATATTTTCACAATGCTTTTCACACATATACAAAAACTCAAAAAGTTTTTTAGGCATTCACAAATGTTCGATATGTGCCCCTTTAGTGATTCGGCAGACATCAAGCCGATAATCAAGTTCCTCCCTCACTCGGCGCAGCATGTCCCCACCAATGAGTTCGAAAGCATCGTTGATGCGAGCTCACAGTTCAAAAATGGTTCAAATGGCTCTGAGCACTATGGGACTCAACATCTTAGGTCATAAGTCCCCTAGAAGTTAGAACTACTTAAACCTAACTAACCTAAGGACATCACACAGACCCATGCCCGAGGCAGGATTCGAACCTGCGACCGTAGCAGTCCCGCAGTTCCGGACTGCAGCGCCAGAACTGCAAGGCCACCGTGGCCGGCGAGCTCACAATTCTAGCACGTTTCTTGGTAGAAGAGGTTTAAACACTGAATCTTTCACATAACCCCACAGAAAGAAATCGCATCTGGTTAAGTCGGGAGAGCTTGGAGGCCATGACATGAATTACTGATCATGATCTCCACCACGACCGATCCATCGGTTTTCCAATCTCCTGTTTAAGAAATGCCGAACATCATGATGGAAGTGCAGTGGAGCACCATCTTGTTGAAAGATGAAGTCGGCGCTGTCTGTCTCCAGTTGTGGCATGAGCCAATTTTCCAGCATGTCCAGATACACGTGTCCTGTAACGTTTTTTTCGCAGAAGAAAAAGGGGCCGTGAACTTTAAACTGTGAGATTGCACAAAACACGTTAACTTTTGGTGAATTGCGAATTTGCTGCATGAATGCGTGAGGATTCTCTACCGCCCACTTTCGCACATTGTGTTTGTTCACTTCACCATTAAGAAAAATATGTTGCTTCATCACTGAAAACAAGTTTCGCACTGAACGCATCCTCTTCCATGAGCTGTTGCAACCGCGCCGAAAGTTCAGTGTTTGACTTTGTCATCGGGTGTCAGGGCTTGTAGCAATTGTAAACGGTAAGGCTTCTGCTTTAGCCTTTTCCGTAAGATTTTCCACACCGTCGGCTGTGGTACGTTTAGCCCCCTGCTTGCTTTATTCGTCGACTTCCGCGGGCTACGCGTGAAACTTGCCCGCACGCGTTCAACAGTTTCTTTGCTCACTGCAGGCCGACCCGTTGATTTCCCCTTACAGAGGCATCCAGAAGCTTTAAACTGCGCATACTGTCGCCGAATGGAGTTAGCAGTTGGTGGATCTTTGTTGAACTTCGTCCTGAAGTGTCGTTGCGCTGTTATGACTGACTGATGTGAGTGCATTTCAAGCACGACATACGCTTTCTCGGCTCCTGTCGCCATTTTGTCTCACTGCGCTCTCGAGCGCTCTGGCGGCAGAAACCTGAAGTACGGCTTCAGCCGAACAAAACTTTATGAGTTTTTCTGCTATCTGTAGTGTGTCGTGACCATATGTCAATGAATGGAGCTACAGTGAGTTTATGAAATCGCTTCAATCATTTGTAATAGCCCTGTATATTGCTGTAATCACTGAAGAATCTTAATATCCTTTATTCTCCAGTTTCATAAAAACGTGACATTTTTTTCCCTCTAGACACTTCATATCTGCATACATACTCTCACAACTATTGGGCAGTATACCTCAGTTTAGTGTTTCTTCCCGTTACACCCAGAGACTATGGGAATACTCACTGCTTAAATACCACTGTGCATGCGGTGAATAGTCTGATTTCGCCTTCGCGGCTCCAGCGGGATCGATGGTCAGACGGTTGTAATGCGTTCTGTATTTCTCATTTAGTACTGATTCCTGAAGCTTCGTAAGTAGTACTTGCGGGACGGTGCGAGGAGGGATCGGAGGGAGGGAGTTGTATGACTTCAACCATTTACCAGCTCAGGATAACCAGCGTTTCATAAAGTAAAAAAAAACTGTCTCCTTTCATACTGATTTATTCAGTATGTGTACTATCTGCTTTAGCACTATTATGATATGTGTCGCAAAAATGTTTTGTAAGTATTCTTCTTTGTATACATACTTCATTTTCCCAGTCTCTTACCAATGAACCGAAGTCTGCCACCTTCTTTATTTACGCTTGAGGCTGTATGATCTGTCTACTTTATATCTACGTGATTGTTACACCCAGCTAACTATATGATTTGACTCATTGTGTGACCCATTAATATTGTAATTACGATGTATGTTATTGCGTTTCACGAAGTACATGGTTTTAAATTCATGATTTAAACGTAAGTTACCAGTATTTACGTCAAGTCGAAATGTTGTCAAGATCTGACTGAATCAACTTCGTTCACATAGTATGTAGTTACAGATAGCTGCATTATCTAGAAAGGTCTAGGATTACTCTTGTGATTGTCTAGCAGCTGATGAATATATAACATGAACAGCAATGGTGCCGTCCGCTGTGGCCGAGTAGTCTTAGGCCCTTCAGTCTGGAACCGCGCTGCTGCTGCGGTCGCAGGTTCGAATCCAGCCTCGGGCATGGATGTGTGTGATGTCCTTAGGTTAGTTACGTTTAGGTAGTTCTAAGGGACTGATGACCTCAGATGTTAAGTCACATAGTGCTTAGAGCCATTTGAACTATTTTGAAGAGCGATGCCATGAAGCCGTCTATCCAGTCACAAATCTCCTCCGATAACTGTATTGTTTGACTTAGAACACGTAGCGATTGAATTCTTTTTATTTCTTCAGCTACATCTACAACAACACGTCTTTTTATTTATTGCTATTTGTTATTTTGCATGTTCTTGCTTCATCAAAAAACTGGAGGCGCTAACGTATGCAGACTTCTTCTTAAGTTGCTGATTTTTGCGTTGCTTCCACACCCAGCGATTAAGATTTAGAGCGCTCACAACAGAGTATTATCTGGATTTTTTTACTCTTGATACTCAAACTGCAATTAAATGATTTAGGCTTTTATGTATTTAATATTTTCAGTTAAATTCCACTGAGTAGTTTTCACTCGAATTCCAATGAAGTTTATACTTCACCTTGAAACATTTGCTTAAAACATTTCGTGAATTAAAGATATTAGTAATTTTGCGCTTTCCCTAATATTCGCTACTCTTGTCATTATCCTTTTCATGAAAGCACAAATGAAAATAATGTGAGAACACTGAACACCACGGCCAGAAGTCACACGGACTAAGATCAGGTGATCGGGATGGTCAGGCTGTACGGATATGGCGGCTGATAATTCTAGAATTTCTGAAATGGCCCTTCAGCAGGTGCTGAACTGGATTTGCAATGTGCGGAGGTGCGCCATCTTGCATAAAAATGACCCCATCCACACATCTTCGCTGCTGGAGAGCTGGAATGACGTGGTTGCGCAAAAGACACTCATAGCGCTTACCAGTGACGGCACAGGTAACAGGACTGGAAGCACCTGTCTCTCCGAAAAAATATGGCCCTATCATAAATGATACCGTAAACAAGCGCTACACATTGACCTCAACAGGATGAAGTGGTACTGGTTGATGTGCATGTTGATTTTCCGTTGCCCATATTCGAAAATTCTGTATATTGACATATCCTGTCACATGGAAGTGGACTTCGTCTGTCCACAAAATCTTCCAAGGCCAATCATTGTCCACTTCCATGTGAGCAAGAAATTCTAAGGCAAAGGTCTCTCTTGCTGGCAGGTCAAGAGGAAGCAACTCGCACATGGATAATTTTGAATGGATAGCAAAGAAGGATGTTTCATAGGATTTTATGCACCGTGCTCACGGGTATGTCCAATTTTCGAGCGATTCTCCGTGCACCACACGTATGCACACCACCAGTCGTCTCCTCCTGCATTTCTGTGCCCCCTGCTTCGACAGACGTCGAATCAGTTCGTTTCCTGCCTCTACCCGGTTGCACACCAAAAGAACCCGTCTTTCCGAATCATTTTCTCCAGACCCACTTCAGTCATCGGACCAACGCCTTTTTCCAGACCCTTCAGTGTCCGGAACTTCTGCAGAGCGACGTGTGCGCAGTCATCATTCTTGTAATATAGCTTTACGAACAGAGCGCGATCCTGCATTGAAACAGAGGCGAATGTCGCAGACGCGGAAGGAGGAAAAGCCGTGTACAAAAATGGACTCAAATGGCTCTGAGCACTATGCGACTTGACTTCTAAGGTCATCAGTCGCCTATAACTTAGAACTAATTAAACCTATCTAACCTAAGAACATCACACACATCCATACCGGAGGCAGGATTCGAATCTGCGACCGTGCCGATCGGTCGGTTCCAGAATGTAGCGCATTGAACCGCACGGCCACAAAAGCCGTGTACCCGTGTTTATATCAATTACAATGCGTCGTGCGCGTGACAGGTGTTTTCACTTACGTATTCTGACACATAAAGCTTAATCTACTGATCAATTTTCACACTATTTTGTTTTCTTCTGCCATAAGTTTTTCCCTTCTCCAATAATATTCCTCTGCAATTTGACGTCATTTTGACCAGCGTTTTTATTTCTACAGCATTCTGAAAGTTTAACTTTAATTATAATCCCCCTGCATAAAATATCATGTAACATACGGTACCATAAATCGTGGAGGCGGAAAAATGAACAGAGATACAGGACAAATTCTACATCGCTACATACTTTCGTTAATTCATGACTTCGCTGTAATACTATTTGGTATAGACATCGAGAACTGAAGTAAGGATCAACAGATATAGCTACAGAATTTCTACACGATTAAATTTACGTCCGATATTTTGATGCATCTCGTAAAAAATTCGAGTTATGTAGCATTGACCGTATTTGACTCTGATGAAGACAGTAGACGAGAACATCTAATTCTTATATTATTATGACGAATAGTTATTCATTTATTTAGAAATTACTACGTGGAACCATGAAAGTGGAGCCAACCGCTCAGCGACATTGTGCTGTTCCTGTGGTGACACATGTGCTTGGCGTCCCAAATCCTTACAAGGCGCAACGCCCGATCTCGCTGACCCCGGAGTGGGCCTGGCGCGAACCGAAGACAATGCCGGCATAATGCTCCGTCATAGCACGCCCCGATGCCAGCCGATCGCCTTCATCTGCATGCTGGACGCCGCTTCGCAGGTGCGTCTTCCATCGCAATCCTGATCATCCGGTACTCAAATAAGGTAAAAAAAGAAAAATACTTGGCCGTACGTACAAAACGACGGCCCACGTGTGAAGTGGAAAGCCATTCTCGTATTTTCTGTCAGATGCCTTGTAAAATTCTCAGATGCTAATAGGCGCTGTGATAGAGCACAGAGTTCCCGAATAATATTTGCCGAGTAGTTTATTTTTAGAGTCATCCTTGGAATTTATCTTATACAAGTGTTGAATAAGTTCTGACTCCAACAAAGCAGTAGGTCTATTGCAACTTAAAACAGAACCCATCTTTGGGTCAGTACCATAACTGTTTAATGAGACAAATTTTGTTATTTTATTGGGAGAACTGTCATATCTACATATCAACAAAAGTGTTACATCACCTCAATAGGTTGTGCAAGTGTGTTACTGTGGTGAGTGATCCTACACCGATTGAAAGATCACTGCTGAAATTGTTTGTAAACACGCACACAGTTTGCTATTAGTAGAAAATGCCACCGGAATTGCCCTTGATTCGATTCGCAGCTCGCCATGACATTTGAATTTTTCACGAAGTTTCAAAACTGTCGTACTTGTGCCGACTATTTATTTAGTAGTTTCGTTCCTATTTTATAGTTGTGAGAGTTAACTGTGAGATATTCCTAGAGAGTAAAAAATTTAACAAGGAGGTAATTCCAGGTAAGACGTGGCCACGGAAAATCCGTAATCAGGGGAAGACCTATTTATTTGCTAGAGAAGCCACACTAACCGACATTTAGAACAGTTCTCAAAAACGATGGGAGCTCACTGTGTCTACCGCCAAACGAGTAAAATAACAAACATAATCCATATCACTGGCCGCTGTGAGCGAGCGGTTCTATGCGCTTCAGGCCGGAACCGCGCTGCTGCTACAGTCGCAGGTTCGTATCCTGCCTCGGGCATGGATGTGTGTGATGTCCTTAGGTTTAAGTAGTTCTAAGTCTAGGGGACTGATGACCTCAGATGTTAAGTCCCATAGTGCCCAAAGCCATGTGAACCATAATCCATATGGTCTCGTAAATTAAGCTGCCTACGCCAGCTGAAAATGCCGCATTCAGAAGTCTGGCGGAATACACTTAGCAACTTTTAAAACGATATCATCATCACTATGACTTTTAAAATTATTTACTTATGAAATCGACAATCGAAATTCTGCCATTTGATCTATGTCAGCTGGGCCAGAGCAAAAATTTATTGTATCAAAACCAAGAAAGTAATTTTCGTTATGTCCCGCTTCAGAATGGCTAAAGAACGAAATTACGATAGTGGACTTTAAAAATTGATAATTTTAACCGTCCAAGGCGATGATGATATCTTTTGAAACTTTAATATGACTGAACCCATAGAAATAAAAGTTCATCTGAATGCAGGTACGTTTCCAGAATGTACTAAGTGGACTCTCGTCTGTACGTCTAGCCCAAACAGATTGCGTCTACAGCGCTAAAACAGAAATTAGTTACTTATCTTTGTATAAAGCATCATCAGATCGTATCACGGTATAAGTGTATATTTTTATTTTTATAATTATACATTTTATGATTTTGGTTAAGGTGGATTTAAATATTGTGGACTGGCATGAGACTTTTAATTAACTTATACCGCGATAACACTTGTACGCACATCACCTGCCCCGAAGTACGTACGATATAATATTTTTTAAACACAGCGCTCGACTCACCGCTTTCTAATAAATAGTTTGCGTGAGCGCTGCTATTTAGAAAAGAAAATATGCGTATTCTTACGCAAACTGTAATTATTAATGTGGGTCTCAGGGGCTACTGGTTATTTATGTACCAAATTACATAAAGATTAACAGAGATATTGCGTAATGTAATGATTTTCAATATTTCTTTTTCGTTATTTGCAAGGCAAAACTGGAGAGAATCTCGTCCGCCTTTAGGCGGCCAAAATGAAACATAATGAACTCAGCATTCTAAATATTAATAAACGAACTCTACTTTGACTATTTTTAACTTTGAAATTAATGAAAGGTCAAAATTGAGACGTCTCGCATTTACACTTAATATTATGACATGATATTTTAATTAAATAATACAGTCAGCGTAATGGCCGACTAAATCCTACTAGGGGAGATGAGCTCCCTGCACTGCGAAGTTCTGTAAAATCTTTGTTAAGTATAATTAATGGTTGCGATCCTGAGAGGTGACAACTAAGTGAATAATGCACACTTTCTAATAACAATTTCTATTACATTTTTCAAAAATACAGATAAAACTTACGTTAATTATCAGACCGCACTACAATGGCGGCCTACCGCTAGACGAAACAAAACAGGAGAGATAGTTCAATCAAAGCAATATCTCTGATCTTCATGGCCTATGTTACATTGAGATTATACCAAGAAAACTGTGTTTTGTTAATTACATCGATATTTGTGTTTCGATGATAATAATTTACGTTCTTCACTATTTTTTATACATCGCTCACACATACTCAGTCTTGAAATAATTTATAATTCACATTTCTCATAACAAAGACTTCCTTTCCCTTCCTCCAAATGACCATTTATGTGACGTTCCGTCACAATCGGAAAGGTCTCTAGAGGTCGTGAAAATCTGACTCCACTAGCTCGGCGGCATAATAACCGACGAGCTGCTGGGGGTTTCCCAACAGGTCCGGTAGGTGGCAGCATTGGAGCTCATGTCCGCGTGAGGAAAGGCGACGCTTGTGGAGGGCGGGCGGCTCGGACTCGATGCAAATGCGAGATGATGAATGCCGGGGCGCTCCGGGGTCGAACCGCGGCCCACGCAGGCGGCTGGCCGCCGGTTTCCGGCCTGGCAGATGCTATCGCGCTCGGCCCTCGCTGTTCGCACAGCGCTCCTGCACGTCGTCTGTGGGCACGGGAGCTGAGGAATGGTGCCTGCCGGCCTCTGTAAGGATCATCGGCTTTGTCGCCCCGACGGCATTCCTACCGATGGAGGCCTTGCCTCTCTCACAGCGTACATTATATTTTATGAATAAAAATCCTCTCTGTAGTTTGGTTTTTATTTTCAATATGTATTTCGAACCGAAGGCTCCATCGTTGGTATTTCGAAGATTCACTTAGGGTTTTCGTAATGACTTTTGCTCCGAAATACGTATCGGAATAAATATTAGGTTTGTGCATAAGATGTTTTTGTCTTGCATGGAGGCATGAAGACTGCTATGAGTTTTTGAGCCAACGGTCTTGCCGTAGTGGTAACACCGGTTCCCATTACATTACCGAATTTAAGCAATGTCGAGCTCGGCTAACACATGGGTGGGTCATCATCAGGGTCTGCCAAGTCTGCTGGCAAGCGGGGTGCACTCAGCCCTTGTGAGGCAGTTGAGGAGCTACTTGATTGAGAAGCAGAGGCACTGGTCACGAAAACACAACGGTAGGGAGAGCGGTATGCTGACCACATGCCCCTCCATATCCGCATCCGGTGACGCCTGAGAGCTGAGGATGACACGACGGCCGTTTGGCATCGTTGGGACTTCAAGACTTGTTCGGTTGGTGTTTTTTATGGGTTTGTTTATCGATTGTTATTTTCTTACTTGTAGTTCACTGTTGCTATTTGAGTTTATGTACTGTCATTTTATGATTTGGAGATAGTGAATGGGGCTTTGGGCGCTAGAAAATTGAGTGCCATATGTGCATGTCTGCTTGCTCGTCATCAATTGGCTAGTGAGCAACACCGATCATTCCTATACCGTTACTAATGACGAGAAATAGTGTCTTTCTGCTAACGTAAAGAAAAGAAACGAATGATTGAGTCCCAATAGAGAAGCAGTTTCCAGCATTAAGACCTGTGCGTATCCACACAAGATAATGTTATGCGTCTGGTGGAACAGTGGTCGTGTGGTGTACTACGAACTACTTCTCCGATGTGTCACCATTACTGCCGACATTTATTGTCAACAACTGAGACGTTTCGCATACGCTGTTCAAAATGGTTCAAATGGCTCTGAGCAGTATGGGACTTAACATTTGAGGTCATCAGTCCTCTAGAACTTAGAACTACATAAACCTAACTAACCTAAGGACATCACACACATCCATACCCTAGGCAGGATTCGAACCTGCGACCGTAGCGGTCGCGCGGTTCCAAACTGAAGCGCCTAGAACCGCTCGGCCACTCCAGCCGGCCGCATACGCTGTCCAAGAACAACGACCCAGCAAAACTGCGTGAAGTCATGCTACTGCACGATAACGTAGCCCGCATTCTGCTAGACTGACAAAAAGCAAAAAGGTTATACAGGAGTTGGGTTTGGAGGTCATTTGACATCCGTCTTATTCAACCTGTCTTGACGCTCTCAAATTTTCACCTTTTCCGCCCTCTATCGAACAACCTTCAAGGAACTTTCTTTCTGGATGAAAATGAGCTCCAAACATGGCTCGACGAGTTCTTCGCCTCAAAATCACGTAATTTCTACAGTCGCGGAATCGAAAAGTTATCCAATCGTTGGCAGACTGTTGTAAATAGTGAAGGAGAAGATATTATGGATGACTAAAGTCTCTTTTATGCCGTATCTGTTGTGCTTCTGGAACTTATGGAGAAACGCTACAAACTTAAGCACTAACCCAATACTTTCAAAACAAAATACCGCCAATGGACTGTTATTCATGTAATATGTACATTTATGTGCCACTTATGTGCCATGTGAGACCATTACGGTTTCGCAAACAATTTAAATTACCTCTATAACAGTTTCGTCAAAGCAAAAGCTTGTTTCAGAAAGAAATGTTCAGCTTCGAAGCTAGACAATTCATGACAGCCTGAGCCTTGGAGGCTCTAGCTCATTTTATCTTTGTATTCCCGGTGCCTTCTTTCACTGGCAGCCCCATAGGTGGAGCGAATTTATTTTGCAGCTCTTGTAGATGACCGCCGTGTCAGAGGCTTAGAAATAGGTTGCCAGTGAGTGATGAGGTCAGAACGGCCTGGCCGAGGGGGGGGAAGAAGGGTATATATGCGTGGATATTCGTGCGCAACGGTCCTTACGACCGTTAGTTCTGTTTGTGCTGAGATCAATTTGTTACTCCTTTTGGTGGAGGAAGTCACATTTCTATATCGACGGCGTCCACCTACGGCCTTCAATGTATTTGCAATTTGCTTTTCATCCATGCTGTGCGGAGCTGAACGCCTGCACTTTTGCCCTCATCGTTTCCTCGTATGCAAGGACCATTACTGGAAAGTTTTGCTGTGAGTATTGATCGCGCTCTGATTCTGTGGCTGTGTTGGTGCCTTATGGATTATTGAAACACTTTAATTTACTGTGATTAATCATGGCTGCAACCATGTTGTCCCTTTGCATTCATTGATGGAAAAGTTGGGTGTAATTTCGTGACAGTCCCTGCTTTGGTGGTAAAGTGTACTACTGACATCTTTGCTGGCTGTGGATTAAAAAGGTAATAAGCCGTGCAGCGCTTTAAAATTCAGTCGTTTACTTGTGCAACTTAACTTTCGTGTACAGCAGTTTGCTGTTTGATCTTTGCCGGCCGGCGTGACCGAGCGGTTCTAGGCACTTCAGTCGGGAGCCGCGCGACCGCTACGGTCGCAGGTTCGAATCCCGCCTAGGGCATGGATGTGTGTGATGTCCTTAGCTTAGTTAGATTTAAGTAGTTCTAAGTTCTAGAAGAATGATGACCTCAGATGTTAAGTCCCATAGGACTCAGAGCCATTTTTGTTTGTTTGATCTGTAGTTTTTAATGAAGTCCTTTACACAGTTTTATTAAATGGGATATTAGTCGTGTGGCATAATTGCATAATTCCACTTCACTCAGTTCGAGACCTTTTTACGTTATGAGCCGTGTCAGCTAGTTCTATGTTTTTACATCTTTGACTACTGGTGCGTTCCGCCTCTATCTGGTCACTGGCTGGCGCTTAGGTCGCATGTTAGTCGAGTATTTGGTTGTAGTTCCCAGGGGCGGGTTTTTTACCTCATGGGCTGTCAGTCGGTCAGAGTCAGAGGCACATATGACGTACGGTGAGCTGTTCTGGGAGCTTAGAGGTACACGACTGTCTAAGTAGCCTGTGGTCGGTAGAGTTGTATTAGTTGGCAACAATAGCGACTAATGTCGACGCAACCGGCTTACCCTGGATTACGGAGGCATAATTGCTGATGTGGTTGTTGGAGCGCTGTTTATTCCCAGTGCCGTTCGTTCTGCCGTTGAGAGTTAAGGTACTAGCTACCTATGTGACACATCTGCTTCCCTGTTGAAGTTGCTGCCGCTACGCTGGGTTGCCTGTGGTTTTCCATAACTCTAGCTCAGGTGTTAAATTTATTCTTCGGTGCCTATGTTTGAAAGTATCTGGGTGCCACATTTGAAGTGTTTTAAAATTTCCTTTAATTGCAACTTGTCCAGTATCTTCTTGTCTTGTCATTCGGGCCTGAAATTAATTGTCGTATGTTCTAGGCCGCCACGTGTGTCAGTAACCACTGGGGTTGAAATTGAGTTTTATGAGTACTGAAGGTTGTTGCTTCCCTGACTGATGTAACGACTATA
The DNA here is from genome assembly GCF_023897955.1 of Schistocerca gregaria. Lineage (NCBI taxonomy): Eukaryota > Metazoa > Arthropoda > Insecta > Orthoptera > Acrididae > Schistocerca > Schistocerca gregaria. The sequence continues at coordinate 291,883,533 of NC_064927.1, forward strand.
AAATTGCCTACGGCTGTGGTAAGTGAACACTAGCGGCCCCGTGACTCATGGATCATTTGGGTAATTATGTTCCATTACCCTGGTGAAGTTTCGCCTCGCTCGCAAAACTTAATATTTATTGTCCTTATATAATTATTACTGTAGTTCAGTGTTAGACCTCAAGATTCGCCTGTTACCTTTTAAGTCACTTAAGTTAATGTGTGGAATACCCTTTGCTTTCTTGGTTATTACATTAATTTGTTGTTATATTTAATTGTAAGGTTAACAGGTTATTCCTTTTAATAATCCTTATTGTAATACGTAAGGTTTGGTTGGGGCTTGAGATCACGCTCACATTGATTTTCTTGTCTTGGTCTGATCATTTTCATACGTTCTCTAATTACTATGCATGAATTATATGTCTATTTGTTTGCTCTTGACACAAGTTAGTTTAAGTTAAATTTAGGTAGTGTGTAAATCTAGGGACCGATGACCTCAGCAGTTTGGTCCCTTAGGAATTCACACACGTTTGAACATTTTGAACGTTTGGTTCATCGCGAGTAGCCAAAGCCTTCTAGATAGAAGGTCTACGCACAGCGGCCATATTGGCACTTGACGTCACAAACTGTTCCCCATCTTATCTTTAGTTGGGAGTCCTGTTGGCGTGTATGTTGTGTTGAAAGTGCTACGTGAAAGTGATATACACTCCTGGAAATGGAAAAAGGAACACATTGACACCGGTGTGTCAGACCCACCATACTTGCTCCGGACACTGCGAGAGGGCTGTACAAGCAATGATCACACGCACGGCACAGCGGACACACCAGGAACCGCGGTGTTGGCCGTCGAATGGCGCTAGCTGCGCAGCATTTGTGCACCTCCGCCGTCAGTGTCAGCCAGTTTGCCGTGGCATACGGAGCTCCATCGCAGTCTTTAACACTGGTAGCATGTCCCGACAGCGTGGACGTGAACCGTTTGTGCAGTTGACGGACTTTGAGCGAGGGCGTATAGTGGGCATGCGGGAGGCCGGGTGGACGTACCGCCGAATTGCTAAACACGTGGGGCGTGAGGTCTCCACAGTACATCGATGTTGTCGCCAGTGGTCGGCGGAAGGTGCACGTGCCCGTCGACCTGGGACCGGACCGCAGCGACGCACGGATGCACGCCAAGGATCCTACGCAGTGCCGTAGGGGACCGCACCGCCACTTCCCAGCAAATTAGGGACTCTGTTGCTCCTGGGGTATCGGCGAGGACCATTCGCAACCGTCTCCATGAAGCTGGGCTACGGTCCCACACACCGTTAGACCGTCTTGCGCTTACACCCCAACATCGTGCAGCCCGCCTCCAGTGGTGTCGCGACAGGCGTGAATGGAGGGACGAATGGAGACGTGTCGTCTTCAGCGATGAGAGTCGCTTCTGCCTTGGTGCCAATGATGGTCGCATGCGTGTTTGGCGCCGTGCAGGTGAGCGCCATAATCAGGACTGCATACGACCGAGGCACACAGGGCCAACACCCGCCATCATGGTGTGGGGAGCGATCTCCTACACTGGCCGTACACCTCTGGTGATCGTCGAGGGGACACTGAATAGTGCACGGTACATCCAAACCGTCATCGAACCCATAGTTCTACCATTCCTAGACCGGCAAGCCGTTCCACAGGACTACATCCAGCATCTCTACGATCGTCTCCATGGGAGAATAGCAGCCTCCATTGCTGCGAAAGGTGGATATACACTGTACTAGTGCCGACATTGTGCATGCTCTGTTGCCTGTGTCTATGTGCCTGTGGTTCTGTCAGTGTGATCATGTGATGTATCTGACCCCAGGAATGTGTCAATAAAGTTTCCCCTTCCTGGGGCAATGAATTCACGGTGTTCTTATTTCAATTTCCAGGAGTGTATATTTCAGACAGTATTCGCCTACAGTTCTTCGAAGTATGGGATACAAGTGCTGCGTTCCCTTTTCCCAGGGAAATTATAAATCCCGAAAAAGGCATGAAAATGCACGTTTCGATTTCCCAAATGTGTGAAGTTGAGAAATCGTTCGATTGCAGCTCTTCCATGACAGGGATTTGTGCCTACACATCAGTCAAGAGCAAGTAAATGACGAAAAATTTATAGCGTTTTTTTTGTTTCCATTGCACCACCTTTGCCAATTGTTTTTAAGAGCAGTTATGTATCACGTACCAGTATCATTTGTTTATTTAATTCTCGACCGTTGCTGCGAGGTTAATAAGAATCTGGCTGTGAAATGTCTCTCATATTTGCAACTATTGGCACGCAGAATAGTTATATTAATTCGTGTTGTGTTGTTACAGATCTGTCACAAACATTTCCAACTGGAAAGTATTGTATGGACAGCAAACTGCTTCGATAAAAGACAGGACAGATTTTAACTGTAAATCTTGAACGATCGAGGATAAAAGATGGATGTGTTCCATCGATATTTCCAGGTTGTCCTTCCTACTTGTCATGGCAACTGGCTTTCCGGGAATCGTCTGAAGAAAAGCGGATGCGTATGGAAGCAACACAACTCCAGAAAGCGATAACTGGGAGTGTGAATTTTTCAGATCAATACGAAAGTGAAAACAAATTTCAAATTTATCTCAGTTTACAGGGGGGCATAAAGTCAAATTTTCTTCGTTCTGGACCGTCATCAGCAAGTCAGGCAGTATAATTTTTGTTAACATTGAGACAACAGGGTCTGTACCTAATTTATGTTACTCTACAGTTATTAATGAACAATTGGAAGTTTCAGTTTTTTATGTAACAAAGTAACAGGGAATAACTCCCAAAACAGATACCAGTTTCCTACGAAAATAAATTATTTTCAAGATATTGAAAGTATACTGAAGTCTGTTGAAAACAGCGCATCTCCAGAATATGAAGATAAAGAGCATTTATTAGATATAATGCAAGATATTTTAGCTAAGATTATTGAAGACACGGATGATAAAGGCTTTTTTCAGTTTTTAAAGTCCCAACTAAGATTTGTGAGTAGCAGGCACAGAGAAAGATACAAACCAGAAGACATCTCTTCTACAGATTATTTCTCCAGCTGCCTATAGGTACATGAGGGAATCTGGAAACCTGGTAATTCCCCATCAGAGAACGATAAGGAGACTTTGTTCTGCACTTAATGTTGGTCCTGAATTAGAAAAACTTAACAGAAATTTCTTATTTTACATGAAGAGTTAAGTTCCTCTTTTGCAGTCCCGAAATTGATTGTAACTTTAATGGTTGATGAGATTCATATTGAGCACTACCTTGATTATAAAGGTGGTAATGTAGTTGGAAGTTCTTTTGATTCCCAAGAATTAGCCACTAGTGCACGCACAATTATGATAAGTTATATTATACCTCCATTCGAAGATGTTGTATACATTTTGCCTGTTCAGATTATAACTGCCGGTACGTTACGCACTGTTTTGAAGAAGATAGTTCTTGGCTTGGTACTTATAGGGTTCAAAGTGCTTGCAGTAGTAAGTGATAATAATTGTGTAAACAGGAAGGTTATGACATATTTCTCAAACAAGCCTAAGCTGAGTATTGTGTATCCACATACTGCAGACAGCACAAGGCCCCTCTTTTTTGTAATAGATCCTGTGCACTTATTGAAGTGTGTTAGAAATAACTGGCTTAACCAGAAAACTGATGGGTATACTTTCAAATTTCCTCCATTTGATGGAAGCTTAGATTTACTTTTGGCAGCTTCATTCTCAGATGTACGAAAACTGTTCAGTTTGTAATCTGACAGATTATTGAAATATGGTTATGGGTTGTCACTGAAAGCACTCTATCCTTCTTCCCTTAAAAAGCAAAATGTGAAATTAGTTGTCCAAGTTTTGAATGACTGCACTGTGGAAGCATAAAAACACTGGTTTCATGTAATAACTTGCACATAGGTACAGCAGAGTTCATCAGGATTATTTCTTTGTGGTGGAAAATTTTTAATCTTAAGACTCCTCACAAAGGTTTATTGAAGAGGGATCAAATTCAGGAACCTTTGACTAATTCAGACACAGATGAGTACTTCATCTTCTTAAATAATTTTTTGGCTTGGCTAGATAAGTGGTAAGAGTCGGCAAAAGGTATAGGAATCTTTACAAAAGGAACATTATCTGCTCTGAAATTGTCTGCACACTCTATTATTGAGATCACAAATTACTGTGTGGATGAACTTTCTTTAAACTACATTTTGCCTGGAAAATTTCAAACTGACCTTCTTGACGACAAGTTAATAAAGTACAGGCAACTGTCAGGGGCACAGTACCATGTATCAATAACACAAATTTTTGAAGTCGAGAAAAAATTGTGATTTTCTACAATTTTCATGATTTCTATAAAATCTGGAACAGATGGACCAATCAAAGTAAATCATTTTGATGTTTTAGAACCATAGATGGAATACAGTGCAGAATGTACACCATTTTCACACAACTTTGGTTCTCTCTGTGTAACAGACACTGACATTACAGACATTAACAGTTACTTGCCTATAATAACGTATCTTGCAGGTTACGGTGCATATACAGTCACAAGAAAATTGAAATGTGATGTGTGCAAGGAGGGGCTGGTTTTTCAAAAAGTCATGCATTGTGAGGAGTCCTTCCAGCTTATAAGAAACTTAGATCGAGGAGATTTACTCGACCCAAGCTTATTTGTTGTTAATGCTGTCATATACAGCTATTTCACTATTTCTAAGCTTGTTAGTTCCAAATACGAAAAACTATTCCTGCAGGAGCAAAACCAAAGGCAACAGGCTACCAGTCTGATACTACGTAATTTGTCATCAAATGTGAAGCAGCTTGATTTATGTGGCAGCCATATGACTGAAAACATTCTCAAAAAGATTATATGGATTGCAACAAATTCATTGCTGAAGAACTACTGCAATAAAAAATTAACACAGCAGGTCTACAGACAAAATCTGGTAAGAAGAGTAACCTGGAAACATTAAAAAAAGTATAATGTTCCATGTAACCAGTGCTCTGATGTCCGAAATGACATATGGCTACAACTGCTATAAAGCTAACTGTGACGAGACTGGATCTGGGAGGGGGGAAGGGGTTCTTATTGGTTTTCTTGTAACACTGTGTTTTATAAGTAATTTTCTGTGTGTTTATTGTTATTGTACTCATTCACTCATTGATACATCATGTTTCACAAATATTTTTGGTCTTCTGTGGATAGATTTAATGAGATATGGTTTTGATGCGTAAGTTATTGTCATTTCTTGTAATCCAGGCTGCGACTTTACCGCTGATAGAGCTGTTTAAAAAGCACTTATTTTTTACTTATTTATGACCCTCTTTGTTAATACATACAATGTTAAGAAACTTTTTTTTTGCATTAAGTTCTTAACCAGTGATTTGTTGTCAGAGAAGACAGATAGCTAGAGCTGCTTGAAAGCTTTTTGTGTTTCGAATGGATTGGGGAGGGTGTGGATGAGGGTTTATAATTGGTTTTCTTCAATTTCTGTGGCTTATACATACTTTTATGTGTTTTTTTTTGTTATTATACTTCTGATAAAATATGAGACAGCTAGTTGGGTAGCCTTTTAGTTTGTTGTGAATAAATATTTCTGATTTTTTTTCCTTGTATCTGCCAATACCATCCTAGGCTTTGTAATGAATGTATGCTAGAAACCTTTTCCCTGTTTCCACTGCAATTATTTCTGGGTTGTTTTAAAGGTAAACTGGATTCATAGCTTTTATGGAGATAAATTTCTCATTTGCTGTGTGTCCTTATCAAATTTCTTTACATTGTTGATGTAAGAAATTCTCCCTGGATGGTTTGAATGAGTTATCATTTATGATCCTGAGGAACTGCACTTTCTTTCTTCTTCAAGAACACATGACTGATGAAGATGCTTTATTGCTCACATATGATCATCATAGCCAGACAAGCCATGTACTATGGAGTTCACATCTGTTACATGGAAAAAAACATTTAAAAATAAATTATCAATCACTGTTGCACTCTGTCATCATTTTTTAGTAGTTAGGACTACTGTGAGGAAGAAAGCAAAGTCAGGCAGCAGTGCACTGAATCACTACTTTCAGTAGAATCAGCACTGTACTACATGAAATTAATAGTGAGTATGTGCTTACAGTGACTTCCTATCTACTTCTACTAAGTATTATTAGTACTCTAATTGTCTGCTGAGGGCTTAAAAAATTTTGATGTGGGCCTTTAAACTGTCAGATCTAAAGTAACTTAACTGAAGTACTCGTTTATGACGCTGACCTGCAACTTTATTGCACTCTCTATGTAAGCTATGTGCCCACCACACCTTTCCTTATACACTCCTGGAAATTGAAATAAGAACACCATGAATTCATTGTCCCAGGAAGGGGAAACTTTATTGACACATTCCTGAGGTCAGATACATCACATGATCACACTGACAGAACCACAGGCACATAGACACAGGCAACAGAGCATGCACAATGTCGGCACTAGTACAGTGTATGTCCACCTTTCGCAGCAATGCAGGCTGCTATTCTCCCATGGAGACGATCGTAGAGATGCTGGATGTAGTCCTGTGGAACAGCTTGCCATGCCATTTCCACCTGGCACCCAGTTGGACCAGCGTTCGTGCTGGAAGTGCAGACCGCGTGAGACGACGCTTCATCCAGTCCCAAACATGCTCAATGGGGGACAGATCCGGAGATCTTGCTGGCCAGGGTAGATGACTTACACCTTCTAGAGCACGTTGGGTGGCACGGGATACATGCGGACGTGCATTGTCCTGTTGGAACAGCAAGTTCCCTTGCCGGTCTAGGAATGGTAGAACGATGGGTTCGATGACGGTTTGGATGTACCGTGCACTATTCAGTGTCCCCTCGACGATCACCAGAGGTGTACGGCCAGTGTAGGAGATCGCTCCCCACACCATGATGGCGGGTGTTGGCCCTGTGTGCCTCGGTCGTATGCAGTCCTGATTGTGGCGCTCACCTGCACGGCGCCAAACACGCATACGACCATCATTGGCACCAAGGCAGAAGCGACTCTCATCGCTGAAGACGACACGTTTCCATTCGTCCCTCCATTCACGCCTGTCGCGACACCACTGGAGGCGGGCTGCACGATGTTGGGGCGTGAGCGGAAGACGGCCTAACGGTGTGCGGGACCGTAGCCCAGCTTCATGGAGACGGTTGCGAATGGTCCTCGCCGATACCCCAGGAGCAACAGTGTCCCTAATTTGCTGGGAAGTGGCGGTGCGGTCCCCAACGGCACTGCGTAGGATCCTACGGTCTTGGCGTGCATCCGTGCGTCGCTGCGGTCCGGTCCCAGGTCGACTGGCACGTACAACTTCCGCCGACCACTGGTGACAACATCGATGTACTGTGGAGACCTCACGCCCCACGTGTTGAGCAATTTGGCGGTACGTCCACGCGGCCTCCCGCATGCCCACTATACGCCCTCGCTCAAAGTCCGTCAACTGTACATACGGTTCACGTCCACGCTGTCGCGGCATGCTACCAGTGTTAAAGACTGCGATGGAGCTCCGTATGCCACGGCAAACTGGCTGCGGTGCACAAATGCTGCGCAGCTAGCGCCATTCGACGGCCAAAACCGCGGTTCCTGGTGTGTCCGCTGTGCCGTGCGTGTGATCATTGCTTGTACAGCCCTCTCGGAGTGTCCAGAGCAAGTATGGTGGGTCTGACACATCGGTGTCAATGTGTTCTTTTTTCCATTTCCAGGAGTGTATTATGATTATGGTAATGTGATACTCTTCTACCTTTTATAGCCTTTGTTCAATTTTTATGACTTTCAGTAGATGTACACATCAGTTATCTATTGTTATATGAGAAGCCTATATTTCTTATGTATCATTTCTATGTTTTGATAAAAAAGTCCAAATGTGTTCCGGTATGGTTTTCATCTATGTCAGAGAGAACACAGTTTTACTTCAATGAGTATGCATTGTATTTTGTGGACAACTTTCTTCAACTAGCAATGTGCCTAACAATGAAATGTGTGTCAGGTGTTCTGTATAACTTGCCTGTCAGTATTTTCAGTGTGTGCTCATATCTGAGTCTGACATTACCCCATCCAGTACCAGTGCAATTTTGGGAGAGTTGTAAGAAATTTAAATTGTGTTTGACGTATGTAATTTTCAACCAGATTTCTGTTTCTAGTATGCAAGAAATAAAAATATTTTGTCTTCATTATAATAATGTTCTGATGAAAGGAAAAAGCTTTGATTCTGCAGTGAGAAAAAATCTGAGTATCTTCTACTATATTGTTACATGTATGTTATGTATCTGTCAGAATTTTTATAATGGTTTACTGACTAATATTGTCATACAACTTTTCTGTGCTGAAGAATAAATTTTCATTCACTCTGTGGCTCAAAAATGATTAGTATTCGTTATCATTCCTAGCAGATTATTGAGTTTCCATTACTTTTATTTGGAAGACCTACAGAATGATTTTGTTCAGTTTTACAAATACAGCTATTCTCAAATGATTTGAATTTAAATAAACTACCTTAGAAAATTGCTTTGATGAATTCAGTGTTCGACAGATTAAGCAGTATAGAAAGCAGAATTTCGGGTAAGTGCATTATGTTTAAATTAATGACACTCTGTGATACGAATTTCAGTCAAGGATATAGAGGAAACAATCTTTTCATGTTTAAGGTTCCCAAAGTTCTGGGGAACCAGGAAAATAAAAAAATCTGGTTTTTTGATTTAATAAATATTGTCAGGATGTGCTTCATTTCGACGAATGATTTAAGTTTTGTGTGAGGTCAGCAAATTTTGAAGTTGAGAGGAAAATTTACGAAAATAACCAGGGAAACAAATTCTTAAATTCTGTAGCAGCTCCAGTTGCTTCATTTAAAACCGAAAACTTCTGCTTGTTGTTGCATATATCGCAGCATTCTGGCGTCAATTTAACCAGAAGTGCCCATTATTCAAAACCATCTCACTCTGACCTCACCAGCCGCATCTGCCCCTTCCTTGTTTTACCGGTTTAAAGTTTCGTTTGAACGTAATAGTTTTAATATTGGTGTAATCCTCAATTTGTTAAATGGTGTTTTATTATTTTCCCACGCCATTATCTTGATTATGCTTCTCTGATTGGTTAAATGCTGGACAATTTGTGTTAAGAATTGTTCTTGTGCTCGATGCATAAAATATTAGTACAGATACCAGATTTGTGTAATTTTATATTACTTCAATTCTTGTAAGCTATATTCGTTAATGTAAATTGTAATATTTAGTGTCATTGCTGTCAATGTTAGCACAGAGCTAAGCACTTGTTTGAGCTATATTTGATTGTACTACTTGCTTGTTAGTCCTTCCTAATTCGACGAATTTTATTCTTTTAAATTAACTAATTGATAATCAATTGGTTTCACAGAAGAAATTTTGGAGTATCCGCTTGAATCACTTGTATTTTATTAATATTTTGGTGTCCGTACAATAAAAGATTGTTGGACTCTCACTGTGATAAATGGTCTGCACCTTTTCCATGTCCGTTTTGTTGTTTCCTTATCCTTTGGCTGCCACCGATACTTCAGTAAGGTTTGTAAACTTACATTGTAATTATTTTAAAGTGTATTCCCTGTAGTAGTAGGTGTTTTGAAAGTAGATTCTGGATGGTAGTCATGTCTGAGGAGCTATTCAGGTAAACACTGTTTGTAATGCCTAGCCGGCCGCGGTGGTCTAGCGGTTCTAGGCGCTCCGTCCGAAACCACGCTGCTGCTAAGGTCGCAGGTTCGAATCCTGCCTCGGGCATGGCTGTGTGTGATGTCCTTAGGTTAGTTAGGTTTAAGTAGTTCTAAGTTCTAGGGGACTGTTGACCACAGTTGTTAAGTCCTATAGTGCTCAGAGCCATTTGAACCATTTTGGTATTGCCTAGTTACTAAGTATTCCCTTCGAGTGGTAAGCTCAAACAGTTATTTGTTCCATCTTTTCATTGAAGTAAGCACGTGGCCGTGCAATTTTAATGTAAAGTTTGCACTATTTTTTGCGGAGACAGTGATTTTCCTTTAGGCAGTTTTTTGGGCTAAAATTTGCTATCTTATTTTAAGATGGGCTTTTTGCCCTTACAGCAGTGAACTCTTAAGAAGGTGGCGATTGGTGCTCATGTAGTTTGTATTTCTGTAACTTTGTGACGTTTGTCAGCAGCCTTCCCTGCCCCCACCCCTCAGGCTTCGGAAGGGACTATGAGCCGGCTGCCGGTTGTGGGGGCCTGCTGCTGTTGTGCCCCTGTACGTGCCTTTAGTCATCTCTGACATGACCCCGCAGGCGTTAGCCGAGGTAGATACCGGGGAAAACATGAGACAACGCCCGAAGGCCAATGCTTTGAATATGTGGTAGTTGTGAGAGGTGGTGGTCGCGAGGGGGAGGGGGGGGGGGGGTACGGGGGGCAGGTATCGTTTCTCTATTAAAAGTCTTTTCTTTACTTTCAAAATTTTACAACTTCATTAACTTGATTTTAAAACAGTAAGTGAACATTAGCTATCATGAACAACAAGATCTTCAATCTAGTTTGTTAATGAAAGTTCCTGAAATATTACTTTAACAGATCATAGAACAGCTCTCAGAATGAATTTACAACGCTTAAAACACAAAATACCTTTTTAAGCCAAGAAAAAAGAATACAAATTGCATAATGCAAGGTTACATAAAAGATTCTAACGCCACATGGCCAAACCAAAATTTTCACCTGCGATCTCTAAAGGCAATAAAAATTGATCACAACATTTTTAATTAAAACAACTTAAATCCAATAAAATCTAATTACTAACAAACCCCGTAGCCTCTACGATGCGCACCGTAACACAAAATATTTTCCTTTCTTTTAAACACTTCACACCATAAACCTCCCTACATGTGATGCATACTACACCCAATTAATTATCACAATTAAGCATAGATAATATAATTAACCAGGTATGTACCCTCCCCCCCCCTGAACCATGGACCTTGCCGTTGGTGGTGAGGCTTGCGTGCCTCAGCGATACAGATAGCCGGACCGTAGGTACAACCACAACGGAGGAGTATCTGTTGAGAGGCCAGACAAACGTGTGGTTCCTGAAGAGGGGCAGCAGCCTTTTCAGTAGTTGCAAGGGCAACAGTCTGGATGATTGACTGATCTGGCCTTGTAATAATAACCAAAACGGCCTTGCTGTGCTGGTACTGCGAACGCCTGAAAGCAAGGGGAAACTACGGCCGTAATTTTTCCCGAGGGCATGCAGCTTTACTGTATGATTAAATGATGATGGTGTCCTCTTGGGTAAAATATTCCGGAGGTAAAATAGTCCCCCATTCGGATCTCCGGGCGGGGACTACTCAAGAAGATGTCGTTATCAGGAGAAAGAAAACTGGCGTTCTACGGATCGGAGCGTGGAATGTCAAATCCCTTAATCGGGCAGGTAGGTTAGAAAATTTAAAAAGGGAAATAGATAGGTTAAAGTTAGATATAGTGGGAATTAGTGAAGTCTGGTGGCAGGAGGAACAAGACCTCTGGTCAGGTGACTACAGGGTTATAAACAGAAAATCAAATAGGGGTAATGCAGGAGTAGGTTTAATAATGAATGGGATAATAGGAATGCGGGTAAGGTACTACAAACAGAATAGTGAACGCATTATTGTGGCTGACATAGATACGAATCCCACACCTACTACAGTAGTACAAATTTATATGCCAACTAGCTCTGCAGATGACGAAGAAATTGAAGATACGTATGATGAAATAAAAGAAATTATTCAGATAGTGAAGGGAGATGAAAATTTAATAGTCATGGGTGACTGGAATTCGAGTGTAGGAAAAGGGAGAGAAGGAAACGTAGTAGGTGGATATGCATTGGGGCTGAGAAATGAAAGAGGAAGCCGCCTCGTAGAATTTTGCACAGAGCACAACTTAATCATAGCTAACGCTTGGTTCAAGAATCATGAAAGAAGGTTGTATACATGGAAGAACCCTGGAGATACTAAAAGGTATCAGATAGATTATATAATGGTAAGACAGAGATTTAGGAACCAGGTTTTAAATAGTAAGACATTTCCAGGGGCAGATGTGGACTCTGACCACAATCTATTGGTTATGACCTGTAAAACTAAAGAAACTGCAAAAAGGTGGGAATTTAAGGAGATGGGACGTGGATAAACTGAACGAACCAGAGGTTGAACAGAGTTTCAGGGAGAGCATAAGGGAACAACTGTTAGGAATGAGGGAAAGAAATACAGTAGAAGAAGAATGGGTAGCTTTGAAGGATGAGGTAGTGAAGGCAGCAGAGGATCAAGTAGGTAAAAAGACGAGGGCTAGTAGAAATCCTTGGTTAACAGAAGAAATATTGAATTTAATTGATGAAAGGAGAAAATATAAAAATGCAGTAAATGAAGCAGGCAAAAAAGAATACAGACGTCTCAAAAATGAGATCGACAGGAAGGGCAAAATGGCTAAGCAGGCATTGCTAGAGGACAAATATAAGGATGTAGAGGCTTGACTCACTAGGGGTAAGATAGATACTGCCTACAGGAAAATTAAAGAGACCTTTGGAGATAAGAGAACCACTTGTATGAACATCAAGAGCTCAGATGGAAACCCAGTTCTAAGCAAAGAAGGGAAAGCGGAAAGGTGGAAGGAGTGTATAGAGGGTCTATACAAGGGCGATGTACTTGAGGAGAATATTACGGAAATGGAAGAGGATGTAGATGAAGATGAAATGGGAGATACGATACTGCGTGAAGAGTTTGACAGAGCACTGAAAGACCTGAGTCGAAAAAAGGCCCCCGGAGTAGACAACATTCCATTGGAACTACTGACGGCCTCGGGAGAGCCAGTCCTGACAAAACTCTACCATCTGGTGAGCAAAATGTATGAAACAGGCGAAATACCCTCAGACTTCAAGAAAAATATAATAATTCCAATCCCAAAGAAAGCAGGTGTTGACAGATGTGAAAATTACCGAACAATCAGCTTAATAAGTCACAGCTGCAAAATACTTACGCGAATTCTTTAAAGACGAATGGAAAAACTAGTAGAAGCCGACCTCTGGGAAGATCAGTTTGGATTCCGTAGAAATTTTGGAACACGTGAGGCAATACTAACCCTACGACTTATCTTAGAAGCTAGATTAAGGAAGGACAAACCTACGTTTCTAGCATTTGTAGACTTAGAGAAAGCTTTTGACAATGATGACTGGAATACTCTCTTTCAAATTATGAAGGTGACAGTGGTAAAATACAGGGAGCGAAAGGCTATTTACCATTTGTACAGAAACCAGATGTCAGTTATAAGAGTCGAGGGGCATGAAAGGGAAGCAGTGGTTGGGAAGGGAGTGAGACAGGGTTGTAGCCCCTCCCCGATGTTACTCAATCTGTATATTGAGCAAGCAGTAAAGGAAACAAAAGAAAAATTCGGAGTAGGTATTAAAATCCATGGAGAAGAAATAAGAACTTTGAGGTTCGCCGATGACATTGTAATTCTGTCAGAGACAGCAAAGGACTTGGAGGAGCAGTTGAATGGAATGGACAGTGTCTTGAGAGGAGTATATAGGATGAACATCAACAAAAGCAAAACGAGGATAATGGAATGTAGTCGAATTAAGTCGGGTGATGCTGAGGGAATTAGATTAGGAAATGAGACACTTAAAGCAGTAAAGGAGTTTTGCTATTTGGGGAGCAAAATATCTGATGATGGTCGAAGTAGAGACGATATAAAATCTAGACTGGCAATGCCAAGGAGAGCGTTTCTGAAGAAGAGAAATTTGTTAACATCGAATATAGATTTAAGTGTCAGGAAGTCTTTTCTGAAAATATTTGTATGGAGTGTAGCCATGTATGGAAGTGAAACATGGACGATCAATAGTTTGGACAAAAAGAGAATAGAAGCTTTCGAAATATGGTGCTACAGAAGAATGCTGAAGATTAAATGGGTAGATCACATAACTAATGAGGAAGTATTGAATAGAATTGGGGAGAAGAGAAGTTTGTGGCACAACTTGACAAGAAGAAGGGATCGGTTGGTAGGACATGTTCTGAGGCATCAAGGGATCACCAGTTTAATATTGGAGGGCAGCGTGGAGGGTAAAAATCATAGAGGGAGACGAAGAGATGAATACACTAAGCAGATTCAGAAGGATGTAGGTTGCAGTAGGTACTGGGAGATGAAGCAACTTGCACAGGATAGAGTAGCATGGAGAGCTGCATCAAACCAGTCTCATGACTGAAGACCACAACAACAATATATAATCTTTTCCTTTAAAATAAATAAAATAACAAATCAATCAACTCTTAATCTCGGTGATTACATCCGTTACAAAAATATACACTTCATATCTTCTGATTTCGTCGTTGTCATGCACTGTTGTCCACCGTTCAGGATCACATGCGGCACGGGAAAGATTTTCTACGATGTACAAAACGTTAACAGGGCGCAACCAACTAACACAACGTGCATACTGGGATTATACATCGATGTGGATACGGCTCGTAAATCTTAAAGTAGGTGAGGGAGTAGATGCGGTGCTACTGAACACTTCAACTATACCACACCGCAACAAACAGCAGTACGGTGGGTAGATAACAGGCAAAACCTTTACATAAATCAACAGTTGTTGCAAGGCAACCTCAGCAAGGAAGTAAGAAAATATTTGGGACTTTAAGCTCTTGCGATGGCCACACCAAAACACAGAATGATGACCCAAGCTAAATTATGAATAACTGTCGTCGATGTCACCACAAGTAGAATCGTAAAATACCGTACTAACTGAGCTGCAGTTAAGACTCAAAAGTTCCACAGTCAATCTTTCTCTTACTACACACGCTTAACAGTATCTCCAAAGTTCACTCGTGGGCACTGCCAGAGTGTCAGTTACTCGTTATAGCTGCAGACAACAAGTTTAATACACTGGGGCCGACGTAGGTTTCTTAATAATAGTGAGCCGTACCGGTTCAACTCAAATTGTGATTAAAATTGTAAATAAATATGATCATTCATATGACGAATGATGCAAGAATTGTGGACACATCATTCCATGTGATTCTTTCCCTATCCCAATCTGGGTGTTGTGGTTCCACGCACCAGGAAGGAAATGAATGAGTCTATTAGCATAAGCAAAAGCCGTACTCCTCGGCAAAAGAAGTCTTTTGGCATCGTCCCTTCGTAATGTAATATTATTGTAATATTCCGGTTGCGAGTAACAGTGATCATGCGCTATCGTAAATGAGACAACGCTCTTTGCTGTGACTACAACTCTCCTTGCTGTGAAAAATCCATTTAGCTTTTTCTTTGGCGATTGTTGGAGATAAGGAATGCCGATTGGATATTGTGTGTTTTTTTTATGTCACATAAGTTTGCGTATACAGTAGACTCTTGCTAAACCGGCCATTCCTCGGATTAGCGAAGTGCCGGACTATTGAGAGTGTGTTAAATGTAATAGAAACACATAGGGACTGTACTTATCAAATCCAATGATACATTAATTTTCACAGAAAACTTAGACCTTGAGTGTGTATTTGCATATTAATATCACTCGACATACGCTATACAGGTAAAACATGTCCTTAAGTTTTAGTTGTCACAATGATCATACGCGACGGTAGTATGCTTTATCCCACAACGGCTTTACAAGCGTTACCAGGTCCTGCCATGTTTCTGATTGTTGCATAATGTACTCCAGGAAGACGTGTCTACCTTCGGCACCAGCAGTTTGAGATAGCCTCATGTTCTCTCCTCCTATTTCCTCTTCTTCACCAGTTCCAAGGTAACTTTCCTGTGTGCTTATGATTACCTCTTTTCTGCTGAAGTTTGGTCATAAATAGTTGCTGGTCCAACACTGTTTCCAGCAACAATGGTTTTCTGCGATGAGCCTCAATTCAGTTTATATCTAATCTCGAGTTTCTCCTTGAGGTCTAGCATAACGTGTTTCCCTATAGAAGCCTCATGACATCTGTAAGGAAAGCCACAACTTCAAAGTGTACAGCAATGTTTAACATTGTAATTAAGTAACAACATTATTGTAGGCGTCATTTCAGGTTGAACGACAAGAAGGTGGAAGTGTACCGGATTACTGAGAGGCCGGACTACTGAGGGCGGTATTAGCGAGAATTTACTGTAGAAGTAACGTTTAAGTGCAAAGGAGATACAACTTGCAATCGCAGTTAACAATAATTAAAAAAATTAATTTGTGAGGAAGACTTTAAACATCATTTACGAACTTTTATTCGGTGTTGGATCCCCGGACCTTCACAAAACGATTAGTGTTTTATCAATATAGTGCATAGTGATTTGGTGACAAAGTAACAATGCTGGGCGAATCTGCTACTACCACGGTCCGAACGACGCGCAATATTTCGCTGTCAGCTTGTGTGTTTAAGACGTTCCTTAAGCGACCAGTTTGTCCGAAGATATCGTACTGCCACTGTTGTTCAACCTTCTCATTCTGAAAGTGTTCCCAGAAAATCTTACGGTGATTGTATTTTAGCTGCCACGAGAGACGGAGTCTTCATCGCGTTTGTAGCAGTTTTGTCCGACTTTGCCTGGCGTTCTCTGAGAACCGGAGAAACGGAAACCTCCGACCGCCAACTCATCCTGTAGCTAACCCGTTCTCTCCTCACTGCAGCCACGAAGAAAACATATTTTATCTATAGTCAGATTTTTCACAGGCTTTCTTATTAGACAGGTAAAAAATTTTAAAATCTATGTACCCAGGCAAAAGCTCTAGAGTTTAAAGACAGTACCTGTCTTATCTGGGTCAAAGTCAAAGGTCAAGCAGGTTAAGTTAATTAATTTTTAGCATATCATTTTATAGTACACTGCGCTGTAAAATGTGTACATATGCTCTCAGATTTAGTGTTTTAGTAAGCACGAAACAGAAACCGTTCCACACCGTACCACCATGTCCTCCGTATTTCACTAGTCAAGTAACGTTCTCTAGGCGCCGCCAAACCCAAACCCATTAATAGGAATGCCACAAAACATTACGTTATTCATCGCTTCAAATTACTGGTGTCCGATCACCCACTATGCCATGGTATCGCTACTCACACCACTTCAAACGTTGCTTAGCACTAACAACGGATATTTGTAACGACTCGACCTTGGACTGCTGACAGGACTTCGGAGATCGCGAGTTATTCCTTCTGCTTATTCCTTGTGACTTTTAGAACCAACTTCAGCAATGCTTCACCAATAGGTGACTTTGGCATCTTTAGGTGAACTGAAGTGTCCCTTATCGACTTTTTGTCCACATGACATCGATGGTTAGTCCATGTTCGAAGTCAGCGTAGTCTGCTGTTGATAATTCTCTACTGACAATGAAATACTGTGGCAGACTGGCCTCTGCTAACACTTAGTGGTCAATTCCGCAATAGATAAGGCTTTCCGAATACTTTTGATGAGATGTATATATTTAACACCGACTAGAACAAGGTCCAGAATGATCGCATATATGTTACGGAATCTGGAAAAGGTTCCAAGGCGCTAGAGAAAGTCGTACAGAGCGACAATTGGGGGGGGGGGGGGGGGGGGAGGATATACAGACTGGACTTCCTACAACGAATACTGAAGGTAGGGTATAAGAGTACCGTGACATGAAGAGACTTGGACACGAGAGGACATTATCCTGGGTCACATCAAATCAGTCAGAAGACTAATGGAAAGTAAAGGACTTCTGATTTCATAACTGCGCTTTATATACTTGTCTTCATAAAAAACAGAACACCTTGAAAGAATAGAGATAAGAAGTTCATATTCACAGGGCATGTACCTATTACTACGTTCCGCAGAAACGATTGGCATTTCAGTCACATCGGTTCAGCAAGTGTCTTTTACCTAGTAGGCACAGGGTCCGCTGCGGGCCCTGATAACTTGTTACAAGCTTGATGCCATCGACGCGTTCAAGGTGTGAACGGCGTCCTGTGGTGTAGCAACCCGTGCTGCGTTCACCAGGTTCCAAAGTTCCTCTGTAGTGGTTGGCGTTGGGTCACAGAGCTGCGACTTTCATATCACCAAATTCCACACATTTTTGATTGGCAACAAGTCTGGTGATGTGGCGGGCCAGGGAAAAAGACTGACATCCTTTGACAACAAGAAGGCACGTGTTTGTGCGGCAACATGTCGTCCCGCATAATCTTGCTGAAAACTGGCGTCCTGAGTGTTGTGCAGAAAGAGTGTTACTTAAGTAGGCCACACTGGTCACGGTGACGTGGCCACGCACCAGCTGTGATTTGTGATTGTACCCAATAGCAGCCACACTCCATAAGGCCTTGAATTGGCACGGTATGTCTTGTCCGAATGCTGTCTCTGTGTGATGCTGCTCTCCCTGCCTGCGGCGAACCAAAATGCGGCCATCATTTTCAAACAGACTCTGGATTCGTTCTAAAACACTATCTGATGCCATTCCTGTCCCCAGTGACGTCGTCCCATACACCATTTCCGACTAGCATGTTTCTGCACATTCATCTGACCTCGGCGAAGAAGTGGACGAAGCGCACGTAATCCATACCGTAGAAAGCTGCGACGGACTACCACCCCTGAGAGTATACGATGTGTTAGACTGTTCCACTTTTGCGCCAGAACCGAGAAGGACGCAAATCTGTCCTGAAATGCCATTTGAATGAGGGGTTGATCGTCTTGGGGGATGGCCTGGATGGTTCCACCTGACTCCTTTCGTCATATTCTAAGGCCTTCCGTTAACCTTTCTGTACACATCCGCTGTACTGCCGAATCACTTCATCCCACACGAGCAGCAGTTTCCCGGATAGACGCATCACATTCTCTCATGCTAATAATACGCCCTATTTCGAACCCACAGATCTGACGGTGCGGTTCGCGCGTAGATCTACGAGGCATTCCGCGCGTCTTCCCAAATCACGTTGATCCATTACCTTCGGTTTGTAGTGACAACGAGAGCTGCAGGCACATTTTTCCGCTAGGTGATGTTGTGCCGCGATATTGATGTTGGCCTTGAACCAGTGGACTGACATGGTTCAGAAGCTAATCACTTCATTTTTGCAGAACATACTATTGTACATGTCCTGTGGACTTGAACGTCCTATCTCTATTGGTTCAAAGTTTTTTTAGCTTGAATATAGTTCACCAATAATTCGGAAAATAGGTACTCCTGAAACTTCCTGGCAGTTTAAAACTGTGTGGGACTTAGACTCTAACTCGGGACCTTTGCCTTTCGCGGGAAAATGCATTCTGAATACGTACTCCTGATTAATTTGCAATTACACGTGCATTTGCGGATGTGATCCTACAGAAAAAGCTGCCTAACTTACACACTATTCATCTTTTGCATTAGTTTTTCTGCTAGACTACCCCTCACTACCACATAACATACTCTTAATATCTATAATAATAGAAGGCGAACGGTAAATATATTGCAATAGTGTTCTTTAAGGAATCTTTTTATTTTCCTAGATCGCAAGGAAGGGTGTATCTGTTATAAATTTCGACCAGTGAAATGGCCATCTCCAGATCTGGATGTATACAGAAGGCTACAGGCTAGAATTCATAAAACGAAGTATAGACGAAACCAATGGATTCATAATAGTCGTAGGGATACATACCACATAATACAAAACGGTGTTTGCATCGTTTGCTGAATGAAGACACTTTATCACAGTTTTGTTTACAATTCGAAACTGTAAGTTAAAATCGAATAAAATTTATGAAAATAATCCACAGCAATCTACGAAACTTTTTTTTTATAACATGTACCTCTCAATTGAGTTTACAATGTATACGTATTAGATTCGCTAAGCACCATATCACTGCGCTGTGCATCAGATACGTCTTAGTATTTAAAGAGACAACTGAACGACCCATCTTGTCCCTTGTCATTCTCCTAGAGTTACGTAGATTTACGCTATATGTACATCATTAACGTTCGCCCGTAGTGTCTGACATTATAACGGTATACACATAAGTGCCTACATGCCCAACGTATCTACCGTTTTCTGTGTGATTGATATTACATTGTATAATCAACATGTGATCGACATTTTGTTCCACAGCGAATATAATAATAATGTAGACATCGATCTATGCACGATGCATTACTTAACAGCAACTGTTTGTTTTTTGAAAATAGGTTGCAATCCTGTGGCTTTATAAATTGAAAATGATATAATTATTGCATTTCTAAAAAGTTATATTTGTGCTGTTTTGACTGTCAAATTTGTTACCTTATTGCATATATACCACATAGAAAACTGCACACTCCACAAATTGTTCACGTATGTTGCTTGTATGTCAGTACACAAATATCTCTTCAGCTACTCATTGTACATTATTGTGTGTATTTATGGTACTTTTGCATTTTTACTACTTGTTTGGTATTTTTATATAACGTTTCTAACTGCATAGTCATATTTGTGTGGTTATGGTCAGAACCTTCAGTACTGTAATTTTTTTGTTATTCGCAGTAAAACACTGGCATGTATTTAGATGCAGCCTGTAACTGGATATGCTTTCAGTTTAACAACCAAAACAAGACGTAAACATCGAGCAAGGTATGGCATGTTTCAATCAAACAACTTTCAAATTATAGTTTCTGTTGCTTCAAGTTAGGTCCCTCAGCTGTTCTACTGTTGAGTAATAGTATCACATCAGCAACAAGCCACACATTATATGCTTCGATATCAAGATTATAACGTATACTTTGGGCTATGTAGCAAATACGCCGTGAGAGAATTTTTTTAAATCTGATCTTTTTAGCTTCAAGAAAGGTCTCTCAACTTTTCTACGTTTTTACAGTAAGACAGGAGATTAGAGCAGTACTTCAAACTCATATTATGCAGCCCTTCGGTTTTCTTTAGATAAGACATACGTGCCCCTCTTCAAAACAACTCTTTATTTACATTGAATTAGAATTTCGTAGACTTATGCATTACTTATGTGGTATGTACATTCTGAATATCTGTCTGTGGTATATGAGATTATAGTGGTTTACTCGTATCTGCCCCCATATCTTACTTTTCTACCGTGTTTTTGTGTGGTTTATATTACGTTCTGTAGTCAACATGTGATGGGCATTGTTTTACATCCAACATACAAATACCGTAGACATCGATCTACACACTGTTACTGAAATTCAATGGTTTGTTTCGTAAAAATAGGTTGTAATCCTGACGTTTAGTAAATGATGTAATTGTTACATTTATAAAACACTATACTTGTACCGTTTTTACTACCATATCTGTTGCATTAGTGTTTATACACCACATGGAACGTATTAGAAAGTTGCACTCTTGCATTTTTATATAACATTTCTAATTGCCTTAGACATAGTAGCAAGTTATGGTCGGAACCTTCTGTGTTGTATTTTTTGCTTTAGAATGAAACATTGAACTGCATTTAAATGAAGCCAATAACTGAACATGCTTTTAGGAGCCTTGAATGTTTGTCAAAATAATTTTATCTTTTATAATTTGCACCATTACTTGTCGATGGTACGCTGCCTGTGTAGCGACTGTCCACAATAAACTGCATTAGAAAATTGAGAGAGACATTGTATTTTAGTTTCTTAGTTTCAAACAAGCTGCTGTATCATGTAGTGCCTAGCGTTTTACCTCAAAATATTTACATTTAGTCCGATATATTCCACTTTTGGAGTGTGTCTTTATCACGCCATCCGTCGGTTATGTCTACCTATGCAGCTTTATATTTTTAATTAATACATTGTAATGCACTCTATATCTAATTTTTGAACTTCTGCATATTATTATTATTTTGTATTATTCTGTAGGCCTACACAGGACTGTCACCTGGAGGAAGCTCTACTGACTCAAAAGTCGCTACACTCAGTATGGGTCTGCCTATTACTGTCCATTGGATAGCTTCATTCAGTATTGTTAACAGACAAAGTCGCTCCTTCGGTTAACTTGGTGTATTACTAAGATGTATCTGATATAGTGCACGATGAAATGATGCCTAATGTACTCTAATATGTTTATATAGTAGCCACAATTACGAGGTACATGTTACCCATATAATCATTTTGTACGTAGGTGTTCATCGATGTCGGCGGTGTATTTCCATAAATTTTATTCGAATTTATCTTATTGTTTGGAATTGTACACATGACTGTGACACATCGTCTTGCTTCAGTAATCAATGTAGACATTGATTTCTATTATGTGGTGTGTGCTTTAATGTCGTCTCTTCTTTGTGTTATAAATTTTGGCCTCTAGCTTTCCACATTTTTTCCGACCTCTAGAAGGCCATTTAATTGGTAGAAAGTATTAATCGATGTATCCTTTCTTGCTTTATTGGCAAATAAAATGTTTTCCGAAGACTACAACAAAAATTCTTCCATTCTCTTCTTCCGGTTTTCTACCTGTCTGAAAGCATCTAAGGAATTTACGAATTATATGACATCAACCATCGTTTGATAAATGATTTACCGCTCTCTGTGATCGTTATACTAACCTCGTCACTATAATAGCAAGAAATACTTTTCTCCCGGACCATCCGAGAGAGAAACCTCGTTTCAGTTGGCTCTAATTTTCTCTCTTTTTTCTCCAACTTGTTACATGTTCCTTTCGAAGGCAATAATCGTGTCGGGCCAGTTTCTTTCTTAACTCGTTTATTGTGCTGCTGTGTAATTGTTCCTCGATGAAAAACAGTCAATCTTGGTTGCACGGATGTATTTTTTATTTATTTACCAATTAAGCGTTTCGCCTAATTCAAGCACCTTGAGATTGGCTAAATATTTTATAGTGTTGGTTACATGCAATACCGAGCATTCAGAATGTTCCAGAAAATAACTGTCCTCGTCAAATTGCTCGAAGTATTGTGCGGCACCCTTGTTAAGTAAGCGAAGTAGTCCAACGACACATACGGAATCAGGACTACACAGATGTGTCACCACTCAAACATGGTTACTAGTCAAAGAAGCTATCCCTAGACCACGAGTGCTTCTGTTGATACTACATTAACTGTCTTCTGAAGCTGGAGATGTTCCTCAGTTCCCTAATATACTGCGGAAGGTTATTCCAGAATCAGGTTCTTGCTAATGAGGTCTTTAAGGAAGCAGCTGGACGATGGAGTGGGACTAAAATGATTTTTCTCTGATGGGAACACGTTTTTTAGCCATATTGTTCAGATAAAAGCATTAATTTCGAAGAGAGTTTTGGGGACAGAATACATTGATAAGATAAGAAAAGACAGATGGTTTGGAAATCTTTGCACTTGTCAGTATGCTGTGCATGTCATGGTGAAATATTATCAAAGAGTCGAAAATCACAGATATAACAAACACAAGCATTCACAACTAGTTCCAGGCACCGTAATCTTTTCTGAAAAGATAACATCGCTGTCACCAGTAATTTGAAGTATATGTCTTTCTGCAAGTTCCTTGTGTAGGTCAAGACAGAAGGGGTTTTTATATTTTTGTATGGCATGGAGCGATGCTTCCTGCACAATGCGATATTTATAGACTCTTTGCTGAGGGAGTGAAGTTGATATTTGTTCCATTTAGGATGTAGGACTCTAGGGTTTCCAGATATTTTAGGATAATGAGCCTAGAATGACCAACCAGTGCCGCTTTGGCCCATTTTGATGGGGGCAAGAAAGCCTCTATTGAGGTTCTCTCTACTGAGGTAGCAGCAGGACAATACTGATGGTATATACATCAAAAGGAAGCATCGAAGCAATCCACAGACGTTCTGCTAGGCTTATTAGCGTTATATCTGATAAGCACGCAAGTATTGCGGAGATATTTCGTGAACTCAGATGGGAATCCCTGGAAGAACGGCGACGTTCTTTCCACGAAATAGTATTGAGAAAATTTAGAGAGCCAGCATTTGAAGCTAGTGTAGAACGAATGTACGGCCACCAACGTACATTTCGCTTAAAGGGCCACGAAGAAAAGACGAGAGACATTAGAGCTCGTACGGAGGGTTAGAGATAGTCGTTCTTCCCTCACTCCATTTACGAATGGAACAGGACAGTAAATGACTGGAAGGTACCTCCAGCCATACATTTCACAGTGACTTGCGAAGTATGTATGTTGTAGGCCTCATACATACTTTTACTTTCTTATACGTATATAACGTTAGTATTATCAGCTTGTATAAAGGACGTAAATGTGGACACAGTGTCTATTAGAGGCTTTAGGGACTATTGATTACTCTTACACAATAAACATGTTGCTTGCTTAAATTGTCATTTAAAATTTAGTCATGACAACTTTCGCTTTACAGTTATTGTTGTGGTCTTCAGCCAAAAAACTGGTTTCATGGAGCTAATGCTAATTTTGTACAAGCTTTTTCATCTCCGAATAACTACGACTTAGAGTAATTGTCATTGAGTAAAATGTGAATTTTATTGTACAGTTTATACATTTCATATGTAGTCAATGTAATGCAGTATAATTTTGTTAAGGCAATGTTAAACAGGTATGTATAAACGGCATTACAAAGTCATTTTTTGGCACGTCACAAGCTATTATTGCCCATCTGTTTCGTCTGAAAGTTTCAGCAACGTAAAGGTCAAAATAAGAAAGTACAGCAGTTATAAGAAATGTCGTCGGTTTTTTATAGTTTGTTTTCGTTAATTTTAAAAAGTTAATCTCGGATTGTAGCGCTCTACAATACCCCCTTCGGAGTTCGTAAACTCTCTTAACTGAAGATTCCGTTAGTTCTTGTAGTGTGAAACGTTGCGTCTCGTTACTGTGAATCTGAAACCCACACTTCGCGTTTAACAAACTGATGTGATGGGACACCCATCTGATATCCTCACCTGAAGGTCAACTAAAGTTGTTCCGCCTGCTTTAGAGCAAGCAATACTTGCCCACTAGGATACCGACAAGCAAGAAGAGAATGTCCTGACTCCACCCGCATAACAAGTGTGCTTGATAGGTATAACTTGTTATAATAAGCAAGATTAGTCACACTCTCTGAGTGCCACTTACCTGAAAACGGCAGCCGCCTAACAGAGTAAGACAAGGTTGCCCGGCTGTCATTTAAACATGGGATGAAAAAGCGGAACCATTTTTCTCTTCGCCTCTCGTGCAGATGATTCGAAGCCACTCCCTTCTATGCAAGCTATTCGTGTGCTCACAAAAACTTCACTATGTGGGTGAAATGCAATTTACAACGCTGCAAATTGGGAGCTAGGAGAACGGTGATGCAGACAAGGAATTTGCATAAGATCGTCATAAATTTTTCCCAGCAGCGGAGTCGGATCTGCACGTCTTGCTATTAACAGCTAGTACATAATTCACAGTTTATGGAGGTCGTGGCTTAAAGCATCAGATAAAGTCTACTAGTTTCCAAATTAATGCCCAACACAATTCTTTCTTCCTGAAATGGCAAGACGAAATAAATAATTCGGATTTATCATTAATTTTTGTCGTTAATAATAATCTACATTACACAATACTTTTATTTCTCAGTGGTTTTTGTCATAATGTTGTGGGTTTTGTTGAACAGAGAGAAGCTACTAAAATTTGACATACATTATTCGACAGTAAATTACATTTGCTGGATACAGGATAATTGTATTAAAGGGAGGGGGAATATATATATGGCTTCGAAATTATTCGAACACTTGTTAAAGGAGTTGTAGACACCAGTTTCAGAAGAAGTTTGTGTCCCTGGCACATTTTCGAATTCTGAATTCAAGCTCCACTTGATACGACACCATATCATCAACGCAAACCATCTCATTTCATACTACATCCACGATATCAAATGGACACTGAATGTGTCAAAGGACAGTTACACCTGCAACTGCTACACAGGGCTATTAAAAAACAGAAGGAACATCTTTAAAACATTTATTACATCGCGGCTACAAAAGATAAAAACACATTTCCAAAGTTCCTGGAAAGACAAAAGCTCCAATTCTGATGCATTCCATGTGAGCACAATGTGTTGCACAACAAATATCAAAACCGTGGCTCACTTCCTACCACACACGAAGCAGCTGGCCTCTTGTTATGGAATTCATAGCTTCAACAATGCCATATCGCAGACTTTGAAGAGTGTGAGGAATGGGGGGCATAAAAAGGTGGTATCTTACGCAATACTACAGACAACGGTCTTTTACCTAACACCACAGCTAAAGTCACAAGGTGTGAGGGCTGGAGACCTGGCAGGCCACCGGCGATGAAGTTCATTTTCTGGTCTTCTGCTTCTCCTCTTGCAATCCAATATCCTGGAATGGTGTTATTCAGGTAACGTCGGACGTGCTTAGAGAAATTCTTTAAAATGCTACCTACCTCCCTCCATTCAGTTTTGGTTTCTGAAATTTAAGTAAGGAGTAAAACAATGATGAATGGACATCGCACTCCGTTGCCGACAAGAAGAGAGAGGAAATATTAAAGATTTGAAAAGTTGTGCATTTTCTCTTCTCTTGTTACATAAGAAGTTCTGCAAAATGCGTTCTCTTTCATCCAAGGAAATGGTAGATTCAGGCGCAGATGTCGCCGTTCAAATGCAGCGAACTTGGTGACAAACAACCGTGTTATTGTTGATTTTCAATGCAAAGAAGTTGTTTGCATAGTAATAATAATAATAGTAATAATAATAATCCCCGTGGAGGCCCGGGAAAAGAATATGCCTCGGGTATGTTCTGCCAGTCGTAAAAGGCGACGAAAAGAACAAACCACTAATAGGGCTAACCCCCCTTTTAGTGTGATTAGTTGGTTCAGGACACAACTAAAGAAGCCTCGGACAAGCGCCGTCATGGTCGGGGACGACTCTTGAACCCTATGCGCGCCCACAATGGTAGCGACACTGCTAGCCAACTGGAAAATGATTTAAATCCAAATAGAGGTATTTTGCAGGATATGCTTCCTGCAACCACTCTAGAAGGAAAACAAAGACAGAGGATGAGATGGTCAGATGTTCTCTTATTACCAAGCAACAAACCTAGGAACCAACGCAACTGGATACAGATCACAAGTATACACAACATTTATTACCAGATACCCAGAATTAAATTTTTTAACAGAACAACGCCTAGCTGATCAGATCCGTGTAATAATCAAAAATAACACGATACCCCAGTCAGAATTAGAAAACATCAAACAACTAGTACAACAAATACTGGAACAAAATAATGTGCAATCAGAAGAAGAAGAAAATACAGTAATGGACTCACACATCCCAGAGCAAACAAACAAAGAACAACACGCATCAATTAAACAAGCAGAGGAAAACGAAATCTTAAGACTGCCACCAGAACAAGTACAAATAGAACACGAAGTGACACACATGTTAGATATAGAAGAAAAATTTCAGCTGACATATATAGAATACAAAGACACAAATACAGACATTAGACCATTCTTGCATAGACCGCCAAATAACCCACAAGTCGAAACAACAATAAAAACTATCAACACAATCATACACAACAAAATAAATGAAAACACAACTATGGAGAGTTACAACTACTGGTTTATATAGGAGCACTCACTACACTAAATATACACACTAGGCAGAGATCAGAACCAACCAGCACACAGAAGAAACTCACAAAGCCAGCATGGCAACACAGGCTACAGATCAGAATAGAAAAACTGAGAAAAGACATTCGACAGCTAACACAATTTATAAGAAAACAAATATCAGACAAAAAACGAAAAAGGTTAGGTCAAATCTCACAACTAGAAGCGATAGAGCAATTAGATGAAAAGAAGCAGAAATTACAAGCATTGGCCAAACGACTTAGAAGATACAAAAAAAAGTGAAAATAGAAGGAAACAAAACCAAACATTCAAAACAAACCAAAATAAATTTTACCAGACTATAGATAACACGCACATTAAAATAGACAATCCACCAAACATAACAGACATGGAACACTTCTGGAGCAACATATGGTCAAACCCGGTACAACATAACAGGCATGCACGGTGGATAGAAGCAGAAACAGACACATACAAGATGATACCACAAATGCC
This sequence comes from Schistocerca gregaria, assembly GCF_023897955.1. Taxonomy (NCBI): domain Eukaryota; kingdom Metazoa; phylum Arthropoda; class Insecta; order Orthoptera; family Acrididae; genus Schistocerca; species Schistocerca gregaria. The sequence goes on from NC_064927.1 coordinate 291,911,401, forward strand.
TGAAGTGATAATTTTGCAACATGAAGTCACCAAAGCAATTAATTCTACTCACAATTGGAAAGCCCCTGGAAAAGATAAAATAGCAAATTTCTGGCTAAAGAAGTTCACCTCAACAAATTCACATCTAACTAAATTATTAAACAGTTACATTGCAGACCCATACACATTCCCTGATACACTTACACATGGAATAACTTATATAAAACCTAAAGATCAAGCAGACACAGTAAACCCAGCTAAATGCCGCCCCATAACATGCCTACCAACAATATACAAAATATTAACTTTAGTCATTACCCAGAAATTAATGACACATACAACACAGAACAAAATTATAAATGAAGAACAAAAAGGCTGTTGCAAAGGAGCACAAGGATGTAAAGAGCAACTGATAATAGATGCATCGGTAACATAGCAAGCTAAAACTAAACAACGGTCGCTACACTACGCATACATTGTTTACTGAAAAGCTTTTGATAGTGTACCCCACTCATGGTTACTACAAATATTGGAAATATACAAAGTAGATCCTAAATTGATACAGTTCCTAAACATAGTAATGAAAAATTGGAAAACCACACTTAATATCCAAACAAATTCAAATAATATCACATCACAGCCAATACAGATTAAGCGTGGAATATACCAAGGAGACTCATTAAGTCCTTTCTGGTTCTGCCTTGCTGTGAACCCACTATCCACCATGCTAAATAATACAAATTATGGATACAGTATTACTGGAACATACCCACACAAAATCAGGCATTTGCTATACATGGATGATCTAAAACTACTGGCAGCAACAAATCAACAACTCAACCAATTACTAAAGATAACAGAAGTATTCAGCAATGATATAAATATGGCTTTTGCAACAGACAAATGTAAGAAAAATAGCATAGTCAAGGGAAAACACACTAAACAAGAAGATTACATATTGGATAACCACAGCGAGTGCATAGAAGCGATGGAAAAAACAGATGCCTATAAAAATCTAGGATACAGAAAAAATAGGAATAGATAATACAAATATTAAAGAAGAACTAAAAGAAAAATGTAGACAAAGACTAATAAAAATACAGAAAACAGAATTGACTGCAAGAAACAAAACAAAAGCTATAAATACTTATGCTATACCAATATTGACCTACTCATTTGGAGTAGTGAAATGGAGTAACACAGACCTAGAAGCACTCAATACACTTACACGATCAAAATGCCACAAATATAGAATACATCACATACATTCCGCAACAGAAAGATTCACATTAAGCAGAAAGGAAGGAGGAAGGGGATTTATCGACATAAAAAAACCTACATTATGGACAGGTAGACAATTTAAGAAAATTCTTTATAGAATGAGCAATAAACTAGCAAAATACGCAAACAATCACTCATATAAATACATCGGCTACACCACTGCAATTTCATAACCACTTCTACAACCCTTTAGATCATATAACATTAACAGATACGAAGAAAGTAAATTGGAAAAAGAAAGCACTACATGGCAAGCACCCGTATCATCTAACACAGCCACACATCGATCAAGACGCATCCAACACATGGCTAAGAAAAGACAATATATACAGTGAGATGGAAGGATTCATGATTGCAATACAGGATCAAACAATAAACACCAGATATTACAGCAAGCATATTATTAAACATCCTGATACCACAACAGATAAATGCAGACTTTGCAAACAACAAATAGAAACAATAGATCACATCACAAGCAGATGTCCAATACTAGCAAATACAGAATACCCCAGAAGACATGACAATGTAGCAAAAATAATGCAACAACTTACCATACAACATGAACTATTAAAACAACACATTCCCACATACAAGTATGCACCACAAAATGTACTGGAGAATGATGAATACAAATTATACTGGAACAGAACCATTATAACAGATAAAACAAACCACATAATTAACCTGACATCATACTCACCAATAAAAAGAATAAATTAACACAACTAATCGAAATATCCATACCCAATACAACAAATATACAGAAGATAACAGCAGAAAAAAATTGAAAAATAGATCCAGTTGGCTGAGGAAGTCAAGGACACGTGGCTTCAGGATAAAGTTGACATTATACCAATTATACTATGAGTCATACCACACAATATCCACCAGTACATCAACGCAATACAGCTACATCCAAACGAATATATACAACTACAGAAATCTGTAATTATTGATACATGTTCAGTTAAAAGGAAGTCACGCTTGATCAAGGTCCGCGTGACTTTCCATTTTTAACAAGACATAACGTCTGAGAAAGGAAAGAATAATAATAATAATAATAATAATAATAATAATAATAATAATAATAATCGGAGTTCGTTAAATTGTGGATTGCAGGCTTGACTTGCAAATACTGAAACGTGAAAGTGATAGGGCGCCCATGGCGTGCGGTCAGTGCATCACCACACCGACCACTTCTAACTAATTTAAATGGTTGAGAAATATACAAAAGTCTTCATCATTAGTAGAGAACGGGAGTGAACCATTAATATTGTGTACATAAATGAGTTAACATAAAATATTATTTCACCATATCATTTACAGTACAAACAGGTACAGCGTGTAGTAGCAAAGCTCGAGGATGAAGACAAAGACGAGAACTGTACGCTTTTCGTACTTTTTAACAGAACAACGAAACCGACGCAAATAATTATTATGACGAAATGAAGCACTTACTCTTAGATATACCGTATTCACTGATATCGTACAAACACAATGATTTCAATCAGTACATTCAGTGTTATATGCGGAAACAGTCTAAAAAATGTGTTCCTAATAGCAATAAAGCAATAAATTAACACTTCATGTCTGATGCCGCAATTTTACTGCAAGGCAAGGGAAAGTATAGTAAGCAATAAACTTTCTTTCTTTCTTCATTTTATGAGCGGTGTTAGCAAAAATAGTTTGGTAATAGTTTGCAGGTTGAGCAACGTTCGTTGCAAATCGCTAAGCGCTCTCATTCTCAAATTCTGTATGAATCTAGACTACTCTTTATGGGTGGAGCGTTACCTACTTTTTCACCCCACTTCCCTCCCTTTGCAAGTAGGTGGTTACAACCCTCACAGTGCTTCTTTCTGCATAATAAGTGATATGTGTACTAAGTAAAGCTGGAATCGTTCCAGTAGTTTAGAACGTGGAACATGCATACATGCATATATACAAACACAAACCAATTTTTATTAGATACAGAGATTCTGTATGGTAAGCAGGTATGTATGTTCCACATTCCCTCCGAAACCATTGTGTCGAATTCAGTCAAACACGTTACATATCATTTACTACCCGGGAAGAAGCAGTGTGGAAGAATAACCTACCTTCCGTGGGGGATTGGGTCACTAGGGCTTATAAAGGGGTGAAATCTAAGTGTAACAGAGGAACGTTTGGAACAATTTCAACGATGATTTATACACAGGACTAGTTCCTTGTATTATTTGTATAAACATGCTGTATAGGTAATGTACCCTTATCTACCACCCCTAAGGTGATGGGATGTCGGACGAACGGAGAGGGGGAGGGGGGAGGGGGGGAGGGGGGGGGGGGAGAGCCACGAGGAGCCGTGAAACGTAAAAATGTTCGTTGACGACCAGCATTAGTATCGAAACCTGGGTATTTGTGCTCGCTAGGCGTATGGTCTAGGGGTAGCGTTTTAAATTTCTAATAAAAATAATCAGAAGGCTTCTAACATAAGACGGCCACCCTCATTTATACTACAAGGAGGACCGGGAAGCAGTGAGACGTTCATGGTGCTCTCTTGCCTTTGGGGTGGGAAACTTGGGAAACTGGCCCTAAAGGTGGAAGAATCAGCACTGACCAACGGCATGAGGATACAGAAAGCCACGGAAACCACTCAAGACACATAATATGTATCCACTGGACATATAGCCTGTCATTGAAAAAGTGTGGTAACGATATCTTCGTTGACAAAAAGTTCTGGACTAGCTCCCATCCGGAACTCCGGGAAGGAACTGTCACGAGGGAGGTGACCATGAGAAATAGACTGAATAACCGACGAAGGGATAACATTCTACGAGACGGGGCGTGGAATGTCAGAAGTTTGATCCTGCTAGGGGAACTAGAAAATCTGAAAAGGGAAATGCTAAGGGTCCGTCTAGATACAGTGGGAATCATTGAAATTAAATGGAAAGAAGATAAGATGAGTGTGGGGTAATTTCAACAGCAGCAGAAAATGGTATAACGAGAATAGTATTTGTTAAGAGTAGGGCGGTAGCGCAGAGACTGAGTTACTGTGAACAGTTCACTGATGGGCTTGTTCTCATCAGAATCGACAGCAAATTAACATCGATAACGATAATTCATATATATATTTCGACGTCGCAAGCAGAAGATGAAGAGTTAGAGGAAGTATGTGAGGTTATTTAACGGGCAATTCAGAACGTAAATGGAGATGAAAATCTGTCATAGGGGACTGGAATGCAGTTGTAGGAAAAGGAGTGGAAGAAAGGGTTATGGGAGTATATGGACTTGGTACAAGGAATGAGAGAGGAGAAAGACTAATTGAGTTCTGCAATAAATTTCAGCAAGTAAGAGCGAATAATCTGTTCAAGAATCGCATGGGAATAAGGTATACATGGAAAGGCTGGGAGACTCAGGAAGATTTAGTTTAGATTACATCATGGTTAGGCAACGATTCCGAAATCAGATGTTGTGTCGTAAGGAGTACCCAGCTACAGATATACACTCAGTTCATGTTTTAGTAATTATGAGAAATAGACTGGAGATTAAGGGATTAGTCAGGAAGTATCACCGTTTATGGAAGTTGGATGCAGAAGTACTAAGGAAGGATTCGCTGGAAGTTCTGTGAAGCTACGGATACTGCGATAATGAATAGCTCAGTACATAATTCATTTGAGGAGGAATGGACATCTCTAGAAAAGACTGAGGTTGGGAAAAAAATTGTTACAAAGAAGATAACTGCGAAGACACAGTGGCTAACGGAAGAAATACTTCAGTTGGCCGATGAAAGGAGAAAGCGCAAAAATGTTCCGGGGAATTCAGGAATGCAGGAATACAAATCACTTAGGAACGAAATTAATAGCAAGTGCAGGGAAGCTAAGACGAAAGAGCTGGATGAAAAATGTGAAGAAATCGGAAAAGAAGTGACTGTTGGAAGGACTGACTCAACGTATAAAGAAGCCAAAACAACCTTCGGTGATATTTAAACAGAAGGTGATAACATGTAGTGGGAATTGCACTGTTAAATGCACAGGAGAGAGCGGATTGGTGGAAAGAGTACATTGGAGGCCTCTGTGAAGTGAGGACGTGACTGGTGACGTGATAGAAGACGAAACAAGAGTCGATATTGAGGGCTAGGGGATCCAGTATTAGAATTATAATTTAAAAGAGCTTTGGAACGCTTAAGATTCAATAACGCAGAATTTCTAAAATCACTGGGGAAGTGGTAGCTAAATGACTACTGACGTTGGTGTGTAGAATGTATGAGTCCGGCGATATATCATCTCCCTTTCGGAAAAACATCATCCACAATCCCGAATGTTGCAAGAGCTGACACGTTCGAGAATTATCGTACAATCAGCTTAACAGATCATGCATCCTAGTCGCTGATAAGAATATTGCACAGAAGAATGGCAAAGGAAACTGAGGATGGGTTATATGACGCTCAATTTGGTTCCAGAAAAGGTAAAAGGTTCTGACAGGCAGTTCTGACGTTGCGATTGATAGTGGAAGCAAGGCTAAAGAAAAATCAAGACACCTCGACGGGGTTTGTCGAACTGGAAAAAGCATTCTACAATTCAAAATGGAGCAAGATGTTTGAAATTCACAGAAAAATAAGGGTAAGTTATAGGAAAAGATGGTTAATATACAATACGTATAAGAGCCTAACGGAACGATGAGAGTGGAAGACCAAGAACGAAGTGTTCGAATTAAAAACAGTATAAGACAGCTATGCAGTCTTTTGCCCCTACCAATTGCAGGATATGGTGAATAGAATGAGCAGTCTGATGAGTAACGAATATGGATTGAGATGAAATGGAAGAAAGATTAAAGCAATGAGAAGTAGCAGTAATGAAAATAACGAGAAATTTAACATCAGACTTAGGGATCACGAAGTAGATGAAGTTAAGGCGTTCTGCTGCCTAGAGAGCAAAATAACCGTGGCGGACGGATCAAGAAGGACAGAAGCAAACCAGAATGACAAAAACGGCATTCCTGAACAACAGAAATATACTAGTATCAAACATAGGCCTTAACTTGAGAAAGACATTTCTGAGAATGCACGTTTGTAGTACAGCATTAAATAGTGGTGAAGCATGGAAAACCGGAACAGAAGAGAATAGAATTATTTGAGATGTAATGCTACAGAAGAATGTTGAAAATTAGGTTGACTGGGAAGGGTAGGAATGAGGAGTTTCTCCGGAGAATCGGCGAGGAAAGGAATATGTGGAAAACACTCACAAGAAGTGGAACAGGACGATAGGACATTTGTTAAGGCATCACGGAATGATTTCCAAGGTACTAGAGGGAGCAGTGGAGAGTAAAAACTGTAGAGGAAGGGACTGGAATACACCCAGTAAATAACTCAGGATGTTGGTTACAAGTGTTACTATGAGCTGAAGAGTTGGGATATGAGAGGAATTCGTGGCGTGCCGCATCAAACCACACATACATGACTGTAAGAATAATATACCCATACTGTCACTTATGATAACGAAGGGGCTGATACGTTGAAATGTCTTAAAACGAACTGTCAATATTTATTTCCGGCATTTAGGTGATTTGGAATACTTCAAAAAAGTGCAAATTTTGTCTTATTTGTGCTGTTCAGTGTGTCAACCAGGTCACAAGAATGGATACTGCAGGGAGCCAACAATTCGTAAACTTGCTGCGGGACCTAAGATCACGCCACACGTTTGAATTCCACAAACAAATTTATCAGCATCTCTCCAGTCGTATAGTGTAAAACAGCAGATAATCAAGAAGTATATGTATGCAACATTGACATATGCGTACGCAGGCGAAGCCGCGAGTATTAAGCTAATTGTAAATAGTCTTTACAGGTTTACCGCTGGATGGCGTTGTGCAAAATCCACAGTATTTCCTCGGAGCAACTGTCCGACATCTTTGGGTGGTTCAGCCTTGCTGGTGGCTAGGTACGACTGACGATAAACGTACGTGGACGCCCTGTATATAGAATACGCGCAAGAAAAACGCGCAAGCGCGGAAATCACGTATGACCAACGATTTGCAGATAGATGGTGCCATACTAAAAACGCCCTCTGCCAACAATCGCAGAGCGGCCCTCATGCATTTGCTCCGTCCGCAATGTTTACTAATAGTGCGACCAAAAGTCACTCACTAAAAAACTACACTAGACCAATGTTACGACGAGTCTTTCGCAGAAAAAATCTTGATTTTCTCGTCGTTCAAATGTTCAAATGTGTGTGAAATCTTATGGGACTTAACTGCTAAGGTCATCAGTCCCCAAGCTTACACACTACTTAACCTAAACTATCCTAAGGACAAACACACACACCCATGCCCGAGGGAGGATTCGAACCTCCGCCGGGACCAGCGGCACAGTCCATGACTTCAGCTTCTAAGACCGCTCGGCTAATCCTGAGCGGCAAATTCACTTTCTCGTCGTGATTGAAATAGCTGCCAATGCAGGGTTCCAGGCTGTGCTCAGTTGAAATCCCGCATCCCTGTTGACGAGATTATCAGGTGTACGGATATGTATTGCTTCCTTAATGACGCAATCCCAGGAAGATGATTTCGGGTATAAAACTTCCGTCTTTTCATAAATCATTCGCTGTCATGTATTCAGACAGTGTTCCGCAACTGCCAACTTTTCCGGTTGACGTGGGCGTGTATGACGCTGACGCTCATCGCAGCGTTCTTGTACTGTACGACATGTTTGGCCTACATATGCTGCCCCACATTGACAAGGAATCTTGTACACATGGACTTGATAGTCTACCTACATTTCTTCAGCATTTGAATTCACTCCATCCGAATATAAACTTCACAATGGAAATGGAGAAGGATGATACTTTACCTTCTCTTGGTGTTTTGGTATGAAGGAAAGCAGGTGGGTCCCTAGCGAGTTCAATCTATGGAGTAGAATGAAGATACGAAGATACACACCACTTTGGCCTTTTTGCCGTATTTTGGTGCCATGTCGTCAAGAATCGGAAGAGCCCTTGGAAGGTACGATATTATGTGTGTTTTTCGACCATCTGCAAAACTGAGGAACCTGCTGGTTTCGGTTAAGGATGATCTTGGCCTAAGAAAATGCGGTGTGCTCGGTCCGGTACACAGTTTTAGTCTGCCAGGAAGTTTCACATCAGCAGAGTGAAAATTTGATTCTGTAAACATCCTTCAGGCTGTGGCTAAGCCATGTCTCCCCAATATCCCTTCTTCCATCTGTGCTAATTCGCAGATGAGGTTCTGTGAAGTCTGGAAGGTAGGAGACAAGGTACTGTTCGAACGGAGTCTTGCTCGGGTAGCTCAGTTGGTACAGGACTTGCCAGAAAAAGGCAAAGGTCTCGAGTTTGAGTCCTGGTCCGGCACACAGTTTTAGCCTGCCAGGAAGTTTCATAATAATGGTACATCTCTAGTGCCGAAACCAATCTTGAGTTCAGTTGCAGGATATGCTCATTCACGACCGCTAATGTTTTAACTTCACTATGTTCCGAGATTGGGTTGACCTGGAACAAATATACTCTTAACCCACATGTCATAGCATGTGTCGCTAGATAAAAATCTTTCGTCATTTCTGGGTGGTGTAGCAGTTCAGAAATGACTAGAGCTTCTCTGATTCTATCGAAGTCCGCCTTGCTCTCCTCAGATAAAAACCAAAGTCTGTTCAGCATCTGCGCAGGCACTAAACGTCTAAAAGATGGCCCTAGGCCTAGGAAAGCTTTTAATTGTTTCTTCATGTTTGGGTTAGATAAATGCCAAATCATACCAAGCTTACCCAGATCAGGCATTGCTGCTACAGGCGATATAATGTGGCCCAAGAACATTATCTATTCTTGTCCAAATTTCAACTTTTATAAATTCACCATGACACCCACCCTGGCAAATCTCTTTAGAACAAGGTCTGTGAACTCTAAAAGTACTGACCACGACTTTGTAGCTATAAGTAAGTCGCCAACCTAGTGTTAGCTTATCTAGCAAGTCGGGACCTACGACTCTGTCTGAGGCCACAATGAGCTCTCCGGCGCTCACATAAGCCCAAAGAGTAAAACTCTAAATTGATAACTTTGGCCAGCAAAAATAAAGACAGTGTACTTCCGACAAACTTCTGATGGTAAGACCTACCACTATGACGCTTTTAAGCCAAAGTTCGTTTAAATTCTTGTATCTACTCTTTGATTTTTACAGGTCGGGTTCGCACCGGTAGTAATAATCTTAGTGATATTACGCGCACGAGGTATATGCTGCCGTCACATTCGGGGACAGCGACTAACGGACTGCTACACGAAGATAAGGAAGTTTCTATTCACTCCCATTTAATCATACGCCTGTTTCCTTGGACATTGCATCCTTGTCACTCATGGTACCCAATATGAAGCACAGCAAATAGGTCTCATGAGGTTTGACCTGCATATCGTAAAAGTATTCCTTAATTATTCTCGTGTTTTCAGAGAATAAAAATGCATAATGTTTCAATAACTGTGCAAGTTGTTGCCGCTATTTACCATCGAGATATCTAGATTCAGTGACCTCTTCATCTGTGTGTTTTCGTGTCGAGCCTAGCTCACTTTCGTCGTTTTCAATTGTATATGGGCAGTTTTCCTGAGCACAGTCACTGGCTATGTGCAATAGTTTGTGTTTCATATAGGTTACCTTCAACTTCCTGCCATACTGTCCACGTACAGCAGGTGTTGTTATTATTCCCAGTTCAGCTAACCTTCCTTCATTCATAAGGAGCATATAGCTCGTAAAAGATAGAGTTTTCGGCACTTTCTCTTAAAAATTCCCAGCCTAGGATATAGGGAACCGCTAAATTTTTGGCAACGATGAATGTACATCTTATCGCTTCGTTTTCTACTTGAATGACTGTACCTGATTCCGAATTCGCTACATGCGTCCACGTATGACTATTAACAATTATACAATTCTGACTGTCGATGTGGACAACTTATTTCCCTGATTGATGAACTAGAATAAGATACACTGGCCTTTGATTACGGCTTGTACTAACTCAGTATTCTTCTGACCGCACTTTCTCGGATCAGCACACAGTTCGTCTTTCAGATCCAGCCATTCCTTGTACCTGAGCACGGATGCGTTTAAATATCGATTGCCAATATTTGCACCCCCACAACCAAATGCGGAAGGCTTACATTGGTCGTGTGGAGTTTGACACTTGCGATGTACGTAGTTTTGGGTCATCCACCGTTTCTACTATTCTGACACTATGAGACTGCTGCATCTGTTGCGACACCTCGTCCTGTAACGGCGCCACTGAGGTTGTTGATTAGAAGCTGCCACTGGTATAACATTAATGTTATTCGCAGGACAGTTTCTACCTTGTCGTGTTTGGTTTGAATCCCAGTTTGATGGCCATGCTTTTTGTCCTTGTTTATTCATCTCTCTCGTATTCTTCGGTTGAAATGAGGCGTTATAGCTCCCTTCTTTTCTCCTTCTCCTATTAAAGTTGTTGCTCCGTTCTTAAATGCATTCCCTTTGAAATTGTGGTTACTATTACTTCCATGATTTCCTTGACTTCTGTGTTTCTTTTGGTGGTTACCATTGGATTGTTCCCATTTTGATTTCATTTTTGCCTCGCTTTGCTTTGCATCAACCTGTACGATGTCAAGAGAGTTAGTAGTGACCATTAACTGTTTCAGATCCATATCAGGGACATAGAAACGTTTCTCCCTAATGACAATTGCTAGTGTGCCTATTCGCAGTACATCTTTTGGAGACATTAGCTCATCCTTACACTGAGTGTTTAGAACTTTTCGAGGTACTTACGCAGGTTTCTCCGTCTAGGATTACATGGTTTGGGATTGTAAACATGTTTCCTTAAGTGTTCTCGATTGCACTTGACCACAAGCGTGATAGAAATAATTTTTCTAACTCTGAAAAGTTCTGACAGGCATCGGCGATTTCCATCGCCCACAATCCTGCATCGCAAATTATGAAAGAAACAACAAACTGGACGTTTTGCCTCTCTGACCAAGAAGCAGGCTGTAGATTGCTAAAAATGTTGATAAAAATTACAGGATGTGCCGTCATTTTCTCTTCCGAAGTCTCGAATTGTTAGGTTTCCCGTGCTTTATATACTGCCAAATTTGGCACTCCAGCGTCAGCGGCTGTCGCGTCAACACTGCAGCCATCACTACCCCGGTTGTATATGCCAGCTTTATTGCGGTTTAAAATCTCTTAATGTGCAGTGTTCATGGAGATGTTACCACACCAATAACAAGTATTGGGTGTTTCATTAGGTTTACTAAATCTGTTCTCGTCAGTCTCACGGCGTGCCGTAACCATACCGGCGTTCTGCGGCTGTCGTGCATCAAGGTCATCTTTCTCGCTATTTAATAAAATGTTCAAACGTTGCAGTGTCGCGGTAGTTCGGTTCCTATTTTCTTGTCTAGATCACTGGACAAATCGTCCACCATGCTAGTAATCTTTTTTGTCTGGTTTTCAAGTGTTTGATGAGCTGTTTCTAGACTGTTTACTTGTGAGTCCAGTTTACTCACCTTACTAAGCAAATGTTTACTTTAAGTAAGCAGCTCTTCCATTTGTGTTAATATGATATTCATTTCCTCCTTTATGTGATCCACGATACGCCTATCGAGAACCTTTTTAGTTTTTCGGGCAGCCTGTTGTCTCTATCAAGTTCGCGTATTCTTTCCCTTTCGTCTCGTTCCTTTTGCTTTACACTCTCAAGTCTAGCTTCTGTAGCGACAGAGAAAGAAAATCGTTCCCTGTCGCCGTAAGTAATAGCAACTTATCTATGGCTACGGCTGGTGCTTGTCTGCTGTTGCGGTGTTCCTACACTAGCACCACACATCTGTTTACCTGTCTGGGTTTCCAGAGTCTGGAATTTCGAGCAATTATTCTCTATTTTGGTACAAGCTAACTCACGAATGTTATCAGTTTCTTCTAATTCTGGCACGTTATCTCCCTCTAACCTTCCTTTCCTCTCAGGCCTACCCATGTTGGATACCTAAGTACACTATGCACGATATAAAACAAGACAAGACACAACAAATTCTAACACACTAAAAACACCACAATAATCTAAATGAAAACACACTCACACTACTCATCCCTACTCTATGATGATAAACTAGAAAAGATTTATTTTAATCAATAGCTTTCCCACACAGCACTGCAAAATGTGCAGCAGCAAGAAGAAACTTTGAAAATGAGCAAATAAAATTTCGTTTACTCTATACCCCCAAAGTCACTTGTTACATTTGTTCTTGAAGCTTGAGACTGGGTGTTAAGTAATTTTATAGTGTTGCTCAGAATTTTATTAGCAAAAAAATTTCTCAGTGTATTGTTTTGCCGAACAATTTGTACCCTAGTTGTTGTATGCAATGGTGTACATGAAAGAAAGTACAACACAAATTACACTAAATTACAAATATTGTATCTTGTACCAAACATGTGTTTCTAGTCACACCGTATGGACGCGAATGTAGTATATATATAAGCGTAGGTTCGTCATAATATCAGTGTGTTGTGTGTGTGTGTGTGTGTACCGTGGTGTGTGTAATAATCACTGAAAAAGAGGTGTAAGTACATTTGTACTGTTAATAACACTTCATAAAATCACATGAAACTACGTGCAACATATTCACTACAACTTCTGGCCATGGGCTAGCAAATTTATGTTTGATACACCTTGTTAAGTCTTTCTATATTCAAGCGCCGGATAAATAAAGCGCTTTGGAGAGTCTGTATAGACAAAAAATAAATTGCGAACAGGTCAGTCTGAAGCACCTTCATTGTTTACTTTTACAAATATCAGAGGGTTGAAGCGGAATATCTTTTGGCATCAATAATAATTTATACTTTCTTAAGTTCGCGTGGAGATACACCTTTTGCATGGTTCACTTACTATTAATTCAAAACTGAGCACTTTCTTAACTGTGAAAAAGCTCGTCACCTGAACAAAAGATAGCAGTGAAGCGGCAACAACAACAATGTTTTGATATCGATACTGCTCTTTGGAAAATGATTGAAATTAATTTGACTTTAGTCTGTTTATCAAAGAAACTAATTATAAATCGTCCCGTTTTAGATTTACGTGACGTGATATTGCAGTCGTGTGAATGGTACCGAGTTATGTGACGCAGTGGTTTGCGCACTGGATTCGCATTCGGGAGGACGACGGTTCAAAACCGCGTCCGGCGATCCTGATTTAGGTTGACCGTGATTTTCCTAAATCGCTCCAGTCAAATTCCGGGATGGTTCCCTTTAAAGGGCACTGCCGATTTCCCTTCTGTCCTTAGTTAGAGCTTGTACACCTTCTCTAATCACCTCGATGTCGACGGGACGTTAAACCCAATATTTCTTCCTTTGCAAATGGCGACCAGTAATTCTAATTGCAACTGAAAATTCACAATCAATTTTTCTTACTGGTAGTGATGCTAATGCTACTGAAATAAGTGGTTTAGTTATCAATAACGGTATATATTTACCAGAAATGTGTTACAAGTTACACACGTCTCCATCCACATCAATCTCGTAGGAAGATTCACACCAGAGTAAAAAGATTATGAAATCTTTTTCTATTGTTTTCATTGATCTCAGATCTTTACATTAAATCATAGATTGAGTATCTTGAAATATCGTTACTGCTTTTCACATACATGACAGTGAGATAGTTTATATTTTTATGTGCACTTTTGTACACAGAATAACAGTTCGTTTTATTACGTAAACATTTCATCTCAGCCACAAATAAATGTTTCTCGTTCCTAGACGACCAGTACAAAGCCAACATCCCGCCTTTGTTGTATAAATGCCGTGTGCTCTCGTTGTGGGTGTGCGATTCATGCACAGTGAGATTATTTCTAGAAGATTCTAAGATAACAGCTATACTCAGTCGAAATCGGTCATTGAATAATAAAAATATTTCATCATGCGATCTTGGCAGCAAACATTCTTTTATATTTTCACTCAGTTATGTTATTTCATTTCATCTTACATTCAAAATATAAATTCAGTTCATAAGAAGGGAACAAGGAAGCATGGTCCTACCCATGAAGCCCATAAAATATGAAGATAATGAGTGACTGATTGGTTGGGATTTCAAAAATGTTGCTCTGCTTGCAGTTTATGGTCTAGTTTCACAAAATACTGTTTCCTTTGCTTGTGGGCTAGAAGAGACATCAAAAATCAGCACAATGTCAATGAATCGCTTGTTGGACAAATTTTTATAGGAGGTAAGAAAAATGTTAACAACAAACCATTAGTTGCGCCAAGTAAGTTGTCTTGCCTCTGCTTCATCTTTACGCCTGATGAAGAATCTTGTAAAAGTTCTTGGTAAACTTCTAATATTTAAAAGAAGTTTTGCCGAACACCAGACAGGACAAATTGGAAGATGTGATTGTCGAACCACAAATTAGAGATACTTCTTTCGAAGACGTTTTCCAAGGTTTTTTCTTTAGTAGGAGAGATGAGAATTACGTTTCAATAGAGACTGAACTGTTGGACAACTACAAAATCATGAGGTATAGGACGTCGCTAGAAATACTTTTTACAAGTGCACCTAAAATTTTTACAGCATATCTAGGATGCTGTTAGCGATGAGCAGGGCAACGCTTCCACCGAGACTCATCTTTGAACGTTACTATTGAGAGCGCTGGAACCCTTCTATGGTGGACGACAACTGTGGGTTTTGCGTTTAGAGAGACTGGTGAGACGTCTCACAAAGCAAAATCGTTCTCATCCCGTTTCTCCAAATAAACTGACATAAAATTTTTGTGATACATTGTTCTTAGTATGGTTATTGTTTTCGTAGTATATGTGACTTGTTGTATAATATGTCTGTTTTAATGATATATACA
This sequence comes from Schistocerca gregaria, assembly GCF_023897955.1. Classification (NCBI taxonomy): domain Eukaryota; kingdom Metazoa; phylum Arthropoda; class Insecta; order Orthoptera; family Acrididae; genus Schistocerca; species Schistocerca gregaria. Next base: position 291,926,466 of record NC_064927.1, read on the forward strand.
TCGTCACAACAATTTTGAGTTTATGTGCATCATATTAGGTTTTATTTATATTCGCCTCATAATGGAAATAAAGTCGATGCATATTTATTATCACGTTGTACCTCAGAAACACGGCATGATAGAGAAAATCTGATTGCATCCCCAAATTCATAGTTGAAAAATTAGGTACATCAAGTCACTTAGAAAAGAAGTTTCAGTTTGTTCCTAACTGTTATTACAAACAAGTTTGCTTTATCGATTTTATTGGCCTTCTCCGATGTATTGATGTATTATTAAGGTAACAAATTTCCGATATGGGTCCACGATTATTACGGTACAATTTTCGAATAAAGCCGTCTGGATAGCTAGATTAACTGTCATTATTTATTATGTTGTTTCGGCATCTGCCACCATCAGATATCTGAAATTATGGTGAACGGATCATTAAGATTGACTGGCATTCGTTATATAACATCAACCTCCAAAAATTTTAAAAGTTAAAATATATTTTAAAACGTTTACTCACCATAATTTATGAACTTACGAAAAAAGATTCAGTTTCAGTATTAAAATCTATACCTAATTGGGGCGTCAACTACCAACTTATTCCAAATTTATGCCTCGTAGTTATAATTAAATGACGGTGTTCGAAGTACAGCAGTGTTGGTTGCATACATTGCATGATGCCGAAACTTTATTAGTTGGTGCGCTCGTGGAGTAAGCTGAAAAAATAATAGTTCCACTTCCTGGCACCAGGTGAAACTATGGCACCCTCATCAGTCAGAATGTGACATTTCCCAGTTTTGATACCAGTATTGCATGGGGGTTTAATTAAAATGCAATAATTTTAGTAGCTGTGTATCCAGTTACGAAGTCTCGTAACTGGTTGGCCCTGACTAGTATTAGTACGCAATCTGACTGCATAAAATAGCAATAAAGAATGAAAGGAAATTTCCATTAACACAATTGATTAATTAAGTCCCCTGCAACTATAAAAGCTACGAAACAACAAAGCACAAGTTTAACTGTTCTGTGTGTGGTAGTGTGATTCAATGTATATGCACTGGCACGGTTCTTCCTCAATACGACAAGATATTTTAAACACCATTTACAATGAACTAACTGAAAAACCAGAACAACAACTGCACACGACATGCTCTCAACTAGTGCTGCTCTCGACATCCTCTCAACAAGCACTGCCCACGACAACCTCTGAACTACTACTGCACCAATGGAGGCGGCGGAATAATAATCTTTAGCACAATTTTGGCGCTGTGACTCAGTGAAGCCACCTTTCATATGTCCCTCCTCCACGAGCTAGAATTTGATGGTATTTTTGACAGCACTGTTGGTGAAAATACCACAAAATTCGTCCAAAACCATACATACAAAAATAAAAGATGATATTAATAAGTAAATATCACATAATTAAATAAATTTTGTCTTTGCACTGACCCTCCAATAACCTAATACATAAAATACAGTAAGGAATGTAAATGCTTGCTTACATGTGATTTTACATAATAGTTTACACAAGTGTCATTTGTCAGAGTGCTTAAACAATTCAATCAATGGCACCAGCAATTACGAACAGGTCCCGGTAAGAGTCTCATAACATTTCATAAACAGTAAATACACAAAAAATCAGTTTTTACAAATATTCACATAAAATCTTTTCAATAGTTCAATAAGCAAGTAGCACACCTCAGAGTAGTTGACAGCTCCAACAGTAGCACCCAGCAATGGTCAACAGGTGCAAATAGCAGCCTCCTAACATTTCATCAGCAGTATTTAAACAGCTCCAACAGTGACACCCAGCAATGGCAAGCAGGAACAGACACCAACAAGTGACATTATCTCAGTAGCAGCAGTTTAATCAGTGGCACCCAGCAATGTTAACAGGTGCAGGTAACAGTCTATAATATTCACTATCAAAAATTAAGCAATTCATCAGAGTTCATCAGCAGAAATTAAACATTTCCAAGTGGCACCCATCAATGATAAAAAGTGGAGCACGAACAACACTTTGAATGCACACATAATTGCTTTTACAAAATTATTGTCAATGCTCTTACGCTAAACAGACAAATTATAATAAACACACAAATATCAGATAATTGTCATATTAACTATTACAAATACACAATTATCAGTAAACCTATAATATTTATGGGTGTCAGTGTGAGCCACAACAAACACTAAAATAATATTTAGGAGGTAGGTGGGTACCAATTATTTGGGATTAGGAAAGGAAAACACACAAAACACATTCACTCATTTTTGTAATCGAATAGTGTTAACTATGTAAATGAATTCTGTCAAAATTTGATATTCAACATGTGTATCAAGTAGTAGTGGCAACAGTGTATAACAGTCAATAATAGTTAGTCAACGTCATAATCATCATGTCAAGACTAATGTTTGCCAAACCAAATCAAAATGTACGGTTGATGAACAACTGTCAGTGTGCCAAGCTATGCAAATACTTCCTCTCTCCAATAAAAATATATACAGCTTATTGAATTAACAAAGTTTGTGTGTAGACAATCTTCCTTCCACTTGAGTGTTCTAGTCTGCCATCTTTACCCTCCTTGTTCCATATAAACCAACAGAAAAAAATGCTCCTCACTTATTTACCTCTTGTCCACCAAAACTCCAACAATCATCAACATCACACAATCTCAATACCTCAATAATACCTCTTGAATACGTCGATACATATAAACCTTATTAGCAATATCATTTCACTTCCATAACAAATCTTTTCTCTAGTCAGTCTCCTCAAACAAGTACAGATAAAATCCTAGTGCAAACTTAAACCACTGTGTAATCCACCTGACCCAAATCTTCTACTCATTATGAATTATAAAATACATTTTGGTTACCTTGTCCATCATTAGATAAAAGAAATGCATACATGATCTCTAACAGCCTTTAGTTTGAATAACTTTCAGTAAGTAGGTACGAGTATGGAGTATGAATGATCACATAAGACTTTGAATGAATAAATCGTAATATTTCACAGTGTGTACACCACTTCAAGAATCATGGCAAAACAGAAGCAAACATGTGGAGTATTTCTTGTGTCAAGTGTCACTTGCTGTTTCAATGGCTCACGAAGAATGCTGTGTAATAACTGTCAATGGTCTAAACCTAGTGTTGGTATTTCATGTAGTTAGCTTCCTTTCTATTAGCATAAATTTATACAGGTTCCATAAAACCTCCAGCTCATGTGACGTCAATGAAGTTTCTTGTACCAATGTCTTTGGTAGAATTATAGTAGTTCATTTTCTTATCTTAAAATATAAAGCATTGAGCGTTAGCAAAATATGCAATAGCGAGTAAATATACCAGTAGAGAACAGAATGTCAACAAGTGGATGTAGCACAATCCCTACAACGAGGCTCTGCCAAGCGAACAACCTATTATTAATACCATAGTGTGACCTAAACTCCACGTTCGTACACAGTATATACCAAATTAAAGAGTAGTTATGACAACAAAACAGAAATGTGTAAATATGCAATCCATACGCAAAGGAGCAAGTAAATATCTTACATAATAAACATGTCATTAGCATCATATCAGCATAAGCAAATAAATTTTCAAATGTAATCTTAATAAGTAAACATGAAGGCGCAAGCTGATAAATCGCAAAGTGTAACTTACGTACATAACCATATCAGCACAACTAATCGGGTGACAATTATAATTTAAATAAATAAGCACAGCAGGCACATAATAAAAAAATGTGAGATCAGTGAAAAAGCAGAGCAGCCAAGCGATGCAAAAGATACATAAGTCACAACCCTGTTCATTAATCAATCATTGTCAAAATCTGTTAACACAAAGTATAAATCACGTAATTGCGAGCAGCAAATTATGTATAAAGTACATACCTAAGTAGAAATATGTTACCTGAAAAATAAACTCAATTAATAGTTTCCTTTTTAGTTTATTACTTTCTTCCTAGAAATTAGATTCTTTTTTAAATTTTCTCTATAGCAAGTCCTCTTAACGTCGGGCACATGCAGAACTTACCTGAAGTGCTTAAATGTTTTATACAACTGTATCCTGAAAAAAACCGAAAGTTAATAACATAATTTATCAAGTCGCTGTAGCTTTATACTGAATTTAGTCGGAGAAATTAGACTGTGTATTTGTTTAGGGCTGTCATTGCATTCTCACTGAGCGCTCGATCAGCTGTAGGTACGCGTGACGTAGGAAGTAATTGTTTGCGGTCAACGACTGCCTTGTGCGGCGAGCAGACTGACTGTCGCTTTGAGTATGTGCCGCCGCCAAAACACGGCGCGGTAAACTTGTATTCTCTGCGTGTTTACGTGTAACTGTTAGTTTCTCAAAAGTATATCATTCCACAAAAATTTTAATGTTCGATATATGACGTATTCCCTTAGAGTGCCGTGATTTAAGAGTTTCTACTTCGGCAGTGTTATCATGGACCGTTATAAAGCAGAAAAAATTTGCGACACAAGCCTTTTCCTTTGTGAGACAAACGATGAGACTTAATTAACACCTTTTGACCACCTGACAAGGTTTTTAAACGACCAGGACGTTTAGCTGATTTCTCTCTTCTAGCAGCCGCAGATGCAATATTTTGTTGAGCCAGGTTGACAACTTCAGAATGCCGCAGTTTCCGTGTAAGCGGGAAAGGAACGATTTCATAAATGCGATTTGTCGGTGCTTTATTTTTTAATATCAATATAGGCGGTAAAAAAGTTGAATCATTAGGAAGTTCATTCAGAATGTTTTGAAAAATATGAAGATACTGATCTCATGTTCTGTGATTCTGATGACAATAAAGACGACACTATTTATTGATTTCTTTCATCCATCTCTCTGAAGCGTTAGATCGAGGGTGAAAAAGTGAAATGAAAATTGGTTTAATCTTACGACGCCGTAGAGTACGAAGCCAAATTTTAGAGCGAAACTGTGATCCATTGTCTGATATAACTTTATCAACATGACTCACTTCTTTAAGAAAATGTTTGATGAAAGCATTAGATACTGAACGAGCTGTTGCTTTGCGTAAAGGTGTAAAACACACATATTTTGATGTCAATTCCACTGCTACAAAAATGTACGCAAAACCATTAGTCGAACGAACCACTGGAGCGAACAAATCGACTGCAGCCATCTCCTTTAATTTTGCTGGAATGATAGGAAACAACGGTGCTCTGTGAGAAATAGTTGCGGCTTAGCTTTTTGACACAATTTGCATTTGGCAAGAACAAATCGAATACGTTTTTCCTTATTACTCAAGTAGCAATTTTCTCGTAATTTATGAAAGCATTTTCTGGGACCAGAGTGTGCATACCTAAAATGTATATACCAAATCAATTTATTTACCCACTCATCAGGAATGCAAACTAACCAGAGTTGTCAACCGATTTTCGTTTAAAAAGAATATCATTGCGAATTAAACAATACTGTCTAAATGCTACGCTTTCCTTTGTCATAAGGCTGGTATCTGTTGTCCTGTCTGTTTCGTCTGTCATTTTCAAAATAACGTCCGTTCCGATCATTATACCTTTCCTCTGAAAATCTATTGTGATTACCGTTACTGAAAATATTACAAGAAGTTCCGTCGTCATTGTCATACTCAAGTTCTTGTAGCAATGTCTTAAAAGTTTCAATGTCGTCTTTACATCTTCCGGCTAAGGCAACGTGTCTTATCGATTGTGGCAGCTTAGTTAAACAAATGCGAATTAATTCAGTCGGGCTATTAGGGTTGGAAAGGAATTGATTCTTTCGAATCATGTCTTCAAAGTATTCCGCCGGCGTGAGGAACTCAGACTGTTTAAAATTACGCTGCATAATAAGATTATGTTTGACTCTGTCTTGCGTGTTTTCGGACCAATATGCCGATAGAACTACATGTTAAAAATCATTTAAATTATTACAATCTCTAATAAGTGCGCGCATGCGCGTCGCTGGTTCGTTTTCTAAATATCCACACATAAATCCCAGTTTGTGACTTAGTGGCCAACTTGGTGGAAGTGCGTACATACATTGATCTAACCATGAACATGGAGGTATGTCATTATTAGAATTGCGAAAGATCTTAAATTTCCGAACAATTAAAAAGTGTTTACAGTCAAAGTTTCCGCCTCGTGGCGACAAAGACCTGCCGCGTCTGTCCCAGTCCCAATGTCGATTATTGTCAACTGCGCGCCTGGCGCCCTCTTGTTGCTTCTCGTAAATGAAATAAATTATTTTCATCAAAACCCGCTGCTATCGGTGATTCCAAATTTCTTCTACTGTCTTTTTCTACTATTTCGCTTTCAATTTGTTTAACTTGCTTTCGCAGCGCCACAAATTCCCTTTTACCACGTTCATTAAATTTTCCCTGATTTTCAACATGTTTATTTATATTCTGGTACTCTTCTGTTTCTGCAAATGGCAATGGAGCTGTATCATCTGAATCTCTGTCCCCATTTAAACTAAGCTTTGTTAATTTGTCTGAAATCTCCTCAAGTCTTTTCGATAAGTCACCAATTTGTTCTTTCTGTTTATTTACTTCTTCCGTAAGTGTCGCGACTCGGGTTTCAGTATTGACACATTTAGTAGTTAACTGTTCATATTGTTGTGTTAGGTTATTTATTCTGTCATTTGGTGCGGATTCCTAAATTCTTTCAAATATTTCTTCCTTATCGTGTGCACGTGGAAAATTTAACTCCGAAAATTTTTTTACTATCACGCGATCTATTTATTCCTGTTCTCTATCCTGTTCCTTTTGTCTAATTTCTATTGAAATTAATCTATTATTGTGAGCATTCAAAATCGGTTCTACTTCTTCTCTAATTTCTTTCTTTAATTCATCTTTCATGTTTTTAAAACATGTCCCTATTCGTGAGTCTAACCATGTTTCCATTGTTCCCATCTCCGTTTTTAATTGAGATCCTAACTATCCCAAATTTAATATTGCACTCATCTACTGCTCCATATTAACTGGTTCAAAATTCCTTTCGCCCGTAACATTTCCTGTAAAACTAATTTCCTTCATCGTAGCTGTAAAGCTATCTCTGTTCGATACTATTCCAGAATCTTCTGTCGTTATCTCGTATTCTATGAATTTTTTGATTGTGAAAAATTTTGACCTTGTTCCGGACTATTTTCCCGGCTTATTAAATTGTTTTCTACTTCATTATTCATCATACTCTTCTCCTGTGTTGGCGAGTTGGCCATATTAACAATGTCGTTATTCTGACTATCCATCATTTTTGCCTTTTTCATCAAAACATACAAAACTCGTCACTATAGGAAAATTACACACAATGTAACACTTTATCACCAACAATACCATTCACACGAATGGTCCCCGATAAACACGATTAACGAACAAATAAAATCTTCATAATTGCACAAAATTGTCAAACCCGTATACGAGACATCAAAAATTAAATTCTTCAAAAATATCATTAGAAGAATGACAAGATAACTACAAATGCTCAATTATCAAATCTACACATGCAATATTGTTTACAATTACTAAACTACAAATTACTACAAGAATTCTACAGTCTGCTATTTTTACTGTCAAAAGAATTTCAAGGGACGAAGTCTCGTAACCGGTTGGCCCTGACTAGTATTAGTACGCAATCTGACTGCATAAAATAACAATAAAGAATGAAAGGAAATTAACACAATTGATTAATTAAGTCCCTTGCAACTATAAAAGCTACGAAACAACAAAGCACAAGTGTAACTGTTCTGTGTGTGGTAGTGTGATTCAACGTATATTCTTGTGGCACGGTTCTTCCTTTATACGACAAGATATTTTAAACACCATTTACAATGAACTAATTGAGAAACCAGAAATACTATAATTGCACATAGAAACCAGATTTACAAGTCTAACACATGAACACGAGCCAGATGCTTTGTTGACTGAACATGTGACCAAGAGGTATTGACATTAAGGTAATGTGAAATAAACCTTTTTCTTTTACCTCCATATATATTGAAAAATACACTGTGATCATTGCAACATCTTCCATCTATACATCACACCAACCGAACAGCATCTGCTGTCTCGCCCAACAGAACAAATGCACACGACATGCTCTCAACTAGTACTGTTCTCGACATCCTCTCAACAAGCACTGCCCACGGCAATCTCTGAACTACTACTGCACCAGTGGAGGCGGCGGAATAATAATTTTTGGCACAATCTCTGCCGCTGTGACTCAGTGTAGCCACCTTTCAGTATGCTGTTTGTTGCTTGGCGATGCGTGTTGATTTCTTTTGTAAAGTTATTGTTGGTGTAAACTATTAAGAAGGCTGAAGCTTTCTATACGAAATGCAATGGCTATAAGGTCGTGCGGTAGCGTTCTCGCTTCCCACGCCCGGGTCCCCGGGTTCGATTCCCGGCGGGGTCAGGGATTTTCTCTGCCTCGTGATGACTGGGTGTTGTGTGTTGTTCTTAGGTTAGTTAGGTTTAAGTAGTTCTAAGTGCTAGGGGACTGATGACCATAAGTCCCATAGTGCTCAGAGCCATTTTTTTGCAATGGCTATGGAGAAGACACACAGTGATCTTGTGATAGTACCATCACATATATTTCTCTGCAGCAATGAGTAAAGTTGGCAGGTAAAGATCCTTAACTGTGCCGGAGTTAAATACTTCGTTAGTGGCTTCTGGTCTGAGATTCATGAATTTCCCTTCGCTGAGGCAAGCCTGTGAGGGGACACCAACGGACTTGGGCGGTCGCAGCGCTGTGAATTCAGGCCGGCTTCAGCTTCCCCTTGTTGAGCTGCTCGATAACAGGAATATTGAGGCAACACCCAGGATGATTTCCGGTATCCGTGAGTGGGTACAGTCGTAGAAGATACACGGGTGACCACAGATCTCCCGAGCACTTCTGGTGCGACGAAACTGCATTTCCTTTCGACCGTTGCAAATATGCGCCACCGACAGTGTTCAGTGTGGGAATATTCTAGAATCTAACTGCCTGGGTGACGTCTGCCAATAAGAAGTATAATTGTCTGAAGCAATGAAGGGTGACAATGCATATGCAGTGCTTGAAACTCTCGGCAGTTAATGGGCATACAGTAAATAATACTGGAAAAGTTCTGGCTGGCTTCTCCGGCGTTTCAGCGTGTTGAGAAGAGCTCTTGGTCGTCACTGTGGCGAAAGTTGTAGACCTTCCCCTCCAGGCGGTAGTTTTCTGGAAGGGACGTTAGTCCGTCATGCAGTCGTAGTGATGAAGAGTGGACGATAGGTCACATCGAGGGAGGGAGGGAAGTGGTCGCGGCCTGCCAGTTTATGCTGAATCGACTGAGTAAGTAAGTTTTTTTGGCGCTTGCGCGGTGTTTGCTCTTAGTAGCTCAACCTTTGCGAGATAAATTCCGCAACCTTGTGTTGCTTTTAAAATCTTTTTGCTTGTCTGGATCTCGAATCTGGTTTTATAACTTGCAGTTCCGAGCTGCATGGAGTCTGGAATGCCAGACACGGTTCCATAGCAATCTTCTGTTCGATTAGAGGTTTCCAAAACTGATTGGAAGAAAAATCTGCCCGAGTGAGCTTTATTGAAACGATTGATTATAGTAACGTGTATTCCATGGCAGAAATTGATTTTGTTAGATTTTTGCAGAGACAATTTGTCTCTGATCTGAGAATTAAATAAGAAACTATTCATAGGTTTGTTTACTAGAAAATATTCACTTTACTTGTGAAGCAATTAAGTGAAAATTAACCTAGTATTTCAAAGAACTTATTTGTTTTCCTCCTTTTCTTTAGTCCTGCAACATATTACGTCACATGACCCACAAAAAAGGAATTTGACCGATCTGCATAACTGATTTGTGCTCTTACTGCAACTGATTTCTGTTGCGAAGCAGACGCCTTTAGACAGAAGAATACGTGTGTGGTAGGAAAGTTGATTAATTTACAAGACAGACAATCAATGAGAACTGCTGTCATTTACGGTTAAGAGTTTTGGAACCACAGAGCAGTTTCAACTCGTGTGATTATCAGTTCGATGGGTTATGGCAATATACGGCTTATATCTGTTTGTATACCGCTTATGTGATTAGCACATTAGTACGGCAGGGAGACAGTACTTTTCCTGCCGAGTCCCAGCAAGGCACGCTCACAGAGTACCTATGCTATGAGCTGCACATCATAGACCGGTAGCAATAGCAGCGCTGCATTACGGGATATCATTAACAGAATCAGCTGCGAAGAGGTCCAACGATAATAAACTGGCTAAAGAACACGGTATAACTACGAAATTTGAAGAAACATATGAATTAGTTGGTGCAGCAGGGGGAGGGAGGCGGCAGATTCCGATGGCAGTTGTTTCTGAAGTTGCTATAACTGTAGCCGACTGTGGGGCACATTCCTCAAATTCTATAGCCAGTTTCCAGAATGAGATTTTCACTCTGCAGCGGAGTGTGCGATGATATGAAACTTCCTGGCAGATTAAAACTGTGTGCCCGACCGAAACTCGAACTCGGGACCTTTGCATTTCACGGGCAAGTGCTCTACCATCTGAGCTACCGAAGCACGTCTCACGCCCGTTACTCACAGCTTTACTTTTGCCAGTATCCCTCTACTACCTTCCTACCGAGTTCGAGTCTCAGTCGGGCACACAGTTTTAATCTGCCAGGAAGTTTCATATCATCGCACACTCCGCTGCAGAGTGAAAATCTCATTCTGGAAACATCCCCCAGGCTGTGGCTAAGCCATGACTCCGCAATATCCTTTCTTTCAGGAGTGCTACTTCTGCAAGGTTCGCAGGAGAGCTTCTGTAAAGTTTAGAAGGTAGAAGACGGATACTGGCAGAAGTAAAGCTGTGAGTACCGGCCGTGAGTCGTACTTCGGTAGCTCAGATGGTAGAGCACTTGCCCGCGAAAGGCAAAGGTCCCGAGTTCGAGTCTCGGTTGGGCACACACTTTTAATCTGTCAGGAAGTTTCTATAGCCAGTGCTTGAACTGTGTCACAGGAATTCCCTCTATCACGGTCAACAGTTCAAAATATTTTGATGCACATTTTACCTCGTGTCTCTGAGATATTCAGAATGTGAACCAAATGGAGCCCCAAAGTAAGCTACAACACCGTAACTTTGGTACATATGGAAATGGATGACATATGATTGGGGATTGTTCGTAGGAGGGACGAGGCACGTTTTACACTTCACGGCGCGGTGAACGCATAGAACTGTTGAAAATGGGATTCTACTCCCCACAGGTAGTGCAGGAGCATCCTCAGCACTCAACTTCTGAGACTGTGTGGTGTGGTTCACAAACTCCTTCATGGTCGGTCAGTTTTCCTTCTAGGAGATGACACCTCGTGGCCCTGTTTGGTATATAATGATATCTACACGTTACAAGGACCTCTTTATGCAACATCTGACAGCAGCTTTGCAAGAACGCAACTGTGTCTACACCACTATTTTCATGCAAGATCGGGCGACACATGTCGCTTGCCAGGTGAAAGATTTGCTTCGAGAAACCTTTGATAATGACAGCATCATCTCCACACAATTTAAAGATATATCCCCCAACAATCCATGTGGCTTCTGGTTGTGGGGATATCTGAAAGACCGTGTCTACCAAGGATGTATCCAGACTGTTCCTAATCTGAAGGATAGGATACGTTGACATATCACTATGTCTACACCAGATACGCTGCGAGCAAACGCTATTATGGATGCAGCATGTTGCTGAGTCTGGAGGCCATATTGAACACGTGTTGTAACTTGCGAACATCTCCTAATAAACTTGCCAGAACCACCGTTATCATATGTTTAGCGTTCCTCCCATTTTGCTGCACCCACACCACATTCTGACTGCCTACAGCGCCATGATTTCACTTGTTGGAGGAAAGTGGAATTATTGTTTTTCAGCATACTCCGCAAGCGCACTGGTTAACGAACATGCCTGCCACGTTTATATGTCTTGCGATGTATACAGATCGCACTGCAGCACTCGGAACACAGTCAGTTTAATTATATTTATATTGGATCCATCGGACAAGTGACCCTAGTGTGCGGTATGTTGCTTTCAATTTTACTTTCATTCTATTAGTATTCCGTTTTTCCGTGATAGCATGGAATTGTTGCAAACATCACGCAGCCATGAATTAAACATACTGGTAGAGCTAGAAATTTTTACCCGCAAAAACGGAACTCCAGAAACAGTCTCAAAGAAGCAGAGTGAATTTATCCGAAACTAATTATTGATATTTTTAGAAAATTGCTAGTGTGAAGTATGCTAATTCTGGCGTACCACGCCGTTCTTGAATGATCCACAGTTTTCCTCGCGTCTACTGGGTCTGCACTGGAAGAAATTTTCTGTTTTTTCCGCAAGATGGAGAAGCTTCTTAGAACATCTGAATTTAATAATCACATTTTGTTACTTTTTATAATGTATTTTACAGGTCCACGTATTCTAATGTATTCTTTGGCGAAGTTTTAGTTCAGAAGGATAGCTTTTTTACTAAAGCCAATTACTGCTTTTATGGTCACAGCTTTCTGTTAATGTGAAATGTTTGAAAGTTCTATACCTACATCCACGTACGTACTCCGCAAGTGACCGTATGGTGTGTGGCGGAGGAAACACTCTACCATTACTAGTCATTTCGTTTCCTGTTCTACTCGAAAATAGAGCAAGGCAAAAGCGACTGTCTGTATGGCTCTGTACAAGCCTTAATCTTTTTAATCTCATCTTCGTTGGCGGCAGTAGAATCATTATGCAGTCTCAAACGCTGGTTCTCTAAATTTTCTTAATATTGATCTTTGAATAGAACGTCACCTTCCCTCGACTGATACCCGTTTGAGTTCCCGAACAGTGTCCATTGTACGACGGTTGCATCTTTATTAGTGGCAACTATTCATTTTCAGCTCGTACAAAATAGGTACATGTTTCAAAGCTTTTCTGACCTTCAAAGTAGTCACCAGCATTGTGTATAACCCGTTGCCAGCGATGTGGAAGTCGTACGATACTCTTAGTAGTGCCAGTTGTGTTGACAGTTAGAGCGGAGCGGTCTATTGCCCGACGAATTTGTAGCAGTTCTGAAGCGAATGCCCTGAAGCGTTTCCTTCAGTCTAGAAATAGAGTTGAACTTACGAGGGCTCAAGTCAGGGGAGTGCAGTAGGTGGTATAGCACTTAGCAGCCCCACCAGTCAAATCAGTAACAGCTTGCACTGTACGTGCTTGAGCACTGTCCTGCAAAATGATGGTCAGGTCCAGCGGAAAGAGTCATCACTTCTATCTCTAAGCTGTTCATTTTTGGACCACAACCTACGAGGTGATGGCACTTTTTGCAGGACCTGACCATCATTTTGCAGGACAGTGCTCAAGCACGTACAGTGCAAGCCGTTACTGATTTGATTGACTGATGGGGCTTCTAAGTGCTATACCACCTGCTGCACTCCGCTGACTTGAGCCCTCTAAGTTCAACTCCATTTCTAGACTGAAGGAAACGCTTCACGGCATCCGCTTCAGAACTGCTACAAATTCGTCGGGCAATAGACCGCGCCGTTCGAACTGTCAACGCAACTGGCCCTGCTAAGAGTATCGTACGACTTCCACATCGCTAGCAACGGGTTATACACAATGCTGGTGACTACTTTGAAGGTCATTAAAATTTTGAAACACTTGTCTGTTTTGTACGAGCAGTAAATAAATAGTTACCAATATTAAAGTTCCAACCTTCGTGCTTGAGCGTTGTTCGAATCTACCAGTAACAAATTTAGCAGCCCGCCTCTGAATTGCTTCGAATCTCTCGGTAATCTGACGCAACAATGGGTCTGTTCTTAATGCGGTCGGCTTTACAGATGAGCTATACTTTCCTAAAATTCTCCTAACAAACTGACGTCGAACATCGTCTTCCCTATTACAATATGTATATGCCCATTCCACTTCTTATTGCTTTGCTAAGTCATATCTAGGTACTTAATCGATGTGACTGTTTCAAACACCATACTAGTAGTGCCGTACTCGAATATTATGGATTTGTTTCTCCTACTCATCTGCACTAACTTTCTTTTTTCTGCTTTTTGTGCTAGATGCCATTCATTACACCGACTAGAAAATTAGTGTAAGTCATCTTGTGTGCCCCTAGAGTCACTCCACGACGAGACCTTTCCGTACACCGTAGAATCATTAGGAAACAGTCGCAGACTGGTGCATATCCTGACCGGCAGATCACGTAGGTATAAAAAAAATAACAGCGGTCCTATCACACTTCCCTGAAGCATTCCTACCGGATACCATAGTCTGTGATGAACACTTGCCGTCAAGGACAATATACCGGATTCTATTAATTAAGAAGTCTTCCAGCCACTTACATATCTCGGAACTTATTCAGTATGCTTGTGCCTTCGTTAACAGGTGGCAGTATGACATCATGAGAAATGCTTTACAGAAATCTAGGAATGTGGAACCTGCCGACTTCAGGTGACTTTTGTACCGATATTATCAGATTCAACGAATACTTGTTATCAGGATTAGATGAACCCCACGTGATCTAAATTTTCCCACCTGAAAAGTTAATCTGATTAGTTAGTAACTGTACTCATTTTTGTCGTTTTGTTATGATTTGAATGTGATTACTTGTAATTAAAGTATGTCTGTCTTTTTATAAGTGTAATGGAAAAATAGAATAATAATAAAATAAAAGCTACTCTGAAGGCGACGTCGCCATCTGTCAGTTCTGCAGTTTCTGATTTACATTAATGATCTAGGTGATAATCTGAGCAGACCCCTTACATTGTCTGCAGATGAAGCTGTAATTTACCGTCCAGTAAAATCATAAGACGATCAATTACAATTACAAAATGATGTAGCGAGAATTTCTGTATGGTGTGAAAAGTGGCAATTGGCACTAAACGAAGAAAAGTGCGAGGTCATCCACATGGGTATTAAAAGAAATCCGATAAATTTTGGGTATACGATAAATCGCACAAATCTAAGGGCTGTCAATTCGGCTAAATACGTAGGAATTACAATTACGAGCAACTTAAATTGGAAAGACCGCATAGATAAAATTGTGGGGAAGGCGAAACAAAGAGTGAGCTTTGTTGGCAGAACACTTAGAAGACGCGACGAACTTACTAAAGAGACAACCTACATAACACTTGTCCGTTCTCTGCTGAAATACTGCTGCGCGGATGGGATCGTTACCAGGTAGGACTGACGGAGGACATTTAAAAAAGTGCAAAGAATGGCAGCTCGTTTCGTGTTATCGTGCAATAGCGATGAGAGTGTCAATGATATGATACGCGAGTTGGGGTGGCAGTCGCTGAAACAAAGGCGGTTTTCTTTGCGGCGAGATCACCAATTTTCCCTTCCGAATACGAAAATATATTGTTGACACGCACCTACGTAGGAAGAAACGATCATCATAATAAATCCCGCGCCCAGGTTCCCGGGATCGATTCCCGGCGGGGTCAAGGATTTTCTCTGCCTCGTGATGGCTGGGTGTTGTGTGTTGTCCTTAGGTTAGTTAGGTTTAAGTAGTTCTAAGTTCTAGGGGACTGATGACCATGGATGTTAAGTCCCATAGTGCTCAGAGCCATTTTTATCATAATAAAATAAGAGAAACCAGAACTCCAATTGACAGATTTAGGTAGAGAAGTAGTATGAAAATGGTTCGATGAACCCTATGCCAGGCACTTAAGTGTAAATTGCTGAGTAACCATGTAAATGTACATGTAGAATGCTTTTATACCATTTTAAACCAGTTTCTAGTTGACAACCCATTAGGTACAGATTTCAATATTGACGCTAGCTCAGTTTTATATGACTGAGTCGTCTAAAATATTTTTTTTTTAATTTTTGGAGCTTGAAGTTCTATAACAAACGTCTGTCTCTCTTTACATTTCTTCCATCTTTACTACAGCTATGTGATTATAACAGACGTCAAAATGTAACAAATAAATACATTATATTTAGCTGTCTCTACAGTTGTATTCAGAAAACTTCTCCAAAATACACTTCTGGTCATTAAAATTGCTACACCAAGTAGAAATGAAGATGATAAACGGGTATTCATTGTACAAATATATCATATTAGAACTGACATGTGATTACATTTTCACGCAATTTGGGTGCATAGATCCTGAGAAACCAGTACCCAGAACAACCACCTCGGGCCGTATTAACGGCCTTGATACGCCTGGGCATTGACTCAAACAGAGCTTCGATGACGTGTACAGGTACAGCTGCCCATGCAGCTTCAACACGATACCACAGTTCATCAAGAGTAGTGACGGGCGTATTGTGACGAGTTGCTCGGTCTCCATTGACCAGACATTTGCAATAGGTGAGATATCTGGAAAATGTGCTGGCCAGGGCAGCAGTTGAACATTTTCTGCATCCAGAAAGGCCCGAACAGGACCTGCAACATGCGGTCGTGCATTATTCTGCTGAAATATAGAGTTTCTCAGGAATCGAATGAAGGGTAGAGACACGGGTCGTAAGACATCTGAAATGTAAGATCCACTGTTCAAAGTGCAGTCAGTGCGAGCAAGACCTGACCGAGACGTGTAACCAATGGCACCCCATACCATCACGCCGGGTGATACGCCAGTATGGCGACGACGACAACACGCTTCCAAAGTCCGTTCACCGCGATGTCGCCAAACACGGATGCGACCATCATGGTGCTGTAAACAGAACCTGGATCCATCCGAAAAAATGACGTTTTGCCATTCGTGCACCCAGGTTCGTCGTTGAGTACACCGTCACAGGCGCTCCTGTCTGTGATGCAACGTCAAGGGTAACCGCAGCTGTGGTCTCCGATCTAATAGTCCAGGCTGCTGCAAACTTCGTCGA
The DNA here is from genome assembly GCF_023897955.1 of Schistocerca gregaria. Taxonomy (NCBI): domain Eukaryota; kingdom Metazoa; phylum Arthropoda; class Insecta; order Orthoptera; family Acrididae; genus Schistocerca; species Schistocerca gregaria. The sequence goes on from NC_064927.1 coordinate 291,943,245, forward strand.
ACTGTTCGTGCAGATGGTTGTTGTCTTGCAAACATCCCCATCTGTTGGCTCAGCGATCGAGACGTGGCTGCACGATCCGTTACAGCCATGCGGATAAGATTCCTGTCATCTCGACTGCTAGTGATACGAGGTCGCTGAGATCCAGCACGGAGTTCCGTATTACCCTCCTGAACCCACTGATTCCATATTCTGGTAACAGTCTCTGGATCTCGAACAATGCGAGCAGCAATGTCGCGATACGATAAAGCGTAATCGCGATAGGCTACACTCCGACCTTTATCAAAGTCGGAGATGTGATGGTAAGGATTTCTCCTCCTTACACGAGGCATCACAACAACGTTTCACCAGGCAACGCCGATCAACTGCCGTTTGTGTATGAGAAATCGGTTGGAAACTTTCGTCATGTCAGCACGTTGTAAGTGTCGCCACAAGCGTCAACTTTGTGTGAAAGCTCTGGAACGCTAATCATTTGCATATCACAGCATCTTCTTCCTGTCAGTTAAATATCACGTCTGTAGCACGTCATCTTCGTGGTGTAGCAATTTCAATGGCCAGTATCGTATGTTGCTAGGAAACGAGTAAGCTGCGTCAGCCAAATAGCGGCTGCGGGACCAGAGGTGACGTCAGAGCGTCCACAGGCGACGCCCGCTGAGGGCACGGCGGCCGGTGCGTCCCTCATATCTGTGCGTGGGCGTCTGTTGGTGCCTTGCTGGCGGCGGCTTACATGGCGAGCGCCGGCACTGCCTGCTAATAGCGGAGGATACTCTGGCGTGGGAGCCGCTTATAGCCCGCCGGGCCGGGTCTCTGTCGAGTCCACCCTGCTCGGCGCCAAACAAGGGCTCCCATTTTTTAAGCTCTCGTTATAAATTGTCCCGAGAGAATATGTTGGCACAGCTGTCGGGCGCCAGCATTTAATTACATCCTGAATGAAAGCATTTAATTTCATGAGCGGTGTAGGTACTTACTCATGTATGATATGCGGTCGTAAAGTTTAAGATGAGCATTTAAAAAAATTTACTACACGTTCTATCAAAACAAATGTGACACTCTTACAGCAAAACGGCCAGGGGTACATTCATGAAAATACATATTCTCAAACGTTGACCCATTGTGGTCTCACTTTGCACCTGCGAACCTCCTCTGAAGCCAGCACTATTCTAAAGACCTATATTTACGGTCAATAATGTTTAAAAAAATTAAATGAAAATTACGAGCTGTCGATAGAGACCACAAACGAAAGGTCAAATTCTTGACCAGAAGTACGTTTCTGGCTACTTTACCCTTTTTTGCAAATGATAGGTCCAGACTAGCTCAATAAGTTTAATATCCTTTACAGTAGCTGTTTCCACTTGTAAGACGCCCGGGGGTACAAATGGGTGGGGGGTACTTTTTACTGGTTGTCCTTTCTGCTTTTCTTGGCCGTGCGCCCTGTCCACACCACGTAGCTAATGATCCCGCGGCGGTCGTGCTGTTCTGCTCCACACTGCTGCTGGCTTGCCTAAAATTATCTATCGAATTATGCAAGCGGATTTAGGGGAGCCACTCAACGTTAAGACACAACACTGTTCTTACGCTCGTCACGCATGCACAGATATTTGGTATCAGTTCTCCTTGACACTAGTAATGATATAACACTATTCGTAAAGTTAATTTTTCAGTTCTCAGATCTCACTTGTACGAGTGTGCGCGTAACCATGGCGCGGCGACGAAGAATGCAGCCGATGACAATGCTGAGCTGGCATTGTTGCTGCTGCAGGTGGTTGAGAACCACCAGTCATCCCCAGAGCCACGTATAATAAATGGGGCAGGCAGCAGTGAGACTTGCAGCTTTCCTCCACCTGTTCATTCTTTCCGTGCTCTCAATACTCGAGTGTCTATCGGTTTGATGTCAGAGCTCACTACAGACATCTGCTGCTTTTATGTATGCCCTACTCGACAAACACATTGGTGCTCGAAATTCAAACATACTCTCTTTATTTCTTGACAACTTCAGCCTATTCGACTGCCCTCAGGACGTCACCGTGGTATAGCTATTCTGTAACTTGTACGCTGATACATAGTAAAAAAGAGATACGCCAGTAAACCATCACTGAAGTGTAGGAAGGCTAAAACATGCTACCACAGCTGATGGAAATTGTTTCACTGGTCTAATTAGACATCAGAATTACCCTGAAGGAAAAAAAAACAGCACTCATAAACAACAGTCGAGGTGTAAACAACCATGCATGATCACACCTTTCCTTCACGAAAGAAGACGAAGTAAATATTCCAGAACTCGAAACCAGAACAGTTGTTAACATGAGTGACATAAAAGTAGATACTTTAGGTGTTGTGAAACAACTCAAATCACTTAAGGAAGACAAGTCTTCCGGTCCAGATGGTATACCAATCAGGTTCCTTTCAGAGTATGCAGACACAATAGCGTCTGTCTTAGCAATCATATACAACCACTCACTTGACGAAAGCTCTGTTCCTCAAGACTGGAAAGTAGCACAGGTCACACCAATATTCAAGAAAGGAAACAGGAGTTCTCCATTGAATTACAGACCGATATCATTGACCTCAATTTGCTGTAGCATTTTGAAGTATATACTGTACTAGAACATTATGAACCACCTTGAAGGAAATGATTTACTGATTCGTAACCAACACGGATTCAGAAAATATCGTTCTTGTGCAACACATTTAACTCTTTATTCCCAAGGAGTAATGAGGGCTGTAGACAAGGGATCTCAGATCGATTCCATATTCCTAGATATCCAGAAGGCTTTTGATACCGTTCCTCACATGCGACTATTAATCAAATTGCGTGCATATGGAGTATCATCTCACTTGTGTCACTGGATTCGTAAGTTTCTCTCAGAGAGTTCACAGATCGTAGTGAAAAACGGTAAATCTTCGAGTAGAACAGAAGTGACATCTGACGTTCCGCAAGGTAGTGTCACAGGCCCTCTGCTGTTCCTGATTTCTATAAATGACCTAGGTGATAATCTGAGCAGCCCCCTTAGGTTATTTGCAGATGCCGCTGTAATTTACCGTCTAGTAAAATCATCAGGCGATCAATTCAACTACAAAATGATCTAGAGAAAATTTCTGTATGGTGCGAAAAGGGGCAATTAGCACTAAACAAAGAAAAGTGCGACGTCATCCACATGGGTACTACAAGAAATCCTATAAAGTTTGGGTATACGACAAATCGCACAAATCTAACGGCTGCCAATTCGACTAAATACCTTGGAATTAAAATTACGAGCAGCTTAAATTGGAAAGACCACATAGATAATACTGCGGAGAAAGCGAAATAAAGAGTGCGCTTTTTGTTGGCAGAACACTTAGAAGATGTTACAAACCCAATAAAGAGAGAACCTACATCACATTTGTCCGAACTCTGCTGGAATATTGCTGCGCAGTATGGGGTCCTTACCAGGTGGGATTGACGGAGGTCATCGAAAAGTGCAAAGAATGGCAGCTCGTTACGTGTTATTGGGCAATTGGGGTGAGAGTGTCACTGCTATGATACGCGAGTTGGGGTGGCAGTCACTGAAACAAAGGCGGTTTTCTTTGCGGCGAGATCTATTTACGAAATTTCAATCACCAATTTTCTCTTCCCAATGCGAAATTGTTTTATTGATAGCCATCTACTTAGGGAGAAATGATCATCATAATAAAACAAGAGAAATCAGAGCTCAAACGGAATGATTTAGGTGTTCCTTTTTCCCACTCGCCATTGGAGAGTGGAATGGTAGAGAAGTAGTATGAAAATGGTTCGATGAACCCGCTGCCAGGCACTTAAGTGTGAATTTTAGAGTAACCATTTAGATGTAGATGTAGGCAGATGTAGAGGGGGTCAGACAGCCGATCAGTTCTAGTCATTCCACGAGGAAGGAGGTACACGGCTCGTGCTGTCTGTAGTTCAACCACGACTAGACGGTCAATACCGCCGTTCCATCGCGTCCACTTTGTTACTTCGTGCCAGGAAGGGCTCTCAGCAAGGAAGTGTCCGGGCGTCTCGGAGTGAACCAAAGCGATGTTATTCGGATATGGAGGAAATACAGAGAGACAGGAACTGTCGATGATATGCCTCGCTCACGCCGCCCAAAGGCTACTATTGCAGTGGATGACCACTACCTACGGATTATGGCTCGGTGGAATCCTGACAGCAACGCCACCACATTGAATATGTAAGTAGGCTGTTTAGGGTTTTTTATTGGTAACGCCGCCGCCACGTAGCGCTCTGTATGAAAAATCACTGGCTGTGCTGTGTGCAGTCAGTGGCTGGTTGGCATTGTTGTAATACTCGCCATTGTAGCGCTGGGTAGCTGGATGTTAACAGCGCGTAGCGTTGTGCAGTTGGAGGTGAGCCGCCAGCAGTGGTGGACGTGGGGAGAGAGATGGCGGAGTTTTGAAATTTGTAAGAATTGGTGTCATGAACTGCTATATATATTATGACTAGTGAGGTAAATACATCGTTTGTTCTCTATTAAAATCTTTCATTTGCTAACTATGCCTATCAGTAGTTAGTGCCTTCAGTAGTTTGAATCTTTTATTTAGCTGGCAGTAGTGGCGCTCGCTGTATTGCAGTAGCTTGAGTAACGAAGATTTTTGTGAGGTAAGTGATTTGTGAAACGTATAGGTTAATGTTACTCAGGGCCATTCTTTCGTAGGGATTTTTGAAAGTCAGATTGCGTTGCGATAAAAAATATTGTGTGTCAGTTTAAGCACAATCCTGTACAATTTTTCTAAGGGGACGTTTCATATGTCGACCCTTAGCCAAGGATACCTCACTGGAATCTTCTGATTTTTTCCTTGTAGTTTGTGTAATTAGTGTAGCTTTTGTTTATTGCTAGCGCGTAATTGTACAGAGAATTTCCTCTGTAGTTGCAGTCTTTCATTGTTGTACAGTAAAATAGTTGTGGCATGCTTGTAGTTTTGCACGAAGTATTTCGCAGCAGCGCTTGCAATTAATTAGATATTATTTTCAGTGCTATGTTAATGTGTTCTTTTATTTTTGTTCTTCAAATTGTGTTTTTCTGTGTTGTCGTATGAAAAATTGTGACAATAATGGCGTGTGAAAAACGTAACACTAGGCTCCAAAGTAAACTGAGAAATGACAGTGAAGACGAAAGCAGTGTGTTAACGTCACCATGTAATGAATTCACTAATGTTCAAAGTAGTAATTTGGTAATAGCGCATAGGGAAATGGAGCGAGTTGCAATAATGGTGTAGGCAGTGAAACAATTAGTGAACAGGGAAGCATTATCGATCGATCGGTCTGCAACAGCTCGCCTCAGGATTCCGAAATGACAGCACACAATCTTGCAAATACTGTAGATTCAGATTTTGCGTCCTCACCGTTTTCTCAAATAAATCAAGACACATTTTCTGCTTTTCAAAATGCGAATATTGCCGGTTCAAATGCACTGCCGAAAAGCACTGAGGAACATGTTTAAGACACCAGTGCACTGTTATTACAGTTAATGCAACAAATGGGACAAAGGCTACAAAAGTTAGACACAACGCTTGAACAAAATCAGAAACAAATGGGACAAAATATTCAAAAGTTAGACACAATGGAACAAAATCTGCAAAAGTTAGACACAATGGAACAAAATCTTCAAAAGTTAGACACAATGGAACAAAATCAGAGACAAACACAGCAAAAGCTTCAAAAGTTAGACACCACACTTGAACAAACGCGTGAAGATTTAACTAATGAGTTACGTAACATCGAATCGAAATGTCAAAAAGTCTGTAATGACGTAAAAACACAAATTTGTGAGCATATCCAACCTATTTTTTCGCGGTATGAAAATGCATTACAGAATCACGAAGCAGCCATAAAAGAACTGCAAACTATTGTTCATGAAAATCATGAGACCTTGTAAGCTAAAATTGACTCAGTTGCATCTACCGATTCGGTTACGCAACTTGCAAAAACTCAAGCGAACTTAAAGGACACAGTACGTACTCTGAAAATTGGTTCAGAAAGACACACAGAGGAAATAATTTCACTGTCGGATAAAGTAGCCGAACTTTCAGATCAGTTCACTAACTTATCTACGAAGGTAGATGATGATCTGAATGACACAAAACCTGTAGCCTTCACTGACACTGAATAGTATGAACAAATTAGGAAATTCAAACAGAATCAAAATCAAATCAACACACAGTACAAAAGAGAAAGGCGGGAAGTACAAGATCAGTTGGCTCACGTAATACAAGAATTACATATTTCAGAGGACACTCGCGCCCCAGTATGGGAAGAGGGACATAGCAATACAGAACAACCACAAAATAATAACACAAGGCATTTCGGAAATCATGAAAGTAATTGGCAAGGTGCACCGAATTTTGAGATAGAACCGCCGATACGACGTAACAATGACCTATATGCTACCCGCCGACACGATGATTTTGACTATAAGCTGTTCATTACTGCACGTAAATTCAAAACATTTAAGAATTCTGGCAACGACATTCATCCACAAGCGTGGCTCCATCAATTCTCTCATTGTTTTCCTCCCAACTGGTCATTAGAACACAAATTAGAACTTATGTGTGGCTACTTAGAGAATGAACCAGCTGTAAGAATGCGATCGGTCATTCACGATTGCCACAGTTAAGGAGAATTTTACCATGCCTTCCTCTCAGCATACTGGTCCCAAGCCACACAAGACCGAGTAAAACATAGCATCATAATGATGAAACATTTCGAACAATCTGAATTTTCCAGTCTTGTCAAATATTTTGAAGACATGTTACATAAGAATCAGTATCTTTCAAACCCATACAGCCCCTCAGAACTCATCCGCATTTGCATAATGAAATTGCCTGAACATTTAAGGAATATTATTTTGGCAGGGCGTTGCAAAGACGACATTGAAGCTTTTCAGGGACTGTTACAAGAACTGGAAATTGACACTGACAATCGCGGAACGCGAAAACAGGAGCACAACAATTACAGGTCACACCTGTCACAATTCCGCGATGACAGAAATAATACACGACAAGGCTATTCGTACAACGTAAATCGTGACCAAAACAGACACCACACGTATGACAACCGTTGGCAGAGTAGTAATTATTACAGGGAAAGATCACCTCTCCGCGGTAATGACTATCACAGAGACAATCAGAGAAACAGACAATATGGGAACCAAAATAATTACTATCAAGGGAGACAGAATAACTTCAGACGCAACGGTCCACTGCGCAATGATAATTCAGGGAGAAATTCTCCACCACTTAACCGACAAGAAAGAAACTACAGGAGGTACCGACATGACGACAGACGATATAATCATAACGACAGACCGGAAGTTCATCAGAACTGGCGGGATCCAAACAGAGCTGGGCCCTCCCGGCAAGTTAGGTCTCCTAATCCTAATAACGACGCGCGCCAACAAAGAGACAGACAATGACTCGCACCGCAGGCAGCCGCGTGCGCCGGCTGGCTCAGAGAAAAATAACATAAGCTAACCTTGAGCAAAATTCCAGTGTTCCTTACCGACGTAACCACATGATAATTGCGTTGAGACTGAAACTCTGCGCACTAGGAAGAGTAAAAGATTGCACCACATTTCACATGTAAAACCGTTTATTGAAAGATAATCTGCTTTTTAACTTTGTCTTTGCCATAAAACATTTCACTTCACATTTCTAGTATGCTTTGTCACACTGAGAAACTGTTAACATGCAACAATGTTTTGAAGTTAACTATTTAGTCTAGAACCTAGGGAACATTTTTAAACAGAAATTACGAATGCATTGTTATAGTGAACAGACGACACAGTGTTGTTATGTGTACATTCTTGCTTGTTAGTTGCACGATTACGTAACAACTATAAGGCTCACATACTTAGAACATTTACCAGTACTGCTAATGAGATTTTAATGCAACATTTTGGTTTACTTGAAAATACATTCTGGATTTAAAGTACTTTCTGTGAGATACCAGATGATACAGTGGTTAGTTTATGTGACAGCTACACGATTTTATCACGACGCTACTAATGAGTGACAATTTACAATGTTGCTTTTGCAGTTTATCTGTTTTATATCTGCACAGTTTTTCTGAATTTTTCTGGAAAGTAAAACATGTTTTAGTAGTAACGTTTGTGGTATAGCTACAATGAGACAGCCTTTTCTGTAGCACAACAATACATACAGTACAGTACTTACTTCATCACGGCAATAAGCGTAATAACTAAGATATCTATACGCAAAGCATTTCAATTTCGTTTATCATGAGGTAAGTACATTGACTTCTGCAGAACTTAGCTTTTGGAGGACAACTACTACGACACTTCCACAGAGATTGTCTTACAGCAAGACGCACTTTTAGCGCTACAGGACACGCATTAAACTATTTATTTTTCAACATATTTGAATTACAAAGAAAGTTTTCCGTGATACATTTCATTCCATTGCTGTAATCTGTAACACCTGAGGATATAAATACATTATCCTCAGGGGAGTACACGCTTACTTTGTGTACCATGTGTTTGGCAAGCACAAGGAGCCCTAGCTAATATGGTATTTGTTTATACAACTTTACACATCGGTACCATATTTCTCTAACACATAAATTACACAGCTATCTGATCATTTAACTGAGAGAGACAAACATTTACTTTACTACATCAGTGACATGTTTACGTAATTACACAGTTGGATAACTTCACACTCATGAAATTGTGTTTTGTCTGTACTTTGTGAACTGTTCATATTTTTTAGGAACCATTGTGATACTATGAGAGCTTTGAATGACATATTTGGTATGAGATCATGATTTTTAAAGTACGTTTGAGGTAGATGACACTTTTGACGTGAGCACAGATTTTTTTTTAGGTTTTGAAATAGGAAGCCACGACGATTTTGAGATTTGGCTGAGGTTTTATGATGTTATGATGACGATGTGTATTACGCTGTTGTGGTGTATTTATGATCAATAGGCTGATGCTATATGAGTTATTTGATTATGCTACTTATCTGTTATGATGGAATATTGAAGAAAGGTCGACGAATAAGGTAAGAAATAATGAGTAGAGGTTAGGGACTCTGGTTTGTGAAAAAGGTTGTTGGAAACCAAGAATCGTGCTTTAAGAGTTATGAAATGTATGTAAATGCGTGAATGTATTACAATGCCGACGAAAATTTTTTGGACATTGTTATATTTATAGGATTTTATTTTCTAGACATTTGTATCGCAAACTCTCAACCTGTGAAAATATTTTTATATGAGACTGCCACTGTAGCGGAAACTGGTGTCGTAAATATTTCGGTAAGACAATTAAGTGACCACCTGCACGTAATGCGTCGTGGGTACCCAGCTGCGGGACAACCACCTGACAAAAGAGAGCCATTAGTGTGTGCCTTTCAGAGGCACAGTTAAAAAAAAGGCCATTATCCTCTCTATTGACATTCCTTTGTAGAAAGCGCCGCAAATACGACCCGCTCATTACTGAGAAAGATACTTACATCTGACAACTGATTATAACAAACGTCTTTCTATGAAAGTTGAGAGAATTCTACTAACTTATAAAATGTCACATGACTATAGAATGATATTTTTATGCTTTGTCCATAGTTGCTTATTTCATTTGATATCTGTTTTCCAGCTGTATTGCAGCTTTGGTTTTATAAAATTAAATGCATTTGCTAATGTGAACACTTTCTGTCGACAGATCTATTAAATAATTATTTTATGATCCACATTTTCAAAAAAAAAAAAAAAAAAGGAGCACTTGGAAAGGAAAGAACAATAAGAAGGGACTAGTAACAGGAACTGCATACATAATTTTCTTTTCAAGTACTTGGTAATTTATTTAATAGAATAAGTTGTGGTGCACCACTTTAATTGCATAGACATTAAGATGTGATTATAACTTTCCCTTATCTGCATTGTTGTCTTTAGTATACTATTTTTTCTGCTTGTGGGTTTTTTCATGTTTAGATATAAGTTATTACATCTACTGCTGCTTGCTATGCCAATTTCTTTTTTGTTATTGCTGTTTGTATTAATTGTTTTGTGCTGCTGCATTGCCTCGCCCCTTAGTTTAGCATCTGAGCTCAGTAGGTTTAAGTTAGCTTAAGAGGGGGTAGACTATATAAGAAACTAACTATGATGAATTGGAAGAAAAGCATTGAGAAGCTATAAGAAAATGGTTTGGCCAAAAAAGTGGTGTACAGTGGAGGAAAACTATTTTTGAAAGAGGATGTGAACAGAATACAGAAAGTATGCTTGGATAGGATTTTTTTGGCGGAAACAAATGTTGAAATAGACGAAAGATCTATGGACTGAAGTTTTGGCTTGGACTACAGTACCAAATGTTACAGTGAAAACAAACCTTGTCCTTTCCTTTTGTGTTATCCCACTATGTGTTTGTGTACCCTTGTGTATTTGTTTTCTTCCTGTCTCTGTGTACTGTTTCATAGAATTTTTTTTCTTCTAATACTAAGCTACATTCACTATGATGAGGAATACTGTTATCCTCAAATATAATTTGCGTTAATAACATGTTATTTACTTCGTAAAGATGTTTACACATTATTTATTCTGTTTTGTTCTAATGCTCATGTGTGAAGGTGATGTTTCAAAAGTTATTCTGATCTTTTATGTACGTACTTATGTCATAATTTTTGTAACACTGATGTATTTCTTATTTCAATTCTTTTGTAAAGCCTGTATTACTGCAAATGTTATCTGTACTATTATGTTCTTTAATGATATATTTTGTGCCTTTGTTATTGTATTCTCATGTTATAAAATTGTAATTGACACCAGTTCATCAAATTAAGTAACTTGTAAATTACATTTCACTTCACACGTTTCTGTTGGTCATAGTATATGGACAATATATGAGAAGTAGGGACTGATAGTGTTTGCACGTGTGTTAATAATTCAGTAAGGGACTGGATAACAGCATTGCTGATTGTAAGAACGTTTCAAAAACAATTTTTGTGAGTGCACAAGTGGTGGTTATGGACTTGCTATATTATCCGCAAGACTCTTCAATGGTGATTGTGCACCTGCACAGTCAAACAGATGGCTGCTGGCCATCTCTACAAGGACTACAGTCGGTCTACACCTTCGACGACCCACCGATACCATTATTTCTACAAGGACTGCAATGGGTCTGCACCTCTGGTGGCCCACCAATACCGTAATCTCTACCAGGACTACAGTGGGTCTGCTCTGTGATGACCTACCTACCGATAGTCTTCAACGTCGACTGACTCTGCTGTGGCCCATTACCTGTCTGCATGTCAAGAGTCAGCACTGCCTTTCTGTTGGAAGGACAACACTTCCTCAAGACTGCATGGAAATCCACTACTTCCCTGTGCATTTTCTTTTACTGCTCAGACTTTGAGAAAAACACTGCAATTTTACTTTGATGAATGATCAGGACTGTCTTTATGGACTGTGAGAAAATTTTAGCTTTTGACCAACATTGTATCGATAAGTGTGTGCATTTCATTTATTTGTTATTGTAATTATGAAAAATTTTATCAAATCATTATTGGCCATTGCCCAAAATAATTTGTAAAAATTTTTTGTGGGGAGCATGGGGGCTATGTAAGTAGGCTGTTTAGGTTTTTTTATTGGTAACGCCGCCGCCACGTAGCGCTCTGTATGAAAAATCACTGGCTGTGCTGTGTGCAGTCAGTGGCTGGTTGGCATTGTTGTAATACTCGCCATTGTAGCGCTGGGCAGCTGGATGTTAACAACGCGTAGCGTTGTGCAGTTGGAGGTGAGCCACCAGCAGTGGTGGACGTGGGGCGAGAGATGGCGGAGTTTTGAAATTTGTAAGAATTGGTGTCATGAACTGCTATATATATTATGACTAGTGAGGTAAATACATCGTTTGTTCTCTATTAAAATCTTTCATTTGCTAACTATGCCTATCAGTAGTTAGTGCCTTCAGTAGTTTGAATCTTTTATTTAGCTGGCAGTAGTGGCGCTCGCTGTATTGCAGTAGCTTGAGTAACGAAGATTTTTGTGAGGTAAGTGATTTGTGAAACGTATAGGTTAATGTTACTCAGGGCCATTCTTTCGTAGGGATTTTTGAAAGTCAGATTGCGTTGCGCTAAAAAATATTGTGTGTCAGTTTAAGCACAATCTTGTACAATTTTTCTAAGGGGACGTTTCAAATAATGCTTTTCGTGCAGCCACAGGACGTCGTGTTACGACTCAAACTATGAGCAACATGCTGCATGACGCGCAACTTCACTCCCGACATCCATGGCGAGCTCCATTTTTGCAACCACGACGCCATGCAGCGTGGTACAGACGGGCCCAACAACAAGCCAAATGGACCGTTCAGGATTGACTTCACGTTCTCTTCACCGATGAGTGTCGCATATGCCTTCAACCAGACAATCGTCGGAGACGTGTTTGGAAGCAATCAGGTCAGGCTGAACGTCTTAGAAACACTGGCCAGCGAATGCTACAAGGTGAAGGTTCCCTGCTCTTTTGGGGTGGCAATATGTGGGGCCGACGAACGCCACTGGTGGTCATGAAAGGCGCCGTAACGGCTGCACGAAACGTGAATGCCATCCATAGTGCAACCATATAGGCAGCATAATGGCGAGGCATTCGTCTTCATGGACGACACTGCGCGCCCCCATCGTGCACATCTGGTGAATATCTTCCTTGAGGATAACGACATCGTCTAGAGTGTCCAGCATTTTCTCCAGACATGAGCCCTATCGAACATGCCTGGGATAGATTGAAGAGGGCTGTTTATGGACGAAGTGGCCCACAGCCACTCTGAAGAATCTACGTCGAATAACGATTGAGGAGTGGGACAATCTGGACCAACAGTGCCTCGATGAACTTGTGGATAGTATTCAACGACGAATGCAGGCATGCATCAATGTAAGAGGACGCACTACTGGGTAGTAGAGTTACAGGTGTGTACAATCTGGACCACCACCTCTGAAGGTCTCGCTGTATGGTGGTACAACATAGATTACATGTAAATCGAAGAAGAGAAGGAGGATTCGGGTTTAACATCCCGTGCACGACGAGATGGCTGTAGATGTAGCATAATCTTGGAACTGATCATGTTCGAGAAGGCAACAGCTACCTCCTTTTCATTGTGACCCTCCTGGTAGTCGTCGTATTGATTTAGGCAAATCACGGAGAAACTGATCTCGGATCACAAGTAGGAATTTGAACCCCACTCCTCCCGAATACAGTCTCCCCACCACTGCACAGATGAGATGAATTGCTTGGTATGTAGACGATCAACCGTAACAGGACACAGGCAATTAATTACTGTGAAGTACGTAGTTATCGAAGTTACTGAATGGTTGAAGAGGTACCACTCCACCTTTGATATCTCGACGCTTACGTTAGCAGCCACACAACAGGGTTTCCTGCGACGGCATCACCAAATAGGTGTGTTTTTCTGACATCGCTAAGGACCGTGATAGAGCTTGCAGGCATAATTTTCCCTGACTGCTTTGGAGGATGTCCCCGTCTTTATACTATTCTTCTTCTCAAAACGTTACTTCTAATATCGATTCTGTGGCGTTTACTCTAATCATTTCAACACAAAAAGTATCTCAATTAGTATTTTACGTGTTACTATCTTCCCCATGTCTAAAAACAACCGGGAAATCACTGGCCAATTAATCTGTTACCAACGTTGTCAAAGGTATTTGAAAGAATCTTTCTCTATCGAATGATGCAACTGCTGGCATAAAAAGACCTTGTCAGACTGGAACAATTTGCCTTCCAGACCATACTGTCTCCCAAGCTGCAACTGTTACGAGTGGCGGAATACACCGCTTATAACGAGATACGTGCATACCACACAGCTAGTGCATTCCTCGATGTAGAAAAAGCAGTACGATAGGGCACGGAATGGGAAGCTTCTGACAAAAATGACCAACATGGGTGTGATTCCTGACTACTTGGTAAAAGTAACAGATACCTTCCTCTCAGACAGAAGATTCTTTGTCTGAGTCGAAAATCAACGAGCGAGTGCTAAGTGCCTGGATCAAGAGATTCCTCAGAGTTCTGTCTTTCCCGTACCTTGCTTATCATTTACGTTAACGATATGCCAACACTATCACAGATAACAATAGCGCAGTTTGCGAATGATACCATCCTGCTAACAAGGAGCTTGCCGTAATTCTGGACAATAGACTTTTGTTGTACGTACACTATGTGATCAAAAGTATCCCGACACCACAAAAACATAAGTTTTTCATATTAGGTGCATTCTGCTGCCACGCACTGCCAGGTAGTCCATATCAGCGACCTCAGTACTCATTAGACATAGTGAGAGAGCACAATGGGGAGCTCCGCGGAACTCACGGACTTCGAACGTGGTCAGGTGATTGGGTGTCACATGTATCATACGTATGTACGCGAGATTTACACACTGCTAAACATCCCTAAGTCCACTGTTTCCGGTGTGATAGTGGACTGGAAACGTGATGGGACATGTACAGGACAAAAGCGTACAGGCCGACCTCGTCTGTTGACTGACAAGACCGCCGACAGTTCAAGAGGGTCGTACTGTGCAATAGACAGACATCTATGCAGACCATCACACAGGAATTCGAAACTGCATCAGGATCCACTGCAAATACCATGACAGTTAGATGGGGGGTGAGAAAACCTGGATTTCATGGTCGAGCGACTGCTCATAAGTCACACTTCACGCTGGTAAATGCCAAACGATGACTCGCTTGGTGTAAGGAGCGTGAACATTGTACGACTGAACAGTGAAAAAACGCTTTGTTGGGTGACGAATGACGGTACACAATGTGGCGATCCGATGGCAGCGTGTCGTATGGCGAATGACCGGTGAACGTCATCTGCCAGTATCTGTAGTGCCAACAGTAGAATTGGGAGGCGGTGGTATTGTGTTGTCGTGTTTTTCATCTAGGGGGCTTGCACACTTTGTTATTTTGGGTGGCACTATTACAGCTCAGGCCTACAATAATGTTTTAAGTACCTTCTTGCTTCCCACCGTTGAAGAGCAATTCAGCGATGGTGACTGCATCTTTCGACACGATCGAGCACCGGTTCATAATGCATAGTTTGTGGCGGAGTGGTTTCACGACAATAACATCCTTGTAATGGACTGGCCTGCACGGAGTTCTGACCTGAACCCTATAGAACACCTTTGGGATGTTTTCGAACGCCGACTTCGTGCCAGACCTTACCGACCAACATCGATACCTCTGCTCAGTGCAGCGCTCCGTGAGGAATGGGCTGCCATTCCCCAAGAAAGCTTCCAGCACCTGATGGAACGTATGCCTGCGAGAGTGGAAGCTGTCATCAAGGCTAAGAGTGGGCCAACAACAAATTGAATTCCAGCATTGCCGAAAGGGGGGGGGGGGGGCGCCAAGAAGTTTTAAGTCATTTTCAGTTAGGTGTCCGGATACTTTTGATCACTTAGTGAACTAACAAAAAAGGGGAATATAGTCCACCTGATCCATACTTTACATATCCTACTCTCATGCGAAAACATGCATGCCATCACTAAACTCAGAATTTACAGGACAATCATACTGCCTGCGATTATTTCTTCATGGATCACAACCTGTCAGTCAAACATAAAGATGCTTCAATTATCGCGAACAGTAGTCTTCTGGTAGTGTTGAAGGTGCCGCATAGGACTGGAATATGCGAAATACATGACGAGCTACACATACATGTTTTTAACAACATACAAGAAAACTAATGGAGAAGGTAGAACTGCTAAAACCGACGTCTAGACACCTACAATACAGAGGCACCGTTAACCCTGAGTGCTGGCATGGACTGTACCTAGCACGACCAATAATCGAGGACACAATAAAGGAAATAAAAGAATAACCACCGTCTCAACAGGTGAAGAGGCTTGAGCCATATGCCCTCTTAAACAACGACAGACTACAGGATGTGCAATCATCAAAAGACTAGAAAAGGAGAGATACAGTTATCAAAGAAGACAGCACTTCTGAACAGCCTAAAAGAAGAACAGTATAACGTCGAGAGTGAAAAGTCCTGTCCAGTGTTCTTTGTAGACTAATTCTTAGTCTTTATTCCATTTCCAGCGCTGCAAAACAAACCCTCAGTGGCAGCTGAGGAATGGGCGAAATCGAGAGGTTTTAATTTATCGACAGAGACGTCTATGTGTGTCTTTTATAAGTGTTCAGGTTCTGTCTTTTGCTTGATGAGGATTAGAGACACTGCTGTTAATATATGTGATTACAGGCTTTCTCGACGTTACTCCAATGATAAAACCTTTCACTTTGGTCGGCCGATTGGTGACGACGTCTTGCCGAATCCTTTCAATGAGTTTCGTATGCACATACTTCACCTGAAGACAGGTGGTACCAAACTCATTGACACGTTGCGACAAGAGACGCCACCACTAGGCTCATCACACGAGAAGATTTTATGACTGCTATTATGTTTATGGAAACGGTCAGATTTCTGAAATTCACGTATGATTTAGAGCTTAACTAACTGACACAGTTTAGAAGCCTATTCGTTAAAACTTGGTTCTCCAAAGCACTAAACATTTTAAAATGTGTTGGCCATAGTTCACGGGAAGGAGAACGAACATTGCTCGTCACACACGCCGCCTTCAGAACAAGAAGTTTCTCATATCTGTGCTTTCCGTAATGTCGTGCTGGCGTTGCAACAAATCTACCCAGCGGAGAACACGACGCAAAATATAAAAAACAGCGTTTTCTTTCCCCCTTTTTCTTTCTTCACCAACAATGCAGAGCAAGAGGACGAAGCAGCGTGCGGGGGGGACACAACGTCCCGCAGAAAGCTGATGCGCCAGAGAGCCATGTCATCGTCAGAGGCCTGGCTGGCCGTGAGGGACAATAGGCTGAAGGTCTGTGAAGCCGACTATTCTACCATCGTGTTCCTGACGCCAACCACTGTAGCGGGTAGCGGGATGAGGTGCCCCGACCCGCCTGTACCGTAATACGTTGGACTCACACACCGACGTGAGAAGCGCCCCACCCTCCACCCAATCGTCCAGGTATTCAATTTGCAAATTTTCTTTTACAAACAAAAACAGGAAATGGACTGTGTTTCTATGCATCTCTTGAACTAAGAGTCTATAATTATGTGGATATTATCAGCGAAATATGTTGCGCATATTTCCTGAACTACTACTTTGTTTCCTGACTGGTTTGATGCGGCCTGCCACGATTTCCTATACTGTGCCAACCTCTTCATTTCCGGGTAGTACTTGCAACCCACGTCCTCTGTCTTTCCCTCCAATTTTTGCCCTCTACAGCTCGCTCTAGTACCGTGGAAGTCTTAATAGATGTCCTATCATCCTGTCCCTTCTTCTTTTCGGTCTTTTTCACATATTCCTTTCCTGTCCGACTTTGCGCAGAATCTCTTCATTATTCACCTTATCACTCCACCTAATTTTCAACATTCGTCTCTAGCACCACGTCTCCAATGTTTCGATTCTCTTCTGTTCTGGATTTCCCACATTCCATGTTCCGTTACCATTCAATGTCGTGCTCCAGCCATATATTCGCAGAAATTTCTTCCTCAGATTAAGGCCTATGTTAGATACTAGTAGACTTACCTTAACCAGGGATGCCCTTTTTGCCAGTAGTAGTCCGCTTCTGATTTCCTACTTGCTCCGTCCATCATGGCTATTTTGCCGTCTAAATCTACATCTAAATCTACGTGATTACTCTGCTATTCACAATAAAGTTCTGGCACAGGGTTCAATGAACCTCCCTCAAACTGTCTCTCTACCGTTCCACTCTCGAACGGTACGCGGGAAAAACGAGCACATACATTTTTTCTGTGCGAGCCCTGATTTCTCTTATTTTATCATGATGATCTTTTCTCCCTATGTAGGTGGGAGCCAACAGAATATTTTCACAATCGGAGGAGAAAATTGGTGATTGAAATTCCTTTCGTGAGAAGATCTCGTCGCAATGAAAAATGCCTTTGCTTTAATGATTGCCACTCCAATTCACGTATCATGTCTGGGACACTATCTCCCCTATTTCGCGATAATACAAAACGAGCTGCCCTTCTTTGTACTTTTTTGATGACGTCTGTCAATCCCACCTGATGCGGATCCTACACCGCACAGCAAAACTCCATAATAGGATGGACAAGCGTGATGTAAGCAGTCTCTTTAGTAGACCTGTTGCACCTTCTAAGTGTTCTGCCAATGAATCGCATTCTTTGGTTTGCTCTACTCACAATATTATTTATGTGATCGTTCCAATTTAGGTTATTTGTAATTGTAATCCCTACGTATTTAGTTGAATTTACAGCCCTCGTATTTGTGTGACTTGTAGCGTAATCGCAATTTAGATGATTTCTTTAAGTACCCATGTGAATAACTTCACACTTTTCCTTATTCAGGGTCAATTGCCACTTTACGCACGATCATATCTGAAACATTTTGCAAGTCGTTTTGTTCATCTGACGACTTTACGAGGCGGTAAATGACAGCATCATCTGCAAACAGTCTAAGACGGCTAATCAGATTGCCTCCTATGTCGTTAATATAGCTCAGGAACAATAGAGGGCCTATAACACTTCCTTGGGGAACGCTGGATATTACTTCTGTTTTACTCGATAACTTTCTGTCTATTATTACGAACTGTGACCTTTCTGACAAGAAATCACGAATCCAGTCGCACAACTGAGGCGGTAATCCGTAGGCACGCAGTTCGATTAGAAAACGCTTGTGACGAACGGTATTGAAAGCCTTCTGGAAATCTAAAAACATGGAATCAATTGAACATCCCATGCTGATAGCAGTTACTACTTCATGAGTATAAAGCGCTAGTTGTGTTTCACAAGAATGATAGTTACTGAAACCGTGCTATGTGTCAATAAATCGTTTACTTCGAGGTACTTCATAATGTTCGAATACAGTGTATGTTCCAAAACCCTACCGCAAATCGACGTTTGTGATATAGGCCTGCAATTCAGCGGATTACTCCTACCTCCCTTTTTAAGTATTGGTGTGACCTGAGCAAATTTTCAGTCTTTAGGTACGGATCTTGCTGTGAGCGAATCATTGTATATAATAGCTAAATATGGAGCTACTTTATCAGCATACTCTGAGAGGAACGTGTCTGGTATTCAATCTGGACCGGAGGCCTTGCCTTTATTAAGTGATTTAAGCTGCTTCGTTACTTCGAGGATATATACGTCTATGTTTCTCTTCTTGACAGCTGTTCTTGATCGGAATTCAGGAATATTTACTTTGTGTTCTTTGGTGCAGGATTTACGGAAAACCGTGTTTAATAACTCTGCTTTAGTGGCACTGTCATCAGAGACTTCACCGTTGATATCGCGCAGTGAAGGTATAGGTTGCGTCTTGCCACTGATGCGCTTTATGTATGACCAGAATCTCTTTGGGTTTTCTGCCAGATTTCGAGACAGAATTCGTTGTGTAAATTATTAAAAACATCTCGCATTGAAGTACACGCCATATTTAGAACTCCTGTAAAACTTTGCAATCTTGAGGATTTTGCCTTCTTTTAAATTTGGCATGCTCTTTTCGTTGCTTCTGCAAGAACAAACTGACCCGTTTTGTGTACCATGGGGAATCAGTACCATCACGTATTAATTTATGTGTTATATATCTCTCAATTTCTGTCGATACTATCTCTTTTAAAACATTCCACAACTTCTCTACACTTAGATGATCAGATCGGAAGAGTGAAGACTGTCTCTTAAAAAGGCGTTAAGAGCATTTTTTCAGCCTTTTGTAAATAGATGTACTTTTCTTTTCTTTCTTTTTGATGGTTGTAGCTGTTACGGTATTCAGCCTAGCAGAAACTGCCTTGTGGTCGCTAATCCCTGTGTTTGTGACAATACCCACCATTTGTCCAGGATCATTTGCTGCTAAAAGGTCAAGTATGCTTTCGCAACCATTTACGCTTCGAGTGGGCTTATGAATTAATTGTTCAAAATAATTTTCTGAGAAAGCATTCAGTACAATTTCGGATGATGTTTTAAGCCTGCTGCCGGCTTTAAACGTATAATTTTTCCACCATATCGAGGGTAGATTAAAGTCACCACCGACTATAACTGTATGAGCGGGGTACTTACTTGAAATGAGACTCAAGTTTTCTTTGAACTGTTCAGTAAGTCGGGGGGTCGGTAAAACGATGCAATTAATAGTTTAGTCCGATTGTCAGGTATAACCTCTACCCATACTGTTTCACACGAACTATGTACTTCAATTACGCCACAAGGCGAAATACCTCTGACAGCGATAAATACTCCACCACCAACTGTATTTAATCTATTCTTTCTGAACACTGTTAGATAGTGTGAAAAATTTTCGGCTTAACTTACTTCAGGCTTTAGCTAGCTCTCTGTACCTACAACTGTATCAGCGTCAGTGCTTTCTATTAGGGCTTTGAGCTCTGGTTCTTTCCCAACACAGCTACGACAATTTACAATTACAGTACCAATCGTTTCTACAACTACCAGACTGTGTTTTACCTGCCCCCTTTTAGACGTTCGTCCCATCTGTGGTTCCCTGAGACCCTCTAACTTAAAAAACCGCCCAGTCCCTTCCACGCGGCTCCCGCTGCCTAGGTAACAGAATTTCTTAACTTCATCTACTTCGTGACCAGTAATTCTGATGTTGAGTCTTTCGCTGTTCTCATTTTTGCCACTTCTCATTACTTTCGTGTTTCTTCCATTTCTCTCAGTCCGTATTCTATACTCATTAGACTGTTCATTCCATTCATCGGATTCTTCATCAGTTTTACTGAGGAATAGCAATATCATCAGCGAATCGCATCATTGATATTCTTTCATCTTAGAAATCCACTCCTAAATCGTCCTTTCATTTTCATCATTGCTTCTTCGATGTACAGATTGAACAGTAGAGCTGAAAGACTTCATCCTTGTCTTGTACCCTGCTTAACCCGAACACTTCGTCCTTGGTCGTTCAGTCTTATTTTTCCTCTTTCCTTGTTTATATTGTAAGTTACCCGTCTCTCCGTATAGATTATCCAGGTTTTTCTCAGAATTTCGAACGTCTTCCACCATTTTACACTGTCCAACGCTTTTTCCATGTCGACAAATCCTTTGAGTGTGTCTTGACTTTTCTTTAGTTTTGCTTCCATTATCAACCGCAACGTCAGAATTGCCTCTCTGGTGCCTTTACCTTTTCTAAAGCCCAACTGACAGTCATCCGACACATCCTCAATTTTCTTTTCCATTCTTCAGTGTATTATTCTTGTAAGGAGCTTAGATGCATGAGTTGTTCAGCTGATTGTGCGATAATTCTTGCACTTCTCAGCTCTTGCAGTCTGCGGAATTGTGTGGATGATATTTTTCGAAAACAGATGGCACGTCTCATTTCTATACAGCAACGTGAATAGTTGTTTTGTTACCACTTCCCCAATGATTTTAGGAATTCTAATGGAATTTTATCAATCCTTCTGCCTTATTTGATCTTAGGTCCTCCAAAACTCTCTTACATTCTGATTCTAATAATTGATCCCGTATCTATTCTGAATCGACTCCTCTTTCTTCTTCTGTCACATCAGACGAATGCCCCCATCACGGATGCCTTTCCACCTATCCACTCCCTCCTCTACATTTAACAGTGGAATGCCCGTTTAATTTCAGCGCAGTTTATTTTAACTTTCCTGTATGTTGAGTCAGTCCTTCCGAGTACCATTTCATTTTCGATTTCTTCACATTTTTCCTGCAGCCATTTCGTTTTAGCTTCCCTGCGCTTCCTATTTATGTCATTCGTCAGTGACTTGTATTTTTGTATTCCTGAATTTTCCTGAACTTTTTGTACTTTCTTCTTTCACCGAACAACTGAAGTAATTCTTCTGTTACCCATGACTTCTCCGCATTTACCTTCTTTGTACCTATGTTCTTCTTTCCAAGTTCTGTGACCTCTGTTTTTAGAGACGTCCATTTCTCTTCAGTTGTACTGCCTATTGAGCTAATGCTTGTTGGTGCATCTATAAGCTTAGAGAACTTCAAGAGTATCTCGTGATCCCTTAGTACTTCCGTATCCCACTTCTTTATGTATTGATTCTTCCTGAGTAAACACTTAAACTTCAGTCTATTATTCATCACTACTACATTGTTATCTGTGTCTATATCTGATCCTGTGTACGCCTTTCAATCTACACTCCTGGAAACAGAAAAAAGAACACATTGACACCGGTGTGTCAGACCCACCATAATTGCTCCGGACACTGCGAGAGGGCTGTACAAGCAATGATCACACGCACGGCACAGCGGACACAACAGGAACCGTGGTGTTGGCCGTCTAATGGCGCTAGCTGCGCAGCATTTGTGCATCGCCGCCGTCAGTGTCAGCCAGTTGCCGTGGCATACGGAGCTCCATAGCAGTCTTTAACACTGGTAGCATGCCGCGACAGCGTGGACGTGAACCGTATGTGCAGTTGACGGACTTTGAGCGAGGGCGTATAGTGGGCATGCGGGAGGCCGGGTGGACGTACCGCCGAATTGCTCAACACGTGGGGCATGAGGTCTCCACAGTACATCGATGTTGTCGCCAGTGGTCGGCGGAAGGTGCACGTGCCCGTCGACCTGGGACCGGACCGCAGCGACGAACGGATGCACGCCAAGACCGTAGGATCCTACGCAGTGCCGTAGGGGACCGCACCGCCACTTCCCAGCAAATTAGGCACACTGTTGCTCCTGGGGTATCGGCGACGACCATTCGCAACCGTCTCCATGAAGCTGGGCTACGGTCCCGCACACCGTTAGGCCGTCTTCCGCTCACGCCCCAACATCATGCAGCCCGCCTCCAGTGGTGTCGCGACAGGCGTGAATGGAGGGACGAATGGAGACGTGTCGTCTTCAGCAATGAGAGTCGCTTCTGCCTTGGTGCCAATGATGGTCGTATGCGTGTTTGGCGCCGTGCAGGTGAGCGCCATAATCAGGACTGCATACGACCGAGGCACACAAGGCCAACACCCGGCATCATGGTGTGGGGAGCCATCTCCTACACTGGCCGTACACCTCTGGCGATCGTCGAGGGGACACTGAATAGTGAACGGTACATCCAAACCGTCATCGAACCCATCGTTCTACCTTTCCTAGACCGGCAAGGGAACTTGCTGTTCCAACAGGACAAAGAACGTCCGCATGTATCCCGTGCCACCCAATGTGCTCTAGAAGATGTAAGTCAACTACCCTGGCCAGTAATATCTCCGGATCTGTCCCCCATTGAGCATGTTTGGGACTGGATGAAGCGTCGTCTCACGCGGTCTGCACGTCCAGCACGAACGCTGGTCCAACTGAGGCGCCAGGTGGAAATGGCATGGGAAGCCGTTCCACAGGACTACGTCCAGCATCTCTACGATCGTCTCCATGGGAGAATAGCACCCTGCATTGCTGCGAAAGGTGGATATACACTGTACTAGTGCCGACATTGTGCATGCTCTGTTGCCTGTGTCTATGTGCCTGTGGTTCTATCAGTGTGATCATGTGATGTATCTGACCCCAGGAATGTGTCAATAAATTTTCCCCCTTCCTGGGACAATGAATTCACGGTGTTCTTATTTCAATTTCCAGGAGTGTAGTATCTTGGCACTTGTATATGTTGTATGTTACCCATCCCTCCGTGTAGCTTACCCTTTTCTTCTCAGAATTTCGAACGTCTTGCACCATTTTACACTGTCATACGCTTTTTCCAGGTCGACAAATCCTTTGAACGTGTCTTGACTCTCTGCCGGACCATGACGTAATCTAACTGAAATCTTCCCGTGTCACCCGACCTTTCTCGGATAAACGCCCTTTTCTTGTGATTGTTAAACAGAGTATTCGGTATTAGTTACTGAAATTTATTATAGAACTCAATTAACGTTTCTGGTCTCCCATGTCATATCACCTGAAAATAGATAGGTAGGTGATTCTTACCCCCACAGTCATTGTTGCCTGAGAGTAAGGGACCTGTGTACCGCGTTTGCTTGAAATCGTTGCATTGACTTAGGAGATGTACAACACTCACGCACCACACACAGACGCACACACACACACACACACACACACACACACACACACGTACATCCATTTTTATAATATGTATGGATGTAGTTGAGCAGCGCGGGATTAGCCGAGCGGTCTAAGGGCAATGCAGTCATGGACTATGCGGCTGGTCCCGGCGGAGGTTCGAGTCCTCCCTCCGGCATGGGTGAGTGTGTTTGTTCTTAGGATAATTTAGGTTAAGTAGTGTGTAAGCTTAGGGAATTTAAGGACATGGGATCTGGATAAGTTGAAAGAACCAGAGGTTGTACAGAGTTTCAGGGAGAGTATAAGGCAACAATTGACAGGAATGGGGGAAAGAAACACAGTAGAAGAAGAATGGGTAGCTGTGAGGGATGAAGTAGTGAAGGCAGCAGAGGATCAAGTAGGTAAAATGACTAGGGCTGCTAGAAATCCTTGGGTAACAGAAGAAATATTGAATTTAATTGATGAAAGGAGAAAATATAAAAATGCAGTAAATGAAGCAGGCAACAAGGAATACAAACGTCTCAAAAATGAGATCGACAGGAAGTGCAAAATGGCTAAGCAGGGATGGCTAGAGGACAAATGTAAGGACGTAGAAACTTATCTCACTAGGGGTAAGATAGATACTGCCTACAGGAAAATTAAAGAGACCTTTGGAGAGAAGAGAACCACGTGTATGAATATCAAGAGCTCAGATGGCAACGCAGTTCTAAGCTAAGAAGGGAAGGCAGAAAGGTGGAAGGAGTATATAGAAGGTTTATACAAGGGCGATGTACATGAGGACAATATTATGGAAATGGAAGAGGATGTAGATGAAGACGAAATGGGAGATACGATACTGCGTGAAGAAATTGACAGAGCACTGAAAGACCTGAGTCGAAACAAGGCCCCCGTAGTAGACAACATTTTATTAGAACTACTGACGGCCTTGGGAGAGCCAGTCCTGACAAAACTCTACCAGCTTGTGAGCAAGATGTATGAGACAGGCGAAATACCCTCAGACTTCAAGAAGAATATAATAATTCCAATCCCAAAGAAAGCAGGTGAAAATTACCGAACTATCAGTTTAATGAGTCACAGCTGCAAAATACTAACGCGAATTCTTTACAGACGAATGGAAAAACTGGTAGATGCAGACCTAGGGGAGGATCAGTTTGGATTCCGTAGAAATGTTGGAACACTTGAGGCAATACTGACCTTACGACTTATCTTAGAAGAAAGATTAAGAAAAGGCAAACCTACGTTTCTAGCATTTGTAGACTTAGAGAAAGCTTTTGACAATGTTCACTGGAACACTCTCAAATTCTAAAGGTGGCAGGGGTAAAATACAGGGAGCGAAAGGCTATTTACAATTTGTACAGAAACCAGATGGCAGTCATAAGAGTCGAGGGGCATGAAAGGGAAGCAGTGGTTGGGAAAGGAGTGAGACAGGGTTGTAGCCACTCCCCGATGTTATTCAATCTGTATATTGGGCAAACTGTAAAGGAAACAAAAGAAAAATTTGGAGTAGGTATTAAAATTCATGGAGAAGAAGTAAAAACTTTGAGGTTCGCCGATGACATTGTAATTCTGTCAGAAACTGCAAAGGACTTGGAAGAGCAGTTGAACGGAATGGACAGTGTCTTGAAAGGAGGATATAAGATGAACATAAACAAAAGCAAAACGAGGATAATGGAATGTAGTCAAATTAAATCGGGTGATGCTGAGGGAATTAGATTAGGGAATGAGACACTTAAAGTAGTAAAAGAGTTTTGCTGTTTAGGAAGTAAAATAACTGATGATGGTCGAAGTAGAGAGGATATAAAATGTAGACTGGCAATGGCAAGGAAAGCGTTTCTGAAGAAGAGAAATTTGTTAACATCGAGTATAGATTTAAGTGTCAGGAAATCATTTCTGAAAGTATTTGTATGGAGTGTAGCCATGTATGGAAGTTAAACATGGACGATAAATAGTTTGGACAAGAAGAGAATAGAAGTTTTCGAAATGTGGTGCTACAGAAGAATGCTGAAGATAAGGTGGATAGATCACGTAACTAATGAGGAGGTATTGAATAGGATTGGGGAGAAGTTTGTGGCACAACTTGACTAGAAGAAGGGATCGGTTGGTAGGACATGTTTTGAGGCATCAAGGGATCACAAATTTTGCATTGGAGGGCAGCGTGGAGGGTAAAAATCGTAGAGGGAGACCAAGTGATGAATACACTAAGCAGATTCAGAAGGATGTACGTTGCAGTAGGTACTGGGAGACGAAGAAGCTTGCACAGGATAGAGTAGCATGGAGAGCTGCATCAAACCAGTCTCACAACAACAACAACAACAACAACAACAAGCTTAGGGACTGATGACCTTAGCAGTTAAGTCCCCTAAGATTTCACATACGTTTGAACATTTTCTTTTTTTTAAATGTAGTTATTAATCTGCCGCTTTAATCACCACTCGTCTGTTAGAATTTTAGTACATCTGCTAAAAACCATGCTGTCGTGCGCTGGAATCAATACATTCTTGTCACTGTGTGTGGCGTAACATTTTCACCTCGTCCGACAGACTTTGTGTGCACTCACCACGCAGTTTCAGTTTGCATCCTCTCCTCACCTGTGCAAAAACTGGAGAGCAGGCGGGTAGCTCTGAGCGCCGTATCGCCTCATCTCGATGTCCCGGACGTGAGGGAATGCATCAGCGCTGCCGTGTTCCCGCAGACGCATGGGGCGCGGTAAGGCGAGCCCGTGATGAGGCGATACGGTAGCCGCAGACGCTGCCGCTGGCCGTTCCCAGAAGAGCACGGCAGGGCAGGGCAGTAACGCAGCAGACACGGCCTGCAATTACGGGGGCGAGCCACACCACTGCCTGCCTGTTCTTCATCTGCCGACTGACTCACCGCCAGCGCTCGCAGCAATGATTAACATCGCTGTCAAGCGCACATGCAATAAAATGGGGGAAAAAAACGCTTCGGCTTCAAAAGCAGGCGGTGAAATACACCGATGAACCAAACATTATGACAGTTTCCTCTGATAGCATCCACCTGGTGACGATGTAGACACCTGACGTGGTAAGCGAGACATATTAGCACAGCAGAAAGAATTTTTTTAACGATCATGCAGGCCTCAAATGCGAGAATGCACCGTTGTAGGCAACTTTGACAATAGCAAGATTTCTAAGATCCGACGCCTGCGAACAACTACAGGAGTTGACAAAAATTGCCGCAAGAAACGCATGCTTTTCCACAAATGCAGATGCAAGCCAAGCCTGCAGGATCTGCCGTTGTATTTGACCACGAATGGCGCCTGTGCACTGTCATCAATAAGCTGAAAATGTCAGTCGTCGCCAGAACTGTGTTCTGTGTGGCTGCGAGTGCACTGCGTCGGAAGTAAGCGAATTCGAATTTCGGAAAATTGTGGGCAGTCTTATGGAGGCACAGTGCCGAACGCGTATGAAACCTGGTAGTCAGGGGAAGGCAGGGGTCGGTTGCGATTGTGTACGGGGCCGTAGTCTGTTACTATTGGTTGCCTTTTGCAGTTATACACATTTATTTTAAACCAGTAATTCCAGACTCAACAATAAATAAAAAACACACGTTATTAATGAAGGAATGAGCAAAAAATGGTCCAAATAGCTCTGAGCTCTATGGGACTTACCTTCTGGAGTCATTAGTCCCCTAGAACTTAGAACTACTTAAACCTAACTAACCTAAGGACATCACACACATCCGTGCCCGAGGCAGGATTCGAACCTGCGGTCGCGCGGTTCCAGACTGTAGCGCCTAGAACCGCTCGGTCACACCGGCTGGCAAGGAATGAAAAATTGCGTAAAATAATACTGTTTTCAGTGCGTAACAATTTAGCAAGTCACCATAAAATACAGACACAACAGATAATGTTTTAGAAACAAGCAACCGTGATCACGGCTGAAGGCCTTATACGCCAAGAATGGCAATAAATTAAGAATGTTTAAGAACTCGCTGAAATTTACAACTTACGAATATTAAAATTTTACAGGTAAGTAGCCGCAAACACAGCAGAAGGTATCGGACGCCACACATGGCAGAGAATAAGGTTTTAAGGCTTACTGCTAAATATCCCGATACCAAATTAGAATTTTAAGTCAAATAACCACAATTACGGTGAAGGTCTTACACACCAGGAACGGCAATTATATAGAAAATTTATAAACCTGCCGTAAAACAGCAAATACAATAGTATAGGTTAATTTTAAAGAAACAGGGAACTGATCACCAAACGGGTGAAATAAAATGATGGTAAACCTTGTAAGACAACCCTTACACGGCTAGACGTATTCCAGAAGGCGACCAGAACTATCAATTAGGCATACATAACCCTTAATATAGGCCTTACAAGGTATTATAATATATAATACAATAACAAAACACAAGGACCACTCATAGACGGTGCTCCAGGAATCGATCTCTCAGAACAACACTTTCGCGAACGATGAAGATAGGCAGCCAAGAGTTGCATTCACTTCACAAGATGATAACTCAGACTAGTGGCAATCCAAAAATTGACTACTGATAACTTGCTGAAGCTACCTGACGTCCGAAAATCCAAATACAACTATGGAACAATACGCCAAATGCGGAACCGGCGGTCTGCACTACGTCCCCAGAAAACAGTTTTTAGAGCGCCCGAAACGAGAAAGGAATCACTACCACCAAAGTAAAAAAAAATCACCAACCGGCCTACAATCAAGAAATCTGTCAAAACTATATGCCTTACCGGACAACAGCGGCAAGGCGAGGAAACGTACACTGTCGTTAAATGCACCAAACCCCAGGGCAGGCAACTGGGGTGATAGCGGCCACCAGGCAGGAAAAATACCTCTGGTTGAACTTAACAAATTGTAACAAGATGAACGCAGTGAATAGTTATAAGAATCATATCCGCCTTCCCCAAGCATTCCACTCGCTGCTCTTCGCCTCAGCGACACTACGAGTAGCAACACGACCCAAGTCACTGGAAAATCGCGAGATATCACACTGGTGGGGGTTGCTCGACTTCAATTCAAGTGCACTCATCTCAGAGTTTCCAGGATCCCCTTACGACGAGGTCGCGCACCCTCGTGACCACAGCCCTTCGATTCGGCAGTCCATGCGCGCCGCCAGTGATCCTGACATGTTCTGGCACTGCCCAGACCTGGCTCCTCCTCAGTCCCCAACCGACCCCACGCTCCACCACCCGGAAAAACAACGACGTCACCCTAAAGATGGGGCAACGGTTACTACATATCGATAACCGCCGCTGCTGCCACTAGTGGACAGACAACGCTGGCGAAACGGGGTGGCACTAGTCAATATGAGAAGAAGAGAAAACACTGCAGCCATGCCAGCAAATGATACGGTCTGGCCTCCAACAGAGTGCGGAACCTACAGAGCAGCAAAGCCAGCCACAACACGGCTCAGTGTATATCGTATAAGTGGTTGCCGGAAAATCATCATAGTAAAATCACAAAGGAGGCGAAACTGTGTATTGAGTGATTCTGAGAGACGGTCATTGAAAAGTACTGTGGGGAACAATAAGGCGACGGCAGGTGCAAAAATCATTGCCCTCGGGAAAGCTCTGAGCACCAAATTCACATGAAGGGAGACTCATAAGCAAGTATTTCATGGTGAGCTCATATTCCGAAGCCACTCATCAGTGATGCAAATACCCAGAACAGGGGAACGAGATGCCGAACCCTTAAAACCTAGACTGTGGAACAATGGAAAAATGTAAGTTTGTCGTATAAGTCTCGTTTCACACTGTTTTTGACTTCTCACCGAGTTTATGTCCCAAAAGTGAGGGAGGTTCTGTGAAAATTATTGGCAACCATATCGTATTACTCTATGGGCTGCATTGTTACTCGGCAAGGTAGCGGTTCTGTCAAGAATTATGTTACCATTTTGACTGTCGGATCCATCCCGTGTTACAATGTTCGTTCCCCAGTGGTGACCCTGGGTTTCAGGACGACACAGGCCCTGTTCACACCACTCGCATCGGTCAGGACTGGTGTTGTGAGAACGAGGATGAATTTTCGCATCTCCCCTGGCCTCCACAGGAATCAGATTTCAATCTTACTGAGCCTTTGTGGTCTACTGTGGAGAATAGGGTGCATGATCGCTACTTGAACTTGCCACTGTTTTGTAAGAAGATTGCTACAAAATTGCTTTGAAATCATACAGGACACGTATTTGTCCATTTCGAGTCACCTGGAAACTGTTTTGAATGTCAGGGGTTTTCTATCGCGTATTGGGTATGGTAACGCCAAATGTGAAAGGTGTTCGCGCATTTTTGATCACCCGCTGTATCTTTGAAACGGCCAAACTGTCCGCTATCCGTGTGCTACTGTCATGGGCATCTACTGAAAGTTGAATGGTTAACTTCCACAGTTTAGGTTACTGAGTCAGTTTAGGTTGCCACCAATGAAGTAATGGAAAGTTACTGTTGTTTTTCATCGCTGGAGTTGCGTCTGCCATAGAAAATAGACATTGTTCAAGACCTTTTCGGACCGAACTTGATACAGTAGCACTACACCGTCGAAACGATGCTAGAACGACAAAGCAATTCGAATCGATAGGAAGCACATGCAAAAACAAAACCACAGGTCGGTCATCGATCGAGAATGAAATGGTCAAAAACATTTCTATGCAAAAATTTCATCTAAGTGACAAAACGAAGCATAATTTCAGAATACGGAGTACAGAAGACACTCATGCCTCTTTAGGACATGAGGATGTTTCTTCGAAACTATGTTTCCTGCGCCATAACCAACCGCAGAGTCTTTGGAACCTTCTTCTTGGCAGAATCTACCGTTACAAGGAGTAACGTATGTCAATATGGTTGCTGCCTCATTTGACAGAAGAGGTACCCGACTTCATTCTGCTGCAGGACGGAGACCTGCCACATTGACATAATCTTGTAAGCAACCACACTTCAACAAACGATGCTCGAAGGACAAAGCAGCTCGAATAGACAGGATGTATTTGAGCTGGACTGATCGTGTTGGGTCGAACCTAATCCACACAAACATACAGGTCGCCTGACCAATGGAATCTATCCTACGGGAATGTGTAAAGGGTATGGTTTACGTACTCACATATCCGCAAGACTTCACTGCAGCTGAGGTATCGGATAGTAGGTGCTCTTACATAGTAGGCGCTGTTACCTCCTTCAGCCAGCTACGCTGAGACGGTGTGCGGGGAATCTATCACCGGACAGATATCTGCCATGTCACAAAAGGAACCCACAGCGAACATCTACAGCTATGAGAAGTAAACTTTCGAGGTTATACGTGTATTTCTGAAATAAAGTCATTACTCTAGTGACAGGAATACTTTCTTTTTGTCCCATTCATTTCGAATCAGCATGTATTTCCTTAGCGACGCATCATGACATCTTCGGGATCTTCGGGACTGTGTAAGAAGTTCGTCTAGCGAGACTCGCTACTGGTGCTTGTCACTGATTTAATGCACTTGAATAATTTGATAAACCGTAGTCAAAATAATGGGAAGTAAAGTGATGATATTCTTGCTACTTTCACTCCTACCTTGTTCAACAGAAACAACTGTACCTTTAAAAGACTCATTTCGATTGCTTAAAAAAATGGTTTACTAAGTATATGGCGATGAACTTTTGAATTCACAAATCATCAGTGTTTTGTTAAATACTTATTTAAAACATCTTTGCGTCCGCCTGCTGTTTTTAGTTCAAAACACTGTCACGCTTTTGACAAAATATGTTTTTATACCTCAAAGATAACTTCGACTATCAGTAATGATACTGAATTCCTTTTTACCAATATTACAGTTAGTGGCACAAAAAATGTACGCCATTTTGTGTTTTTGCAATTACAAAGTAATGCACCCTCATGGTTAATTTAACATTGGTTCATATATCTCGCCTGAAGAGACTTCATACACGAAAGAAAGCTATAAGTGCTATGCATGTCTAGATTTTTAAGGAAAATATTTAACAGAAATGGTTTAATGATTTCACAATTATGTTTCCCATTCCAGTTACGTGTTCAGGTCGCCAGAATGCAATTTAAGGTTATTTTCTCACAACACTAGTATTACAATATATTATTATATATGTTGTAACAACATTCGGGACAAAGCTGTTGTACTTATTTACAGGTAAAACGTAATTATTTTGTTTATTTTTAAACAAATGATGGAATTTTTTTGTATTTCAGGCTATTTCGACTTCGTCTTACACTGTGTTGTCTGTCTCGTCACCTAGAACTGACTTTCTTCGAAGGAAGACTCTGCGCTGAACCAGTGCCAATACTACCCTCCGATACATGATACTACGCAGTACTGAGTCAACTTCACCCATTTTTTAATAACAGGTAAAGTCAATTAAAAAAATACTTTAGACGTGTATCTTTTAAATATTCGAAAAAGGTATCATTTATCTTTAGGGGGTACATATCTCTGACTCACAAATGATTTTACATCTTGACGTTATTACCTTATTAACTGAATCTAAAGTATCACTTGTCTGCGTACCTACAAGTATTTTATACGTCTCCTAATCATTAACGCACTGTAACACGATGCCAAATAGGCAAAACTAACAACTACATGAGCAATGCATTTGCTGTGGAAACCCAAAGATTTTGGTGAATAGTCTTCACAGTCTGATAACCGCTAATATCAGTCATTGTATGACAAGGTTCCAGTTAACTTTATGTGGTTGTCTTCGAGCAAAACAAAAAGGAATGTTAAGTTCTCTCATTTTATAGTAAATGCGTAGGAACTGTACAACGAACACAATCAGAAACGTACTAGAACACGTAATTGAAAAACCTGAGTGATTTCCTAAGAAAATATAAGTTTTAAATCTGACTGACTCAAACAAGAACATACTCATAGCTCAGCGGGGATTCCTAAAGTAACGTAAAAGAGCTCTGGCCAATGATTATGGCCAGAACGAGCACTTTTCTTGAGTAGGGTGGGGGCGGGTCTGTGTTGTACTGACTAAAAACGTGGGAAAGCTTTAGACGACGGAAAAACTACCGGCATATTTGAAAACTATTTCACTCATACATTCACACTTCCAGATACCATTCAAAGAACTTTAGCGAAACGCGCAGAAAGCATCAGTGTATTTGAAAAGCATAAGAAAAAGGAAGATAAATGAAGAAAAAATAAAAGATGGGTAAAACAGACCCAGCCGTCAGTTACTTAAAGATCAGCGTTTTTGACCATCAGCTCTGTAAATAAACCTTTATTGTCTACCGGTTTCGGTCACTCAAACCTTCATCACTAGAAGGAAAGGGAAATACATTAGCTCGAAAATTTATTTGCCTTTCTTCCACTGATAAAGGCCTAATTATACAGCTGATGGCCAAAGTGTAGTTCTTTAAGCTTGAAACAGATCCCTTTCACATAGATTGCGTAAAAATCGAGAAATAAGGGAATGGAACAGTTTAAAATGTTGAAAATTAGGCGGATTGGTAAGCAGTGAGTAGGATCTCCGCAGAATCGGCGGAGAGAGGAAAGCACTGACGAAAAGAAGTGTTAGGATAATAGAACTTGTGTCGAGAACTCCTATGTATTCGATGGAGCTGTAAGGGGTAAAAACTATTGGGAAGCTAGAGATTGGAATACATCCAATAAATAATTGGGTAAGTATGAGATGAAGAGTAACTCGTGAGAGGCCGCATCAAACCAGTCAGAAGACGGATGAGACAAGTAATAAATAATGATAATAATAACGTCAGTGAACCATAGTGAGCTCTTGATGTGCTCATTATTGATGGGACGTTTAACTTCTGTTTGCTTCTGTGTTTTGAATTCGAGGTTTTTCCTGTCCAGCCGACCTCATCAGCTCTGTTATCATGCAAGAGCTTGGTTAGGGGACGCAGTCGGATGCGTATCTGACGCAACGAGCGCCTCTCCGAGCTTATAAGGGGCGGCGCGAAATGGAGGAGAGGCTCTCAGCGTGGAGTCATTTCCTCGTAGCGAGTGCCGTGACCGTGGGGGAGCTGTCAGGAAGGTAGCGGTGTTGACAGCGGTCACCACGGGGCGTAATAAAGGCTCGGCCCCGGAAGAGAGCTACGCTTGGGAAGTGGGAGTGGGAGATGTGGCGACATCACGGCCCGCCGCTGATGGCAGAGGCATGTGTGGTTGACGAGTCGTGGTAAAGTGACGGACCAGAACTACGGCGTTGACTGACTCGTCTCAATCAGCGCAGCAGGTCGAAGGCGTCGCAGAGGCCGCGATTGCAGCGGCTGGATTCAAAAGAGGGAAAGCAGTGTGTCTGTTGACAGCCAAAAAAGGAAAGCGTTCACCAAATCTGGTGCCTCCAGGAGCTGAGTTCGTGTCTTCACTGCCATAGTGGACTGTGGCCGCTGTCTTTTCCCCGGTGAGAGAACGGCAGTTACAGACAACACAGACAGGGACTTCCAGCTGAAAAGTGGAGCACTTACTTTGTACTTCAGTGACCGACAGCGGTAGTTTGGTCGGTTTAGTGCAGTGTAGAGTACAGGTTGTGCTTTCAGTCTGACGAATTATCAGTGATATTCTGCATAGAAGGTTGTACGGGTTTCCTTTTATATAGAAAATTGAATTTTGGCAATATTTTGGATGTCACGTGGAAAAGTAAAATGAGTAAAAAAAAAAAATAGCGCGCAACATATCTGCCAAAGAGGTTGAGCTGTGGGAGACTGTTAGTAGAACCTTTGCTTAAGTGGAGTGCAGGCTTGGAAAGAGCGATTCCGTTTTCAGTAAATGTAATTCTGATGACAATTTCCAACACTACCGTTACATAAATCAAAGATAGAGGCGCAGTTTCTGCAAAAGTGTGGATGTCAAACTACAAACTCACTTGGAATTTTCTGCTCAGGGACATTCATTTTTCGCCATCTTCCTACATTTCTTCACGTCAAGCAAAAATACAAACTGGTTCGCATCCTACTTTACTTCAGCAGATCTATCTTTCTGTACTTAAGATTGCCAGTCGTACTCTGACAGCTTGCTGTTTAGGGCACGCACTTTTTTTTGCAGAATTTCTGGTGTCATTTTCCGTTGTTTTCTTTTCTTTTCCTCTCATATTCCAATCTTGATGTATTAGCGACACGTTTATATGTTATTTTTTAAGCGTGTTTTAGATAATGACGCCAACTACGTTTCGTTTATAATATTTTTTACCCTCACAAGATACCACTTTACTGTTACAGATTAACATACATTTTAATAAGCCATTTCGTTTGCTTTTCCCTATGCACCATTATAATACATAATTAACTGGTAACAGCCATGTACAATGATATAAGAAAATAAATAATTTGCATCATCTTTGTGCATATAAAGAAGAAAGGACTAACCGCAGGCAAAGTTTTGACCACGTTGATAATAAGTTGCAGCGGATTTTAGCCCATTTTGAGCTGAAGTATAGTGAAAAGGATGTAAAAGTGTCTTTATTTTCAGGTAATTATTTGAACTTGGATGAAAACATTATATGTCTTATCTGCAGAGTTTTTTTTCTTTCAGATATTTAGTACATAAGAGATATGTGATTATAGAGATTTTTGAGATGATGGTGCTTAAAATGACGGTGCTTTGAATATTTTGAGAAGATTATTGGATTCATGACGATTATAGTGTCTGGTTGAAGTCATGATGTTAAGAGGACTTTATGGATTATTTTGAGTAAGTTAGTGAAGTGTTAGGGATTTTGTAGGGACGTGGGATTCTTTTGCTTATAAGATGTACGTGGAGTTATTACGATTTAGAGCATTAATTGGAGATAAGGAAAGAACACGGGTAGATTTTTGTGGAAGGGTAGGCTTCTTGAACACTATTTTTTAGAGTGAGATTTTTTTTACTTGTGAGTAATAAGCAAATTTTCTTTGTCTTTAGTACGTAGGATTGATAATTTTAACAACTTCATATTTATTTTGATTCGTTTATCCATTCTTTGCAGCAAACGCGATTCCACCACCCGAGTCTTGTTCAGTGATTCGTGGTTGTTACGCGATTTTTTTCTGAGGATGTTTGTTTACACTATTTTTTCAGTTGCAATTGAAGTTTTTCTTTACATTTATCTGTGTATATGTCTGAAGTCTCACCTTCTTTGACATATTTTTTTAATTTTTCTTCATATACTACATTAATTTTTTTAATTTTTTATCTGCCACTGCGTTTTGACTGATTGATTACTGATATTTTACAACAATTTGATGATTTATTTCTTCGCGATATAGGCCCTACACATGACAGTTATGTTGTATACACTCATTTTTTCTTAGTGAATAGCTGTTATTATGCTAAGTTGCGCTGATACATGCTAATCATTGGTTGAAATGCACTTTGCTTATTATGTGGTGTATTACATAAACAGCGTTTGAAACGGCTGCTATCCTTGGATCGCTTTCTGCCTTAGTGATAGCTGATGTATATTTTCTTCTTGCTTATGATTACATTCCTTTTGCTGAGATACTTTTTTTTAATACTGCTGTGCGCACATTTTATGACCTCTATTTTGCTTTTGCTTTTTCCTCTGGGGTAATTTAATTAGGACTAAGTTAGTACAGATGACCTCAACTGGGTTATTGTAGTTTTGAGAGAAACAAAACAATGCTAGAAATATGAGATTTAACATTACAGTGATTTATGAACTTTAGTTATGAGTGGAACGAATATTCGTATGACAGCATATACTAGTAGGGATAACAGAGTTTGGTGGACAGAAGTGAAGTAACTGAAACATGTGAATGACAACATCTCTGCCTAAGAGGTTGCGATGTGAGAGACTGTTTGTAGAACCTTAGCCTGTGAATGGAATTCAGTCTTGGAGAGAGGGAAGGTTAGGTGAATCTAGTGCTGGAGTGAGATGTGTTTAGGTTGGGCTTTGTGAAGGCAATAATTTTCTTGTATTTTTTTTTCATTTATAGAGAAATGTTTTGTAAATTCATTCACAAGACTTCAAAAGGTACTGCAATATCGCGTTTTCCGAGACATGCCAGCACAGTAATTAATTTTGTCAGGGATTTCGAACTGGAGATTTTTATGATCATAAAAAAACTTGATATTTACTAATGATTCTTCAAAGGTGAATAGCATACGTCTTTGTAAGAAAGTAAAGATAATTTGTTCAAGTTTTTCCACTAATGAATAGTGAATTTTTAATACTTCAGGTCTTAAAATATTTTGTCTTAGTGACGTAAAGTTTTGTTAATACAATAACCATCTTGTGGTGTTGCAATGCTTCTTATATCCATGCTTGCTATGAAAATAGGAACTGGAACTCCTCCAGTTGAAGAATGTGTAGCAGACTAGCTACCAACATAAATAGCCAGTAACTTCATGTAAGAAAGAAAAAACAAAAATTAAATATAATAATGCCCTGAAGATAGCACAAAAAGTATTTAAACATGTCTGGATAAAACGAAACTAAAAAGGTGTCTTGCATAAGGCGGAATTCCTCGTCCCAATTTGTTAATACAGTTACTTTATTGTTCCTCCATCAGTCAGCCATCACTTCTTAATTTCAAGTTTCACATACATAATTTTGATTTCCTGAGTTTCTCAGCAACAGAACTTTAATTTAAAATGCGATTTATTACCACAAAAGTTTTATGTATAAGTCTCCACAGTTTACGGCACGTATTGCATATCGCATTGCTAGTAGTTTGAATATTTATTTTTTGACTAATATAGCAGCAGCAGCCACAGTAATTTGGAGATAGCAGCAGCACAGAATTTTTGTTGTACAAACAGGTAGGACATTTATAATTTATGTGTGATCCAATTAACATTTCAACAGTGACAGGCTTTTAAGGCAGAACATTTTGGGTGGTTATTTCTATTTCATATTTTTCCCGCAGTCAGAGTGCTTGTATTACTCCTAACAGGAGAGATTTCTTAAATTTAATAACATTAAATACGTGCTTAACCCTTTTTCTGATCACGAGTTTAACTTCACATCGCCACACAGACAAAACACCAGTAAATATAATTATACATTACCATACAGCAACAACAAATTAGCCACTTCCCAAGGTCCGTGTGTACAGTGTGGCGTTCTGAGGTTATTTTAGGACTTGGTAAGTTTGCTGTCATTTTCTTCAAGCGAAAGCCTTATTGATCTTACTTCTTTAACGCTCCGAGATTGATTGCTTTTGTATGAGCTGGACAGAAAATTATTTTATTATTATTACGCTAATAGCGAGATTGACTGTGTACTCCGTGTGCCATTATATAGAAAATTGTCTTGTTATTATTACGTTGGCAAAGAAACGTCAACTAGTATCAAACATCGATCTTAACCTGAGGAAGAAAGTTCTGACAATGTACGTCTGGAGGATAGCATTGTATGGTACTAAAAATGGACTGTCGTAAAACTGGAAAGGAAGAGAATCGAAGCATTTAACATATGGTGTTACTGAAGGATGATGAAAATTACGTGGACAGGTAAGGTAAGGAATGAGGAAGTTCCCTATAGCATCGACAAGGAAAGGAATTTATGGAAAACACCGACAGGAAGAAGGGACAGGATGACAGGACATCTGTTAATACACTACTGGTCATTAAAATTGCTGCCCCACGAAGATGACGTGCTACAGACGCGAAATTCAACCGACAGGAAGAAGATGCTGTGATATGAAAATGATTAGCTTTTCAGAGCATTCACACAAGTTTGGCGCCGGTAGCGACACCTACAACCGATTTCACAACACTTCCAACCGATTTCTCATACACAAACAGCAGCTGACCGGCGTTGCCTGGTGAAACGTTGTTGTGATGCCTCGTGTAAAGAGGAGAAATGCGTGCCATCACGTTTCTGACTTTGATAGAGGTCGGATTGTAGCCTATCGCGATTGCGGTTTATCGTATCGCGACATTGCTTCTCGCGTTGGTCGAGATCCAACGACTGTTAGCAGAATATGGAATCGCTGGATTCAGGAGGATATTACGGAATGCCGTGCTGGATCTCAACGGCCTCGTATCACTAGCAGCGGAGAGGACAGGCATCTTATCCGCATGGCTGTAGCGGATCGTGCAGCCACCTCTCGATCCCTTAGTCAAGAGATGGGACGTTTGCAAGACAACAACCACTTGCACGAACAGTTCAACGACGTTTGCAGCAGCATGGACTATCAGCTCAGAGACCATGGCTGCGGTTACCCTTGACGCTGCTTTACAGACAGGACCGCCTGCGGTGGTGGACTCAACGACGAACCTGGGTGCACGAATGGCCAAACGTCATTTTTCCGGATGAATCCATGTTCTGTTTACAGCATCACGATGGTCGCATCCGTGTTTGGCGACATCGCGGCGAACGCACATTAGGAGCATGTATTCGTCATCGCCATACTGGCGTATCACCCAGCGTAATGGTATGGGGTGCCACTGGATACACGTTTTGGTCACCTCTTGTTCGCATTGACAACATTTTGAACGGTGGACGTTACATTTCAGATGTGTTACGACCCGTGAATCAGTCACTACCCTTGATGAACTGTGGTATCGTGCTGAAGCTGCTGGGCATCGAAGCTCTGTTTGACTCAATGCCCAGGAGTATAAAGGCCGTTATTACGGCCAGAGGTGGTTGTTCTGGGTACTGATTTCTCAGGATCTATGCATCCAAATTGCGAGAAAATGTAATCACATGCACATGTCAGTTCTAGTATTATACACTCCTGGAAATTGAAATAAGAACACCGTGAATTCATTGTCTCAGGAAGGGGAAACTTTATTGACACATTCCTGGGGTCAGATACATCACATGATCACACTGACAGAACCACAGGCACATAGACACAGGCAACAGAGCATGCACAATGTCGGCACTAGTACAGTGTATATCCACCTTCCGCAGCAATGCAGGCTCCTATTCTCCCATGGAGACGATCGTAGAGATGCTGGATGTAGTCCTGTGGAACGGCTTGCCATGCCATTTCCACCTGGCGCCTCCGTTGGACCAGCGTTCGTGCTGGACGTGCAGACCGCGTGAGACGACGCTTCATCCAGTCCCAAGCATGCTCAATGGGGGACAGATCCGGAGATCTTGCTGGCCAGGGTAGTTGACTTACACCTTCTAGAGCACGTTGGGAGGCACGGGATACATGCGGACGTGCATTGTCCTGTTGGAACAGCAAGTTCCCTTGCCGGTCTAGGAATGGTAGAACCATGGGTTCGATGACGGTTTGGATGTACCGTGCCCTATTCAGTGTCCTCTCGACGATCACCAGAGGTGTACGGCCAGTGTAGGAGATCGCTCCCCACCGGGTGTTGGCCCTGTGTGCCTCAGTCGTATGCAGTCCTGATTGTGGCCCTCACCTGCACGGCGCCAAACACGCATACGACCATCATTGGCACCAAGGCAGAAGCGACTCTCATCGCTGAAGACGACACGTCTCCATTCGTCCCTCCATTCACGACTGTCGCGACACCACTGGAGGCGGGCTGCACGATGTTGGGGCGTGAGCGGAAGACGGCCTAACGGTGTGCGGGACCGTATCCCAGCTTCATGGAGACGGTTGCGAATGGTCCTCGCCGATACCCCAGGAGCAACAGTGTCCCTAATTTGCTGGGAAGTTTCGGTGCGGTCCCCTACGGCACTGCGTAGGGTCCTACGGTCTTGGCGTGCATCCGTGCGTCGCTGCCGTCCGGTCCCAGGTCGACGGGCACGTGCACCTTGGGCAGACCACTGGCGACAACATCGATGTACTGTGGAGACCTCACGCTCCACGTGTTGAGCAATTCGGCGGTACGTCCACCCGGCCTCCCGCATGCCCACTATACGCCCTCACTCAAAGTCCGTCAACTGCACATACGGTTCACGTCCACGCTGTCGCGGCATGCTACCAGTGTTAAAGACTGCGATGGAGCTCCGTATGCCACGGCAAACTGGCTGACACTGACGGCGGCGGTGCACAAATGCTGCGCAGCTAGCGCCATTCGACGGCCAACATCGCGGTTCCTGGTGTGTCCGCTGTGCCGTGCGTGTGATCATTGCTTGTACAGCCCTCTCGCAGTGTCCGGAGCAAGTACGAGTATGGTGGGTCTGACACACCGGTGTCACTGTGTTCTTTTTTCCATTTCCAGGAGTGTATATTTGTCCAATGAATGCCCGTTTATCATCTGCATTTCTTTTTGGTGTAGCAATTTTAATGGCCAGTAGTGTACATCAGGGAATAACGTCCTTGGTACTGGAGGAACTGTAGACAGTAAAAGCTGTAAAAGAAGACAGGGATAACATACAGCAGATAACTGAGGACGTGGTTTACCGTGGCTACTCCAAGATGAAGAGATTGGCACACGAGAGAAATTCGAGGCGGGCCGCATCAGACCAGTCAGAAGAGTGATGAGAGAAACTATTACGCTATGAGCCCTGAGAGTGACTGAAAATTGTAATTGCGGAAATTACGTCAGTACAATTGCTGTTAACTAATAGTACCGTGGTTGGTGGTGGAAGTGCTCTTAGATCTATATTTAGTGAGTGATAATGTAATTAAACACTAATTAGGCCAGAGAGTTGTCTTCTCTGAAAGTTATTGTCATTAGCCACTTTGGTGGGTATGTTGTGAGCTATTTTTGTTGTTTTCTTGATTTTCCTTAGTGGGGCGAACTCTAATTTCAGTTTTTTAAATTTGTGTTGAAGGAAGTTTATGTCGTTATCTCTTTATTTCAAGTCCTGCATTCAAGAACAATAATTTGGCTGAAGTTAAATTATATTGCTTTTTGTCAGCTCTAAAGAAAGATATTTGATGTCTTGTAAATTGTTCGTAAAACACGCCTGCAGAAACCCAAGCGCGAACCCCATTCCTCCCATAGTCTGCACTACACTTCCATTCGCGAATACTTTGAGGATCAAAATGCACGCCTCTGCTAATACAAAGAGCGCCTACTTCACAATATCACCTTCGGTGAGTGACAATGACTCACTTCTTGTGATTCATGCCGAGTGAGAGAAACTTTGTGGTACAAAACCATTGTCAGACCATTAAAAACACAACACAGTTACCCCAGAGTAAGCAGATCAAGTACAGTTGCGTACCGCTGATATTCTGTTAAGTTTGATGAGTCAGATGACTGATATTTAATCAATTGAATCACTTCTAAAGAACGAAATTATTTTTTTTTTCAAACGCTGTGTCAAATGAATGTGTCTTTGGTAGGTAAGACAACAGTTGGTTCTAGATCTATTAAGCGCGGCTGTTTAAGCTGGGTTCAGATCTTCCCATAGTTTTGCAGTGACAATACTACGAACCCCTACTGACAATGCAGAATTCTAAATCCAATACTTCTGTGGATGTACTTACCAGCTGGTCGTTGCTTGTCCTGGACTGTAGGTCTATTTTATTACTGAGGCGATTTTCTTTTTTCCTTTTTTGTGTCATCAGTCTTCTGACTGGTTTACCACGGCCCGCCACGAATTCCTCTCCTGCACTGATCTCTAAGAGTAACACTTGCACTCTAGGTCCTCAATGATTTGCTGGACCTATCCCAGTAACTGCCTTACTCTACAGCTTTTCATCTCTAGCACCATACACGTTTTCCCTAACGTCTTGACACGTGCTCTCGTCCTGCCCCTTCACCTTCTTTGTGTTTTCCATATGTTCTTTCCTTCGTCGTTTCGGCGGAGAACCTCTCATTCCCTGCCCTACCCCTAATTTTAAACATTCTTCTGTAGCATCAGATCTCAGACGTTTTGATTCTCTTCTGTTTCGGTTTTCCCATTGCCCATGGTTCGCTACGATGCAATTCTGTGCTCTAAACACCCATTCTCAGAAATTTCTTTCTCAGATTAAGGCCTTTTCTTGATACGAGTTAAATTCTATTGGCCACAAACGCTCTCTTCGCATGTGAAGTCTGCTTTTTATGACCTCCTTGCCTCGTTCGTCATGGGTTATTTTTCTTCCAAGGCAACAGAATTCATTAATTTCCGCTGCCTCTACTTATCTTTTTTTCGTTATATTCTCGTTCCATACTCTATACTCATTAGACTGTTCATTCCATTGAACATATGCTGAATGTTCACTTTCACTGAGGATAGCAGTCTCACCACCGAATCTTATCATTGTCATCCTTTCACCCTAAACTTTATCTTACTCTTGAATCTTTCTCTTATTTTCAGCATTTCTTCTTCGATGTGCAGATTGAACAATAGGGGCGAAAGACAGCATTCCTGCCTTACACCCTTTTTAATCCGAACACTTTGTCGTTGGTCTTCCATTGTTCTTCTTTCCTCTTCGTTCTTTTATATCTTGTATATTACGTCTTCCTCTATAGCTACCCCCTATTTTTCTCCAAATTTCGTGCATCTTGCACCATTTTACATTGCCAACGCACTTTACTGACGTCGACATATCCAATAAACATATCTTAATGTTTCCTCAGTCTTGCTTACATGAAAAATTATTTTATGTTCCGGGCATCCACACCTGTTGAAAGGCATGATGTTAGGAAGTATTCCTAATTCAAAATTTTGAGTAGGAGTGATGGGTATTCCTATGATCACTTAACGTTGTTGCATCTGATTATTCAGCTTTAGGCCACGCAACCAACTATGTTGAAACAAACAAGAATTTTACCAGGTGTTGCCGGAATTCTTCCTAACATCATTAGTTCCCTTATCAAGCGCAACGTCGTAACTGCATCTCTGTTGTGTTTACCTTTCCTAAAGCGAAACTGATCGCCATTTAACAGATCCTCAATTTTCTTTTCAATTCTTCTGTATATTATTTCTATCAGCAACTCGGATGCTACAGCCGTTACGATGATTGTGCGATAATTTTCGTACTTGCCAGCTCTTGATATCTTCGGAACTGTCTGGATGACGGTTCTCCGACAATCTGATGATGTACCTCCAACAATGTGAATAGTCGTTTTCTTACCACTTCTTACAATGATTTTAGAAATTGCGATGGAATGATATCAATCCCTTTTTGTTCTTAGTCCTCCATAGCTCGTTTAAATTCTGATTCGAATACCTTTTTCCTATCGACTCCTGTTTTTCCCTCTATCACATCACCAGACAAGTCTTCCCCCCTCACATAGGCCTTCGATGTACTCTTTCCACCTAT
The DNA here is from genome assembly GCF_023897955.1 of Schistocerca gregaria. Taxonomy (NCBI): domain Eukaryota; kingdom Metazoa; phylum Arthropoda; class Insecta; order Orthoptera; family Acrididae; genus Schistocerca; species Schistocerca gregaria. The sequence goes on from NC_064927.1 coordinate 291,987,255, forward strand.
TCGCCCCTTCTCTCTCTCTCTCTCTCTCTCTCTCCTCTGGGATTAACTGTGAGTTCCCTTTTGCACTCTTAATGCTACTCCTCTTGCTTTTAATTTCACCAAACGCTGTTTTGTTCTTTCTATATGCTGAGTCAGTCCTTCCACCGATCAATTCTTTTTCCATTTCTTCACATTTTCAATGCAGTCATTTTGCATTGTATTTCTCTATTCCTGACTTAATGTTGCTGCACCCATGTGTTTCCCTGAACATTTCTGTACTCCCTTCTTTCGTCGATCAATTGTATTATTTCTGCGGTTACCCAATGTTTCTTTTGTCCGTCTTTTTTCCACTCCTTTTCAGATGAAATTCCTGCTTCACATCGCTAGCAAATATAAGACTCGTTTTATTTTGTCTTTAGAAAGAACAAGCAAAAGTCTCGAGTAATATTTGTTTATTATTATTGAGTATAGAAACTATGATACGATCAGTGTTGCCACCATCACAGTAGGCAAAAAAATATAGTGCCTTCTTGAAAAAATGCACGTCTGTAGCTGGCACGGCATCTGTTTAGTAGAGTTGCCGATACTGTGTTAAATCAATGACCACAACCCCCACCACTGCCTGACTCTTTCAGTACTCGTGGCCTGCTGCGTCATCCCACGGGGTTAAACAAACTCTTCGTCGGAACTACGACGTATCTTAAGAATCATCTTTCATGCATATTGATGGTCAGTTATAGTATACATACTTCAGAGCATCTAAATGACGTTGGGAGTCCATCATAAATTGCCGAATCTGTTTCCATGCTAATCTTGTTATTATATAGACATTAAACCAGAGTGAAAGAGGTTGGAAGAGCTAAAAACAAAAATTACTAGAAAAATGTCAAAATAAAAATCAAACAGATTGCTATTATGACGTACATCAAACGAATCCGTTTGATCAGGGGAATACGAAACTGAAATTGAATTTAGTCTAGGTACTATATTAATAGAGTTATCGATGATTCCTCGTTGGTCTTTTCATTAGTTTTATAGTAATCAAAACATCATCTTTTAAGTAAAACTGGTTATCAGATTTTGGGTTGTTCTGGACCTGCTGAATTATAAACGTGTTACAAGCCAAAAAGCTGTTACATCCACAGTTCTTTTATTGTTATGTAATTTTATGATGATACAAGCTTACTTCGGCTCCATGCTCATTATCAAGTTATTTGCAAGCATATGGAGTTGTTAGTGCATATCTCTGTATCTGTAACTAACAACAATTTTGTATACGGCTGTCGTAATATTTACTTCCACAACACATTGTTAATGCTGTCGCTGTCCAATACCTTGTACTGCTGCGTAACGTAGGTGTAGAGTGGACAACATTGTGAATATGTAATGTTTCAGCAATGGAATTTGTTGCTGATCAATATTCGCTAAGACATATTAAACAGTTTCAGTAAGTTTAACAGCTTCAATTGACAGATAAGTCAGCGATGTTATGTACTTACATAATTGCATTATTCGTCTACAGAGATATGTAGTATTTGTAAATTATTTGCTAATGTTGACTGGTACTGTCTTTCCAGTTATGAAACCATATAACATCGCTGACGCAGCTGTCAATCGAAGCTGTCAAACTTCCGAAAAATTATAAATAGGTCCTAGCGAATATTGCTCAGCCACAAATTTTACTACTGAGACATGACACAGTTACAGTCTCGTCTACGTTATACTTACGATACGCAGCAGTACAGCGACAGCGTTAACAATGTGTTGTGGAAGTAAGTACTACGCCAGAAATACACAAAATTATTATTAATTACGAACAGCCACTAATATATGCACTAACAATGCCGTGTTTGCAGATAGCTTGATAATGGGCATGGAGCCAAAATAATCTTATGGTAGCAGCATCATAGCATCATAACCGAAGTCTTTGAATATAACAGCTGTCCCCGATTACACAAATTATGTCATTGTGAATAACAAGTTATTACGACGCCCAGTACACGTCACTTACGATGAGAATAATTTCAGAAAACTAAACCAAATACAAGAACTTTAACCACACGAAGACAGCTGGTAATGTAAATACAGGTACAAAGAACGCTAAGGTTAGGGACGGGTAACGTAAAGCAATTGTATGAAGTGACCTCCACAGCCATAGTCGAGTTGTCAACGTATATTGCTGCCATGCCGAGGACCTGGGTTCAGTTCCTGGCACTGCCTCGGTGGGAGGACTGGACCAATATCCCATCAATTTCATAACACTAACTGATGAGCTGAGTGGGCGGTAGCGTTTAGAAGGTCTCTAACGCCGAGTCAGTCGGGAGAGCGGTGTTCTGACCCCGTGACCCTCCGCATGTCATCGAGATGTCGCCACTGGCTGAGGCTAACGCGGCGTTCGATCAGTCCTGACTGGCCCGCCTAAGACCAGAGCGGCGGACGTTTGCTTGCTTTTTATAAAGTGGCTGAAAGTGCCTGTTATGTTTCATCGGAGGCAACTTTTATTACGTAGATTTTTAGGTTATAGTTTAAAAAGCAGTTTTAATCTGAAGTTATCAATTTGACAAGAGACAAATATTTATAAAGAATGGCCAGACTCGCTACAGTGTGAGACTAATTTTTATTTCTTTCTCTTTCACTACTGATCTGTTCGGCTGAACTTCAATAACGAAGTGGATTGTGGATAACATTACAGTCATTATGCATACGTTTGTTATGGTAGAAAATCTAATATGGATTCCTACTTACATAAATAATGTTTAGATGGATCGACACACACATAAGTTAGTTGGCAACTGTATTTTGACTGTTGTTTTATATTTGTTGAATTAAAGTAGTAAGGAATTTATGACAATAATTTGACGGTTTTGGAGCTACTACATCGTAAGTTTGCAAAGTATCAGCACTGTTATACAGATGATATATTGATAGGTATCAGGCATAATTTTGGTATCTGTATCAATTGTGAGAGAACAGATATGTTGTAAAGCTGTGTAGCATAAGTTACTTTATTATCATAGGTGTGGCACAGGGTTCAGATAATGTTAAGCCGTGTTGACGTGAGGAAGCGATTGTAAACTTATTTTTCAAATGTATACTCTCAACTTAACAATGTGTTTAATGAAGGTGATTACATCAAGATTGTAACGGAAACTGATTTGTGAAGGAGGAACTTTAATGGAACTAAGTGTATATCAGAAATGGAATTTTAGAGGTAAATATTATATTGATGTTTCTGTTTTTTCATTATTGCTGCACCACTGAACTAACTTGGTTATTGTACTGGGAGTTGCTAGATTTGAAAGATAGGAAAGTGCATTGTTTGGATGTCAAAACGTTCATTAAATTTAAAATCAGCCATGAGCAATTTTTCACAGTATGCAAAAACTTAGTGTTGTCATTTATGCTCATATTTCATTTTTCACTTACATTTCTCGATACTTCGAAAACATGGTACAAAAAAACTAGCATTTACTTTGACAACAGCAACCAGAATTTTAATGATCATCACCAACGACATTTTCAGCAGAAACAAGTTCTTCCTAATTACGACCAACAGCAGAATTACAATTTTCAACAGTCTACAAAGCAATAAGCTAATTCAGGACAACACATAAGTTGTTGGACGACACTACACTACTCCTTTTGTTTATCGTCAGAAAGTTAAAGAAGAAATTAATTCCATGCTTCAACAAGGTATTACTGAGCCGGCAGCCAGCCGTTATAACAGCCCGCTTCATATTGCGCGGAAGAAAGATGTTTCACTGAGGCTTGTTATCGATTCGAGACAAATTAACAACATTATTATTACGGAAACCGATAGACCGCAAACCTTGGAAGAGATTCTTAGAAATTTCACGACTTCACAGTTTTCTCCTCTCTTGATTTAAAGTACAGTTTTTGGCAGATTGAATTGCACCCTTATTGCCGCAAATATACGGCCTTTCTCTGTTTTGGCATATGCTATCAGTTCCGTAAACTTCCCTTTGGATTAAACATCTCGTCTGCAGCATTCATCATAGATTTAAATTGTGTTACCAGATCATTTCAAAAATAATATTACCGCTTAAGGTTATGATATTCCCATAACCTAAAAGACCTGGGTTGAGCACAAGAATACCTTGTATTCCTTGTTACAAGTCTTTTCTGACCGTGGTGTTACAGTTAACTTCAGCAAACCTGAATTCGGTAAACCTAATATCAAATTTTTAGATCACGTCACATCAGTTTCTGGCATTGACTCGGACCCAGATAAGTTGCAAGCTATCTGTTACATGACCACACCCACTTTCAAACGTCAAGTCAGAAGTTTTCTCGGTTTGGTAAATTTTTTCCGCTGTTTTGTACACTACAAGGCTTTCGATACCCCCCGTTTCTGTCAACGCGGCAAAAATGCAACTGGTTCTGGGATGACCAACCTCAACAAGTATTTGTCAATTTAAAACAAACTTTATTGAACGCTTCTCTAGTTTCTCATCCTGGCAAGGTCACCAAGTAAAAGTTATCTTTAAATAATAAAAATAAGAGTGACGTACTCTGTTTTGAATAATAACAGCTGTGCAGAAGTAATAATGAATCGTAATAGAAAATTGTACTGTTGTAATGTGAAGGCAAAGCTGCATTGTAATAATAATTAATCCTCGTAACGTAAAGGGCAGTCTTTCATACTGTAAAAGTTAGAAATCTGACCGCAAGAATTCTGAACAACCTGAATAATGAACTACGACAGTTAGATTTGTAAAACACATCACAAAATCTAGCTTTCTGAATGACGTAAGTCGGTCCTGATTGAATTTTTAAAAAAATCTAAATATTAAGTCCTTACCTCTGTTCCGCGCGAATCTGGATAATGCGTTGCAGTACTGCTCTGTTTTGTGCGCCGGTATCCTAAAGCTGCAAATTACTGTGTCTACACAGACACTCGTGAGGTGAAATGAGTTCTTTATCAGTTGCAAATCGAAGTATGCTTTTAAAATAAACCATAAACGTCTTAACATCCAAACAATACACTTCCCTATCTTCCAGATCTAGCAAATCTCAGTACATTAACCAAGTTAGTCTGATGGCGCAGCAATAATGGGAAAAAATAAATATGAATATGATATTTACCTCTGACGTTCCATTTCTGGTATACATTTAGTTGCATTAAACTTCCTCCTTCACAAATAAGTGTTCGTTGCAATCTTGAGGTAATGATGTTCATTAAACACATTGATAAAGTAAGAGTTTACATTTGAAACATAATACTGCAATTGCTTTCTCACTTCAACACCGCTTAACATTATCTGAACCTGCGCCTTCGCTCACACCTAAGATAATAACCCAACTTTCACGACACAGCTTTACAACACCGCTGCTTGCTCACAATCGGTTCAGATACCAAAATTATACATTACACCTATAAATATATACATTATTAGGTTGCGCTTGTGTCTGTGATTCCTATGTTCGTAGCAGTCTACGTTTATAGTGGTCGTGGTGCTATTAATATATATCGGTTTAAAATTTTTAAAATAATATTGATGTGTAAGAGCTGTCTGTTCGTTCAGGATGTCTTCTGTTTGTTTTCCTATGTGTATATTTCAGCTTTCTCGGGAATACTTATGCTAGAACGTTTCACAATCTCCTAAAATAAAAGTATAATAGCACCCACGATCGTTACGAACATAGACTACTACAAACGACCGTAGATACACACACAATCAAATAATGTATATATCATCTATAACAGTGCTTATAGTTTGTAAAAATACGAAATCTTCGCTCCAAAACTGTGTAATTACTGAGACAACAAATTTATAAATGCTATAAGTCAACAAATAAAGAACGATAGTCGAATTACGGTTGCAAATGGTGTTATATGACTGTCGATCCGTCTAGACAATATATACACTCCTGGAAATGGAAAAAAGAACACATTGACACCGGTGTGTCAGACCCACCATACTTGCTCCGGACACTGCGAGAGGGCTGTACAAGCAATGATCACACGCACGGCACAGCGGACACACCAGGAACCGCGGTGTTGGCCGTCGAATGGCGCTAGCTGCGCAGCATTTGTGCACCGCCGCCGTCAGTGTCAGCCAGTTTGCCGTGGCATATGGACCTCCATCACAGTCTTTAACACTGGTAGCATGTCGCGACAGCGTGGACGTGAACCGTATGTGCAGTTGACGGACTTTGAGCGAGGGCGTATAGTGGGCATGCGGGAGGCTGGGTGGACGTACCGCCGAATTGCTCAACACGTCGGGCGTGAGGTCTCCACAGTACATCCATGTTGTCGCCAGTGGTCGGCGGAAGACGCACGTGTCCGTCGACCTGGGACCGGACCGCAGCGACGCACGGCTGCACACCAAGACCGTAGGACCCTACGCAGTGCCGTAGAGGACCGCACCGCCACTCCCCAGCAAATTAGGGACACTGTTGCTCCTGGGGTATCGGCGAGGACCATTCGCAACCGTCTCCATGAAGCTGGGCTACGATCCCGCACACCGTTAGGCCGTCTTCCACTCACGCCCCAACATCGTGCAGCCCGCCTCCAGTGGTGTCGCGACAGGCGTGAATGGAGGGACGAATGGAGGCGTGTCGTCTTGAGCGATGACAGTCGCTTCTGCCTTGGTGCCAATGATGGTCGTATGTGTGTTTGGCGCCGTGCAGGTGAGCGCCACAATCAGGACTGCATACGACCGAGGCACACAGGGCCAACACCCGGCATCATGGTGTGGGGAGCGATCTCCTACACTGGCCGTACACCTCTGGTGATCGTCGAGGGGACACTGAATAGTGCACGGTACATCCAAACCGTCATCGAACCCATGGTTCTACCATTCCTAGACCGGCAAGGGAACTTGCTGTTCCAACAGGACAATGCACGTCCGCATGAATCCCGTGCCACCCAACGTGCTCTAGAAGGTGTAAGTCAACTACCCTGGCCAGCAAGATCTCCGGATCTGTCCCCCATTGAGCATGTTTGGGACTGGATGAAGCGTCGTCTCACGCGGTCTGCACGTCCAGCACGAACGCTGGTCCAACTGAGGCGCCAGGTGGAAATGGCATGGCAAGCCGTTCCACAGGACTACATCCAGCATCTCTACGATCGTTTCCATGGGAGAATAGCAGCCTGCATTGCTGCGAAAGGTGGATATACACTGTACTAGTGCCGACATTGTGCATGCTCTGTTGCCTGTGTCTATGTGCCTGTGGTTCTGTCAGTGTGATCATGTGATGTATCTGACCCCAGGAATGTGTCAATAAAGTTTCCCCTTCCTGGGGCAATGAATTCACGGTGTTCTTATTTCAATTTCCAGGAGTGTACGTAAGGAACAATCCATGCTCAATGTTCTGCCATGACATAAATATATATAAATAAAAATTATGTCACTCATATTGTACTACAGGTCATTTAATAATGACAGTTTAGCCATAACAGATCTATAGTGAAAGAGAAAGGACAAAAAATTAATATCACATTCTTTATAAATATGTCACGTGCTGACTGATACTACCTGCAGGAGCTATATAACATAAACTATCGACGTGAAGTAGATAGTGTAGTCGCAATCGATCTCCGATTTAGGAAAAGAGCAACGAGTTTAGTAGACGTTGGAAGAGATCCATGACTAAAGAATTTGTTGCTAGCGCACTCGAGCAGATGTAATTTCGATGGATTGCTCACACGCTGCCTGCGATGTGTAAGCTATAAGAGAATCTCAGACCAGAGACCAGTTTTGTCAGCAGTAGAAACTGTGTGTCAGTAGCGATAAGTAGTAGCTAGCAGTCATGTGTATGACGTTGGCTGGGCCGGTCGTGTGGCCTGAGCGTTGTAGTATAAGGTAAAAGCAGCCTCGCGCATATGTAGTATTGTTCAAAAATGGTTCAAATGGCTCTGAGCACTATGGGACTCAACTGCTGTGGTCATCAGTCCCATAGAACTTAGAACTACTTAAATCTAACTAACCTAAGGTCATCACACACATCCATGCCCGAGGCAGGATTCGAACCTGCGACCGTAGCCGTCGCACGGTTCCGAGCTGCGCGCCTAGAACCGCGAGACCACCGCGGCCGGCTGTAGTATTGTTATGTCAAGTCCCATGTAAATGCTTTTAAAAAGAAATGTCTTAATAATAAGCTTTCTTATAAAAATTAACTTTTGACAGTCATTCATCTGAATTTAAATAATTTACTAATTTCGCCAATCCATGGTCATCCCAATTATTCTAAAGAAAAATCAGTTGTCCCTTTTGTACATGACAAATCTATCGGCCAGCATTGCACTGGGCTGTGCCAGAAAAATTTCTTATAGGAGCAGATATATTCGCGTTATCCGACGACGTTATTGAGGTAAGAATTTTCGGTTTATTCAGAATGATCTTTCAGGGCCATGCCGCAGCACTGCTGACGTCCAAAATTACCAGTGTAAATTCACAGTCAGTTATTGAAAGGTTATAAGTCAGGCATAATTTTATTGAGAGATTAGTCACATTTTATTACTGGTCGGTTACGGACTTTATCTGTTGATAGGTTACGAAATTTAACTTCTGGGTAATTACACTGAATGATATATATTACTGTTGGGAGGTTACAACGTGTATCACAGTGTGCACAGCTATTCCCGTTTCTTAGATACTGCCGTATCGGTCACATTGTTCCCTGTTACACCATTTCACCCGATGTGACGGGGTACCAGCGAGCACGTTCCCCGAGCCGCAGCCCCCCTTTTTTTGTGGAAGAGAGGCAGGCCAGCTGCTGCACGATCGGCCCGTCTCGCACCACTTCCCGGTAGCTACGCGGAACCCGGGTTACCCGAGACCCTGTGTCGTAATTCGCTGTCACGCTGGAAGCGGCTTAGCGACTGCCTCGACCTCATTGTGGGCACAACAGTTTTTGTCGAGAAAACGCAAGCTCGTAAACGGCCTGCTTTATCATTTATCCGTGCCTTCTCAGCCGTCGTGCTTTCTTGCGATACTTAACACGGTCAAATACAAAGATAATCATACCTACAGCAGCACTATTTACACTTACGGACCAGTACCAGTAACGTGGAACAGTTCCTTTCAGCTGTGGTACATCCTACCGTTGGGTATTATTAATGAACCAAAGGAGCGCCTTAGCTGAAACTATTGGAAAACTGTCTCTATTTGGCAAGTTGTATACATACAGCTTCCGCTCCTTTGTGACAACTCACGATATTCTCAGCCAACAGTGACGCGCGACACGCATATGTGATCTTTCCTGCTCAGTCCTTGCATGTAAATCCATGTGTGACGGATAGCATTCACAGTCATATAATTGATCTCACTTGTGAAACCAAAGCCCAAGGTCATACACAGAAGCTCAGATACGAATAGGAGGAAAAAGCCGTGGTTAAAAATATTGTCTGGGTAAGATGAAAACTAGACTGAAGCTCCAAAGAAACTGGTACAGGCATGCATATTCAAATACAGACATATGCATGCAGGCAGAACACGACGCTGCGGCCGGCGCCGCTTATATAAGATAACAAGTGTTTGGAGCAGTTGCTAGATCAGTTACTGCTGCTACAACGGAAGGTTGTCAAGATTTTAGTGAGTTTGAACGTGGTGTTACAGTCGGCGCACGAGCCATGGGACACAGCATCTCCGAGATAGTGATGCAGTAGGAATTTTTCCCTTCGACAATTTCACGAGTGTATCGTGAATATCAGAAATCTGGTAGAACATGAAATCTCCGACACCCCTGCGGCCGCGAAATGATCCTGCAAGAACGGGAACAACGACGACTGGAGGGAATCGTTCAGCGTCACAGAAGCGCAGTCCTTCCTCAAATTGCTGCAGATTCCAATGCAGGGCCATCACCTTGCGAACCATTCAACGAAACATCATCGATATGGGCTTTCGGAGCCAAAGGCACACTCGTGTACACTTGATGACTGCACAGCACAAAGTTTTACCCCTCGCCTGGGCCTGTCAACACGGACACTGTACTGTCCATGACTGGAAACCTGTTGTCGGGTCGGACGAGTCCCATTTCAAAGTGTATCGAACGGATGGACATGTACGCCTATTAGACAACCTCATGAATTCATGGACCGTGCATGTCAGCAAAGGACTGTTCAAGTTGCAAGAGGCTCTGTAGTGGTGTGGGGTGTGTGCAGGTGGAGTGATATGGGACCCTTAATACGGCTAGATACGACTCTGACAGGTGACACGTACGTAAGCTTCCTGTCGGATCACCTGCATCTATTCATGTCAATTGTGCATTCCAACGGACTTCGGCAGTTCCAGGAATTTGACACTCTACATGCCCAGATTTGCTACAGAGTGGCTCCAGGGACACTCTTCTGAGATTAAACACTTCCGCTGGACTCCACACTCCTCAGACATGAACATTATTGAGCATATCTGGGATGCCTTGCAACCTACTGTTCAGAAGAGATCTCGACTCCCCTAATACTTTTACAGATTTACGCCGCAGGATTCATGGTGTTAATTCCTTCCTTCCGTGGCATCAATGCCACGTCGTGTTGCGGTACTTCTGCGTGCTCGCGTGGGTCCTGCACGATATTAGTCTCGTGTACCACCAGTTTCTTTGTCTCTGCAGTGTATTTGCATCTGTAACAGTAGTCATCAATCAAAATAATTGTATGCTTTGTTCAGTATTCCACGTACACATTCAGCATTGCGATCCTGGCAAGACCGGAAACGTTTTACAATGCCCTGATGCACAGATTTAGAAGAAAAAGTGCCCCCCACTTTATCACTTCAACTGAAACAAAATGTACAAAGTACTTTTTGTCCGAATTACGAAATTGAGTGACAATACCGGAAAATATGGTCATTCAGTATAAGATTGATTATACGTTGTAACGCTTAGACTTCCTGTGGAGTGCATTTGCGACACGTCCTTGATACCAAGAAAATTACGAAAGCATAGTTACAAAAGGAATCAAATATTTCGATTTATATTCAGGCAAATTTAATTGGTGTTATTTTCAGTTACACTATGTTACTGTAAGTGAGGTTACGTCCATTAAATGCTGTAATTTTTTGAAAAATCATAAAGATATACTTTAGTAATAAATCGGATATTTACTTCTGCGTTTCGGTATATAGAGCAAAAGAATCTCTTTCCCTATTTGAATAGGCCGTCAAAATAACTGTCTTGAATGACATTCTGTGGCTTTTTACTATAACATGTGAAAGTGTTGGCATTAAACTGAAATAGCGGCTATCTGTGCCAATTCCCGCAAAAAGATCAAGCTTCGTAACAATGTAAAATAACTGAAAGTTAAAACTCATTTAAAATAATGTTCCAATCAGCTCCATTATCTCTTTCTGTGCGTTTATGTAGTCCTTTTAGAATAAATATGAAACTCATATGTTCGTACTTTTCAATTACTTACAGGAAAAGCAGATTCCATTAACACATTTGCATACAGCTATAAACAATCGCTAAAAACTTTATCGCAGAAGAAATTTTCCAGTAATAAGACCATAAGTGTTAAAATACGGCCCGATTCCGAAATCAGCAAATTCTCTATGCACGCCTATCAGTTTTAACAATATAGCTACACGAAACTTCACGTTAAATGAACCAGCACCAGGAATCACAGACATGAAATGATCGACAATCATCCTATGTAAACATAAAATGTAATTTCAGACGATGTTATCTCCTAGTGGCGTATTTTGGAAACAAACGACTGGGTCTGATGTCTGATGGGTTTCAAAAATGGTTCAAATGGCTTTACGCACTGTGAGACTCAACATCTGAGCTCATCAGTCGTCTAGACTTACAACTACTTAAACCTAACTAACCTAAGGACATCACACACATCCGTGCCCGAGGCAGGATTGGAACCTGCGGTCGTTGCAGCAGCGCGGTTCCGGACTGAAGCGCCTAGAACGAATAGAAAGAATAGAGGATAATTATCTCCTCTTATTCGCCAAATAGCCATTGCAAAGTTAGGAATTCCTTTCTAATTTATTTACCAACAACGGCGTAACTGCAGTACAGTGAGCTCTAATAAATGGATGATAACAGTATAAAGAAAATGGAAGAGAACGACTTTAAAATCGTTACCAAATACATTAAAGTTTCCTTGTTATCCTGACATCGAAGCGATCAATTACAAACAACCGAGCCGTATTTTTAGAGCTTTGGCTCGGAGCGCGAGTCTTACTTGAATGGCAGGCGTCAGTTATCGCTGTACACAAAATAATTTATAAGAAATCTCTCAAAACAGTTTAGAGAACGATTTTTGGGAAAATTTTCGGATCGATAACAGAACAGATTAAATAGGTTCGCAGTTGCGAATAAGGGCAACCATCAGCTGTAGAACGAAATGACGACAGTGAAAATCTGTGCCGGATCGGGACCAGAACCCGGATTTCCCGCTTTTCACAAGCGGTCGCCTTGCCATTTTTGTCATTTTTTTTGGTGTGCTACCCACTTTTTTATGCTTATCGCGAGCAGCCGCCTTAATATTTTTTTCGCCTTACCATTTCCTTGACTAGCGTCGAATAAAAATTAAATCTACACAGAAAAGAAACATAAGCGGGACTCGAACCACCGATCTATCGATTATGGAGTCTTTCTATTATTTCCACAAGCGGTCGCCTTACCATTCTTTCCTCCTTTTAGTATTTATTTTTTGTGTGTAAGAAGGAACAAACACGAAGAAATGAGCACATTCAGCGGCATGCTCGAGGATGGAGGAGGCAAGCCGGGGAAACATCACGTCTGCAACTTCTTCTCACACCCATCAAACATCGGCTGGATGGAGGGTCCAAGAACGACGACCCCAAATACATTAATGCTCATAAGTTAAGGATAATGCTGATACATGGTGAAACAACGCTCTGGTGGCCGGTTTGCGGGTTGAAATCACCTGGGGCTAATTGTAACTGTGAGCTGAAAATGGCTCAAAGAACACATATTGATGACATTATGAAGGGTAGAATACTAGGGCGACTGCAGGCTGGTCAAACACAGCAGATCGTAGCACGAGCCCTCTGTGAGCCACGAAGTGTGATCTCAAGATTATGGCAACGATTCCAGCAGACAGGAAACGTGTCCAAGCGCTACAGTAAGGGACGTCCACAGTGTACAGCACCACAAAAAGACCGATATCTCACCATTAGTGACCGCAGACGGCTGCGGAGTACTGCAGGTAGCCTTGCTCGGGACCTTACTACAGCCACTGGAACAACTGTCTCAAGACACACAGTCTACAGACGACTGAACAGACATGGTTTATTCGCCGAGAGACCAGCATGTCTTTGGCAGAGGAACGGTACCAAGTCAGGTGTATCGGGACGTCATTTTGCACCAGTATGTCCGCCTTTTCAGTGGTGCAGTTGGTCTCACCTTCCTCCTGATGGATGATAACGCACAGCCCCACCGAGCTGCCATCGTGGAGTACCTTGAAACAGAGGATACAGAATGGAATGGAGTGGCCTGCCTGTCTTCCAGACCTAAACCCCACCGAGCACGTCTGGGATGCTCTCGGTCGTATCGCTGCACATCTTCAAACCTCTAAGACACTTCAGGAGCTCCGACAGGCACTGGAGCAGGAATGGGAGGCTATACCTCAGCAGCTGCCCGACCCCCTGATCCAGAGTATACCAACCCGTTGTGCGGTCTGTGTACGTGTGCATGGAGATCATATCCCATATTGATGTCGGGGTACATGCGCAGGAAACAAAGGCGTCATGTAGCACATGTGACTCGGGACGGATTTCTCAACTTATCACCAATACCGTGGACTTACAGATCTGAGTCGTGTGTGTTCCCTATGTGCGTATGCTATTGGCGCCAGTGTTGTGTAGTGCCACGTTGTGTGGCACCACATTCTGCTATTATCCTTAATTTATGAGCATCAGTGTAGTTAGCAAAAAGGTTCCGCTATTGCGTTCTGTTCGTTAAGACCATGAACTAGTCCATCATCTATTGCTTTACCGCCGTCGCGGTTCATGTAGTGTAACGCCATTCCTTTTACCCAACTGACCGTATTCATCTGGGCCATAGAGAAATAGACAGCGCCGGGACGAAAGTGGTGCAGGGACACTATCGAAGCAAAGGGGCGGCCTAGGAGGGAAGCCAGTATCTGATGGATCTGTTTCCAGGACTCACGTGCGGGTCCACAGTCCAGTCTGTATTCGTGCGTATCTACCATAGCGAAACGGGAGTACATAGGACTGTGATTTAGGTAAATGGCATCTAGTCTTCGTCTGGTCGGAAATTTCTCATTAGTGAGGACATACTACGTCGACCCCAATAAAGTGGACAAGAAGGGCGCGTGGATGGCTCTCCAAACACGCATGCAGTCGACAATAGAGTGTCGTCGTAGATGGTCGTTAGCCGGATTCCAGCCATTTATGAGACACTGAGAGCGATATAAATGTCCAATTGGTACAGGAGGGCACAGCTTGTCTGCTATCAGGATGCAATGAAAACTGTTGGTGAAAGCCGGAGTCGCCACATTGAGCGAAGGTACTGCGCTTGACATGAGTCCAACACCTCCTTAAAAATTGAACCAGTATTCACCATTTGTCCGAACACTGCCCATATCCTGGAAGCTATCGTTTCTGTGACCGGTAATACCTGAGCGTAATTGTTAAATTGAGAAGCCATGTACACTTTGGCGTACTGAGGTCGCTGCACGTCTAACGATCTGAAATGGTTGAGATGAGATTGTGTTCGGAATCGTTGTAAGCCCTTGCGCATTGGGACCTGTGTCAGGAGTGCATTCAGTTCTGCAGGATGCCTCGTCCCATCTCCATGTGCGTGATTTCCGTAAGTTAATCACACTGCCTGCCACCACCCCACATTGCCAGGAAAGCGCCGTGTGTATTTCATCACCAGTCCATGCAAAGAACATCACATCATCGGCGTAAGTGCTACATAGAAAGGTCACGTAGCGGTGATTAACTCCTTCCAAGCGTCGCCGCGGTCCATGAAGAATGGGTTCGTGGGCAGTGGCGAATAACATGGCAGAAAGAGGACAGCTCTATCTGGTGGATTTTTGATACAGACGGGGGCGGACCGATAGCCGTTTACCATAATCCTCGTGAGCGCCCCATGGATCAAACTAAGGTCAATAGCTGTCGTCACGCGCGGGATACCAATGAGTTCCACAACTGCACGCAGGAAACCATGCTCGGCGCGATCGAAAGTATGGTCAAAATACAGCGCAACAACAGCGCCGCACAGACGGCATGTTTGAATCAGCACCACCACGTCTCTATAGGTGCTCAAAGTCGTAAAACATTCGTGTTACCTCCCAGGGAGGTTTGATCTGTGTGAACTGCCGCCATTACTGCAGATTTCAGTCTCTCCCGGAGGATGCGTGTCAGCAGTTGGTAGTCGGTGTTTATCATTGTCGATGGGCGAAAATCAAGCAGGTGACAGCCTCCGCCGGGTATGGGCATCGGAACCAAGAGACCCTCAGTGGATTCACATGGTATTTGAAAATAGGGTTTCAGGAGTTCCCTGTACATCCCGACCCACGTTTGACCCATGAGGTCATAAAGCCTTTTGTAAAATTCAAGAAGGAGTCCGTCAGGGACCGGCGTTTTGTTGAAAGCACCGTCCAACATAGCCTCTCGTAGTTCTTCCAAAGTCACCTCCGACAAGAGCATCATCTTGTGGGTTCCGAGAGGCGGGTGGATCGGATAGGACTTCCTTCCCAGCTCCTATATCCATGTTGTACTCTCGCTCGTAGTAAAGTGTATATGACTTTGTGAACGCTTGGACGATATCCATTTGAGATTCGGCTCGTCGTCCATCCTCTATCTCGACCTCTGTAATGAGCTGCCTCTTGCGTCTTCTCCTGTCTTGAGTGGTATGGTGGAGGGAAGGTCGATCTCCACTAACATCACCAGCTGTCCTCGACTGCACCCGCACACCCGCGAGACGTACCGAGGTGATACGTAGCAATTATGCCTTGACGTGGCGTTCAGCTAATTGTCGTTCCGGTGATGGTGGTTGCACAGCCAGTTCGTGGAGGCAGTGTACTACAAATCAGTGGTCGTGCTGTACCAGCGCGCTTTAGCTGCCTTATTTTCGGCATAAGGTGGGTCTGACACACCGTAACCACCATTGAATTGTGGAACCGTGGGCGGATAATCGCCGTTCGCATCTGCCCCACGTGGACTCAACTTCGCATCTGCAATTTACCTCATGAAGAAGGGCCACTTTGAGGCGCCCGGTCCCCTGCTTCGTCGGACGCTTTAGCTGGGAAGTCAACAACTGCCGATCGCAGGCAGCGCGTGCCGTAAACTCTATCCAAACGAGTCGCACAATAGCTAGTAAAGTAGGTGTATGCCTGTCAATCGCCGTGTTGTATGACAAGTCCTAACCGCCTGAAGTGGCGGGTAGGTAGTATAGTGAGGCATGGTCGGATGGTCTGAGCACACATTCGAAATCTCTACCTGCTACCAAGTGGTCGGCATAAAATGTGCGGTGTTCTCTCCTTGTGTCGGTTCTGGAAGGAGTGTACAGCTTCATCAGACGAACTGTACCAACTGTGACTGAGAACCCACGAGCCGAGGGTAAATATACGTCAGTTACCATAATGCTTTCCCTGAGCAGAATAGCCGTACCTCCTCCTCCCACACCCGAACGGTGGCATAGGCATCATATCGTACGTATCGAGACAGAGTCCTGCTTGGACTTCGTGAAGGGAAATAACATCCAGATCCACAGCTCGTAATGTATCTTGTAGCATACGGGTTTTGAGAACGGAAGTAATGCCGTTGACATCGTGTCGGGAAGTATGCATGTTCCATGAAGTCGTGGGCGGTGTCCTTGGTCCAGATGTCGGCCTAGGCGTCTGTTGCCGTCAATGTAGGCTCAGCCAACGGCTTTGGTGCCTGAAAAGCTTCCTGAATCTCCATCTCCTACGCCCAGTCTCCCTGGGAGATTGATAACACTGGTTCTCGAGAGGCCGAGAGGCAGACGTAGTCGTGGGTGTATCCCCGGGGGGGAGCGGCTTCGGTGCTCTCCCGCATATCCAAAGTGCGCGGTCCCACGAGCAGCGGGGGAAGACATTGAACCATGTGGTACATTACGATCGGCTGAGCAGGATTTGTGTTATCACCATCCATCGTAGCTTCCTCGGGCCGTTCTGCAGCCTCGGCCATTATGCGCCGTTTCTGATGTCGCCTCACCGATTTGTGTTTACGCCGTCTCGCCTCTGCGTTTGGCGCAGGGCAGATGGGGACCCAGCATCCTGTTCTACAACTTACACATCAAAGTCGTCTTGTTGTTGTAGCGGTGCATGCGCTCCGCCTTGACTCGACGAGAGGGCAAAAGAGGCGTTGGCGCTAGAAGACGCCGGGGGTCCTCAGCAACTGTTGCAGAGGCCTCCAAGGCTTGTACCAACATCGTCGTAGAGAACTGGCGTCTCCCGTCTCGCGGCCGAAACATACGTAATCTGCATATACGTTGCTGTCGACAGTCGAATTTTATGGCCTGAGGGCATCTTCACGAGATGCAGGCATTCTGTACGTACGTGGCCTACCTGTCCACAACCGAAGCAGGTCCTCGGTTGACAGTCGTAAATAATTATCACTCGCAACCAATTATCGTGAGATAGGAAGGTATATGGCAGTGCAATTCAGTACGGGCGTGTCGCACCACGTTCGAAGTAAGTCTCGAAGATCTTCAATTTTTCAACCGTATAGCCGAGGATTGTGCCACGAGGTGACTAAATCAGCTGGAACTTCAAATGGTAGCTCAAACACTCGCACATTTTGTATTGCATGTCTAGTACGTTCTAGTGTTACCATACGCACATTTCGGTCAGAGTGGCAGTATCTGTAACCTTTCGTCGAACGTTTTTGACAGGCTGTGTCGTCAGTGAACTCAAGATATACAACTCTGGACACGATAGACAAGTGGATAACCAGCAGCTCTTTCGTGTCAACAAGTATCACGTCCCATAAAAATTTCTCTACTTCGTGGGTCTACAATACGTTGCGTCAAATTGCATCTTGATCGTGCCTTTCCGTTACGAAAGAGCCATTGGAGGTCGGCAACGTAGCTATGACACTCAACTCATGCGCAGTGGCGCGGTAAACAACAACAGACTCGGAAACGCATCGCTCCACAGCCAAAGACTGACTGTCCATTTGCCTATCAGTGCACGATCCACGGACTAACCCAAACTTCTATAGGTCGTCAACCATGCGCCTACAACGGGTACTCGTATATCCATTACTTATTTTCTGTACAAGTGAGACATTTTATTTGAAATTCGTTTACCCGGTGTCGTCCGATAATTACAATTTGCAGTGCCCGTGTTATTCTCAATTACGATACAAAGTTACTTCTGATATGCGTTCATGTTCAAAGGAACTTCGTATCGTAATTTAGAATAACAACAGAAGCACTGCATTACCGTAGATAACAGAAGAGTACATCAAAGTGTGACAGTAGGAATGAAATAAAATGAGGTAAACCATTACGACCAGCGTGTTGGCCGACTTTTGGAACTCAACACAGTAGCGATTCTGCATGGATGGATTCGACAAATTTGTTGTAGGTTTCCGGAGGTTAAGTGGCACCAAACGTCTATGAACACGACACGCAATTTGATATATTAGGAGACCGTGGTCTGTGTGCAGGAAGCTCAGCCCAATAGCGTTCCTAATGAATAGGATCAAGAGAAGCGTGTTGTCGAGACACCAACGTGAGCTCACCATCATGCTCCTCAAACTACTATAGGGTGATTCTAGTCTTATGATACAGACAGCTGTCTTGCTGGAAGATGCCACCACTGTTGGGGAAGACATCAAGCATGAGTTGATGCAGGTGGCGCACAGTAATGTTCACGTAGCCCGTAGCGCTCATGGTGCCATCGATTACAACCAAGGGACTCACGGAAGTCCTGATTAACGTCCTCCATAACACGAAACTGCCACTACCGGCCTGCGTCAATGGCGCGGCGTATGCTATATCCAGCAGCAGTTCTTCTTGATGACGATGTGTCCAGATGCCGTGGCCGACCTGGTGAAAGAAGGGACACGATTAATGCGACCTTGCAATATGCTTTCGTTAATCCACGGCCGAGTCCCGATAATCTCACACCAACGCCAATCGTAGTGACAGTGTCGTTGGGAGAACATGGGAACACATTGAAGTCGTCCGCTGCGGACCCCATTTTCAATAACTTGCGCTGAACAGTGTGCTCCGTAAGTTGCCTGCACCAGCTTCATATCTGCCGCCAGATTTGCCACAGATCGCCGCCTACCCTGCTTTGCAGAACGGACACATTGGTAATCAGCACATTCAGTGATGGGTCACAGACATTCAGCACTTTGTATCCTACTTTTAGTTTCACCGCCTTCAAACACTTTCCACAGATCCTCATGACAGTAACAGGCAAACAGCCTACCAGTTTCACCATTTCCGTGATACTCGTTCCCAAGTGGCGGCCCGGTCCAGCTGGCCCTTTTCTGAATCAGTTATGGCAGTGGACTGTCCCGACCTGCGCTCCGTTTCATTCAAAGAGTGAATTCCCCTCTTCTCCGCGTACATACTTTCCCCACAGCATCAAGTGTCTGCAACGCCACCATTCAAATTTCATTATCGCTGTTGTCATTGGTCACAATGTTTCGACGCGTCAGTGTATTTCAAAACGCGGTACAACACTGGCTGAAGACAAGCACAAGCAATCATTACACTCATATTGAGACAATAAGTGTAGAACGTTTGCTTTATGCTGCTGAAGACTCCTGCCCAGTGCTGCACAGGTCATCCAGACAAATTGGCCTGAAAAAAACTAGCTGTGTCACTCTCACTGATAAACTGATTTACACTCCTACGATTTCTTCAGCGCTTCATTAAAAGAAAAGCTGGGGTAAAATTAGTTTGACGAAGTTGCATTCTTGGCACCCGTGTTTCCCGAGCGCCGAGTAAACTGATTATAATCTTCAGCGCTTGGAAAACGTTGCACCATTAGCTACGTAAGGTTTATACCGTCACACTGAAAGCGAGCAGATGAAGTAAACTGCACTTCACGTTACTTTCAAGAACTTGCTTTAGCTATGTGAAGAGTTTCCTCAGTGTCATCGAAGATATAATCATTTACATGTTTTAACAACGAATATTGATTTGTGGCGCCTGACATTGCCAGGATGGAGACAATGGTAGTACAGTTATTTATTATATAAAAAAATTAATGTAAAAAGCTTTTAATGCCTGTACCGCAAATGTAATTATACAATTAAAGCATAATAACTAGTTTCGGTTGCTCTCTATAACCATCATACAGATCGTTCAAATCGTAAACACGAGTTGAATACGCATTGCGAAACATCGCCATTTGCTACAACCATGAAACGATATGGTTTCGTGTGAAGGGCCAACAAGAATAGGACAGTATGCAGTTAAACGTTTCATCGAGAGCGAGCCAGGTTGTAAACCATGTCGCAAGATGCAGATAATGAAGAATGAAAATGAATAGTTCCATCAGTAAAAATTGCATCAAATATCCATTATTTGCAATTCCACAGCAGTTATTATAGTGAGAAAAGTATATGCAACAGTAAAACTTGTCAGCTGTCCGTAGCCTGGCTTACAAAGGAGAGATCGATCATGGGTCATAAAATATCCTCATAAAATGTGCACAAGTTGAAGAGTAAAACTAAAATCCTACATCCCCAAGTAGCCTGGCAAGACACCTCAAAACTTACTCAAATTCTCACTAATTCGACTGGCCATTTTCCTTCTTCATAACCTGGATCGCTATCTATCTAGCTATTAACTACATACTGTCCTATTCTTCTTGGCCCATAGTAGGACATCATGATAAAGCATGACTGCAGCTAATGATGATGAATTCGTTACATATTCGACTCGTTTTCACTGTTTGGACGCTCTGAAGGTGGACGTAGAAAGCACCGAAACTAGTTATCGTGCTCTAATTTTATAATTATATTCACATTTTAGGCATTAAAAGGTTTTTTACGTCATAAAATTTTTATTCGATAGAATATTTATTTGTTGAAACCTACCTTCTTAGCAGATTCCTTACTTTATTGCAAAATATTAAATTATGGAAGACGTTCCGAAAGCAATCGAAGTGAAGGAACTTGCAGAATCAAAATCACTTAAGCATTGTACCCTGAGGAATTGTATTACACTTCAGCTGACCAGCGACTAGAAAATCAACGAAGTCCTAGACATATTAAGCGACCCGTGACATCACAAAAAAGTAAATTCTAGCACAGAATGAGGTTTGTCAGGAATGAGGAGGAGTCAGTGAAGAAAAGGCCGATTTGGAAGAATGCTGTGCTTGTGGTCAGGGGTGTAGGCTTAAGCACCTGTCTCCAACTCTGGTTTAACTTTCATTCCTTATTTTCACGTGGGAGATTCCGGCATGAACTTCAAGCTGTTGGGATAGTTTTACTAATGAAGCAGTTCAGACTGAATTAGTAAGTGACATTGCGAACAGAGATGGAGTTTTTGCTTAAATTCTGCTTGTGTGTGTTGTCTTTTGGCATGAACTTTGATTGAATGTACATCTAAGAACAGCAACAAATAGAGATGATGTTGATGAAGAGTTGCAAAATAAAGGAACTTCTGCAGAAAATGCACCAAAAGAAGCAAGAGGGAAATCAATGAACACACAAAACAAGACAATATTAAGAATTGTGAATGATAAATAACAGGAAGAAAGAATTGCGAAGAACACGCAAAAAAAGTTACTTGAGACACCTTATACGGTAGGTCTATGGATAATCTTGGGACAAATTCGTCTTCCTTATGAGAAACAATACAAACAATATACACAGAAAGCAAACCTGGCCATACAAGACAGTAAAACACTTAAACCTATCAGAAAAACTGACAACCAAACTGAATTAAAGAAGGTCAATATATTAGCCCCACGATAAGTTATAGTACATACTAGATGATGACTGGAATAATATGTGTTCTGATGAGGTACCAGACTTTACAGTTATCGAAAATACAAAAATGGACTAGCTACAAAACAAGAAAACAAGTAGGAAAAAATAGAAAGTTACAAGCAGAGACGGAACCAGCAGAATTGTTCGAGTACGCTGGCACTCAGATTCTTACTTTAGTACGGGCAGGAGCACAAATCCAAGTTCATGGAAAACCACAGAAGTTGTCTTTTCCTTCGAACAGAGCAATTAAAGGGAACGCGATAATTACAGCGGCACTAGCTTGTTTAATGATAAGTTTAATATCCTCATAAATAACTTGATAATTTGAAATATACAAAATAGTTTGAGCTGAGGTATTGCTCTAAAAACAAGAAAGTGAACTTAGAAAAAGATGTTCGTGTAACGACTACGTTTTTACAAAGAAATAACTTGCAGAAAAATTAAGAGAATTTAAACTTCCCATTCAAACTGATTTTCTACGTTGTAAGGAAAATTTCGATTGAATTGATCGAAATAAAAATATTTTCATCAATGAGTGACAGCGGATACCCAAAACATCTCATTTGGACAAGCAAAAACTAATAACGTAAAACAAAAATGATGAGGACAGATAAGGTAAAATTCAATAAATAAGGGAGAGGTTTTCCATTTCAGCACCTATTTCCAACATTCACATCGAGAATGAGCTCAAAAACTGTGGATCAGAAAATTTTATACGAGGTAACTTGAATATTTATGTAAATCTAAGTGCATCATTAGCAAACAAGTACATGATAAATGACAATATAAGAAAATAGGGAAGAGCTCCAGCAAGCAGTAAATTGGCTCTGCCAAATACGAAAGGAAGACTGTTTCATTACTTTAAATGAAAGGTAAATACTCAGTAAGTTCCTGGATATTACTGACGCACAGTGAAGAAACACGTTTGGAGCAATTTCAGACGTCTAGGTTCTGAGACCAGTTACGATTATGGAAAAACTTCATGTAGTTTGTTAAGCAATAAACAAAGCATGTTGCTAAAACAATTTTAAAATAAATTTTATAAAACTATTGCGATACAATTAATGTTGTATAAAAATGAGAGTTACATGACCAACAAGAAAGATAACATCGAAATACAAGCAGCAGAGATGAAATTTCTGAGGAAATTGTGTGACTTCTGAAGAAAAGACATACTGGATTCATTCTGAGTTGAATTCAGGTTCTATTGATGAGAAAATAACTTACTACAGAGAAATGTGGATAAATTTTTAAAGAGCTTAGAGCTTTGACCTAATATTCGAAAAGAAGAACAGCCATACATCGATCAAGTAAACGGTGTGCGTAAAATTTGTGGAGTCAGAGCAACTAGACGCTAAAACCCTCCATAAAAGATGATGACGTTGAAGGCGATCTCTAGGAAAATGTTACATGTTCCAACCATCTAAGTGCACCAGTCCATGAATTGTGACAACTTCAACTAAACATTATATAATACATGGACGAATTCGGTAAATATACACAGGAGGAAGACCACAGTCATCTAACGAATTAGATTTAACAAACTGCAATTAACATAACGCGCAAACGTCAATTTGTACCACCAAGAAAATTAACAACTTTTTTCTGTTAAGTTGAAGTCGGTTTAAATCTGTTAAACGAGTGGCTGAAGCTTTTGAATTTCTGATTGAAGCGCTGCTATAGGCTTCTGCGATGAGCGATACCTAGCGGCGAGAAGGTGAACCGCGACTACAGGTTCTGACAGTTCCACGAGTCGTTCAGAGATGGCAGGCGTCGCTATCGGCCACTTAAGCTACTGAGGTACCAACACCAAGTTTCGTTGACGTTGACGCGTTATTAAAAAAAAAAAAAAAAAAAAAAAAATTCGAAAGACTTTTAAGGTACTTCTGTGACTCCATATGTTGGTGAAGTCTTATTCAACATTTACACGTAAACAAGGAAAGTGTGATATCTGAGTGCAGAGAGCCTTCAAATTTCGTCTGCAAGTCTTATACATAATTACGAAATCTTTGTGGCATATAAGGAATATATTTCTAATTATGCTGTTGCTAGTAATTTCCTTGAAAAATTAAGAATGTTATAAGGAGAGCTACAGTTTTCCAATATTCATGGCATCATAAACCTGAAAGTACGTTGTAAGTAAGAACAGTTCCACTTCTGAAATATATAGCATGAGCCTGCGGTAAAAGACAAAAATATTGCTTCATCGAAAATAAGGGAAATACACTGATAACCAATTCTTCACCCTAGACAGAATGGGCAAACATACACGTGGAGACTTGTATGTGTGGACATTTCTGCTGCTATCGATAGAGGTTTTGGTCCATGTAAGTCAATGTGAACGAGATAGAGAAGAGGAATAGCGACAATAAAAGACCTGTCTTTTCACGCAGAAAAATACAAGATCCAACGGTGACTACCCCATCGGCTGCTGAAGGTTGCTTGTAATGATTGTTCTCACGAAGAAAAAGACTGCTCTGTAAGCAATTGGCCGACATTACTGGGCCAGGATTACGAGTGGCATCGACGTGGCATGGAAACAAGCCAGAGGTTACTACTACACAGCAAGTTTGATCTATGTCACAATAGCTTCAACATTTTTCAGTCGGCTCAGGATACTGAAAAGAGTATTCTTGCAACTGCAGTTTGCAGTTTGGACAGAAAGAATCTGAAAGGATTTGAAACGTAGGCTAACGATGCATACAAAAAAGTAAGTGCAAGAAATAAAGACACGAAACTAAAACGCTCTAAATTAATAGGCCAGTGTCATAGACGTAGTCAGGATATGATTTCAGGAGGGATTTCAACTAAAAATGGACATCGTAAGAAAGTGGACTTATAATAAAACTAATAAAACACAAAAGGCACTCATATGTACAATACTGGCCATTAAAATTGCTACACCAAGAAGAAATGCACATGATAAACGGGTGTTCATTGGACAAATATATTATACTACAACTGACAAGGGATTACATGATGGTGTAAACAGAACCTGGATTCATCCGACAAAATTACGTTTGCCATTCGTGCACCCAGGTTCGTCATTGGGTACACCATAGCAGGCGCTCCTGTCTGTGATGCAGCGTCAAGGGTAACCGCAGCCATGGTCTCTGAGCTGATAGTCCATGCTGCTGCAAACGTCGTCGAACTGTTCGTGCAGATGGTTGTCTCCATCTATTGAGTCAGGGATCGAGACGTGGCTGCACGATCCGTTACAGCCATGCGGATAAGATGCCTGTCATCTCGACTGCTAGTGATACGAGGCCGTTGAGATCCAGCACGGCATTCCGTATTACCCTCCTGAATCCAGCGATTCCATATTCTGCTAACAGTCGTTGGATCTCGACCAACGCGAGAAGCAATGTCGCGATACGATAAACCGGAATCGCGATAGGCTACAATCTGACCTTTATGAAAGTCGGAAACGTGATGGTAGGCATTTCTCCTCCTTACACAAGGCATCACAACAATGTTTCAGTAGGCAACGCCGATCAACTGCTGTTTGTGTATGAGAAGTCGGCTGGAAACTTTCCACATGTCAGCACGTTGAAGGTGTCGCCACCGGCGCCAACCTTGTGTGAATACTCTGAAAAGCTAATCATTTGCATATCACAGCATCTTCTTTCTCTCGGTTAACTTTCGCGTCTGTAGCACGTCATCTTCGTGGTGTAGCAATTTTAATGGCCAGTAGTGTATATATCCAACTCTGTCCAAAGAGTGGTTTAGTTCCTGGCAATGATGAGTTAGTGAGCGGGGGACCAGCACAATGCCCATCACGAAAAGAGGAGAAGTACGTGCAAAAGAATTTCGATCTTGCTCAATGCTGACAACATACTCACTATTTCTACTTTGTTGACCGATCTGTCATCTGCTACGGCAGAAGTGAAAAAGAAAATGTAGTATGTCAAATATGTCCGACAGCTAAGGATGTTAGAGACGGAGCTTTGCTCGAATTTTTTATACTTGGGTGGGAAGAAAGTAGTGTGGACTTTGCAAGGAACCGCCCTAGCGTTCGCCTAGAGTGAACTAGAAAAACATACGGTAAACCTAAATCTTGGTGGGTAGCTCTGGGATTAAGCTAGGAAGTTCCGAATGCTAGGACACTGAGTACTGCGCTACTCCTCAGTGCTATAGTAGAAATGACAGATGTCAATTGGAAGGTTTCACGAAAGCGCAGAATAGGAAGGTTTATGTTCAATTGTGGTACTTATTAACCCTCTGATGTATAACAGTGGTCTTTCGATCCTAGCAACCTTCCGTTTTATCAACAAAATGTTTTAAAAGTATTTATTTTAATTTAAAATATAGGTAATACTTGGAAATACAATTGTATTTCTTTAGAGAAAACGTTAACTGGTGCAAATTAAATGAGCTATTTCCTTATGAATTTTTTAATGGAACACGTTTAATGCACGGCAGGTTCCCTTAGACCTCTAATGAACAAGCTGTCTTTGAAATAGTTTATTTATCTTTGGTTTGAATTGCACATTGCCTTGGCAAGATTAATGATAACGACTAGAAAAGTCGACACTCATTGTTGGAAAGTCAGAAGTGCTACAGAAACTACAAGTTCAGATTATTTTGCGAGGTAAGTGTATTTCTTCACACCAAAATTGTTTCAGGTGTGCATTTCTTTAGTTTCATCAACTGAATACTTACACAAGGCACCTTCATCCTTTACTTACAGCATAGTTTCAATTATATCTCTTAGACGCAAAACAACATCATGTGAAGTCAGCACAAGTGACCAGAAGTCTACTTAACAACTCCTAAATGGCTTGAAGATAAGGTTCCCTTTGATCAAGAAGATAACGGTGGTGAGGCACTGATGGTGCCCAAGATAATGAATCCGCATCTTCGAGCACATGGAGTAAAGACTGACTACGGATGTGTTCATCCTTTAGTGGTCGTGGTGGAAGTCAATGGAGTAACACACCGCCACCACGCAGCAGATTTAGACTACACAACTTCATGAAAACCACCTGAACCAGTAAGTGCTAGTATAATAGTCACTGTAACTCATGGAACTATTTTATATTACAGGAGCCCATACACTTTAGAAGGTGGACACATTGGTAGTTCAAAATGGTTCAAATGGCTCTGAGCACTATGGGACTTAACTTCTAAGGTCATCAGTCCCCTAGAACTTAGAACTACTTAAACCTAACCAACCTAAGGACATCACATACATCCATGCCCGAGGCAGGATTCGAACCTGCGACCGTAGCGGTCGCGCGTTTCCAAACTGTAGCGCCTAGAACCGCTCGGCTACCCAGGCCGGCGAGAGCCTTTTGACTTATGGACAAACATAATGGAGATAGCTACCATAAATACTCCATGTTCATTTTCACAGCAACATCCGAATTACAAGAAAGGAAAATCTGATAAAATGAGAATTTTCCTCAACGAATTGGCACACCAAATAATACGTCCCCTGCGTGGAGAAGAAAGTCAACAACACATGTCTCCAGAAGAATGTCCACAAGCCATAAATAGATATTGTGACGATCCACCTATGGAAGATAGCACATAGTGGAAGATCACCAAAAACAAGATCTGTGTGGCCATGTAGATTAAACAGAATCGCTTCCCACGCCCGGGTTCGATTCCCGGCGGGGTCAGGGATTTTCTCTGCCTCGTGATGGCTGGGTGTTGTATGATGTCCTTTAGTTAGGTTTAAGTAGTTCTAAGTTCTAGGGGACTGATGACCATCGACGTTAAGTCCCATGGTGCTCAGAGCCATTAAGCAGAAGAAAGTGATCAAATAAGCAGCAAACGTGCAAATTGTATGTTCAAAAACTTAGTTTAAGTATTTGGAAACTGGGTACCTTTTCCCTGAACAAAACTTGTGGATACACTCCTGGAAATGGAAAAAATAACACATTGACACCGGTGTGTCAGACCCACCATACTTGCTCCGGACACTGCGAGAGGGCTGTACAAGCAATGATCACACGCACGGCACAGCGGACACACCAGGAACCGCGGTGTTGGCCGTCGAATAACGCTAGCTGCGCAGCATTTGTGCACCGCCGCCGTCAGTGTCAGCCAGTTTGCCGTGGCATACGGAGCTCCATCGCAGTCTTTAACACTGGTAGCATGCCACGACAGCGTGGACGTGAACCGTATGTGCAGTTGACGGACTTTGAGCGAGGGCGTATAGTGGGCATGCGCGAGGCCGGGTGGACGTACCGCCGAATTGCTCAACACGTGGGGCGTGAGGTCTCCACAGTACATCAATGTTGTCGCCAGTGGTCGGCGGAAGGTGCACGTGCCCGTCGACCTGGGACCGGACCGCAGCGACGCACGGATGCACGCCAAGACCGTAGGATGCTACGCAGTGCCGTAGGGGACCGCACCGCCACTTCCCAGCAAATTAGGGACACTGTTGCTCCTGGGGTATCGGCGAGGACCATTCGCAACCGTCTCCATGAAGCTGGGCTACGGTCTCGCACACCGTTAGGCCGTCTTCCGCTCACGCCCCAACATCGTGCAGCCCGCCTCCAGTGGTGTCGCCACAGGTGTGAATGGTGGGACGAATGGAGACGTGTCGTCTTCAGCGATGAGAGTCGTTTCTGCCTTGGTGCCAATGATGGTCGTATGCGTGTTTGGCGCCGTGCAGGTGAGCGCCACAATCAGGACTGCATACGACCGAGGCACACATGGCCAACACCCGGCATCATGGTGTGGGGAGCGATCTCCTACACTGGCCGTACACCTCTGGTGATCGTCGAGAGGACACTGAATGGGGCACGGTACATCCAAACCGTCATCGAACCCATCGTTCTACCATTGCTAGACCGGCAAGGGAACTTGCTGTTCCAACAGGACAATGCACGTCCACATGTATCCCGTGCTACCCAACGTGCTCTAGAAGGTGTAAGTCAACTACCCTGGCCAGCAAGATCTCCGGATATGTCCCCCATTGAGCATGTTTGGGACTGGATGAAGCGTCGTCTCACGCGGTCTGCACGTCCAGCACGAACGCTGGTCCAACTGAGGCGCCAGGTGGAAATGGCATGGCAAGCCGTTCCACAGGACTACATCCAGCATCTCTACGATCGTCTCCATGGGAGAATAGCACCCTGCATTGCTGCGAAAGGTGGATATACACTGTACTAGTGCCGACATTGTGCATGCTCCGTTGCCTGTGTCTATGTGCCTGTGGTTCTGTCAGTGTGATCATGTGATGTATCTGACCCCAGGAATGTGTCAATAAAGTTTCCCCTTCCTGGGACAATGAATTCACGGTGTTTTTATTTCAATTTCCAGGAGTGTATAATTCCAGTAAAATTGAAATTTTCTTGTTTAGTTTCAGAAAAATTATGAAGTAATTTATGATATATATCATGTGTTGGAGTGAAGATCACAGTATTATAATAAACACCTACTTATGCATTCAGTGTCTCCAAACCCACAAAACTGTGATATACTGTCACAGATAGCTGTTTCGTGCTTGTTCTGAGGTACGTATCTTGCAGATCCCTTTCATGTGTTTTTGAGAGTCCAGCCATTCACGCATCCACGGGTTAGTGAGAATGGTTATGAATTTACATTAAGCATGTTGTAACAATGTTAGACCGCTAAGGATGGTAATGGTCTGCTACTGCACGAAGATTCCCGACTTTTGCCTACACATAAGCCTACAGATATCAAAAATAGGTTGTAAAAGTTTTCTTGGCAGTTTCGATCCCTCTTTCTGATCGGTGCTTCTCGGCGGAAGTCTGAAGTCGTCATGCCATTTGTGTTCTGTTTGAGGTTACTGCCAACCTTGACAATCAAATAAATAATTCTGTTGGAACTAGATTAATTTGATTTCGTCCATATTGCTATAAATAAGCACCACATTTGAATGTGCACGTATCTATAACGCGCTTTTATGAAGTATTATTATTAACACGCTACATCAGAAAGCGTTAGTTTTTCGATTTTAGATAAACGCTTTGTTCGTCGCCATGAAACGTGCGGTATCAGAGAGTTAGCCAATTTTAAGAAGAAATTTCTAGAAGAAAAGTTGTAGAGCAATAAAGTGTGTTGGCAATAAGTCAAAGAAACGGTTGATAAACATAGTTGGCTAGTAAATATCACCATTTGTCAATTTTATGGACATCGCTTGGTCAATGACCATCAATTTTTTAAATTTCCATTCACCAGTTTTTCAGATATGCGCTCTGTATGTTTCATTTATTTATCAGTACAGTCATTCCCTGTACTTTGCTGCCCCATTACAGAAGGAGGTGTGCTTCATGTCGAGTCTTTTATCGACCACTGCTATATTTCGCAGTGGAGGAGGCGTCTGTCATAAGTAATCATTGTCTACTTACGTTCATCAGTGGAAGTCAGCGCGAGGTGTGATCGTTTTATTTGTAGTGAAAATGTTGTGGACTATGAAGGTCTGCCACGGTGAAGAAAAAGACATAAAAACGTTTATAGAGATGGTTAAGACGAGAAAACGCGGTAAACATGTTGTTTTGGTGAACTGTACCGATGTTGTTCATGAAAAGTACAGGAAATTTTATTAGAAGGATGATTAGGCTAGAACAAATACAATGAAAATGAATCACACATTTCACGGAGGTCAGTTCAAAAATTCGACGTTAAAACTAACTGTTTGTTTTGTGTGCTGGACGCATCATAGGATTACGTGAAAAACGAGGTAAAGAAACCGATTGAAAAAAAGTTTTTCGTTACGTTACAAACACATTTTCAAAATCGACAAGGGAAACCTTGACAAAACGAAATAGTGACGATGAAACTCAAGTAAAATATCGAGTAGAACTTCCTGTTGTTAAGGGTAAATGCCATGACGATTATGCGAAATGGTTTTTCTAATCCAATGTTGCGATTCACAATAGCGTTGGAGGGCCGAAAGACGGTGAGGTGTATGCTTGGATCACTTTCATTTATGAGCGTTTGTAGCAAATACAGATGAATAACAATTTACATTCTAAGACATTGTGAAAACTTATACAGTCCAGTCAAAGCAGTATGAGCCCTGCCTACGCTCGGCGTCGTCAACGTGCAATAATCACTCAGACGGCAGTTGGCAGCACTGGCAGTGGAGGATATATAAAGAGTTTCGTGGCGCACTGGAAACAGTGCAGAGGTAGTTATTTGTAAACGAAGCGATTTATCTGACGTGCAAAAGGGATGATAATTGGCTTTCGAGAAGAGGGTGGAAGCATTTCCGAAACCACTGTTTTTATAATCTGCTCGCGAGCCATCGTGGTTAAAGTATAAAGTGGATGGAAAAATAACGCAATCCTAAACTGGCGCCGATGCAACTTTGGTGAACCACGGGCCATAGGTAACAGGTGTAAAGTACAGTCGCGCAGATGAAACAAGGGGCTACCGACAGTGTCTTCTCCATGTCTCTTCAGTGTGAACATTGCTCTTATGGGACTCCTTGTTTTTCGTCGACTCGATCACATCTACCTGCAGAACAATGCAACGCGTCACACAACTCTTAATGTACGTCCGTGATTCGAAGAGCATCTGGCTGAAAGTACCACCCCCCCCCCCCCCCCCCCCCCCGCCCCGATTTAAACCCTATCGAGTATCTGTAGCACCATCTCGATCGGTTGTTTGCGCAATGGATTCTCATCTGTGAAATTTATTGCAGATGGCCACGGCACATGGTCCCGTACCCATCTCGGTACTTTCCAGAACTTCACTGACTCTCCTCCAAGCTCGACTCGCAGCTGTCTGCGCTGCAAAACGTGCTTACTCAGACTTTTGACAAGTGGTCACATTAATGTGACTGGAAGGTGTATTATACGAGGGTCAGTCAAAAAGTAATGCCTCCTATTTTTTTTCTACGTTAAATTGTCAGGAAATTTAAATGCAATTACATAGGTTGAAAACCACAACATTGAGGATCATTTTGTCATTTTTCGATGTAATCTCCGCCAATCTCTACAGTTTTGGTCCATCTTTGAACAAGAGCATGTATCCCAGCACGGTAAAAATCACAGCTCTGCTTCCTAAGCCATTGACGCACGGATGTTTTGACGGCCTCCTCATCTTCAAAATGAATCCCACGATGAGCTTCTTTTAGTGGCCCGAACAGATGGAAGTCTGATGGTGCCAGGTCAGGGCTGTATGGGGGATGAGGCAAAACTTCCCATCCAATTTTGACAATCTCGTCAGAGGTGTGACGACTGGTGTGTGGTCTTGCATTGTCATGCAAAAGAAGAACATCTGCCATTGATTTTGTTGGGCGAACTCGCTGAAGACGTGCTTTAAGTTTTTTGAGGGTTGTGACGTATTGAACAGAATTTATTGTGCATCCCTGCTCCAAAAAATCAACCAGAATCACACCCTCTGTATCCCAGAAAACTGTTGCCATAACTTTCCCTGCCGATCGCACAGTTTTGAATTTTTTCTTCCTCGGCGAGCTTGTGTGACGCCACTCCATTGACTGCCTCTTTGATTCGGGTTCAAAAAAATGCACCCATGTTTCGTCCCCGGTCACAATTTTTTTCAGAAACTCATCTCCCTCCAAACGGAAGCGCTGCAAGTGTTGGGAGGCTATTGTTTTCGTTGCCTCTTTATTCTGATCGGTTAACATTCTTGGAACCCACCGTGCACAAACTTTTGAGTACCCCAATTGTTTAATAATCGTGATCACACTGCCTTTACTAAGAGAAATAATGCGACACACTTCATCTGCAGTCACCCGACGGTCACCACGAATGATGTCATCAACTTGCTGAATGTTGTGTGGAGTCACTGCACTCACCGGCCTGCCGCTCCGCTTTTCGTCAGTCAACGGTGTTTGCCCTTCAGCTTCCTTACAACGACGAACCCATCGTCTAACAGTGCTGACATCCACTGTCACAACACCATACACCTTCTTCAGTCTTTCATGAATGCGTATGGGCGTTTCACCTTCTGCATTCAAGAATTCAATCACACAACGCTGTCTCAAACGAACATCGATGTCGGCCATCTTACAAACTTCTGCTGTGCTGCCACCTGTTGACACAGAAAGTTACTACTGCAGTGGATTGCAGAAGAAGGTTTGAGGAATGGCGCCAAATTCAAATTTTTCACTTAACTTAATTTTTTTAAGTAGAAAAAAAATGGGAGGCATTACTTTTTGACCGACCCTCGTATATGATGCCACTTTCTGCTACAAATATGAATTGCTATTGTTGTTGTAATCTTCAGTCTGGAGCCTTGTTTGATGCAGCTCTCCATGATACTTTATCCTGTGCAAGCTTCTTAATCTCCAAGTAATTACTGCAACTTACATCCTTCTGAATCTGCTTAGTGTATTCATCTCTTAGTGTCCCTCTACGATTTTTACCCTCCACGTTTCCATCGAATACTAATTTGGTGATTCGTTAATTCCTGGCAACTTATCCTGGCAACTGATCCCTTATTTTAGTCAGTTTTGCAACAAATCCCTCTTCCCCCCAATTATGTACAGTGCCTCCTCATTAGTTACGTTATCTACTCATATAATCTTCAGCATTTTTCTGCAGCATCACATTTCTGTCGAAACTATTTATCGTCCGTGTTTCACGTCCATACATGGTTACACTCCATAGAAATACTTTAGG
This sequence comes from Schistocerca gregaria, assembly GCF_023897955.1. Lineage (NCBI taxonomy): Eukaryota > Metazoa > Arthropoda > Insecta > Orthoptera > Acrididae > Schistocerca > Schistocerca gregaria. The sequence continues at coordinate 292,020,697 of NC_064927.1, forward strand.
AAAGACTTCTTGACATTTAAACCCATATTTAGTGTTAAAAAATTTCTCTTCTTCGGAAACACTTTCCTTGCCACAGCCAGTCTACATTTTATACATCTCTACTTCGACCACCATCAGTTATTTTGCTCCCCAAATAGCAAAATTCATTTACTGCTTTAGGTGTCTCATTTCCTAATCTAATTCCCTCAGCATCACCTGATTTAATTCTACCATATTCCAGTACCCTCGTTTTTAATGTTCATCTTATATCATTCCTTCAAGACACTGTCCATTCCTTTCAACTGCTCTTCCAGGTCATTTGCTGTCTCTGACAGAATTAGAATGTCATCGGCGAACCTCAAAGTTTTTATTCCTACTCCAAATTTTCCTTTTGGTTTGTTTACTGCTTGCTCAATATACAGATTGAATAACATCTGGGATAGGCTTCAACCCTAACTCACTCCCTTCTCAACTACTGCTTCCCTTTCACCCTTTCACGCCCCTAGACTCTCATAATTGGCATCTGGTTTCTGTACAAATTGCAAATAACCTTTTTATCCCCGTATTTTACCCTCGCCATCTCCAGAATCTGAAAGAGTGTGTTCCAGTCATCCCTGTCAAAAATTTTCTCTATGTCTACAAATGCTAGAAATGTACGTTTGCCTTTTCTTAATCTATCTCCTACGATAAATCGTGGTGGTAGCTAGATAACGGAAATTACAGGTTTTTGGTAATTTTCAAAAGTTTTCCATGTGATACTGGCCTGCCGGTTAATCTGTCCAGCTTCACAAGATGTACTACTGCTCCAATAAACAGAGAAGATAACCGGGCACATGATTCACAATTATTTCATTGCTAGAGAAGCGTAGACCAGATGTTGAGACATTATGTCGAAATATGATGCCACTAACTGGATGGGTATTTTTTGCCATACAAGGTAGTCTTTCTCGGTGTATGTGGTCATACGGTGGGTATGGAGATGGATGTCATCCATGTAGGGGTGATACTCTCTCCTGGGTAGATACATAGTAGTGTTGATCCATTGTGCCTTCCAGGTGACGCAATCACCCAGCGAAAGCCCTCCTGTCTGGACCTTTCCGACGATTGTTGCAGGGTATTCGCTTTCAGACGTTTCACGCAGTGCACCCCAACAGCCATCAGTCCGATATTGCATAGAATGTGATTCATTTCGAAAGCCTGCCTGTCGCCATTCAGTGTTTTTAGTCAGGGGCATTTTCCGATGTCTGTTGTAAGCATGTCATTGACACATAAAATTTTCTGACCAAAGGAATGTTGGGAAAGAATGGTAAAATACACCTCTGCGTGACAAAATATTATTTACAAATATCACATTTTGATGTAAGTCCACTTATTAAAAAATTGTAGGTATTGGTTGTATTATACCGTAATCTGATAAAAATTCTGCTGAATCGATGACGTGAGTAAAACATATACCTGAAAATAATGCTTTACCGAAACCTATCGAACAATAAAGTATAAACTGAACAGAAATTTTACGTGTTACATTTTGTCAATTCTTCATGGTATTTGGTGCAGAATGTCTCGTTTAGCGAATAGATATTTATCTGCTAATTGATATTCCAAGACAAATTTCTTATTCTTGTATAGCACACACTGCCTCTTTCATAACATTCAGTTTTGCTCTCGTAAAAGTCCTGCAGGTTATTGAGAGCAATGTTAGAATTTTCATGTTTGTCAGATTTCTAGTTGTTTGAGTTTGGTATTCAATGAATGTGACGTGATCTCTATACTTTCATTCGATGTGTCATACTTCATTTTCTTGCCCTGGAATTTTTCAAACAGTAGTCTTCAGTAGTCGTTACTGTAACATCCCGTGAGACGTGAGTTCGGTGTTGATCGCACTAGATTGCAAATGAAATGTAGAATCAAATGCGTCGGTTCTTAATTGCAATACAGGCACACTTGGTATTTATTGATCACAGAGCCACTTACTACGAATGGGAGACAATGGTTTGAAAAGACCGTCCGTATTTCTTTGGCGTTGAATCCGAATATGCAATAAAAATGGGGTTGCCCATTTGAAAACACGAAGTTGATCCACCCACGCAGGAGGGTTGCTTATGAAATGTCCACTTGTAGAACAGACAGATGTTCCCTTTAGTAATATACACTTTTCGCCTAGAACTGTTTTTTTCGTACGATGCATCTTTTTCGAAATATTAGGCGTCTGAAGTTAAAGCAAACACCCTGTATGTAAGAGGGTAAACAGGATTACACAGCTTTGGCTTTATTAAACTAAACAGCTTCCCACTGTCAACGAAACAAGCATATCACTTTGGAGACGTACTTGACGAAATCCACACTACGACTGGCATTTATCAGTTGAGGTCATCACTTGGAATGGTTGCTGTGAATATTGTCGCTAGAAGTTGTAAGTCTGTTGTTGTGCTCTTCAGTCCGAAGACTGGTACGATGCAGCTCTCCATGCGACTCTATACTCCTTTGTTTCCGAATAAGTCATGCAACCGCCTTCTGAATCTGCTTACAGTATTCATCTCTTAGTCTTCCTTTACGATTTTTACCCCACTCACTTACCTCCAATACTAAATTGGTGATTCCTTGATGTCTTACAATGTGTCCTATTAATCGATCCCTTCTTCTGGTCAAGTTGTACCACAAATTTCTTGTCTCCCCAATTCTCTCGAGTATTTTCTCATTAATTACGTGATCTACCCATATAATCTAGCATTCTTCTGTAGCACCACGTTTCAAAAGCTTCTATTGTCTTCTTTTCTGAACTGTTTAGCGTTCATGTTTCACTTCCATACATGTCTACACTCCAGACAAATAATTTCAGGGAAGAATTCCTAACACTTAAACCATATTCGATGTTACAAATTTCTATTCTTCAGAAATGCTTTCCTTATCGTTGCCAGTCTACATATTATATCTTCTCTACTTCGGCCATCGTCAGTAATTTGACTGCCCGAACAGAAAAAGTCATGTACTACTTTAAGTGCCTTGTTTCCTAATCTAACCCCCAGCATCACCTTTTTTCGTTCTCCTACATTCCATTATTCTTGTTTTGCTTTTACTGGTGTTCGTCTTATATCCTCCTTTCGAGACAATTTCCATTCCGTTAAACTTTTCTTCCAAGCCTTTCTCTGTCTCTGGCAAAATTACAATGTCATCGGCAAATCTCAAAGATTTTATTACTTTAAACTGAATTTTAATTCCTATTCCAAATTTTTCTTTAGTTTTCTTTTCTATGAATATACGTGTAGAACACAACTTTGTATGATATTGAAACAAGGACTGAGGGAAAACCAGAACAGAAAATAATCGAAGCTTTTGAGATGTGATGCTACAGACGAATGTTGAAAATCAGGCGGACTGATGAGGTAAGGATTGAGGAGCTTTTGCACAGAATCCGAGAAAAAAGGTTTATGTTGAAAACACTGACAAGGAGAAAGGAAACGAACACTGGACCTCTACTAAGGCATGAGGGAATGACTTCCATGGTACTAGAGGGAGCTGCAGAGGGCAAAAACTGTAGAGGAAGACAGAGATTGGAATAAAACCTACAAATAATTGAGGACGTAGGTTTCAAGTGATACTGAGAGATAAAGAAATTGGCACAGTAGGAGAATTCGTAGCGGGACATACCAAACCAGTCAGAAGACTGAAGACAAAAAAACCGCTTGTTTTGTCTACAGACTGAATAATATCAGAGATAAGCTACAACACAGTCTCACTTCCTTCTCAACCACTGCTTCCCTTTCATGGTGTCGACTCTTGTAACTGCAGTCTTTTTTCTGTCCAAGTTGTAAATAGTTATTTGCTCCCAGTATTTCACCCTTTAGAATTTCAAAGAGACTACTCAAGTCAACATTCTCAAACGCCTTCGCTAAGCGTATAAATGCCACTACTTTACTTGGCCATTCTTTAACTTATCTTCTACGATTAACCGGAGGATCTGTATTTCCCCGTGTGTTGCTTCATTTCTCTAGAATTCAAACTCATCTTTCGCTTCTACCAATTTTTCCAGTCCTCTGTAAAGAATTCGGGCTAGTATTTTGCAACCATGACTTGTTAAACTGATAGTTAGATAATTTTCGCACTTGTCAGCAATTGCTTTCTTTGGAATTGCAATTATTACATTTTTCTGCAAGTCTGAGAGTATTTCGCCTGTTTCATACATCTTGCGTATCAGATGGAGAGTTTTGTCATGGCTGGCATTCCCAAGGCTATCAGTAGTTCTGACCGAATACCGTCTATTCCTGGGGCCTTGCTTAGATTCAGGTCTTTCAGAGCTCTGTCAAATTCTTCTTGCAGTACCATTACTCCCATCTCGTCTTCAAGTACGTCCACTTCCCTTTTAATAACATTGCCTTCAAGTTTACCCTTTATATACTGTTTCCTCCTGTCAGCTTTCCCTTGTTTGCTTAGGATTTGTTTCCCATCTGAGCCCTTGGTATTCGTACAGCTCCTCCTCTTTTTCTCCAAATCCTCACATTTTTCTGTTATCTATCTGTGCCCTAATGAAATATGCTTCCAAATGCTTACGTCTGTCCTCTAGCCATTCCTGATTAGCCATTTTGGGCTTCCTGTCAATCTGATTTTTTAAACGTTTGTATTCCCTTTCACATGCTTCATTTGCTGTATTTTGATATTATCACCTTAATTTCCTACCCTTTTCCAATTTCCTCAGTTTTAATCTACACTTCATAATCAATCAATTTACTGTCAGGCCTAATGCTCCCTCTAAACCTCTCACCAGCAACTTGTTCTTTTAGCTTATCCGGTTCCCATCACCTTAATTTCCTACTCTTGTCCAATTCGTTAAGTTTTAATTCACAGTTCACAACCAGTAAATTATGTTCAGAGTACACATCTGCCCCGAAATGTTTTACAACTTAAAACCTCGTTTCTAAGTCTCTGTCTTACCATTATATAATCAATTTGAAACCTTCCGATGTTTCCACGTCTCTTCTACGTGTACCACCTACTTTTATGATTCTTAAACCAAATGCAAGAGATGACTAAATTATGGTCTGTGAGAAACTCTGCCAGGCTGTTTCCTCTTTCATTCCTGTCCAGCATTTCATGTTTACCTACTATTTTACATTCTCTTCCTTTCCTGCGGGTTCGAATCCTGCCTCGGGCATGGATGTGCGTGATATCCTTAGGTTAGTTAGGTTTAAGTAGTTCTAAGTTCTAGGGGACTGATGACGTTAGAAGTTAAGTACCATAGTGCTCACAGACATTTGAACCTTTTCCTGCTATCAAATTTCAATCCCACATCACAATTAAATTTTCATCTCCCTTAGCTATCTGCATAATCTAGTTTATTTCTTTGTACATTTCTTCAATCTCTGGATCATCTGGTGAGCTATTTGGCATGTAAACTTGTACTACTGTGGTGGGTGTGAGATTCTTGTCTATCTTGGCTACCATAATGCGTTCACTATGCTGTTCATAACAGCTGCCGGCGGCGGGTAGGCGCTCGGTCTTAGGCGCCTTGCCACGGTCCGTGCGGCTCCCCCCGTCGCAGATTCGAGTCCTCCCTCGGGCATGGGTGTGTATGTTGTCCATAGCGTTAGTTTAAGTTAGATTAAGACCTTACCACAAATTCCCAAACTTTCGTATCAGCTTATACGCCGTCCTATTTCACAATTCACACTGTATCTAACTTCAACCGGTCCATTTACATTTTTTTTTAAATTTTCTAACTTATCTGCCGATTAAGGGCTCTAGCATACCATGTATAATGTCAGTATTTTTCCCTCCTGATGACGACGACCTCTGGGGCAGTCCCCGCCCAGAGATGCGAATGAGGGTCTATCTTACCCCCAGAGTATTTTACTCCAGAGGACGCCATTATAATTTACCCATACAGTAGAACTGCATACCGTCTGTAAAAATTACTGCTGTGGTTTCCCCTTACTTTCAGCCGTTCGCAGTATCGACACGGGAAAACCGTTTTCGATAATATTACAAGACCAGATCAGCCAATCATCAAGACTGTTGCCCCTGAAACTATTGAATAGGGTGCTGCCTCTCTGCAGGAACCACACGTTTGTCTGGCCACTCAACAGATACACCTCCGTTTTGGTTTCACCTATGGTACGGCTATCTGTATCGCTGAGAGACGCAAGCCTCCCCACAGACATGGTCCTTGGACCATGGTTCATTGAGGGGCTGAAGGGGGGTGGGGGGCGGGGGGAGGGTTGACTAAGTTAATGAAGTAGGCTATGTTAATAAAGTTGGTTATGATAACAAAGAAAATATGTCCCTCTGTCCTTTCAGTATGTCAAAGTATCTGCTCTGATTAAAATCCTCTTGCATCTGTATAATTCAACATCTTGTATGTGGATATACATTCTTTCATTGCATATACAGAGCACTGAAAGACCAACATCTTGTATGTGGATATACATTCTTTCATTGCATATACAGAGCACTGAAAGACCTGAGTCGAAACAAGGCCCCAGGAGTAGACAACATTCCATTAAACTACTCATACCCTTGGGAGAGCCAGCCATGACCGATCTCTTCCATGTGGTGGCAAGATGTTCGATACAGGCGAAATACCCTCAGACATCAAAATGTATGAAATAATTCCAAACCAGGTGTTGGCAGGTATGAAAATTACAGAACTATCAGTTTAATAAGCTCCTGTTATGTATTTTGTCCTCCTCATCTACTGGCAATGCCATTTGAGGTCTTATACATTTCCCCATAAAGTTTTATTAGAAATTATTTTCAAAATATAGTATCAAATCCTAGTTTTCACTACATAACAGACAGTCAACAAAATATTTTCGCATTCGAGGAAGAAAGTTGGTGACTGGAATTTCGTGAGCAGATTCCGTCGCAAGGAAAAACACCTTTCTTTTAATGACGTCCAGCCCAAGTAATGTATAATTTCTGTGACACTCTCTCCCATATTCCGCGATAATACAAAACGTGCTTCCTTTCTTTGAACTTTTTCGATATACTCCGTCTGTCCTTTCTGGAAAGGATCCCACACATCGCAGCAGTATTCTAAAAGAGGACAGACAAGCGTAGTGCAGGCCGTCTCCTTAGTAGGTCTGTTACATTTTCTAAGTGTCCTGCCAATAAAACACAGTCTTTGGTTAGCCTTCCCCACAACATTTTGTATGTGTTCCTTCTAATTTAAGTTGTTCGTAATTGTAATACCTAGGTATCTAGTTGAATTTACGGCTTTTAGATTAGACTGATTCATCGTGTGACCGAAGTTTACCAAGTTCCTTTTAGCACTCATGAGGATGACCTCACAATTTTCGTTATTTAGGGTCATCTGCCACTTTTCGTACCATTCAGTTATCTTTTCTATATCGTTTTGCAGTTTGTTTTGTTCTTCTAATGACTTTGTTAGTCGATAAACGACAGCGCAAACAACCTAAGACGGCCGCTCAAATTGTCCCCCAAATCGTTTATATAGATAAGGAACAGCAAAGGGCCTATAATACTACCTTGGGGAACGCAAGAAATCACTTCTGTTTTACTGTAAGACTTCCGTCAATTACTACGAACTGTGACCTCTCTGACAGGAAATCACAAATCCAATCACATAACTGAGACGATATTCCATAAGCACGCAATTTCACTACGAGCCGCTTGTGCGGTACAGTGTCAAAAGTCTTCCGTAAATCCATAAATACGGAATCGATTTGAAATCTCTTGTCAATAGCACTCAACACTTCATGTGAACAAAGAGCTAGTTTAGTTTCACAGGAACTATATTTTCTATGCCCATGTTGACTGTGTGTCAATAGACCGTTTTCTTTGAGGTTATTCATAATGTTCGAACGCAATATATGTTCCAAAATTCTGCTGCATATCGACGTTAACGATATACGACTGTTATTTAGTGAATTACTCCTACTACCTTTCTTGAATATTGGTGTGGCCTGTGCAACTTTCCAGTCTTTCGGCAGGGGTCTTTCGTCGAGCGAACGGTTGTATATGAATGTTAAGTATGGAGCTAATGCATCAGCATACTCCGAAAGGAGCCTAACTGGTATACGGTGTGGACCAGAAGACTTGCTTTTATTAAGTGATTTAAGTTGTTTCACTACTCCGAGGATGTTTATTTCTACGTTACTCATGTTGGCAGCTATTCGCGCTTCGAATTCTGGAATAAGTACTTCGTCATCTTTTGTGATGGCCTTTCGGAAGGCTGTGTTTAGTAACTCTGCTTTGGCAATACTGTCTTCGATAGTATCTCCATTGCTATCGCGCAGAGAAGGCATTGTTGTTTGATTGTTTCTTGCCGCTAACATACTTCACATACGACCAGAATCCCTTTGGATTTCATTTATAAATTAGACATTTTCCCAAGGATTTATTGTGATATTACCACATACACCTAGAAAAGCTATATGGTTTATGACTGAAAATAACACATCTGATTAGTGCCTTCGACATAGTCTGAACATCTGGTGTTCACCTCTCTAGCAATTCCATGAAACAATGGTGAATCTGGTTCACCATGGGTTGTTGATATCATCTTCTCTGTGTATCTGAGCAGAGGTACATTACATGAGGCAACGTGAGCTTCCAGGTTAAACGGCAGGTCGGTCTCACGAGAAAACTTTTGAAAACTAACAAAAGCTGTAGTTTCCACAGCTAAAAAAAATCATAATTTGTAGCACAAAGTAGTGTCATATATAATACACTGTCCAATCCCATTAAAGTGATTACTTGTCAAAAGCCTAAGTAATCACAATTTGCAGCGCGGACCGCAGCAAGACGTGCATGTAGAGAGTCAGTGAGGCTCTGGAAGGTACACATTGTGACGTGGAGCCATGCCTACAGCAGTCCCGTGGCCAACTGCGTTAGGTTTCTCGGATAAGAATCCATGGCGCGAACAGCCCCTTCAAAGTGATGCCACAGTGTCTCGATAGGGTTTTAATGGGAGGAGTGTAGTACATCCATCCAGGTGCTCTTCGAACCACGCACGTACACTGCAGGCTGTTTGACACGCATTATCTTGTTGGTAGACGCCATAGTGCCGAGGAAAAACATACTGCATCTAGGGCTGGAAATGGTCACCACGGACAAACGCATGCTCTTGTTGATCGAGAGTGCCTTCCAGTATGACGAGAACACCCAAGTAATGCCACGAAAACATTCCCTAGACCAAAAAGCTCCCTCCTCCGGCCTGGACTCTCTTATTTCAGGGGTTTCACACCGTACAAGCCAACTGCCATTTGGTCGTTCGAGCATAAAACATTATTCACCAGGGAAGGTCACCTGTCGCCACACAGTAGACGTCCAGTTGCAGTACTGGAATGCAAATTTCAGCATTCCTACCGATGAGCAGCAGTCGCCATAGAAGTGTGAATAACGCACCTGCTAGGAAGACCGTATGCAGCAACGTTCGCTGAACCGTCGTTGAGGAAAACTGTTGGTAACCGGTTGGTTCGTCTGAGAGGACAGTTGTGCAACAATTGCGCATCTATTAGCCTGTACACACCCACCGCACCCTCGCCCCCTCGCCCCCTCACGACAACGATTTACTTTATATACCCCCTACCGCTGGCGGTGCTTCTGTCGTCTGTGAGTCGTCATTTTTTTTATCGCAGCAGTCGTTTTCCACTGTCACCTACTAGCTGTGCTACACAACAGTTGCCTAGGTGCCAGTTTTGGATAACGCCATTTTGGCATGCACGGCACACTTTAACCACAGCGGCACGCAAACCGTTTACAGTCTTAGCCATTCCAGAAATGCTTCCTTCCTTGGTCTGAAAGCCAATGATCATGCCCTTTTGGATATCAGATGAATCGCTACATTACGGTAACTTCTGTACTTTTTTTCCGAGCCCCCCCCCCCCCCCCGCACCCTCGCCCCCTCACGACAACGATTTACTTTATATACCCCCTACCGCTGGTGCTGCTTCTGTTGTCTGTGAGTCGTCATTTTTTTTATCATTTTTTTACACGTTGACGTTGAACGTAAGCGTTCGTCACATCGTGTAGATTTTATGTAAAATTAAAGGAAGGGAGATTATTGTTTAACGTTCCATTGACATCTAGTTCTTATATACATCTTTCAAGATACTGTCCGTTCCAGTCAATTGTTCTTCCAAGTCCTTTGCTGTTTCTGACGCAATTACAATGTCATCAGCAAAACATGAAGGTTGTTAATTCTTCTCCTAATTCCTACTCCAAATGTTGTTTGATTCCTTTACTCCTTTCTCAGTTACAGATTAAATAACAGCCGGGATCGGTTACAATCCTGTCTCACTACCTTCGTAACGACTGCTTCCCGTAAGTACCCCTCGACACTTATAACGGCCATCTGGTTTCTTTGCAAGTTGAAAACAGCCTTTTGCTCCCTGTATTTTATCTGTACCACCTTTAGAATTTGAAATAGAGTGTACCAGTCAACAATGTCAAATGCTTTCTCTAGGTCTACAAACATAGGTTTGCCTTTCCTTAACCTATCTCCTATGAGAAGGCTCACCTGTTCCTACATTTCTGCGCAATCCAAACTGAAATTCCCTGAGGCCTGCTTCTACCAGTTTTTCCAATCGTCTGTAAAGAATTAGTGTTAGTTTTTTGCAGCCGTTACTTATTAAACTGATAATTCAGTAATTTGCACACCTCTCGGCACCTGCGTTCCATAGAATTGGAGTCACTATATTTTTCTTGAGGTCTGAGGGCATTTCATCTGTGTTATAGATCTTGCTCACCAAACGGAAGAGTTTTGTCATGGCTGGCTCTCTCAATGCTATCAGTAACTCTAACGGAGTGTTGTCTACTCCCAAGGCCTTGTTTTGGCTGAAGTTTCTCAGTACTTCGTCAAATTCTTCATGCTGTATCACATCTCCCTTCTTATCTTCCTGTACATCCTCTTTCGTTCCCATAATATTTCCCTCAAGTACATCTCATTTATATAGACCCTGTATATACTCCTTCCTACTTTCTACTTTCCCTTTTTCACTTAGGATTAGTTTTCCATCTGAGGTCTTGATATTCATACAGGTGGTTGTCTTTACTCTTATCTCATCATAAATTTCCTCAATCTCTTCCTCATCTGCGGAACTATTGGCATATTAAATTGTACTGTTGTGGTGGCTGTGGGCTTTCTGTATATGAGTTCACTATGCAGTTCATAGTAGCTTATGCTCATATTATTTTTTTACTCATTTTTAAAACTACTGCTTCATTAGCCCTATTTGGTTTTATATTTATAGCCCAGTTTTCATCTGACCAGAAGTCCTGTTCCTCCTGCCACCGAATTTAACTAATTTCCAGTATATCTAACTTCAACCTATCCATATCCCTTTTTAAATTTTCTAACGTACCTGCCCGATTAAGTAATCCGACACTTCACGTTCTGATCCGTAGAACGTCATTTTTCTTTCTCCTGATGACGACCTGCTCCTGAGCATTCCCTGCCTGGAGATCCGATTGGGTGACTATTTTACCTCTGGAATATTTTATTCAAGAAGACGCCATCATCATTAAATCATTCAGTATAGGTGCATGCCCTGTATAAAATTTACTGCTGTAGTTTCCCCTTGAATTCAGCCGTTCGCAGTGCCAGCGCAGCAAGGCCGTTTTGTGTGATGTCACAAGGCCAGATCAGTCAATCATAGAGTCCGTTGCCCCTGCAACAACTGAAAAGATTGCTGCCCCTCTTCAGGAACCACTCGTTTGCCTGGCCTCTCAACAGATACCGTTCCATTTTGGTTTCATCTACGCTACGGAAATCTGTATCGCTGAGGCACTCAAGCCTCCACCCAACGGGAAGATCCATGGCTCATGGGGCAAGGGGACATTCTTTATATCATAATTATATTCACTCTGACATTTGAAATTTGTTTTCACAGGACAGAGTGGATCAGGTTGTGGAAAGGGGCCAAGGTCAATTACTGTTAGTTATACAAGAACACATACAACTTTATTCCTTAAATCAATGCACAGTTTTCTCTTTAAAACAACAAAGATCATTTTACGACTGAGGGCCCAAGATACTTCTCCAGAATAAGTTTAAATGATTGCTTTTAAAACACCAGGATTTATGTTAACGGCTGAAGGCCTTACTTAAGTAAAATTACAATATCTTCTCAGCTAAAGGCTGAAATAATATTTAAGATAAGCCGAGGAAATTCTTTCAAGGCGAAGCGTTTACAAATTGTGGCTAAAGGTCATATCAAGGAAAATTCAAGTTAATTCATCGGCTGAAAGCCCAATTAAAAATTTTTTCTTTACATAATAGAAGAAAGATTTTAAAGATAAGCCTTTACACAGTACAACAGAAAAACATCTTAAGAAAACTTGAAGTATCTTGTCGGCTGAAGGCCCAAGCAATTACTCCAGAATAATTAAAGACAACCTTAAGATATACATCTGTGGAACACTGCTGAAGGCCGTTTCAAGGATTCACAGTAATTAAAGAAAAACTTTACAGACATGGATTTACATATTAAAGCCGCACATTCTGAAACAAGCAAGACCTACGGATGGCTGACGAACCAACTAACTGCCTAACCAATTCCCTTCGACCCAACCAACAGCTCGACAGTCAAGACGAGGATCGCAGCAGAATTATGCCTTAATAATTGGGGTATAAACACAGTCAAGGCAGAATAAATACTCAAAGAGAAAAAGAGAACAACACCAAGCTGTCGAACTACACATCATGCAGACAGCATCAACATGGCGAGGAAAACACACTGCCGCAAAGCCACGTTAACGGCCAGGGCAGGTAACCGGAACGTTAACTGCCGCAAGACAGAAGATACCGCTGGTGCACTTCACTAATAAATTATAATTATTTCAAAGGTTAAACACCATACAGGAAGATGGCTGCAAAATTTTACCGACTCAAACACACCATCACGTTGCTCCTTGCAGGGACAGCCCATTTTGCAACAACCAGCAATTAACGAAGAGATGTTACAACGGTTGAGCCTTCTTGATAGGTTCACTGATTACTCAATTCCAGTATTCAGGTGCGACGGGTGGCGAATTTAGCAGTTCTCGCAGCTAGTGGCACACAACTCCGGCCTCGTATACACGCCGCCAGCGGCCCCGGCCTGATCACAGATACTTCCTCGCTGCTCCGCCGCAACCGATCAACTGCCAGACACACCATGACACGGAAATATAATTGCCACACCAAAGAAGTTACAGCAGTAATAGTATCGATAAACGCTGACTGAGGCAAGTGAGCAACTCGTTCAGATAGTAACTGAGTGAGGAATAAGATGCCACTCGATGAAGACAAAATGCCCAAAAGGAAAAACGGCATTAACGCGAGTCGACCACGGGTCAACAACACTCTTGTCGGAATATTGTATGAAATCTGAAACTTCGAGGTAGTTACAATAGAAATAGTAAAACCAGTGGTAACTGTTTCAGAGAAGGACGAACAATTTCTATGTCTTTGTGAAGATAAATGGAGATAGTTTGCAGCTGCAGTAAGTTTATACAGGCTATGTACCTGGCAGAAAAGATGGCGGATGAGCAGGCTGGAATACAAGCAATGAAGAGAGGAGAAAAAATTAAGACGCTGAATGAAAAAGCAAAACAGAAATAGCGTAACCGAGAGAAGTAATGATAACTTGACTTCGTTGTTTGAAAGAGATATAGTGCCACACATTTTTGTTTCATAGAGATGACTAATGCGGATGACTAAAGGAAACAGTGGTGCTCAGAAGTGTTCCAAGGGTCGGCCTGGGGAGGAAACTCTAACCACTGTTTAGGTGAGAGAGACAGCCAAGCGTAACACTAAACAACTGGGTTGCAGCACGACCTAAGGACGGTTGACGAACCAGCCAACTACCACAGGTTGTCGACCTGTGCGTAGGGTATAGGGTTGTTTATTCAGAAGTGGTTAACAAAAGTGGACAAAAAGTTTGAGAATGGTTCTGCTTTATTGATGGGCACAGCTGGGATATGAGGTGTTGCGATTATGATGACATGTGACGTGAGAGTTTAATGTACTGTGGAGTGTGCATACTGAGGAGTCGATGAATCCGACATAGTGTAGGTATTAACGTACCTTGTCTTGAAGCAAACATCCTATTGAGTGTATGAGGTACTGACATGGTCAAACAGTTAGATGTTGTAGGCGTAACGCAAACGGGTCTCTATAATTACTTCAGTTAGCCTATAGCTTTCACGTCCTGTGCCGTGTGAGGTTACATGTCTGTTGTGAAGGTTCGCCACTAGTTTTCGTTCAGATCCTCAGTTCCGAAGGCTCTTGAGGTAAGCAAGCACAGCAATGAAATTTACAGCCATGAGACGGCGTGTGAAGGAGCATCAGTTACTCTAAGGAGTATTGTAAAGAATGAAAATCTATCGTCTGAGACAATTTGGTAGCACACCACTAATACCGTACTGGACATAAGTAAATGTATAAACTAAATGTTAAAGAAACAGGTGATAAACTATGTGATTTTTGATCTTACAAGGTCTTCCTCTCAAACAGGAGCCACTGTTCTGTATCTGATAACTTCATCGTCCATGGGTTTATAAAAACCTAATCTTCATTTTTGAAACCGTACAGCAGTTCAGAGGACGGAAATAACATAGTTAAGTATCAATTAGCTGGCTTTCAAGTGCAGTGGTACGTCATCGGAAATAGATGTGTCTATAAAGAACATAATGAAAAACAAGACGGCTTCGAGAATTATTAGTTATTTTTATTTATAATTTTTGTATCGTTGTTCAGTAGATCTGCTGACGTTCCTCATTACAGCAGCAGTTCCTCATTACAGAAAAAATAGCCTGATGTTTTAGCTTGAAAGTTCACGTAGAGTTCCGTACAGTATCGTCCGTCTCCGTTGCACGCTGGCAGCGTAGGGCGTGCCCGGGCTTCGAGCCAGAGCTTCCGGGTTCGCAGCCCGGCGCGCTTTGCACTCTCCCTTTCCTATAACCCCGCTTTCCCAGAGTCTCGTATTTTTTGTCTGTTAACAACTGTGTCATTTATAGCTCATCTTTCAAACACACCTAAGGTGGAAGAACTTTCTTCTGTCCAGTCGATCAATGCTGCCAAAGATAGACAAAGCATTTTAAGTATCAGCCAGGCATTTTAAAAGAAGTACTATGTTTAATGAAGACTAGTTCGATAATGTTTATACCATCTGAGGCCACAGCCGTTTTAAGATTTGATAACACAAACATTGATGATCGTGTGAGCTACGATTCATCTCACTTCACACTTGCATCACAGAAGAACGTTCAAATATCCATGATGGGAAATTTATATTCATAGTGGAAGGAGCCAGTAGGCTTATATTTGACGTGACAGTGACAAGCAATTTGTTAAGGTTCTTTTTGTATCGGTTACATGCGATAAGGGAGGGAAAATTTCAGAAGTGCTTGGTGTATCAACAACTGAGATGTATTTTGGATGATGTTAAACTGTGACAAGCTGCGGAGACTTGAATTCCCGTGCGTCCCTGTCCCGGTCTCGCTACAGCACGGCGCTCGGAGCAGCGCGTGTGGCCGCACCGCTCAGTTGCAGCTGCTTGTTACAGGGCGAATGGGGTGGAATGGTCTTCTGGATTCAGCCTTCGGCATGGAGGTGTCGACTGTTCGGCTCGGTCGACGCCGCAGGACGCCTCTCGTCGTACCCCTACAGAGTCGTCTACTTGGTCTGTATTAGTGACAGCGACGGTTACCATCTAACATTAGTGTTATTTATGTACTACACGTGTTTAAGAAAGCCTGTATGTTGTGGAAACTGGCCACATATTTGCCATCGTGGTACTCTGAAATGCTATGCAAGTTATGCGAGTTATGCAGATCACAGCCAAGTGGATTTGTATTGTATCTGCACAAGGTACACAACGCATTCTCATAATGGCCCTGATATAAATCCCACGTGGGCTGGCTAGCCACTCATGTAATTTGTTCACGGAATTAATTTGTCAAAGTTCCATCCGAAAATGGTGATAGGGTAGGATTCTGATCAGTGTGACTATTTGACAGATAAATACCACCCGAAAAATTTATAAATACATTTACTTTCTCGAAATGGAACACAAAATTGATCATGAATTTGTGCAAGGAACAGTCATGCATGTTACGGTAAACCAGCCTTGTAAATAGTCCTCATCTAATAGCGGTGTTGGCAAGAAACTGGTAGAAACACTCGTTCATGGAATCTAGCGTTCTTCTATACTACGAGAATGGGGATCTAAGAGATCTACGCAGTTCCACGATATCACCTTAGGAGGAAATGTGGTTCTAGGGATGCAACAGCTGAGGAACCTCAATTCAAATTCTGATAAATCAACCTGAGCTACGTATATTACCGACACTACGATGCAAGGTGGCGTGCTGATGACAGCTGCTACCTGTGGTCGCTACATAACGATGGGCTCCTCCTTGGGGACCGATAAAAACGTTAGCTCCAAAAAACTCTAGGTATTTGTTCGGGTGCCCGGATAATTGAAACTGCGAATGAAACCGCCCTGCAGCAAGGGCCGAAAAATACGCGACCGACTCCTGCGGTAGCCAGGAACCAACCACCTCAAATTCCCTTGCGCCCTGCACCCATAAAGCGACTGCTCCGCAGTGCCAGAACTCGGCCAATCGTCGCCGATAAACGAAGTTTTCGCCAATTGTGGCCTTACAGTAAATTGGTCTAGAGTCTCACTACCGTACTCTGTCAACCAAGGCGCCAATACTACTCCTTTCCACCAGTTATCGATGGTGACTACAAACACATGCTGACGTGATGGTCAAGCAGGCTGTCACATCCTCCTCCAGCATGTAACTTTCTAGCGACAGGCGCCAACGGAGTATGATAATTTGGGAGCTACGCATGGCGCCATTCTGTCAGCTGTGCTGTGTTCGGCCAAAACTTCTTCGAAACGTCCCAGACAGTAGGAGAACCATGAGATGGGCTGGCCCATTCCTGGCCCAATCATGATGCTTTCGAGAGAAAAGTTCCCCAGTCGCTGTAAAAGTAGCGTGCGTCCGTCGCTCTCGCCCCTGAGGCCCGTTATCAAAACAGAAAGCCCCCAGCGATGAGCCGGACAAGACTCCCTCCGTAATTTCACACGCTGCGACATCGTCGCGAAAAGACAGTGACCCTTACACGTAATAAGTTTCCTTTAACTTACGTCTATGGTCACAAGCTTTTTGTTAACAGATAGCCGGTTTCGGTCTTTAATGACCATCATCAGATCTGTTTCTTAAAAACAAAGTCCTAATGTACTGCAGCCATAGTGGCATCCTCAGATGTTAGATACGGATGGTGTTGATTCCGTATTTAACATTTGATGATGCCACTTTGGCTGCAGTACGTTAGGACTTTGTTTTTATCAAACAGATCTGATGATGGTCATTAAAGACCGAAACCGGTAATCTGTTAAGAAAAAGCTTGTGACCATAGACGTAAATTAACGGAAACTTATCTCTCCGTAATTTCCAGTGACTTACCGTTCACTGCCATTGTGAGCAATTAGCCTCCTCAGAGACCAAAGTGAGTGAACGGAATTGGATACGAAACTTCCTGGCACATTAAAATTGTGTGCCAGACCGAGACTCGAACTCGGGACCTTTGCCTTTCGCGGGCAAGTGGTCTACCATCTGAGCTACCCAAGCACGACTCACGCCCCGTCCTCACAGCTTCACTTCTGCCAGTAACTCGTCTCCTACCGCTACGGTCGCAGGTTCGAATCCTGCTTCGGGCATAGATGTGTGTGATGTCCTTAGATTAGTTAGGTTTAAGTAGTTCTAAGTTCTAGGGGACTGATGACCACAGATGTTAAGTCCCATAGTGCTCAGAGCCATTTGAACCATTTTTCGTCTCCTACCTTCCAAACTTTATTGAAGCTGTGAGGTCAGGGCGTGAGTGGTGCTTGGGTAACTCAGATGGTAGAGCACTTGCCCGCGAAAGGCAAAGGTCCAGAGGTCGAGTCTCGGTCTGGCACACAGTTTTAATCTTCCATGAAGTTTCATATCAGCGCACACTCCGCTGCAGAGTGGAATTGGATATGTACTCATCCTAATGCCGATAACGTATAAGCCACTACATGACATTCGATTATGCGTGACAGTGTGATATGGTAGCGAAATGACATTATTTTGCTTGTATGCAAACTCAGAGTTTAGAAATGCAAGATAGCCTGGTTTGATGCCCCTAATACGTAAGTGTATTATGGGAGAGATGAGTGAAGTCGGGATAGCTTTTTGGAAGCTGTGAAGTGTCAAAGACTGCAGTAAAACATTATTATGGTTAAGTTATCTATTCACAATGTTTACAAGCCGTCGTTCTGCAGCAGCCTCCGCTGTTGCTAATTCAGCTGCTAGTTGGATTCTAGCTGACGGTCACCGAGTCAACGCAGTGTTTGCGCCTCCCAGGAGGTTGTGTCAGCGACAAAGGCGGCACGGCGGCTGCCGCTGAGCGAGATGGGGGCTGCCCAGCGCGAAGTGCTGATTGTACTGGGACCCACAACGAACTCTATGATGACCCTTGATGATCCACAGGCGATATACCTGGTATGGGTAGTCATTTGGGGGGTTAATTTTCTCCCTACCCCTTGTCGGTTCCCGCACCCAAAGGCGCCTGAATGTATGACAGACCCTGCTCCTGGCTTCCATGTTGAAGTCTGGTATTGCCAGCACTCAGCGACGTGGTGTTGTCGGAAGACAGCCAGTTTCTCCATCAGTAGGCAGTAGACGGCGAGCAGCATGAATTTCAGCCGATGAAGGCCATCATCTTGAGTACAGTTTCGGCTAGTTCATAGTCTGTGCTGAAGCATATGGCACAAAGATTAGGTACAATATCGTAATTATGGAATCGAATGCTATTACTGCGAATGCAAAGTTCGGTTCGTAATGACCGAATGTGTCCTCCTTATTCTCTTATAATCATTTAATAGACTGTGTCGTTCCGTCGCTATGTACTCTTTTGAAATAGATGCCGTCTCTGGCAACATCCCTTAGAAGCTGACACATCTACTTGTCTCACTTCTTCTGATTTCCATCCTCTTTGCCGTTGAATGTTTATTTCTTACTCAGAAGAAGTGTCGCCGACCTGACTCCGTTGCCACATAATGGCTCGCCTCCAGCTTCCGCCTCTGTCTCTGGCGTGACTTGTCTATGCTTCAGGCTATGTGCGAGAGTTTTAATAAAATTTTGTCTAATTTCTCCTCCCTACTATTCGGTGCCATAACAGTACGAAGAGATCAGTGAGCCTGCCGCCTTGCATTAGGTGTCCGAATTTGTTGGGAGCCGCTGAATGGCTTGGCTGATGTTTCCGTTAGGCCTCTATGGCAGGTTAATGTAATTAAATAGAGGTCAGTGGAATCTTAGTGCAAGAAACGTTGACTGGGTTGTATCTGCCCGAAGTTTCTGGGGAGTAACCCATTTGAAAACTACAATGAAGGACCAAAGATGGTTCAAATGGCTCTGAGCACTATGGGACTCAACTGCTGTGGTCATTAGTCCCCTAGAACTTAGAACTACTTAAACCTAACTAACCTAAGGACATCACACACATCCATGACCGAGGCAGGATTCAAACCTGCGACCGTAGCAGTCGCACGGTTCCGGACTGCGCGCCTAGAACCGCGAGACCACCGCGGAAGGACCAAAGAAACTGGTATAGTCCTGCGTATTAAAATACAGAAATATGTAAACATGCTAGGTCGTACGGTGAATATCAAATTTCCGACATCGGTGCGGCCGGGAAGAGATCCTGAAAGAACGGGACCGACGACGACTGAAGATAATTGTTCAATGTGACAGAAATCCATCTCTTCTGACAGTTGCAGCAGATTTCAACGCTGGGCCATCAACAAGTGTCAGCGTGTGAACCATTCAAAGAAATATGGGCTTTCGGACCAGAAGGCCCTTTCATGTACCCTTGATGACTACACGACACAAAGCTTTACTCCTCGCCTGGACCAGTCAAGACCGACATTGGACTGTTGATAACTGGAAAAAGGTCGCCTGGTCGGACGGGTCACGTTTCAGATTGTATGGAGAGGATGGACTTGTACGGATATGGAGACAAACTCATGAATCCATGGACCCTACATGTCAGCAGGGGACTGTTCAAGCTGGTGGGGGCTGTATAATCGTGTGGGGCGTGTGCAGCTGGAGTGATATGGGATCCCTCGTATGAGGGACTCGATGCGGCTCGGACAGGTGACACGTACGTGAGCATCCTTTCTGATCACCAGCATCCATTCATGTCCATCGTGCATTCCGACTGACTTGAGCAATTCCAGAAGGGCAATGAGACACCCCACTCATGCAGAATTGCTACAACGTGGCTCCAGGAACTCTATTTGAGTTTAAACATTTCCGCTGGCCATCAAACTCCCAAGAGATGAACATTATTGAGCATATCTGGGACGCCTTGCAACGTGCTGTTCAGAAGAGATCTCCGGTCCCCTCTTACTCTGCAGGATTCCCTCCAGCACTACTTCAGACATTAGTCGAGTCCAAGCCACGTCGTGCTGCGGCACTTCTCCGTACTCGCGAGGCCCTGCACGATATGAGGCAGGTGTACGAGTTTCTTTGGCTCCTCAGTGTAGAACTGTGTCGAATGGTAATATTCACACAAGTAATGAAATCTGTGCTGCTGGCAGAACTCGTTATTCCAGACATAGATAATACTTCGTTAGTTGAATGTATTGCAATATGCTGAGCAGTTAAAATATTTCATAGTTAAAAATGTGCATCCTCTTAAATCATTGCTGTTGTGTTTCTATCTGGGTCACCAAGTCATAAGGTCTTACTAGAGCCATCAATTACAATTAAGTGTTTTAAATCTTGTTATAAGCGTGTGAGAAATCATTATAACCTACATTCACTGGGATTTCGGGACTTGAATCGGTAGTGGAGACTTTAAAATAAATTCAAAGAAATTTGTTTCCTAGATGTTCAAATATTAATAAAGTCAATGCGTTTTAAAGTAATATCTAACATTCACTTCAACCTAGCCCCTACATTCTCTAGGACTGATACGATATTCTCGAACCTTATGGACCATATAAGAAAAATATGTTTTTTTACAGCGAACCCCATTTGCTAAGATTACTAAGAAATCACTTCACTGACGATGGAATCATCTTAGCTGACGGTAAGAATGCCACGATCACGTGACAAGTTACTCATCTAACTTGGCTCGAATACGGATGTTGGATAGCTTCGTTTTCGTATATATTCGTATACAGAATGCTCGAACGTAACCAGTTCTCTTTTAAGATCACTACACTGCTTAAAAGTTTTCTGATTTCAATTAATTATAGTTTTAACTACAACAAACTGTTAGAGTTAGTGGTGACGAGCAGTTTTGTAACAGGACATCTTTCCCCATTGTAGCATGCCAAATCTTTGATATGTTGTTATGTCAGTCAAACGTATCGTTATTTACATTGTTGTGTTCATGTTGTTGTTGTTGTTGTTGTTGTTGTCTTTAGTCCTGAGACTGGTTTGATGCAGCTCTCCATGCTACTCTATCCTGTGCAAGCTACTTCATCTCCCAACACCTACTGCAACCTACATCCTTCTGAATCTGTTTAGTGTATTCATCTCTTGGTCTCCCTCTACGATTTTTACCCTCCGCCCTGCCCTCAAATATTAAATTGGTGATCCCTGGATGCCTCAGAACATGTCCTACCAACCGATCCCTTCTTTTAGTTAAGTTGTGCCACAAACTTCTCTTCTCCCCAATCCTATTCAATACCTTCTCATTAGTTACACGATCTACCCATCTAATCTTCAGCATTCTTCTGTAGCACCACATTTCGAAAGCTTCTATTCTCTTCTTGTCCAAACAAGTTATAGTCCATGTTTCACTTCCATACATGGCTACACTCCATACAAATACTTTCAGAAGCGACTTCCTGACACTTAAATCAATACTCGATGTTAACAAATTTCTCTTCTTCAGAAACGCTTTCCTTGCCATTTCCAGTCTACATTTGATATCCTCTCTACTTCGACCATCATCAGTTATTTTGCTCCTCAAATAGCAAAACTCTTTTATTACTTTAAGTGTCTCATTTCCTAATCTAATTCCTTCAGCATCACCCGACTTAATTCGACCACACTCCATTATCCTCGTCTTGCTTTTGTTAATGTTCATCTTATACCCTCCTTTCATGACACTGTCCATTCTGTTGAACTGCTCTTCCAAGACCTTTGCTGTCTCTGGCAGAATTACAATGTCATCGGCGAACCTCAAAGATTTCATTTCTTCTAAATGGATTTTAATACCTACTCCGAATTTTTCTTTTGTTTCCTTCACTTCTTGCTCAATATACAGATCGACAACCCTGTCTCACTCCCTACCCAACCACTGCTTCCCTTTCGTGCACCTCGACTCTTATAACTGCCATCTGGTTTCTGTACAAATTGTAAATAGCCTTTAGCTCCCTGTATTTTACCCCTGCCACCTTCAGTGTTCATAACCCTTTGTATTTTAGAGTTGTCGAGTGCAAACGAACTAGAACGTACTCGACCCTTCCGGAAGCGAGACCAGCTGAACAACTTCTGCCTGTTGATCCCACACCACGAAACAGACTGCATAGTGCACACGACAAAAGGAAATACAGGAGTTATGGGGATAGGGACTGAGGCAAACGGGGCTGAGTGAGTGGTGCACATTAGAGGGCCGGGTTGGGTTGAGGAGGAGGTTGTCTCTTAATCTACGGGCTGTGAGATTTCAATGAAGCTCGCAGCACACATTGTAGTTCCTAGTATGACCGTGGTTTTCACTTTTTTGAGCACTTATATAAGATCTCTTTGTAGTGGTTCTGGAATCACTTGATTTAGGCTTTCTACAAGTGCTTGAAGAAACCGAATCTTGCAAGATATACAGCCACGTATAGGAGCGGAGTTACACAGCGGCGAGCCGGCTGACTGCGAGTAATAAGGCATATTTAGGAGCGGAACTACACAGCGACAAGGCCGTGGCCTAATAATACTGTGATTTTTTATTCTGCAATATTGCTAACAGGAATAGTTGTGACCCTGTGACTGTCATGTGAATTTTGAATCAGTGTGCAGGTTGGGACAAATAAAACTGACCACGTAGAGTTCTAGGATACAAAGAAACACAGCAGAGGAAAGGAAATGTAGAACCAACCTGCCTATGGTAGATCTTGGACACTGGTCAGCATGTTACTAAAGGTGGATCGAAGCTGGACAGCTGGAATTTCTGCAGTCTCATCCGCAATGCTCTGCTGTAGTTCTTGAAGACTATGTTACGATACACCTTATACTTGAGGTATCCCCACTATACTCTGGACCGGTCTGGAGCACTGGCGGGCGAACACGTGGTGTAAGCGTCACTCGGTGTAAGCCAACATTCACATCCAATCGTATTCACTTTTATTTC
This sequence comes from Schistocerca gregaria, assembly GCF_023897955.1. Taxonomy (NCBI): domain Eukaryota; kingdom Metazoa; phylum Arthropoda; class Insecta; order Orthoptera; family Acrididae; genus Schistocerca; species Schistocerca gregaria. The sequence goes on from NC_064927.1 coordinate 292,044,011, forward strand.
TTCTACCCTATATTTGGGTCACAACATGAGGCAGCATCTGAGTGGCCATACACGGGAGGAGAGACGGGCTGCTCATTCGGGCCTGCAGTCTCGTGCTGAAACGTCTCGTACCTTGAGTAAGGAAACTGGCTTGTTTGCAGCAAAACGGATAGCCGGAGCACCAAGAATACCAGGACACCTACAACCTTTGTGTCTTTCCGTGCTGTTCAGGAGAGAGAGGTTCACCAACGGCGTTGAGCCCAGCCACGTCTTTAGACGAATCTTATATAAACTATTACGAAGGATGTATCCGTGTGTGTAGGCTCACAAGAACGAAAGTTGCCAGACTTTATTCATCATCGTCATACTGGTCCAGCAACTGGCGTGATGAAATGAGGTTCTGGGTACACGACACGATTACCTCTTGTTCGCGCAGCCGGTAACTCGGACAGCTGCCGTTACATTTCCAACGAATTGAGCCTGCATCTGCGTAGTCCTCCCGATGTTATCTTTTAACAAGAGAGGGCAAAACGGTATTTAGCCTTTGCTGTCGGGTCCTAGATTGATACAGACGGCGTTCGATTGCAGCGCTGTCAGCAACTTTTCCATGTACCTCAGCCACTGAAAACAACTGCTTACTCGGTGCCGACATTGGCATGTCCTCACTTGCCAGCCACTAAGACTGAAGAACTTGGGCACAGAGATGGAGAAAAATGAAATGTCATATCCAAGCATGGTTAGCTGCAGCTATGATGTGTACTAAATTTCACGATCTGCATATCCCCCACTTACTTAGAAACGTAGCGATGTATTGTTCCTAAAGAAAGACACATTCATAAGATTTGACGACACGGAAAAATTCCTAGACAATGTAATATGGTGCAAGATATTTGAAATTACGAAAAGAAAGAAGTGCGCTATAGTCGGGTGATACACATCATCCAAGAGGGCGAAGCAAGAGTCAAAGACCGTGAACCAAGTGCTCGTATTAAAAAGGGTGCAAGGCAGGAGTGTAATCTTTCGTTCCTACTGTTCAGAGATGGAAATAAAATAAAGGTTCAAGAGTGTGATTAAAATTTGGGGTGAAAGATTATCAATGATAACATTCGCTGATAACACTACTCCCCTCAGTGAAAGTAAAGAAGATTTACAGAACAAAATGGAATGAACAGTGTAATGAGTACAGAATGTGGATTGATAGTAAATCGAAGAAAGAAGAAGTAATGGGAAGTGCCAGAAATGAGAACAATGAGAAAGTTATCATCATAACTAGGGCTCACAAAAGAGACAAAGTTAAGGAATTCTGTTACCCAGACAGCGAAATATCCCAACCCGGACGGAGCAAGGAGGACATAACAAAGCAGAGTAGCACAGGCAGAAGAGGCACTCCTGGCGAAGAGAAGTCGACTAGAATCAAACATACTCCCTCATCTGAGGAAGAAATTTCTGAGAACTTACGCTTGGAGCACAGCGTTGTACGGCAGTGAGACTTGGACTGTGGGAAAGCGGAAGAAAAGACTCGAAGAATTTGAGATGTCGTGCTACAGAAGAATGTAGAAAATCAGGTGGAGTAATACGGTAAGGAACGAGCAGGTCCTCTGCAGAATCGGCGAAGAAAGTAACATATGGAAAACACTGACAATAAGAAGAGACAGGATAATAGGACATCTGTTCATACATGAGGGAGAAACGTCCATGGTACTAGAAGGAGCTGTAGAAGGTAAAAACTGTAGAAGAAGACAGAGATTGCCTAACATACCCAGTAAATAATTAATAACGTATGTTGGCAGTGCTACTCTGAGATTAGAGAGAGAGAGATCCGTGGCGGTGGCGGACCGCATCAAACCAGACAGAAGACTGAGGACTCAAAAAAGTTCCAGCTGCACACTACGCAATATTTATTTCGATTCTGAATGTTCCAAGATGTGTTTCATTTGACATGTAAGTGTAAACACTGGCAGAAATGCGCACCGTTACTAAATCTTGTAGATTTCAGCAACTGACAACCATCAAAGGAATGCTACATGTGAAGACATGCTGAATTCAACATCGTGCATTTTAGCTGCACACATTTTTACTTGTGACTAATCTGTTTGTAAATAGATTTTTAACAAACCTGTGTCGAATGTGCAATACACTCTCCAATTAAATGTTAAGGTTAAGATTAGGTATACTTACTGTGTACTCAACTAATGAAAGAAAAGATTGTAAGATTTTACCACTTAACTTTACTGATACTTACGCCCGGCAAGAGGGTGAATAGAGCACTTATTTGGCGGAGCGGACACAAGAAACAATCATGAAAATATGTGGGACGCGAACCTATACTGAACTCTGATTATTCAACAGCGCGCGACTCAAAGCCTTGTTAATATAGGATTGCACGAAGCGCTTTTAGAATTAGTTGAAACAGAGGTCTACGTGAAGCTTTCATACTGCCAAAAAACGTAAACCTAATCTCAGGGATTGTATTCCGTGTTATCACATTAAAATATTGCAAAAGGATATTTTTACTGTGGTGAAATTTAATTAAATGAACCTTGTACTGAAAGAAAGTATTTCCCTTTGCGTTAACGTAATACTCTTCGTCTTGCCGAGAAGCGGCCAATATGTGAACTTAAAGGAATGTTCATAGTTTTTATTGTCACACAACATAAAATAGTATATTCGCTTTCTTTTCCTTGATAATTATGGTGCAAGTCTTTTAAAATGTCCGTTGATGACGGAACGCAATGAAATTTATAATTCAATTTTTCCTACTCAAGGTGTCTGCCAAGAATGGTCGATTGTTACAAATAATATTTATTTCTTCAAGAAGGTCGCTCGGCATATGAATGAAAAAATACACAATCAGCATAAATTATCATACATAATTTAAAATTTAAAACTTACAATGCGTAATGGCCGCCATAAAGTGTGTTAACTTCGAGACCAGAACAAATAGTCAGTAATGACGCTGGCCTCTTTCGTCATCGAGTAAAAGAATAATTAGTACAGAGATCCTATACAGTTATCTTATAGGGTCTGTAAATTACCATTACGAGAGATAACAGACGCGCATTTGCAGCGATTTTTACTATTTTCATTTTACTTCGTTTTGTATCTGCTTTTCGGCGCAAGTTTTAATATTTTGTACAGTATATCGGTACATTGGCATGAGTAACGAACGCGTAATGGAACATGACGTCCAACCAAAACAGTTTTTGAAGAAATCAAGATGACAGACAGTCTTACCTGTGGAAACCGGCCAAGAAAAATAGCTTTGAACGCAATCTTGGACATAAAAAAGTCTCCTTATGAGAAATTGCAATCGAATTAAATAAACTGCTGCACCCTGAAAACTGCATTATGGAGTGCGATGGAGGGTGTGTACTATTGTCAGTTCCCTCCTTTCTTTTTACAGTCAGGCGGTCGCGAAAGCTCCGTGAGGAGAATGCTCGTCACCAAGCCTCCTTGAGAGCTCGAATCTCTCCAATTTTATCTTGATGGCCTTTCCGCAAGAGGAGCACACGTTCTCTTAGTTTTGATTGCAAGCACACTGTGATGCAGGACGCCTCTGTTGTATCATCTCCACTGTAGTTGTCTGATAACTTTCGTGACTTTCTCGAGCTTTTCGTTACACTTGTTTATGTTGATGTTCAACTGCCGATCACTGCAATGCGTTGATCCTTTGCGGGTCTTCCCCGCACCTAGCTTCAGTTTTCTAGTTTTGCAGCAGCTCTAGATACAGCTATCACTTTTGTGATTGTTGTCACGATTGCAACAGTTAAATGGACTTTGAGGATTTGCCTCACTGGAAATACCTGATATTCTTTCTGATGGAAGATCATGACAAAAACAAAGCGACAGCAGAGCTAATTGTGGCTCCAGAAACACAACAATGAAATTAGAGTATCGGGTGATAGAAGGCAGAAGGACAGGTTGCCTGGAGGGTAAGGGCCTATGCAGCCCTTTATGGGCAGAAGGTGAGTAGGCGAGCAGGGATTATGGCGAGCTATACATTTTCACAGCTCATTTTCAATAAAAGATTATTAAAGCAATTATGCTGGTCGGCTTTATTTTCTCCAAACTAAGAACGCAATATGTGAACAAACTATAATATGTAACACTGATGATGTCATAAACTTCATTTAATATTAATAAATTCTATGCTACTGAAACCATTCTGAGATTCAACATTAACTTTATAAGATTTAAAATAAAACATAAGGAGTACAATATTACATCACTGCCTTACAAAATGAGAATTAGTCTTCCATGATTGCAACATAACCTCATGCAGACGATTAGCTTCATTCCAGACGTTATAAAATACCACCCGACACTTGGAGATCTGCAGTATCGTATCAGCCTGTGCCCTCGATCACGCTGGCTTGCCGGTTTGCTGTCCAATAGAAATCGAGCGGTAGGCTTTCCACAGAAGCAGCGGTACTTCGGCCAAGGCGGCGATAACACACATCGCCCAGTTGCCTCCTTCCGCAGCGCCACCAGGAATTTCAAATTGAATCGTGACGCGCCCTTCAATGAAGAAATTAAATGGTTCCGTGACCATCAGGGCACAAAGACAAAAAATTTCGGTGAGGAAGGAGAAAGCTACGAAGCCAGCTCTGCAAATTTGTGTTTGCTTTTGCTTTCTGCCCTTGCCCCTTGATAGTCTTAATTATCTTGCTGGAATATTAGGCCCATTAATAGCTTGTGTCCTTGGACATTTTTTTACCGAACATTTGCAGTCCGTGTTTCAACTACGTAAATTTTATTTCCGATGTCAGCTCCACATCTTCTTTGCTAATCCAATATTTTTTTTCTTTTGCGTTGCATCTAATTTCTCATTTTCCTTGTTACTTTGTTCACATATTTTTCCTCTGTCATCACATATGTTGTTTGCAGAAACACTGAAAATACGTCAGATATGTTTTATGGGTACTAGCCTCCGTCGAAGGTATTATTGTACATATAAAATGATCAGAGGTTTAGTTTAAGTGTAAGTTTTGCTACACATGTCTGTAACAGAGAATCCAAGTGTTTTGCAGTCCAATAAGTTGGAGAGTCAGCAGTGCTAACAACAGATTTTAATGGAATATCAGGTTTTTCAATTTTTAGTAAGCCATACTATGTTGGTAACAAAGCTTTTTATTTGATGAGACACTTGTTGTTAATGGGAGAAGTTGAAAGAGGCTTTTATTACCTTGTCCGTCACCCTAATGACGTAATCCGTGGTCTCTTTCTTAACTTCTCTTTCTCTTCCTGCTTTTTACAGGTATCAAATTTTTCTGCTGTAGACTTCTTTCCTCACTACCACTCTATCATTGCCCTTTCCGGCTGGAAGAATTTAAGTTTATCAGAATTTAAATCTCGAAGACCTTTCATCTCACCATTCCTTAAGTTTCTTCTAGGTGATCTGCTTCTAAGCAGTATTCTGGCTGATTCCTTGCGTATTTGATCTGCAGCTGGTTTAGGCAAAGGGGGATTACACCTACGATACTAGCCGCAATGTCGTCTGTTGATATTCTAGAATGCGCAGTTGTAAGGTTTCTCCTATTGACACAGCACACCTATTTCATTCTTAGACTGAACTCACTTCTCGTATCTATTAATAACAATGTGACCCATATCTACAGCAAAGAAAAAAAATTTAAATGTGTGGATAGAAGTTTTGGACGGAAGTCCCCTTTCAGAGAGTTCTTCGTCCACTTGGTATCAGGTATTTGTATTTCACGCCACTTTGGCGACTCGTGAGTCGCTGATGACGAAATGATGATGAGGACAACAGACACACACACACACACACACACACACACACACACACACACACACACACACACACGAGTGGAGAAAATCCCTTACCCGGCTGGGAATCAAACTTGGACCCCGTGATCAAGTCAACAACGCTAACCACATAACAACGAGCTCCTGACGAAGCTAAGAAAGTGATTCTCTTCTTAGGTAAACTGTCGAATTTCTCCCTCTTTTACCAACTGATGCCGTAGAATCTACTTTCATGGTTTGGTACCATAAACAATCGATCTTTTCCCAAGTATCACAAACACATTGATGAGATAAATACCTCGGACTACGGCCTGATACAGTAGCCATAAAAAATTCACCACGGATGCAAATACCAGTCGTGAAAACCTGCATTGTATGATCTTAAACAGGGTTTTATAGTCGTGCAAGCGTATCTTTAAAAGTATATGTTTAGAATTCCATCATCTGTAGACTTTGATACTGTCTATGCTACCTCTACAGACCCTAAGTCCTCTTGTAACTGTGCCACAGAGCTTACAGAACATCTGTATTGAGACTGGTTAAAATATTGGGTTCCTTTCCGTAACGCGAGTTCAGTGTCATGAGGTTTCTTGGTTCAACCGTATCCAAATGAGCATCTATTACATCTCTAGTGACCTCTGTGTTAAAGAAAGGATAAACTTTAAATCACCGTACTTTTCTGGTGAAGCCATCAGTAAGACCTCCAGGCACAACTAAAAGGTATCTTGTCCATTTTTCTCTCTTTTTGCCAACTTGTAAATCTGTACGCTATGCGTGCAAAGATTCATGATGTGTTACCTCCTTGCTATGCTACTTGGCAAATATTTTGTTGGCGTTCGTGTGTACCGACTTCTTTGAAGTGTAAGTGGCACTAGTATTATTTCTGGTGGCACGTTTCCTGCTGCGACCGAATGATCAAGCTACGTGCTTTGCCATTCGTCTTCTGGGCCTGGTTGAATTCCCATTGCCCTACGAACAGAAGTACAAACTGTGAACGAATTTCAAGTATCGCGAACAAAGGTGATTTATTGTTAACAAAGAAAATAAATTTCCTAGATCAGTCTGCGTTAATTGGGCATATTTTGTGAATAATGCAGTCTGTATCTTTGATAGCCTGATTGTGTATAATAAACTCCCATTCTTATCCTTCTTTAGTCGCAACTACATGCGCTATGATGGCAGCAATCGAAACGACGTTATAAATTTAGAAACTGTTATCTGTCTTAGTGTAATTGTTTTCAATCGGTCAGACATACAATAATGTCTATTCACCCAGTTTTTCTGTTTTTTGTTTTTTTTGTTTTTTTAATTTGTTTTATCGAACGAGGAGACGCCACATGTATGATAACTTGAGAATGATCAGGTGCAAAATTATCAACTTGAGAACGATCAGGGGCACTCACAGCAAGAGAGGAAGAATTCCAGACCTCAAGGTCTCTTTTTACTGACGGTGTATGATGCACGACGGGGTTATACCGGCGCTTCACGTAAATTTGTTATTTTTTATTCTCCATGCTGGATTCTTTATGGGTTCTAATTTTAATTAGTATTGTGAAGCCAGGACAGCATTTTGAAAAGGAGAACAGTAATAGGGTTATAAATTTGAAGAAACGACTAGTAAATTGTTTTGTATGCAGTGTCCTTCTGTATGATGCGGAAAATTGAACAATAAAGAAAACTAAGACAAGGCTGGACGTGGCAGAGCACGGGAAAAAGTAAGTTAGATACACAGAATGGAAAATGAGGATGTACTGAGGTGAGTGGGAGAGCTAAGCAATTAGCTATGCAGTTACTGAAAATAAAAAGTGGGATAAGAAAATAGACAGGACATACATTAAGAGAGAAGGAGGAGCTTATAAAAACCATTTTAAAAGAGTGTAGAATAGGAGAGGCGAGGGAGGAAGAGAATACAGATCCTGGACAATGTTATGGAATGTAGGACATACTGCAGCACTGCTGCTTTAAGCAGGAAGCGATGAACTATCAGAAATGGAGACGCTAAAGGCCTTCTAACATAGGAGACAACTGAGGTGTGTATCTCCAATATTCTGTAGTAGATCTGTGCTACGTAACATAATTCAATCTTTTGTTCCGTTACTACCACACCGATCGCAGATTTGGTTTAGTGACAAAAAACGCACATAACGGAAATATGGTTCAGTCTTTAGCAATCACAAATTGAAAATCAGAACCCTGTTTCTATAATTATATATCTGAAAGTAAATATGTACAAAATTGAGCTTCATCCACAAGATAAATAGGGCAACAGTTGTTTTTTCTTGTGCACTGGGTAGTTTGGTTTTCTCTAACCTGATGCGCCTCACATAGTCTCCGACTACCTCCCCCCCCCCCCCCCCCCCCCTTATTTACTACTTATTCTCTCCACCATCTTCCCAGCTGTTCATGTGCTTCAGCTCATCCTCCTATCCTTGAGATGAGAAAAATATTGAGAAGTACACCGTATAAGGCAATATACTTCGCAAACCTGCAATAACTTTGCATGTAGAGTCTGTAGTACACCATCTCACAAAAAAAAGAAGAAGAAGAAGAAGTGGGGTACCCGGAAAAAGAGTCAGTGACAAACTGGATTTTTAGGAGGTGAAAGGGTGTGTGATGTTATTTCAGCAATTACATAATCGACTCAAATTTACAAAGAACTTGGCAGTGAGAGCCCGTTTATCAGGCCTGCAGCTGCTGTAATTGGTCCTCTTTATCCTGAATACTGCCAATGGGGCGGAGTTGACATCTGAGCAGACCCCACAAACACTCTACCGGAAACAGGCCTGGAGGTTTCGTTGGCCGCGGGAGTTCCTCAACGTGAAGCATACACTTCAGAGAGGCACATCCAATATATGAGCGAGTATTATTCTGTTGAAAAATTGCACCATGATACTGTTGCTTTACAGGTTGATGAAGCAGAATTTCCGTGACGTACCATTGTGCCGTCAGAGCTCCCTTGATCACAACCAGTTGTGACCTTAAGTCATAACCGATTCTTCCCCACAGCATTACGCCAGAAATAACACCACTGTGCCTTTGTGAAATGCTGGAAGAATAGGACTTCTGTCCAGGTCGCCTCCACATTCGCCGACGACTGTCATCTGGCGCTAAACCACGATTCGTCGCTGAACACAACGAGACACCATCCAACAGTAGGACATACTTCCCAGTCACTTGCTACTACTCCAAATGCAGATTTTTTTGTATTGGAATGTTAACTGCAACTTACACACGGGACGGAAGTCTGGCTACAGTTAGTCCCTAGTCTCCGAGAATTGCTGAGGGATGAAAATGAACGTTGTAAAGAATCCATTACATATTCTCGGATCGCAGCAGCAGTTGTGAAGGGGTTACGATGTAATTGATGTAGAATACGGTGCAGATGTGGCTGACCGAAACCTTAACCACGATGACGCCCGCAGTACAACATCCGAATGCTCCACAAATTTTGGTATTGCGGGATTCGACCAGCTAGGCAAATGGAGACCCACAATAAGGCTCCTTTCGGATTCCATCAGGTACTGACAACGTTGTCTCAGACTGATGCGCGGAATTTCCGTGTCGTACATAGTGTACTGAACATTTGACGTCGTTCATGCCCTTATATACTATACTAGGCGTCATAACAACACCAAACACGAACAACACTAGTGCATTTTGGTGACGGTTCTGTCTATCGCAGAGGATTGCAACTCAAATCATTTACAAGCCCGACGACTGCGTGTACGAGTACGAAGTTAAACTTACTTGCCACCATGTGATCCGGGAGCGTCACTTTTTTTTTCAGGCACGGTAACTGCAGAGTGAACCGCCAGTCTTACTTGCAAACCGTGGCGAGGGAAGTGTATACTCCAGAAACACCTGCATTCAGTCTAGGCGCGCTGTTACATAAGGGGACGTATCGGCTGGGAGGCAGAGCAGTCACCGGTCGTTAGCGAACATTACGCTGCACTTGCTGGCGGCTCTCCACATAACACCGCCTACAAGTAGGGGCGCAGGCATGCGACCGGCGAGAAAGCGTGGGTGTGGCGGGAGCCGAATGGACGGAGGCTGCGGCCGTTCCGTCTAAGAGACCGGTTGAACTGCGCCACTGGCCCGTGTTCCTGGTACCGTCCTCCATTAGGAGCAAGCCACCACAGTGTTCCCCACTATTCTCAATAATTTTACCTGTTGGGTATAACTTATCGTGGCATAGTTAGGACGTCGTCCTAGCTGGCAGCATTTCCGTTTATGTTTTTCCGAGCCTTGATGTTTTATCAGGTGTACTCTTGTTGTTCTTGTGGTCTTCAGTCCTGAGACTGGTTTGATGCGGCTCTCCATGCTACTCTATCCTGTGCAGGCTTCTTCATCTCCTACTGCAACCTACATTCTTCTCAATCTGTTTAGTGTATTCATCTCTTGGCCCCCCTCTACGATTTTTACCCTCCGCGCTGCCCTCCAATACTAAATTGGTGATCCCTTGATGCCTCAGAACATGTCCTACCAACCGATCCCTTCTTCTGGTCAAGTTGTGCCACAAACTTCTCTTCTCCCCAATCCTATTCAATACTTCCTCGTTAGTTATGTGATCTACCCATCTAATCTTCAGCATTCTTCTGTAGCACCACATATCGAAAGATTCTATTCTCTTCTTAACCAAACTGTTTATCATCCATGTTTCACTTCCATACATGGCTACACTCCATACAAATACTTTCAGAAACGGCTTCCTGACACTTAAATCTATACTTGATGTTAACAAATTTCTCTTCTTCAGAAACGCTTTCCTTGCCATTGCCAGTCTATATTTTATATGCTCTCTACTTTGACCATCATCCTGTTGTACTGCTAGCTGGCAGCATTTTTGTTTATGTTTTTCCGACTCCTGTGATTTATGAGTCCTGATGTTTTATCAGGTGTACTCTTGTTGTTGTTGTAGTCTTCAGTCCTGAGACTGGTTTGATGCGGCTCTCCATGCTACTCTATCCTGCGCAAGCTTCTTCATCTCCTAGTACCTACTGCAACCTACATCCTTTTGAATCTGCTTAGTGTGTTCATCTCTTGGTCTCCCTCTACGATTTTTACCCTCCACGCTGCCCTCCAGTACTAAATTGGTGATCTCTTGATGTCTCATAATATGTTCTACCAACCGATCCCTTCTTCTAGTCAAGTTGTGCCACAAACTTCTCTTCTCCCCAATTCTATTCAATACCTCCTCATTAGTTATGTGGTCTGCCCATCTAATCTTCAGGATCGTTCTGTAGCACCACATTTCGAAAGCTTCTATTCTCTTTTTGTCTAAACTATTTATCGCCCACGTTTCACTTCCATACATGGTGTACTCTTATTCAATAATATTTTAGCCATTTGACCCACTCATAAAATTGCAGAACTACACTACTGGCTGTTATAATTGAAATGCCAGGAAGGCCGCTGGCAGGACCCGTCAGATTGGTATGAAGTGTACTGCTCTCATATGCAAATGATTTGTACCTCAATGCAGCCCCTACAAAGTAGGTAGGAGCAATTCATCTACATTCTACACGTCCTCAAGAGTTCAGTGGCACCAGGTTGTAATATGTGTATACTGAGGTGTTGTCGTGTTAGTGATTCATTCGTGACGTTCTCGGCGGTCTGATGGCGCATCGGTGTCCTCTGTTTTGACTATGATGGTAGTAATTGTGATGAGTTCGTAGGTGAATAGTGTGTACAACCCTGCCCCACCGATGAGTACATACACCTCATGAACCATTTCAAAAAGGTCGCATTATAGGCTCTCGGGAACCCGGATGGTCGTTTCGACGGGTGGCTGCACATGTTGAGCACAACGTATCGGGTGATGTCTTGCTACTTTAAGCAGGGGCCCGTGGAACATTCTCACACCTGCAGACCTGGTTCTAGATGTCCACATAGTACAGACGTTCATCAAGATCGATGCACTGTGAGATCAGCAGTGACCGACCGAACATCATCCAGGGAAGAAATTTAGGCACATGATGCACCTGATGTTCACCAAGAACCATTAGAAACTGTCTGCTTACAGCAGGACAAAGATGACGCCTGCTTCTGTCCATGCTATCACTAGCATCACTTCTGTGATATCGTGGAGGGTGGAATGATAATGTTGTCTTCAATGATATGAGTCGGTTGTGCCTACAAGTGAGTGATGTATGTTCAAAGTGTACGCAGTAGACCTGGTGAGCGGCCATTCCAGAGCGTATTTGCCACACCGTATGAAGGCGCCACAGTGTGCCTCATGGTGCGTAGGCGTTCAGTTACAACATCTGGTGTTTCTACACTGTAAAGTAACCCGTGCCGCTACATTGCATAGAGCGTTAACCCCGTGCTACTGCCACTTCTTCGACAAGAAGCTGATGTGCTTTTTCAGCAGGACAGTGCCAAATGCAGCTGCTGCGACCCAGCGTGAAGATCAGCAGATAAAGACCAGCAGATCTCCCGTCAATCGAACACGTATGGGATATGGTCAAGTGGAACTTACTCATTCTCCAGTGCCTGCAAGAACGACTACCGAACAAAAGGTGCAAGGTGCCTGACCCATTTTATCGCAAGATGCCATTTGGCAGCTTTCATACTAGAATACAGGCCTGCGTTCTCACCAGCGTTGAATGTACTGTACACTGATGCGACTGTTCAGGTACTCCTTACTGTTGCATACGTTTTTCATTTGGTTTGCATCTGTTATTATATATGATGAACTGCATGCCTCAACACTTGTTAGTAAAATGGCCTTGCTCCTGAATGTGCTCCATTTTTTTCGGAATTGGATATATGTGGCTCAGGTTCTAGTGGAGGTCTGGTGCACCTGAGCGCCTAGGTGGCACCTAGATATGGTATCTCGTCAGTTAGCCTATCGTCTCAGTAAGTGACAGTTGAGTGCATGTACTGCAAGCAGAACTATGCTTGCTGTTGTGACTATGATCTGACCACGCATTTCGGAATTTGAGCTTGTCGCAGTCGCTACAACGGACAAATGTCAAGTTCTGTCACAAGTTAGGAAAAACCACCAACGAAACGTTTAAAATGATACAGAAAGTTTACGGTGACGACTCAACGACTCTCATCGTTGAGTTTAGGTGGCAGAGACGTATTTAGCAAGGGAGAGACAGTGTGGAGGGTTATGCGCATAGTGGTCGGCAACAAACGGTTGTAAGTGAACAAAAAAGTGAAGAGGTTGCAGTGTTGGAGCGTACCAGTCGCTACGAAACGGTAAATGATCTCACGGAAACCGCAGCGCTGAGGCAAGATACGTGCTACAAAATTCTGACTGCTGACTTGAACATGTCACCTGTTATCCAGGAAGCTGTGACATGCGTACTGACGTAAGATCAACGTGATGATCGCATGACAGTTTGTGGGGACCTGATCAGTAGTGTGGACGTTGATCCGTCATTTCTCAACCGGATCGTAACTGGAGACGGAACATGATGTTTCCTGTACTATCCGCAAATGAAGCGACAATTCGCCACGAGGAAAACGATAATATCGCCACCACAGGAAAAACGGCGGTAAGGCAGATAAAAGTTAGTGTTTCTTTTTATTCAACTGGTGTTGTTCACATGGAACTCATCCGAGATGTTGCAGCAGTAAACCACACCCGATAAAAGACATCCTTACCCCTTTGCGCATTTCAGTTCTTCGTAAACGTCCTCAGCTTTGGCAAGGGCGAACTTGGCTGCTGGTATCGACAACGCCCCAGAACTTCGCTCTCTCCTTGTCCAGGAGGAAGTTGCAAGGCAACAGGTCACCGTTTTGCCACACCCTCCGAGCTCACCTGCTCTCGCACCATGACATTTCTCTCTCTCTCTTTCCTTGTATGAAAGTACTACTGCTTAGCCGTACATTTTATTCGGCCTAAGAGGTCACGACTGGCGGAACGGAAGCCATACGAGACCTTCGTGCCAGTATCAGTGAAGCTTCTAGCAGCTATACGGATATTGTCAGACATACATAGAGGCCAATCTCGAACAATTTGAGAAGGAATATCGACCTGTTTAAGAGTACGCCGTTGCCTACAGACCAAAAGCCAATTATAAACTTGAAAAAAAAGCCGTATTACATAGCATCTTGTGAAACATTCAGCGTCCCTACTCTTCAGGCAAAACTTAATTACTGCAAACAGTATAAAGAAAGCTAAAGCACTGGGTTTCGCATTCATAAATAATATTTGAATGTTCGTTGCTTATGAGAAGATAGTGTAATATTTCATCTACCACCACGTATCGGAATTCGATAGCGTTAGTGTCGTAGACTATCGAAATTGCGGTTAATGGATCCGCGATATTGGTGCTCACATTGATTGTAGTCCCAAGCCATTCGAATATGGAACCGGTGCTTTCAGCAGAGAATTAGCCCCACGCAGCTACCGCACGATATAGACATATTGTCCGCCCGGCCGTTACATATCTATAATCATGAGATAGGCTAGCTTACACCAAGACAATATCCAAACTCATAGTGTGAATCCCCTGGAGACTACAGACCATCAGCAAAACGACTAAAACAGCGTACAGCATCACGATGGCTATAAACGTGTGTAGAGGCTTCGAGGAGAACGAACAATTCCAGACTACATTCCTCGTTAACTGTCCACAGCTCCTAATGTATTGGTATGGAGTACCGTTGGGTACAAAACGCGAAACAGTTCGCATAGGTGATAATTGTGACACCTTCTACTACATTTCTGTTATGTTAACGCCGGTGCCTGTGCCCTAAAGCCGAGATCACCGTGACATTATCTTCTAAGGACATAGTGTGAGGTAACGTAATGCCCGTGCTTTCCTGATCTATTTCAGTAGAGAGTGTTATAATTTTGCCGCTGCCAGCTAATTCTGCAGCTCTCTCCTACCAAAAACATGTGATCATGGGATGTCGCCACTACTCATCACCCATTACAACCAGCTCCGCTACAGAGTTGAAGCAGCATAAAATGACGTAGCTATAAATGTAATAAAAGGTAAGACGCGAGGACCAGCAGGTTTGCAGCCGATGTTTCTGCAGGAGGTGTCAGCTCTGTGAACTAAACCTCACTCCCTGCGTACGCTCAAATCGCCACTTTGATGAGAATCAGTGTAACATAGGCGGGGTCATTGTAAGAAGATATTTCTAAAAATATGATATCCTTACAGGGTTTGTGAGTGCATCCACGAATATGCTTAGCACCTCACGAAAGACTTCCACACATGAAATGGGACACTATCGAGCTTGGGCTTACATTTACCAGGCACTAACAAACTACGAACAGTGTTTCCTCCAGTGGATTAAAACTAAAAGTAATTTGTCCAAGATAGATTGTACCTCATAAATAATACATATTACACAAACAAGTTTTCTTAGAGAACACGAAGATAGCGCCAATGAAAAATAGCAACCAGAACACATCTTTAAAGTAATATTCTGAGAATGGAGCGTAATTTGCATGTAAATGGACTTGCTAGCTTGCAAGACAGGAAACTGAGCCAGACCAGGATGGAATATACACAACGAGCTAACGGCTGTGGCTGGTGCACTGACTGGATTGTGGTTCTTAGATGGTTACCCATGCCTGTTTATGCAAATACTGGACTGTTCCTCAATTTACGCCTCAGCGTATATGATACAAAAACAGTTAAAAGAAAAGTCTACGAAATATTTAGATTGTACTTTCCAATAGTCTTGATCACGATGAATTTCAAAACGATTCAAATGGCTCTGAGCACTATGGGACTTAACATCTGAGGTCATCACTCCCCTAGACTAAGGACTACTCTAACCTAACTAACCTAAAGACATCACACACATCCATGCCTGAGGCAAGATTCGTACCTGCGACCGTAGAAGCACCGCGGTTCCGGACTGAAGCGCCTAGAACCGCTCGGTCACAACGGCCGGCTCACGGTGAATTTAATCGCAACTTGGTGATGGTAGGTTTTAGTTTACTGGCAGTAGTCCTCATATTTTTAAAAATAAACAAAACATTCGCCTTTCAGTAATCTAACAACATTTTTAAAAAACGTACATTTCTATAAAGGTACAAACAAAAAATAGTAAAAACCTATCATGCGTATACCACAGTTGGTACCTAATTGTAGTGTTGACCACAACAACATTGTTACCTTATCAATGTCAAAAAGTTAGCCACAGAAACACAATGCATGACATCGGCAGCAGCCTAATGACCGGAAGCGCCTGGCTGCGTTCACCAGTTATAACTCACAGGTGGCACACAAGAACGCACAGTTACAGCATTGTAACTTTTAACAAATTAATGGTAATTCCAATGTAATTATGAAATTCACAAAAACTACATAAGAACAGAAATCAATAATCGGACGGTGGCTATTAAAAGTAAGAGTGAAACCAAGAAATATATAGATAAAACATTACATTTTCTGAATGACAACAACATCATCAAATCTACCAGTGATACAACAGCAAGATACCAGAAAAACATTCAACAAACACTGAAAACATCAAAAATACATTCTCAGAAGGTCAAATAAAAAGAATTACAGACGAATCCAAAGAGGCCCACTCTAATTTGCCTACCATTAGTGCACATATGAAATCTTTCACTTAGACCTGTCATTAACTAACTGCTTACACTACGCTTGTCATCCACATTCTAGAGTACTGATGTGCGGTGTGGGATCCGCATCAGGTGGGACTGACGGATGACATTGAAAAAGTACAAAGAAGGGCAACTCGTTTTTATTATCGCGAAATAGGAGAGATAGTGTCACAGACATGATACGTGGACTGGAGTGGCAATCATTAAAACAAAGGCGTTTTTCGTTGCGACGGGATCTTCTCATAAAATTTCAATCATCAGTTTTCTCCTTCGATTGCGAAAACATTCCGCTGGCAGCCACCTACATAGGGAGAAATGATCATCACGATAAAATAAGAGAAATCAGGGCTCGCAGGGAAAAATTTAAGTGCTCGTTTTTCCCGCGTGCCGTTCGAGAGTGGAACGGTAGAGAGACAGCATGTAGATGGTTCATTGAACCCTCTGCCAGGCACTTTATTGTGAATAGCAGAGTAATCACGTAGATGTAGATGTATATGTTGATGACCACATAATTATAAACAGAAGATAATTTACAAAGAGCAAGCCAAAACGCGATCTTTCACAACTTAACTACATCTGCAAAGAAGACAAAGGAAAGAATTCTTCAAAGGAAAGAATCCATTCAAACAGAAAATAATAAAAAAATGAGAGAACCTTAGAACAAGTATCCAACTTCAGTTATCCAGATGCGATATTAGTTTCAACTATGACAAGGACGTTGAGACGAACGTAAATATGTTTCAAGGCATTTGCCGAAGAATTGGAAGAACTTTGGGAATAAAAGCAAGTAAAGAAACAGAAAAGAAATTCTATAAAGTTATGGCTCTACCTACTCTTGTACTTGGTTCTGAATCATGGACAGTAACAAAAAAACCACGAATAGAAGTAACAGAGATGAAGTTCATGAGATGTGTAAGAGGATATTATAAAATGGACGAAATAAGAATGAAACAATAAGATAAGATTTACAAATCTTTTTAGTTAACGATAATATAGAAGAGAATACAATGAAATGGAAGTATCATGTTGATAGAATGATACTAAACAAACAGCCACAAAAGATAATGAATTATCTGCTGAGGGGAAAGAGAGAACTAGGCAGACCTGTAAGAGATGGAAATGGTTATAATGGCTCTGAGCACTATGGGACTTATATAGTCATCAATCCCCTAGAACTTATAACTACTTAAACCTAACTAACCTAAGGACATCACACAACATCCAGTCATCATGTAAGAGATGGACAGGTGGATGATGGAGATCGGTAAAGGCGACGATCAATGATGATCAATGCACAGTTGCATTCCGATAAATGAAACAATCAGCATCATCATACAAGGACTAAACCAACAAGGAAACATACGGGACACACTCATTGAGGAAATGGAAACAATACACATGGTCATAACAGCACAAAGTTACTTTATGTTCAACAAAGAAGTTTATTCCCAATATGTACAGGGTGTTTCAAAAATGACCGGTATATTTGAAACGGCAATACAAACTAAACAAGCAGCGATAGAAAAACACCGTTTGTTGCAATATGCTTGGGACAACAGTACATTTTCAGGCAGACAATCTTTCGAAATTACAGTAGTTACAATTGTCAACAACAGATGGAGCTGCGGTCTGGGAAACTCTATAGTACGATATTTTCCACATATCCAACATGCGTAGCAATAATATGGCTTAGTCTCTGAATGAAATTACCCGAAACCTTTGACAACGTGTCTGGCGGAATGGCTTCACATGCAGATGAGATGTACTGCTTCAGCTGTTCAATTGTTTGTGGATTCTGGCGGTACACCTGCTCTTTCAAGTGTCCCCACAGAAAAAAGTCACAGGGGTTCATGTCTGGCGAATAGGGAGGCCAATCCACGCCGCCTCCTGTATGTTTCGGATAGCCCAAATCAATTACACGATCATCGAAATATTCATTCAGGAAATTAAAGACGTCGGGCGTGCGATGTGGCCGGGCACCATCTTGCATAAACCACGAGGTGTTCGCAGTGTCGTCTAAGGCAGTTTGTACCACCACAAATTCACGAAGAATGTCCAGATAGCGTGATGCAGTAATCGTTTCGGATCTGAAAAATGGGCGAATGATTCCTTTGGAAGAAATGGCGGCCCAGACCAGTACTTTTTGAGGATGCAGGGACGATGGGACTGCAACATGGGGCTTTTCGGTTCCCCATATGGGCCAGTTCTGTTTATTGACGAAGCCGTCCAGGTAAAAATAAGCTTCGTCAGTAAACCAAATGCTGCCCACATACATATCGCCGTCATCAATCCTGTGCACTATATCGTTAGCGAATGTCTCTCGTGCAGCAATGGCAGCGGCGCTGAGGGGTTGCCGCGTTTGAATTTTGTATGAATAGAGATGTAAACTCTGGCGCATGAGACGATACGTGGACGTTGGCGTCATTTGGACCGCAGCTGCAACAAGGCGAACGGAAACCCGAGGCCGCTGTTGGATCACCTGCTACACTAACTGCGCATTGCCCTCTGTGGTTGCTGTACGCAGTCGCCCTACCTTTCCAGCACGTTCACCCGTCACGTTCCCAGTCCGTTGAAATTTTTCGAACAGATCCTTTATTGTATCGCTTTTCGGTCCTTTGGTTACATTAAACCTCCGTTGAAAACTTCGTCTTGTTGCAACAACACGGTGTTCTAGGCGGTGGAATTCCAACACCAGAAAACTCCTCTGTTCTAAGCAATAAACCATGTTGTCCACAGCACACTTGCACTTTGTGAACAGTACACGCTTACAGCAGAAAGACGACGTACAGAATGGCGCACCCACAGACTGCGTTGTCTTCTATATCTTTCACATCACTTGCAGCGCCATCTGTTGTTGAAAATTGTAACTACTGTAATTTCGAAAGTTTCTCCGCCTGAAAATGTACTGTTGTCCCAAGCATATTGCAACAAACGGTGTATTTCTATCGCTGCTCGTTTAGTTTTTATTGCCGTTTCAAATATACCGGTCATTTTTGAAACACCCTGTAGGACTGGCATTAGCATCATTGATTAGTGGCCTCCTAAATAACATATTCATGAACAAAGATAAAGAGACCTTCAGACACATAATAAAAACAAAAATATACAGCGTTGTATTCTAGTACTGCTATGTCGATGACATAAAATGTCAGATCGACGAAATGCATACACAAATAGAACAGCTAAATAGTAAAATAAATAGCTTAATCGCAAAGGTGCAGTTCACATTAAAAACAGAAACAAAAAGTACTCTACATTTTCTGTATCTCACCATAGAAAAAATAAAGAACAACCATGACTTCATAATATTCAGCAAACTGACTACCACCCGCTGGTACACAAGCAAGCAAGCTTCAGATTCATGCTCCACAGATTAAACAAAAAGCTAACAAGCAGAACTAGCGCAGGAGCTAAACACAATAAAACAAATAGCAGTCGAAAATGGTTAAGATAACCCTATGATAGATAAACTAAACTAAAAAAAATGTAAGTGGAGAAGGAACGAATAGGCCACATACACGTAACACTTAACAAAACAGAACACACAAATAATGACTACGTGCAAGGCTCAGCAGAGCAACAATACACACACAACTAAGTAGCATATACTCACTTATAACAACCAAATATTTCACAGATTAAGCAACATATTACATAAACAGGAATTTCGGATAGGATACTGGACAGACAACATAACATAGATAAAGCTCAGAACACAGGAAGTAGCCACAGATAAATTCAACAGATCAGGAATATATAAAATCACATGCAGCAATTGTCAGTCGGTCTGCATAGGAGAAACATGTAGGAACTTTAAAACAAGATATTCAGAACACTTCAGACTCTAAGAAGTAACTGCACCCACAACACATTTACTGACCACCTAATAGCCCACAACCACTACCCAACTATAAGGGTCAATCAAATGTACAAGAGACAGATGGAAACAAAGTAAGTAAACTGTTTACTGTTTCAAAAGCAATCATCGTAATTGTTTACACAGTTATATCACTGTAGTACAAGGTAGTCAATACTTTCATGGGAAAATGTTTGTGGATGTGAACGGACTCATGACTGTACCCAGGCGTACACCTCTTCACCCGAAGGAAATTGACGATCACTAATGTCTCTCTTTAGTACTCCAAAAATATGGAAATCGCACGGGGAAATACTTGGACTCTATGGAGGAAGTGTAAGGAAGGGCTTGCCAGGGAAACTACTGCAGCGTGGCCAAAACAAGAGTCACGCCTGTTCCTGGAATGTCATGATGAGGTTTTCCTTTCCTTGGAGCTGCCACTGACTTCATGGAACAGGGCGCTGCAATTAACGCGCGTCTCTACATGAACACTGTGCTAATATTTAAGTGCACCATCGAGTCCAAACGCACAGGAATGTTAACGGCCGCAGGATAACAACCGCCCACATGTTACCAATGCTGTTTCGACTACGGTGCAGCAGTTTTTCTGGGGAGAAGCCCTTACACATCCTCCATACAATCCCGATCTCTCCCTACGAAATTTCTATGCTGTTGGAGTCCTGAATTAAGATATTAGTGGCCGTCGACATGTTTCAGACGTAGAGGTACGTGCCTGGTATAATCGTGATTTCGGCCGGCCGTTGTGGCCGAGAGGTTCTAGGCGCTTGAGTCTGGAACCCCGCGACCGCTAGGGTCGCAGGTTCGGATCCTGCCTCGGGCAGGGATGTGAGTGATGTCCACAGATTAGTTAGGTTTAAGTAGTTCTAAGTTCAATGGGACTGATGACGTCAGATGTTAAGTCCCATAGTGCTCAGAGCCATATGAACCATTTTTTGAATTGTGATTTCGCAGGCAACCGCAAACATTTTTTTGTGAAGGCATTGACAGTCTTGTCTCACAGTGGGAAAAATGTATTAGCAGTTACGGCTATTAATTTTGAAACAAAAGACAATTTAGTTACTTTTTTCACCTGTCCCTTATACAACAGAAATGTGTTTCAAAATACTGAAATTCAAGCGACAACCTATATCGTAAACTAACAACAGAAGAATACTTTCACATACAGAAAACAATACCCACCTGAGAACAAGTGAACTCCGACTGGATTGGGGCACACAATACAACATTTACCCTTTATTTTGGTGAAGTGATAAACGTTCGTTGTTGTTGTTGTGGTCTTCAGTCCTGAGACTGGTTTGATGCAGCTCTCCATGCTACTCTATCTTGTGCAAGCTTCTTCATCTCCCAGTACTTACTGCAACCTACATCCTTCTGAATCTGCTTAGTGTAGTCATCTCTTGGTCTCCCTAAACATTCGTTACAACCAAAATTCTGCGAAACATGTGCGGTTAGTGTGTTGTTCTCAAAAACTAACTAGAACTCAAAAGAAAGAGAATGTATCACAGCAAAACGTAAGTAATAGCAAATACATATGTGAAATATCTTGACACAACAAAATATTGTTTAAACATAAAGTGATATCCTAACTAGCCAAAAAATTTCACATTCATGTCTTTGGTTGCAGATCACAAAGGGGTAATGCACAAATGGTCCAGAAGAAACGTGAAACGTTAAATTGAGGTGATAACAAAACGAACAAGAATTTTCCATAGGTCTAATTATCGTGGACTAGCTATCAATTAAAATATTTTCACATTACTCAGGTTTGAATAAAGAAAACCTACTGATGATGGCACAGAGGAGCTGGGACAGGATTGAGTGACATGAAGAAACAGTGTTTTACTTAACAGTCGGAACTTATATTCAATAATTTTTAACTGGAAACACGGTAAATACAAGACTGGCAACTCCAAATGATGAAGAGTAATTTCCATAGTTTGAATAAATATTATTGTTTTTATTCATCGCCGACATCTTCATCCGTGACTGAGGCGCCATCCTGTATGCGTGTTCAGCAGAGATGCTCTAGCGCGAACATAGTGAGCTGTGGGGAAGACTATGAGTCTATGTTGGCAGTTTTCCGTGTAGAAAACATAAAAGATTTGTCAATCAGAGTATCAGTTATATTAAAACACTAAATTTGCATTGTTTGAAATAGTTCTTCGAAAATATTAAAATAATATTTCTGACTGAACTCGTGTTGTTCATTGAGTGTTAGTTCCAGAGAATTTTTCTTTGTATTATAAATTTCTGTTTTTTTTTATTTTTTTTTCACTACATCGAACAATCTTCCATTGGGTGTGGTGTGTAACACTTCCACAATATGATTAATATCACTGTAGCTCACCGAAGACAGTCTTATTCTGGAAGTATGTGTGCTCCCTAGCACAGGTTTTAAACGAACGGTCTGTTTGGCCAATTTTGGTTCCAGTCATTACATTTAACTCTATAAACTTCTAAACCAATAAATTTGTTCCGTTTGGGACCAGTTTTATGACGAGGGCGTGATTTTAAACTATTTGTAGTTTCTAAGTCACGTAAATCATAAGGGCAACGAGAAGATTACAACGAATGTGGAAAGATCGAGTTACTACTGAATGTAAAACATTAACTCCAGTTGTTGACAGCAGTGAGACTGTGATGTAGCGTCTACGAAAGTCCTTTTCACCAAAATCATACTCTGTTGTAAGTGCACGACTGATTTTTGTTTTGACGAAACGAATATTCACCACAGCTGTTGAAAAATAGCTATGAACAAAACTGTTCTGATGTGTAACTCGTTTATAGACACGACAGGATGCCCACGCAGCCAAATAGAACTACAGATGGTTGACGGCAATCAAAACTAGCCATAGCGCAAAAATGTGCAACTGAGATGGAAAAATAAAAGACCTTTTTTGTCTTCAGTCTTCTGACTCGTATGATGCGGCCAGACACGGAATCCTCTCCTGTGCCAACCTCTCCATCTGATAGTAGCACTCGCAATCTACGTCCTCAAATATTTGCTGTATGTATTCTAATCTCTGTCTGCCTCTATCGTTCTTGTACTCTACAGCTCCCTCTAGTACCATGGAACTCATTTCCTGATGTCTTAAAAGACATATAAAAAATTTGAGTATCAGCATCGTTGCTGAATTCGCTTGCCCCGAATATTTCGTCTGTAGTAAAACTTTATGAATTGTGCATATACAGTTTAATAAGACGCGAGTCCAAGGGGGCGGGCGGGGGGACATCATGGTGGTTGTGCAGTCATGCCATCCGTATCCCATTCACAAAATAGAAACATATTTCAGTAAAAGCAATCATATTTTTACATAAATTAATTTCCAAATTTCGCAGCTCAATTTTGGAGAATAAATTAGCGTGAAAACTAAGTCCAAAATGACAACGAATTCTCTAAATTACATTTGACAGAGATTGCTTTTCAGTTGTTTGTGTTTGCGCTTTCTCACTTGGATGGTGTTACGACCTGATTGGTAGCATTTTAGCCAGGTAATGGCACACACTCTTAGGCTGATGTATAGTTACTGCACTGATACGACAGGTTGCTTATTACATAGCTCTGAAGACGATGGAATGTGATCTAAAGTGCTTTAATATACCTGCGCGGCTGAGAAGGCAAATAAAAAATTTATAAAAGAATTTATACGTAAAATTTCGTTACTTTCTATCGTTCATCGTGTTGGACTTTTAATGCTCCGCTACATCATTCACGAGCTGCCAAGAAAATTTAATACACGAGGAAGGTAGGGTTCATCGTACCCAATCACTCAATGGCTTTACGTACGTCTTTACATCGGTACCCAACCGCCGGAGGAGAGAGTTAATGACTTTCTGCGTGAACGGTACTCGCAGGCCACGATAGTACAGCACAACGGCCTATTAGCAGTGTTTCACCTCTGAAGACTTACAACATATGTAAAGTTTCAATAAATAGATAAAACTCCCTAGGAAGATGAATTATCTAACGAATTTTATTGACGTTTTGGCATGGATATCATTTATTTGCAATGACCCAAGGCAAAGGAATACATTGTCTAAAGATTGCACAGAAAGGAAACAAAAATTTAAAAAATATTTAGGATAATCCAACTTTATCGACCAGTCTTGTCGCCCTTCAACAGAGATTTTAAAGCGTGTCTCAGAGCCCAGAAATTTCACTTTGCATCTGTTCGTGTAATAGCAAGCAATTGCCACTCCGGGAGGGAACATGCACAACGTTTTAGCGGAATAGAGGGATGTCGTTACTATCTCTTGGCATTCCAGATCTTCTTCTCAATAGCCTGTTTACCATTGCGTTCGCACCTGATACGAGCTCATAGTCTGTAAACAAGGCCACGTTTGTAGTGAATCCAAAACAGTAGTAATGTAGATATCGATAACGAGAAAGTTGCTTAG
Source organism: Schistocerca gregaria (assembly GCF_023897955.1). NCBI lineage: Eukaryota > Metazoa > Arthropoda > Insecta > Orthoptera > Acrididae > Schistocerca > Schistocerca gregaria. Next base: position 292,068,577 of record NC_064927.1, read on the forward strand.
CCTCTTGCTGTGAATGGCTGAGCCCACGTGACGCGCTTTCAGTGTGTGCGGTGCCGCGCTTCACACTTTAACTATAGCGCCTAAGCATTGGTATCGTCCCCTTGAAATAGCCCCAAAAGTTCCTTGGGGACGCTACGGTACCTTCGCCCACGGTTCTAGCAGCACCGGTTCGCGTCTGACTCGCCACGACGATCACGCCAGGACTGCAGGGATGGCAGAGCTGGCAGCACTCACGTAGCAGCAAACTGCTCCGGTGCCAATGAGGTATAGGAAGGATGGGGCGGACAGAGTGATAACATCTTGGTAGGTTCCCAAACTATGATTCCCTCACCCAACTGTCAGCAAGCGAAGGCGCAGGCTCAGAGGTCTTATCGATGTGCAGCTTTCCTTTTTTTTTTTTCATCAGTCTACTGACTGGTTTTATGCGGCCCGCCACGAATTCCTTTCCTGTGCTAACCTCTTCATCTCAGAATAGCACTTGCAACCTACGTCCTCAATTATTTGCTTAACGTATTCCAATCTCTGTCTTCCTCTACAGTTCTTGCCCTCTACGGCTCCCTCTAGTACCATGGAAGTCATTCCCTCATGTCTTAGCAGATGTCCTATCATCCTGTCCCTTCTCCTTATCAGTGTTTTCCACATATTCCTTTCCTCTCCGATTCTGCGTAGAACCTTATCATTCCTTACCTTATCAGTCCAACAAATTTTCAACATTCGCCTATAGCACCACATCTCAAATGCTTCGATTCTCTTCTGTTCCGGTTTTCCCACAGTCCATGTTTCACTACCATACAATGCTGTACTCCAGACGTACATCCTCAGAAACTTCTTCCTCAAATTAAGGCCGGTATTTGATATTAGTAGAGTTCTCTTGGCCATAAATGCCTTTTTTGCAATAGCGAGTCTACTTTTGATGTCCTCCTTGCTCCGTCCGTATTTGGTTATTTTACTGCCTAGGTAGCAGAATTCCTTAACTTCACTGACTTCGTGACCATCAATCCTGATGTTAAGTTTCTCGCTGTTCTCATTTCTACTACTTCTCATTACCTTCGTCTTTCTCCGATTTACTCTTAAACCATACTGTGTACTCATTAGACTGTTCATTCCGTTCAACAGATCATTTAATTCTTCTTCACTTTCACTCAGGATAGCAATGTCATTAGCGAATCGTATCATTGATATCCTTTCACCTTGTATTTTAATTCCACTCCTGAACCTTTCTTTTATTTCCATCATTGCTTCCTCGATGTACAGATTGCAGAGTAGGGGTGAAAGGCTACAGCCTAGTCTTACACCCTTCTTAATACGAGCACTTCGTTCTTGATCGTCCACTCTTATTATTCCCTGTTGGTTGTTGTACATATTGTATATGACCCGTCTCTCCCTATAGCTTACCCCACCTTTTTTCAGAATTTCGAACAGCTTGCACCATTTTATATTGTCGAACGCTTTTTCCAGGTAAACAAATCCTATGAACGTGTCTTGATTTTTCTTTAGCCTTGCTTCCATTATTAGCCGTAACGTCAGAATTGCCTCTCTCGTGCCTTTACTTTTCCTAAAGCCAAACTGATCGTCACCTAGCGCATTATCAATTTTCTTTTCCATTCTTCTGTATATTATTCTTGTAAGCAGCTGCGATGCATGAGCTGTCAAGCTGATTGTGCGATAATTCTCGCACTTGTCAGCTCTTGCCGTCTTCGGAATTGAGTGGATGATGCTTTTCCGAATGTCAGATGGTATGACGCCAGAATCATATATTCTACACACCAACGTGAATAGTCGTTTTGTTGCCACTTCCCCTAATGATTTTAGAAATTCTGATGGAATGTTATCTATCCCTCCTGCCTTATTTGACCGTAAGTCCTCCAAACCTCTTTTAAATTCCGATTCTAATACTGGATCGAATCCTGTTTCTTCTTCTATCACATAAGACAAATCTTCACCCTCATAGAGGCTTTCAATGTATTCTTTCCACCTATCTGCTCTCTCTTCTGCATTTAACAGTGGAATTCCCGTTGCACTCTTAATGTTACCACCGTTGCTTTTAATGTCACCAAAGGTTATTTTGACTTTCCTGTATGCTGAGTCTGTCCTTCCGACAATTATATCTTTTTCGATGTCTTCACATTTTTCCTGCAGCCATTTCGTCTTAGCTTCCCTGCACTTCCTATTTATTTCATTCCTCAGCGACTTGTATTTCTGTATTCCTGATTTTCCCGGAACATGTTTGTACTTCCTCCTTTCATCAATCAACTGAAGTATTTCTTCTGTTACCCATGGTTTCTTCACAGCTACCTTCTTTGTGCCTATGTTTTCCTTCCCAACTTCTGTGATGGCCCTTTTTCGAGACGTCCATTCCTCTTCAACTGTGTTGCCTTCTGCGCTATTCCTTATTGCTGTATCTATAGCGTTAGAGAACTTCAAACGTATCTCGTCATTCCTTAGAACTTCCGTATCCCACTTCTTAGCGTATTTATTCTTACTGACTAATGTCTTGAACTTCAGCCTACTCTTCATCACTACTAAATTGTGATCTGAGTCTATGTCTGCTCCTGGGTACGCCTTACAATCCAGTATCTGATTTCGGAATCTCTGTCTGACCATGATGTCATCTAATTGAAATATTCCCGTATCTCCCGGCCTTTTCCAAGTATACCTCCTCCTCTTGTGATTCTTGAACAGGGTATTCGCTGTTACTAGCTGAAACTTGTTACAGAACTCAATTAGTCTTTCTCCTCTGTCATTCCTCGTCCCAAGCCCATATTCTTCTGTAACCTTTTCTTCTACTCCTTCCCATACAACTGCATTCCAGTAGCCCATGACTATTAGATTTTCGTCCCCCTTTACATACTGCATTACCCTTTCAATATCCTCATACACTTTCTCTATCTGTTCATCTTCAGCTTGCGACGTCGGCATGTATACCTGAACTATCGTTGTCGGTGTTGGTCTGCTGTCGATTCTGATTAGAACAACCCGGTCACTGAACTGTTCACAGTAACATACCCCCTGCCCTACCTTCCTGTTCATAAAGAATCCTACACTTGTTATACCATTTTCTGCTGCTGTTGATATTACCCGATACTTATCTGACCAGAAATCCTTGTCTTCCTTCCACTTCACTTCACTGACCCCTACTATATCTAGATTGAGCCATTGCATTTCCCTTTTCAGATTTTCTAGTTTCCCTACCACGTTCAAGCTTCTGACATTCAACGCCCCGACTCGTAGAACGTTATCCTTTCGTTGATTATTCAATCTTTTTCTCATGGTAACCTCCCCCTTGGCAGTCCCCTCCCGGAGATCCGAAAGGGGGACTATTCCAGAATCTTTTGCCAATGGAGAGATCATCATGACACTTCTTCAACAACAGGCCACATGTCCTGTGGATACACGTTACGTGTCTTTAATGCAGTGGTTTCCATTGCCTTCTGCATCCTCATGTCGTTGATCATTGCTGATTCTTCCGCCTTTAGGACAAGAGAGTGCCCTGAACCTCTATCCGCTCCTCCGCCCTCTTTGACAAGGCCGTTGGCAGAATGAGGCTGACTTCTTATGCCGGAAGTCTTCGGCCACCAATGCTGATTATTTATCAAAATTTAGGCAGTGGCGGGGATCGAAACTGGGGCCGAAAACATTTTGATCATAAATCAAAGACGCTACCCCTAGACCACGCGTAGGTAGACCATGTGCAGCTAATACGGGAATAAGGAGGAACATAGCTGGTGGAGACCTTGGTGTCTGCTTCCGTATCAGAGGCAGGGAGACTAGGGAAGTGGCGCTGATTGCAGGCCGGAGCTGGTTAAGGAGGGTATGTCCCTCCATGACGTCAAACACCCATTGGCCTGGTGGCGTACGAGAACTCCTGAACAAGCGTGCTCAGACACAGGAGCCCCATACTCAAGTCAGTGTTTTATCAGCTGGTGCCTTCTTATTTAGGGACGAATACAGTAATTATGCGGTACTCCTGCCGATCACAACAGCAGTTTGGACGTACTGTGCCCTAATTTTTGGCCATTGCCCTGCAGTTTCGTCGTGTTGCTTCACGTATTTCGATGAGGTTGCTACATGCTCTTGGTTTAAGCCGCGCTTTCCGCATGCGGTTTATTTACATTTTTTGTAGGACATATTGTTTCTTTAGATATGTTCACGCAGATTAAACTCTCTCGCTCCATGTTTATTTAATTTTAATGGAACACTGCATTCCTTTGTGCTAGGTATGGAAAGAAATACCCACGTGGATAACTATATCAAAATGCGTTACACACACATTCGTGTGTCTTGGCGGCGTTCAAGCTGCTTTTCTCTCAACTATTAGAAATAAAATTGCTTTGGTTATGTCATTCCTTGCTTGTGTTGTAAAATTGGAGATTTTTTGGCTGTTACGCTGCCTGTCCTGTAATTAAAGTGCTTTAGTGTTGGATCAACTTTATAATAAAGTATCAGCATTTGTCTGTTGTGTATGATCATGTAGCCATATAGCGTCTCATTACCCGACCAGTACTGGGCTTGCCCTGTCGCTTGGTCTAAATTAACAGCTTTGATACAACAAGGAATGCAGTTGCTTTGTATCACCTCGCATTATTCTTCTGTCTTGCTTAATATTTTCAGCTACACTGAAAATTAGCTGTTGCTATTGATTGATGCACACAGTTCCAGTGGCAGCAAAACCATTAGATCAGTCTTTTACGTAGTTTCGTTGATAATCATCAGAGTTCTGAAGTACATTTTCTTAGATACTTAGCTTCAGGTATTACAGATGGCAAAGGCACTTGTGTGCAAAACTTAAGCCCGAAAGTGAATTTCGCATGTCACTGTCAAGTCGCATAGCTCGTTTAAATTTGGACCGTGCATAGAAAGAAAAGTTACAGTATAGTGCAGAAGGTAATCGGAAAAAAATACGAACAGAAAACAGGAATGACACTTTTATTCAAAGACATTAATTAAATCGCGATTTATGATTTGCCCAGAGCATTACAAAAGACTGGACATAATTGTTAATTGGCTGTGTGATCACCACTACCAACTCTGCATGCTCTCCAACGTGCTCTTTTTACAGAGCTGTTTCACAGAGGAAGGCCGCACTGCAGTTCCTTCTCTAAATCCTCGCACAAACGAAAAAATGGCTGACATCGAAATAAGTGTCCAAGGAATAGAAAAGCAACTGGAATCACTCAACAGAGGAAAGTCCACTAGACCTGACGGAATACCAATTCGATTCTACACAGAGTACGCGAAAGAACTTGCCCCCCTTCTAACAGCGGTGTACCGCAAGTCTCTAAAAGAACGGAAGGTTCCAAATGATTGGAAAAGAGCACAGATAGTCCCAGTCTTCAAGAAGGGTCGTCGAGCAGATGCGCAAAACTGTAGACCTATATCTCTGACGTCGGTCTGTTGCAGAATTTAAGAACATGTTTTTTGCTCGAGTATCATGTCGTTTTTTGGAACCCAGAATCTACTCTGTAGGAATCAACATGGATTCCGGAAACAGCGATCGTGTGACACCCAACTCGATTTATTAGTTCATGAGACCGAGAAAATATTAGATACAGGCTCCCAGGTAGATGCTATTTTCCTTGACTTCCGGAAGGCGTTCGATACAGTTCCGCACTGTCGCCTGATAAGCAAAGTAAGAGCCTACGGAATATCAGACCAGCTATGTGGCTGGATTGAAGAGTTTTTAGCAAACAGAACACAGCATGTTGTTATCAATGGAGAGACGTCTACAGACGTTAAAATAACCTCTGGCGTGCCACAGGGGAGTGTTATGGGACCAATGCTTTTCACGATATATATAAATGACCTAGTAGATAGTGTCGGAAGTTCCATGCGGCTTTTCGCAGATGATGCTGTAGTATACAGAGAAGTTGCAGCATTAGAAAATTGTAACGAAATGCGGAAGATCTGCAGCGGAAAGGGACTTGGTGCAGGGAGTGGCAACTGACCCTTAACATAGGCTAATGTAATGTATTGCGAATACATAGAAAGAAGGATCCTTTATTGTATGATTGTATGATAGCGGAACAAACACTGGAAGCAGTTACTTCTGTAAAGTATCTGGAAGTATGCGCGCGGAACGATTTGAATGATCATATAAAATTAATTGTTGGTAAGGCGGGTACCAGGTTGAGAATCATTGGGAGAGTCCTTAGAAAATGTAGTCCATCAACAAAGGAGGTGGCTTACAAAACATTCGTTCGGCCTATACTTGAGTATTGCTCACCAGTGTGGGATCCGTACCAGATCGGGTTGACGGAGGATATAGAGAAGATCCAAAGAAGAGCGGCGCGTTTCGTCACAGGGTTATTTGGTAACCGTGATAGCGTTACGGAGATGTTTAGCAAAATCAAGTGGCAGACTCTGCAAAAGAGGCGCTCTGCATCGCGGTGTAGCTTCCTCGCCAGGTTTCTAGAGGGTGCGTTTCTGGACGAGGTATCGAATATATTGCTTCTCCCTACTTATACCTCCCGAGAAGATCACGAATGTAAAATTAGAGAGATTCGAGCCCGCACGGAGGCTTTCAGACAGTCGTTCTTCCCGCGAACCATACGCGAATGGAACAGAAAAGGGAGGTAATAACAGTGGCACGTAAAGTGCCCTCCGCCACACACCGTTGGGTGCCTTGCGAAGTATAAATGTAAATGTAGATGCTCACCGAGCGAGGTGATGCAGTGGTTAGCATACTGGACTCTCATTCGAGAGGAGGAAGGATCAATCACGCGTCCGGCCATCCTGATTTATGGTTTCCGTGATTTCCCAAAATCGCTTCAGGCAAATGCCGGAATAGTTCCTTCGAAAGGGCACGGCCAACTTCCTTTCCGATCCTTCCGTAACCCGATGGGACCGAAGACTTCGCTGTTTGGTCCCCTCCAGCACATCAATTAACCAACCAACAACCCGCTCCCGTGCTGGCCACAAGGTTGGTAATGAGTTCTTATGATTGGGCTTTCCGCTACTGCATCAGCGCCGTAGATGACTGCTGGATGTCCCTTGTACATGTGGACGTGCTTCAGTACCTCTCCCAACACACCCCACAAGTGCTCGATGGGATTTTATCCGGGATAACGGGCAGGACAGTCCATTCGTCGAATTTCGTATCGTTGCAAGAGCTCTACCATCTACGCTGTTCGATGAGGTCGTTCACTGTCATCCATAACATTGAAGTCAGAGCAGAAATCACACCTGAAAAGACACATATGGGAAAGTGAGGAGTACACTGTCACAATACCATTGTGTGATGAGTATACCGTGTTCAAAAATTTGGAGGGCAGTAAACCCACGACATTATGTAATTATATAATTATATCCTCCCCCCCCCCCCCTCGCCATAGCACTTGGACCACCAAAACGATCATGTTTAGCAAGATTAATTAATAAACGATCACAATGTCCACAAAGTACTAGGGACAGAAAGTTGGTTGAAATCAGATGTAAACAGTAGTTAAATTCTAAACTCAGATTGGAACATATACCGCAGAGACAAGCTGGACAGTGAAGGAGGAGGTGTGTTCATAGCGATAAAAAGTGCATTAGTATCGAAGGAAATTGACGGAGATCCGAAATGTGAAATAAATTGGGTGAATATCGCGGTTAAAGTAGACTCAAACATGGTAACTGGATGTCTCTATAGGCCCCCTGGCTCAGCAGCTGTTCTGGCAGAGCACCTGAAGGATAATTTGGAAAATATTTCGATTAGATTTCCCCACCATGTTATAGTTCTGGGTGGAGATTTTAATTTAGCAGATATAGAATGGGTGACTCAAACGTTTATAACGGGTGGCAGGGACAAAGAATCCAGTGACATTTTTAAAGTGCATTATCTGAAAACTACCTATAAAGTTAAACTGAGAACCGACTCGTGGCGATAGCATATTAGACCTTCTGGTGACAAACAGACCTGAACTGTTTGAAATAGTTAACGCAGAACAGGGAATCGGCGATCATAACGCGGTTACTGCATCGATGATTTCAGCCGTAAATAGAAATATTAAAAAAAGTAGGAAGATTTTTCTGTCTAGCAAAAGTGGCAAAAAACAGATTTAAGAGTACTTGATGGCTCAACACAAAAGTTTTGTCTCAGGTACAGATAGTGTTGAGGATCAGTGGACCAAGTTCAAAACCACTGTACAATATGCATTAGATGAGTATGTGCCAAGCAAGTGCGTAAGAGATGGAAAAGAGCCACCGTGGTACAACAACCGAGTTGGAAAACTGCTGCGGAAGCAAAGGGAACTTCACATCAAACATAAACATAGACAAAGCCTTGCAGTCAAACAAAAATTACGCAAAGCGAAATGTAGTGTGAGGAGGGCTATGCGAGAGGCGTTCAATGAATTCGAAAGTGAAGTTCTGTGTACTGACTTGGCAGAAAATCCTAAGAAATTTTGGTCTTTTATCAAAGCGGTAGGTGAATTAAAACAAAATGTCCAGACACTCTGTGACCAAATTGGTACTGGAACACAGGATAACAGACTAAAGGCCGAAATACTAAATGCCTATTTCCAAAGCTGTTTCACAGAAGAAGACTGCACTGTAGTTCCTTCTCTAGATTGTCGCAAAGATGACAAAATGGTAGATATCGAAATAGACGGCAGAGGGATAGAGAAACAATTAAAATCGCTCAAAAGAGGAAAGGCCGCTTGACCTGATGAGATACCAGTTCTAATTTACACAGAGTACGCTAAGGAACTTGCCCCCCTTCTTGCAGCGGCGTACCGTAAGTCTCTAGAAGAGAGTAGCGTTCTAAAGGATTGGAAAAGGGCACAGGTGATCACCGTTTTCAAGGAGGGACGTCGAACAGATGTGCAGAACTATAGACCTATATCTCTAACGTCTATCAGTTGTAGAATTTTGGAACACGTATTATGTTCGAGTATAATGACTTTTCTGGAGACTAGAAATCTACTCTGTAGAAATCAGCATGGGTGAAACCCACCTCGCGCTATTCGTCCATGAGACTCAGAGGGCCATAGACATGGGTTCCCAGGTGTATGCCGTGTTTCTTGACTTCCGCAAGGCGTTCAATACGATTCCCCACAGTCGCTTAATGAACAAAGTAAGAGCATATGGAACATCAGACCAATTGTTTGATTGAGTTGAAGAGTTCCTAGATAACAGAACGCAGCAAGTCATTCTCAGTGGAGAGAAGGCTTCCGTAGTAAGAGTGATTTCAGGTGTGAGGCAGGGGAGTGTCGTAGGACCGTTGCTATTCACAATATACACAAATGACCTTGTGCATGACATCGGAAGTTCACTGAGGCTTTTAGTGGATGATGCTGTGGTATATCGAGAGGTTGTAACAATGCAAAATTGTACTGAAATGCAGGAGGATCTGCAGCGAATTGACACATGGTGCAGAGAATGGCAATTGAATCTCAATGTAGACAAGTGTAATGTGCTGCGAATACATAGAAAGTAAGATCCCTTATCATTTAGCTACAATATAGTAGGTCAGCAACTGGAAGCAGTTAAGTCCATAAATTATCTGGGAGTACGCATTGGGAATGATTTAAAATTGAATGATCATATAAAGCTAATCGTCGGTAATACAGATGCCAGATTGAGATTCATTGGAAGAATCCAAAGGAAATGCAATCCGAAAACAAAGGAAGTAGGTTACAGTACACTTGTTCGCCCACTGCTTGAATATTGCTCACCAATGTGGGACCCGTACCAGATAGGGTTTATAGAAACGATAAAGAAGTTCCAACGGAGAGCAGCTCGCTTCGTTACAGGATCATTTAGTAATCTCTAAAGCGTTACGGAGATGATAGATAAACTACAGTGGAAGACTCTGCAGGAGAGACGCTCAGTAGCTTGGTACGGGCTTTTGTTGCAGTTTCGAGAATATAACTTCACCGAGGACTCAAGCAGTATATTGCTCCCTCCTACGTATATCTCGCGAAGAGACCATGAGGATAAAATCAGAGAGATTAGAGCCCACACAGAGGCATACCGATAATCTTACTTTCCACAAACAATACGAGACTGGAATAGAAGGGAGAACCGATAGAGGTACTCAAAGTACCCTCCGCCACACACCGTCAGGTGTGGGATGGGTTTGTGTGTTGTTCTTAACATAAGTTAGTTTAAATTAGTTTAAGTAGTGTGTAAGACCAGGGGTGATGACCTCAGCAGTTTGGTCCTTTAGAAATTCACACACATTTGAATATTTGAACATTTTAGTGTATTAGCTTTTCTCAACTCGTACCACGTGAGGGCGTGAGAGTACGCCTAGGATCACTATTCAGACTAAATCTGCTTTCATTCGAGAAGAACACGCAACGCCACTCCTCGTTGCTCTAGTACTCTTGGCACCATCGAATATGGTGCCACAGATGATCACGTGTCAAAGGAACATAAAGTTCTGGTCGTCGGGCAAAGAGACAACCCGCAATTGCCGTAACATTGTAATCAGCGCGAGTGCCTGCCTTCCAGTTCTGTTAAATGTAATGATAATTGTAGCCGATTTTTGACGTTGTACCTTCCTTGCTTGCTGCACAATGTAGCGGTCGTCTGCTGCTTTAGTTGACTGTGGTCAACCACATCCTTTCCTTCGGGCAACAGTGACTGTGGTTCGAAACGCTCGCTGTGCAACAATGCTGGGCTATATTCGTCACATTTCGTCCTTCTTCCAGTTTCGCGATGCTTCTTCCTTCTGTGAAGTCATACAAATGTGGCCTCCGAAGCGAATTGTAATGAAGAGATTCAGCATAGTTCACCGTACTTGCTCGCTGTCTTCTTCCCTCGCTTCAACACCACTGCGTTGCGAAGCCAGCCGTATTTATCGCTGTAGTTACGCTCATCTGACGCCCATCTAACCGAGCACGACTGGGAGATGTCTAGCAACATGATCCCACAGTTTCATTCGTTTTCCCCGACTGGTTACTGTGCTACGATACTTTGCCTAGCGCGTCCCTGAAGTTTCGCAGAGCAGTGCAGATTTACATTACAAGAGTCGTAGTCTATCACAGGGAGTCATTAGACAAAGGTCTCATTAGCTTTTTAGAATTCCTTGCTATTATTAACTAACGAGTTTCCTACAGGGACACGTAGTCGAAATTTACATTGCGTTTAGATAAGTTTAACTATTGTCACTGAATATTTCTAATCATATAGCGATATCATAGAATCTCGGCTGGAAACAAGCGAATCAGTTCAAAAGACGAGTCGTTTTCAAAATTTTAGTTAAATATTCAAGTAAGATTAAGAGACACGGTTAGGTTTCAACTTCTTCTTTTCTTCTTTAATTGTAGAAAGGCTTACGTGAACTACCTACAATGTCTGGCGCTCTGGAAAGTATAGGGTATGCCCAAATTGAACGGACAGAGTTCGAAGGGGTGTAGAGAGTGTCTTGAGGAATAAATTGACGATAGGAATACATGTCCTGGAACGATATGAACGACGCTACAGAGCGTCAAAGATACGGAAGAGAACGCCTACTGCTAGGCCACCCTTTTTTGTAGAAAACGCAACCTGTAACTCAGGCTGGTTACAGAGAACTCCTTGGTACAGGACTGACAGTATTCAAAACGTCAGACAACGTGTATGGCGTCCATGCATGCCTCAACACTATAGGGACACTAAACGCAATTATGGCAGAGGCGTCAGCGTCGTGTTTACTGACATAACAGTGGTCAAGAGACAAGAATTTGCCCCATCAGTTGAACGCACTGTAACTTCATTGGATAACCTTTCGAAACATAAATTTGGATCCTCAACTTATTACCCAGAACACCCTCCAAAACACATCGAAATTGGTCTTTCGTTATACCAGGTATGAACTGAAGTTGGCAAATGATGTCTCTTCCAATGGACGGCCTTTTTCAATGACACTGATCAGCCATAACATTATGACAAACTACTTAATAGCCGATATATGCATATTGGACACAACTAGCAGAGGCGACGCATCGTGGCATGGAAACAATGAGACCTTGGTAGGCCGCTGAAGGGAGGTGCATCACATCCACACACACAAAATATAACATTATTTGTTTAAGATTCATTAAAATTTTTGTGTTCTTTTAATTTAAAATTTTCACATATTGGTGCTGCATTTCCTGTACATGTAAAGCAAAGTGTACCATACCGGAGGTTGAAAAAATGGTTCAAAAGGCTCTGAGCACTATGAGACTTAAAATTTGAAGTCATCAGTCCCCTAGAACTTAGAACTACTTAAACCTAACTAACCTAAGGACATCACATACATCCATGCCGGAGACAGGATTCGAACCTGCGACAGTAGCAGTCGCGCGGTGCCGGACTGAAGTGCCTAGAACCGCTCGGCCACCGTGGCCGTCCTGGAGGTTGAAGTTTTTTCAGTTATGTATGTAAAATACTATGTAAATTGTTTATTACGTTAAATAATTTTCTGATGACATTTTGTATTTAAAAATATTTGTGTGTATAAATTGTTCATGTAGATAAAAATCTGAAAATTTAAGAAATGTTCACGCTTAGGAACACTCTAAGAAATGTGTGTTACGAAAAAGTCAGTGTGCTTTTATTTGAAACGGAAATGGCTATGGAGAGTGGAAAAGGTGGCAAGGACGAACTGGCGCGCTACCTAGAGCAAGCGTCGCAAGTAAGCCACATAGTTTGTAGGCGGCAGTGATTGAGGCAACACCTTTGTGGAGCAGGAGAAAATTTGCCTGCAAATTTGCACAAAATTGCCTCGTATGAAGACTTCAAACGGCATACGGCATTACCTGTGAGTTGTTGGGCTACTGTATGTAAAACTGAACGACGCCTAGAAGAGAAATTGAGCCATACAGCAGGATACTTGCAGGCCGTACTGTGGGAAGTGCAGCCGCTACAACAGTTTGCCACACCCAAGCATACAGCCACCAGATAAGATTTATTGTTGCATTTTTAGTACTGTACAGCTGAAACCATTAAATTGAACTGTGTTTTAATAATCGTTCTTCAACTTTAAAGAAACTGGTTCAACCTGTTATTTCAAACTAATCATACATCTATACAGGGTTCCTTCTTGATATTTGATTAATCCGAGTATTCTATTTTACACCAATATGAAGTGCCAAGTTAATATATAGATACACCATTTAAATTGTTTTTATGTTTTATTAACTATTGCAAAGTTTTAGAGTAAAATTCAATTGTAGTGTAGCCAAGTTACTGGAATCTGTTAAATGACCATATAGAGTCAGTTCAAAGAATAACATCTTCTTAAAGTATATTCCAGTAAAATAGAGGTTTCTTGAAGTGAAATATTCAGTAGAAAAAGTGTGTGGTTTATTATCTAACTATTTTAGTATTTAAGTTTGTTGATTATGGAAAGTGCTTTTCTAAAGCATCCCCCCCCCCCCAGCCAAATTTTTTAGCTTCCTTGAAGTTATCTACTGGTCTTTTTCTGTTATAAAAACGTAATGTATAAGGTTGTAGTCCAACATTGTTTAAGTTCAAAAATGGTTCAAATGGCTCTGAGGACTATGGGACTTAACTTCTGAGGTCATCAGTCCCATAGAACTTAGAACTACTTAAACCTAACTAACCTAAGGACATCACACACATCCATGCCCGAGGGAGGATTCCAACCTGCGACCGTAGCAGTCGCGCTGTTCCAGATTCCAGACTGTAGCGCCTCGAACCGCTCGGCCATCCGGGCCGGCGTTCTTTAAGTGGAGTAATATTAATTTGAAGAACCAAATTAAATAGTAGCAAGAAAGTTGGTAAAATTCATAATTCTGCTTTTCAAATACGTCACTGTTTCATTGCCTGGGTAGGCTGGCGACCATTAGTAGATATTTTAGTGCTTTAAATGAAGTTGGAACTGAGTTGTCCTAGCTTCAATATATTATTATTTGTACTGCGTTTCTATGTAACTGCTGTGTAAGATCTTAGGAAAAGAAGTGAATAGTATGATTTACTTATCAATTAGACACAACACACGGTCAAATCCTGTAAAAGGAGTAACTTTACTGAATTGCTTTCCCTATAAATAGGACTATCCTCCAATGGTGCACTTTATTTGGAAACAAAACTAAATTTTAGTAAGAGCAACATAGATACTGGATTTCTGTTATGTAGGTAACAGCATACTACATTACAAAAGTAGTGGCAGGGTTAAAATTGTAAATTCGGAGGACAGGGGGATAAACCATGACGCCACGTTCAATCACATCCCAGATGTGTTCGATCGGGTTGAGATCTGGCAAGTTAGGAGGCCAGCGTGTCAATCGGATGTCACCACTCTGTTCCTCGCTCGAGCCATTCCATCACATTCCTGACCTTATGACACGGCGCGTTAGATGATCGTCACGAAGGTGTGTACGTGGCCTACAAACAGTGTACGATACACCTTGGCCGTCATGGTGCCTTTCACGAACTCCACTGGATCCGTGGATGCCTGTGTGAATGTTCCACGGAGCATTATGCAGCTGTCCGCAGTTTGTCTCCGTCCCGAAGTACATTTCTGAAAGAGCTATTCTCCTGGAGGACGACGGTTTCGCGCCCTCCCGTTAGCATGATGAAGAAAGTATGGGGGTTCATCGGACCATAAGTCGCTCTGCCACTGCACCGACGTCCACTGCCGGTGCTCCAGTGCCCGTTTCAGTCATAGTCGCCGCTGTCGTGGTGTTAATATTGGCACTTGTAAGGGCCGTCGGCGGCGGAACTCCATCACTAGGAGTCTTCGATGCACTGTGTGTTCAGACACACTTGCAGTCTGCCCAGCAGTGAAGTCTGATGTTATTTCCGTCATAGTACGCCACCTGTCGTATTATACCAGTCTGGCTAGCCTATAACGTCCAAAGTCTGTAATGAGAGGTGGCCGGCCAACCCGACGACGTCTGGTCTCGCCACTTGTTGAGGACGCTCATCGTGGCTATCCTCAAACACCCAACACGTCTTGCACGTTCCGAAATGCTCGTGCCGAGCTTCCGGGTCATAGGTCAAACTCAGGTATATCGCTCAACCTCCCAATTCTTCACACGGACACCACACTCTCTGATAGTGCATGCACGGTGCGTATGTCTGACTAGCAGTCATCCCTCGCCAGGTGACGCTACTAAATCCTGCACGTGTTTGTATCGATAGTTGGTCGGTGGTCATAACGCTCTGGCTGATCAGTGAACGTTACACTGTCGCTTGTAGGTGCTGTGACTGACTTCAAGAAACTTTGAAATAACAATTATGATTTACATTCAAATTTATACAGTTCTATTGATTAAGGTTTCTTTGAAATGATAATTAAATCAATACCCTAAGCTGTCGACATAAGTTGATATACATGAATGGGGACAGTTGTGTGCCTCGACCAGAACTCGAACCTGGGATCTCGTGCTTACATGGCAGGCGCTCTATCCATCTGAGCCACCGAGGACACAGAGGATAGTGCGACTGAAGGAATTTATCCCTTTCACGCTCCCCGTGAGACCCACATTCCTAACTTAAACTCTGCACACTACATTCGTTGTGCCTCTGTCCATTACACTCATTACTCGCCGCAGACAATCTTACCGAGCCCCGTAAGAGATCGGGCAATGCATGTGCATCCGCTCGTAAGAAGAAGGTCAGTGGCCGGTTAGCCTTAACTATATGAAGATGGTATTTGTTCTTTCGGACATGTATGAAAGAACAGATACCATCGGTGACCATGCAGCTCTTTAGAATGAAAATCAATACCCTAAGCTGACGACAGGCGTTGATATACATCAACGGGGACAGTTGAAAATGTGTGCCTCAACTGGGTTTGGAACCCGGGATTAAGTTGGGAATGTGGCTCTCACGGGGAGCGTGCAAGGGATAAATCCCTGCAGTCGCACTATTGTCTATGCCTTCCGTGCCTCAGATGGATAGAGCGTCTGCCATGTAAGCAGAAGGTCCCGGGTTCAAGTCCCGCTCGAGGCACAAACTTTCAGAACAGATACCATCTTCATAAAGCTTTCTCGGTTGTACGGCTACTGTAATTAAATTCGGAAGAAATGATTGAAACATTTTTACGGATTTACTAAAATTAGTACATGTCAGAATAAATATTAAATAGTTAATGGGTTGACTATCCAGCTTGACTATCTAGCTTGTCCCCACATTTTGTGGCGTACGAAAATTTTTAATCCCTACGTTGTATGCAGTGCACTCGACTTCTAGAAGTGATCGTCTATCTTAATCTTTTCTATATTTGTGAACCAGTGTCCAGTATTTTTATGTGTGTTTCGGTGGCTGATTTTGTGAACTGATTGTGTATGGAACAGTTTATGTGTTCTGTGCACGTTCTGTGAAAATTTCTGCTTGTCCAAATAAGTGCTATTGTGCCGTGTATATCACGCAGTGTAGAAATCTATATTGTATGTACAAGTGGTTAACCGTTACACAGATATCTTTTCTAAAAGCATGTTATTTCAACACCATGTATGTATAACTAACTGTAGTTGCCTCAGACCTGTTGGAGCAGTTCAGATGTCAGAAATACTTATAGAGAATGAAAATAAAATAATAAATTAATCATTTGATAATAACTTTATTTTACATTTGAAAAATAGACGTATAAAAATGAATAGCCATGCTGTTTATGAAAACATGAATTATAATTAACACCTCCACATGAATATGTCGCCTATGAGCGAAAGCTAATGTACAAACAACACCAACATGCATGCAGTATGAGTGGATGGGGCGAGCGACTGTTGGAGTAGGTAGGGCTGGCGGCGCCGTAGGAGGGCTGATAGGGAATGGTTGAGGAAACGGAGGGCGCAGACTCCAAGCGGACACGGCGGCTCAGACACCTTCGACAGTACTTGTCAGCCGGTTACAACACTGTGTACCGTTTTAAGTTATATCGGCGATTAGATTGCGTTCGTTGCCCAGTATGAGACTAGAAGGTGTTACTGTGCGTATTACGTAATTGAGATTAAAATACAAGAGGAAATCAGATAGTCTTAAGGATTGGCGGAGTGTTAATTGATATGGAAATAGCAGAATGGACTTCACTCCAGAAGTAGAGATGAAAGCAATGCAGAGTGTCTCAGAAACTGTTACGCTTTGATTCAGAGTGTCATCATATAAAAGTACCATGATTCTGTTGGAAACTAAATCTACAGCAAGTAGTATTGCAAGAATACTACTGTCTGAAACGAGCCAAGATTTAGCTATAAGGTAGTAGCGACCGTTACAGTGGCTGTCGGTAATTACTACTATTCGTTTGCCTATCAAACACTGGTTATGGTTATTTCTGCAACAAATCACCTCTTGGTCGACTTCCATCTTTAATTAGAGTACGCTCAGCTACAGGCATCGTATGTGAACGAATAGGGACGCAAAGAGAAGAAAGAAGTAAAATTAAGAGAAAGGTAAAGGCAGTAAAATAAAAGTTGGTCGAACTTGCTGTAGAGACTAATGACAGTGTGAAAGCGGAAACTATCATGGGTCTGCGTGAAGTTCAACTGGCGTCTATGACTAGAACACACGTAGTGTAGCCGATGTGTTCCTCCAAGCGACTCATGTCTCAGTGTATCTTATAGGTATCATAAGAATCGGAGGACTGAACACATCTGTTCCAGGAAAATTAAGAGAACTGAAGTGTTTGAAAATCGTCATTCAAGTAGTTGTTCCCTAGAGGTTGAAGAAAATGTGACAGCAGATTCTTGATTTTCTCACGACAGTCACGACGGTTGAGTTTACTTTCTGTTATGCACCTTGCATATACATGAGTTCTAACTTTTGTTCGCCCTCGGATGCGAGTAGTAGGACTCAGAATACTTAGGGGTGGAAAGATAGAGGTTAGATAAGGATCATCCAGCGATTGGATTATTGTCAACATACTGCAGAAAATGGAGGTCCCGGTTGGTTAGGGAGAGGCCGTGTGACTGCGGAGCCTGCGCACTCCGACTTAAAGTGAGCGACTAGGCAGAGGCGGCGCCGCCTGGCGGACGTGGCTTAATGGTAGGCGATGGGCGCGTGCGCCACGGCGACCGGCGCATGCGCAACGGCGACGGCGGGCGCCACGGCCACGGGGTGCGCGCCGGGCGTGCGGTGCACGACCGCGTTGAAGCCGTTGTGGTCGTCCGCCTGGTACTCGACCGTGCGGGTGGAGCCGTCGGGCTCGACCAGCGAGTAGCTGCCCTTCACCACGTCGCCGTCTCGCGCCTCAGACTGCTGCTTGATGTCGCCGGTGTGGGCGTCGTGCACGCCGTAGTTGAACTCGTACTTCGGGTACGCCTGAAAGCAGAGGAAACCAGGGATGTAGACACGATGGAAAGATTATTCAGCAAGCTCCTGTCTAACATAAAACAAGAAATTTGAATGCCTACTAGTTCGAACGAAAGTTAAAATAAACCTTATTAGCCACTCTGCAAATTACGAGGGCCGGCCGCAGTGGTCTCGTGGTTCTAGGCGCGCAGTTCGGAACCGTGCGACTGCTACGGTCGCAGGTTCGAATCCTGCCTCGGGCATGGATGTGTGTGATGTCCTTAGGTTAGTTAGGTTTAAGTAGTTCTAAGTTCTAGGGGACTAATGACCACAGCAGTTGAGTCCCATAGTGCTCAGAGCCATTTGAACCATTTTTGAAATTACGAGGGCTACTCGGTAAGTGAGGAACGATCGGTCGCGAATTGGAAACTGCTGGGAAAATCCGAAGAGGCTTTTCACAGGCAGTGTCTCTAGCATGCCTGTCGATTGCATCAAGACGATCTTTTCAGTTGTGAGCGCACTGTCAGCGAGTAAAGGTGTCTACAAACAACAATGTCTCCCGCCAAGTAGGAGGGCCCGCTGAGAGGCTTCGCCTTAATGAATGCAACCCACCTAACACAACTGCTAAGCACTTCCTTCTTCATGGCAATTCTCAGAAGCACTTTGCAGGGGCAGTGAAGACGCTTCTGCAACTTTTTCCATGGGAAATGTTAGATCACCCACAACCTCTGGCGTGCCACAGGGGAGTGTTGTGGGACGATTGCTTGTCACAATATATATAAATGACCTAGTAGATAGTGTCGGAAGTTCCATGCGGCTTTTCGCGGATGATGCTGTAGTATACAGAGGAGTTGCAGCATTAAAAAATTGCAGCGAAATGCAGGAATATCTGCAGTGGATAGGCACTTGGTGCAAGGAGTGGCAACTGACCCTTAACACAGGCAAATGTAATGTATTGGGAATACATACAAAAAAGGATCCTTTACTGTGTGATTATGTGATAGCGGAACTGGTAGCAGTTACTTCTGTAAAATATCTGGGAGTGCGCGTACGGAACTATTTGAAGTCGAATGATCATATAAAATTAGTTGTTGGTAAGGCGGGTGCCAGGTTGAGATTCAGTGGCAGAGTCCTTCGAAAATGTAGTCCATCAACAAAGGAGTTGGCTTACAAAACACTCGTTCGACCTATCCTTCAATATTTCTCATCAGTGTGGGATCCGTATCAGGTAGGGTTGACAGAGGAGATAGAGAAGATCCAACGAAGAGCGGACCGTTTCGTCACAGAGATCGTCTACAAAGATGTTTAGCAAACTCAAGTGGCAGACTCTGCAAGAGAGGCGCTCTGCATCGCGGTGTAGCTTGCTGTCCAGGTTTCGAGAGGGTGCGTTTCTGGATGAGGTATCGAATATATTGCTTCCCCCTACTTATACCTCCCGAGGAGATCACGAATGTAAAATAAGAGAGAATCGAGCGCGCACGGAGGCTTTCCGGCAGTTGTTCTTCCCGTGAACCATACGCGACTGGGACAGGAAAGGTAGGTAATGACCGTGGCACGTAAACTGCCCTCCGCCACACACCGTTGGGTGGCTTGCGGAGTATAAATGTAAATGAAAATGTAAACACAGCAATGATTGGCTCGTCGTGAGTATCATCTCTGTTCACATGAAGCACTGGCTAAGAAGACAACACTTGGACACAGGCTATGCTCTATAGACCAGCGCAGAGAATTATCGGAAAGCACGGATTGCTGCCTTCTCTGACGACGGTGTTGGAAATTTGCAATAACAATCTGGCAAATGTCTAAGACGGCACGGCGGCTATGTAGAAAAGTACCTGGAAGGTGTAGCTAAATGTGCAAAGAAAACAGTTTTGATTTACACTGGGGTTTCCATTTCGCGACCGATCGTTCCTTACTTTCTGCACAACCCTCGTATATAAATATCTGTTAGGGTGATGCATAAGTATTAGCGTTTTTGTTTTGCATTTTGGTATTTCAGTTCCTGTGGCTTTATGTTTGAGTGTAATATTGTCATCTTCTCATTTCTAGATAGTGAGTGGAGCTTGGCCGGTAGAAAATTGAGTGCCATATGAAGAAATCGTAACATTTCCGACATACTCTTTTGTTTGAGCTCAGAGGAGGGGTGACAGCGGCAGACGCAACCAGAAACATTTGTACCGTGTGTGGGGATAATGCCACTTGACAGAGCACGAAATTAAAGCGGTTTTCTCGTTTTAAGGATGATCGATTAAACGCATTAACCCACAAATGATTCACGTTAGTGTGCTCGAGCAACCGCAGACGTGATGCACTGTGATCATTCTGCCGCGCGATTCATAAGGTCGCAGGCTCGAATCCTGCCTCGGACATGGTCGTGTGTGATGTCCTTAGGTTAGTTAGGTTTACGTAGTTCTAAGTCTAGGGGACTGATGACCTCAGATGTTAAGTCCCATAGTGCCCAAAGCCAAATGAACCATTTTTTGATCATTCTACCATCATGCGGCATTTGCGTACAATGGAGAAGTTTCAAAGATATTGCTCTGAGTCAAAATGATAAAAGTCAGCAGGTGACCGTCCGTGCATCTCTGCTTCACTCTTAAATAGCTCTGAATAATCCTGTCCTGTATTCTTACTGGTGACGAGAAATTGTCTCTTCATGCTAATGTAAAGGGAAGGAAGGAATGAGTGAGCTCATATAGGGCAGGAACTCTCCATACAAAGGCCTACGCTCATCCACGAAAGATATTGTTATGCATCTGGTGTAACAGCGACGGTGTGGTGTGCTACGAATTGCTTTCCTGAACTGTAACCCAAGAACAACGACCAGGAAAACTGCGTGAAACGATGCTACTCCACGATTAACGCCAGCCTGCATTCTGATAGACTGACCAAGAGCACTATGGAACATCCTTCAAGGAACTTCCTTTCCGAATGAAAATGATCTCCGAACAAAGTTCGACGAGTTCTTCACTTCAAAATAACTTGAGTTCTTCAGTCACGGATTCCAAAATCCCAGCGTTGACAGACTGTTGTAATTAGTGAAGGAGAATATGTTATCAATGACTAAAGCCTCTGTTGTGTGTATCTGTTGTGTTTTTTAAATTTATGGGAAAACGCTACGAACTATGCTCCAACCCAATAGATTCAGGGGCTGAAAAGTTCTCATCACATGACAAATAGTAATGTTTGTTTTAAGACTATGTTGTTGTTGTTGTTGTTGTGATCTTCAGTCCGAAGCTTGGTTTGGCACTACTATACTACTCAATTCTATGAAAGCCTCTTCATCTCCGAATAACTGCTACATCCTTCCGAATTCGCTTACTGTATTCATTTCTTGGCTCCTTCTATGAATTGAAACCCCCACACTTGCCCCTAATATTCAGTTTGTGATCCCTTCATGTCTCAGAATGTGTCCTATCGACTGAACCCTTCTTTTACTCGAGTTGTGCCACGAATTTCTTTTCTCCCTAATTCTCTTCACTATTTCCTCATTAGTTACGCCATCTACCCATGAAACCTTCAACATTCTTCTGTAGCACCGCATTTCAAAATCCTTTTTCTCTTCATGCCTAAACTGTCCATGTTCATGTTTCACTTCCATACATAGCAACAATGAGGACAAATACCGATGGGGAAGATTTCCTAACACATCTGTATCAAATTTCTTCAGAAACGCTTTTCTTGCAAATACCAGTCTACGTTTTATGTTTTCTCCATCATCATTTATTTTGCTACCGAAAAAGCGAAAGTCCTTTACTTGCAGCTTCTCGTTCCTAATATCATTCCCTAAGCATTATCTAATTTAATTCGACTACATCCCATTCTTCCTGTTTTGCTTTTGTTAATGTTCGTCTTATATACTCCTTTCAAGACGCTGTCCATTCCATTCTATTGCTCTTCCAAGTCATTTGCTATTTCTGGCACAATTACAATGTCATCTGTAAACCTCAAAATTTTGTATTGTTTCTCACTGAACTTTAGCTCCAACTCTAAATTTTCCCTTGATTTCCATTACTGCTTGCTTAATGTACAAAATGAATAACATGATAGACCCGGTCTCACTCTCTTCCAAGTGTATGAGATACAGTAATGTACTAGAAATGAGACTAAGTATGTCAAAATATAAATATTTTCTTTGAAAAAATATGTTTGTAATGAAGTAAATATTAAGCAAGTATTAATTGAAACGCAGCAGAGAAAACTGAGGAGGCAGCAGTTTTCATTTTTTAAGTACAGGTTACTTATTAATTTAGTTTATTAACATTATATGGCATAAATGTGAGTAGCACCAAGCAGTATTGGTGGAGACATCAACACACAATCTTTTGTTTGCGATTTTCGTGTAGAAGAATTTATAGATACAGGAATTCTATTATAAACAGCATATAGTTCTGTGGAGATGAATCAAAATATTTGTATCTCTGAAAACTGAGAGAGCTACAAGTTTACAGATTAAAATACCCTTTCGGTTGAATGAAAGGAACAGCTGGAAGAATTCCTAAAGATGTGTAACATGGAATCAATCTAAAATGTAAAAGAAATTATTATTTCAAAACCGCGAAGATCTGTTGATACAAGAATTCTCTATCCATTATAGTTCTGACCACGCCCACACATATATAGATGGAACCTAATTGACATTATGCGAATATTAATTATTTTTGTTAGCAGATTTTTCTGTTGAGTGTTAATGAACTTTCCTGTCGACGACAGTGGCGCAGGGTGGCTTGTATTTTATTGATATGACAGTAAGAAAGTTGTGTTGTTGGCTGTTGTAAATAACTGTATAACTCCTTAAGATAGCAACCTAGAAACTCTTATTACATGGATAAATATTATATCAACAGCTCTTGGTCTTTTAGAAGTACCACTTTTTTCGCATACTTGCTGGCTCTGGGGCACCACTTGCATCTAGACTAGGGGCGTCTCATCAACACCCGACAGTCTTGGCCTTGCCATAAGCAACTTGTTTGCAGTAGGTTACGTTGATTCCCAGTGCAACCTTGTGGGACCCTGCGCTCAGATCGGCTGAAACTTCATTGGCTAGAATTTAATCCCTTGTCGACATGAGGGTCGTCAGAAAGTATAGAGTCCAAATGATTTAAGGAAACAAATACATCCTAAATCTGGATCTTTGGACTTGTCTACTCAGTCTACCCCTCGTAACTACGACGACATTCGCTTAAATAAAAACGTCTGAGCAAACTACGGACACAAAGTTTGCGGAATAATGGGAGAAACACCAGAGCTGAACAGGAAAACAAGGTATTCGACAGAACACAAAAGTCGCGAATTATTATTCACTTGCTTTTTTTCTCTCTGTCTCTTTGTGTGTTTTACACTCCACCAATCGGCATAATTACTAATGTAGAACTGACTATTTACAACTTACATTATTGTTAGTGTGCAACTTTAAACAGACTCAAAATTCTTTAATAATCGGGGCGAGGAGAGCTACACTGTCCGGGGGATTGCAACATCAAGCTCATTTGCCCCTTCATGCCAAGCGGACAGAGTAAACTATATGTAGGAACCATACTTCATTTTCTCCCTTTCATTTCCATGTCTGATGTTAATATAGCACAGGCACTATCCTGCATAAGATACCACTCTTATAGAGACTCACGGAGGAAAGAAAAAGTACCTGGTTCTCATTCAAATTAAACTATATGATACTAGAGACCTTTTTAAATCTCAAACATGATGTATTTATACCAGGTCAGACGTCAAATGACATCAGCCAATTCAACGTAACCATCTCTCACCATTATTAATATGTACCATACCTATCGATCAAATATATTTTAAATATGCTGTAGCATCGTTTCCGGACAGGACTTCCAATTCAAAATATTGTCTACTCACTCCTATGTACAAGTCCTAGAATTTTGTAACGGGAATTTCCAAACATCCTCATTATGCTAACTGAAGCGACGAATGAAAAAGTGTACCAAGGCTAGGATTCGAATCTGGGTCTCCTGCTCATTGGGCAGATGCGCTTCAAGTTTAGGGGGAGTATCAAGTGGGCTGATACGTGAACGGGAATTTGGATTATGGAGGGAGGGAGTCGTGTTGCACTAATCCGTCCAGATGTGCAAAGCCGATGTGGGTTAGTGGTTAGCGCATGTACCTCGTGAACAGGAGACCGTCGTTCGAATACCGGCCATGATACAAGTTTCCATTCTTCGCTTCATTCTGCATACATACGCCCAGTCTCATTATCTCACTGTGTCCATTGGAGAGAATTCTGAGTGAGTGGTCAGCCGTAACAGTGTGCACGGAATAGCCCTGCGTTGTGTAATACTCTTCCTAGTTCTAGCAACCGGTTGTAAGCTTAAAGTGCCACGTGTTCAGCTCGAGCTGTTCAGAGAAGCGAATAGCGTGACACGTGGCTCTTAGCGGCTGCACGGACTGTGTCGTAGCACAGATGTCTCGGGAAGGAGCGGCGGCGCGGCATGCAGCAGACGCTCGTGCGTGCCTCAGCCCGCGGCGACGACTCGGTCGCGGAGTACTTTCACAGCCGTGGATGGCTGGACGTCTCGGCAAATATGGAGGAGGACGGGACGCACGGCAGGCAACCTGCTGCTACACGCGGCTCGGGAGGCGCTCCTGTTGCAGCCAGCACACTTCGCATGAGCCGGCCGCAATGGGGAGGGGACCATTCTCTGTCTCTCTGTCTCTCTCACTCTCTCTCTCTTTCTTCATTTTGTTCCTCCTGCAGCGACATAAACATCTTTAGTTGCATGAATTTCCGCGTCACCACAATTCTAACGGCTAGTTTACACAACGACTTAAGTTGCGAAACTTATTTCGTGAAACCAGTTTAATGAAACTGATTTCGTGTACAACAGTAGACACAGCGACACCAGCATTTCGTCGCCTTGTGAACGCCGAAGTTGTCTTTCGAATAAAGTTTTGCCAGTTGCACGAGTAGTGGCGGAGTTTTGATACTTGTCTGCGTGAATGTGTACGTAAGAAAAGAAATAAGATACCGGAGAAAACTATATCGGTTTTCCAGCCACATCAATTGGTTTAAAATCCACATTTTGTATTGTAAACAACGTGTCACGGCTGGAAGCCCGAAAGATTTTTATCAGTAACTATCGTGGTTTCAGATAAGTTATTTATTTGGATTCATGACAGGATAAAAAATATGTCAGCTCGATTGTCCAAAGACACTGCTGCAAGAAATTATTGTAAATGGTCAAATGAATTATGTCAACCATCTGACAATGACACCACAACAGTTCACGTGTCTTATTTATTGAGTTATTGATGTGACAAGGAAGAAAGATACTATAATGTGGAAGCATTATTGCCAGAGTTGAAACTACACATCACGGTGCGTTTTTTGTCAAGTGGGGATTCATATCCAACTCTACAATAGATGTTGTCAGTTTCACATATAGATATTTCAGTTGTTTCTATTTCTCGTAATTTATTTCAGTATGTGCTTCTAAGGGAATGAATCTTACTCTTCAAGTTACTTATCGGCAGATCGTCCATGTTCAAGTTGAGTAGGGTGGCCTCAAGTGCAGCTAAATGTCGTTGGTTGTTTCTGTAGCCAGCACCGTTGGAATCCAACAAACACCTATGTACAGAATAGATACCCAAGAAACGAACACTACTGCATTCCTCCCTTCGTAGTTACTCTTAACTTTGGTGAATGTTACGGACGCAATACCTAACCTCAAACCACGTGCAGCTACTAGTTTCGTGTCGCCAAAGCTGGAACACCTCGATACTGTGTAGTTTCGTCAGCGATTTACGCAGCCGCTTAATGCACAGTAGTGCAGTTTCGATACTTGGCTTCGCAACCTTTAAATCATTGAACCCACTCTCTATCCGTCCACTCTTGCACACTCTAATCCTTTATCATTAATCTCTACTGATTTCTCCTCTCTCCTCCCTTACTCTGAACACCCACATCAGGCGAACGTGTATGAGACAATGGTTCCTGCAACTGACAGTATACGTAATATCTCTGAACATATAGAGTGATTTCTTTCAGATGACGCGTCCTAACTTCATGTTGTTGTTGTTGTCTTCAGTCCTGAGACTGGTTTGATGCAGCTCTCCATGCTACTCTATCCTGTGCAAGCTGCTTCATCTCCCAGTACCTACTGCAACCTACATCCTTCTGAATCTGCTTAGTGTACTCATCTCTTGGTCTCCCTCTACGATTTTTACCCTCCACGCTGCCCTCCAATGCTAAATTTGTGATCCCTTGATGCCTCAAAACATGTCCTACCAACCGATCCCTTCTTCTAGTCAAGTTGTGCCACAAACTTCTCTTCTCCCCAATCCTATTCAATACCTCCTCATTAGTTACGTGATCTATCCACCTTATCTTCAGTATTCTTCTGTAGCACCACATTTCGAAAGCTTCTATTCTCTTCTTGTCCAAACTAGTTATCGTCCATGTTTCACTTCCATACATGGCTACACTCCAAACAAATACTTTCAGAAACGACTTCCTGATACATAAATCTATATTCGATGTTAACAAATTTCTCTTCTTCAGAAACGCTTTCCTTCCCATTGCCAGTCTACATTTTATATCCTCTCTACTTCGACCATCATCAGTTATTTTACTTCCTAAATAGCAAAACTCCTTTACTACTTCAAGTGTCTCATTTCCTAATCTAATTCCCTCAGCATCCCCCGATTTAATTTGACTACATTCCATTATCCTCGTTTTGCTTTTGTTAATGTTCATCTTATATCCTCCTTTCAAGACACTGTCCATTCCGTTCAACTGCTCTTCCAAGTCCTTTGCCGTCTCTGACAGAATTACAATGTCATCGGCGAACCTCAAAGTTTTTACTTCGTCTCCATGAATTTTAATACCTACTCCAAATTTTTCTTTTGTTTCCTTTACTGCTTGCTCAATATACAGATTGAATAACATCGGGGAGAGGCTACAACCCTGTCTCACTCCTTTCCCAACCACTGCTTCCCTTTCATGCCCCTCGACTCTTATTACTGCCATCTGGTTTCTGTACAAATTATAAATAGCCTTTCGCTCCCTGTATTTTACCCCTGCCACCTTTAGAATTTGAAAAAGAGTATTCCAGTCAACATTGTCAAAAGCTTTCTCTAAGTCTACAAATGCTAGAAACGTAGGTTTGCCTTTTCTTAATCTTTCTTCTAAGATAAGTCGTAAGGTCAGTATTGCCTCACGTGTTCCAACATTTCGACGGAATCCAAACTGATCCTCCCCGAGGTCTGCATCTACCAGTTTTTCCATTCGTCTGTAAAGAATTCGCGTTAGTATTTTGCAGCCGTGGCTTATTAAACTGATAGTTCGGTAATTTTCACATCTGTCAGCACCTGCTTTCTTTGGGATTGGAATTATTATATTCTTCTTGAAGTCTGAGGGTATTTCGCCTGTCTCATACATCTTGCTCACCAGCTGGTAGAGTTTTGTCATGACTGGCTCTCCCAAGGCCGTCAGTAGTTCTAATGGAATGTTGTCTACTCCGGGGGCCTTGTTTCGACTCAGGTCTTTCAGTGCTCTGTCAAACTCTTCACGCAGTATCGTATCTCCCATTTCGTCTTCATCTACATCCTCTTCTATTTCCATAATATTGTCCTCAAGTACATCGCCCTTGTATAAGCCTTCTATATACTCCTTCCACCTTTCTGCCTTCCCTTCTTTGCTTAGAACTGGGCTGCCATCTGAGCTCTTGATATTCATACACGTGGTTCTCTTCTCTCCAAAGGTCTCTTTAATTTTCCTGTAGGCAGTATCTATCTTACCCCTAGTGAGATAAGCTTCTACATCCTTACATTTGTCCTCTAGCCATCCCTGTTTAGCCATTTTGCACTTCCTGTCGATCTCATTTTTGAGACGTTTGTATTCCTTTTTGCCTGCTTCATTTAATGCATTTTTGTATTTTCTCCTTTCATCAATTAAATTCAATATTTCTTCTGTTACCCAAGGATTTCTAGCAGCCCTCGTCTTTGTACCTACTTTATCCTCTGCTGCCTTCACTACTACATCCCTCAGAGCTACCCATTCTTCTTCTACTGTATTTCTTTCCCCTATTCCTGTCAATTGTTCCCTTATGCTCTCTCTGAAACTCTGTACAACCTCTGGTTCTTTCAGTTTATCCAGGTCCCATCTCCTTAATTTAGCACATTTTTGCAGTTTCCTAACTTCATAAAAGATGTAAAAATTTCAGAATTTACTTCAGGTTGAATCGTGATAGATGAACTGTATTTAGGTACCCGAACGAAACAGTGAGGAAGATGTAATATTTCAAATGAACATTCTTTCATGTTTACTTGGAAACATGATGATGATTCACATTTCACCTAACTTAATAACCTCTCATAGCACAACATTCGTTTCCAGTTACGTTGCTTCTTACCGCTTCTTTGCGTCAGCATATAGAAGATATTGTGAATCACTTAATACTCATGTACATACAATTAAGGTGAAAATGACAACTGGTGGATAACTGTGTTGGTGTCATCGAAAGTCAAATTTAAATCACAAGGGAATATCTGGTCTGTATCAGTACTCCACCATGGACCTGACGGTACCAAATGATTTACCCCCTTTCCTATTCCAGTCGCGAATGGCTCGCAGAAGAATCATTGTCAGCAAAACTCCGTATCGGCTCCCTAAGTCGTCAGATTTTCACTTTGTCGTCTTTTCGCGAGAAGTATGTAGGACGCAATTATATGTTTCCACACACTTTTTGGAAAGTATTCTCTCGCAACTTCAACAGAAAACATCGTCGTGGTGCACAACGCCTCTCTTGTGGCATCCGGCGCTGGAGATTGTTGAGAATCTCCATAACGCTCCAGCGTCGGGAAAACGATGCCGTAACGAAACGTGCAGCTTTTCGTTGGATCTTTCCTATCTCGGGTATCAGTCCTATCTGGTAAAGATTCCAGAATGATGAACAACGCTTGCGAATCGCTCAGATGGTTTTTTTGTAAGCCATTTGTTTAGCGGATGAATGATGTTTCCTGAATATTTTTTCAGTAAGAGATTATTTGTTTTATGTAGTCATTCCACCTTAGGTCGCTCCACGTGGTTACTCTAGGGAGGTCAACATTGGGTCATGGCTTTAAGGGAGATGACCACAAACTGACCACGACTGAAGGGAGTTTCCAGGGAGGTCTGTTCGCAATAAATTTCAACTGCACAACCATGTCGCATTATATTAAACAGGCTGACAACAGAGATGTAAATACTCTCCTGGAAATGGAAAAAAAGAACACATTGACAACGGTGTGTCAGACCCACCATACTTGCTCCGGACACTGCGAGAGGGCTGTACAAGCAATGATCACACGCACGGCACAGCGGACACACCAGGAACCGCGGTGTTGGCCGTCGAATGGCGCTAGCTGCGCAGCATTTGTGCACCGCCGCCGTCAGTGTCAGCCAGTTTGCCGTGGCATACGGAGCTCCATCGCAGTCTTTAACACTGGTAGCATGCCGCGACAGCGTGGTCGTGAACCGTATGTGCAGTTGACGGACTTTGAGCGAGGGTGTATAGTGGGCATGCGGGAGGCCGGGTGGACGTACCGCCGAATTGCTCAACACGTGGGGCGTGAGGTCTCCACAGTACATCGATGTTGTCGCCAGTGGTCGGCGGAAGGTGCACGTGCCCGTCGACCTGGGACCGGACCGCAGCGACGCACGGATGCACGCCAAGACCGTAGGATCCTACGCAGTGCCGTAAGGGACCGCACCGCCACTTCCCAGCAAATTATGGACACTGTTGCTCCTGGGGTATCGGCGAGGACCATTCGCAACCGTCTCCATGAAGCTGGGATACGGTCCCGCACACCTTTAGGCCGTCTTCCGCTCACGCCACAATATCGTGCAGCCCGCCTCCAGTGGTGTCGCGACAGGCGTGAATGGAGGGACGAATGGAGACGTGTCGTCTTCAGCGATGAGAGTCGCTTCTGCCTTGGTGCCAATGATGGTCGTATGCGTGTTTGGCGCCGTGCAGGTGAGCGCCACAATCAGGACTGCATACGACTGACGCACACAGGGCCAACACCCGGCATCATGGTGTGGGGAGCGATCTCCTACACTGGCCGTACACCTCTGGTGATCGTCGAGGGGACACTGAATAGTGCACGGTACATCCAAACCGTCATCGAACCCATCGTTCTACCATTCCTAGACCGGCAAGGGACAATGCACGTCCGCATGTATCCTGTGCCACCAAACGTGCTCTAGAAGGTGTAAGTCAACTACCCTGGCCAGCAAGATCTCCGGATCTGTCCCCCATTGAGCATGTTTGGGACTGGATGAAGCGTTGTCTCACGCGGTCTGCACGTCCAGCACGAACGCTGGTCCAACTGAGGCGCCAGGTGGAAATGGCATGGCAAGCCGTTCCACAGGATTACATCCAGCATCTCTACGATCGTCTCCATGGGAGAATAGAAGCCTGCATTGCTGCGAAAGGTGGATATACACTGTACTAGTGCCGACATTGTGCATGCTCTGTTGCCTGTGTCTATCTGCCTGTGGTTCTGTCAGTGTGATCATGTGATGTATCTGACCCCAGGAATGTGTCAATAAAGTTTCCCCTTCCTGGGAAAATGAATTCACGGTGTTCTTATTTCAATTTCCAGGAGTGTATAAACCTATGGCATATACTGCTCTGATTTGCTCTAGTATGTCGTACGATATAATATTTTGGGGCAACTGTGCAAACAGAGTACAAAAGCATGTAATGTGACTAATTTGCGGTGTAAATCCAAAAATGAACATTACGCTATTACGCTCAAGCGTTTTAAACGTGTTTGTTGTATTAAGTTTTTTGTCATTTTCCACAAGTAGAAGAATCCTCTCACTATTGGGTCTATGGAATGAAAAGTAAATATAATGTAATCTAAACAAAACTGATCTGTTCGTCGCATATAATATGCATATGTAATCATAATATATATCATGTATACTCTACAAGAATTCAATTTTTTGTCTTCGTGTACAATTGTTTTAATTCTTCTTGATTATAATAAAAATTGATTTCAGTCATCATCTCTGACCTAAACAATTCTAAGCTGCTGATGTTTCTATGATCAGTCCACTTATTGTTCGTAAGACACAAAAATCTTTCGAAGTGTTGTGGAATGTTACTGTGACATGTGAGTCAGTCGAGAATAACGAAACGAATGTGTTTGAACACGAACATCTCTGATCGAATTTATCGAGTCCTTGTTACGTCCATGTGTCATTTGTACCACAGTAGCTGACTAGTGTGAGGCGAGAGCAGTCGTGGACTGCCACTGCTGACCGAGAAACAGCTGAATATCCTCCTCTCACGACCTCTCTAGACACGTTTTGACTACGTCATTCTTTCCGCGCTCCTCGCATTTCCTTGAACCAAACTGTCTCCTTTCCACAGAAGCACGAACACAAAACAGAGATCTGTCGGTCATGAAATTTGAACTATAGAGAGTACTCCGTGGGATTACTGTTTGCGAAAGAGATCACTGACGGAGTATTCGGTAGAAATAGGCGGTCAATAATGTAACCGGGAGAATTATAGAAATATTGCTGTAAAATGCGATATCCCGGGAAAAACGGGAGAGTTGTCCGCTCTAGGCTAGTCCTACATATTTTCCTGTACCGTAGTAGTTGTCACCAGTAATTTGTCGCCTATGGTGTAATCTAACCAACAGTGGAACTCTTCGTTTAGTAATCCGCAGTACGTTACATTTATATATGTCCTGGTAAAAACCGCAGGTCATTCCCGCAGGGCCATAAGACAGATCCTCAAAATTATAGACCTATATGGTTGACGTCAATCTGTTGTAGAATTACGGAACATGTTTTACGCTCAAGAATTATGACGTTTTTGGAAAATGAGCTGCTCCTCTATAAATATCAACATGGATTCCGCAAACAGAGATCCTGCGAAACTCAGCTGGCTCTGTTCCTCCATGAGATCCACAGCGCACTGGACAACGGTGCTCAGGTTGATGACACGTTCCTTGATTTCAGTAAGGCATTTGACACCGTCTCGCATTCCCGTTTCATGAAAAAAATACGAGTTTACGGGGTGTCGGAACAGACCTGCGATTGGATTCAAGTCTTTCTTGCAGATAGAACTCCACACATCGCTCGTAACAGAACAAAATCGACAGATGTTAATATTCGGGGTACCATAGGGAAGTGTGATAGGACCCCCGCTGTTTACAATGTATATGAATGATCTAGTAGAAAGCGTCGAATGCACTCCAAGGTTATTCGCAGATGAAGCAGTTATATATACCGAAGTAGCAACGCCAGAAGATTGTATGAATTTGCAGAACGACCTTCAGGGAATTGATGAATGGTTGCAGACTCTGGCAGATGACCCTGAACGTAAATAAGTGTAACATATTGCGCAAACATAAGAAAAGAAATCCACTACTGTACAGCTACACGACTGATGACAAACAGCTGGAGACCTTGTCTGCCGAAAAATATCTAGGTGTAATTATCCAGAGCGACCTTAAGTAAGCGTAACTATCCAGAGCGACCTTAAGTAGAATGGCCACATAAAACAGATAGTGGGAAAAGTAGACACCAGACTCGGATTCATCGAAAGAATCTTAAGGAAATGTGACTCATCCACGAAAGAAGTGGCTTATAAGGCGCTTGTTTGCCTGATTCTTGAGTATTGTTCATTTATCTGGGATCCGTGTCTGGTAGGATTGATAGAGGAGATAGAGAAGATCCGACGAAGAGTGACAAGTTTTGTCACTGGGTTGTTTAGCTAGCGTCAGAGCGTTACGGAGATGTTAACTATACTGGCAGCCGTTACAAGAGAGGCATTGTGAATCACGGAGAGATTTGCTATTGAAATCTCGGGACAGCACTTTTCGGGAGGAGTCGGACCACATATTACTTCCCCCCACATACATCTCTCGTATTGACCACGAGGAGAAAATTCGAGAAATTAGAACCAATACAGAGGCTTACCGAAAGTCATTCTGGCCACGCACTATTCGCGAATGGTTCAAATGGCTCTGAGCAATATGGGACTTAACAATTGAGGTCGTCAGTCCCCTAGAACTTAGAACTACTTAAACCTAACCAATCTAAGGACATCACACACATCCATGCCCGAGGCAGGATTCGAACTTGCGGCCGTAGCGGCCGCACAGTTCCAGACTCAAGTGCCTAGAAACGCTCGACCACACTGGCCGGCTATTCGCAAATGGAGTATGGTTGGAGGGATCAGAAAGTGATACCGAAAGTAACCTCCGCCACACACCATTAGGGTGACTTGCGGAGTATGATGTAGACGTAGATGTAGATCAAACGCCAGTCCCTGCACCAGGCGCCGATCTTCTGCAGCTCTTACTGCGCTTAGTGCTATTCTCTCGACGTTGCAACCTCCCTACAGACGACAGCAGCATTTGCGAATGGATTCGTGGAGCCTCTCACCTAATTCACTAGCTAGATCTTTAGCATAAGTTATAAAAGCCTACTTCGTCTGAAAAGAATGAAATTTATCACCTAGGGCTAACGTTTCTGAATGAAGTGACAGAGTTGTAGGTACGTGAGGAGTTCAGTGTGGATGCCGGGAGAGATTCTTGTTGGTTAGCGAGTGCGGGCAAAACACTGTATGTGTGTATGAATCAGTGGCGAGCACCGCGACAGGTCCGGGAAGCGCCCTCGCCCGTCCTGGCGAAAGTGACGGCCGCGCAGCAGCGGCTGCCACTGAGCTACAAACCTTGAGCCGCTGCTCGACTTTCTCACCGCTATCGAGCGCCGACCGTTCGCCTCACTTTAATTACGCCCTGACCGGCGTACAATCGCTTGCAAATCCCAACTGGAGCACAGCTCTTCCCGCTCTGAAGATCAGCATCTAAAGGGAGCCATCTCGGGCAGTACTGATATTCTTTATTTTGGATCCGCTTTATAGAAAACACGGTTCTGTTCCAAGTTCACCTGAACACATTTCGCCACGACTCTGGAATCTTATGTAGGTGGTTTCTGTTTGTCCTACTACATCGCTGTACGAACATATTTCACATTTGTAGTGCAACTCGATCTGCTGACGAAAATTTAATGCACCAATGATCTGACTCGAAAAGTAACGTGCTGCCACACTAGATAACGATCCACGATTATGGAACAATGTATTTTGTGGGTCTACAGCATGTCAATGGCCACCACATGTGCCTTATTATGAAGCCCCGAGCGCTTGCAAATCTTTAGCTATTAATAAGCAACATTAAATACAGCTGCGTGAAGTCGATGTCCTAAGAGAATATCATAATAACGAGCACGGCAGTTCACTATTCTCCGCAACAAGCTAAAATTTCAAATATTTCTATAATTCGTGGAATAATCTACGTTTTCTGGCAATCACAGGACCATGAGTGAATAAATAAAAAATATAAGTGCCACGTGTCGCGGCACTTATGTGATTTCATTGAATCAAAATATTTTCACTGTCGCTCATGGATGGACTTGCAAGTATCTTTGATCCTTATCAATAATTTAGCCATAATACGTCATGTCGTGATAAATGATATACTAGAAATTCGCAGTCGGTGACATGACAGACGAATAAGTGACCAAAGGGAATGTCATCAGTCATGCGGAGCAAAAACTCGAAAGTCTTTATAAGATGTATTGTTCTATTTCGAAAAACTATTTGGCCATTGTAATAACACTCACTGTTGGGTGGATGAGGTGGTCGTCACCGAAACCTCAGGCGACATTTCACGGTTCGCAGCTGGAATTACGGCTGAAAACTGTGTCTACGAGTCACGCATCCCTGTAGTACCACTGCGACATTTATAGCCTTAACTACATGAAGTGATCTAACACGTTCATTACACAGTCGTTGGGTGCCCTCTGGCCTCTAGCAGCTTAACTGATCTCTCTTATAACGCTTTCTGCTGTCAATCACCGACAGAGTTCCATAATAGTAATGGACGTACATCTAACGCAGCTTTTCTGTGAGAGCAGCCCAGCACACATGCCTGTTATTGCTCTGCAGCTTTAATCATTTACACTTCACATCCACTTACCTACTCCCCATTATTTTCGTAATACATGCATTCTTCCTTCAAGGCCTTGCGGTTTAAACAATTCTTTGCAATTGGAGACATTCGTAAATCGCAAACAAAAACTTTTTTCTGACGTGTAGCTGGAATCGTCAATGATACAGAATTCAGAAGTCCTCCAGTATGTGAGCAGACACTGTGAGAATTTTTCAGTGCCAAAAAGTGTGAACTAAATCTGGCAAAAAACAGCGTTTTGCTATCTGTAACTGACTTAGGAATTCTGTGAATCAATCTGGTTATCGCCATTTACAGTTCTAGCCCCTGCGGCCAGTAACTAGCGTAAAATTCAATATCAGTAAAATTTGGTTGTATTTATTTAAAAAAAATGTTAATATGAATTTTAATTCAAATTTTCTTACTTCTTTAACAGTAATCACAGTTAGCATGTGTCAACAGGAAAGATGGAATGAACAAAAGCGTTCAACGACAGATGGAGCGCATGCTCGCAGTGGAGCAAGGATGTCGAGGGAAGTCGGCTGCGTCCTTTGGCAGGAACCATCCCGGCGATTGCCTTAAACTATTTGGGAAATCATGGATAACACCTTCCCAAACTACTTCGCCGCCTCTCTGCGTCTGCCAGCACAACAACCAAACGAGGGAGTATTTTGCCTACTGGGGGCCCGATTTCGACAAGAGCAGGTCTTAAGTTCCTGTCGACCTCATTTATTTTCGTTTTGCGTGACTTTCGTTGATGTCAATCCTGTGGTGGTTCCTATAAAAGAACGCCACCGAGTTCGTTCCCACATGTTCCTTCATCAGAGCTTGTGTCCTGTCATTAACTACTACTTTGTCAAGGGGTGATTAAACGCTAATCATCTTGCCGTCACTCAAAGCTATTCTTTTCCTTGTTAATTAGTCTCATCACAGAAAAAAGTCTAGACTAGCTCTGAGACGCTGTCACTTTTCCACCAGTATCGATTTACAGTGACCTGAGATGACCGCTTTCTCCGCATATTCACTTCTGAGACAGGTATTTCTCCCCCCAACATATTTGAACAGCACTATTGTGCTCTTAACAACTCATTTGTTGAATTACAATAGTTAACACGCTGGAAGTCTATTTGTATCATTTAGAAAAGTCTGCACAAATCTCGAAACAGATTCACTTTGGCAACTGATCCGTTGTTTGCAAGCACAGACTGTACCGGAGACACTTGTGCAGAGGTTGGGACGGCGGTTCGCACCTCTCCGCTGCTCTGCGCACCTCTCACCGTGCCTCAGGGTGAATGTGGGCCGGCGCCGCGCTGAAAGACCAGTTGTACACTTCTTGTCCGCCAACCACACCCGTAGGATCCTTTGAACTCCCGATGCCCGCACGTGGGACGACGAGAATTTCTTCTAATCTAAGCGAGGCTTTCCCCAACACTTGCACACCAACAGACATGTAGCAACAACATCTATCACGTCCATTCTGCAGTGATTTCTTTGTAAAATATTCAACACATTAGATAAAAGGTTCCTCTTCGTCTAACTGATTTGCGAGATGATACTCACAAAAATTACACATACGTCTCCCAGGGCTTCGTAGAGTTTCGTATGTGTATTTCACAGAGTTCATATTCTTTATCATGTTCCTATATTCGTTCATAGACAGGAGTTTATACATCCTCCAACTGCTCTCCATCACAATGAAATTAACATAACGAGCTCAGTTTAAAGGTCGAAGCAGAGTATCCCTGCTGAACCTGATCCCAGGGGAGAAGTCTAAGCGTGGGCTAGAAGAAAAAGAAGACAAAAAACGGCGTGATCTAATCGCCCAGAACATTTTACTTTCGTTAGCTCAAAGTGAAACTGTGGCAACAAGTATGAAGATGCGCAATATAGGTGACCGTGAACTACGCATCATGGTCTCAGTCTTCAAACGCCAAACAGCAAAACACTTTATTCTGCAGAAAATGGTATAAATCTGAAGATAAGACCGGCAGCATCTGGACGTATCGTTGTTGACGGTTAATTTGTGTAGTCCAGTTGTGATCCTACGCGCTTGCTCTTGGGTTCCCGCAAGGCCGCGTTCGCAACAGTTCTTGCATCCTCAGGTTTACTCTGGCACTAACTGGAGCCTCCAGAGGCCTCACGTTGGAGTCAGTGGCCGGCAGGGTTTCACTGGCGGCGTGTTCCGGGCGCGTGTCCAGCTCGCTCGGGCTGGAACACTTTTGCCGCGCAGCGGAGAAACCTGTCCTTGTGCCGGCGCTTCCTCCGCCAAGAAAGCGATCGCCTCGCGTCCTTCCTCTGCCGCTGGCCACGTTCTCGCTTTCCTCGGTCCTACTCCTGCCCGCTACTCTTCCAGGAAAGCGGCTGCTGGTCAGAAGTATCCTTAGGTTCACCTCTGGAGCATCCAACAGGCGATACGCAGTCATATTTATATCTGGGTATACATGATAAGTAGACAGGATCTAAACGAATGAGGAGCTGGACTTAATGTCTAGCAACGATGAGATCGTGACAGCCAATGCACAACCTCAAATAGGAGAACGATTGAGATGGAAACTAGCCGCGGTATTTTCAGTACCACCCTCCTGGAATTCACCTCAGATCATGAGAGGAATTTAGAGAAAATTTACACGTAGATGTCTTCATAAATGGGAGTATAGTCACTGAACGATTGAACCGCCACATGTGATCAAACATGATGCGGCGATAAAAGACGACTGAAGGAACAGACAATTAGGCAACTGGTACTTCGAATGCATAATAACTAACGTTTTAGAGTTCGCGGGCAACGGCCTTGCCGCAGTGGATACACCGGTTCCCGTGAGCTCACCAAAGTTAACCGCTGTCGGGCGTGGTCGGCACTTGGATGGGTGACCATACAGGCCGCCATGCACTGTCAACATTTTTCGGGGTGCACTCAGTCTCGTGATGCCAATTGAGGAGCTACTCGACCGAATAGTAGCGGCTTCGGTTAAGAATACCATCATAACGACCGGGAGAGCAGTGTGCTGACCCCAAGCCTCTGCCCCTCACATCCGCATCCTCCACTCAGGATGACACGGCGGTCAGATGGTCCCGGTAGGCCATTCGTGGCCTGAAGACGGAGTGGTTTTAGAGTTCGCAGTACGTCGCCAGTGCATAGTAATCAAATATGGCACAGTCTGAAATTCGTATAGTCTACGCATCCCTGGTTGTTTCTGTATGCACCATGCACTTCAGTACTTTAGTCTACCATCTCATGACCGAAGAAATTTGTCCTTACAGGAGCTAGAAATTATGTTAGAGTGTCTGAAATAGAAATCAGGACGTTGCGAGATATTTCGAGTACCTTCTGTAGTTGACAGAACAGCCTTTATTTCAAAATTACTCTAACGTTTGAGTTTTCTTTATGAACCTCTTTGTTATCTGAAATGGTACAGCAAGAAAATGGTTGAAATGGCTCTGAGCACTATTGGACTCAACTGCTGTGGTCATTAGTCCCCTAGAACTTAGAACTACTTAAACCTAACCAACCTAAGAACATCACACACATCCGTGCCCGATGCAGGATTCGAACCTGCGACCGTAGCAGTCGCACGGCTCCGGACTGCGCGCCTAGAACCGCGAGACCACCGCGGCCGGCAGGGTACAGCAAGAGTAGACTACTCTAACCACTAGGATGAGGAACTATATGTCGTATGCTGCATATAGATAAGACTAACTATATAGTTGTCAGACTTAACAAGTCTCTAAACTAACATCGGAAAAACAACACAGTATCGAAATGTGTTCAATGCTCGAACACAAGACCTCAACGCTTGATGTATTCAAATGGCCTCCACAGGATTTGCCGCAAGTCACTATAAGCACGGGGTAGTGGTGACTGTTCCTGTTGCCCACTTTTCTGCGTTTTATTAGTTCCCTGCAGCCTCCGCTCAATGTGAGTCAAGGGCGCTGCTCTAATAAATAGGCAGCTAAATAGGCGACAAATTCAAAGTCTTGCACCACCCTATTAACAATATTATATTCTGAGTCATCGTACCGGTTAAATAACTTCTACATTTGATGGCTGGTAGGGGTGGGGGAGGGCGTTAATGTAGTTGAGGGTAGCTTGTTGGTTTTCAGATATCTCTACGAATTTGGCACGCGTTGCGGCGTCCCTGACTCAGTAAAACAGCTGACACAAGATGCGTTCTGCGGGCATTGTACTGGTGTTTTCTAATTACCGCCGAAAGGCTGACAACGCTGCTGCTGGAGGGAGGAGAAAAACATGGCTGTGAAGTTGTTTTCTAGCCGAAGTGTAGCTAAATTACATGGAGATCATATATACAAAGGCAAACTAACGAAAGATGTCGTTTACCAGAAGGAAATAAGTGGGGAAAGAAATAGAGGAAACAGCTGGAGAAATATATACTCACCAAAGCATATCGATCTGACAACAAATGTGTAATGGGCTATAAAAGCCAGAAACTTCATGAACATCATATTGACCCCTGTCTGTACATAGTAAAGTAATAAAACCGTAGATATATATGATACTTACGTTTCGTTTCGAAACGACAAACGAAATACAGAAGTTCTTACGATATGAGTAATGGAACGAGCCTCTAAGGTCAGTTTCTTGGGAGACCTCTAGAAAAGCGTATAAAAGAGACGGCGCACAAGACTCAGTCTTGAGTACTGTTCGAGTGCTTAGAATCCGCATCAGTAAGACGTCGAAGCAATTCTGGGACGGGCTGCTGTATTTGTTACCGATAGGTTCGATTACTACGCGAGTGTTGAAGAAATGTCACATGAACTCGAATTTGTATCTTTAGAAGGAAGTCGAAAACACTATTTTTCACATCACTGTATTTGTGAGTGGAACAGGTAGAGATATGACTAGCAGTGGCACAAAGTTCCCTTCGCCATGCACCCTGTGGTGGATCGAGAAATACGTATGTTGATAAACTGGGTCATCAGTGTAGTAGTGACAGACACACCACTGCCCTCTGGCTTTCATTTTAGAGCGTGAGAAGATATCAAGAGAGCCTGGAGATAAGCGTAAGAGAAACACGTTAGAGTTTTGTGATGTTCAATATTTATGTTGACCAGCGGCAAGGGAATTTCACATCACCTGTACGGCAGCTTCGTAAACAGATAATGAAGGCACTTCGAGTTCACGGACGTCGACGTATAGCTATCTTGAAAATTACCGGTATGCTTTGGTCAAACCTGGCGGCAACGACCGACCGTCGCGATTAGGAAGGTGTGCAGTAACTGTGACCTCTGCTGGTAGAGCGAATGTTACAGTACCGTTTGCGTCGAGTATGTCAGTAACTGATAAATACGGATTGGTAATCGAAAGTAATGCGGATGTACATTATTTATAAAGTTCGGCTGGTCCCGGCGGAGGTTCGAGTCCTCCCTCGGGCATGGGTGTGTGTGTTTGTCCTTAGGATAATTTAGGTAGTGTGTAAGCTTAGGGACTGATGACCTTAGCAGTTAACTCACACAAATTTGAACATTTTTTATAAAGTTCCTTCTCTTTTCATTCTTAGTCATATTACGCTGCAACAAATAGAACAGTGGCGAGCTTGGACAGTTCTGTTGTAGCCACCGCCGCAGACACATCAGACGTGCAGCGGGACTGTTGCCGAGGCAGTTATGAGTCAGTTATCGACCGTACAGCGCGCCAGCACAAACGACTTGGCTGTTACGGAGCTCCGCCGCGAGCAGTAAAGACGCTGAATGGTCGTCCCGCTGCCACACGCTAATACCCCACCGTGCAATCTCCTATCACCATTCCTCTGCTTCTCTCTTTGTGTCTTCATTCCAGTGGTGCCCCGTCAATCACTCTCTCTCCGTCACTCGCACACCTACCTCACTTTCGAACGTTTACAGCAGCCATAACGCTTCAGTCGGTGGCCGAACGAGACGGTGCGATGGCAACACAATCAACACGCTTTCAGCAGGACGGCGTTTCAAACTCCCGGCCGCTCATCCCGATGAAGGTTTCCCGTGATTTCCAGAAATCGCTTCGGCAAATAGTGATGTGATTTAAAAAGAACAAGGCCGATTACTGTCAATATCAATGAAATTCACCAACAGTCGTGTAATTAAGATGTTATTTTATTTTATTTTGAAGACTACGGGGTGCAGATTGTCTAATCATTAGAAAATAGGTGCAGAAGTGAACAGAGGTAACACCTGGAGAAATGTGTACCCATCAAAGCGTATTGATCTGGCAAAGAATAAGCAATGGGGGATAAAAGCGTGAAAACTCGAGTACCTAGTGCTAAGCATGTC
The DNA here is from genome assembly GCF_023897955.1 of Schistocerca gregaria. Lineage (NCBI taxonomy): Eukaryota > Metazoa > Arthropoda > Insecta > Orthoptera > Acrididae > Schistocerca > Schistocerca gregaria. The sequence continues at coordinate 292,109,974 of NC_064927.1, forward strand.
TGTGAACATTAAAGTAATAAAATAACATACATATGTAATACTTGTGTTTCTTTTCAAAATGAAAAATGAAATATAAATACAACTGAAATATTGCACATTATTAGGTACGAAAATGAATAAATATCTAGAAGCAAAAGAGCTTAATATGAGCTAGCAAGGATGAAATGCAACAATATAGATGTGAATGGGAAAATCATTTGGAGACAATGGACAATTACTGATGAAATAAAAATGCGATGTAGTACGAAATAAAGCACCATTAAGTAGGTAAGGGGGATGGCGCGGGATCACGATGGCGTTGTATCCGAGTGAGCAGCAGAAACAGTCATCTGGCTGGTTTCCGACGTGTAGAAAGAAGAGGAGGAAAAGAAGACAAATTATGATGACTCTGCTGGTAGAAGCCTTGCTTTTCAGAGTATCATGGCAATAATATGACGCATGAAGAGACCAAGACCCATCGGATCGTAACTAATATAGCCACAAAATTATTCTATAAATTTTCAAGTGGAATTCTAGCTACTCGAGCTATAGGTAGCTCCCGCAATCACTGCGAATTGTGCTTCACTGTGAACGATACTCTACTTAAGTATCACGGAAAGTAACAATGACGTGCTTCATTGCTTCATTCCCTAGAAATGAAGAAATGAAACAGTGCGGACACAGATGTTGAGAAGAGCCTTATGACCTACGAATACTTAGACAAGATAAGCACGACAGTCTTAGGAGACACCGCCTGCACTTTTGATAACGGCTTCATTTCTACAGAGAAGAGCACCCACAAGTTTCTACAGGCATGCTGAATCCGTGTCAGTTCACTCACTGACGATTCTGCGGAGCTTCCCAAAGGCGAAGATGCTGACTGCACCCGATCTTCCAAATACTCCGGAACATCTTCTTTCGCATAAAGATCGGATGACTCAGCAGCCCAGCTGAGGGCGGATGGCGCGCCTGAGTGTTCGTCATACCGGGGACGTACACATGCAGCTCTATAAACACAACCGTTCTCATCTTGCAACACTGAAGCATCCGGATAATCGTCAGGAAGTTATAGAAAAAAAAGACAACAGCAGGTCACTGCGATTGTTGAAACATACAACCTAATACATGTTCACGTTAGCCTAAATGACTAAACCCACATCTCTGCAAGACAGGAACACCAGAAACATCACAGAATCACCTCTGACATCAACTTCATCCTCCACACACTGGGCCACTGATGCTTCCGTCCATTGCATCATTTGAAAAGCGGCGAAGTCACGACTCGCCAGGCCAGACCACACGCTTCCAGCCAGATACTGTCCAGTTTCCGTGTTTTGGCATAATGAAGACGTTCAACTTAATCTGCTACTGAGAGCAGCTGCATTTTGCAGAATACCCGTCTGTAAACGTACACCGCATGCAGTCCCCTTAGCAATGTTAGCTGGGAAGCTAATTGGAATGGATCTGCATTAGCTGACAGCTATTGGCAACACGCGACGCCTTCTGTCACTCTCGGTTACGAACATTTTATGACTACGAGTGGATCACCATTTCTTTGTAACGATCGAATCATAATGGATTGCCAAAAAAAATGTAGCTAATTATGAATATTAGTTGTAAGCCTTGTAACTTAGGCAGAGGTACACGTACAGTACAAACCTCTTTCGTCAGTCCGTCCCATCTGTAAGCAATCAGCCCTCAAACACCAAACATGGCTGAGTTCAAAAGTCCAGTGATCAGAACACTTCCAGCCTTGGATGGTCGACAATCTACAGCAGATCCCTTGTGAATGAGCATTATCTTTAGGTAGGCTTTTACACAGACGGTTATCTGTCTCTACCGTACATTTTCATGCATGCACCTGCATCTGCATGTCACTCTCACTGTGACAAGTACTTGAACTTAAGGGTTCGATTAGAGCAACAGAATCTGCCGCTTTCACGGTTCGTAGTATGTATTACCATACGTTACTGTGTATACCCGAATATTAAAAAAGTTATAGGCTGGAATGGTCTTCTTTTCTGGTTCAAAAATGGTTCAAATGTCTGACAGCACTATGGGACGTAACATATGAGGTCATCAGTCCCCTAGAACTTAGGACTACTTAAACCTAACTAACCTAAGGACATCACACACACACCCATGCCTGAGGCAGGATTCGAAACTGCGACCGTAGAGGTCGCGCGCTACCTCACTGAAGCGCCTAGAACCACTCGGCCAAAACTGCCGGCTCTTTTCTGGTAATTTATTGAAAATCTAGTAGGTTTCATTTATGTTTTACACTTACTGCAATTATGTGCTCTTCTGTATATTCATTGCAAACACTTGAAGAAGCAATAAAAAGCAGACTAAGCCAATCCAGAGTCTCATTTCCTTATCATCCCAATATTTTCATCGGTAGCTTAACATCCAAGGCTTTCTGTATTGTCTCCACCCACAGTCACCAAAAAAATCTCAGCTTGACCCCATCGATGTTTCACTCCTGTAGGGACCGGCCATCCTGATTTAGGTTTTCCGTGATTTCCCTAAATCACTCCAGGCAAATGCCGGGATGGTTCCTCTGAAAGGGCACGGCCGACTTCCTTCCCCATCCTTTCCTAATCCGATGAGACCGATGACCACGCAGTCTGGTATCCTTCCCCAAACAACCAACCAACTCCTGTAGGGAGCCGAAAAATCTGAATATGATGCCATTGCTGTGTCGCTCCCGTGTGCAGCCATTCGTGTGCGAAAAACGGATGATCTTGAATACCGCATGATCTGTGATCTGAGGATAAGTTTCTAAATAAGTAGGTCCCGACCCTCGCCGGTTTACGACACCTGGTAGAGTCGTATGCATTCAATTTTGATACTCCAAGAAATCGAGCAACACCATTCACCACGTGATCACAGGCACATCGAGTTACGAAGTCCCTAAGTACTCCACTGTCTCGTCTCCACTTCGACCAATCTTGCTGCCCTGATTCCATAAAACTGACTGGCAGCTACATACCCTCACCGTAATGAGTCAAATGAGAGGTGGAGGTCACGTGATCGTTTGACACTTGTCCTGTGCCACCTAAAGCGCTCGAAAGGGACAGTGTGCTCTTTTAAGGTGGTGACTTATTTCTTCCTGTGAGTTGTATTCGGGAAGCCCTCAACTACATCACAGATGATGCATCGGATATGAATGATGTGACTGGCTCGGTGTCTTACCACAGGCTCCGCCACGACTGCCTTAGCGACGGGGGCGGCGTAGGCGACTGCGGGGGCGGCGACTACGGCCTTGGCGACGGGTGCCGCGTACGCGATGGCGGGGGCGGCGTAGGCAGCGGGGGCGGCGTAGCCACCGGGCGCGTGCAGCACGTTGCCGTACTCGTCCTCCAGCGGCAGCGCCCCGGCCAGCATCGCCGTCGCCAAGAGCACCACAACCTGCCACACGAAGCACCGCATCACGTCGTACTCGCCTCCGAAAGGCAAAGCTGGTAAAAGGTCTCGAAATAAAGAGGAAATTTTGCACAGTGGCCTGGCTGCAGGTAAGGGTTTTCTCATTTCAGTGGAACAGTACTCATATCATGCATGAACAAAATATTTTACCCGAGGTGCGATGTGCGGTCAACATACGAAGTTGAAGGAAGTTCGTGGGGATCTTCCACTACTTCTGAAGAGAGTCTGTTACTTAAGTAATGAGATTAAATGTGCCTTTTCGGACTTTCGTTGGCTTGTTCTGGCTGGCCTATTAAGAGATTTGCTATAGGAAGGTTCTGGAATTTTGTTTTTGTGTACGAAAACTTGCTACATTAGACGGGGTTGCATACAATTAAACTCACAAAGAAACTAACCAGACATTTACAGTACGACAAAAAATTTGACATCTGTCTAACCAAAAAATGCGCAAAAACAGCACAAACTCCACAATCCTCTTTGAAATCAATTTAGTTCCAGATAGAAAAAGAGAGCCACTGAATACGACACACGTCTGTGTTTGGCAGAAGGAAGAGTCTTAAAAAGCAACATTTCCTTCAGAAGAAGTGATAAATGCTATCGTGTGTAAATCATATTGGCACTAAGATGTGTGTGACCAATGAAATGGTAGGCATCTCGGGAGTAAATAATATTTAAATTCATGAATGTGAAACACTTCTATGCGTGATGGGTTCTTCTTTTATTAATTCCAAAACCTCCTGTGGTCTGATGTTTCAAAAAAGATTTTTCAATCGTTGAAACATAAATTATAGGACTTGCCGTACTGTTATCCCACCTTAAACGTTAGGTGAATCCTCGTCTACAGTCCATAAAAACACTTCCCTGGAAACATTGGGTGATGTAAGTGAAAGAGAGAGAGCGAGAGAAAGAGAGAATGAGAGTGTCTGAGAAAGAGAGAGAGAGAGCTACAGTTAAACAGTTTCTTGAAGACAGAATGCTAAAAAATCCACATCATTACAAGTGCATCGCATTACCTATTACAACTTGCGGTAAATGACTGTGGCATTTACAATAAAGAATGTAGTATGCAAAGAACGTCAACAGCTATATCATAAGAAAATACAAATTACAGCTTCAGGTAGGGTTGTAATTTCTTTCTAGTGTACCACGCAATGACAAAATAATAATGCAAAATCTAGGATATAATAATTTCTTATAAAATGCGATTTGTTTAATTCTATTTCTCGTGAGCATATAAAACTTTAAGGCCCTCATTTTTCTTTTCGTAAGTTTTTATTTTATGTAATAGAAATTTTATTCAGTAGCTTAAGTGTAAAGGACTTTTACATAATCGACACGAAAATTTCACAAACAATGAAAACGTTAAATGCAGGTTAGCTACTGATTTCATTTAGGAGAATAATTAATACCAAAGCCAACTTTTAATGTCTTTGAGTAATACCCATAACCGCAACAACGTAAGTACGCAACATCTAATATGTGTAAAATGTTTCGACAGATAGCACTCCACTGAACGATAATTCCATTCTATCGCTGACGCCTTTGTCCCGCAATTTACGCAGGGTCGGCGTGGTTGCAATCGGATTTGGCAATGTTAGTTTGAAGGAGCGGCCGGATCTCCTAGGACGTTATAAGTGTACCCCAGGTGTCTGCGTCTAGTGTAGATCATGAAATAGTGCGACCGGGTTTCAAATGTCTGCGAATCGTGTGTCTGATGCGGAACCTGGGGACCAGCCTGGTATTCAACTAACGGTATGTGGAAAACTGCCTAGAAACCAAATCCAGGCTGACCAGCACACCGGCCCTCGTCGGTAAACCGCCGGGAGGATTCGATCCGGGCCAGCGCGCCTATCCGAGTCCAGGAAACAGCGCATTAGTGCGCTCGCTAACCTGGCGGGTCTCCACTGAACGATAATATGGAAACCTTTTAATGTGCCACGTCTGCGAACTATATGTCACAAATATATTCTTTAGTGAAAGAAAAATAAAGCTTACAATAATCAAAATATCGCATTTCTCACTATCATTCTGTACTGTATATAGGTTGCAGAGACTTTCCTAATTTAAATAAATTCTTTGTTGTATTTTCTAGTCGTTCTTTGACGATGCTACTAACATTGAACAGGTTTGTCTCAGACATTGTGGAATATTGGAGATCTGGATCAACCTGGAAGCGTACACGTATAGCCCGATGGTTAAGGCGACCGCTCAACAAAAGCGGGAAATCCGGGTTCGAGTCCCACTCCGGCAGAAATTTCCATTTGTGTAAGGTTACATATATAGTCACTTCTTGAGTATCGATATCTGTACACGTAGTGCGCTAGCGCAGCAGAACTGTCGCCAAAAGAATCCCCAGTGATCGAATAGCTCGGTTTGGCGCCAATCGCTACGGGTGGGTCGGAAGGCATGTGGTAGTGGGGAGTCGTGGCTGGATGTTGTACATGCCTGGACGATACATGGACGATACGTGGTCGCGTAGTGTGAGAAATGGACGGGGTAGAGAATTCATCAATATTATAAGCGAGTCGTTATCAAAGACCGGTAGAAGTAATGGTTGCCTCAGGAAAGTAATAACAAGCCGAAATACGAGCGAACGTCAGTACGTGTGCGCAGAAACTTTAGGAACTTGTTCTCTGCCTTGTGCTAGAGACAATAAATCTTCCAGTTTGATGAAACCAGTGTCTCCTTTCGAATCCTTTTCATGCGTATTAGATTGAGTGTGAAGATTTTTATGGCAAGTGTGGTGACTTTGATGGTGTATGTACCGGCAGACCCACTATTCCATTCTTAGTCTTCAGGTGTATGTTCCTCTCGAGTAAAAGGAGATTATAGTTTAACGTCCCGTCGACAACAAGTTCATTTGAGACGGAGCATAAGCTCGAACTAAGGGAATGTGGAGAAGGAAATCGGCCGTGCTCTTTCAAAGGAACCACCCCGGAATTTGCCTGAAGCGATTTAGGGAAATCACGAAAACCTAAATCAGGATGGCCAGACACGGGTTTGAACGGTCATCCTCCAGAATGCGAGTCCAGTGTGCTAAGCACTGCGCAACCTCGCTCAGTGGGCAGTTAGACGCCCACTCTAAGCTGTGCATCATAAGCATTGACCCGATTGCCTTGATCATATCAACGTAGTTGGATTTAGAGGGAAACATTGCCGTGATTTATATGAATAAAAAAGGAGACATCTTACACGTGTCACCAACAGGTATTCCTTCAATACCTAATGCAGCTGGTGTCAAAATTATTCGCAATTGCGACTAATATTTGGGAATGTATTCTGTGTTCCCAGCATATGTCCGCGCACAGGTTTCGGCGTTGACACAGAAAGCTGAGCGCGCACCTGTCAGTTGGCCCGTCATGTCACCGAGGCACGTCCCGGTGGCCGCAGAAGCGTGCACTGAATGCGTCAAGCGAGCACGCTACCCGAAACGCTAGCAGCTCTCTAGTCACGTGCCGCTGCACCTGCGTGCGCCGAAACTTTCACAGTTATTTAGAAAATTAACTCTCCGTCGCAATCCGTGCACGCGTTTCCTTTCGAGTTCCCACGTGTAATTGTGCACGGAATGAAACCCGTTTCTCCTTCCAGTTTACCAATTTTTCTCGTGTTCGAATGTTGTCTAACTTGGTAGACTTCTCATCTGCTGCCATTTATTGTCTGAAAAATGATAACAGCGAGGAACAAATGAAATTTAGCAGCACATCGACATCATTACCATTTGAGAATTTGGTATGAGCTTTTATCGGGAAGCAGTTCGCCAGTGCGATTGTTAACGAACAGTTCCTATATTCTCAAGCACATTTGCAAGATCATAGATCATGTAAATCATAGATAACCTCAACCTGGGTGGAGATTTGAACCTTGGTTCTCCCAGTTTGTTAGCCATTGTGACCCCTCTGAGGCTGCCCCATCGGACAAGGGTTTAGCGCACCTGCACGACCAAATTTTCGACGACTCTTCAGTTACTCTTTCCTGAGTGACTTTAATTTTACGCTACTAACAACTGTGACACATTTTGTGTCCGCTCTCTTCCTCCCACGTCCGTTCTCTTCAACTAGTCACTGCCGCACATTGCTCTGAGTCATTAAGCTCTTGTCTTTAGTAGCACCACGAATTGCTCTGATATTCTTGCTTGTTGAACTCTTGAAGGTAGCAATGTTCTTTCAATGAAGACATGTCATTTTTTTCAGTGCATGCATTTTTCTTTGTTCACTTTTTAATGACTTCGTTCATATGTATTCGTTCACAACCACATATATATCTTTTACTGTTCACTGTATAAATTGTTTGTCAAAGACAATTTATTTAAATTTTTTATTGATTAATTCTCATGCAGATTTATGCCCCACAAATTCCTGTGTCCCATCCATTATATTCTCAGTACATTTGTCACTTTCCCGGTTGCTGCAGCACCCACCACTAATCAAATGATATTGAAAAATGTATTCTGTATTTCCATGTTTATTGAAATCTGTAATTCTGCATAAAATGTAATATTATTAAGAAATTATGTTGAGGCCAGTTGTTTAATTCCAGAGCAGAGCGTCGTGAATTCTCCGCGGATAACTTCATTTGCCTTTCAAATCCATCGGCGCTGATGGTAATGACTCATCTGTTAGTTAGCCTGCAACATATTGACGGCACGCGTAATCATCGTGCTTTTATGGCTCGGCTATTTTCTAATTAGCCCTCGCTCTGACGCCGTAAAGAAAAGATAAGAGACTCTATAGTGGAAGGCTGCATCGGAGGAAACCAACCGGGAACTATCGCCACACTCGTCCCAGTTAATAATTATTTTCTCTACGTAACTGTTCAGAAAAATGGTGAAGCGCATGTGTCAGAACGAAGTTTAATTCAAATCGAAGCCTTTATCGGCCCAGTTTTAAACATTTTGTTGACTCTCCCTTGCCGTTGGGTCTGTCTGAGAAATCTTAACTGGTATCGCAATTAGAAATTTTCCTCAGATGTTTTCCTCTTTCATCGTTTTCGCCTTACGTTTTCACCCCAAGTATACTTAAAAAATGATCTTGATCATTTAACGAACAAGTCCTACACACCACTGTTGATAGCTCTGAATCTCCAAATAACGTCATATTCCCAGTTGGTATATTTTCCTCTATCTGCAGAGTAGCTGAATCTGTCGTCAAGATGTCGCTTTCAGTACAGTATCAAATGCCGCTGAACATGAAAAGGATGTATCTCACTTCGTATCACGTCTCTGCTGAAAGTTTACAACTATCTTGTTCCGGACTGTCGATCTCAGAATCTCCCGTTCGTAAAACGATGAAAGCAGCCAATTTTGGGCTACTGAAGATCGCTCAGACGTATATATCCTAAATTATTGACTTTCGTAACTGGTTCATATTACCTGCTGAAATGCAAGAACCGTAACAAAGACGAAGCCGTCGAGTGAGGTAGCGGATTCGCATTCAAGAGAAGGGCGTTTCGACTCCCAGTCCAGCCATCAAGACGCACGTTTTCCATTCTTCCCCCAAATCGCTTTAGGTACATGGCAGAATGGTTCCTTTGAAACGGCCACGGCCGGTATTCTATTCCTATCGGAATTTTCACTCCATCTCTACTGACCCGAAACGTTAGACGTCATTATTCGGCTAACTTTTAGCGGGTTTATCAGTACGGAGCAAAGCCCCTTTCCAATGGACCAGTTCTGATTTCACCCGAGGTAACCCGATCTTATGCTCCATCTAAAATGACCGCACTTTCGACTGGACGTTAAACTCTAGTCTCCCTTCCTACATTTTCGATTCACAGAAGTTACTGAATTTTTAGTTCCGTACGTTTTATAATTTTCCGTGACTCCTTGTCAGTTGCGAATATCAGCTGTGCATCTAAGAGGTAATAGTATGTACCAGTGGATGTGATCTGAACAGTCTCCACGCCACTTCAGTCAAAGTCTTTGTGACTTCTGTCCTTTACGTACCAGACGCCCGGAGGATATTTCCGCCGGACGGACTGCTGTAAGCTTGTGATACTGTCGTATTACTGCACAGCACTACCATCATCTCCTCAGTACCAACTTAACGGGCGCAGGACAGCTGTGATGGCTCACGAGCAAGTACGCTATACAAACTCAATTGCTGCCGTCTAGTGTGAGACGTAAGCTCTCGCTGATGCGTTACACAGAACGTAAACGTTCTCGTAGTTTAGAAATGAAGAGTTCACGTGTTTCCTGTCAGTATTGTTACTATTTCAGTATTTTCCTGTACCTTACTCGCTTATTCCGTAATTAATGGCTTTAAAAAAATACTTTTTCGCATTTGTACCTAATAAGATCGACTATGAAACAAACTCGGATAAATAAGATGCTCAGGAGATCAGCAAAAGAGGCCAACGTTTAGGCAGAATCCCAGATCTCGTATTTCTTTCCGGAGCCTCACATATTTTAAAAATCATCATGCTACAAGCGGGGCATCGCCAAGGTTAATGTTCGTTTGAAGATGCGTACTCCTCCGTAACCGAAGACGTAACTGTCATTCTTAAATGGATGTAGGGTGTAATCAGTGGACAAAGTTTACTTTTTAAGCTACTGCATTAGTAACGTTAGTGGCTTGTTTTTATGCCAGATCGTCCGACGCCGGGCGACTCATTTTCTTAAGCGGAGGTTCGTGCCCGGACAAGATGCACTTCTGCAGCTTTCCCAACAATTATGTTGATGCAGGCGATAGTGCAGCCAACAAGCGCAGATTATCCCGCAGGTATGGCCTGGGGAGAAAGCAAACCGCCATTTGCATTAACACCTGCTCCAACCAGGAAGTAGAGATTCATCGCGATCCGTTGGAAATCCGAATGTTCTTTCGTTCTGCACTTAGATTTCTCTATAAACAGCAGTTCCCAAGAGACTTTGGAAGGAAAAATGTCTCTAAAAGTTTTCTTCGTGTACTCGTACTAGAGATTGCATTTTTGCACATTTCAACGTGAGCTGATTCATTTCTTGTACAGTGTACAGTCTTTCGTCATTCACGTCGGTGCTCCATTCTTGTAGCAATGAGATTATGACTCACAGCACTCAAGGAGTTGTCTACAACAGACCTCGAGATGTGTGAAAGACTCAATAGACAGAAATTCTTATCATTACATCAGGATACTAATGACATTACAGTGCCATTGACATTGGCATTCGAAAATTCCATTTTTTTCCCCTTTCTTCTTCAAGTATTTGGTATGTTGTACCGAGGGAAAAGCACTGACTACACAGCAGGAAATATATAACTATGGCAGTCTTTGCTATGATTTGATAAGTACAGGACCCGTTTCGTTCTTGTAGTACCATTAATGCACGTAAGATGATTGCAAGAATGGCTACTGTCGATTGCTCTCCAACCTTCCTTCCCCAATAGCTCGCCCTACTTCTCAGGAGTCCGGGTACAAAAGTTGGCATTTGACAGCTGGGGAGCGATACCACTCCCTCCTGCGGTACACTAATGAAGAATCTAGAACTATCAGCTACAACTGTTGTTGTCACTTCAGCTGCGCAAAGCATCGCACGTGCCAGTTCCTAGTAAATAATTTTTTCTGGGTGCAAAAATTTTAAGGATTTCAAGAAAAAAACTTAACAATAACACTAATTACAACTAAGAACAGACTTTTACATGCTTAGAGACGCTTTACAGTTCTACGTAATATGTGAGTTTCAGAATTTTTGCGTATCTTTGCTGTAGGAGTGGCTTTAAAGCGATATATTATCGCGACTTATAGCGGAAGTAGGAGCGTAGTGGTGGGTATTTGCTGACAGTACTTGCTGCTATAACGTCCCATCTCTGAACTTCAAACGTACGATGCTGATGTAAATTAAATCAGACTGTAATGGTCTCTACACCGACAACAACACACTAACCTCCCTTACAGCTTATAGCTGTTTTCACACATTTGGAAAAAAAAAGGGTGGAATTACGAAATATTTGACTCAAAAAAGTGAAACAATTTGGCGAAAGTAGAACTGAGAGACCAGATTTTCATCTGTTTCAAAGGTCTAGTGTGCTTAATTGTTTTACGGCAGTGTAGTGGGCAGAGAGAAAGAAAAGTCTGAAGGCGGTCCTCAACCGATAGAGAAACATCGCGAAGCGGTGTGCTAGAGTGGTGGGAAACTAGATCAAAGGTGGAGAGGCGAAGGCAGAGAGCGAGTTACTGACCTGCGCGTTGAGAGCCATGTCGCTTCTTGGAGGCTGTCGAGGAGAGCGGTGCCTGGATGAGGCGGCCGGCGTCTTTTATAGGCGGAGGGGCGGCGGCGGCCCCGGGGGTGGGGGTGGGGAGGGGGCGGCGCCGGACACTTTTACCGGCCCCACCCTTCACCAACCACCGGGCAGCGCCGGGCCGCGCCGCGTCGCGCCACACGCGTCTTTACGTAACTTCCGACGGCCGTCGCAGTTTGGCCGTTTGGGCCTAACTGCATATCGAACACACTCTTCTAGCCTTATCTCTAATTTCTACACATATTCTGCACCCGGTAATCGTAGGAATTGGTCCCAGAATGGCTATTGTAGCTAGGATCGTACACAAAATGTGACAGAAATGTACATTATGTATTGCGGAATCAGTTGACCACCGTTTCGATTGGGGGAGCCAGCAGTTTAATAGGGAGCGAAGAGTGTTCTCCCCAAAGATGCAGGCACGTAACAATGGCTTGGTCAGGACAGTTCAGTGACTTCTAACTTGGATTAGTCTCTAAATTTAATAAACGAAGACCAGGAAGACCTCATGTATGGACGGGCAGCGACTGTCGAGCATTGCGGAGGATGGTAGGAAAAAATCGTGTCGAATCATTGATAAGAATTGCGAATTCTAAGAAACTACCAGTACTCCAACTACACTACTGGCCATTAAAATTGCTACACCAAGAAGAAATGTAGATGATAAACGGGTATTCAATGGACAAATGTAATATACTAGAACTGACATGTGATTACATTTACACGCAATTCGGGTGTATAAATTCTGAGAAATCAGTACCCAGAACAACCACCTCTGGCAGTAGTAACGGCCTTGATACGCCTGAGCATTGAGTCAAACAGAGCTTGGATGGCGTGTAGAGGTACAGCTGCCCATGCAGCTTCAACACGATACCACAGTTCATTAAGAGTAATGACTGGCGTATTGTGACGAGCCAATTGCTCGGCCACCATTGACCAGACGTTTTCAATTGGTGAGAGATCTGGAGAATCTGCTGGCCAGGGCAGCAGTCGAACATTTCCTGTATCCAGAAAGGCCCGTACAGGAACTGCAATATGCGGTCCTGCATTGTCCTGCTGAAATGTAGGGTTTCGCAGGGATCGAATGACGGGTAGAGCCACGGGTCGTAACACATCTGATATGTAACGTACACTGTTCAAAGTGCCGTCAATGCGAACAAGAGGTGACCGAGGCGTGTTATCCGTGGCACCCCATACCATCACGCCGGGTGATACGCCAGTATGACGACGACGAATACGCGCTTCCAATGTGCGTTCACCGCGATATCGCCAAACACGGATGAGACCATCATGATGCTGTAAACAGAACCTGGATTCATATGAAAAAATGACGTTTTGCCATTCGTGCACCCAGCTTCATCGTTGAGTACACCATACTAGGTGCTACTGTCTGTCACGCAGCGTCAAGGGTAACCGCAGCCATGGTCTCCGAGCTGATAGTCCATGCTGCTGCAAACGTCGTTCGAACTGTTCGTGCAGATGGTTGTTGTCTTGCAAACGTCCCCATCTGTTGACTCAGGGATCGAGACGTGGCTGCACTATCCGGTACAACCATGCGTATAAGATGCCTGTCATCTCGACTGCTAGTGATACGAGGCCGTTGGGATCCAGCACGGCGTTCCGCATTACCCTCCTGAATCTACCGATTCCATATTGTGCTAATAGTCATTAGGTCTCGACCAACGCGAGCAGCAATGTTGCGATACCATAAACCGCAATCGTGATAGGCGATAATCCGAGCTTTATCAAAGTCGGAAACGTGATAGTACGCAGTTCTCCTCCTTACACAAGGCATCACAACAACGTTTCACCAGGCAACGCCGGTCAACTGCTGTTTGTGTATGAGTAATCGGTTGGAAACTTTCCTCATCTCAGCACGTTGTAGGTGTCGCCACCGGTGCCAACCTCGTGTGAATGCTCTGAAAAGCTAATCATTTGTATATCACAGCAACTTGTTCCTGTCGGTTAAATTTCGCGTCTGTAGCAAGTCATCATCGTGGTGTGTTAGGTTTTGGCGAATGGCGGGGGAATGTTACCTGCCCGTCATAGTAGTGCCAACAGTCAAGTACAGAGGAGGTGGTGTCACCGTATCTCGGTGTGTTACGTGGTTAGGCTGTGGTCCCCATTAATTGCGCTTAATAAAATGCTAAATTCTGAAGGATATGTTTACACAGTTGTGTACAGAGTACAGTAGAGAGGAACAGTGCTCAGACGATGATTATTTCAGCATGATAATGCAAGTTCTTATAAACCAACATCTGTGGTGCAGTGGTTTGTGGTCAATAACTTTCCTGGAATCGACTAGCCTTCCCAGTGTCCCGATTTGAAGGTAATGGAACTTCTTTGGGGCGAGTTAGAGAGTCAATTTCTTCCAATATCATTATTTTTTGTGGTTTAGGCTGTTGAGGATGAATGGGCTGCTGTTTCTCCGCGGACTTTCAATCAACTTATTGGAAGTGTCCACTACTGAGTTCAGCCCGTCATAAACGCGAAGACAGACACATCTTGTTTATGTACACTAACAGGTGTACGGATACTTTTGATCAGATGATGTATTACATTATTGCCTGCAAGATGTCGATAGGTGACTGACTAGGGCAGCATACACCCAAAGAGTCACGGATTTTGCACTTCTTTGATGTGGTTGCAATACATACTATAATGTAGCTAATGCTGTAGTAGATGAGTTTTGCTGTCTGACAAGCAAAATAACTAATGATTATAGAATTAGAGTGGTAATTTAAAGGCAAACTGGTAACAGCAATATAAGAATTTCTGAAAAAGATAAATTATTTAACATAGACTATAAATCTACGAATCAGGAGGTCTTTTTTAAGGTGGTTTTCTGGAGTGTAGGACTGAACGAAAGTGAAAAATGAACGAAAGTGACACATAGACGATAAACCAGTGAAGAATGTTCAAATGTGTGTGAATTCCTTAGAGACCAATCTGCTTAGGTAATCGGTCCCTAGACTTAAACTAACTTATGCTAAGAACAACACACACACACACACACACACACACACACACACACACACACACATATGCCCGAGGGAGCACTCGAACCTCCGATGGGAGGGGCCGCCCAGTCAGTGACACGTTTCAAACCGCGCTGCCACTCCGCGCGACATGCTCCGCCGTCTGTCACAGCCGCGAAGCTGCTGTTCAGTGGCTGCTGCTCTCAAATGGCGATCAAGAGACCCAGGCCCTTTCAAAATCGATTTTCAGAAAAATTTTGACAAGCACCAAGTAACAAAAAAAAAAACATTTGGCACAGTTAAGTAAGTACTACAGTCGTGTGATGACGACCAAAGTTCTTGAGCCGATGGGCGTATCATTCCTTGTTTGGTTCGAATAACGCTAATGAATTTCTCCCATCACTCACACTATCACCTTTCCTTTTCGTCCTATGAAAATGACAACTGATCTATTATGGTTCACCGACGCCACTGTGCAAGGTGTGCCATTGGAAGAAGTTAATATCCAGTCCAGACGTCACTTCAAAGTTGTTAATTGCAGATGAGAGACGAGACTGGTGGAAAGACTACACTGAGAAGAGGAACTGTCTGATGAGAAATGAGGGTCGATATGGGAAACATAAGGGAACCAATATTAGAGTCATAATTTAACAGAGCTTTAGAACACTTACGATTAAGTAAGGCGAAGGAAATATATAACATTCCCTCGGAGTTTCTAAAATCGTAGGAGAAAGTGATACATACATAACTATGCACGTTGGTTAGCAGAATTATGAATAAGAAGGATCATCATAAGACTTTCGGAAAAATATCATCCACACGATTCCAAAAATAGCAAGGGCAGATAAATCCGGACCTATCGTACAATCCCCGTAGGTGTTAGCTTCAGGGAAACACGCATAATGTACAAATGTACAAGAATCAAGAGGGTAAAATGAGGAGGAATACCACGAAGATAGTACTCGGATTAAAAATTGAATGAGACAGGAATGCGATCTTTCTCCCCTAGTGTTCAGTCTATATATGCGAGAAGCATTGACGAAATAGAGGGTATGGTTAGGATTGGAATTAAAATTCCTTGCGAAAGGATGTCAATGATACGCTGGTGACATTACTATCCTCAGTGAATGTCAGGAAGAACTGCAGAAAGTGACGAATGGAATCAACAGTCTAAAGCGTACAGAATATGGACCGAAGATAGGCGAAATTAGTGAGGAGTAGCAGGAATGTGAATCAAACACAAAGGAACTTACGACTTCAGCTGCCAGTCGGCATCGATTTAAGTCAACGGCGAACAATGAACATTTGCTTGGGATCGGTATTCTAACCCGGATCTCTGCATACTACGCTGAAGCGCTGCCCACTACCCACCCGGGCACTGTGGTTATCGCAACTGCACAAACGACGCCAATAGACCGCCCATCAGAGCCAAACTCTCAACTTACCCACACACAAATGACGTAGTGCCACTTGCACATTATCAACATTACACGTGGCATTTCGCCGATCCCCTTAAGAGTCTGAGCGTGGTGTGCAAAAGCACTGAAGTGATCAATTGGCCGTCTTCACCTTAATTAGTCCGCAGCTCGTGGTCGTGGGGTAGCGTTCTCGCTTCCCACGCCCGGGTTCCCGGGTTCGATTCCCGGCTGGGTCAGGGATTTTCTCTGCCTCGTGATGACTGGATGTTGTGTGATGTCCTTAGGTTAGTTAGGTTTAAGTAGTTCTAAGTTCTAGGGGACTGATGACCATAGATGTTAAGTCCCATAGAGCTCAGAGCCATTTGAACCACCTTAATTATATGGGCATTACATCAGTAGTATGTGGATAAGTTGTGAATCTGCGTGTAACGTGATTTGCTAGGATAGTCCGTGTAGTCGGCTCAGTAGCGATGGGGACTGTGTCTGGATGACACATTGGTCAGCACATCTGACCCAGTCCAGCACAAATGTTCAACATTCCATATAGATTTAAATCAATGGCCGCTGACAGCTAATGTCGTTAATTCGTAGTGACTGTGGCACCAAAATTGTGTTCTTTCAGACATATCCGAAAGAAGATAATTCACATGTACACACATCAAAAAAAGATTTGCATCACCCCGGTTACCAGAACTCCTGAAGGTAGACGATGAGTGTGGATGTTCTGTCACAGACACAGTCCCTTTGACTGTTCAGAGATGTCACTAATCCCGCCCAAAAATGTAAACAACATAAATGTAAACAATACAGTGGTTCGATCGCGTCCGCATTGTTACTTTGTGCCAGGAAGGACTCTCAGTAGGAGAAGTGTTCAGGTGTCTCGGAGTGAACCAAAGTAATGTTGTTCGGACATGGAGGAGATACAGAGAGACAGGAACTGTCGACGACTTGCTTCGCTCAGGCCGTCCAAGGGCTACTACTCCAATGGAAGACCGTTACCTACGAATTGTGGTTCAAATGGTTCAAATGGCACTGAGCACTAAGGGACTTAACATCTATGGTCATCAGTCCCCTAGAACTTAGAACTACTTAAAACTAACTAACCTAAGGACATCACACATCACCCAGTTATCACGTACGAATTATGGCTCGGAGGAAACCTTACAGCAACGCCACCTTGTGAATAATGCTTTTCGTGCAGCCACAGGACACAAATTGTGCGCAATAGGCTGCATGATGCGCAACTTCATTCTCGACGTCCATGACGAAGTCCATCTTTGCAACCAAGACACCATGCTGAGCGGTACAGGTGGACCCAACAACATGCCGAGTGGATCGCTCAGTACTGGAATCGCTTTCTCTTCACCGATGAGTGTCGCATATGCCTTCAACCAGACAGTCGTGTTTGGAGGTAACCCGCTCAGGCTGAATGCCTTAGACACACTGTCCAGCTAGTGCAGCAAGGTGGAGGTTCCCTGCTGGTTTGGGGTGGCCTTATGGGGAGCCGACATGTGCCCCTAGTGGTCATGGAAGGCGCCATAGCTGCTGTACGGTACGTGAATGCCTTCCTTCAGCCGATAGTGCAACCATATCGACTATATCGGCAACATATTGGCGAGGCATTCGTCTTCATGAACGACAATTCGCGCCCCTATCGTGCACACTTTTCGAATGACTTCCTTCAGGATAACCACAGCGCTCGACTACAGTAGCCAGCACGTTCTCCAGACATGAACTCTGTGGAATATGTCTGGGATAGGTTGTAAAGGGCTTTTTATGGACGCTGTGGCCCACCAACCATTCTGAGGGCTCTACGCCGAGGAGTGGGACAATCTGGGCCAACAGTGCCTTGATGAACTTGTGGATAGAATGCCACGACGAATACAGGCATGTATCAACGCAAAAGGACGTGCTCTTGCTTATTACAGGTACCAGTGTGTGCAGCAATCTGGGTCACCATCTATGAAGGTCTCGCTGTATGGTGGTACAACATGCAATGTGTGATTTTCATGAGAAATTAAAAGGGCGGAAATATTGTTTACGTTGATCTCTATTCCAATTTTCTGTACAGGTTCCTGAACTCTTGGAACCTGAGGTGATGAAAAACTTTTTTTTTATGTGTATATAATTTAGGTGAGCCCGACCAAATGATCACTTCAGTGCAGAAACACGCAATCGGCGAATTGCCGCAAGTAATGAGCTTAATGGACAACGGACACTACCTCTGTAGGGTGTGTATAAGTTGAGAATTTAGGTCTGGCGGGACGCGTGAGAGGGCAGTATCGTCATTTTGACGATAGATCGTAACAATGTGGAAGGAGACATTTTACACTCACATCGGAAATTAATTTGTACACTTGGTTACATTCTCAACATTTCGAAGTGCTTCTTTTTCAAGAAGAAAAACAGTATACAGTGCCTAACAATTTTAATTGTATCTTACAGCACTGAGGATGGTCACTAAGTGACCGAAAATCGATTTTGCGGATAATACAACAAAAAAATACGACCAAGGCTGTTTCTCATTTCAGTTATATCCATTATCTGGTCGTGGTGCACAGAACACTCCATGGAGTCGCCAATCAATCAACGACATCGCTGTCGACGATGCATTAAATACTACCCTTTCTTACCGTACGCTGCTGACAAGAGCGACATGAATGCGGCAGCCGGTAAAGTCCTTATTTTAATGGCGTCTAGAGCACATAGCATGTGCTGTTCTGAAAATATTTTCATGGCTGCAGTTACGCTGATATTATTAGTACACGGCCTAAAAAAACAGTGAAGGGTCCAGGAAGGGAAGAGGAAATGAAACTTGACAGGTTGAAAGGTATGTTATGTCATTTCAGTTGTTGAAGGATCGAGTCAAATTTATAAACAAATTGGCAGTATGAGCCCAGCTACGCAAGCACGCGTTCATTTGGGAATGATGTCATACAGCTGTTGTATCCTCGCCGGAGTCATGTTGGCGTTGAACTGTGGTCGTTGTTGCCCTGAATACTGACATTAATACGGAGTTGACGACCAATAGATACCACAATTGTTGTATCGGGGCAGATCTGAGGAGCTTGCGGATCTTGCCAGCTACAGGAGCACATGGTACTGGCGGAAGTAAAGCTGCGAGGACAGGCGTAAGTCGTGCTTGGGTAGCTCAGGCGGTAGAGCACTTGCCCGCGAAAGGCAAAGGTCGCGAGTTCGAACCTCGGTCTGGCACATAGTTTTAATCTGCCAGGAAGTTTCATATCAGCGCACACACCGCTGCACAGTGAAAATTTCATTCTGGATACAGGAGCACATCATGTACAGAGTTCAGAGACACATGCCATGTGTATATGAGTATGGCCGTGCTGAAATATGGTAACATGTTACTGCCGCTTGAGTAGTGACACGTGAGGACTCAGATGTCTGTGACTTACCGCTGTGCCGTCATATTTCCCCCAATTACTACCAGTTGTGGCCTCAGATCATACCCGATGGTTCCCCACACCATGACACCATGAGTAACCCCCTTTGCATCTCCAAAACACTGGAAGAAGAGGACCTCTCCCCTGGTCGCGCTATACTTACCGACGACAGTCATCCTGGGTAGTCCAGAACTGCGATTCATCTGTGAACACCGTGCCTCACGATTCATCAGCAGTGCCTACTCCCTGGTCACACCTCCACTCCACTCAGGTGTTTGTGATGTGGTGTTATCTGCATACTACGCGACGGATAGTAATTACCTAGTCTGCCTGCTGCTAGTCCGCTGGTGTGCGATGACACAGAAATGGTTCAAATGGCTCTGAGCACTATGGGACTCAACTGCTGTGGTTATCAGTCCCCTAGAACTTAGAACTACTTAAACCTAACTAACCTAAGGACATCACACACATCCATGCCCGAGGCAGGATTCGAACCTGCGACCGCAGCAGTCGCACGGTCCCGGACTGCGCGCCTAGAACCGCGAGACCACCGCGGCCGGCGATGACACAGAATGTTCTAAGGAGACCATTGCTCATTTTTAGATGACAGGCGCAAATAGAAAGGGGTTACCAAGTGTTTGATGCACAAGACGGCGAACGTCACGGCTGTCAGCTCTGGTCTGAAGGAACCTTGACGACGAGCCTGCTTGCCGTCACGTTCACACCAGGCCACTGTCACATCTGAGTGCCCCATAAATCTGGACACTGCACGACTCGACCAGCTGGGCAAATGAAGACCCTCAACGAGGCTACTTTCAAACTCCGTGAGGCTGTGATAACGCTTCATGAGGGTATTTTTGATCCGTCGTAGCAATTACAAAAATGCGTGATTTTTTCACCAGACTCGTTTCGCTTTATTGAGGTAAAGCATCATCAGTGATCTGTAATTAAGTTTATTTACATTTTGATTTGCTTTTTAGATCGAAAAACAGTTCGTTAAAAATAGGTTGGTTTGTACTTACGGTGATTTTTCGGCTGCTTTCTCATTTACATCGGGAAATGTCGTCTGCTAGCAATCATTGTTTTTCTGTGTTACACACTGATAATTTTCGTCTACTTTCTAGATGTTCTGCAGCGCTATGCATTTCTCACATCACACTTTTATGCACACAACTGTATTCTGTTTGTTTTCGTACTTCAGGTATGTGTTGATGTTTTTGCGTTTTGTAGTGTTGCCAACATAACCTTCCCTCTACTTTGTCTTTGACCTACAATTATTCTTTTTTAAATTAGATTATTGTATGGGTGTAATTGTATTTAAGTATGTTTCTGTGTATTTATACGCTGTGTAAGAGTAGAGAAGGGCTCCGTCGCAACACGAGGTGCTTGCAGGGACTACTGAGTACGGAGAAGTGACGTTGATGGAGGAGGTAGAGCGACGAAGGTCACAGCCAGCCGATGCTGTGTTCCGTCAGTAATCCCGGGTGTAAACAGTGCCCGAGGCAGCAAAATCAGTTGGACAAGTTGCTACCATTCTGGGCTGCAGAAAGATGAAGTAGTCTAACAAAGAGCACTTGAGTTTTGCAGACTATTTCCCAGGCGACATAGGGCGGCCATCTAACCACATCCAACAACACAGAGTGACGTCCAAAGAGTATATGAACATCATAGCCTAGTAATTAAGCAAATTAATCGATTAGGACACTGTCCTTATTTACACCACGTTCCGCAGCAGGAACATGTGAATGTCCAGTGCATAGTCCACGTCGTATTACGGCTTGCTTTCATCGATAGTTTCCACGTTGTTGGATTGCGCGAAGGGGAATTGTATCTTTGATAGCCCATTCAACAGACTCGAATTCCTTACAATTTTTGTCTCTGGGCAAATCTAACAGGCACTAGTGTCTTAGTTTTAGTTTACATCTCCATCTTCAGCAGCAGCAATTGTATATCAATTGTAACGTATTTTTTCCAGATGAAGCTAACTGCACGAAATTAATCGATAAATTCAGTTAGCATAAATCGGAAAATATGAGAATAACTGCACTAAACGACACAGTTTGAACGGAGATAGCAGCGTCACCAGATGATATGCAACGATTTGTTATTACTGCATGCGTTGAATAATATTACTACGCCATAGAAAATCTAACAACTAGAATTGTTTATAATCTATATGCACATTGCCCAAGAATGTAAACTAAATAGTAAAAATATGTACATATTCCAGGCGACTGAAGATACCCTGTAGAGAATAAAGGCGAAAAGCTTATAGCACGAAAATTGTTGTAATTAGAAGGTCAGCAAGTAACAATTAACAATACATCGTAATATTCACTCTATTCTTCATTACTCAATTGTGATCTGAGTCTATATCTGCTCCCGGATACGCCTTAAAATCCGATACCTGCCTTAGAAATCTCTGTCTCACTATAATGTAATCCATATCGAATCTTCCAGTTTATCTGGTCACTTCTCGATCATATCTTCAGTCCTTGCGACTTTTGCAAAAGCGTATTTACTGTCACTAATTGAAATTTATTATAGAACTCAGGCCTCCCTCTCATTTCTACAAGCCCATATTCTTTCGTTACCTGTCTTCTGTTTCTTCCCCTAAACCAAGTTACATCCCTCATGACTCTTAGATTTTCATCTTCCTTTACCTGTTCAGTATCCTCGTATAGTTTCTCTATCGCTTCATTTTCAGCTTGCGACGTAGGCAAGTACACATGAACTATTGCTGTTGACGTTGCTTTAATGTCAAATGTGATAACAACCTTATCACTGTTGTAGTCGACGGTGGTAATGAATGTAAAATTTTTGTGAAAAATACAGACTCCAAGCTAAACAGAGTGGATATTTTAGGGTGTTGTAGAGTGACAGACGGCATGTAAGTACGTGAGCAGCAATTACGGGAAATCAATTTACACAAAACAATCGTAAGCTTATGAAAATAAAATAAAAATAAGTTAAGTCTGCTAGATATGTACGTGACGTAGAGAGAACTATTGTCGGTCCGAGGATACCATAGTCCAAGTTTATAGAAACCAAGTACGATTTACAACTGAGAATATAGTATGAATTATTCACCATTCGAAAATTAACAACATTCCACGATACACATGCAAATTTTGATGTAATCAGCGACAGATGATTAGTACATGACACATTTAGCTTCTACGTAAAATGTTACTAGAATCTACATTTTTCGAAGCGAGTACAGAAGACTCTGGTGATCAGACTAGGAAGGAAAACCCCGACGTCGTCTTATACGTGATCATTTATGGAATGCCTATTGTTTCTGTCATGTAAGGAGGAACAGGTATCACATACACAATTGCGGCGATGACAGCCTACGATCCGTTCAGTGCAAACGCACACCAAGTCCGAACTTTCATGGGAACTGCGGAGATGCAGAAAGTAATTAGGCTAATAAGCACGGACACTACATCACTACATCACTAGTGTGCAGAATAAGTTGAGGATTTGGATCTGATGGGAGGAGTACTAGGGTAGTCGGTGCGGTCGCTGTCATCACTGTGTATGGATGGCGTAGTGGTCAGCGCCTCTGCCTAGTAAACATGAGAACTCACGTTCGATCCCAGTCTGGCACAAATTTTGCACCTGCCCTAATGATATAAATCAATACCCACAGACATCTAATGTCTTTAATGCCTTTGTGATCAGGCAGCTGTACACATATTGCGCAAAATATATCCAAAACGAGTAAATGTATCGAATAGTGGTTTTATCTAGATCACTGTTTATAGCTGCCGAAATATGACACCGACTTCTTTTTTAAGGAATTGTGAACTTTTTGTGTTTTATTGGAAAGAGTCTTGATGTAGCATCTGTGAAAGTTTATCAAATGCACTAGAAAAGCGTGGCGAACCTCTGATCCACCCTCAGGAGAAGATGTTGTACAAGTGCCTGCCCAGCTGTACCAAATGTAAGCGTACAGCGATCTCAGGTATGTTTTGTGTGTTTATTATCACGACTGTAATATCAAGCACTCAAGATCATCACTTTGAGCATTGATACATACCGTAAAACAATTTTTGACGAACACTACTGCTGGTTTAATTTCGTCTGGATTTTTCACAGCACAGGTCTGTGTCTTCGAGAGTCGCCGGCGTTTCCTTGTAGATCTATTTATCTATTACTTATCCTCTCGCAGAGAAGATCATGTGTGCTGTCTAGTGAGGGGTCAGGAAACGATCTCCACCGATCTGCTAAGAATGCCTCCAAGTATCTCTGCCGAATGACAGGCAATCCGTCACGTTTGTACCACAAGGATAGCCTTATGGCTAGGGGGTTGTTTTCCAATACCTGTGTCGGCGTATCAGGAAGTGAAGATACTGGTGGCTATTTGGAGTCACAAAGATGAGATTCTTTAAAATCGTACACCTCACATTAACAGGCAGAGGTGGTTGTTTATGAATTCCCTCAGCCAGGTTGGATTTTCAGTTGACGGAAGTGAATATACTGAAGACTGATAATCTTATTGTTTGTAAGGGAAACCTCTTTCTCCTGAGTATGAGATAGTGGTTTGCTGCGCTGTTTGGTTGTTACTGTTTGATCAAGTACAACGTCACTGAAGTCGTCTTGCATGGCACTTTACAATCCCACAGACCAACAGACAACCTCAGTTAGCTAGTAGGTAAATTCCTATTTGCTTTCATCGCCAGAGGAGAGTTTGGGTAAGCTGGCGGCAGTGCGCTGATTTAGGCAGTACGGAGTTCTCCAGTGTACTATAAGCCAGGAATATGTGGAGATGGCTCATGACAGTGAATAGTGCCGATTTTGGAAGACGGCAGGCTTCCGTGTTTGGAGGTTGCTACGTAGTAGGGAGCCACATATGGGGACGTCGTTTCTCCATTGCTGATGTAGAACATTTAGTGTGGTGAAATTAGGTCTTCACTCCACCACGTATGTACTCTATCGAGGTTTACCTACTGCGAGGATATGCGGTAGTCATTAGCTTGGCATAACGGAAGTTAATGGTGAGCCCCTGTCTTCTGTATTGCACCGGCCGCGGTGGTCTCGCGGTTCTAGGCGCGTAGTCCGGAACAGTGCGACTGCTACGGTCGCAGGTTCGAATCCTGCCTCGGGCATGGATGTGTGTGATGTTCTTAGGTTAGTTAGGTTTAAGTTTTTCTAAGTACTAGGGGACTGATGACCACAGCAGTTGAGTCCCATAGTGATCAGAGCCATTTCTGTGTTGCGTAATAGCTGAGTTGAGCCATTTGCGAGTGAACTAAATTTAGCTCCCACGTGAGCTCTGGTGCTCCATTCACATCTCTTTTCTCTTCAAACTTCTAAGGGCGTGCCAGCGTGCTGGCTTGTGTGTGTTATGAGGGACTCGAATTTCGTCGAAACTACTGAACTACTGCAACACCTAACTTTTGGCGCTTGCTTAAATGTGATCTGGTCGGACAACAGGGCAGTGCAGAAACTGATCATTCGTGGTTGAGTTTAACTGGGCTGGTCAGGGATGTTAAACATGACAAACTGTTTCCTTATTTCAAATGACATGTGATTGTTTTTACGGTACTACTATACGTGTGATAACATTGTCTCTTTCCTGTTTTAGAGCTCTGAAAGTGAACTGTTCTTATCAAGTGTTCAAATGTGTGTGAAATACTATGGGACTTAACTGCTAAAATCATCAGTTCCTAAGCTTACACACTACTTAACCTAAATTATCCTGAGGACAAACACACACACCCATGCCCGAGGGAGGACTCGAACCTCCGCCGGGCCCAGCCGCACAGTCCATGACTGCAGCGCCCAGACGCTCGGTGTTCTTATCCTGTCAGTGTAAAACTAGTGGGACGACTGGCTACTATCGGAGGAGAATGTGACAACTGTTCAAAATTTCTGAGCGAGGCCTTGTTACTCTTCGTCGTCATGAAACCAAGGTTCCATTTTAACCTATGCCACTGGAAATCTCTTTATACTAAGCTTAAATCGTAGAACAGTCCAGTGTTTGTTATGATTACCAGCTTCTGTAAAACAGATTTTGATATTGGACTGGTTTATTTGATCTTTGAGACCTTTTGTTGCTAAAATTTCTTAATATTGCATATGCATGACAGTTTTCACTTATGGTGTGATCTAGATTAATATGAAAATAGTGGCAAAAATCTTCAAATAGCCATGATCGCCATGTTTCGACATTTACTTAGATTACCCGTTTCAGCAAACTAAGTTACCAGCTTCGGATCTGTGAAGCAAAGACAGGAACTGTAATTCAAGAGATTCATATATAACGGGTTGCGATACACTTTTACGTAACAAAAATAAATACAAGGTAGCTCATTCAATAGATCTCAATCAATGTCGATAATGTCCGTCTTAAAAAATAAAGTTCAACAGCGATCAAGAGGCTCTCTTACACTGATATGTGAAACCCAGCTCGTGCTTTTCTCACATGATGCCCTGAAACCTACAGATCAATGTGATCACGTACATGCAATGTTTCTGGACGTCCTAAAAGCATTTGGCGAATAACAGAGTGCACCAATTTGTAGGAATAGGTAGTATCAGTCGGAGATAAAGCAGGTTGGAAGACGTCGGCTTATTGGGAGGTTACAGGAATAATGCAATGTCTCCAAAGGAAATTCCTGACAAAACACTCATGTGATCCATCCAAGAATATCACTCATGTGTGGTAGCGATACCACATAGGAATGGCGGGGGATATTAACAGTGTAGAACAAATGACAGCACGAATTTTCAACGGTTCGTTTGACCATTAGGACATCTCACGGAGCATCTGGCAAACACTAGGTAACCTGCGAAAGCCTACTTACAATTTCCGGAACATTCTGTACACGTGGAATCTAGGAGTCTACTACAGCCGCTATGTGTCACTGCCGTAGTGACCGTGAACTCTAGATTAGACTAATTACAGCCGTCACAGTGCCATTTAAGCGATTATTCTTTCCGCGCTCCATACGTCAAAGGAAGTGTTAAAAAGATGTACCCTCTCCTACGCATTTCACATGGTTTGAAGGACATAGCTGTAGATGCAAAGGTCAACACGTCAAATTGATGAGAAATCGACAAAACTACAAAAGTCTGACACCCAAGAGCAAGATTCGCTGCCTGGACAGCCAGAAATTGCATTGCAGTTGAGGATGCGCTACACATTTGGACGTATGGGCTTTTCTCACTGTGGAGTCACGCCTCATGAAGGTCTCCTGCATAAATGGCTCGCTTGGCCTATCGGCAGTACAGTTGATCATTCGACAGGGGCTTCTTTTCCGTCCTTCACGCCATGGAGGGAAATGGAAATTTGTGGTAGGTTCCTATGGGACCAAACTGCTGAGGTCATGGCTCCCTAGGCTTACACACTACTTAATCTAACTTAAACTAACTTACGCCAAGGACAAGACACACACCCCAGCCCCAGGGAGGACTCGAACCTCCGACGGGGGGCAGCACCGCGGACCGTGGCAGCCCGCCGTTGTGACCGAGCGGTTCTAGGCAATTCAGTCTGGAACCGCACTGCTGCTACGGTCGCAGGTTCGAATCCTGCCTCGGGCATGGATGTGTGTGATGACATTAGCATAGTTAGGTTTAAGTAGTAAGTCCAGGGGACTGATGACCTCAGGTGTTAAGTACCATAGTGCTTAGAGTCATTTGAACCATTTGAACCGTGGCAGGGCGCCCTAGACCGTACTGCCACCCCACGTGGCTTCGCCGTGGACGGCGCGTGCATCTGTAGCGATAATCGCAGCATGCCATGAACTATCGTTCTCAGTGCAGGAGTATGTGTAGTTATGTTCTACACCAGCTCCCCATTGTGTTGGAGCATCACTGCCTCCTTTCGAATCAGATACATCCGACAGGACTGCAAGCACGATCGACGGAAAATTAGTCTCCACCGAGAGACATCACTCAAACACCGTGTTAGACCACCTCTAGCTCGTATAATAATGGCCTTCATTTGGCGAAGAAGGGAGTCTGCGAGTTTCTTCAGGTATGTCATGTCCAGCTGAAGCAGCGACTTTTATTAGCAACTACTGGCTGAAGCCACTAATTGTTGATTAGATCCTGTAGAGCTACCAAACTGCAGTGCAGTGATTGCGTGATTGCTACGTTTCGGCCACTGTCCCAAATAGTCCCAGACATCTTACACGCGATTCAGTTTGGGTGCTCTAATTGGGCAGTCGAGGTGCGATTCGCACCTCGGTGTTCATCAAATCAGAAACGTTTGCCTGCAACTTTGACAATGTTGTTGTTGCCGTCTTATAGCACAGGAGTGTCCACAGGATAATTGTAAAATGTAGTGTTTCACTTGGTCACTGATAATGGTGAAATAACCGTCTTTGCTCATGTGGTTAGTAACCTGAATGTGTGAGTCGAGTCATTAGTATATAAACATACTCACAACCACCTCTGACCGGAACTACACTGAGATGGCAAAAGTCATCGAGCAGCGATATGCACCTACACAAATGGCGGTAGTATCCTAAACATTATAAAGAAAACGGCAGTCCATGGATGGAGCTGTCATTTGTACACAGGTGTTTCATGCGAAACGGTTTCCAGCGTGATTATGCCCGCGCGATGGGTATTAACAGACTTTGAACGCGAAATGGTAGATACAGCTAGATGCATAGGGCATTCCATTTCTGAAATCATTAGTGAATTCAATATTCGTAGATTCACAGTGTCAAGAGCATGCCGAGAATATTAGATTTCAGGCATTAGCTCCCCCACAGACAACACAGTGGCCGACGACCTTCACGACCGAGAGCAATGGTGTTTGAGTAGAATTAGCAATGTTAACAGATAAGTAACACTGCGTCACTGCATGAAATAACTGCAGAAATAAATGTGGGACATACGAAGAACGTATCCGTTATGAAAGTGCGGCGAAATATGGTTTTAATAGGATGTGGCAACAGACGACCGACACAAGTGCCTCTGTTAAATGCACGACATCGCCTGCAGCATCTCTCCAGGGCTCGTGTCGATATTGGTTGGATCCTAGACGACAAACCATATGTAGAACAGTATCATGATCATGATCATAAACCAGGCGAAGTACAAAAGGACGGGGGGGGGAGGGGGGAGGGGGGGAGGAGGCGGTGGTTCGCTATACGGACTGGGACTATTTAGAGTAAGTATGTAAAAAGGAACAGCTAATAAAACACATTGCAAGTATTGAACCACCATAGTTGTACTCAATGGTTGTAGACAATATTCTACTTCGAGGAACCACAGGAATCCTCTATGATGATGACAGTAAGAGGTAAAAATCAAAATACGCAAAATAAAAGTTACAATTGCGTCCACATAAGAGATAGGTCTTAGATACGACACCGTAAACTAGATATTGCGTACATTAACTTTTCAAAACCTTGCTTTTAAGGAATATGCTCTGTGTTTTAATGTAACTTATTGCTCTGGTATAACATTCACTGTATAATTCTCATTACGTAAAGTAACATGCAACATTTGATTCTTTTTGTCAATATGCTCTGTATTTCAGTAAGTAATTATTGCTGTGTTATATCCTCCACAGTTTTGTCCTGAAATGGACGCAGTGGAACGTCGAAACTGGTTGCCTAGAAATAAGCCTATATAAGGGCAATTGGTACTGTTTTTATGGAACATGGACCGAAGTTGTCAACAAGGCACTGTGTAAGCTGCTGGTGGTGGCTCCATAATGGTGTGGGCTGTGTTTACATGGAATGGATTGGGTCATCTGGTCCAACTGAACCGATCATTGACTGGAAATGAATATTCAGGCGTTGGGTGATGACGCAAGTACTGTAATCCAAGACGCCGCCATCTTGAATTATGTCACAGATGAGAGCGCACTCTGGTAGTGGTGATGCGTACTAAGTCAGTAGAGATAACCAAGGTGTGATGCATTACCGTGTTGGAATTTGAACTTCCTGCCATATTTTCTGGGGAAGGGGGTGTGGCACTTTACTGCCAAAATTCAAAGTTCCTGCCAAAAGCCGCCATCTTGAATGACGTCATAGCAGCCTTCTGGGATGACTTCATGCACTGTGACCAAGTCTTCACGACGCCATCTTGGATGACGTCATCGCCGCCATATTGGATGCATCTGGCAACAATTCAGAGTGGTGTAGAACTGGATTTTTTACAATACTCCTGTGGATGGTTTTTAAAGTGGTTTTCCATCTGCCTCGGCGAATGCGGCTGGTTCCCCTTATTCTGTCTTAGTTACACTATGTCGGCTACTCCTGAGCAAACACTATTCCCACATATGCGTACACCATTATTACTCTACCATGCAAACTTTTGGTGTACACTCGTCTGGTATGAGACGTTCCAGGGAGGGGGAAGGTGGGGAAGGCTCCACCGAGGGGCCGAGACGCACAATAACCCTGAGTTCGGCGTGGGGTGGCGATGGGGTGAGCGGACTGCAGTAATCTGTTGTGCTGTTGTGGGGTTGTGTACCACTGACGACTATGGCGGGGATGAAGCCTCTCCATCTTTTCTAGGTCCCCAGTTCAATACATACATAGGGCCCATATACAAAAGGACGCTACTTACTGCTTATGTCACATGCGGCGGTTAGCTGCATGGAAGTGTAAACAGGAAGCTCTGTTTAACTGATGTTGGTCATTTCTAATGTCAGGTGGTACCATGTGCTATTATATATACGATGAGTCATCACGACTTGAATTTCTTGATCGTCAATTGTGAGTGGTTTAATGCGACTCATGGTTCGTGGTTCGCCATGATTTCGTCTCTGAGCAGCATCTGCAACCTATGTCCTCAATTATTTGTTGGATGTATTCCAATCTCTGTTTTCCTCTACTTTTGTACCCTCTGCAGCTTCCTGTAGTACTTTGGAAGTTGCCCCACTATTCTGTTCCATGTATTCTCTTCCTCGCAGATTCAGAGGAGAACCTCCTTATCATTCCACCGGATTTTCAAAATTCTTCCATAGCATCACATCTCAAATGCTGCGATTCGCTTCTGCTCGGCTTTTCGCACAGTCCATGTCTCGATATCATCTATCAGACAATGATGTATTCCAAACGTACATTCCCATAAGTTTCTTCCTCAAGTAAGGCCTTTTTTTCCAGGAATGCCCTTACTGCTGGTGCTAATCTGATTTTTATATCCTCCTTGCTCCACCCATCGTGGGCTATTTTGCTTAGTAGGCAGCAAAGTTCTTTAACTTCATCTATACTTCGTGATCACCAATCCTGAAATTAAGTTTCTCGCTATTATCATTTCTGCTACTTTTTATTAATTTCGTCTTTCTTCTATTTACTCTCAATCTAATCTCTGTACTCATTTCATAGTTCATTCCATTGAGAAGAACTTGTAATTCTTCTTTACTTTCACTCACAATAGCAATACATCAGGGAATCTTACCATTTGTATCCTTTTACCTTGAATTTAATTACACTCCTGAACCTTTCTTTTATTTCCCTCATTGCATCTTAGAAGTCTAAATTGATCAGTAGGGGCGAAGGACTACATCCATGTTTTACTTTACTTCCTTCTTGGTCTTCCACTCTTATTGTTCTTCCTTGGCTCTTGTACATATTGTGTATTACCCGTCTTTCCCTATGGCCTGCCCCTATTTTTCCAGAATTTCATACATCGTTGATCATTTGACATTGCCGGCTGCTTTTTCGCACGTCGACAAATCCTTTGAACGTGTTTTGTTTTTTGTTTAATGTTGCTTCTGCCAGAACTGCACTTCTGGTGCCTTTACCCTTCCTAAAGACAAACTCATCGCCATCCAACACATTCTGTTTTTTTATTACTATTCTGTATATTAAGCTTGTCAGTATCTTGGATCGATAAATTATTAAGCTGATTGTGAGATAAATCTTGCACCTGTCAGCTCTTACAGTCTTCGGAATTGTCTGGATGATGTTCTTCCGGAAGCCGCTTAGTATATTGGCAGACTTCAGTAAGGTTGTGATAACAAACAACAAAAACTGTATATGCGGTACAATTTCCTACTTTACTGTTCTAACAAATTTACGGAAGATGTTCAAACAATCAGCCTTCTGTTTCCTCCATACGTTTGCAGCATGATTCTCCAACTCTCTCGAACATGGTAGAACTCACTTCCATTTTGTGACATTCATCAGTCATTGAGGTTATTAACTCAGCTGTGTAGGCAACTGGAATAAGATACGTTCACACTTTTTATATCGTGTCATTACACAAACTAGGCAGGTCACTGCCGAGAACCGTCTTGTGTGTGGAAAAAAGTCGATGGTCTAAAAGCTAATTATTTTGAGCTTTGATCAGTACAAGTGAACAAAGCCAGAATCGTCTTGAACTTTAAACGTTTCTTTCGTCCATCCACTGGAGCTTCCGTGTCATCGCGCCACAGTTCACGCACTGTTGACGTTCGATACAAATTACGCGACGTATTGTGCCTGGCTTTTAATTGAAATAGTTATTGGGGACTCTAAATTAATTTCGTGTTCTGCTGCACTATCTAACCGATGACCGTCGATCTCGCTTTGATTCGCGACACAGGCTAAGCTTCCCACTATTCTGTCAATAATAAATGTGTTGTAGCAATGCAGCTACTTTCAGATAGTTTCTAAGATCTCACCACTCCATTCGAATATCCATATCTACACCTACATATACATACATATTCCGCAAGCCGTCGTACGGTGTGTGGTGGAGAGAGCACTGTAACGCGACTAGTCATTTCCTTTCTGTTTCACTCGAAAACAGAGGGAGGGAAAAATTCTTTCAACACACCACCGTATGAGCCATAACTTGTTGTATCTTATCTTTGTGGTATTTACGTGAAAAGTATGTTGGCTGACAGCAGTTGAATCATTCTGCAGTCAGCTTCAAATACAGATTCTCTACATTTTATCGATAGTGTTCTTCGAAAAGTACGTCACCCTCTCTCCAGGGACTCCCATTTGAGTAATACTTAAGTGTTGTTCGAATCTAACCGGTAATAAATCTAACAGCTCTCTCTGAATTGTTTTTATGTATTCCTTTAATTCCACTCGGTGTGGATCCCAAATGCTCGAGCAGTACTCGAGAATGAGTATGTCAAGCGTCCTATATGCTGTCTCCTTTAGAAATGTACCATACGTTCCTAATATTTTATCCACAAACCGACGTCGACGATTCGACCTCCCTACTGCAATCCATTCATGGTCATTCCCTTTTACATCGCTTCGTCAAGTTACTCCTAGATATTTAATCGACATGACAGAGTGAAGCATCAAACAGCTAAAACAGTATTCGAGCATTGCGGAGTTTTTTTCCTACTCATCTCCATTAACTTACATTTTTGTACATTTAGAGACAGCTGTCATTCATCAGATCAACTATAAATTTTATTTAAACAATCTTGTATCCTCCTACAGTCACTCGACGACACGCCTTCCCGTGTACCATAGTACCACCAGCAAACAACCCCAGACCGCTACGCATCCTGCCCGCCAGATCATTTATGTATATAAAAAGTAGTAGTGGCCCTATCACACTACCCTGGGGCACTGCGGACGATATACATGTTTCTGATAAACACCTGCCACCGGGGACACATTATTTGTTTGTGTTACTTAATAACAGTGTTTATAAATCCGCAACTTAACCACATAGTCTCTGAAGACCATAAGCACAGGATGGGGTAAGACAGGGAAAGCATGAAAGAGCGATACCAGAAGAGCAGCGTCATCTGTTGTTTGAGTGG